>NC_134712.1:231023307-232273307 GCF_049634645.1 Pelodiscus sinensis | reverse complement strand
AAGCTATGTGGATGCACAAGAACTGCAAAGCTAGCTCACTGAAAGACAATTGTACTAAAAGGCAGACACTTCTTAAACCCTTGTACTCGGAGTGGAGCATAGGTCATCTACAAGTCTCCTCCACTTCACTCTGTCTTGACACAAAACCTCTAGCTGACTTCAGGAGTATCCCAGTTGTAGAGAACCATTTTTTTTTTACCTATTAGTATTTGTAGCTCAATTATGTGCTTTGAACTTGCAATTTTCAATACTCTACAGGGCCCAATTCTGTAAGCATTTATTCATGGACCTAACCTAAAGCTACCTGATGTCAATGGAGAGACTGCCACTGACTTAAATGGGCTTTGCTTCAGGCCCTATGTGCACTTCTCTGTATATCCATGGGTCCAAATGATTTCAACATGGTGACTCATTAAATAAGACCTTTAAGGATTATGTCCAACAGATGACTTCAGTCACAAACCAACTCATCCGCATGACTTGATACACGGCAGTAGTCCAATGGGGTCTACTCTACAGGATAATTCACAGGTGTTAACTTCTGCAAGAGCTCAGGTGTTTGCAGGATAGGCAATTTTAACAATCTTGATGTGACAATTAAAAAAAAATTAGTAGGTTAGGATTCAAATAAATTAGAGAGAAGATCAATACCTATATGTCTGATCCTGCAGTCTTTTCACAGGCAAGAATAACTTTGAAGTCAGCTTAGATTTTATTGTTTTGCATAAAGAAAGCAGAATCATACCTTACACAGTGTTTCCCAACCTTTTTGGTACTGATGGCACTGGCAAACCCATTCTCAAACTTTTGGTGGACCAGTAACATTTTATTTGTATATTCATTATGCAAATGATAAATATGCACTTAAAACATTACCAGTCTGCCAAAAGCCCAGCCCCCAGAGTCCCCAGTGCCAGCCCTAGCCCCTAGAGCCCCCTACTCCACAGCACCAGCCACTAACCGCAGAGTACCCTGCACCAACCTCCCTAGTGCCAGCCCCCCATCCCAAATGCCTCAGTGCCAGCCCTCTGCCCCTTAGAATCCCACCACCACCAGATGCCCAGTATCAGCCTCCTCTTTTGAGCCCCACTGCACCCCCCCGAGCCTGCCCCATTGCCAGCCCCCAATATTAGCCTCATCCCCAGAGCCCCTCAGTGCCAGCCCTGCACCCATAGACCCCTCACTACTAGCTCAGCCTCCAGCATCCCCCAGGACTAGCCCTGCCCCTGGAGCCCCCAGTGCCTACCGCACCCCCCTCACCTAGTCTTGCAGTGCTGCCCACATCTCAGAGGCTCTAGGGTCCTCCTCCCACCACAGCTGTTGGGAGAGGCATGTCCTCCCCTCCTCTCAGCTGGGCAGGGACAAGGTCTCCTCCAGCCTCAGAAGAGTGACTCCCCGCACAGCAGGAGGGCCGCATGGCGCAGTCTCCTCCCGGCCATGGAAGAGCGCTTCCCTACATGGCAGTAGGGCCACGCAGAGCAGCTCTGTGCTGCTCTCCAGCTGCATGGACCCCCTGCTCTCCAGACCCCACCCCTGCCAGCGCTCAACAGCCGCTGCGGCCCAGCAGCTCGAGGTCCGCCCAGCAATTGGGAACTGTTGCCTTACCATGCATTAGTTACTAATAAAAAACCACTGAGTCAGAGTATATCAACATAGGTTCAATTTACATGAACTAACAATCTGGCCAATTACGTGTAGCCACACCTATCTGCCATTGTTGTGTCTTGTTCTCCTGAAGCATGGCAAAACATCCAAACAAAACAAAAACAAAAAGCCTCCCACCCCACTTTATATTTAAGTCTTTGGCTGATATCAGAGACAATCAATTCAACTAAACTGCCCAAGAGATTACCGCATGAAAAGTTTAGAAATAATCTGAACACAGAGAAAACTGTAGTAAATCCAGTAACCTACCATCTGTTTGAGATTTACTGAGGAATATTGTGCTGGCCCGTGGGTGATCCGATGGATTGAATTCCATATTCAAATCTTGAAAGGAAGAAACAAAGTTACAGTACATTAATGTTTATGCAACAAGCAGATTTTCTTTTTATTAAAACTGACCGATTAATTTGTTTTACTGTAACTTTTTTATATGCAATCTTGAGGCCCAGTCTTGAAGCCCTTAGTCACACAAATGGTCCCCAGAGGAATCAGGACTGTTTGCATCAGAAAGGGGATGCGGCCTTCAGTGTAATGGTTTCTACGGATTGATGCAAGACAAGCAGCTTTTAAAAGTGTGTATTACAAAGTCAAGAGTTGTACATTTTTCATTCTTTTCCTTTGCACATCCCAAAGCTTTTGCCAAGTGCAGTAATAGAGCTTTCTGCATATAATATAGGAAAATTAGATACAGTATAACAATTATATAGAGCCATGTGGACAGTAGATGGCTTTCCACTGTTACATGTGATTACAACAAACAACTATTGATGTTTAATTTAAACAAGTTACTCTAGACCAGTGTGTTTAAAAAGGCCACACTTTTGGAAAACTAACTTATCACAAGGACCACAGGAAGAGTCACAGAATGGCACATTGCCTCCTGTGGCTACTTCATTTCTAAAAAGAATGCACCAAGATAATCATAAGGATGCCCTGTAGTACCAGGTCACAAATTACCTCATTACCAACCTGCTTCCTCCTTTCACAACACACATGAACTTCCAGAAAGCATCATTTTCCTTGGCAAGGTTAACACCCTCAAACTCATCTGCCCCAAATCCCCCCCTTCCTCCCTCCTGTCACCATTTCTTCATAAACCTTACTTCTGGCCAAGTAATCCGAGCACAGTGTAAAAACAGGTACCTCATTCTCTAATCTTTTTTGCTTCCTCTTTAAGCACAACCTCCATAGCTCTGCGTCTTCTCTTCTGGGTGAATCTGAACCTGGGACCTCCGGAGTTTAGTATAGGAGCCTCTACCCTCTGAACTAAAAGCCAGCTGGCTCTCACCCCATGCTGTTGAGGTCTCTCGTTCTTATCTGTTGCTGTGGTTTAAGTGCCACTGCATGGGACAGTGAACCACACCGGGTTCATTTGCCTCAGAACCAATTAAGAAGGTTGCTACTTTTCTGTCAGGTAATATCTCCCAACCGAAAAATAATTCTCCCCATTTTTTCCTCCTCCAACAGATCCACTGGCAAGCGAAGCAAATCTGAAATCAAGACCCATTTCTTGCCAAGATGAAAGTGAGGTATTTTTTAGCTTAGTGACTATGTTCTCCCCCAAGCTGGACCTTCACTTTTCTATGTATCTCCTTAGCCTTCTTTATTTCCCCCAACTTATTCACTGGGCTTTTCAGCCAAACTTCTTACCTTCTCTTCTCTCCTCTCTTTCCCATTCTTATCCCTTTTGGCTAGTCCTCTTTTTGCCATTTCCTTCCAACACACTGTTCCCCCAACATCACAACCAGCACCACGTCTTCTCATCCCACATTGCATCCCCAAACATGATCCTCACCTTGCAAGCACAACATAAAGACTGTTTGTGGGGTTTTAGTTGAGAACCACAGCTGGATTCCACAGATCAGGCCTACTATCTCCGCCTCATATGCAACAAGTGACACCTGAATCAACCTCCCAATTGGGGAGAGGCTCATTATTTCCAAGTAGAGATGTTAAATATCGGTTAATTGAATAGTCGAGTAACCTCATGAGTTCGTATTGGTTAGTCAACTATTCTATAGTCCCCGCAGGTGGAGCTGGTAGCCAGTGCGCTTCAGCCTCACTCCCAAGGAGCCCCCTGCCACACCATGCTTCTGCCTCTATATCAGAGGCAGCAGTGCGGGGTGGCAACAGCCCGTCTAGGGTGGGTCTGAGCTCCCGGACCCAGCGCAAGCTAGAACTGTGCTGGGCTGCTTGCCCACCCGGATCCTAATACACTTTAAATGCAGAGCCTCAGCCCGAGTCCAGTCACAAGCCAGGACTGAGCCAGGCTGCTGGCCAACCTGCTAAAAAATTTACTGGCGAGGGAGGGAAATGAATATAGTCTATGGCATTAACCTATAAGCTTTTTTGCTTCTAGGTTAATCAGTTAATCGACTACACTATTATATCTAGATTTTCAAATAATTCTTCCAGCACACTCAACAAAAGAATCCTGCCAACTGGTCACCAAACCATTGGAAAGTCAGGTTACTACTCTTAGAAATCATAATTTATTGTGGTGCTGACAAAAGATTGAGATGGCGTCTTATTTCTCTGAGAAACTGAACAGTTCATGACAACAAACAACATTTTTCATACGGCTTTCTATGTCTTATTCAGAAATAGCACCAAAGAAGTAAATAATAGAAAGCAGATGACCTGCAATGAGATGAGTGGCGCTGCTAAGGTAATTTTCCAGTCTGAACCAAGATGCATTTCATTAGGTAGAAGAATAAACAATACTTTAAAATTGTTGAGTGTCATCTTTCATATTAGTAAAACCAGTATGATTTTATCCTACTGTAGAGGTTTCCATGCAATTTCTGTTTACAGCACGGCAATGTAAAAATCAGTCACTAAAGCAGTCTCTCTAAAACGAAGCTGAACTCTGACATTTAAAGAAAGCACTTGAGCAGACAGGTGTTTCCTTTTGTTCCAGTCTAAGGCCACAGGATTGACCCTCATCTTTTCAGTACATAGGGACATTTTGGCACAGGTTCAGGCACTGCTTGCAAGGAAGAAAGAAAAACTGATTTCCATATCTCTAAGATGAGTTTCCATCTAAACAAAGTAACAGGACTATAAAGGGACTTAGTGTGGAAGAAATATCAAATGAAAATTAAAAGAGGACAGGAATTTAAAGTGATATTTAGTTCTTCAGATACAATGTTCTTCTCTGACAGCATATTGAAAAGAACAGGGTAAAAGAGAAAACGTTTTATTTAGGCCAGTGGTTTTAACGTGTGGTCTATGAACCTCTGTGAACCTGCAGACTTATCTATGATTACCAAAAGGGTCTGCACCTCCATTAAAAAATTCTTAGGGATCTGCAAATAAAAAATGATTGAAAACCACTTCTTTAGGCTATAATTGTTTATATACTATTGAAGCATCACTATTGGAGGAATATTTTTACCTGGTGAATACATTTTCAGGCTGTGATAGACCTGAGATAAGTAAAATCTCAATTTACTGTACAACTGCAAACACATATGCACTTCAATTTAAAGCTGGTCAACAAACTCCATTGAAGATTGTACTTAAAACTTGTATAGAAGTCTGTGACGTATGTATGAGGAAGTCAACAGAAGTACACACATCGTTTTAAGTTTCAAAGCAGTTACCACAATCCCTTCAAAGGTCAGTATTGCATCCCTTTTCTCTGTGCCTCCCTCCCCTTCCATAATATGGGAAACAGTCCTATTCCTGGCAATTACAGTTTTCCTGGCACAACCAAACCCTGACCTTATTTTAAGTTAGGTAGGATAAGAAGAAATTTGGCGTTCCTAGTTCTTGCCATTTAGGACATCGGTTCCCAAACTAGGGGGTGTGATGAAATTCCAGGGGGCGCACAAGGCAAACCAGCTTCCCTCTCCCCCCCAATCAAGTTTTGCTGCCCTGTTCAGTTCCCTTTTTCCTTTTGCTCAACAAGTTTTGCTGCTATTTGGGAGCATAGGGGCGTGAGGGTTTTTTAAAAAAAAAAATCAAAAAAAGAGGGCTGTGATGTCAAAAAGTTTGGGAACCACTGATTTAGGAGAAATTTTTGAACAAACAGACTCAAAGATGTAGCACATTTCTAACCTAATGATACTTTTATACTACTTACGTGTCTAGCTCATTTCTTCAAAGCATCAAAATGCTTAGCAAACACTACCTTGTAACACATGGGTAGGTAAGAGGTGGCCGTGCAACTTTAAAACCTCACTCAGAGGTGTGAAGGAAGAGTCTCTATCCAGAGAAGGATGATGTACAGAAACCTGAGACTTGACTGGGAGCTCCTGGAGTATACCACAAAGCAGAAAATACAGGAGCAATTACTCATTTCCCAATAAGTAAACTGAGGCACAGACAACTTTTTTTAAATCTGAACAATCTTCAATAATTGGCATAAAGGAGAATAATGAGAGCAAACAAGGAAGTTGTGATGTTTTATTATTACATGTGATTATATAGATCATTATTGATGCCACTGTAATAAAAGCTACAATCTTCAGAATATGATTATCCTATTTGTAAGCATGCATCGTTTTTGTATTTAAAGTTCTGAATATTGACTATGTGCCTATATTTCAAATGCATTTCCTCCTGTGGTAACAGCCACAAGGCATTTTACATCAAGTTTAACCAACACACTGTGAATGGAGTATTTGAGTGATGCCCCACCCACACACACCAGGCCATGAAAGAAGCTTATCCACACATGACAGACTTTAATGTGGATGGTCTGACATAGCAGAGGCCAATTCACATTTGCTAAACTCATGGAAGCAGGTGTGGCCAACCTAAGCCTGAGAAGGAGCCACAGTTTACCACTGTACATTGCCAAAGAGCTACAGTAATTTGTCAGCAGTCCCCAGCAGATACCTCCTCTCCCATCTCCAGTATCTTTTGCCCATCAGCAGCCCAACCGATCACTGCCTCCTTTTCCTTCCCCGTGCCTCTTGCCCACTGCAGTCAGCTTTTTCATGGTTCTCAGGAGGCTCTCTGGGGGAGGGAAGGAGCAAGGCAGTAATACACTTGGAGGAGGTGAAGCCAGGAGTTGAGCACTAGAAAGTGGACACCTGTAGCTGCAGCCCGAGTCAGTGCCTGAGCAAGGAGCTGCGTTTTAACTTCAGAAGAGCCACAAGTGGCTCCAGAGCCATGGGTTGGCCACCCCTGCATTGAAGCATATGACTAGAACATGTGACACCAAATTCCATCTTGTGCCTGTATTTTCCCACAAACTATGCTAAAGGCTTTGTTTGAAACAAAGTTTCTCGCCACAAGGCAGGAGTTATAAAGGCCCTTGAGACATCTCCAGTTTGCCCTTTCCAACTCTCATTTCTGGCCTATGGACTTATACTAATGGGAGCTTTCTAACCAAGGGACTGAACAAGTCAACAGACTATTTCATCACTGCTTCAAGTCAGATCCAAGAACTTGGCAACTGTTGTATGTACTTGATTTATTCAGCTGGGGACTTCCTCACTGACTCTGGGCTCCATGGGGTATTGTCTCCTTGAAACGCAACAGGGAGCCCAGCCTCAGTCTCCTCGCAGCATTTCAAAGAGGCAGCACCACACGGAGCCCAGGATCAGCTGGGGACTCCCTTGCTGACCATGGCCTCCATGCAGCGCTGCTGCTTTGAAATGCTGCTGGGAGCCAGCATCAGGCTCCCTGCAGCATTTCTAAGAGGCAGCACCACATGGAGCCCTGGACCAGCTGGGGAGCCCAGCTGATCCTGGGTTTTGTGCAGCACTTTTACCTGTGTGCTTCGTGTTTGCAGGATCGGGGCCCTAGGGCTGTTGCTACACTTCAAAGACGAAAGCGCCCTATCGACTAATCAAATAGTTGATGCAAAAATGCATTGACTATTCTATTAGCCAGTTTGTCGATACTTAACATCCTTAAGGCAGACAGATGTCCTACAAAGTATAGTCAGATGACCCATACACTCATGCCATCTTTTGTAGAACAAGCTGGAACATTAGCCATCATCTTCATCACCATCACCTTCCCCTGCCTGCTCCCCTGCCACAGTGGCCATTATTCTGGCACCTCCCCAGGACTACATCTCTCTCTGCTGCTGCCCTGGGCTGGACATAACTTTTTTATGTTATGCTGACACTATGTTTAATGCACATTCTGTAGGGGGTATTTCCCTCTTAATTATTTCTATTTCCTCAATCTCCTAATGTTGAGTTGCCAGTCTCTTATACATGACAGTTTATTCATCTTAACTTAGGGGTTATGATCGGGACATTTACCTATTCCGAAGTCCACAGACCCAAGCTTTATGCTAACTGCGGAAGCCCCATGTCTTACAGGATACAGGCCTATAGGTTCCTTGCATTACAGAGTATAAATAAAGAGTCAATATATAAAGGCAAGTTAGTTTTAGAGGCTACAATGAACAATACTGAAAGAATAATGTAACTGTTCTGAAAATATGCTGTATGATCTTGCAGTAAAAGCTAGTCATCAGGGATAATGTGTCTCACGGATGGTCCATTCAAGCAGTAAAAAAATGGTTGCACCTCCCTAGTTAGACAATGATGTAATGCAAGGCTTAACTATCAAGCCTTGCTCCATTCCAAAACCAAGAGAAAACCATCAGACAACTGCAAAATTTAAACCACGTGGAGGTTTTTAAAAAAAAAAAAAAAAAAAGAGAGGAATATTATGACAGAGAATTAATCTGTGAATAGAGACAAAAGATTGTTTCAGTAGAATACTGAGTTGGGGGGGGGGGGGGAAGACTCTGAATCCATTCACTGACAAATCTCTCACGGAGCAGGGGTGTTTTCATGAAAGCATGGAGCCTGATCCCTGTAAAGTCAGCCAGCTCTGCAAGAGACTGAACTCAGTGTGGGGGAGTCAGAGATAATGGGGACTACTTTATTAGACAGGAAAGGCAACTATTAGTAAGCACAGGCACTAGTTTGAGTTTTGTGATTTTGTGCTTTATTGTAACTGTTTCTTTCCACCATATTCTCGTTTCTAATTGAATCTCTATTCTTTCATAAATAAACCTTCTTCTGTTTTATTATAAGTACCCACAAGTGTGGAAATCAGTAAAGAGAGACACAGTGCTCCATCGGGCGGGGGGGAGGGGCGCGAGAAGAATCTGGGATTTCTGAAAATCTGAGGGGAATACTTCTGAGAAAATAGGGCCTGAGGTACAACAAAAAAAAGAGAAGAGTTCCTTCTGACCTCTTTGCATCATTTCTATTAGGGATGTAAGCGACTAGTCGACTACCTGATAAGGATATGTTTTTCGGGATGGCAGGTAGTCACTTGACTAGTCGCTCTTCCCCGCTCCCTCTGCTGTCACTATCAGAGAGGCAGCAAGGTTGGGGAGCAGGAGCCAGTGCTGGGGGAAGATGGCTTAAAAGCCTTGTGGGGCACTTGCTACATTTCAAAGGGAGAGGCAGAACTCCAGTCAAGTGGGAACTGCTTGAGTCCCTGCTACTCTTTTGCTTTTACTACATTTAAAAGGCAGAGGTGCAGAAGGTATAGCAAGTGCCCCTCTCCACTCCTTATCAACAAATTGAATAGTCAATGGAAATTCCATCAACTACTCCATTAGTTGATTCATTGAAATTTAACATCCCTAATATCTATCCCAATGAGTTAGGTACTTTTTCTTTTACAAACTGAGTGAAGTGCATAACTTGTAATTTTATGCTATCTTGTACTAAATAGAGGCACTTAAAAAAAAATGAAGGGAGACTCCAGTTAGTTGAATAGAACTCTGATCTGATGCGTGCTAAACTGATCACCTTTAATGCACTTTGTTTGATTTTATGTTAGTTAAGATCTTCCTATGTTTAAAGGGAATGGCGTATCAAGCTGTGTAGAGTGGTTAGCTATCGGGTAACTGAATGGTCGTGTAATTGCGTTAAATCTTTGCGGTTACATGACTATTTATTAGTCCCCAGGAGCAGGGCCAGTAGCCAGTGTGCTCCTGGCCCCACTCCCAGGAAGCCTTCTACCAGCGTGCACTGCTGCCTCTCTATCAGAGGCAGCAGCAGATGGCGGCAGGTGGAGCTGGTCCATGAGGGAAGCCAGTTTAAAAACCAGCTTCCCTTGTGCACTGTCTGCCTGCCACCCTGCACTGCTGCCTCCCCAGGGTGCTCCAGCGGGGAGGGCAACTGAATTTGGAGACATGCATTACCCCCACTCCCGCCAGTAGCTCAGTACAACACATCCCCATTGCCCCTTCCCTGTGGCGCTGTGGAGAGGAGCTAAAAGGCAGTGAAATGGCACAATAAGCTTTGCTCCAAAGGACCCCCACCCATCAGTGGCGTAGCGAGGGGGGACACAGGGAGAGGCAGTTAGCCCAGGGTGCCACGATAGGGGGGGCGCTGGGCAGGGGTGGGAGCACACAGCCTCACATGGCAAGCCCAGAACTGGCAGGTCACTTGCTCCCTGCAAGTACTTTAAAGGTAGGGTTACCATATGTCCAGTGCCTGGCTTTGGGGGAGGGGTGGGTCATTGGGGATACTTAAAGTACCCCTTTTTCAAAAAATAATTTATCAAAAATGGTTGACAAACACTGATCTAAATCACTGATAAAATATTGAACAAAACTGATCCCTGCAGGACCTCATTGATATGGCCTTCCACCTTGTCTGAACCACTTACTACTCTCTGGAAATGGTTTTAAAACCCAATTATGCACCCACCTTACAGTATAGAATTATAGAATCCTAGGGCTGGAAGAGACCTCAGGAGGTCATTGAGTCCAGCCCCCTGCCCAAAGCAGGACCACTCCCAACTAAATCATCCATTTAGGTTGTATTTCCCTAATTTGTTTATGAGCAGGTCATGCAAGACTGTATCAAAAGCCTTCTAAAGTCAACATGCACCACATTTAGCACTTCCTCTCTAATCATAAGGCTTTTTAGACAGCCAATGAAAGCTATTAGGTTAGTTTGACATGATTTATTCTTAATAAATCCATGCAGTTACTAATCACCTTATTGTCTTCTAGGTGTTTGCAAACTGATTGCTTAATTATCTGCTCTATTATCCTTCCTGGCATTGAAGTTAAGCTATCTGGTCTGTAATTCCCCAGGTTGTCCTCCTCCCCCCTTTTTTTATAAATTGACACAATAGCTGTTTTTTCCAGGTACATCTACACTCTGGCACTATTTCGGGATACTTCCAGCACATTATTTTGAAATGTAATGGATTCACTATTCTGACGTCCCTGTAAACCTTGTTCCACAAGGATTAACAAACATTTCGGAATAGCGGTTTATTTTGAAATTAACTCAATTAAGCTATGCAATTTGTGTAGCTCAAATTGTGTAGCTTATTTAGAGCTAAGGGTGCCATGTAGATGCACCCTCCGAGTCCTCTGGGATCTCATCCATCTTCTATGGCTTTTCAAAGAGAATCACTGACGGTTTAGATATTTCCACAGTCAGCTTACAGAATAACTAGGATAAATTTCATTACACCCTAGAGCCTTGAAAACATCTCACTTGTCTAATTTTTAACTTGTTCTTTCCCTATTTTAGCCTCTGCTCCTACCTCATTTTCACTGGCATTCATTGAATTAGATTTACAATTGCTACAAAACTTTGGTAAAAATGAAAAGTGAGCATGCAGCTAGAGGCTCAAAAGGCCATTTCATGAGACTTAAGAACCACACGAATATCCCCAAATGGTACAGGGCTCCAATCGATAGAAAAAGCCTCTTCTGGAAACCTAGAGGACTCAAATCAGGCTAATTGCCTCATCACTATCATGAAAGTAGGGATAGCTCTGTGGTTTGAGCATTGGCTTGCTAAATCGAGAGTTGCGAGCTCCATCCTTGAGGTGGTCATTTAGAGATCTGAGGCAAATCTGTCAGCAATGGTACTTGGTCCTGTGAAGGCAGGGGACTGGTCTCAATGACCTCTCAAGGTCCCTTCAAGTTCTATGAGATGGTATATCTCCATATATTATTAACAGTGGGGGAAGTGTCCACCACACTGACTGCAACCTGCCATGAAGTTTTTTCTATGAACTGTTTTCAATATGCCTGCGGCAAATGGTCAATAAAAGCGTTAAACCTCTGATGGTTCTGGTAGTCCTATTCTGACAACATAGCCTGGTGACTAGCTATCCTGACCAGCAATGATGCTGACAAATATCTCTTTCAATCAAAAAGATCCAGATCTTTTCGATACTTATGACTGGGGTGGCGTTTGAGGTATGCTGCCTGTACCTATCATTGACTGTGTCCACCATCAGAGACTTTAGTGCTGGCTGAGAGAATAAAAACTCCAAGTCCCTGGCCGGGGCACAGTATTTTATTTATTTTTTTAATCAAACTGCTTATGTGGGAGGAGTATAGCTAGAGTTTGCCAGATGGTTTTGGCTGGCTCAAAGAGGGCTTCTTTAATTGGCAGTGCTAACCATGCTGAAGTACATGTGTGCAGTATGTCCAGGAATCTGTGATGGGAATCCTGGATCTCTTGCAGGGGAATTTGCATGATGTTATTTACTTACTTCATCAGGACTTGGAATTGCCTAAAATCATTACCTAACAGTGTCAGTGGTGACATGACTGTCTCATCCGGAGACAATGAAGCCATGCTGATGGGTGGGAGGAGGAGGGGTAACCCTGCTGTCTGCCACTGCCTCTTGCTTCACAAAGGTCTCTTCAGGCTCAGAGTGGAGAAAAGGATGGATGGTACTGACTAACAAGATCTCCTGTGTTCGCTGAGGGACAGAGCTGACTTGAACCAACAGGACTCTGTGGAGGCATTGATGATGTTGCAGAAACCATCCTGTGACATGCTGACGTCGATACTGAAGGGGTAGAGGTTTCACCGAAGTTGTTCTATTGGCAGTGGCAGTCTTTGGAACTGAGCCCTTTACCACTGAGATAGTTTTACGTCTTAGCATGCTTCGCAGTACCCAAACTGTTTGGAGCCTCACTAGCACTTCTCTTGGGGCCAGAGGCCTCCAGTGACTACAGCTACTTGGATGAGGAACTCTGTGATGTTCCTCTCCTCCTCCTCCTTTGAATGAGAACCTCTCAGTAACACTGGCACAGTTATGGGTATCTCATTCATCAAGAGTGTTGGAGACCAGGGTTTCCATGCCGTCTTCCCCTTAGAAGGTCTTGGTGACCATATTGTTGATGATGACAGGACACCCACAGAGGTGAAGGGTTCCTGTACAGGGGGATTTTTTTGTACCTGGCTCTGAAGCTGGTTTTAAGGCTTGTTCTACAATTAAGAGCTTACTGTTTATTTCTCTGTTCTTTCAGGATCTTCCCTTAAAAGAAGTGCAGACACAGATCTTACACTAGCACTTCGCAACATAAGCACCTTTTAAATTGGACAGAGCCCAACATCCCTAACAGAAGAAAACTTATTAAAGACCCGCAATGGGATTGGGGGGGAGGGGGGGGGAGGGGAGGAAAGAGAAGGGGAGGAAACATCCCACCTACCAGTACAAAGAACTATCAAAACTAAAATGATCATGAAGGAGGGAAAAGGCACATGGAAAACAGGCACTTGATCAACTCCACTCTGACCAAAGGCAGTTGAGAAGGAACTGAGGGCAGTTTGCCTAGATAGCCTCAGTACAGGGCCTCAGGGAATGTAGGGCAGATACACAAGCCAAAGCAAGCAGTGCCACCAAACAGATGCAGGCGGGGTGGGTGGAGCACCCTCTGGCCCCTTACTCCAAGAAAAACCTCTCTTACCATCCAAAATCTAAATGAATTGTGTGTGCACGAGTATAAGAGTGCAAGTGATAATAAGCCAGTCAGAGGTACCACTCCTTTATTTACTGAATTTTGGTTGAATCCAAAAGCCATTGCAGCAACAGGAATGTCAGATGGCGTCAGTGTATTTCTAGTTAAGATATATAGTGCAAAAACATGCACCTAGAAAAGGTGTGAACCACAAATACACATCAGGATCTTATTAGGACTATGATACAGAGGCTGTCACCTCCATGAAAGTTGGATCTCCAAACAGCTCCCTCTTTTAGGGTATGTCTACACTACCCTCTTAGTTCGAACTAGCGGGGTACTGTAGGCATACCGCACTTGCAAATGAAGCCCGGGATTTGAATTTCCCGGGCTTCATTTGCATAAGCGGGGCGCCGCCATTTTTAAAACCCCGCTCGTTCGAACCCTGTGCCGCGCGGCTACACGGGGCACGAACTAGGTAGTTCGAACTAGGCTTCCTAGTTCGAACTACCGTTACTCCTCATTCCACGAGGAGTAACGGTAGTTCGAACTAGGAAGCCTAGTTCGAACTACCTAGTTCGTGCCCCGTGTAGCCGCGCGGCACAGGTTTCGAACGAGCGGGGTTTTAAAAATGGCGGCGCCCCGCTTATGCAAATGAAGCCCGGGAAATTCAAATCCCGGGCTTCATTTGCAAGTGCGGTATGCCTACATTACCCTGCTAGTTCGAACTAGCGGGGTAGTGTAGACATACCCTTAGGCTTGTTCACAGGATCCTGGGAAGTTTAGTCAGACTCACATGGTTTACATACCAGCAAGGAAGGGGGAGGAAGAGTAGGGAGGAGGCTGTTCTTGTCACAGGAAAAAATGAGTATGGATCAAAAGCTCAGTGAAAAAAAGATCTCCATTCACATTTTGAAACTTTTTGTTCCTGAAAGCAGTATAGGCAGGATAGATCCTACCCTGTGGCAACTGTATTTCTTATACATGCATGCCATACAGCTGGCGTGGATTTCAATGTGCTCAACTGCAGAGCCCTGTGATCATTTTAGTTATTGCCACTGGTTTATTGCCACTGGGACTTATTTGATCATCCCAAACCTGTGAGCAGCTTCAAACAAGCACAAACATTTTATACAGCTATTTTTAAATTCAGCTCCTATAGAAATGTTTTCTTCTTCCCCCAGACATGGAATTCTTCCCAAAATTACACTGGCCTAATGCCCAGGATGAGTCATGTTCAGTCCTGGATCAGTAACTAGTTTTAGGCAAATATCCTGAAACTTTGCAGCTCTAAACAGGGACTTTATAGCAATGGAATGGGAGATGCTCTGTTTCTCTCCTTCACTTTTCCATCCATGCCCTTCTTCTCCCTCATACTCATCCCTTTCATCTAGCCCTCAACATCTAAGCTAACCACTCGTGAATAATGTTGATAAAACTACTATGCATCAAGTGGTTATATTATGCATCTGCCATATAATTTACAGGGAAAAAACCCTACTGCAGGTATAATTGAGGGAAAGTTGGAAGAGATAATATTTGTACTTAATTTTAAAACAAAAAAGGCCTGTAAACCCATGTGCCCTTGTTATGGTGACTCCATGAGCACCCGCAAGTGAATGAAAATTGTTTCAATCAAACATGCAGAAACGTAGTCCATCTTCAGACATGCCAGGGTTAAGAAAAAGCATTAAGTCCCCAGTGGGATCAGAGAATCTCTCCTTTCCAATGGTACTAGCTCTGCAGGGCCATGTGGTAACTTTAAAGTTTCAACTTTTTATATATTATACACACAATACACATTCCTATTGTTGCAAAGTCAAACACTCAAAGTTTAGAAAATGCTGTAATTAAGAATGCCTATGCAGTTTTATGATACTGTCTTCAATTAGGCTGTGTCCAGACTCAGGGTTTTTTTCGAAAAAAGTAGCCTTTTTTCGAAAAAACTTCACCTGCGTCTAGACTGCAGCCGCGTTCTTTCGAAATTAAATCGAAAGAACGCAGCTTTTCTTTCAATGGTGGTAAACCTAATTCCACGAGGAAGAACGCCTTCTTTCGAAAGTGCTCTTTCGAAAGAAGGCGTTCTTGAAAGCAAACAGGCTTTTTAGAAAGAGAGCATCCAGACCCTCTTGGACAGACCAGAGTGCCTTGCCACAGAGTGCCTTGCCAATACTCTCAATCTCATCTGGAATCACTGTTCTCCACCAAAAGAAAAAAAATCCCTCAGTGTCACAGTCTCCCAGATAATAATACTGCAAATCTGGCACTTCCTAGCTCTCCTTTAAATAACTAGAAGTGTTAATTTCACTTTGCTGTTTCTACTTTCTCCCTGTTTCATGCCACTGTGAAATATGCACAAAATCTGATTATATAATCTCCAGATATGTGGGCGGGAATTGCAGTCTTGCCTGAAAAATCTCCTACTGCTTACACATTCAGAAGCTCAGCAGCTTCTCTCAGAGGCACAGTAATGTATCTAAGATCACAAGTGAGCCGTTACAGTCTATATGACAAAATGGACTAGCAGATAATTTAAATGCCTGTTTTACATGTTATTTCAATTTAAAACAAAAGTCTAGGGACAGATTTTCAGCCGGTGTAAATGAACATAGCTTCACTGACATTAATGGATCTAAACTACTTAATATTAGCTGAGGCTCTGGCTACTCTGCAAATAAGTCCAGGGTTCAAACTGAGGCTCAAGCCTCACCCCACAGCAATCTACACACAAATTGGGCTAACCCCCGGCTTGAACTCAGAGTTTCAGGATCTCACAAGGGTGAGGGTCCAAGCTTGAGTCAACCTCGGACAAAGAATTCGAGCCCTGCTGCTTTGCAGTGTAGATGCAGCTTTGGAAGTCACCACAAGTATTCCATAATCCCAAAGGGCAACTTTCCAGGTCCTCTGAACAGTCAAGTGGTGACAGTGAAGTTTTCCCACAGTAGAGCACAAACAAGGGGCTAGAGCAGCAACATTTTGGGAGCCTGCTAGGAAGTCAGGCCCTCATAAGGCAGCGTAGACACTATACCCCCATGCTGGGACCAGGGATCAACAATTCCTAAGCAGTTTACAAATGGAGCCCTTGGTTAACAACTGCAGGGTCTGCTAACTCAAGTTCTATTAGCCCTGAGCTTGCATTACAGTATAGAAAGACCTGCTATGAAGTTGTTTTGATGGTCTCAATCCAAATACAGGTTAGTAAAATATAGGCTGGTTACTTGTTCTGATACTGTTGTTCTTTGAGGTATGGGGGCACACTTCAAAGGGAAGTAACTGCTGAGAAGAATCTTGGGGAGTGAACCTGAAGAGCTTTTGGATGTAGGTAGGACATGGAACTCTTCTATAACTCCCACTGAAAGCAGAACCTGGAGCTGATGAAGGAGCTATGGCTGAGAGGGAATCTCTGAAAGAGGATGGGATAGAAGGGTGTGAGGGAAAAGGATGTTCAGAAATTAAATGGCATAGCCCAATCTCACAGCACCTAGGACTTATTTTGTCCATGATTACTAAATCTCAAGTATCATAAGAGTGAGACAGCCTGTCCTGAAACCAACAAATGGAATGAGGGCAGGGGTGGTTGCAACTGCAGTGGTGTCATGGGTCTGTCTGCTCATTTGATGCAGGTGGAGGAGTAGCTTACTGGCTAAAATTGGAGTCAGAGGACCATTTTCTCTGGGATCTATGACCCTTCCCCAGAAAGTCCTGCTGCCTCACAGGCAAGGAGGACTATCAGAAGAAATGCTATGAACAACATTGCTGCTGACTGTTGTTCTGGTGCTGCTTTGCAGCCAGGAAATAACTCCCAACAAACATTGGACTAGGAGTCAAACAAATGCAGGGTCTGACCAGTTTTGTCCAAGAACAAAAACCATCCATCAACAGGTCAGTCCTCTCCTCTTAACTGACTATGCAGAGCTATACCAATATTCTGTAACCACAAGATCATCCTCATGATCACAAGGAGAGAGGCAATTCTTGATTTAGTCACAAGTAGAGCACAGAATCTGGTCCAAGAAGTAAAAATAACTGGACCACTTGGAAACAATGACCATAAAATTTGACATCCCTGTGGTAGGACAAACACCTCAGCAGACCAACACCATGGTATTTAATTTCAGAAAGGGGAACTACACAAAAATGAGAAGGTTAGTCAAACAGAAATTAAAAGGTATAGTGACAAAAGTAAAATCCCTGCAAGCTGCACGTAAACTTTCTGAAGACACCATAATAGAGGCCCAACTTAAATACATACCCCAAATTAAAAAACACAGAAATAGAATCAAACAAGTGTCTCTGTAGCTTAACAACCAAGTAAAAGAAGCAGTGAGAGAGAAAAAGACATCTTTTAAAAAGTGGAAGTCAAATCCTAGTGAGGAAAATAGAAAGGAACATAAAATTTGTGAACTTAAGTATAAAAATATAATAAGAAAAGGCAAAAAGGAGTTTGAAAAACAGATAGCCAAAAACTCAAAAAAACATTTTGCTATTACCTTTTAAGTACATCAGAAGCAGGAAGCCTGTTAAACAACCAATGGGGCCATTGGACAATCGAGATGCTAAAGGAGCATTCAGATGAAGCAGTCATTGCAGAGAAGCTAACTGAATTCTTTGCTTCAGTCTTCACAGCTAAGGGTATTGAGGAGATTCCCAAACCTGAACCATTCTTTTTAGGTAACAAATCTGAGGAATTGTCCCAGATTGAGGTGTCATGAGAGGATGTTTTGGAACAAACTAATAAACTTACCAGTAACAAGTCACCGGGACTAGATGGCATTCACCCAAGAGTTCTAAAAGAACTCAAATGGGAAATTGCGGAACTATTAACTGTGATTTGAAAGCTTCTGTACCTAATGACTGGAAGATAGCTAACATGACACCAATATTTAAAGAGGGCTCAAAGTGATCCTGGCAATTACAGACCAGTAAATCTAACATCAGTACTAGGCAAATCAGTTGAAACTCTAGTAAAGAATAAAATTGTCAGACACATGGATGAACATAATTTGTTGGGAGGAAAATCAACATGGTTTCTGTAATGGGAAATCATACCTTACTAATCTACTAGAGTTCTTGGGGGGGGGGGGGGAGGGGGTCAATGAACATGGGGACAAGGGGGATCCAGTGGATATAGTATACTTAGATTTCCAGAAAGCCTTTGACAAGGTGTCACCATGAGTCGGGGATTCCCTGAGCCCTGCACCCCCATCTGCAGCCAGATGTGACTCTCAGCCAGTAAGTAGAACAGAAGGATTATTACTTCACAGGGACACAGCGTAGCCTAGGATCATGTTAACACAGGGAACAAGAGCAGACAGCATTATTCCTCTCGGGGAAAAGGGGTCCCAGGCCCTTCTCCCCCGTTTTCCTGCCCTAAGCCCCTTCTCTCATGCTAACACAGCCGAGACTGACTCATCCCCAGGCCCTACTCCCCAGCCTTATCTCCTAAGCCTGGCCATCAGGAGTCAGGGCTGAACACACTTCTGCAGTGAGTCAATCGCCTCCTCCAGACAGTGTTGCAGTTCCCGGAACAGTAGGGACCACATACAGCACAATACAGCAAAGAGTGAATATACCAGCACAATACAGCGGAGTGAATGTAACAACAGAGTGAACACAGGACTACAAAAGTGAACAACCCCCCCACTCCGTCACATAAGGTCCCTTACCAAAAGCTCTTAAGTAAAGTAAGTTATCATGGGATAAGAGGGAAAGTGCTTTCATGGATTGATAACTGGTTAAACAACAGGAAACAAAGGGTAGGAATAAATGGTAAGTTTTCAGAGTGGAGAGAGGTACTGTAACTAGTGGGGTCCCCCAAGGGCCTGTCCTGGGACTCATCCTATTCAACTTATTTATAAATTATCTGGAGAAAGGGGTAAACAGTGAGGTGGTAAAATTTGCAGATAATACTAAATTGCTCAAGATAAATAAGTCTAAAGCAGACTATGAAGAGCTTCAAAAAGATCTCACCAAACTAAGTGATTGGGCAACAAAATGGCAAATGAAATTTAATGTTGACAGGATGTGAAGTAATGCACACTGGAAAAAATAATCCCAACTATATATACACAATAGGATGGGGACGAATTTAGCTACAACTATTCAAGAGAGAGATCTTGGAGTGATTGTGGATAGGTCTCTGAAAACAGCCACTCAGTGGGCAGCGGCAGTCAAAAAAGCAAACAGAATAGTAGGAATCATTAAAAAAGGAATAGTGAATAAGGCAGAGAATATCTTAATGCCTCTATATAAAACTATGGTACACCCACATCTTGAATACTACGTACAGATGTGGTCACCTCATCTCAAAAAAGATATCTTGGCATTGGAAAAGATTCAGAAAAGGGCAAAAAAAGATTAGAGGATTGGAATGGGTCCCATGTTAAGAGAGATTAAAAAGACTTGAACTTTTCAGCTTAAAAAAGAGTAGGGTAAGGGGGGATAGGAGAGAGGTCTATAAAATCATATTCACTTTTTCCACACCAGTTATAAGGAAAAGTTATTTACTTATTCTCACAATATAACAACTAGGGGCTACCAAATGAAATTAACAAGCAGCAGGTTTAAAACAAACAAAAGGAAGTTTTTCTTTACTCAGTACACAGTCAACCTGGGGAACTCCTTGCCACAGGATGTGGTGAAGACTAGACTTTAACAGGTTTCAAAAAAGCTAGATAGCCATTGATGGACCTAGCCTCAATGAATCTATTATCCATGATGGGTAGGAATGGTGTGCCTAGCCTCTGTTTGTCTGGAAATGGGCAACAGGGGAAGGATCACGTGAGGAATACCTGTTGTGTTCCCTCCCTCCGGGGCATCTGGTATTGGCCACTTTTGGCAGACAGGATACTGGGCTACATAGATCTTTGGTCTGACCCAGCATGGCCATTCTTATGACAACTATGGCCAAAGTAAATGTCACATCCAAAGCTGACAGCAACAAGTTTTTGGCCACCATATGGCCCTGCACAATAACATTTTAAGCTAAGAAAGCTACATAACAAAGTCCTGAACTCCCACAACATAACCCTCTCAACACACATTAACTTAACAATGCTTTTGTGTTCGCATCTCTCTACAGCTGAGACACCAAACAAATTCCATACCAAAGAGATAGAGGCCTTCCTCATGTGATCTCTGCATGCTATTATGGGGATTCACTGGCAAGACAAAATTACCCACCTGGAGGTTCTCCGAAAGACCAATACCCCAAGCATTAAGGCCCTGTGGATAGAAGCCCAACTATGCTGGATTTAATGCATTATTAGGGTGCCTGAGCACTGACTCCCCAGAAAAATTTTTCATGGAGAATTGACACAAGCACATCAGAATTAAGGCCACTCTATAAAGCAGTGCAAGCAACACCACCACATATGTTGGTGTGATAAAACGAGATCATCTCGAGAAGCCTGCATCAAACACATCAGCATGGCAAGACACAATACTCAAAGATTTCCAAGCCTTTGAAGAGGACAGAAATAATCAACTGTTAGCTGTAAGGGGAAATCTCAATACCAGAGCTATAGCTACCAAGATCTCACCAATGACTTTGCCTGATCTGATGTGAGCACAACACACTTCAGACTTCAGTGTCACTCTAGAATGCACAATTTGAAATAGTATGAAAACATCATCAAACTGATGGACTATGTGAAGAGTCAGAAATACACATTGTCAAATAAGAGTGGAAAACCATTGCCATCCAGAGAGAGCAAGCAGATTCATTATGCAAATTTGTAAATATTCAAAACAGTGTTTAATATCACTATAAATCTTTCCATTTCTCTTTCCTTGAACTGCCAAGAATGACCGCTCTTGTTAGATTCCTAATGGTGACTGCTTAACAACACTTCTTTAAATTAGTTGTATACTGAAATTCATCTGCCAAATAGCATTACCAGATGTATCCATTTTAACCATTGCAAGTTCACTCCCCAACCTTCTTCTCAGCAATTTCCCCTCTATTCCTAAGCTCCTCTGTTACCTTTGACTTCCCTGAGCCTTTGCACTGCTTCTGAGGGATGTGGGAAATACAGTTTTGTATTATAGTTTAAATGAATTACTACTCAATGTTCTATATTAATATGCCTAGCAAAGAATCTATTAATCAAAAACATTTCCTCAATCTGTTTGCTCTATTGTTACAAGTATACATTTTGCAATACGTTAAAAAAATACCTGATACTGGAGTGATTATATTGTGTAATTTTGACAAATACAATATGCAGAATTGTGCAGAATTTTAAAGTATTGTGCACAGAATTTTTAATTTTGGGGAGCAGACCTCCCCAGGAGTAAGTATAACCTGATTTCAGTCCTACTGCCCTAACCAAAATGTGAGTGCAATGACTGGGGTGCATGCATTCAGGCCTACTGATCTGAGCGTGAATCTGGCCTAAGAATCGGAGCCAAGGGTCAAAACTGAAGGCAAAGGCAGCTACCAAGCCAAAATTCTGAGCCAGAGGCAATATCAGGTACCAAGATGAAGGTTGGAGGTTGAGATAGAGAAAGGTTACAGGCCAGGGATCGTAGCCAGACAGCATGAGGGATAAGGCGAAGGAGTAGAAACCTGGAATAGGGCCAGAAAGCAGGAACTGGAAGTGGACAGGAGTCTGGGAGAGGAACCAACAGCAAACGGGGAAGGAAAAGCCAGGAGCTAACACAAATACAGGGCATAGGAGTGAGGTCATCAGGGAGAGTCCATGGTAGCAGCTAGCCAGGGATTCTAATTCTTCAGACACCTTTCTGATGTTACTTCTTGGTTTATATGGTGCTCCTTGGGGGGGGGGGGGGGGGGGAAGAAGAGCTTTCCCTTCACTGGACCCTTCCATGGTTTCTCAGGTGAGCTGCTCATGTGGCATGAACACTACGGACCTGTGGGCCCAGGTTCAAGGCCTATTATCCCTCATAGAGAGATCACGGAAGGTTTCTGTTGGAGAGCCATTGGCAGCCCAGGTCTAGATGGGGTAGGTGGTGACACCAGACAGATCATCTTGAGGAAAGATAATGTGTAAAGACTCAGCTGCAGACAATTCACCACAAGCTTCTTTTGGCATTTCACAAGTGCTCAGCTGCTACTGCTGGTCTTCAGACTGCATCAAACCGCTGCTGACAGCTTGAAGGCAGGTGGCTCTGGAACAAGTCACCAGTGATGGCCTCGCTCCTGCACAGTGGATTGAGGTGGAGTTCAGAGAAGCATCATTTCACAAACCGAAGAGGGTGGGGGAGGAAGGAGAAAGGGAAGCAGAACAAGGACAGATAGAGAATTTCCCAATGAAAGCAAAAACAGTGCACAAACCATCTGTTAGAGGGAGGAAGTCTGGCAGACTGCATGTGAAATGGACTCCTGAGGGCCAGGGCTGGTGCTTAGTGACATTACACAGCCTATTCCTATTCCTGTGAACAGAATTACCCAGTATATCCATTCTGGACCGACAGAGGGGCATACCATAAAAACCATCCACAGCAATCTTCTACAGTCAATGTTTAGAGCAACTATCCAAACAGCTTGCAACTTTTTTATGTTGCCAAACCTGAATCCTCCAGTGATAATTACAGTCAAAAAACACAGAAACAAAGGGAAAGGAGCATGCAAATGTTTACCAGAGCAATGTCTTCATGTGCAACTGGAATACTGTTCAAACAACAGTATTATTTTGTCAGTAAACATTCTCATGCCACATTCTTACCATATGAATGTAAGTTCTGAGTCATTTCTTTTCTCCCCCTGAAAACTGATTCGGGGCTTCCAATTCAGCACTTCCTCAATTCTCAGAAACAAATCATTCTGCTTGCCAATGGGACAGCTAGTACAATTGTGAAAAAATGTCTTGTGGCACCATTAACATAATAGGTTAAGGTTAGCTCTTAATATAACGGAAGCAACTCCTTTTAAACAAAAAACAGATAAGTAGTGTAAGCTCAGTCCAAAAACCTCTGGCTTACTTTACACAGTTCAATTGGAGGAAGGAAATTTACAGCATCTAAGCATTGTGTACATGCTTTGCGCTTTTCTTGAAATATGAAGCAGAGTTCTCTCTTTGAAATCCTACACCCCTTGAAAACTTACAATTTTAAAGTTTTTCCTTAATTATATGCTAATGTCCTGTTAAAATTAACTTGGATACAATTATTGTAAATACAGAGAGACACTTAATGGTTTTTTAAAATAGAAATCTTTTTCAATTGTGACTACAAACACAATTCAAAAAGTATCTGGATATTTTGCCTATTTGTGATGCTTCCATTTGGATCTTCTGTGAAAAAGCGAAGTTGGATATGTTCAGATGTCTGATGAGGATCTCTCATATATGTCTGCTGTTCCCAAGCAATTTATTTAGGGCCTGAGTTAGTTCAAGAAGATTTTTGGTCAAAAAATGTGTGTAACCTGTTGATACCAGTAACTTTCCCATTTTTGTTGTAGTTCAACTCTATAGTACAACAGATCCCACTGACTTTAAGGAGTTTGGAAAAGGGAATTTGGAAGGGATTTCTTTTGCATTAAGTTTGTAAGGGACATTCGGGAAGAAATCAAGTGCAGCCCTCAGTTCTGATATGCTGTGCACAAATGTGCAGAGAAGCATGATAAGTAGGGCTATGTCTAGACTGCAAGCCTCTTTCGAAAGAGGCTTTTTCGAAAGATACTTTCGAAAAAGCCTCTTTCGAAAAAGAGCATCTAGACTGCAAGCGGAACTTTCAAAAAAGCAAGCTGCTTTTTCGAAAGAAAGCAGCGAGTGAGTCTGGATGCTCTCTTTCTAAAAAGCTCTGTTGGCATGCAAGAACGCCTTTTTTCGAAAGAGCACTTTCGAAAAAAGGCGTTCTTCCTCGAGAAATGAGGTTCACCGCCGTCGAAAGAAAAGCCGCGTTCTTTCGATTTAATTTCGAAAGAACGCGGCTGTAGTCTAGACACAGGTGAAGTTTTTTCGAAAAAAAGCTACTTTTTTCGAAAAAACCCCTGAGTCTGGACACAGCCTAGGAGGGAGCAGAAAGTGACTGTGAAGAATGTGCGCTGGATGCTGATCACAGAGCAGAGCTGATATCTGGAAATAAGGCTCTCCCCGCTCTCCCATTACCCCTCCTGAAGATCAGGTAAGAGAACATACAAAAAGCAACAAACTATCTTGGCTTCAGACTGAATATATTTTTAAAAAACATATTAAAACCTACAGTTAAACAAGCTGGTTAAAAAAAAAAAACCAGGATGGGAAGAAAATGAAGGAGTTAAAAAAATAGCCCTTACCCCCACAGCTAACTCAAAAAAGACAAACTATCACATCTTTAGGCTGTCCAAAGCCAGTAAGTTCTGATTACAGTCCTGCTGCCAAAATGGATTCTCATGTTCACAAACTCAGACTTCAACAAGAAATAGAGCAACAAGTGGCTCTAAAATACACAGGCCCCCTGAAAAAGTTGTTAATTTTGGTTCATAATGGAAGGCATCATGAAATAATGCAAAAAAAAAATTTTACTGTCATGC
Source organism: Pelodiscus sinensis (assembly GCF_049634645.1). Classification (NCBI taxonomy): domain Eukaryota; kingdom Metazoa; phylum Chordata; order Testudines; family Trionychidae; genus Pelodiscus; species Pelodiscus sinensis. Next base: position 232,248,504 of record NC_134712.1, on the reverse strand, counting down.
AGACTTTTCCCCATTACAGCTTAGATCATATGAAAAAGCTTTGGCCTTTGGGCCAAATTCTACTCTACATTACAACTTTAGTGTAGTGACTCGAGTCACACAGGTGTAGCAATACTAATTTTGAAGAATTAAATAATTAACAAGTTCACAAGTTCTCATAGAATTCTAAGATCTTATTTAGCACAATCATTTTTTTAAGAGTGAAGGATTTTAAATAGCCACAAATAATGAACATGCTTGTTACTCTGGATATCAAAGGGCTCCACGTTATTTCTTCATGAACAATTTGAGCAAGCTTTAACAGAAGGTTAGGGATTTTGAATACATCATCAGAAAACCTAACAAAGCACAGGAAAAAAAACCCTTATATTTGGGTGCTTTGTAATTGCACAGTTCATTTGGTTGCTTTGCTTCAAGTCCAGATCCAGCAATAAGAAAATAGCTACATTATTTTCTTGATTTCCAAAACCAGGAGAATGTAAGGTTTGATAATCTTCACCTTTAAACCAGAGGACAAGCAGCTAAGAAACTGTCAGTGGTAGGAGCAGAAGAGAGGGGGAAAGGAGTGGGGGATATTCTGGGCAAATCCTACAGTATCAAACCACAACACATCAAAAGCCCTTCAAGCTTAGTCATTACAAGACCAGATGCCCATAAAGCTTTCTTCAGAAATCAGACACCAAGGGGCACAAATTCTTGAATAGGAGACAAAAGAAAAAGGCTTAAGACAGTTTTCATAAAAGGCGATAGAAATGTAGCCGTGTTAGTCTGGTGTAGCTGAAACAAAATACATGACTATGTAGCACTTTAAAGACTAACAAGATGGTTTATTAGATGATGAGCTTTCGTGGGCCAGACCCACTTCCTCAGATCAAATAGTGGAAGAAAATTGTCACAACCATATATACCAAAGGATACAGTTAAAAGGCTTAAGACAGTTTTCATAAAATGACACAATGTAGATAATTAATGAATGCTAAATAGATCAACACGCTGCGTAACATGCACACTCAAGAAAGAAGGTACTCAGGAGCCAGAATACAGACCCCTGGAATCTCAGAGGGGAAAAGCTGTCTTTACCTGCCATCAACACACTAATACGGGTTGAAGGCCTCTAAACAGGAACTCTCTGATCCAGCAGCATCCATGGTTCAGTGCGTATGTTGGAGGACCAGAGAGTCTGGGTGGAGGGCCAGAAGCAGGGACCCCTGCAGGTACGACAGGGCAGTGGGCTACTCACAAGCAAACTGGCAGTGGGGCCACACAGCAAGTGGCAGCCTGGCAGGGGCCTGGAGCCATCACACACAGCTGCCTGCTGAGTCTCAGAGCTGCAGCAGTGGTGACTGCTCAGTGGGGTGGGAAGGGAAGCAGGGTCAGCAAGAGGAGGGGAGCTGGGCCGGGGGGAGGGGAGGGGAGAGGGATAGAGGGGAGGGGACCAAAAATGACCTCCCCAAGTCTGGCAAAATCCCTCACCAGGTACTGGTCAGATCCTGAAGGTTCTGTGTTCTTCTCCCTTATCCTATATCATACTTAAGATTATTTGTTTCCCACGATAACTCTACAATCATATAGGGTTCATGGGCTTTCAGCCCAAAATGGCATTAACTTGATGTGTTTCAAGCTATGCCTTTGACAGTGAAAACATTGGAATTCATCCAAACCAAACCATGTATCCGAGCTTGCAGCTTATAGATCAGAGGAGTACATCCAAAGAAAGCAAGCCACCAGAAAAAGACAACATAAGCTTGTCTGTTCTACAGATACCACTGTCGCACAGTTACATTCTACAACTACAGAGCTGTGACAACGCAGTGCTGACCAGGGGTCAGCAATGTCCAGCACGCATGCCTTAAGCGGCACACAGGATGATTTTCAGTGCCACGCGCAATGCACAGGCTCCCCCTTGCTTTCTCTCAGCCCGCATTGCACCCGCCGCAAGACTGAAGCCAGCGCCCTCTTCCTGCCAAGAGTGGGGAGGGACCCAAAGGGGAGCCCATTCACTGTGCATGTCCTGCAGAGGTGAGACTGACCTGGAGAGGGGGTCAAGGCATGTTTGCAGGCCGCCGCAGGGTACGTAACGCGGCATTACATGTGCATTGTCTCCGCATGCAGAAGCGGAAATGACGTATATCGGCTGTGCCGCCTCTCGCAGCTGTTTGGCCCCATCCTTTTCTCCATTGGGGCAGTGGCTTCACAGCGCATTCCTGGCTCTGTCCCAGCCCCTGGGACAGGAGCCAATGGCAGCCGGCGGAGCAGGAAGCGGCGTGGGAATGTGGGGAAGCGGGCACTGCTCCTCCCCTCCCCACAGGAAAAGCTAGAGCAGAGCCCAGGGCAAGAAATCAAATGGGATGTTTGGTGGAGAGAGCTCCTCCCCCACTTCTGGGATAGCAGCATGGCCCAGGGCAAGAGGGTTAAATCTTGGCATGCCTCTTCTTGCCAACCCCTCATGTAGACACTTGTTACAGCAATGGAAGGGTTTTTTCCATCACTGTAGTTAACCAAGGTCTTTAAGAGGAAGAATTCTTTTGTCAACCTATTTACATTTATATCAGGTCTTGGGTGCACTTAACTTCATCTCTCAGGCCTGTAAAAAAATCCATACCCTTAAGCAACACAGCCACTTCAACCTAAGTTTTAAGTGTAGACTGGACCTAAGACTGAAATCCTCTGAGATCTTTAGGTTAATTTGACACAACTGTACTTTGTACACATAATGGCATGGCTTACATAAATACTTTGATGTATCATGTGGAATAATACTCCAAATATTGTATCATTGTATCTGGGGGGGTAAAGGGAAAAAACCAACACACACAATTAAACATATAGAAGTAAAGTTTAACAGCTTGACTTGAAAAAAAAAAAAAAAAAAACACCTTAGCAAATAATGTTAGATCTTTATTAACAAAAAAGTCTTTCTAAAGTGCTATGAAATTTGTTAGAAAACTCACTTTTTCTTTTAAGACACTTTGCTTCATGTATTTTTTTCCAAATGTATAATCCCTATTGAATGAACAAATGAATACAAATAAATTAAAAGAAATAAATGTATTTATAAAGTATCTCTGATATAGCCAAAACATATGGGTTCCGCAAAAGAATAAAAAAATTACACTAACTGGTAACTGGGAAGGGGACGCAACTTAAACAGGAAAAAAAAAAATCAACAAAAGGGGAACTATTACATGGCAGACTTGAAAATTTTGCCTCTGCAAACAGGTCCTTGTGATATTTCCTATGTGTCATACAATATGTCATGTGGGTATGTATATTAGAAATGCTATAGTAATGCTAACCATTTTCAGAAGCATTTGGAAAAAGTGTTGGCAATCATTTTATAAGGCCAACAAGGGTTATTAAAAAATACATTTTTAAGGCTCAGGCCTAACTAACCTCAGAAACAAAGTGCAGTCTAACACCTGATAGAATCACTGAAACCAGTTAGAATGATGTGCATATTTTCCATTTGCACTGGATAAATGTGATGCATCTGCAACCAGATGGGATAATTTTAAGTGTATACTGTGGTTTCTTTTGAGCTTGTTGTTATTCAAGCTATGAAAAATGTAAATAAAAGTCTTTAATTTCAGGTTATAAAATAAATCCAGGAGGTGTTCCCTTGACTTACCATGTACAGCATAACACTAGATTACAAAAAGACTTTTCACTTTGCTGTGAATCGTCAAGTGTTGGCCGCTACTGGAGAAAAAATTATCCCACTTGATAGTATAAAGCCATGTTTGCACTTACAGCTGTGTCACTGTAAAATAGTCTGGGTTGCCACATTATGCCAACAGCAGAGAGCTTTCCCATCAACATAATAAAACCAAGTTCAACAAGCAGCAGTAGCAATGTTAGTGAGGCATCTCCCTACAGCATAGCGCTGTGCCCGCAAGCAGTTATGCTGGCAAAAGGTATGCCAGTCTGTTGTTTTCATTCTTTTTACCAATGTGCCAATCATCATGCTAAATGACAGTCTACTGAGAGCTGAAAATGTCACCATTCTGGGCATAAAACACCACAAGTTAAGTTCCTCTGCCCCAAGACAGGAATATAACCAAATGGAAGAGAGAAATTCTATGAATGGGAAGGTACCAGCAATAAATAACATTTGCTGAAAACTTGTCCTTCTCTAGAGGAAAGACCCAAGTATTTTTAACATTTTCATCTTTTCACTCAATCATGTTCCTTTCATTAGATGTTAAAACAGGGGAGGTTTTTAATCTTACTCTTCAGTGCTGGGGAGAAGTCCAATCACTTGGGGGCACATCTACACAGCAAGCCCATTATTTCAAAATCATTTTAAAATAGGCATCTTCTTATTACGAAATCTGTAACCCTCATTTTATGAGGAATAACATCAAATAGCTATTTCGAAATAGGGCGTGTGTAGACAGCGCAGCTGTGATTATTTCAAAGTAAGTGGCCTCCAGGGCTTCTCACAGATGCCCTGCTGGCCACTCTCATCAAGACTCTATAGTTCCCCTTCCACTGCAGGCTTTAAAGGGGAAGCCTCAGGGGAAACCGTGTGGCACACAGCAGGCCCAGCTCGCACTATGCCACACAACAGCTCCAAGGCTTGCCTACCCTGCTGCCATGGCAGATCACAGAACTGCACATAAGCCACCTACAGCTGCCAGCACAGCTACAGGCAGGTCTGAAGCTCCTACCCAGGGGCAGAGGAGGCGAACCCCATCCTGGATAGGTGCGGAGATCCTGGTTCTCACTAAGACTTGGGGAGAGGAGACGAGACAAACCTCCAGAATCTCTGCACCAGATGCAAGAATGTTGATATCAACAGCCAGATGGCTGACAGCCTGGGGCAAAGAGGACACGTCCGCACCCAGGAATAGATGCGGACGAAGGTGAAAGAGCTCAGGCTCCTTGCTAGGTCCTCTCAGCCTGGATACTGCACAGCATCCTGTGCATGTAGAGCACCGGTCCAGAGGACTCAGCCCCAGGACGCTGCCATACAGGACCCTTGTGCTCCTGCTCATAGGGTTCCTGCACAGGCCTACCTTAGTCCTGACCCAGTGGTGGGACATCCTCCCACCGCAAGCCACCACTAAGGAGGCTGGGGTCCTGGAGAGACAGACAGACAGACAGACAGACCCCGCTGTGCCGCACGCAGTCAGGCCCGCATTCTTGAACAAATGCAGTGAGGCGGAAAACATCGCTCCCCTGCTAGGGGAGCCTGCTGGGAGGGGAAGGAAGTGAAGGTGATGCCAGTAGCACCCTCCCTGGCAAGTGGCATCTGCCACTCACACACACCTCCCCCCCCAACACCCTCCCCCCCACTCTCCTCCAGAGGGCAGGGATAGACTTCCTCTTCCTGCAGGATGCCACCAATGCCAGTGGTGTGTGCGTGGCACAAAGAGAAGCCAAGCCACCCTATCATATCCCTCCCACCTGCAGGATCATGGCCTGGCCAGCACCTTCCCATGCCTGCTTGTCCTTTGCCCCCCCCAGGCACATCTGTGCCCTTGCAGGAAGGGGCCTTGTTCCAAGCACATTGCCTTTGTCTGACCCAAGACCTTTCGACGTCGCCTCAGAGATGAGGACTAGGCTTCATGCAATCCGTCTCCTGGAGTGACTGCCTGTCTCTCTGTTCTTCACAGCTGTACCAGCTGTGAGTGTGGTGCCTGCAACACCTCCCATTCCAGCCTTGTGACCCTGTGGGAGCTGCTGCCGCAGACAAGCACATGAAGACCTGGAGCAGGAGCACACTGCTGCCCTGCAGTGGTCTCTCTGGAGGCAGACATGGAGCTGCGCGGCACCACCTGCAAGGAGCTCTTGCAGCAAGCTCAGACCATGTGTGTGGCTTACACTGCTGCCATCGACCACCTGCTGGGAGCTCTTGCCCCAGCTCCTGTGCCTCCAGATTCTCCCTAGCCCCACCTACACCAAGGGCCCCACATGAGGCAATGGGATCACCCAAGGCAGGTGCCAGCCTGGTCCCTGAGCTTCTTCTCCTCCTTCCTTCCCTCTCCTCCCCATTTCCCCCCCCCCCCCCAGTTACATTTACTGCAATTAAACCAAAAATAGAGTTTCTTCTTTCAAAAACAAAAGGTCTACTTTATTGTATCAACAGGGGAAGGGGAAGAGATGAGAGAAGGGAGGGGTGTGGGAGGAAACATACAGAAGGGCAATGCAGAGGCTCCTTATGAGGAGACCCAGGGGAGTGCGTCACTGGGGTCCTTACATGAAACTCTCTCACGGCCTCTTGGATACGCACAGCCCCCTGATGGGCCTGCCAGATGGCAACTCTGCGCAGCTGTTCCAAGGCCCTGGCCAACTGGTCAGCCTCTGCCCCTCACCCTGGCAAGCATGTCTCACCCTTGTTCTTGCATATATTGTGCAGGACACAACAGGCCGCCATCATTTGGGTGACGTTCTGCTGGCTGAGGTCGAGGCAGGTGAGGAAGCAGTGGAACCTCTCTTTCAGATTGCCAAAGATGCTCTTTACAACCATGCGGGCCTTGATGAGCCTCGTATTAAAACTTTCCTTGCTTTGGTCAAGGTGTTCTGTGTCAGGCTTCATAAGCCAGCGGAGCAGAGGGAAGGCTGCATCCTCCATGATACAGATCAGCATGTCCATGTCCCCGACCCTCACAGTGCGGTCAGGGAAAAGAGTGCCGATGTGCATCTTCTCGTAGGCTGAAGCTGCTGAACACGTGGCAGCATGCGCCTTCTCTGACCACCTGGCCATGATGCCCATGAACTGGCCTCGATGGTCCATGAGGGCCTGTAGCACAATTGACAAGTACCCCTTCTGATTGATGTATTCAGATGCCCAGTGGTTGGGAGCCCGGATGGGGATACAGGTGCCATCAATGGCCTTCCCACAGCTGAGGACATCCATGGCAGCAAAGCTGGTGATGATAGGGTCCACGTCACCCAGGAAGACAAGCCAGCACCACAGGATGGTGTTGATGGCCCTCGCTACCTGTAAAGAAGACAAACAGAGAATCACAGGGTTGCCAGGGCCTTTGGGAGGTCTCCGAGGCCTCCCCCTTCCCTGGAAACACCAGGACCAACCCCCGATTTCCCCCATCCCCTGGTAGGGCTTTGTCAAGGCAGAACTAAAAATCCTTCAAGGGAGGGAACCTCCACCCTTCCCCAAGAAGCATCATTCCAGCAGTTCACCGCCCTCCCCCCCCAAAACAATAGCATAAGCGCGCCATACCTGCATGACCACAACCCCAACGGTCCATCTCCCCACGCTGAACTGGTTCCTGATGGAGTGGTAGCTCTCCAGCGTGGCAAGCTTCTGGACAGCAATGGCAACCCACTTCTGGAGGGGGATGGCAGCTCCCATGTGAGTATCCCGTCATCTAAGGGCAGGGGTGAGCCACTCTCACAGCTCCAGGAAGGTGTCCTTCCACATGCAGAAATTCTGGAGCCACTGCTGGTCATCCCACTGCTCCATGACGATCCGGTTCCACCAGTGGGAACTGGTGTCTAGTTGCCAGAGGCAGCAGTGCACCGTGTGCAGGGGAGGGTGGGAGGAGTCATACTGCATGAGCAGCACGTGGAGAGAAGAGAGGAGGTGCCCTGCCATGAGCTGGGAGTCCTGTTTCTGCAGGGCCATGAAGGCAGCCTGCAGAAACTGCAGCAGGAGCTGTGGCATGGGGTCTAAGAGCCATTGACTGCTTCAAAGCAGTTTTGGCTCCATGGCTGGAGTGCCGTGGTGTCCACAAGGGCAACCTGAGCAGGCAGTGAAAAGGCTTTGCTGTCCCTCTCGGAGGTAGGCAAAGGAAAGGAGTCTGAGACACGACCGTACGGGGAGTCCCTTTAAGCTCGAGCCTCAGAAAGCAGCTCCAGGAAGTGACTGCTGTCCTGATGCCCTGCAATTTAAAAATCCATATATTGTTTCATATGACATCTTCCTCTATAAATAAACTGCATACCAAAAGTACAGTGTAGTTTGGAACAATTACACAGCAGATAAACTACTTCATATTTAGCTGGTCAACAAGTAAGCCACTACAAAAAAAGTAGTAAGACCTACAAAAATGAAAATTGGACAGCCAGTCAAAAACAGCTGCTAGATCAACTAAACACAATAAAGAACAAAGACCTAACTCCTATAGACTTCTTTACATATTCAAATTGCTTTTCAAACATTAAATTAAATGACAGTGGTACACAGATGAGAGGAACACTGGGAAACAGACATTTTACTGCACCCATTTTAAATGACAGAAGAAAATAATTAAATTGCAAAAGAAGAAGCCTAAGAAAGGTTATGTTCTTATGGTACCCAGATTTCTCCAGCTGTGAGAAATAAGTTATTGAAATCACACTTAAAAAAAATTGCTATGGGAAGGTGCAGGACCAAATCCAGCTGACAATGCAATTGCAAGGGACATAAGACCCACTAATAAAAATAGTAATTAGAAGTAATAAATACGCTTTCTGTGCACCTCTGATCACTTCACTTACCTTCTATTCACTACTAGTCCATTTCCCTCTTCCAAAAAACCAAACTCCTCAGCAGCATTTTTTAAGCTTCAACATCTTTTAAGTTACCTTCTTTAAGAAATTGCCATTTCTTGAGAACATTTAATCCAGCTTAACATGCCTGTTTTTGAATTATACTTTGTAGAAAGATGTCCTCTGTTCAAGGTGCCAGCAGCAGTTTCTGGATGCCTCACAATATCATCAACTGACTATGAAAACTGAAAAAATGGGCAGAATGCTAATGTCACAGTCATATACAGTATTCTATGTATTTACTGGATTGGAGGTGGGGGAGACTGAGTTTGGATGAAGAGTCAGAGGACAAAGACTGGGAGTAGAAATCCAGGCTTGAACAAGGGAAACGGGATGTGGAGACTAGGTCTGGGTATGGCAAGGGCTGGAAACTGGTACTCAAAGTGGGAAGGCTAGATTGGCTGTGCAAAAAAATGGCAATGAGCCAGGGCAGGGAAATCAAAAACAGGCATGATTCAGGATAAGGCTAGAGAGGGCAGGAGAAAAAGGGTTAGATTTCACAGAAATAAGCAGAAAAGTCAGTGACCCTAGAGCCTGAAATGGAAGTCAGCATTCTACTGCTTTCAGCAGACATCTATCAATTACCAACATTTCTCAAACCCCTTCGAAGTGCTAGTCCACAAAAAGGGTAACAACCTACTACTGCTATCAGCTATTCGATGTGGGTCATCTCCTGGAAGCCCGTTAGAACAAAGTAAGCAAGTACGGTGTCTATGCAGCCAATGCATCACTCTAACTTTGTCACATAACTTTATGCCATTCATTGAGGTGGTTTTATTATGTTGGCACAGCAGGAAAGTTAGATAGGTGGGAGGTGCCACCGATTTGTTGGTGAAACTGCATAGCACAGAAGAGCCGGCTCTCCGTGAGCACCAGCTCCCACCTCCCCAGTCCCTGTACAAATGTGTAACTGATGTTGAAAACGTTAGTGGTTACACATTTACAAAAATAAACGTATTTTAACATCCTTTCTCCCCATTAGGGATGTTAAATACTGGATAATTGAATAGTCAATTAATCTCCTGAATTTTTATCAGTTAGTCAACTATTCTATCATCGCCAGGAATGAGGCCGGCAGTCAATTCATTCCATCCCCACTCCTGTGTTGGCTGGTAAGGGTTGAGTTATGTTATTTCTTAAAACAACATTACAGTTACCAAAAAAAGGAAGACAACAGTTTGTAGCCATGTAGATGGAGAAAGTGTGTTAAAGAACTATGAAGGAGAAGGTGGTTGATTGGGGGCTGTTGCTCTCTGACAAACAAATCCTAATCTCTTGTCTTTTTGTCTTCCACTTCTCTGATCTCTCCAGTTATTTCCCTATCCCCACTCACTGCCCTCCGAATGCTAAATTCTGCAAAGACAGCTTGTAGTGTGCCACCAATCTTCTTCCCAGCAGGTCTAGCTGATCTTTCCCTCCTCCTCAGCCTCTGATCTCTCCAGGCAGCTCCCATTACCTCTGATCTTCCCAGAGTGACTGTTCTTTTCACTAAGGGTACTCTGGCAAGTACTGAGAACACACTATAGAACGGAAGCCTTTAACCCCTCCCACATTCACAGCCAGTCATTCTCTTCTCTGCAGGGCTCTCCTCCTCTCCATGAAACCAGAACAAAAAGGGGCCAGTTGTCTCAACTCTCCAAGCCTACCTCCTGTGGCAACATGTAACAGAGACAGGAATACTGTACTTACACAACAGCTAGTAGAAAGCAAAAATAGAGAACAACTTTACGTAACAGATTATAGATCTCTTACACACACACCCCCTCTCAAGTGCTGAAAGTCAAAGCAATCCTTTTACTTCTAGGCGGACAGGTTTATCATCGTTTATCACCAGTTTCCAATCAAATAAAATGCTTAGGGGCTGCTCTGACCACATGTAGCTGCTACAGAATTTGCTGATCTCAAAAGCATGTGTATGCGTAAACAACCACAAGACTATTCAAGCTCTTAGTTGGAATGCAAGCTGTGTCTGACTTTCTTCAGTCTCCTAGCAAAACAATCACGGTGTCCAATTCTCATAGGGTATGTCTACACTAGCCCCCTACTTCGAACTAGGGAGGCTAATGTAGGCATTCGAAATTGCAAATGAAGCCCAGGATTTAAATATCCCAGGCTTTATTTGCATGTTCCCGTCCGGTCACCATTTTGAAATTCCACTAGCCCTAAGTAACTTCCCACGGCTACAGGCAGCAGTGAAATGGTAATTCGAACTAAGTCCGGACGGGAACATGCAAATAAAGCCCAGGATATTTAAATCTCGGGCTTATTTTGCAACTTCGAATGCCTACATTAGCCTCCCTAGCTCGAACTAGGGGGCTAGTGTAGACATACATACTCTTCCATTGAGTAACCTCACTCACTCCACCAGTACTAACTGTTGTTGTGAAGCAAGATGTCATTCAGTATAGCGGGGGTGGGCAATAATTGTTAATGGAGGACCACTCCAAATATTGGCACATCTGTGGAGGAAGTATAGTAAGTCCATCTATGTTTACTACATTTTGGTGTAGAGATTTTGGTGTGGAGGTTGGGTGCAGCAGGGAGCTTGAAGTAGGAGACTGGGGTGCAAGGAGGGATGTGGGTTCTGAGAGGGAGTTTGGGTGAAGGAGGGGATTGTGACCCAGGGCAGGGAAATGGGGAGGGGGAAAGGGTGCAGGAGAGGATTCTGGCCTAAGGTAGAGCTATATGAGGGGGTGCAGAGTCTGGGAAGGAGTAGTGACCTGGGAGAATGGGAAAAATGGATACAGAGTGTTTGGGTGTTGCCCTGGGGCAGGTAGCTGGGGATGGGGTGCCAGAGGCAGGCACTGGCAGAGAGGTGCTTACCTAGGTGGCTCCTAGCCAGCTGCACTGCAGAAACCTCAAGCAGGGTGTCTGCTGCAGTCCCAGCTTGTGGGCTGGCTGCACCACATGGCTCTGCTCATGGGGTAGAGGAAGGGAGGCTTTACACACTGCCCTTGCCCTAGCAAAATTTCTTATCTCCTATTGGCTGGAAACTGCCCAATGAGAGCTGCAAGATTTAGCTGGGGGTGGGGGTAGTGCAGTGCGCAAAACCTCCTTCCTCCCCTCCTAGCTTCCACAGCAGACGGTGAGCCTCTTCCATTTGCTTATTGGATAGTTGACTAGTCTTCAACTTCCTTAGTCCTGACCCAATTATCAGTCATTTGTAATTTACAGTTCTGCAAACGGCTGGTATGTGGCTGGGAAGGTATGTGTACTGGAACACTTTCTCCTGTTGGTGAACGACGGATAGATGAAACAACAGATGAGGAGGAGACTTACAGCGGGGACCCTCTCTAGAACAGTCATGCCTAATCTACTCATAAATTTAATACAGTGGTCTGCCCAGAGATTGCATGGAGTTATGTCTACCACACCGACACTGGATTTTTAAATATCAAACTGTTAGTATTTATCTTGAATTATCCACAATGTCCATCCCAGAAGGAATTTGCCATTATATCTTTATTATTCTAACCAAATACCAACCCCACTTTTGAAAACTTTGTCATTTCTCATTAGTGGCTGAAAAGATTATACTCACAATATATGTGTTCCTATTTTTGTGGCTAATCTAATAAAAAGTATTAAGACTCATTTTGTGTATTTAAAAATCTTTATTATGGTTTGTTTTTGTGAAGGTGGCCCTCAGAGAGTAGTTATTAATGGTTAACAGTTATGCTGGAAGGGCATAACAAGTGAGATTCCACAGGTGTTTGTCTGGGACCGGTTCAGTTCAATACCTTCATAAACCATTTAGATGATGGCATAGAGAATACGCTTATTAAGTTGGCAGATGATACCAAGCTGGGAGAGTTTTCAAGTGCTTTGGAGGATAGGGTCATAATTCAAAATGATCTGGAGAAATAGTTGAAGTAAATAGGATGAAGTTTAATAAGAACGAATGCAAAGCACTCAACTTGGGAAGGAACAATCAGTTTCACACATACAGAATGGAAAGTGACTATCCTGGAAGGAGTACTTCAGAAATTCAACTCTGGAGTTGACTGTGCACTTGAGAATTGAAGTGACTTACTTTGTAATAATCCTGCAAATAATAATAATAAAAAGTTAATTTAATCCTGTGAAAGGTCACTTTAGACAGTACTGTGGAAAAAGAAGCCTTATGGGTACAGGCCCGAAAGTAATATTAACGCATCCTTTGGCGAGAATCCTTTTTTGGAATTTAGTTGTTTACTTGAACAAGCTTTTTACCTTCAGAAGGGTAGCCGAGTTAGTCTGTAACAGAAAAAGTGATAGAAATGTAGCCGTGTTAGTCTGGTGTAGCTGAAGCAAAATACAGGACTATGTAGCACTTTAAAGACTAACAAGATGGTTTATTAGATGATGAGCTTTCGCAAGTGGGTCTGGCCCACAAAAGCTCATCATCTAATAAACCATCTTGTTAGTCTTTAAAGTGCTACAGAGTCCTGTATTTTGCTTCTGTAACGGGAAAAACATTTTTACCAACGTACAATTGTATGTAGTTCAGTATTTATTTTCTTGTGTTATTTTTGCCTTAACATGATTCCAAGGATGGAATATTTTTACCCTCCCCTCCCCTGGCATGTATTCTTCCTCCTAACAATTCCTTTTTTAAGAATTTGGTTTTGGCTAGGAAAGCATACCTATTTCACTCTTTCTTTGTCTATCCATCCACAGGCAGCTTCCAAGTCATGATGGCATGTGCACTGTCTATTTTAAATGATGCTGCTCAACTTCATTTTCTTATATTTGTGAGCAAAGAGCAAAAACATTATGATCTCTACACATCTCTTCCTCACTCATCCATATAGAAAGGCATGTATTTATTATTGTAGACACACAACGCTTGCATTGCATAGCTATTTAGCTAGCATAACTTTGGTCTGTGAACTATATCCATGTTTTTAAAATACCAGAACATTTTATAGAGAATGTAGTTAAAAAGGACTTAGCATATTACTTGTTTTCTGTTTCTCTTCTACAACTCAATTAGCTTACAGAAAGTACAGGTCATATAGGCAACAAGATGGGTGGAATTCAGAGTTGCAATGCGATAGTTTAACACCATCGATAAGAGTTGAATTAAAACAAAATTATTTCCAAGAAAAGCTTGATTTTATTTTAGATACCTTTCTGATATATTCATCCATTTTAGTTTTCTGGCATTATGAAGTAATACTGAAAAGTTCTGTCCATAGACTATCTAATTCTGTATGTTTTAAGGTACTAAATAGGATAATGTTGCTTTTTAAGGGCCTTGAAGCGAAGGCTATCAGAGTTCAGGACTGAATGCTAGTTGCCCTACAGTTCGTTCTGAATTCTTTTAAGTACAATCCTATGCACTTTCTTCTTTCTGAAAGCCATTGCTTGAGTGAATTAATTTTAGACTGTGCTCCTGATGAATGTACGAAATCTGAAGTCAGCATGTGATTGTGTTGTTTACAACATCAATACATGTACAAAGCAAAGAAAAAATCATTTTTGTAATGTGGGATTCGTAGTTTTTTTCAATGCCTGCATTTATGTGGTGGTTTTAATTTTTCACTTTCTTTTTAATGTACTTGTGTATTGAGACAGAGGTTTGTTAAAGATGCTACAGAAGAAAATGCATTGGAAATGGAGGTAGATATTTTTGTAAAATGTAGGACTAAAAGACGATTTGAAACTATTTATACAACAGCATACCGCATTAAGCAAACAAAACCCCCTAATTTAGTTCAATGGTTGGTTTTGTGTTTTCAGTGCAGATAAGGAAGTGCAAATAGTTTTTGTTTCCACATAAATGAGAAAAGATGGGGGGGAAGGGATGGATTTAAAAATGGCACGTCAATGTTCAAAGCTCATCTTTACTATGAATTAGGATATTGCCTCCAAAGGGGAGTGGATCATACCACATCAAACTATTCTAAGATTCTTGCATCTTCTGAAAGGCCTAAGTGGCTGTCCTCAGAGACAGAACAGCCAGGTTCTGACCCAGCATGACAATTCCTTTGTTCCTAACCACTGACTCAAGTCATCAGTGAAGAACACCATTGCTAGAGTATTGGTGGAGCATTCTCATTGAGGGGAATTCAGCTGTGGTATGTCCCTTGTTTGAAATAGGTCCAGAATTGTTAATGTTGAAGGAATGCTGCAGAGCAGTCTGTTTTGGAGGATGGAACAATGGCTAGGAAAAGCCTGTATGGGAGGAGGGATATTAGGGGGAGAAGTGGGCTTGAGCTTTTGTGATAGTATTATTGCTTTGTTTTGGTGGCATTGTTGAGTAGTGTCAGTAGCAAATGGGCACTTACTACGTTATAAATCAAAAGAAATAATTATTCAGAGCGATTGCAGCCTGGATGGTTCCAATGTACCTATTTGTTGCAGCTCCCATCACCTAGGAAACCCTTTTCGGTTACTTTTCCCTGAAAGGACCTGCAAAACCATAAACTGTCCGTGAAAAGAGATTATTGGTAGTTGTGGGGTAGGAACTGAATGGCAAAATCGAAGTGTGAGGCTGGGATCAAAGAAACCCCTCTGAGAGAAAACATGTTGTTATTGCTTGGGGAAATAACAGACTTTTTTTTTTTTTACTAGCTCTGGTTTGGCCAGCACAGTGAAAAATTAGGCAAATTCTTTGGTTGAATTTCAAAAATGGCTGTGCAAGACCCACGTTTGAATTCTCACTTGAGAGCAAGATTTCAGCTCAGATCTTCCCCTTCTCAGGTGAGTGCTCTAATCACCAGGTTATCGGGGGAGGGGAAGGGAAAGGGGGAGGAGGAGGAGGAGGAGAGGCAGCGTTTCAAAGTAGCAGTGATGCCTGGGCATTTCCACGGAACCCAGGATCATATGTGGAGTCCCCAGCTGACCCTGGGTTCCGCTGAAATGCGGCATGGAGCCCAGGATCAGCCGGGGAGTCCCCTGCTGACCCCAGGCTCCATGAGTGCATTTCACTTTGAAATGCACAAGAGCTCCACTCCCTCCGCCTCCACCCCAGCACACCCACATGCAGTCCGAAGTCAGCAGGACTTCCCTCTAGCCCCAAGTGTTCCACATTCCTCCTTTGAAATGTACAAGAGCCCCAGTGGAGCTCTTGTACATTTCAAAGGAGGAATGCTGAAGTGCCTGTCGAAATTCCATCAACTACTTAACTAGTAAATTAACCTCAATTTAACATCCTTAGTCAGGACGAACATGACTTCCTTACTGATGAGCAATGGATATGCGTAGTCCTGGAAGCATGGGTGGGCCCCAGACCATCCATTTAACATCCTGGCCTAATTCCCCAGTCCCATCTCTGCTCCCACACCAGCATCTACCCCACACGGTAGCCCAGCGGTCGGTAACCTGTGGCACACGAGTCAATTTTGAGTGTCGTGCATGGCAGGAGCTCAGCCCACCTCCCTACCCACAGCAGCAACTGGAGTCTTGCGGTCACCAAACAGCCTTGGGTTAGAGAACCAGGTCTGGCTTCCTGCTGGACGGACAAGCGGAGGAGAGGGGGAAGCGTGGATGCATAGGAGCCGGGGCAGCCTGATATGTGGAGTGGGCATGTGACCCAAACACTGGGCTCTGCATTCCTGCACTGGGTGTGCGGCTCCCAGGAGCTAACCTTCCCCCAACCCCTGATACAGGCTCTGCTTCCCTGCTCCGGGAAGGGGTGGGGCAGGAGCTGCTCTGCAGATCCGGGGCTGGGTGGCCAGTCACAAGCTACCACCACCTCCGTGGGGCACTGCGCTGCTCCCTGTGGGGTGTGTGCAAAGGCAGGGAGCCCCTTCTGCAGTGCCCCGCTGCATCTGGAAGGGCTGGAATCAGCCCTGGGCTCTGCCCGCCACAGCCTGCAGATGAGAGGCGAGCCCTGGCAAAGGGCTGGGCTGGCAGGGAAGTGACTCAATTCCTCCCCACCCCTCCTTGCCCCAGCACTGCTCCTGTGGGGCTGCGAGTCCCAGGGCTGCTGCCCTGCCAGTGTACAGGCTGAGGGCACAGGTATGCAGGAACAGGATGGGAGTGGGGAGAGGCTGCAGTAAGGGGGTGGGGCAATGCAGGGGGATCAGGCTGGGCGGGGGGGGGGGATCATGGAGCTGAGGGGAGTGAGGCTAGAGCAGAGGGAAGATGTGAGGGGGGGGATACAATTTTACTTTGCAGAAGCTGCACTTTCCTTTACTCCCCACTTCTTTGTCTCCCTCCCCAACTAGCTATTAGGCTGCATTCTCACCCTCTCACTTTTTGTGTTAATCCTCTAGCCCCTTTTCTGCCCCCAAATTCTCTCATCCCCCACCCCACCCCCTCTCCTGCCACCAAACTCTGTGCCCTGCTCTCCTCATCCCCTCCTGCACCCTACCTCCTGCATCCCTATCCCATCTGCTGGCAGCCCTGTCCCACACATTGATCCCCTCATTTTGGTCCCTACCCCAGAGCCTAAGGGGGCCCATAAAATCCACTAACTCTGGAACCCCAGAAAAGTAAATCTGGACTCTGGGAAGCCCTGAACCTCAGTCCTCCCTGTCCCTTCTCCTCACCCTGTGGGAGCTGGAGCACCAGAACAGTGAGGTGTCTCAGTTGTGGGCCACATCAGTGAGGATTGGACGCTTTTGGAGGAGAGTATTTTTGGGGTTTTTTGTGCTTCTCACTTGCGTGGTCCCCCAACTGATTTTTCTGTGGGTCAGTGGCCCCGACCCAAAAAAGGTCCTGCACCCCTGCCATAAAGAAAGAAAACATTGAAACCTTTTGTGTTGGACATAAATGAATATTTTACTTTATTTAAAATGAAGGTTGATAAACATGAGAAAGTTAAAACACTTCGTCTGTTAAATACTTTAAACTAAACTGTTTTCCCTAGCTGCATCTGATTCAGAAAATATGGTCACTAGACCCAGCCCGCCCCTGTTCCCTTCTTCCCCCAGCACACAGATCCATAAATAGAAGTGAATAAAGTAAACCTTGGTGCACCACTTCTGAAAGGTTGCCGACTCCTGCTGTAGTCCATAGGGCTAACCTGCTAGCTTGCATATATATTTTCTTGCATTAATGTATGATTTAATTACTTGTCTTGTTATAGTAGATGTATAGGTTCATAGTCAAGTAATTTGGTTATAATGCAAGGGACCAACAGGCCATACCCTGTACACTGAGCTAAGGAAAAGTTAACATCTTTGTCTGAGACCTTTCACCCAGATAGCCTAATCGACTTAACATCAGTGTTCCCTCTAAGATTTTCCATCCATGAGCGGTATGAGTTGTGTCATATGCACCAATATTGAGGTCATGTGCGCTTGTGCCGAAAGTGTCCGTCTGCTATGTACATTGGACAAACATCTCAGACACTTCGCCAAAGGATTAATGCCCACAAAACAGATATCAGACAAGATCACAAAGAGAAAACAGTTTCTTGCCACTTTAACCAGAAAGGACACTCTCTAAATGACTTAGCCACCTGCATTCTGCTACAAAGACCTTTTACATCTGCACTTGAAAGGGAATCCTCTGAACTGTCATTCATGTTAAAATTCGACACTTGCCAGCAAGGACTTAACAAGTCTTTGAACTTTCTCACCCATTACCAAGACAGTTTCCCCAATTATCACCTGTAATACCATTAACTCACAAACATCCCACTCTCCCTACCTTTAATATCAGCAATTCACAGACACTTACCTTCCTTCCTCCCCCTTCTGTTCTGCAATGTGATTTGTCCTTTTCATATTTGTTCATTTTTTTAAATTGTATCCTTTGGTATATATGGTTGTGACTACTTTCTTCCACTATTTGATCTGAGGAAGTGGGTCTGGCCCACGAAAGCTCATCATCTAATAAACCATCTTGTTAGTCTTTAAAGTGCTACATTGTCCTGCATTTTGCTTCAACTACCCCAGACTAACACGGCTACATTTCTATCACTGTTCAGATGTGTGCGACCATGTAACCCAAGTTAAATATCTTGTATATATTTTTTAAAATGTTAGGGAACAAAGGATACTAAAACAAGGGATAATTAACATGGTACATGACCTGAAATGTTTATTTAATATGAAGTGAAAAAATTAATATTAAAAAATTTTCAGTAGCCAACTTGCTCTGTTTATAGCACTCTACGAAACACCAACACCCAAGACAGGCTTCCTCTTCAATGAAATCTGGCTCTCCTCTCAGAGAACTATTTTAATTGGCTTTTCAGACTTACATTCCTGAGCTTTTGTAGGATACACTCTCCATTGTACACCTAGATAAGAGCTTATTGAATATTTCTCCCCATTCACATTGTGCCTCAGGGCTATATTTTATTTTGGATCAGAGGACAAGTCAATCCAGTGTCTCCCCACCACTGCCCTCAGTTCTTTTTATTTAGACAGTTCATTTTTTTATTTATTACAGAACAGCAGCCAACTTAGAAAATTTAGTTACATGGAATGCCTGTTCTGCACACAAGACATAAATCAGAGCTAAAGCTCTCTGATGAATCAAGTGCAGATTTCCCTTGTCTGATCTGATCAACTCAAACGTTCTTCAACGCTTAAGTATGTATTAATAAAAATTATGTATAATAAAGGTGAAAAATAATAGTCTTTGTTTTATGCCAGAGCGCACAGGCAATCCAGCAGTAGCTTGGACAGCTCTGTGTCAGGGCGGCCTGTGCATTCCAAACTCATGAGTGGGCAGGGCAGGGCAATTAAATCCTGTGCAGCCTTCCTTCTCCAAACTATCTCATGAGGAAACTAGGGATGTTAAAATGCAGTTGATCGATTAATCGAGTAGTAGATGGAATTGCCATCGACTACTTGACAGGCACTTCCACATTCCTCCTTTGAAACGTACAATGCAGAACTCTGCATACAGACGTCCCGCTGACTCAGGGCTACACATGAGTGCCTGCTTTTAAATGTGCAAGAGTCCCCAGAGGGGGCTCTTGTGCATTTCAAAGCCATGGAGCCTGGAGCCAGCGGGGGACTCAGAGTCCCCCCGCTGGCCCTGGGCTCCATGCTGCACTACCACTTTGAAATGCCACGCAGAGCCCAGCATAACCTGGGATCAGCTAGGTATTCCCCCAGCTAACCCCGGTTCTGTGCAACACTTCCCCAGAACCCGGGATCAGCTGAGGAGTGCCCAGCTGACCCTGGGCTCCATGGCTGCCCCTCTGAAACGTGGAGGCAGCGTTTCAAAGGGGCAGTCACCGCACAGCTGATCCCCAGCTCAGCTGTGCAGCACTGCCACTTTGAATTGCCCCTTCCTCCCCCGACTTTGCTGCCCCTATCTCAGGAGGCAGCAATGGATAAGGATTCGGCTAATCACCTAGTCAACAGACTATCCGATAAGCAAATGGTTATCGGATCGTTGACTAGTCCTTAACATCCCTAGTAGAAACTCACTCTTCCCTCTTAGGCTGAGTGAGAGTGAGAGAGAGAGAGAATGAATGGCAGTGGACCTGCTAAATGCTATGTATGTTTTCCTATTTTAAGACATGTTCATAAATAAAGAATACAGTGTTTTCAAGAAAGTGTATTGCTATCTCTGCATCACATTATACTATCATGATTAGAGATGATAAAAACAAACGTGTTTAGGAGCAGTTAAGCACTAGTAAGAAAGCAGTATTCCTCTATTTAGCTAAAGCTACATTTCAGCATATTCCATCTGTACATCCATTTTACCCCCACCTCCACACAACCAAAATTCCTTATTCATCATGTCATTCTGACTTCTAGTGCATGACAGTCAAGCCCATACCTCACACAGGCACTGTCCCCAACCAAGGGATTAATAAACCACTTTTCCCCCCACAAGCACATTCCTATGGCTGTTAGTCCCACTCTCCCATTGGGACATGCAAGTCCACATGGACCCAGCTTCTGGCCCCCAGCTCCGCCCGGTGCCACGCAGTCCAGCTCTGGGCCCAGCTCTGTCCACTGCCATGCAGCCCGAGCCCTGGGACCGACTCCAGTCAACGCCACACAATCTTGGCCCCCCCACTCTCCCGCCCACCACCATCTTACCTTCCACATCATGGAAGCTGACAGCTGCTGATGAGGTGGGTAGGAGTAAAATTAGGGTGCACACCCACACCCTAGAGTAAGGCTACTCAGCCCACAGCCCATTTGTTTGCGGCTCACGGCGGAGTTTGGGTTTATGCAGGGCTCAACATGTGGCCTGTGGGAAGGATGAACATGCCCTCCACTGGAGCATGCTTCACAACAGTGAGGAGTCTCCCAGGTGGAGAGAGTACTGAAAGACGCAAGTAGATGGGCTGGCTGGAACAGATGGGTACAAAGTTGTGGCATTTCTAACCCCAGGGAGGAGGTGCCAGGAGTGCCAGGGCATTGTGGGTAGTGCTGGCTGCTTAGTCTTGTGGACAGAGCCTGAGAGGTGCTCACTGGCTCACACTGGCCACCTCTGGGTTCAGTGCCGTGGCTTAAGGCTTAATCTTTGTATTCATGCCCATCAGTGTGAAAGAAGCTATTTGCATGTACATGCAACCACACTTAAGTTGGGGGCCTTGGCATGTCCTGTGAGTATCATTGTGGCCCCCGGGGCTTCAAGAGTTGAGTAGCCCTGCCCTAGAGTTTCCACACACACAGAATGGGAAGCAACTGTCTAGGAAGGAGTACGGCAAAAAGGGATTTAGGGTTATAGTGGACCACAAGCTGAATAGGAGTCAGCAGTGTGATGCTGTTGCAAAAAAGCAAACATGATTCTGGAATGCATTAACAGGTGTGTTGTGAGCAAGACTCAAGAAGTCATTTTTTTGCTCTGCTTTGCGCTAGTTAGGCCTCAGTTGGCATAGTGTGTCCAGTTCTGGGCACCACATTTCAAGAAGGATGTGGAGAAAGCTGAAAGAATTGGGTTTGTTTAGTTTAGAAAAGAGAAGATTGAGGGGGGACATGATAGCCGTTTTCAGGTATCTAAAAGGGTGTCATAAGGAGGAGGGAGAAAACTTGTTCATCTTGGCCTCTGAGGATAGAACAGAAGCAATGGGCTTAAAATGCAGCAAGGGAGGTTTAGGTTAGACATTAGGAAACAGTTCCTTACTGTCAGGGTAGTCAAACACTGGAATAAATTGCCTAAGGAGGTTGTGGAATCTCCATCTCTGGAGATATTTAAGAGTAGGTTAGCTAAATGTCTATATGGGATGGTCTAGACAGTACTAGGTCCTGCCATGAGGGCAGAGGACTGGACTCGATGGCCTCTCGAGGTCCCATCTAGTCCTAGTATTCTATGATTCTATGAAAACATGCTTCTCTACAAAGATAAAAGCCAAAAGTTATTCCAAAAGCAGATTTCTCTCTAACTAGCGCTTAAGACAGAATAATAAACCAGAGGGAACAGACTACAAGAGTAAAATTGGAAAATTAGAGAAAATAAGGCCAAGAGAACCACTGAAGGTAGGAGGGAACTTATTTAATCCTCTGAACTGTCTACTGATATTAGAGTAGGCTTAAAATGTTTTTCAGCACAGAAAGGCAAAAGGCAAATACATTCCAGACTGGATAGAAAAGGGAGAAAACAAACCAGGCTTTAGTCAGAAAGAGCCTTTTTGTAAAGCAATTTCAGGGATACTCCAAAGAAGGATTTCTATAGCTCTTGGCTGACAGCGAAGCCTAGATGGGGTCTTCCAAATGTGCCTGCACAAAATTCCTCACACAGAAGAGAAGCATGAGAGGAGAAGATCAGGGTCAAGCATAACACCATTTTACCAATAGCAGAAACAACAGGGAGTCTGAGTATAGAAAAGCCACAGAAAACAGAGCTTTGTTTGGGGATGCTCATAGACCTGTACCTTCAGGGCAATATCTGGAGACATTTCGCTGAAGGAAGCTAAGATGATTTCACACCAAGCCTCAAGCAAGTTTCGACAACTGAGATAGTGTGTGGATTTGTCTGAATAAAGACTGAAAGCTAAGAGATACTGAAAGTTATTTTGCCAGCATTAGTACTTGCTAAATCAGATAGCCTCTACTGAAACAGAGCTGCAGCGGTGCTAGTCAGGAAGCACAAATTACAGCCATGACACCACCAAAAAACATTACAACTCAAATGTTAATTTATCAAGAGAACTCAGTGTATGTAGACAAAAGTTAAAAATCAGATTTGCAGAGTTTAGTCATTGTGAAGGAACAGCTCTAAAATGGCACAGCTATCAGCAGCCCACAACACTTCACAATAATTTAAAGGAAGTAATCATAGGAAACTCACAATAGGCACACCTTTCCCTGGGGACAAGCTGGAGAAGGAAAAACATTACTCCACAATGCAGCACACCCCTCCCCGCCTAATGCCAAGGCCAAACAGAACAACCGAAATGTGTGATAGCACATACTGGTTCAGACCCAATGCACAATTCTGTACACAGGACATTCAAACAGAAATACTGCAAAACATTCACTACTGTACAGCTCATTTCTTTGTCTCCTAAAGCTAACGCTTTTAACAACACTGGCAGAGCAAGAAATAAACACTCTGCAATCCCAGATTCGCCGATCAATTTGTATGTATCCATCTCTTTACATCTAAAACGGTCACAAGGAGGAGGGAGAAATATTTTTCTCCTGGGCCTTGGAGGATAAGAGAAGCGGCAATGGGCTTAAATTGCAGCAAGGGAGGTTTAGGTTGGATATTAGGAAAAAGTTCCTGTCAGAGTGGTCAAACACTAGAATAAATTGCCTAGAGAAGTTGTAGAATCTCCATCGCTGGAGATATTTAAAAGCAGTTTGGATAGACATCCAATAGGAATGATCTAGATGGTGCTTGGTCCTGCCACGAGGGCAGGGGGAAGGACTTGATGACCTTTCGAGGTTCCTTCCTGTTCTAGTATTCTATAACAGGATTGAAAGTTGTTTTCTATCTGAAGCCTGCAGACACCTGAGAATCTGCAGATACCGATCTAAGATTGCCTCTATTCTAAATTATTTAGCAATCCACAAATGAAAAAAGGTTGACAACCACTATATTAGGTGCCTACATATAGAAATTAGCAGTTTAAGACCCAACAACTTGTTTTTACTAGAAGTTCAGATCAGTACTATATCTTTTCCCTTTCAAAAAAGTTTTACTACAAGTTTTATTAAAAGAAAAAGAAAAAACTAATTCTGATGCATCTACTTGCAGTCCTGTGAAACCAAACACAATAGCACTAGGGTTTTGCTATTCAAGGCACCAAACCTACGCATCCATTCCATCCATCCACCCACCCACACCCAGTTTTGAGAGTCACGTAAAATAAATACTTACTCAGCCCAGTGTATTTTGCAAGATGCTGTACAAAAGCCAGATAATGAAACTAACTGGAAACAGACCACTTAAAGACATGAAACTGATCAGTATTGCTTCCTTCTCCAACACATGCAAAATGCTGAAGTGAGAAAATGATTTTTTGTTTCAATATTCATAATCTAAAAACTACATTAAAGTAGGTCAAGATAATTTTCAATATGCAATTTTTATCTTGATACAGACTTTTCAAACATTTTTCTTGAGAAATTAAGCAGCAAAGCATTCTAGAATGAAAGAAAATATCAGTTCACCATCATTTGACTCTTCTATTGTTTAAACCAGTGATCGCCACCCTTTTTAAACACTAGATGACTTTTTCTGAATTTAAGTGCAATCCAGGGATTTACCTCAAACCCAAATACCCTTGCCGGGCATCCTCTGTGCCCCTTCTCCAAGGCCCTGTCCCTGCTCACTCCATTCTCCCTCGTTCTCTCTCTCCTCCTTCCTTCCTCCCTTTCATTAGGCAGGGGCAGAGGGTTGGGATGCAGGCTCTGGTCTTGCATTAAGGGATTTAGAGTGTGAGGGGCTCTGAGCTGAGCCTGGGGCAGGGAGTTGGGATCCAGGAGGGGGTTCAGGGTACAGACTCTGTAAGGGAGTTTATAGGGGGAAACTCAGGACTAGGGCAGGGGCTTGGGGTGCAGGAGAGGATTTATGACTGGGGAAGGGGTTCAGGATGCAGGCTCCAGCTGGACACTGAGCAGCCAGCAAACTCTCTCCATCCCAAGCCCCGTAGTGCCCTCCTCCGTTCTGTGGAGATAGACTACAGGGTGAGAGAGCAGGCACCCTGATATCAGTGCCCTCTCCTTTTCCTTCCCTGCTCTGCACAGCAAGCAGATGGGAGGGCAGGACAGCTCTGAGGGCAGGAGGTGCACAGCAGGGGGTGGAGCGGCAGTTGAAATGCCAGCATTTGACAGCCTCTTGGCCAAACTAGTCAAGATCACCTGTCAGCGGCTCCAAGATCTACCAGTAGACCTCAATCTACTAGTTGGTGACCCCTGGTTTAAACCAATAATTATGCAATGACGAAAAATGATCCAGATTACAAAAAAAGATCCTCGAGCATCAGCATCCAGTTTTGAACAATAGTAAAGCTTGTTACCTGGAAAATTTGTCATACTTATTTAGGAAGGAAAAATTAATTAAAATGTATACTCTGTAGAGCTGCAGTTTAGTTTCTCTGTCATAGATAAAAATTCAGATTAAGATTCAGCTGAGAGTGAAATAGTCTCAACCATGCACAACATGAAAACCAATCACTTTCAGTTCCATAAAAGGTTTGATGAGCCCATTTGAGAAACATGGAGGAAAAGTTGTAGGTTTAACAATAAAACCTTTTACAGGAGAAAGTATAGGCCTATAGAAAGTCAGCAAGCATACGTAGCCACCTCAATTTACTTTTCATAAAGAATTTAGGTTTCACAGAAAAGTTTCCATGCTTTTTAATGTCAACATACCCCAAGTTTTATGTTATCTGGTTAAAAAGCCCGATTTGCATCTCAATATAGCAAAATGGATTATCTACACAGTTTTATATTCTTGGAGCTCCAAGTAGTACAGCCCTGTAGGAAAACAGAATTTGTATCTGCACCTGTAGCCACAAAAATGAGCCAGAAAGATGCTGACAGCAGTGGATATAAAGAGGATATCCACAAATGTGCAGGGTTCTAGATATAAAAACTGTAACCGCATCCATATCCACAAAAATGAGCTGCAGATACCTGCATCAACATCAGTAAATGTGGATACCCGCAGATACCAGTGGATTTGCAGGGCTTTAACAAGAAGGTAACAATGATAAACAACTAATCTATATGAAGGAGTTTTTAACCAATAGCTTAATGTATAGACAAGCATGTTCTTATTATAAAGCAGATGCACTTTGATCTTTTTATAGCACATCTCATTTCAAGGACTCCCACGTACCTAACTGACTGTATAGATTAGGACAGCGGTGCACAGGCAGTGAGGAGTCACTGGCCACCATTTTGTTTTTCCTGCTCAGTGCTCAACATACACATGGCAGGGGGAGCAGATTGGCGCTTTAAATTGAAGGAGCCGCAACAAAATGTTCCCCGCGTGGCTTCCCCCCCCGCCCCCAGAACATTTTGACCCCCCTGGGAATCGTGAATTAAAAAAGGTTGAGCACCACTGGATTAGGAGTCCTATTCAGCCCTTAACTGAAGCAGGATAATTCCACTGACTGCAGTGGAGTTGCACCCACTTGTAGATGGGCTGATTTTAAATACAGATTGACAGAGAGGATTAAACTGTTTTGCCCACCACTGCAACATTACCTCCAAGGCCAGGTCTACACTACAAGAGAAGGTTGAACCATGATTTGCAACTCTAGCTATGTTGATTATGTGGCTGGAATCAACGTACCTTGATTCAAGTTTCTTCACCATCACCATGGTGGGAGGTCAATGGGAGCAATGTAGGAATACAGGCCGCCAAGGAGAGTTCACACTGAGTTCGATTTAGTGGGTCTTAATTAGACCTGCTAAATCTAATACCAGAAAATCCATCGCAGTTTCAACAATCTTCCCCTAAGTGAAGACATGGCCTGAGATAAAACATGACAACAGTAATAGTACATGGCAGCATTATCGATGCCAGGTGTATACTACAAAGTGTAGAGAGAGCTATGTCTAGCAGGGGTGTTTAAAAGAAACACAATCACATACCCTTAGCCAACAGTGAAGCCAGCAAAAGTCCCCATAACAATGCAACTGGGCGGACAGAAGAAAACATTCTTAATGCTGACAGAAGCTAAGAGACGAGTAACTGGCTAATTGTATAGTCAATACAAAAAACAGGACTATGTAGCACTTTAAAGACTAACAAGATGGTTTATTAGGTGATGGGCTTTCTTTCGTGGGCCAGACCCACTTGGTCTGAGGAAGTGGGTCTGGCTCACGAGAGCTCATCACCTAATAAACCATCTTGTTAGTCTTTAAAGTGCTACATAGTCCTGTCTTTTGTTTCAGCTACACCAGACTAACACAGCTGCATCTCTATCACTATTCTGTATAGTCAATACAATTTGTATCAACTACACAATTAATCGATAAGGGAAGACGCTCAGACTCAGCTGGCACCTGGTCTGGGAGCCAGCCTGGTTCTTACTACATTTAAAATGCAGAGCCACAGTGGTCCCAGATCCAGCATAAGCCAGGACCAAGCCGGGCTTGCTCAGACCCAGCTTGTACTGCATCCAGGATAGGGGCTGCTGCCACGCAACAGCCCCATCCACAGAGGCTGCTCCAATCTCTGATAGAGACAGCAGCATGGGGGAGGGAAAGGCAAGCAGCACAGCAGAGACAGTGCTGGGGAGGAACTAGCTTTTAAACTGGCTCCCCCCAGCACTGGCACCTACTTCCCTCCCTCTTTGCTGCTACTAATACAGACTCAACTACCCAATAAGCATAAGCTTATCAGATAGTCGACTACTCAATTACATCCCTATTTGGCATAGTTAGTGTTGTTTAGGAAGATGGTGTTACTACGCCTATAGAAAAAACTTCTTAGCGTACACTGTGACTACACTAGGAGAATCTGTAGCCATAGCTATACCAGTACAGCTGTATTGGCTAAGCCTGTGTAGTGTCAACTGGTCCGTAGTCTGACAAAGACATATGTCTGATTTCACTCTATTCTCCTTCTTCCCAGTCAACTATCAACAGTTCTAGCTCCTGGATGTTCAGGAAACGTATGACATTCCATATGGAAGCACTGATAGGGCAAAACAATTCATTTATGTTCTGGCTTTTCATGCAACATCCCTTTAAAAGATGTATACAAACATAGGTGCATAAGACCAATCGCCTAAGTGACCTAGGCCTGAAGTGGCACAAAGGAGATTAACAGAAACTGACTTGATTGGAGAAGTCACATTGGCTTTGACCATCAGAGGTAAGGAAGTAGAACACTGTTTACAAAGCCATCTCTTTGCAATAGCAGCACTGAAGGGACTTTCACATCACAAATACAGTCTTCAAAATGAAGCTTCTTTCCAATACAGGCAGTCCCTGGGTTACGTACAAGATAGGGACTGTAGGTTTGTTCTTAAGTTGAATTTGTATGTAAGTCGGAACTGGCGTCCAGATTCAGCAACTGTTGAAACTGACCAGCAGCGGCTGAATCGGGGACGCCTGGGGCAGAGCAGCTGGGGTGCTGCTGGGTTGGTCCAGTAGCGCCGCACCTCGACCTTGTGGGACCAACCCGGCAGCCCCCCAGCTGCTCTACCCCAGGCGTCGGCGAGAAAAGCCTAGTCTGCTTGGGGGGGGGGGGGGGGGGGGGGGAAGAGGCACACTAGCTGTGCCCCTCCCCCCCAGCAGACCAGGGAGACGCGGAGCAGCTTTTCTCGCCGCGGAGGACGCGGGTGGCAGGACTGCTGAGACGCAGCGCCGTCCCGCCGCCCGCGTCCTCCGCGGCGCTGTCCTGCCGCCCGCGTCCTCCGTGGCGAGAAAAGCCTGGCCTGCTGGGGGGGGGGGAGGCATTAGCTGCGCCCTCCCCCCCCCCCCCCCCAGCAGACCAGGGAGACGTGGAGTGGCTTTTCTCACTGCGGAGGACGCGGGCAGCAGGACCGCGGTGCGTCTCGGCGGTCCCGCCGCCCGCGTCCTCCACGGCGAGAAAAGCCGCTCCGCGTCTCCCTGGTCTGCTGGGGGGGAGGGGGCGCTAGCTCTGTGTCTCCCTAGTCTCCTGGGGGGGGGGGGGGGAAGCGCCTCCTGCACTGCCGGAGGTGGCGACAGTGGGGGAGGCACCCCGCACTAGCTGCACCCCCCCCAGTTCATAACTAGGGGTCCAACTTAAGTCGGACTGACGTAACCCAGGGACTGCCTGTACTGCTACTTCTGCAGAAAAATTCAACGCAAGTGTACAAGAAGGGGATCTGGCTTAGTGCTCTGGTCACATTCCATCCAGGTAATTTTACTCTGCATCTTTAAAAGTTCAATCTGACTTCAACCGCATCCCTGAACTATTGCATAGTGATACTAGTGCTGTTACAGTGGCTGGTAACCTCCCGCTGAAGAATAGCTGATTCTGACAGCTACTGGAATGGAGATCTTCATTTGGTATGCTGGTTTTTAAATTCTGTAATGGGTTGAGCAGTGAAAAATGCATTACAGAAATGTGTTAATAATAATAATAATAATAATAATAATAATAATAATAATAATAATAATAATAATAAATCTGTATAGCCACAAGAGAGTTATTTGAGAAATATATATTGGAAAATGCCTTATGATCAACCTCTTAATAGAATGAAGTGGAAGAACCACCTCATGACACAAACAATCCTGTTAAACAATCTTATTAAGACAAATGGGAATGATCAGGGAAAGAAGGAATAACTCAATATCAGTGAAGGTGGCAGATTTACACCATTACCAATAAATGAAGAAACAACATAAGCAAATATTACACTCCACCTGGTTATGTAGTTTACTAGAAAAAACATCAAGACTATAATCTGTTTCTGATAGTAATGCTGCTTCAGTGAGGACGTGTGTTTTATTATGGAACTGAAGAACCATATTCATGGAATAAAATCAAGTTATCATATATATCGTATACAAACACCAGAAAAATTATCTCCATTTGCTTTTTACGCGAACAATTATTGTAAGAGCAAAACCACATCAATAGTGAGAGCAGATTCCAGATATATCTATGTAGGAAATTTACTTCTGTTTATTACTAACTACTCAAAAAAAAATCTTTAAGGCAATTCCTAACCTCTTAGGTTGGGGAGAAAGGGGTTCTTTAGGGGTTTTTTAAAATCATCCAACCACTTCTAAGCAGTCAATTACCTAACCAAAAGAAAACCAAAATTTGCAATGCAGAACTCTGAACAATTGCAAGAAAGGGCATCTCATTTAGATTGCACACACACTTCACACACAACAAATATGGCCAGCTACACAAAAGCCTGTCTTAGTTAGAAATTAAATTTTGCTAGGTAAGAGAGAAATTTGTTTAAGCACTTATTAAAACATCTCAGAGTGATAATCGTGTTAGTCTGTAATTTAAAA
Source organism: Pelodiscus sinensis (assembly GCF_049634645.1). NCBI lineage: Eukaryota > Metazoa > Chordata > Testudines > Trionychidae > Pelodiscus > Pelodiscus sinensis. The sequence continues at coordinate 232,218,748 of NC_134712.1, read as the reverse complement.
AAATGTAAAAAACAAAAATGGTCCTGTAGCACCCTACAGACTAACAAAAAAAAAATAGCATCAAGAGCTTTTGTGGACACAACCCACTTCTTCAGATGAGAAATATGGAGCAAGGGGCACAGAGTTTGAAATATATATCAGAAAAAATGGGAGTAGAAAGAAAGGGAGGAGAAAGAAAGGGAAAAAATGGTCAATTAAAGTGCTAAATGAGACTAATAGAGTAGGCTGTAAGTGCCTGATACTTAGCTTTTGGTGTCATTTGGGTGTTGAAAATAATGGCCCATTCAGTTCATGTCTTTGTTTATGCTGTGCGACATAGTATTAAATTTGCATATGAAGGCTAGTTCCGCAGATTCTTTCTAGTGAATTCCTGAAATTGTTTTGTAAGAGAACAGCCACCTTTAAATCCATTAATGAGTGCCCAGCACGTTAAAATGTTCTCCAACAGGTTTCTAGGTGTTACCATTTCGAATATATGATTTGTTATCATTAAAACATGATTTTTATAGCTGTTTCTGAGCATGAGCTAAGATTTTAGCAGAACCTAATTAAGCCCTGTGCCCTTTCAAACATCAGAATCTTTCTGCCTTTGCCCCGAAAGAGCAGCTGCTGCCTACAGGCTGTTGCAGGGACAGTAAGTATTAGACTGAAAAGTTCAGGCTCTAGGGTGGAACATATTTCAGCAAGTCCAAGGGGCCACAATCAAAACTTTAACAACTTCCCCTAGGCTCAGGCATAGGCAGATGAGCCAATTTCTGTGAGGCATCTACAGCTTGGAAGAACACACTCTACCCTCTGCACTGCAGCAGGTTGCCAGCGGGGGTGCAGTTGAGCAGATGAGCCTGAGAAGTGCTCCCAGCTCAGACCAAGACTGATTCCTGGGGCTGCAGGGGAAGCAGTGATTGATAGCACCCTTCACTCTTCCCTGCAGCAACAAGATGACCTAAATTCTTCAATTTAAAAGGTGCAGAACACAATTCAAAGAATGGATTTAACATGTGCAATCAAACACACTTCACCTCAGAACACTGCCTTCATAGGCCACATGTGGCCCACTGGTCATGGGTTAGGCATCATTATATTAAAGATACCACAAATTGTGGAGGCAGGAAATGGGAATAAGGGAATTTGTATGCAGCCATCTTGGTCTTGTTAACAAGAGAGCAAGAGTCAGGCTAAGTCTGTGGCCTGACAACGCGAGATCTGTAATTAGACGCTGCCTTCGCCTCTCGCCTCCATACGGAGATAAGGATAGAATGCTGACTCTGGTAGGGACCTTGAGATAAGGAGCATCTGGGTGGAACTAAATAACTGTTAGCCATTGGTGTTTGTAATGGGAAGGAGACTAATTATTATTGTTATTATATCTAATAGTATATAAACTGCTTCATAATTGCTTGTATTCGAAGATCTGCCTGGGGGGGGGGGGGGACTTCCCCCCTGTCCGAACCAGTTTTTCCCTTGCTGCAGCTCATAATAAAACTGCCTCTGGCTACTTGTTGCTTATAAACTCAGAGTGAGGACAATGTTTTCTTCCACAGTATCATTAAGTACACTGCACAATTTTACAAAGGAAAAATAAAACCCTGCCTTGCCTTCACTAAATGGAGAGGGGAGGAAAGGAGAGGGAAACAGTGCTGAAAGAGACGATGTTCTTAGTTTTGTTCCAAGCTTGCTTATACAAGCTTCTATTTCCACTGGAAAGACAGAGCTGATATATCACAGGGGAAAACCCACACACTGCTGTCTTAATCTGCATCTTACCCTTGAAATAACTGTGTTTACAGCCAGATGACAGCAGCAACAGAAGTCTAAGACATTTCTCTCCTGCACCCAAGTCTCCTTATTGATACATGAACTCCAGAGCCTAGGTGAAAAAATTGACTGATAGTATCATTAAGTACAGTCTCTTTCTCTTCCTCCCCCCCCCACCCAAAAAAAAAAAAAAAAAAAAAAAAGAATACATAAATACTCAAAACCCATTAAGACTACCTAACCGTCATCTCACAGATCCGAAGGTGGTGGTCTTGTCACAGGCCAGTTCCTCAAGCCAAATCCACAGGGAAAGCCTGGAATCACAATACATATGCAAATTCAATTCAATTAATTATGGACTTAATCAAGATATGGGGTGGTGGAACCTTTATCAATGAAGGTCCTAACTACTTTCTGAATGGTATTCTTCCTGCCTTATCCATTCAGTGACTTTGATCTCTATCTACTCAGGTTTAGCACCCTTTCTCCTGATACTTTATGCATAGAGGTGGGGGGGGGGGGAGAGAAGAGAGACAGAACATCTTTCTTGACTTCCCCTCCCTTCTCCTATTTATTTCAAGTCTCCTTACCCTCTAATCATAACTCTGGTTATCTGAAGAACTGGGCTGTGCCCACGAAAGCTCATGATACCATCTACATGTTTTGTTAGTCTATAAAGTGCTACTGACCATTTGCTTGCTGGTCATACGGAAGCTGTAACTTGTTCATACTGCACAAATTTATGCTAATAAAACCCAAGGAGAAATAACAAAATGAAAAGAGAAACATTTAAAAAGAAAAATCAGAAAACAAAATGATACTCCTGCACCAACAATGCCAAATTAATAGCATTGCAGGAGGCTTCACTTTTGCCTTTTCCTGACTTACCACAACCACACAATTTCACTGTTACTTTAACAGTTTCTGCACTGAATTGTATCACACTTTTCACCATCTGGAAATTTAAAAAAAAAAATCCACTCTCCAAAATGCTGCTAAAATACAACTTCCCACTGGACAACCTGCCGATAAAACAGATCTGAAAAGCTGGATTTCTTTGTAATTACATGCATGTGTGACATACTCAGTCCCCTCTGGCTGTGAGCTCATTTCTTAAAAACAGAGAAGTACTTGAAATAAACAATCAGCCACATAAGGTGCACTTATCAGAATCTCTGTATGTTTAAAAGCCCCATATGAAGAGGAAAAAGGGAACAGATGTGTAAGACAGAGATGGCCTTATATACTCCTGCAAAGCATCTTGAATTCATTTTTGGCAAGTCACCCTAGCAAATAAGTTGGTCTAGTAGCAATGTTACCTCTTCTGCTAGAGTGAATCTGGCACTGTCCACAGGTGGAGACAAAGCCTTTGGACTCTAGGTCCCTTACCTGCACATGAAATAGGCTGGTAATGTTCAAGAGTTGCTTGCCTTTAACAGCTGCTAGGCAGCCTTGAAGGTGAAATGAGTTGGAGGTGTCAGCACTGCTCATGGCATCAGTCATTTCACGGGAGACCAAACTTACAAGAACCACCAGCATCCACAACACAAAATGGCCAATAGAGCCCAACTACCTTTCCTAGAGTTGGAGGTAGTCTTTCCAGGTCTAGGATTGGAAGGATAAAGAGGAAAGCTAGCCTTGGCAATCATTGTACTCTGCCTGTTCAATAGTTTACTTCATTTTTCAGAGTGGTTATAACAAATATTTTCAGAAGTCCTAAAAACTCATTATAAAAGCACCGCAGCTGTTCACTTTGTACTGATTATTTATTTTGGAAACTTGTAAAGCGCATTCGTCACACCCTACTAAAGCCACATTCTTGTTAGCTAAATAATGTTCTTAAGCAGCTACTCAAAACTGTGTACTCAGAAGCCAAAATAATCTTTATTTTGTATTGTCTTGTAATTTGATGAGTAAATTTTGTTTTTTTGGTTCAAACATCATTTTACTTATTTGAGTAAAAGTTTAAAAGAAACAGTTAACAAAAAAGACTTGTAATAAAAGTAGATTTAAGGAATAATCAGACAACAAATATCTCTTTGTTCTAGTTGGTTTATCTTGTGCATTTGACAATTCTCTGTGCATAATCAGTTTCCAGTTCTCCCTCAATTCTGTTTCCCTTGTTTGTGTTGATCTCTCATGCAAGGAAAGGAAAATAAGCATTTTATTTAAAAAAAATAGGAAACTAACTCTAAATTCCCTAATATTTTCTAGGGACTTAGGAGCAAAGTGAGCACCTAAAGCTGCTTTTAACTCCCCTCCCCCATCCATTTAAACATCACTATATTTCAAACTGAGCATTTATTCTTGTTATTGTCCAGTTTCACATAAGTATGTTAGATGAGGGCATGGCCTAAGTAGCCATATCTCATCACCAGAGTAGTTACAACAGTGATAGCAATGGTGGAAGTTGTGGTGTAGACAACATTCACACATTACAGTAATTCCTCATTTAACACTATAGATGTGTTTTAGAAAGTGATCATGTAAAGTGAAAACGTGTTATGTGGGGTCAATTTTCCCAATGCAAATAATGGAAAAGGTGGGGGTTGCGTATCAAGCAGTGTTGTCTGTTGGGACCAGGACATAAGGATGGGGGACAAAGGGGACTCGATTACAGCAAGGAGGGGAGGTGTTTGGCTCTGTGGAAGGGAAGGGGATGGGATAGGAGGGGAGGGGAGGAGAGGGGAGGGGAAGAGGATTGGGTTGGGAGCATGCCCCTATGACGGGTCTGCCGAGACCCGCACTGCATCCGGTGAGGGGAGGTCGCCGGGGAACGGCGCAACAAGCGGCGAACCCTCCGCTGCTTTGCAGGGAGGCGGGGGAAGCCCCATGCAGTGGCCGGCAATGGGCCGGCTGAGGAAACCCAGCCACCAGCCTGCAAGTGGGGGCGGAGTAGAGGGGGCAAGGTGTCCGGCAAGGGGGAGTCAGCAGGGAACAGCACAGCGAGCGGCGAACCCTCTGCCGCTTTGCAGGGAGGCGGGCAAAGCCCCGCACAGCCGCTGGCAACGGGCTGGCTGGGGAAATCGTGTTATTCCAGGGACAGTCGTATAATTCAAAAAACGTTCCCTAAAAAAAAAAATCGTACTATCGTGAAAACGTGTTAAGCGGACACATGTTAAATGAGGAATTACTGTACCATCAATGAATCATCCAACCACAACTACAACTCCCACACCATTGCTATTGCATGGGTCACAGAAAGCTAAAGGATGATGTTTGCTCTGAAACAGAAAGAAAAACTAACTGCCTTGCAATAAGATATGGGCTGAAGAGGCAGCTAAGCGATCTCACTTGAAATCAAGTTTTTATTTTGCAAATCAATAGACAGATATAAAAGCATACATTGGTAAACGTAAATTAACCAGTAGTGTGTGAGAGTTGTCATGAAGTTCAAAATAGTAGAGCCACCTGACCTTGAAATAGTGATAGAATTGTTTTGATGAGCACTTGAGTAGTAATTAGGAAACATCTGCAATATATGATGCGTATCCTTGCTCTACTATACATAAACATAATACTACACATAACAGCAGCATACAGAGCGCCATCAGCTACAAGCTAAAACGTTTGACTGGAAACAAGACAAAAACTTGTCGGGATAACTGAGCATTAAGTCAATTCAGCGAAGTCTGTGGTGGATTCTACATTAACTAAAGTCTTTACATCACTACTGGAGGTCTAAAAGCCTGGTTATAATTCACCAACAAACTGTGGAACTGAAGCAGGAATCACTTCAGGAAAACTATATGTTCGGTATCCAAATGGCCAGATGAGATGAGATTACCATAATGGTTCCTTTCTGGATTCAGAACATAAAATAGGAAAACGTATACACGGATTACAGGCCAGATACTAAAATGGTATAAACTGACATAAATTAGTTACTCCAGTTGAGAATCTGGGTCTCTATATTTCTTTACTGAATGGGGGATGAGCTATATAGTAAGCTGAAACAAAAGAATAGAAAGGCATGAGATTACAATTTACTTAATTTCAGGGACCTCTCATTTCATCTCTGAATCAAACCCAGTATGTGACACAATGCCTGGGAATAAGAGGTCATGCACATGGCTATTATCTTTGTGATCGCAAGGCCACATTTCAGAACCAAAGTTCATATTTGGTGTGGATGATACACATGAAAGTAATTTTTGCATTTTTATATGTAAGTTTTAGAAACAAACCTTTTTGGTAGTCTGCAAAAAAGGAATAGAGGAGTGTCAGGTGAAGGTTGGGAGTTTTATAATTTGTTTGGGGGGTTTTGGTTTTTTGGGGGGAGGAGGTGGTAGCTTTTGTTTCTTTTTTAACAGAAAAAACTAGTAAAGTGGAATTTTATAAAGTGCCTCATGAGCATAGCACAGAAGTCCCACTGTCTTTCAATGGGACTTGAGCTTTCAATTCACTCAAAAAGCACCCCTCTCAAAAATCTAAGCTTAAGTAATTTTTCTGAATCTTATATGACAAATCTAGCAAAAAGGTAACTGTGCACTAGACTCCAACAAACAAGAATACTCAAGCGCTTCACCCTAGATCAGCTCCACCTCACACGCGAGAGATATGGAGAAGGGGACTTACAAGTCCCTCAGACCTTCCCCTGACACACCATCTCATTGGGGTAGTAAGATTTCAAACTTGAGAGGCTGCCACACATGCAGAAAGCATGGCAAAAGATCACTGTGAAGGCAGCTGAACCCCCCACAGAACAATACGCTGGAAGCCTCTGGTCCCATAAAGGAGAGCACAGAGTCTAGGGAATTATCCAGGCTTTTAATTTTAAAAAAGGTGGAACAAAGATAGGAAATCTGCATAATGTTTTCTGCACATTACTTTCTCTGTATTTGTCATTCAAGTATTCCGGTATGCCACACTGGAACCAAGCTATTTCCTGAAACAGCAATTTACGAAAAGATTAAACTATCAAGCTTTGGAGTAATGGTTTATAACTTGCCTGTATTATAAAGAGCAAACTGAAAAAGGACACAGTGCAAAAATAGGGCATTCCCTCCCAATGCTAGTACAGGAGCAAACTATTTGTTCCAAATTATACAAGTTACACACTGTTTTGTCATACAACATACACCTGAGCAGCTCTGAAAATCACCACAAGTCTATTACTGGCACATGGCTACAGTAGCAGCAGTGGTCCCCAACCTTCGGGGGCTGCCAGGCGCCGGGCCACGCACATGCCGGGCACCCGGGGCAGGGGCCACGCACGCGCCGGGGACCCAAGAATGGCTTAAGCCGGCCCTGGTCACTCGGCAGGCACACATAAATGCCCCAGCGGGCACCACATTGGGGACACCACATTGGGGACCACTGGACTACAGTGCCATGAAAGGTAGTAAATTCTGCAGCATTTTCTTCTTGATGGTAAAATCAATATCAATCCACTTCTCTCTCTGGAACAAAACAGTGCTCCACAGCCCAGTAGTGCTCCAACTGAGAAACAGCAAAACTGCCACCCAAATAGAACAGTGCAGGCACAGGGTCACAATCTAGCATCAGAAAACAAGAATATAAAATCTAGTATTGCAATTATGGTTAGGAATACATTTAGAATGTTCCCATGTTAATGAGGAATAAAATACCAGTAATACAAAACAAAGAAGTGAATTCTACTTAGATTTAACAGATTTTATATTTAGCCTTATTCCACAATAAGTAAAACAGGACACTTAAAACTGCAGCAATTATTCTCTAAGTAACACTATATATACACACCTTTATTTAGCCCACACCTAAATAGGTGCACAAATCCAGGTAACACACAATGGAATAAGTGTAACTGAACATCTTTAAGTACTGTTTTCATTTTATATTTCTTGTACTACTCTCCCACTTATTTTCAACTTCCAAGTCCGTAAAACAATAATTTAAGGATAAAGCAAAGAAGGTATTAACAAGAGAAAACTAAAAGAAAACATTATCAAAGATAACTTTTTCTCCTTCTACTAGCATGCCTTATTTTCCATATCCTTTTTCCAAATGGCACACTTTCCAAGGCAATGAGCTTGAAGTTTTTTGTTTTGAACGGGACAGCTTTTGATAAAGTGAATTAGGGCATGTTTCTTGTGAAATGTTATCACAGGAGCCTTTGGTGGTTGAGGACAAGAGAAGGAATACAGGAAGCTGGAAGAATAAGTATAGCTTCTATTCGGATTACTTAATACTTAGGAATTGTGTACATGGCTGCAACACAAGGGGGGAGGTCAGTCAACACTGTAGACTTAAATCACAAGCTTTTTTTGGTGTAACATATTGCCTTACTTCTCGATATACCATCAACATTTCAAAGATTATATTTTTATAATCATCACTTAAGGCAAGCAGAGTTATTACTTTATTGGCAAAATTAAAACAACTTACCACCCCCCCCCCCCCCCCCCCCGGTTTGACAGCATGCCTATGACCAGCAAAATGAGCTATGCACAGAAGGCACAATTTGTCATCATTTTCCATTGTACTGCTGACATCTGTTTTATAGCTCTTACAATTCACTCTCCATCAATTCATAAAGAGGACATTAGATAAATTCCCAGGTTGGGAAGGACATCAAGGGACTTCTATAGCTGATCATATGTTACTAAAAATGTGTTACTTTGTACAGAGTTATCAGACACTGCACTTCTACTCTGGTTATTGTATGTTGCTCTTTGGCAGAACAAACCACTTATCAAAGACAGGTAACACAAGACACAGTATAGCCAAAGTCCTGCTCCTGCTCCCATTCAACAAGAGTATTATGAAGCCATACATTTCTCCAACATAAATTTCCTTCTCAGAATCAATCACAATGCAAAAGAATTGGGCATACATGACTTCTCCCATGTCTATACATCTAACCACAGCCTACTCCACAAAACTACGCATGAAATTAATTTTCCAGGCTGTCCAAAGGAAGTATATGAAAACTGCTATATGCCAAAGAGAACAACTGAATTATTTTAAAATACAGCCTTTATAATATGTATTAAGCCATAACTAAGAACTGTTTGCAGTTCAACCACATTATACCAGAAAAACACAGAGCCACATTTTCAAACTTGAGAACAGAAAGTCAGGTTCCTAAATCTAAGTGTTAACAATTCCTGTTGAAATAATAAAAGTGACCCACGCAGCTCTGAATATGCTGAGAGGAAAAAATGAATTTTGAAAGAAAACAAATTGAAATCTCAAGTAGCTACGTCATAGTTAAACACATAAAATATTTTAAGACACAAATAGTACCAGTCTCTTATCTTTCTCTCTGCACAGAGGCACTAACATTGAACATCTATAATAATTGCTGTTTTAAAAAAATGTTACCAAAGAGCATCAATTGCCCACCTACCTTTACGTAGCTGTGAGCCATTGACCCAAAATTCTAAGTTTACAGAAGTAATGTTAGAATAGCACTGATTTTTCTTCACACTTCAAAAAGTTGAGAAAGCATGTTAGCACTCATTTAGCAATCATGAGTACAGAAGCACAGTGGTCAGCCATCTGAAAAAGAAAAATAATTGGAACTAGCTTCTCTAGATTAGCTTGACTCAATCAAAAAGCTCAGTGTTACTGACCCATTTGGCGGGAGTTGTGAGGGCTGACAGTTCATTTCTGGGAGTCCACTGACAAGTTTTAAAATAAATAACTGTGGCAGTCTCACCTCTAGTCCCTAGAAAACAATTCCCCAACATCAATGAAGTCAATTTATTTAAATTGAAACACCTGCCAGTTCCTGGTAAGAAGGATAGGAAGGAATAATATTGTGTTTCTCCGAGTAAGGATACCATACAAAAGTGTGTTGGAAACCTCTCAAGGGAGCTAGTTGCTGTACATCATGCCTTCCTTTGGTCTGAATTCCTTAAAACCAGGGAAGTTGGGGAATCTATCATTGGAGATATTTAAGAGAAGGTTAGATAAGCATTATTCAGACTGATCTAGATCAGAGTGGGCAATAATTTTTGATTGGGGGCCATTTCAAGATTTTTGAAAGTGGCCAAGGGCCACACTTCTCTATGGAGAGGTAGCAGGGTCTGGGACAGATGTTGGGTGCAGAAAGGACCTTGGAGTTGGGGACTGAGATGCAGGAGAGGGTGTGGGGGACTGAGAGGGAGTTTAGATCAAGTAGGGGGTTGCAATCTGGAAACTGGAGTGCTGTGTCTGGGAGGGAGTAGGGGTGCAGGGGTAGGGGTACAGGGGTGAATTTTGAACTGAGGGACAAGTGTAGCGGGGGTGCAGAGTCTGGGAGGGAATTGTGATCTGTTGCCATGTGCAAAGGATTTGGGTGGTGACCTAGATCAGGAGGGGGTGGTGACCAGGGGCAGGGAGTTAAGAAGTGGGAGGGGCTGAGTTGCTGGAGGCAGGCTCTGGCCAAGAATCACTTACCTTGGAAAGCTCCCAGCCAACAGTCCAACAAGGCCCCTTAGGCAGGCTCCCTCCAAAAGCAGTCCCAAACACATAGGTTTCCTCCACGTGCTGCTCAGGGCCACATGTCAATGGGGGGCAAGAGACTTTGCGTGCACTCCCCCAGCTCCAGGCCAATCATCACATCTGGGAGCAGGGGTCCGGGGACAAGGGAGCAAGAGGAAAGTTTCACTTCCCCCAACCAGGACCACGTAGCACCTAAAGGAAACTGCCAGCTGTTTTGAACAGCTGGCAACTCCCTCTATGCACCACACATCCCTGGCAGGGGAAGGGGCGGAGACTTTGCATGCTCCCAGGCCAATCATTACTAGGAATGTTCATGTGCAGTCGACTAGGCTTATCAGTTAATCCTGTCTACTACACTTATATCCCCCTTCCCTTGCTGCCTCTGTATCACGTCAGCACAACGTGGCAGTCAAGACGTGGATCGGTTGACGAGGAAAGCCTTTGCCGACCGATCCTGTAAAGCTCGTTTCACGAGGCATAAGGGATCAGTCAGCAAAGGCTTTCCTCGCCGACCGATCCGCATCTTGACTGCCACGTTGTTCTGATGATCAGCTGAGCCGGCACAGCACGGTGGCCATTTTTATTTTAATGAAGCGGGGGATATTTAAAACCCCGCTTCATTGACTATGTCAGGTAGTCTAATTTACATGCCTCTGCCAGCAAAGGCATGTAGTCTAGACATACCCCTCATGTGCTGCCTCCTTTGAAGCACTGGAGCGGCACTTCAAAGGGGCAGCACAACATTAACACCTACAATTAATGCATTAATTTTTTTAACGCGTTAATCCTGGTTTGCATTAATCGCAGGCATTAATGCAGATAAATTGACAGCCTTAGTAGCAACATAAATGGACATAAATGCATAACTGAAGTTAATCACATGCACAAGAGTTTGACGTGACAGCCTGAATTTATAATCAGTCTGGAATTATTCTGCAGTGTTCAGAAAGTTGTGTCATTTAGGGTGTGTCTACACAGCAAGGCTTAACTCGAAATAAGCTATAGAAATTGAACTACATCAATTGCGTAGCTTATTTCAAAATAGCTTATTTTGAAATGGGGAGCATCTACACAGCACTTACTTCAAAATAGAACACTCTTCCTCCGACTTCCCTTACTCTTCTTACAATGAGGGTTATAGGACTTGGAGTAAGAAGTCCTCCAGCTTGACAGTATTTCAACATTATTTCAAAGTAACTGCCTGCTGTGTAGACGCAGACTAAGTTATTTCGGAATAGCACTAATTATTTCAAAACAGTGTGCCAGTGTAGATGCAGACAAAGATACCTTCCCTCACCTTGCCCATTCTGTTCCCATAGCCACCACAAGTAGGACCAGAGTAACCATGTGTTATTCTGGTCCTAAAGCATTGTGAGTTCTCCTTTTCTCAATCTTTAATCACAATGTACAATTGCTCAAAATCAAAGGATTGCAGCACCCCTTCCAAGTTTAACCCCACTCTGTTCAGCATTTTTCCTCCTTCATGAGCACCTGCAATTCTCTATTCTCTTCTCTTCCCCCCTTCTCTCAATGAGCCCCACAGGCACATCCCTGGTGTCCTCCTTCCCCAAAATCACCTATTCATACAATCATTCTCCACCACCAGTGTTCCCTGTAAGCTACGTACCTTAAAGAGAACACTGCCCACCACCATACTACTCCTCTGATGTGTCCAACAAACATTCAAGCTGCATCTCACTGCCTAAGATGGCTGGCACTCCTGTTGTTGCTTAAGTCACTGGGGCAAGCTAGCCACCAATCAAGATCTCCCTGTTATCCACCCTGCTCCTCTTAGAATCATAAAATACCTGAACGGGAAGGGATCTCAAGAGAAAATCAAGTCCAGCCCCTTGCCCTCATGGCAGGATTAAGCAACATCTACATCAGGGCTTCTCAACATGCGACCCATGGGCCACATGCGTCCCGCAGTCCATTTGTTGGCAGCCCACAGCGCAGTCTGGATTTATGCAGGGCTCAACATGCAGCCCACAGGCGGGAGCCAAAACAAAAAATAGTCAATATAGTGGTCTTCTGTTGATATGGGGTTTAGTAGTTAAATTCCTGGACTGTCATTGCTCATTAAAAGTGCTGACATATGGGTGAAAATTGACTAAATGTTGCATTTTATTCATATCAGCAGACCTGATTTAAATGGGTCCTGTGTGTTGTGTAGTCCTGCCTTAATCTTTGTATTCATGCCTGTCCGTGTGAAGGAAGCTATTTGCATTCATATCCAACCACACAAACTGCAGCCCTCAGCATGTACTGAGAGTATCTTTATGGCGCCTACGGCTTCAAAAGTTGAGTAGTCCTGGTCTAAATCATCCCAGACAGATGTCTATCTAATCTGCTCTTAAATATCTTCTGTGATGGAGATTCCACAGCCTCTCTAGGCAATTATTCCAGTGTTTAAGCCACCCTGACCGTTAGGAAGTTTTTCCTAATATCCAACCTAAATCTCCCTTGCTGCAATTTAAGCCCATTGCTTCTTCTCCTATCCTCAGAGGCCAAGGAGAACCATTTTTCTCCCTCCTTCTTGTAACATCCTTTTAGATACTTGAAAGCTGCTATCATGATCCCTTTCGGTCTTCTCTTTTCAAAACCCAACAAGCTCAATTCTCTCAGCGTTCCCTCATAGGTCATCTTTTCTAGACCTTTAATCATTTTTGTTGCTCTTCTCTAGACCTTCTACAATTTTTCCACATCTTTCTTAAAATGTGGTGCCCAGAACTGGACACAATACTCCAACTGAAGCCCAATCAGCCCAGAGTAGAGTGGAAGAATGACTTTTCATGTCTTGCTCTCAACACACCTGTTAATGCATCCCAGAATCATGTTTGCTTTTTTTTTTTTGCAATGTGTCACCTTATTGACTCATATTTAGCTTGTGGTCCACTATGACCACAAGATTCCTTTCTGAAGTACTCCTTCCAGGATAGTCACTTTCCATTCTGTATGTGTGAAACTGATTGTTCCTTCCCAAGTTGAGTGCTTTGCATTCGTTCTTATTAAACTTCATCCTATTTACTTCAACTATTTCTCCAGATCATTTTGAATTATGACCCTATCCTCCAAAGCACTTGAAAACTCTCCCAGCTTGGTATCATCTGCCAACTTAATAAGCGTATTCTCTATGCCATCATCTAAATGGTTTATGAAGGTATTGAACTGAACCGGTCCTAGACAAACACCTGTGGAATCTCACTTGTTATGCCCTTCCAGCATAACTGTTAACCATTAATAACTACTCTGAGAATAGTGATAGAAACGTAGCCATATTAGTCTGGTGTAGCTGAAACAAAAGACAGGACTATGTAGCACTTTAAAGACTAACAAGATGGTTTATTAGATGATGAGCTTTCATGGGCCAGACCCACTTCCTCAGATCAAATAGTGGAAGAAAATTGGCACAACCATATATACCAAAGGATACAATTAAAAAAATGAACACATATGAAAAGGACAAATCAAATTTCATAACAGAAGGGGGATGGGGGAGGGAAGGTAAATGTCTGTGAGCTAATGATATTAGAGGTGATAATTGGGGAAGCTATCTTTGTCATGGGTAAGATAATTAATGTCTTTGTTTAGACTGAGATGTAAAGTGTCCAATTTAAGCATGAATGACAGTTCAGAGGATTCTCTTTCAAGTCTGGTGTGAAAAGGTCTTTGAAGCAGGATGCAGGTAATCAAGTCGTTGAGACAATGCCCTTTCTGGTTGAAATGGCAAGAAACTGTTTTTTCTTTGTGATCCTGTCTAATATCTGTTTTGTGGGCATTGATTCTTTGGCGAAGTGTCTGAGACGTTTGTCCAATGTACATAGCAGACTGACACTTTCGGCACATGATAGCATAAATTATATTTCTGGATGAGCAGGAATGTGTGTTCTTGATCATATAACTAAACTGGTTATGTCCAATAATGGTATCAGCAGAGTGAATGTGTGGACAAATCTGGCAACGGGGTTTTTTGCAAGGGAAGGTACCAGGGTTGGTATTAGTGTGGTATGTCCTGTGGCGGTTGGTAAGAATCATCTTGAGATTAGGTGGTTGTCTATAGGAGACTATGGGTGTGTCTCCCAGAGCCTCTCGGAGTTTAGTATCCTGTTCCAGTATAGGTTGTAGTTTATTGATAATGTGTTGGACAGGTTTAAGTTGGGGGCTGTAGATGATGACGACAAGTGGTGTTCTATTGTTGGTTTTCTTGGGTCTGTCTTGAAGTAGATGGTTTCTACATATTCGTCTGCGAACACCTCTAATATCATTAGCTCACAGACATTTACCTCCCCTATTTCATCCCCCTTCTGTTCTGAAATTTGATTTGTCCTTTTCATATGTGTTCATTTTTTTGATTGTATCCTTTGGTATATATGGTTGTGCCAATTTTCTTCCACTATTTGATCTGAGGAAGTGGGTCTGGCCCATGAAAGCTCATCATCTAATAAACCATCTTGTTAATCTTTCAAGTGCTACATAGTCCTACTCTCTGAGAACTGTTTTCCAGCCAGTTATGCACCCATAGTAGCCCCATCTTAAGTGGTATTTGCCTAGTTTATTGATAAGAAGATTATGCGAGACCATGTCAAATGCCTTTCTAAAGTCTAGGTATACCATGTCCACCGCTTCGCCCTTATCCACAAGACTTGTTATCCCATCAAAGAAAGCTATCAGATTGGTCTCTTGCTGGGAATGGCAGCTGGATGGAAAATCCCAATTGACAGTCCTAAAATCTGTAGCCCAGGCCTTGTGTCCCTATTGGTTAGATTATCCAAACCACAAGATCTTTCTGACATAACTTATATAAAAACACCACGTCACCTCACTGCATCGCACACCACTTGCAACTATTAGCAAAGGGGCCAAAAGAGAGACTAGCATACAAGTAAGAGTTAATGCATAACATCTCATTTTTCTCTTCATTTTTCCTTTATATTTCCACCCAGTCTTCCATCCGTCAACATTCTCCTCTCCTCCCCTCTCAAATACAGCCTCTGCGACTAGTGCCTTCTCTGATGTCATGGCCACTTGCTCTCCCACAGCAGAGGTTAGGAATGCTGGCCATCATCCAGCTGCCATTGCAGCAGCTCAATGTTATTCAAACATGTCTATATTTTCCTTCCCCCATGCACAACAAACTGCCCCACAATCCCGCACTCATACCTCCTGCCTCTATCTTGGCTAGACTAATTGCTTGAAGATGCCCTGTACTGATGCATTACCTTGTTAGTAAATGATTGAGACTTTTAGCCTCGAATGTGAAGAAATAATGTCAGTTCAACCAAAAAGGGGAACCACAATCAAACAGACAGACTTAGCACACATATATCAGAGCTACGGTCAGCTGATGTGTTGCTGAAGTATGGCCTGTGAGGTTACTTAACTCTTCACTATCTTCTTCATGATATTGAAGGAAAGCACTCTTCTCTTGGTGGAACTGAACTTACTAAAGGACAAGGCAAAAGTTGGTGGAGGATAGGAAAAGGTCTAACCAGCGAAAGACAGAGAGAGAGACAGATGTATGTTACGCCCCTCCCCACTCTTTCAATGACATGTAAAGTGCTGGAATGTCATATAAATGAAAAAGAAGGCTAATTCAAAACAACAACAAATACTTACAAAAAGCCAATCACCCCTTGGCTTGATTGCAGTCTGAGAGGAAACTGAAACAGCTAACAGAGCAAACACTGAAGGAATGATCACGTCAGGCAAAAAGGTCACAAACTTTCCACAAACATACTGAGAGTTCAAAATGTGCGTAAGCAAAAAACAACTTTAGTCAAACAGCCTGCTGCTTACATGGTATTTTCCTATTTAAAAGGGCATTACATTTACAATCTTCAAAATGTACAATACAGGACTGCACTGGCCTCTGCCACACCACCCTAGAACATGAGAAACTACTTGCAGATTAAAAAGGTCTCAAGGTTTGCATCAATCAATCAATCAATTCTTAAGTGCTAAGGGAATTTCTGCAGTTTACTTCCAGTCTACATAGTCATCTTCAGCATGCTTAGGGTTGGCAGGTGTCCCGTTATGAACTGGACAGTCCGGTATCTGAGCTTTCTGTCTGGAAAACAAATTGAGAAAATCCCGGACATATAAGAGTCCGGTATTTTCCAATTAAGTAAGTTTTATTATCATCATGAATATCAGTACATAGTTGCATACTGCATGCGCATGTCGACCAGCCAGGAGAGGGGTGGGGCCAGGATCCCCGGGGCCGGACTCGCTCGTGCGCCCTGCTGGGATCATATGCAGGACATGCAGTGCCCCGGGACCTGTGTGCGCCCAAGTCAGTCCCACTCCCTGCCAGCCAGTTCGCACCCCTGCTCTTCCCCTCCGGCCAGCCCTGCTTCCTGCCGGCTGGTTCCTTTCCCCCGATCAGCCCCACTCCTCCCAACCTCTTCCCAGCCAGCCCTGATCGCCGCCAGCCGGTTCCTTCCCCCGATCTCCTCCAGCCAGCCCTGCTTCTCACCATCTGGTTTCCCCCCGCCTCCCAGCTCCACGCCCCCCAACCACCTCTCCGCCCTACTCCCCACCAGCTGGTCCCCTCTCCCCCCCGGATCTTCCCCAGCCAGGCCCGCTCCTCTCGACCCCCTCCCGGCCAGCCCCACTCCCCTCCCAGCCAGTCATCCCTCCCCCCACTTTCCCATTCTGAGATCATGTGTGTCCGGTATTTTTTTGGAAATTCATCTGGTAACCCTAAGCATGCTTGCTCAGAGCAAAAAAGGCCTCACTACAGAGTTAAAATATAACCATTCTAATGGTTGCACTAAAATATTAAAATCTGTGATAAAAACATTAAAAAAGTTAAAGCATGCACATAGTCCCTCACAGTGAGGGGGAAGTATTTAGTAAGACATTTTTGATAAAAGTGGATTAGTAAATAATTTAAGGTCTATAGTAAATATATACATAGTATACAGCAGTGTTTCTCAAACTGTGCTCCACGGAGCCCCAGGGCTCCACAAGACATCTCCAGGGGCTCCGCGATGTTGACAAATTGGAAACATAGATAGGAACAACACATACAATCAGTGGACCAGTGGGGCTCCACATACATTTTTACACATGTAAAGGGCTCTGGAGCCCAAAAAGTTTCAGAACCGCTGGTATACAGTATATAGGAGATGGGAAAAGTGATCATTTCTTTAAAAACAACAAGTAATCCCGTGGCAACTTAGAGACTAACAAAAATATGCAGTATCATGAGCTTTTGTGGGCAAAACCCGCAAAATTAAAAATGTAAGATCAAAATATTTTGGCAAATACGTTCACAGACATCTATGCGTCCAGCACCTATTACAGCAAAGATAGAAAAGACAGGGTTTAAATGTGCTGCATCATGTACCTCCCAAAATTAATGGCTTATGAGGAACTGATATCAATTTTAAAATGTCTCGTTTCAAAGCCTGATCCTTATCAACTATTAAAAATGAATTATCTAGCATTAAGTGACATCAAATCCAATTACTTAAACTCTGTTCTCTAAAGATTATACACCTCTAAACCAGAGTTTCTCAGCCTTTTTTTTTATAAAATACCCCTTTAAATAAATAGTGTGTGTGTGTGTGTGTGCGCGCACGCGCACACGCAACAGATTTGTTTAAACAACTTAATCATAGCCAGGCGGGCAATGAAATTTTTGGGTGTAAAAAGTACAAAAATAATAAAACACTGTAAAACTTAAAAATTCAGTTCTCTCCAAATTTCAACTGTGTTGATGTATCCCCCAGATTTCTCTCAAGTACCCCTAAGAGTACTCGTACCCCTGGTTGAGAAACACTGCTCTAAACAGCAGGAGGGAAAGGAGAAATAATTCCTAAGCTGTAGTCAGAAACTAAAAGGTTCACCTTCAGATACTTATCCAAAGCTCACTGATTCAAGTCTTTTCATTGACTTCAATAAACCTGGTCAGTCAGCTCTTTACAGAGGGATCGGAAGAGAAAAATATTGTACACTCCAACATTACAAACACAATGGCTACGTCTAGACTGGCCCCTTCTCCGGAAAAGGCATGCTAATTTCAAACTTTGGAATAGGGAAATCCGCGGGGGATTTAAATATCCCCCGCGGGATTTAAATAAACATGTCCGCCGCTTTTTTCCCGGCTTGGGGAAAAGCCAGAAAAAAGCGTCTAGACTGGCGCGATCCTCCGGAATAAAGCCCTTTTCCGGAGGATCTCAAGGTAGGAATAAGAGATCCTCCGGAAAAGGGCTTTATTCCAGAGGATCGTGCCAGTCTAGATGTTTTTTTTCCGGCTTTTCCCCAAGCCGGAAAAAAAGCGGCGGACATGCTTATTTAAATCCCGCGGGGGATATTTAAATCCCCCGCAGATTTCCCTATTCCAAAGTTTGAAATTAGCATGCCTCTTCCGGAGAAGGGGCCAGTCTAGACGTAGCCAATGAGTTTAGTGGATATGATAAATAAATCTTAATTAATTTTACAAACCCAACAATGAGAGGAGTGAATATCTGTTAGGAGTATTAGCGCCTTGCATGAGACAAATGCTTTCAGTTCTCAAAGCTAAGAGAAGAGACACTATATTAATCTACACAACCAGCTCAGAATACAACAAATCCTTCTTTGGGGACTCTTGTTGGACAAGTCAGTACAGAAATAAATGGGTGGGTAGCAATAACTTCCTAAGGTTCCTTTATCTAATCAAGAAACCTTACACCACTCCCACATCACTGCACAGCAACTGCCTTCTCTAAGAGGAAAATCCATCAGGATTTTCTCCTTTCGCTGCAACTTCCTCATGGGTTTCTCACCCGAGTACTTCCCAGGTTCACCAACTATCACACAAAGACTATATACATGCCTGTCATCATAATTTTACACATGATTATTTTGCACACAAAGTCTGGAACTGGCAGGATTTTTATGTAGCTCATACATTGCCTCTCCATGTCAGACCTAAGCAATAAACTATAATAAAATTGAAGCCATAAACTGCCTTTCAGTAACTAGTTCCCAAATGAGTTTTTTCCTCTGTTGCAATATACCATAAATTATCCATGACGAACCAATCTGTGTACAACTGAAAGATTAATTGGGGAACTCACCTACATTTGTCTCAAGCTTGCCCTCATTTAAACAAATTCTGGTGTGAAGTAGATGGTAACTTCATTCATTACAGTATTCTCATGGAGATCTCTCCAGTCCATACACTGCATCTCTTTGACACACAAAAAACTGGTTACTCCTTAAATTCCAACTGAGGGTAAATGTTTAGCTCTCAACAGGAAGTCCTTCTTAACCCTAACACAGAATACAGGCACAGGTGATTAAGCACCTGAGAAAGCACTGCTATTGTGTATTCAAAGCACGAGACTTAGGCTTTGCGGAATCCTCAATTAGGATTGTTGGTTTTATTTGTTTTTCTTAAAGACTCAAAAAAATGCTGGCTTGAGGAAAAAAAGAATGCTACACCACTTTTCAATAACTGGCTTGTCACCTATACCTGTAAACTGACATCAAGAGGAATCCACTGTTTCCCTCACGGCTAGAAATTAGAATTACTCTTTGCCATGTAAGAGGCACCAGCACAAAGGGCGGGGGAGGGAGCAGGTGGGTTAAACCAAACCCACTTCCTCCTCCCTCCCCCTACTGCCTCGGATACAGAAGCAACAGGGAAGAGAGGCTACATTGAACTGAAAGGGTTAATTTATGAGCCCAGGCTCATCGGTTAATCATGTACTCGGATATATGTTCACATCTCTAGTACAGACAGAAGCAGTGCAAATGTTTCCTCCTTATCTCTATGCCCATTCATTCTTGGGCCTCTCAGAAACTGTAGGGATAAGTATGTGAATATACACTTCCACTGTGCAGCCACCCCCATTATTTAAAAACAGAAAAGGAAGCTGCTTACTGAAAAACTTATGCAAAAGAGCAACATTGCTGCAGAAATGGTTTAACTATTTTACATATATTACAAAACTTTTCATTTTTGAAACTTTTCAGACATTTCCAGTGCACAGCATTCATATGTAATTCCCTAACATCACAACTTTACTAAGAACATGGCTTTTATGCAGTTTAAACCACAGGTCTAAATATCAGTTCCAATGGAATTATGTTACTGGCACATCATTTTAGGCAGATGTGAAGCAGAGTGAAGTGGAGGAGGCTTGTAGGTGACCTATGCTCCACTCGGAGTACAAAGGTTTAAGAAGAGAAGACATTATTTTAGAACGAAGTAAGGATTACACTAGAAATTCTCTCCAATATATACATATTGAGGCTGATAGTAAAAATTCATTGTCAGGATCCTTTCTGGTATGGCTCTAAACATCAGCACATATTTATTAGATTCAGCTTCTATTCCCATACTAGGAAGTGTCACACACTGATAGGTACCTGTGGGTAAAAAGGCAGGTTTCCTTAAAAGGAATTATGGTGTTCATATAAGAGTGCATGTCACCAATTTATCTAGACTTAACATAAGACTTCAGGATTTTAAAGAATTTAAAGTGTTTAAAAGTCTGTAAATAATTAATACAGTAAAGGAAAATAATCTCTTAAGAGTATGGGTTAAACAGAGATTAACCTTTTCCAACACAAGCAATAATAAGGATGCATAAAAACACACACAAGCACTCGTAACAAGACATCAGTGCACCCACAGAGAGACAAGTGTTAATCCTGAAGCTTTGCTCATTTTCTAAAAGTCCCAAAGTCAGACTCCATCTGAAAGAGTCCTGAGAACAGACTGTGTTTTACAGAACCCAGAAACAGACTCAAAAGTCTAGCTGTTGTGAGTCACAAGAAACAACAATTATCCCAGTAATGTTGCGGATCAATGCAAATACAATCATAGTTTTTCATTTAATTTAACACTGAAGATACTCAATCCACATATATTCATCTTAGCCGGAGCATGACATTTAATGAAAACATGATAAAACCAAAGTATTCTATGGAGAAACAATGAAGTTTTAAAACTGAAGCCTCTGAATCACTTTATTGCCTCAGAGAACAGAGAAACAGCAAGTTATTTATACAGGCAGTCCCCAGGTTACATACAAGATAGGGACTGTAGGTTTGTTCTTAAGTTGAATCTGTATGTAAGTCGGAACTGGCGTCAGCCGCTGCTGAAACTGATCAGTTTCAACCGCGGCTGAATCTGGACGCCAGTTCTGACTTACATACAGATTCAACTTAAGAAACCCAGGTGTCCCCAAGTCAGCTGCTGCTGAAACTGATCAGCGGCTGATTCCAGGAAGCCTGGGGCAGAGCAACTCTGCCTCGGGCTTCCTGTAGTCAGCCGCTGGTCAGTTTCAGCAGCGGCTGACTTGGGGACACCTGGGGCAGAGCAGCTGGGGTGCTGCTGGGTTGCTCCAGTAGCGCGGCTCCTCGGCGCTACTGGAGAAACCCAGCAGCACCCCAGCTGCTCTGCCCCAGGCGTCCTGATTCAGCCGCTGCTGAAACTGACCAGCAGCGGCTGAATCAGGACACCTGGGGCAGAGCAGCTGGGGTGCTGCCGGGTTGGTCCCGAGCGGCGCTGCGGGACCAACCCGGCAGCCCCCAGCTGCTCTACCCCAGGGGTAGGCAAGAAAAGCCTGGTCTGCTGGAGGGAGGGGGGCACTCGCTGCACCCGCCCCTTCCCCCAGCAGACCAGGGAGACGGGGGTGGCGGGACCACCCAAGTCCTCCACGGCTTTGCTCCGTCTCCCTGGACTGCTGACCTGGGAGATGCGGAGCAAAGCCGCAGAGCACGCAGGCAGCGGGACAGTCCAGGCGCGCCGCGGCTGTCCCACTGCTGGCGTGCTCCGTGGCTTTGCTCCCCGTTTCCCTGGTCTGCTGGTCGGGAGACGAGGAGCAAAGCCGCGGATCATGCCCGCAGGGGGACAGCTCAAGTGCGCCTAGGCTGTCCCGCTGCGGGCGTGCTCCAAGGCTTTGCTCCCCGTCTCCCTGCAGACCAGGGAGACAGGGAGCAGCTTTTCTCGCCCCGGAGGACGGGGGTGGCGGACCGCGGCACATCTGGGCGTCCCGCCGCTCCCGTCCTCCGGGGCGAGAAAAGCCCCGTTCGTAACTGCGGATCCAACGTAAGTCGGATCCACGTAACTCGGGGACTGCCTGTACTTTTAATATCCATACAGAAGTTTTATTAATGATCAAGTTGCTGTTTCTTAACCCAACAATATCGTACTAAGTAAATTACTTTGGTAGGTTGACAAATATCCCCTTTACACCAGAAGGTTTCTTTAACCTCACCAGAAATGTGTAACTTCTTCCTTTACTTTAATATGCTTTAGCAATGCAGTGGTACTGGAAAGTGCAGGTGGTGGATTTTAAGGTTATGCATTCAGTAACCAACTTTACTAAATTATTTAACTTCTCTAATACTTAACCCTCCACAACCACATTAGTATTCTCTCACTGGCTCCCACATATGCACATCCAGCAGTCAAGGTTTAAACTCTACCTAAACCAAAATGGAACCAGATTGCTGACAGTTTAAAAACTGCTCTATGACCTATTTAATTTTAAGAGCTGGGTAAAGCCAACAAATGTGGAAGAGCACATTGTTTGAACAAACATCCTAATGGAAAGGTCTATTAGCAGAGATTCTCTATGTCTTACTAAGGAGGTGAGTATGGAAA
The DNA here is from genome assembly GCF_049634645.1 of Pelodiscus sinensis. Taxonomy (NCBI): domain Eukaryota; kingdom Metazoa; phylum Chordata; order Testudines; family Trionychidae; genus Pelodiscus; species Pelodiscus sinensis. The sequence continues at coordinate 232,195,971 of NC_134712.1, read as the reverse complement.
ATGATAAACTACAAGCAGGATCTCATCTGAAACAGTCAAATGAAAAATAATCCCATTCCATTACATCACGTAATGCAAAAAGCCAAAAAGTGAGGCAACTGGTAAAGAGGGGAGTTCAGGGAAGGGTCGGGACAACCCACCCCTGCACCCCAGGTCCTGCCTCTCCCCACCCTCGTTCTGCCCGTTTCACCCTCTCCCTACCTCTTCCTCACCCCTGCTCTGCCTCTCTTCCCTTCACCAAGTGATATGGCCCAGGGACTAGCAGAGCTAAAAAGGCGGCACAGGCAGCAGTGGGACAAACAAAGCAATAGCTCCACTTTACTCTGCTTCACAGCTGTGTTGCTCCATAGGTGAGTGCCGAGTGGTCCTACCACTCCTTTCTCTGAGTGATGCAGCCAGAGGAGCACAGCAAATTGGGGTCATTGTGCCGCCTGCCCTGCCCTCTGCTGGCACCAAGTGCTCCCCATCACTAATCCCACCACTGGAGGCTGTCTGGCTCTTGTCCCTCCCACCCTTGGTGCTTGGGATTCATGCCCCCCTCACAGGTCGCTTAGGGAAGTGGTTTTCCAACTTATTTTCTCATGATCCAGTTCAAGAAAATTGTTGATGCCTGTAACCCAACATAATTTGACTAGAGTGTGGGCTCCAAAGTGGGGTTGAGGATGGGAGCTTTGGAGTGTAGGAGGGGGTTCCAGCTCTGGGGGTGTCAGGGCTATGGCAGGAAGGACTTTCCTTAAGCAGCTCCCAGTCTGTGGTGCAACAAGGGTGCTAAGGCAGACTTCCTGCCTCTCCTGTCACTGCAGAACATGCTGCACCCCAAAAGCATCCATCAGCAGGTTCCCAGCCAATGGGCATGTGGAGCTAGTGCTCAAGGCAGGGCAGTGTCCAGAGCCCTGCGCACTCTCTCCCCCCTCCTCCACCAAGGACCCAGGACTTTTGCCAGCCACTTTTGGAGCACAGCTCAGGCAGCAGAAGACCACCTCTTCCTTAGCATCCCCACTGGTCACCTGATCACCCTGCAGCAATGAGACCCAGTGCCTGACATTCCACAACCCAGTACGGGGTCACAACCTGTAGTATAAAAACCACTGGCCTATGGTATAAAATCAGAAGGACAGAACAGGTCGTGCTGGTGGGCGAGAGGTACTATGTGAAACAAACCATACAATCCAATCAAGTGATCTTAAATGAACTAAACTGTTCTATAAAATCTCTATGGATAGTGATTCAATGGTCTAATAATAAAAATATTGTAGTAGGGATCTATTACTGACCACCTGATCAGGATGGCGAGAGTGTTAAATTTCAGCCAAGTAGAAGAACACTCAGCTAGGTGTTAAGAAACCAAGTGCATCAATTTAGCAAAAATCACAATAATAACCAGACCGACATGATTTAACACTGAAGCTGGCTTATCGTTTATTTACGTTAGTGCTTCAAGGTTCTTGATCTTCATTTCTTTATGACAAACCTAAAATAAACATATTCCTGTTTGCCAATAAAGTGCAAATACTAAAATTAGGGTCACGATGCATCCTGGTTTTCCACAGTGTTGTCTCTTTATGATCTTCTGTCTTCCATTCAGGCAGATTTTTCAAACAGCAGCAAGAAAAGGCCAGGGTTTTTGTTAAGCTTTTGTTAATAAATAAAGTCTTTCTACTTATCTAACCATCCAATACGTATTAAAGACAATCTTCTCTATGGAAAAAGGCTTTTTCATTTGGCTCCGTGTTAAGATGCTTTCCTTTCTGATTTACTTCTTAGTATGTTTAGTAGGTATGTTAAAAAGCGGGTAATTGGGTAAACGTGTAACTGCCAAAAATCCCAGCTGTTACATGGTTACCTGCACCTGCAGCATGGGGTGGCAACTGGTGCACATTGTGAGCCAACTTTTAAGATAGCTCCTAGTGCATACCGGCACCATCCTGTAGTCCTGCTCCCAGGGAGCTGGCGGCTGCTGCTGCCTCTGATACAGGAGCAGAAGCACAGGGTGGCAGCCAGCTCCTGAGGAACAGGGTGGGAGCCTGCATGTAACCATGAACATTAACAGAAAAGTCCAGGATTATCTGTTAAGCGTTTACACTTTCACATCCCTAATGCTGACCCTTTTCTCAAACACACAGAACAGCATACCAGAGATTAAACTGTTCAAATAAGTTTTCTGCTCCCAATTAATCTCTTTTCTCCTTCAGAGACAGCCATTAGGTAATGACATTTTGTCTAATAAAATGGGGTAGCAGCTCCAAGTCAGACAAACAATTAAACACATACTGTAACACACCAGTGCTTTTTAAACATCCCTCATCCCCCTCCACTATTTACCCAGATGCTGCATGATATGGGAAAGGGCTGGTAGTCTCAGGACAGTTCTTCCCAGGCAGGTATCTCAGTAGAGAAGCTAAGGACTGGATGTTCCTGGAGGCTCAACTATAACTTCCCACCAAATGTCCTTTCAAGTAAGGGTTGAGGCAGACTAACAAGGCAAGCCGGGGCCAGATTTGGTCCATGGGTTCTTCCTGGCAGAAGCAGCTGTCAACAGGAGCAGCAGGGGGCAGTGCCAGCAGGGAGCCCTTTCCTGCACCCCATACAGCCATTTTGAGTCACTCTTATCTCCTCCTTGAAGCTCTTCCAGGTAGGCTCCCCAACCGCTGCCCCTTCCTGTCCAGACCCCACACCCCACTATGCTCCCTCTCCCACATCCCCCTACCTTGCACTCGTACCCCCAGTTCATTTGAGCACCCTCCCTCCCATATCCTGCACCCCATCCTACTCCCCCACACACATACTGAACTCCTCATTGAGCCTAGGGCAGCCCCACAAAACCTACTTGCCCCAGACCGCCAGAAGCCCAGAAGAGTTGGGTTTTTTCTTCTTATGGGGCTCCCGACTGATTTTATTGTGGGTCAGTGGCCCCCTACTTAAAAAAGAAGTACCTTTGTCTACAGAAAAGCATGCACCAGCACTCTCTAGGCTGTACCCATTTTTGTGGCTGACTAGCAAAGCTCCTTTTCCAAAGCTGTTAATGTAGGTACTTTACATAAGCTCTTTAACTGTAAGTCAATGTTTGACTCTTAGCACATTTTTCAACAGCTAATGCCACCTAGATAGACAAGAGTATGTTTTGTTAGTCTTTAAAGTCCTACCAGACTATTTGTTGTTTTTTAAGTTTTTAGGAAAACAGTTACCACAAGAGAAAAAATAAAGCCTCATGGAACTCCCAGCACAAGAAATAGGTTAAACTGGGGTGTTTGGGGTAAGTGAAGTGTGCTAATACTTCAGAAAAATCTTCAAAAGCTTCAGGGGGTAGCCGAGTTAGTCTGTTACAGAAAAAAAAATGGTCTGGTAGCACTTTATAGACCAGGCATGTCCAAAGTCCGGCCCGCGGGCCAATTGCGGCCCATGTTCCGGTTTAATACGGCCCCCAGGTAATTTGCCAATATCTATCTTTTATGGCCCCCAACAAATCCATATGTATTGAGATGAATACATTGTAAAATCTCAGTTAATGTCAGTTGGTCTAAATCAGTTATAAATATATTTGGACACAACATGTATACTTGGTGTTATGTTCCTGTTCATATTTTTTGAACTTAAAAGTTGACAGACAACCTTTATTACCAATAATATGTAATGTACTTTACAATGTTCCTGACATTTATTTCAGCTTCCTGGATTTTTTTTTTCATCTGGCCTTCAGATATGAAAGGCAGAGTGATTCAACACCTGTTTAGATTTGCCATCCATGTGACGAAATGAAAAGTATGCCGTTTGCAATAAACTTTGCATAAAATAGTTAATTTGCATTTAATTTTAATGGTTCAAAGAATGTCAGGCAAAATGGTCGGCCCTCACGCTTGTTCACTTCATCAAATCTGGCCCTCTTTGAAAAAAGTTTGGGCACCCCTGTTATAGACTAACACAACATGTAGACGGTATCATGAGCTTTTGGGGGTACAGCCCACTTCTCCAGATGACCAGAGTTATCGGAAGAAGTGGGTTGTGCCCACAAAAACTCATACCACCATCTACATGTTTTGTTAGCCTATAAAGTGCTACCAGAGCAGAAGATCTTCAGTTAACTCTGGCAGGAGTCAGAAGCCACATCTGGTCATGCTACGATTTAAGCTGGAGAAAGGGGTGACATCAACACCTATGAAACAGATAGTAAATTTCCAGAAACAAAAAACCCTGGGCTTCTTTTCCAAGTTATTTGAGGTGAAGTATACCCTCCCCCTCCTCCTCCTCCTCCGCCCCCCCCCCCCCCGCCGCCGCCCAGTGGCTCATCCAAACCTAGCTGTCATATCCAGTGGCAAGGAGCATGATTAATATAACCATTACAAAATTCCTATGAAGGAGGAGGACACAGTCACCTATCAAATCCCAGACCTCCTACTATTCTGTAAATAAAGATGTGGTGCTTTGTAAATAGTCATTTGTCTTCTAACCCATAACACTGAGTAATAGTTGATTTCTTATTGGTTACTTGACTATTCTATAGTCCCCAGGGGTAGGGCCAGCAGCCAGTGCACTCCAGCCCCACTCCAGAGGAGCCCCCCACCACTGCCTCTGTGTCAGAGGCAGCAGTGTGGGGTGGCAAGTGGGAGCTGGTCCGTGAAGGGAGCTAGTTTCAAAACCAGCCCCCCTCGTGGATTGGCTGCCTGTTGCCCCACACTATTGCCTCTGATACAGAGGCAGCAGCAGCCCCTGTCCAGGGAGACGGGGTCTGAACTCCTGGACCTGATGTGAGCCAGAACGGAACCAGGCTGCCTGCCAGCCTAGCTCCTTATAGACTTTGAATGCAGAGCCACAGTGGAGGTAGATCCCAGACCCAGTGTAAGCCAGGACTGAGCCAGCCTACAACAAAATTTACTAGTGGGAGACAGGGGGAGGAGAAATGCATATAGTCTACAGCATTAACCTATAAGCTTTTGCTTATCAGTTAATTGACTATACTATTACATTCCTAACACTGAGATCACTTGTTTTATATTAAAGCACGTGATTTTACTACAGGCTGGATTGACAAGCACCGCCTTGCTTTTTTCGCCATCTCTCTGAAATGAAGACAACAACTTTGACCTTATTTATACTACCAAGTTGTGTCAACAAAAACTGCCTTTTGGCAACAAAGAGTGAGCATGTACACACTGCAACTTTTGTCAGGAAAAAGGTTTAGTTTCAACACCAAAAACATCTACCTCTGAGTGTTTTTTTTCCTTTCCCCCTCCTTTTATTGCTAACAGAATAGCCAACATAGACACGGCTGTTTGTTCTGTTGACAGAATTGGCTTCTGCCAATATCCCACAATGCCTGCCCTGATGGCTCTGCTCAGTGTTTTGATCTCTTCTGCCCTGCAATCAAGCATTCCTCCCCACCAGGGAATTATGTGACAAACGAGCATGCTGCTCCTTTTGGGGAATGAAGAGCAAATCATTGGATTGCTCCTGTTCCGTCCTGCACTAGGAACACAGAGCTCCTCGCATGCTGGGGAAACTAGGGAAAACAGAGTAGATAGAGCTGGGGAACACTGGTTTGGGTGGCACATAGAACCCCTGGGAGGGGAACAGGGTGCAGCAGCAGCGAGTCATCCCTAAAATAGAAGGACATGGGTGGGGGGTTTACAGGGATCTCCTGGGGTAAAATAGATACAAGCAGAGGCTGGTGTGTGCAGTATTCTCAGTCTACTGAAGCTGTGAGGCACATGACCTTCTACTTTACAAGAGATGAATATCTGGCCCTGAAAGTTTTAAATGAATGTTAGTACTGGTGAAAAGTGTTTAAACAATAATTCCAGGGAGGATGAAGTTCCAACAGAACAGAGATAAGCATGAGCCCTAACAATGCAAGCGCCTCTGTTTCCCCACCAACAAGACTCACACCTAATCTGAAAGGACCACCTCTAGGAGGGCAAAGATCAGTTCATTTCCTAATGATATTCAAGATTTATACTGCATATAGTCAAAAAAGGGAAGTGCTTTTGATTCTATCACAAATACCACTATGATCATGCAAGATGCATTTATCAACATTTATGACTAACAGAAAACCATTTTAAAGATTAGTTTATAGTATCAATATACTGTTTTTTAAATAAGATTTTAAGGAAATATTGGAATTGTCAGAGAGGGATCAAGGAAAATAAATATTAACTTTACATTGATTCTTATTTCCAGGATTCTGATGCAGTATGGGCCCATTAAGCGAACATCAGAAACTCCTTTGGCTTTCATTCTCAATGCTGCCTGACCTTTTTCTTTAGCTTTCTTCTTCCTAACATGCAAAAAGCGAATAATTTCACAATACTCCTTTTACTTCTGCCTGAGCTTTAAAAAAAAAAAAACAAAAAAAAAAAAACAAAAAACACCAAAGCCTGAAAATCTCTCACATGGAAACACATACACCCTTGAACACACAACACACACTCTGCAAAAGGGGTAAGTACAACAGCTGTATCATAAAAATAAATAAAGTAACTCATCCATAGATAATTTCCCACCCTAGACAGTTTGCTGTGTCAATGCACTCTGCAATAAGGTAATAATGAATCCTCTCAACCAAGGAAGGTGGAAATACTGAACCCAATATTACGTCCATACTACAATCTTAAACAGACCTAGGTAATGTTCACACAACCGTCTGTCAATCGTGACTGTCCTCACCAGGAGCACTTCCAGTGGCTGAGGAAGGACACTGTGGGGACTGACAGCTAGGGCTCTCAGCTCTGTGCTGCTCCTACCCGGAGCCTAACTCCACACCAACCTTCTCACATCTAGTGGGGAGGTCCACACCCAAAGTGTGCGTAGCTGCCTTGCTCCCAGCAGGAACCAAGAGCCTGGGAAGCAGCAGGCTCTGAGTTAGTTGGAAGACTCCGTGCAGCCAGGCTTCCTGTAGGAAGCCCAGGGAGCCACCAAGCTTGGAGCAGAGCACAGCAGCAGCTGCCACTGCAGCCCAGATGGAGAGCCAGGTTGTCTCTTCAGTTTCACAGCTGCAGCAAAACCCAAACATCTGCATAGCACTTTTACAGCCACACAGCCTGAGCCCTGTGAGCAGAAATCAGCTGACCTGGGCCAGCTGCAGCCTTGCTGTGGTAAGAGACACCCTATCTAGGAAAGTAATAGAGATGTAGCCGTGTTAGTCTGGTCTTGCTGAAACAAAAGACAGGACTATGCAGCACTTTAAAAGACTAACAAGATGGTTTATTAGGTGATGAGCTTTCGTGGGCTAGACTCACTTTCTCAGATCAAGTTATGGAAGCAAATTTGCATGACCATATATACCAAAGGGATACAATAAAAAAAAAGTGAACACAAAAAATGGACAAATCAGATTTTAGAGCAGAGGTGGCGTAGGGGGGGGAGGTTAGTGTCTATGAGATCATGATATTAGGGATGATAATTGGGGAAGCTATCTTTGTAATGGGTAAGATAATTATCATCTTTGTTTAGGCCCATTCGTAAAGTGTCAAATTTATCTAAGAATATTTTGAAGAAATTCATTCAGAGTAAAAAAGGAAATTGTGTCAAGTGTGAGCAATGCAAGAAGATGCAGGGCCTAGTTGTAAGAATTAAATATAAGGAAAACTGCTTTTGGGGAGAAAATGATTGTAGATGAAGATGTGGATATGGCTGAGTGGATCACCTGGCTAGGAACTTAATTCATTTTGCAGTGCATCATTCTTCAAGACTCTCTCTATGCCTTTTAATATAAGTATGATATGACAAGTAGAATCCCAAGCTGTTTGTTGTGCTGGATATAGCTAGGGAACAAAAGTTTAGCTTACCTAAAATAAGAGTTTATTTTCTTATTTTATATTACATAATATGTGCCCTTTATTTTGGAACATCATAGTCACAGACCATAACGGTGATGCCATTAGTCTATTCCTTATTTTACTTCAGCATAACTCAGCTTTTCCAAAGGAATTCCATTCTGTACTTGTTTTCTCAAAAAACAGAAGTGTCAGTAAGTTCAATGGGACTTATTCCAAAATTAACTGCACTCTAAACACAGTCAGGCTTAATGTTTTTAGTCACTTTATTTATTTATTGGTGATTTAAAATCATGATTTATATCAGTTATTTAAATCAATACACCCTGTTCTTTTGGTCTCTTATGTCAAGCAATTTTAAGCATATGGCCTAGTATGGCTAAACTGACATTTTACAGGCCTCATCATTTAAGCACAATTTATGTAATACACCTAATCCATTCGAAATACTAATACTAATCAATCTTATGCTTTGATTTTATATGACATAATACGTTAATCATAATATCACATCATAAATTAATGATAAAATGAACTAACTGGCTACGGGAGGACAGAAAGCCATGATAGCTGCTAAATAAACCTTGATGGCCAGGACTGTTTCATGAGTAACAGATATTCCAGAAAATGATTTATTGGAGCCCACACTGGGGAAAAACCTGCAGTGCTGGAACCAGATGGAAAAATCTCTTCTACTTCATCAGGTTAATACACTGATCCGATGCCTTTCTGCTATTTAAAGGTACATCTTGAACTCCCTTTGAAAAAAATTCTACTGGAAGGGTTACTTATGGTGTCTACAGATTGTCAGATAGACAGTCTGCTGCTAAGTTCTCTCTAAGCTGTGCAGCCACACCGCTGCCTGTTCAGCCCCACACAGGAGCTCAAGGCTGCAGCAGGAAGAACTACCTGTCCCCACTAACCTCCAGCATGGATCTGCCTCAGACCTGCATCGATGGGGGAGACACACCTCTCCCTGAGCCTAACCCAGCACCAGGATGGACTTACCAAGGCTGCAAGGAGTGGAAGACACACGACAATAGGCACCCCTCCCACTGGTCCAATCCTGGCACAGACCTGCTGCACCTAGGGGAGAGGCCCCAACCCAGCTGCACCCCTCCCCCGGCCTGGCCCTGCTGGAGATGCCACAGCTATGGAGAGGCACCTCTTACCTGATCCCAAGGTGTAGCAGTGAGAGGGCCGGCGGCAATCGTCTCCCTTCCAAGCAGCCTGCACTTCTAGCCTCTCATCCCCAGCCCAACCCTAATGCTCACAGTCCACCCCCCAACCTTCTGTTCCAGCTCTGAGCCCCAAACCCTACACCAAACTCCTCAGCCCCAACTCCTCAGCCTCACCGTAAGTGGAACAAACTTTGTGACATCACATCCACACTGGTGCACACATTCCTCACATGGACACAAAAAATATAGAGGGAATGCTCATCTGCAGATTGACACTGAGGAGGTAACCATGGTCCTGAAAGATTAGTCCGGGCCCAATAGAAGTGGCACTTTTTCCAAAAAGGATAGCAGAGCAGAAGCTGGCATGCTGCCCACCAAAAACGTGAAAATATTTCCTCTGCACTCCCAGATTATGGGGCAAACTAGAAGCTGCTGCAGAAAAAGAAGATGATCTACAATCTCTGCTTTTCTCCTCACAAGAAGTAGCAAGGTGTGTAAAAATGATAGTGATGTGGGGCTTGAATATAGACTTTTTTTTAAATTGAGAGGCAGGTCTTTAAATGCCCCATGATTTAACTATTGCCCTAGAGTCCTTCTGGCTATGCAGTTTTTCATAAATCTGCTCAGAGAAGAGCGATAACCTCTCAGAGTGCAGGTCTGTTGGACAACTTGAGGGAGACCCAACAACTGCAGCCATGAACATCTATCTATACATCGTAATGGCTTCAGACATGAATCAAGCTTCAGTCAGCAGCATCTAAACCCAGCTGAAGTAAGATCCAAGCCATTAATTAATCCACCACTGAAAGAAATTTTTGTCTGGTGCCTTCTGACAGGCTCTCCTTTATTTTTATGATATTGTCCTACATGCTAAAATCATAGCATCCCAGCAGTGTCTGATGCGTAGCAATCCTGAGCTCCAGCCCATCCAATAAAGTTTTCTACCAACTAGAAAGAGTTTTTCTGAGATGGAGTGCCATTGCAGCATGCATCTCTTTCATTGGCAGCTCTAAGACCCCCAGAGGGAATGGATATAAAAGTGCTTGAAACCGTGAGGGGTAATATTACCTGCACTCACCCCACTATGATGTTGGTGTATGAAGGTGCAGTCTCCCTCAGTACTTTGGTAAGCTCCACGATAGCTTCATACATCGTGACACTTGAGATGGTCCTACAGTGGCCAAAATGTCACTGTGGGACAACTCGCAAACCTCTTGCACCTGGACATTAAAGGCAGGACCTACCCTCTTGAAAAGGCCCTGATGGACCTTATAGCCATCACATGAGGCCTTCTGATGCCACTGCCTCGTCAAGTAAGAAAAAGGATAAAGCCAAGATCTTTACAGCCGAGCCTCCTCTGGCACTTCTGGGGCAACCCTCCTGTTCAGTACTGAGCCCAACCTCCAACTGTACTTGGTTGGGATGGGTCTTGATGCCTATTCCAAGTAGCAGAGTAAGCACAACCTGAAGGCAGGTGAAAACTCCCAAGGATTCAAAACAGCCACTGGGATAAGGCCCTAGAGGGAATCTTTACTGGGCCCCTCTCCAGAGCTTACCGGTAGCAGTAAACCTTTGAAGAGCTATAGTGAAGTATGAGATGCAACTACAAGACACGTGAACCAACTTGCAAGTGTGAACATTAATCTGACCCAGGGGAGCTATTCCTGGTGTTGAGAGCTTGGAGAAGATGGCACCAGAGAAATCACTGCCAGCTTCTCTGTGGAATAGTAATAGACATGTAGCCATGTTAGTCTGGTGTACAAAGTCCTGTATTTTGCTTCAGCTTCTCTGTGGACAGCTCTGAAAGATGAAGCACTCAGATCCAGGGGAGCCATTAGTACCACTTTCTGGGCCACAGCAGAGGGCTGACCAGCCAAAAGATTCCATGCAAAAGGAACTGATCTGCTGATGAAAATGCTATCAACAGACTTAGTAAGTCCCATAGTGCCCCTTCAGATTCCAGATCTAATGGCACTAGGACAGCCATCTGCTTGTAAGACACCACAGAAAGCGCTACTGAGTTCCAACAGTGCTTCCTCAGGGGCCGAGTTCAAACAGTGCTTGTGCCAGAGTCAACACATCTGCCCAAGTGGATGACTTCCTTGGGTGTCTCGAATTCAAGTGCTTTCTGCTTCCTCTGTCTCAAGCTTGCTGAACTGTGGTGCCAGGAAGTTCTCTCTCCAAGATCCTGAGTCCTTCAACTTAAAGGGTGTCTTCCTCCGTGCTTGGGAGGGAGACTGGTGCCACGAGTCAGCCAACACAGGAGGAGTACTCCTGACTGAACCCCATGTGTTTTGCAGCCACTCACAGTGGGAAGGCTCAGCAAGGGTGGAGAGCTGTCTGCACGAATAGAAAGACTGACCACCCTGCCTTTTTGGTCCTCGGCTTCAAGTCCCTACAAACTAAACACTGACCCCAAATTTGTGACCTTCCAAAACACTTCAAGCACCTGGAGTGAGTCATACCGGCAGCTTCTTTTTTCATGAATGACAGGCTTGAAGCCTGATGATCAAGGCAGTCCCAGTACCAGAATTCAAAGGAACTAAAGCGCTTAACACTAACAGGAAAATCTACCTAACCCTAAAACTACAGTGAACTTCCGATAATCCGGCACCTTTAGGACCCAGGGGGTGCTGGATTATCAGCTATTCCAGACTATTGGAAGGGGGAGGCTATGAAGGGTCTGGGGTGGGGTGGGGTGGGGTGGGGGGGATGCCACCCCCAGACCCTTCATAGCCCCCCCTTCCGATAGTCCGGCTCTGCCCCAGGCATCTCCGATTCAGCCGCTGCTAGTCAGTTTCAGCAGCGGCTGAATCCGGGACGCCTGGGGCAGAGCAGCTGGGGTGCTTCCAGGTCGGTCCCGCAGCCCCGAGGGGCAGCTCTATGGGATCAACCCGGAAGCACCCCAGCTACTCTGCCCCCGGCTTCCCCGATTCAGCTGCTGGTCAGTTTCAGCAGCGGATGAATCAGGGGAGCCGGGCGCAGAGCAGCTCCAATTGTCAAGCAGCCAAAGCATTCCGGGTTCCTGATGGTGCCGGACTATCAGGGGTGCCAGAGCATTGGATTCCGGACCAATGGAGTTTTACTGTACCACTAAATTAGCAGCAACTGGTACAAAGCAGACAAATAGGAAATGCTTGCAAAGGCAAGACAAGATGCTCCAACAACTGTTATGGGCCGTAGGGAGTATCCAAAGGGGTATCTGGGAGCATCTTTGTCCTTTATATTTTCATGTATCAAGAGACAATAGAGGGCACAAGTCACCCCCTACAAGTATTGCTGAGAACATCAGCATACTGGATGTGCACATACCTAAACTGGAATATTTTTCCCCAGGAGAAAACAGGAACGCAGTCCCCCACTATCACAAATTATGCAATCAAGATTCCCGCATTTGGGGAAATCACAGGGGACAGCACACCCACAGTGCAATGGTTGAGCCTCACCCAGGAAAAACCACTTTCATGATCATGTTATCTTCCGGTCACTCGAAGAAGAGAAAGATTAATAAAAATCATGGGGTTGGAAGAGACCTCAGGAAGCCATTGAGTCCAATGCCCTACTAAAAGTAAAACCAATCCCAAAGAAATCATCCTAGTCAAGACTTTGTCGATTTGAAGGGACGTAAACCATGCATTAAAACTCAAGAGGATTTTCTAAATAAGGGCATGGAACTATATCAATCTCAGTTATAAACACATAACCAACATTATGACAATGCTCTTTTAAGTGGATGTACACATTTTTCTGGAGAACCAACTCACCAACACATTTGCAGACCAGTCTAACTTCAGATTTCTTCAGCTTCCAGTTATTTCACTCCAAATGTCCTCAAAGGGAGATAATACCGTAAAAAAGAAATGTTGCTGGCAAAATAGCACAAGTAGTGCTATTCATATTAATCTCTTTTAGGTAACACAGTAATAAAGTTTAGCAAATGTCAATTTTGCAAGAAAGACCATTCAGCAAAACAGAACACTAAATTAAAAACCAGAATGAGGTCAATGGAACTACTTACAGCTCTCATGTTACAAACGCTCATCTGCTTCACTGGACTGGCAATGAAGTGTTCGGGGTCTGGCAGGATCAAACTCCATGTGGACAATGGCTTTTGCCAAAATTAATCCTATGCATTCCCTGATTCAGCTAAGCACTTCAGAATGTGCTTAAGTCCCACTCTTCTCTGAGAACTAAGCACAGGCTCAAGTGCTTTAGTTCTTATGCATGTATTTAAGTGCTTTGCATAATGAAATGGACTTGAGTACATGGTTGTGTGCATTGCAGATTTGAAGGCTTGCACACCAGTGTTTCCTGTAAGTTGAGCGCATGGGCAGCAGAGATTTGGGAGCTGCCCAGCTAGGGTTACCAGATGGTTTAAAAAAAAAAAAAAAATACCAGGCACACTTGATCTCAGATTGGGGGGGGGGGGGAGCAGGGCTGGCCAGAGGAGAACCAGCCAGTGGGGAGCGGGGCTGGCCGGGAGGGAGTCGGGGGGAGCGGGGCTGGCTGGGGGGAACCAGCCAGCAGGCAGCAGGAAGCAGGACTGGCCTGGGCGCACACAGATCCCAGGGTGCTGCCTACCCCACGCACGGTCCTGGCAAGCTTCACGGGCGAGTCCAGCCCCGGGGATTCCATCCCTCCCCCCCCCCCCCCCCAACACCCCCTCCACTGTGTAGCTGTGTACTGCCTGGCTGGTAGACACGCTCACGCAGGGGGGGCATGTCTACCAGCTAGGCAGTACGCAACTACGTACTGATACTCATGATAATAATAAAACTTTCTTCATTAGAAAATACAGGACATTTATATGTCCTGTATTTTCTCAATTTGTTTCTTGGACAGAAAGCTCAAATACCGGACTGTTCAGTTAAAAACCGGACACCTGGCAACCCTATGCCCAGATGACTGACAGACTGACCACAGCTGGTACCATGTTTTTCACATAGTGGGGCAGAGCCACACATGCCTCAGAACATATAACAAGATTTATTCCATACCTGTGGAAATTGTATAAAAGAAATTGTAGGGAGCATTGTTGCACACCATTATTTCCTGCACCATTTTCCTACGGAGAGCATAGTCTGAGATAATGCAGTTAGCAAACACTAAACGTCTTCATTTATTCCCCCTGTACCTCCACTGATTGTTCCACCAAGATGCAAGAAAGATTAAAAACCCATTCCCAGAACTGACATGGGACTAGGAAATTCCACACTTTCTTACAGTCTGGATCAGGGGTCGGTATGTTACGGCACACGAGCCAATTTTCAGTGGCACGTGGGGTGGGAACTCAGTCCCACCCCTCCTCCATGAAGTGGAGAGCTTGTGCTGCCGCTTGAGTCTTGTGGCCAGCACTCAGCCTCAGCATCAGCTCTGGGAGGCAGGTGGAGAGGCTGCAGCAACCCAGCTGAGGCCAGAGCAGGCCAGCAGCCCGATTGAGGCTGTGCGCTAGCCAGCACCAGGAACAATACCCCAGCAGCAGGGATAGGGCTCTGTGCTGCCATGCCAGCTGCAGTGCTGGTTGGAGCAGCGGTTATGGCAGCTGGTCCGGGGTAACTGTGTCACTTGGGCAACAGAGAGGCTAAAGAAGCCAGTGACAGGGAGGGGAAAAGGCTGAGAGGACCAGTGGCAGGGGACCATAGTTCCCTCTAAGCTATGCTGCCTGTGCAACCGTTTTCAGAGCTCTGCTCCAAAGTTCAAAGCTCCCACTCAGGTAGGAAGCTCAGTGGAGGCAGGGTGTTGTCTTGAGCAAGCAGCTAAACCCAGCTGCTCCGTGCTTGAAACTGATCAGTTCTCAGAGCAGGTAATAAAAAGCAAAATAAGGAGAGAATAAATGGCTAGGCAGGCAGAGGAGGAGTGAGGGAGTAGGTGAGTGGGTAATTGGGAGGGGGAGTCAGAGTGGAAGGGAGTTTGAAGAATCCCTTGAGTGTAGGAATGAGAGGCTGAAACACAGCACTCTCAAGCCTCTTGGGAAGGGGGAGGTAAGGAGCAGACTGCATGAGGTAAGTGGGGAAAATAGGGAGTGGGTGGGTGTTGGCATTGGGGTGAGGTGGAGACAGTGAGGTAGTTTGTGTTGTGAGGCTAGCATCTGTGCAGTGAGGTAGAAACAGGGGACAGTTTATTTGGGGTATCTGACTCATTTGTTGCAGTCCTCTCTGGCTGGGTTGGAGCGGAGGAGGAAAGCAGACTGCATGGGGGGGTGGGTGCTAGGAGGACATTTGCATGATTACATTTCTAACAAAGTATACATAGATCTTCATGGCTTAAGGTAAGAAAGAAAAAGATTCTTTTACCAGAATTTTTGGAGTGTTGCAGATATCTAAAACTTGCATCTTAATGATTTTTTAAAATCCTGTGTTACTAATTAATACATGGTATATTCATTGTATTGCATTAAGGCCAGTAAAAGTATCAACAGCACACTGACCCATAAATAGAAGTGAAAAAGTTAATCTCAGCATGCCACTTCTGAAAGGCTGCTGACCCCGGTCTAGGTATTTCCACTAGTTTTTGTCAAGTAAATAAGATAGGCCAAACTATACCGTTCAGCTGACTGTACTATCACAAAGTTTGGCAGGTGTGCTGACAATCTCTAGCATACTGTAGCGGTTTGATTAGCACAGTATGAGAACACAGAACAAATTGCTTGTAGGGATGATGAGAGCAACAGAACACTAACAACAGGCAGGAAAAAGCAACAGAAGACAATTTCAGCAGCTTTACACAACAATCTTATTTTAACAGACTCATGTACATTGCCTCCCTTTTAGGAGGAAAAGAAAGACAAAAGCAAAAGTTTCCTATCCCTCTGCAACTTAAACTGTCTTTCAATGTAGCTGCAAATAGATAGGCTTGGAGGTCTCAATAGGGAAATGAGATCTCATTTACATTAAGAAAGAAATGCAAAAATAAGTAGCAATAGAAGATTTACAGCTGGACAGATTAAAGTTTGGCAGAAACGAATTACAGTGACAGAAATTGAGACATTTATTCTATGAATTGCAGGCCTTAACATTTTTACTAATGGACTGAATCTTCTTGTAGCTTTTTAGCAAGAGGAAAGCAGCATACACAGCTCAGTACTTTTTAAAGCAAGGGGGTGAAATAAAAATGTAATGTAAAGCATAGTAACTAAGTGGATTACTTGCATGAAAATCTTACCAGAGAAAGTGTATGCTCCACAGTATCATTAAGCAAAATACTAGCAATGCTATTTCACTAGGAGGGTAGTGAAGCACTGGAATGGGTTACCTAGGGAAGTAGTAGAGTCTCCATCTCTAGAGGTGTTTAAGTCTCGGCTTGACAAAACCCTGGCCAGGTTGATTTAGTTGGGATTGGTCCTGCCTAGAGCAGGGGGGCTGGACTTGATGACCTTCTGAGGTCTCTTCCAGCTCTATGATTCTATGTCAAAAGGCACTGAAGATTAAAAATATGAATTCTTATCACACTATCATACAAATGTTATCAGAGAAAGCGTACACTCCAATCTCATTCATCGAAATACAAACAATACTATTTCATGTCAGAAGGCACTCAAGATCAAAAATATCAATTCTTATCTCACTAGAGACAACTATCTGATCTGTTGTTGTGCACGCTTGAGAAAACAAGGACCAGCATCATTGCCCCTTCAATAAAACCTGCAGGCGCAGTAAGAACCAGAAATGCACAGCAGCTGTTAAAATGGAAAAAGTTAACATTGAAAACATTGAAAAGTGTCATGTCATCATAAATACACTCTCACCTAGACCATTATGTTCAGTTCTGCTCACTGTATCTCAAAAAACAACAGAAAAAGAAATAATCTAGGGATAGGCGAGTTGGACAGAAAAATTAGAGCTTTGGAAAGATTTCCATGTAAAGAGAGAAAAAATTGTGACAACTTAGTTTAGAAAGGCACTATGACTGAGATATACAAACTAACATGAACAGAGACAATCCTATTTATCCTTAGATAATACTGTAATTAGGGATGTATTTGACATCCCAGACCAGGTTTTACGATTATACAGTTAACGTTCAGCACAGTAGACAGAAACACAGCACCCTTTTATATATTCTTGTGAGAGTTAAGGACCACAGTATTCTAAGAAAAAGTTGGAAGTGTAGTGCTGTTATTTAAGCACTTATTTTTCTCTTAATGGAACAGATCAGGCTCTAAAATTTTATGTTTTTTTAGAAAGAGCACGAGACACACTCATATTATTATAGATAGATAGTTCACTTTTAGGTTCTCATGCCCTGCCACAATGCCTTAATGTTTGGATTGCACACACTGCAATACTTAGTCTAGTAGAATGTTATTTCTAGAATATTAAGTAAAACCTGGTTTAAAATGTCTTAAAAGCCTACCTGTTTGTGTATTGTAACCGAAATCAATATATTTGAAAATGCAGAAGAGACATACAAAATATTCAATACATTTCAATTGATATTTTTAACAGTGTAATTAAGCAAGATTAATTAGAGTTATTTACGTGAGTTAACATCAATTAATCGACACCCCTAGTTAAAATTCATACTGCATGCTGGTTTTGTAATGTCACAGATATCCAAGAGCTTCTAAATCCCATTTCTCTCACACTCAACCCTTTGAAAACATGAACACACAAAACCAAAAGGCTACAACACCATCTTGTATTGTGTATTTTACTTCCTTCTGTGACTGGTATCAGAATTGTAAATACAGTGCTTTGACAAAATACATTTGTCATGACGATTACCTGAAAAGCCAACCAAGGGAGACAAAAGAACTTTTAGTTACAGACAGCATGGTTTAAAACAGGGGTGGGAAACTTATGGTCGATCCAGCTCCCGAGGTTCAGAGTCCCCCGGCAGCACTGGGGAGCCTGTGCTGGCACCCCAGCCCTTCTGCTGCCCCACCGAGGGGCTGGAGCACACAATGTGTAAGGGGAACTTGTTACTTGCTTGTCAGTCAGTGGCCATGTCAGTGAGGTGTGGGTGTTTAAGGGTTTTTTTTTGGGGGAGGGGGGTTGCTTCTCAACTTGTGAGAACTGATTTTTCCATGTGTCTGAGGCCCCCAACCAAAAAAGGTTTCCTACTCCCAGTTTAAAACGCTAAACTGGGCCCCTTTCCACTCCCTCCTCCCTGCAACTCCAAGTCTACTAAAAATAATAGCTCATGTGGATTTCTGTCTGATCAAACTACAGAGAAGGGAGTACAAATGATAACTAACCCTGTGATAGGGAGAGTAGGAAAGCTAAGCAATATTATCTGTTGCATATACACATGCACATGACGTGATGATAAAACTCCAGTGGTTCACCTGCAAAATTGGATTTTTTGCTGACGTCTGGTTTTAACCTAAAACAATCCTCCCAGAGTCACTTGCCAGGGTTCCACGTGGATTTTAGTAGTGTTTTTAATTAAACAGCTATTTTTAACAATGTATTTAATCCAAAGGGAAAGAGTTAAGAGGATGAGTCACTAGCAGAGACTATTCCTGCAAAAGTGCTCACAGGTATGTCTACACAACAAAAAACTAGCAGCAAGCTCTCGGAGCCCAGGTCAATCAACTCAAGCTTGCAGGACTCATGCTACAAGGGTAAACACAAAACATATGGGCTCCCATGTAGGTTGGTTTGTCTATAGTTATTTTTAACCCAGAAGCACAAGCCCCAGGATCCAAAGTCAGTTTACCTGGGCTCCAAAACTCACTGCTACAGAGCACAGGTTTTTTGTTTTGTTTTGCACTGTAGGTTAGCCTTAGTCTCAAGGAGTACCTTGTTTTTACAAGACAATAAGCTTGAAATAGACCTCATTTATTTTATTTGAATCAGGCCCTTAAAATATACAGAATAATAGCATATCTCAAAGAACATTTTTAATTAATTCAAAGCTGATTTGATCTCAGTTTGAGTTACTGTATAATTGGAAAAATGTTTTATGCTAATGTAGATTGAAGAGAAATACTAAAACACTAGAAAATTAGCCTATTAATTGCTACATGGGTTTAATAGTCACAAAAAACTTCAAAAAGTGTTTAAAAAAAAAAAAAAAAAAAAAAAAAAAGAGGCACACCAGGGAATTTCATCTCAAGTCTACTGTTGCATCCTGAACTCTCTCCATTGAGTTTGAGTATCTGCAGAAGGCTACGGTCTGTTTACAGCATAGTATGAAACTGGAGGTATGTCTACAAAGCAACATCATTTCACAATAACTTAATCCACTTCTACAGAGCAGTGAGTTATTTCAAAATAATTGCAAAATACTGTCAAGCTGGAGGACTTCTTATTCCAACTCCTGTAACCCTCATTGTACAAGGAGTAAGGCAAGTTGGAGAAAGAGTGCTCTATTTTGAAATAAGTACCGCGTAGACGCTCCCAATTTCAAAATAAGCTACACAACTGACGTAGCTCAATATGCATAGCTTATTTCGAGTTAAGCAATACTGTGTAGATGCACCCTGAGTAAGCATCATGAAATATGCTTCCTCCCAGTAAGACAAAAAAATGGTTTCAAATTCCAATGCAGACAACAAAACAGTGTGTCAACTTGCATATTAGGCAGCTTATCTTGAAATTATTGAACTCAGTCCCCAATTTAGTTTCTTTGTTAGTGTCTTCTCTGTTAGATGGACATATGTAATGCTATTTTAATGAAACTTAGGGACAGGTAGACAAAGATTTGTATCAGGCAGCCAAGGTATATAAGAATGTAAAGGAGTAGTTGAGTTGACTACTCGCATTTCCCCCCTTCTCCCACTTGCTGTATCTGATACAGAGGCAGCAATGAGAGGAGGGAGGAGGAGCTGTCGCTGAGCGGAGTCAGCTTAAAAGCCAATACCCCACAGCACCATTTTCACAGTGCCACCCCACCACCACCATCCCCGGCCCATGCTGCTGCTTTGGTCTTTATCAGAGGCAACAGTGCAGGGGGTGAGAGCAGGGGAAGCTGCTGTAAGGGCTGTTGCTGGGGCAGCCTAAGTTCGCGACCAGCCCTTGAAGCTACCTCCAGTCAGCATTTTAAAAGTAGTAAGAGTCAGCCCAGGGGTAGCTCCTGGACCCAGCGCAAGCTGGGACTGAGTGCCTCATAGACTAATCACATAGTTGATACAAATTGTATCGACTACATGATTAGCCAATTACCCACCTTTTAACGTCCTTATTGCTGACGATGTCAGCCAAGCTACAAGCATGTGTTCTCATAAAAGAGGAAAAGGAAGAAACATGTACTAGAATGAAAACTGAAAGTAATCCTTGCCTATCTAAGATCTGGTTTACACTGTCACTTAAATCAAAGTAAGTTACTTCCCTCAGCGGTTTGAAAAAAAAATCACCTCCAAGCAGTGTCACTTCGGCTAGGTCTAGACTACAGGGTTTTTTCAGAAAAGTGATGTTTTTTTGAAAAAACTTCACCTGTGTCTAGTCTGCTGCCATGTTCTTTCTAAATTAAATCGAAAGAACGCGGCAGTTTTTTGACAGCAGTAAAACTCATTTTACAAGGAAGACCGCCTTTTTTGAAAGAGCTCTTCTGAAAAAAGGTGTTCTTGATCGCAAACAGGGCTTTTTCGAAACGCAATATCCAGATTGCCTGGATGCTCTCTTTCAAAAAAGCGGATCGCGTTTTCGAAAAAAGTTGTGGCTGTCTAGATGATCTCTTTTGAAACAAGCTTTTTCGAAAGATTCTTTTGAGAAAGCTTCTTTCGAAAGAAACGTGTAGTCTAGACGTACCCACGCATGAACCTAATGCAATTGCTACATTACACTATGTTGATGGGAGACACTCTCCCACCAACTCACTTTCTGCCATTGGGGGAGGCAGAGTACTGCGGGAGGCAGAGTACTGAAGTTGACAGAAGAGCATTCTCCCATTGATTCATTGCATCTTTACCCTAAATTAACACCACTAGGATCGATAAAGCATCACCAATTTAGTGTGCAGGAATGCTACGCCAGTGACAAACAGCAAATCCTCTCCAGCAGTTGTGATCATTCAGGCATGAACTTGTAGAGTCCTACGCCCAGCTGAACTGCATTAATGCTCCCTGAGCCTCATGAAGCATACAGAGAGACATCGGTACATCACCCACGCCTCCACCTTTGCACTCCAAAATATACCATCTTATGCTCCTCAAGACTGCCTTAAAGTGGCAGATTAACTAATGAGCTTGCACTGTGTATTAAGGGGAAATGGACATGCATCAGCATTTCAAGTAATCCAAGTTGAGATTCCCCAAACATTTTGACCAAAACCACAGTTTTAGGTACTATATAAAACAGATTTATTAACTACAGAAAGACAGAGTTTGAGGATTATAAGTAGCAGATAGATCAGAGTTGGTTACACAAGAAATAAGGTTATTTTTTAGAGATGTAAGAAGTTAACTGGTTAACCAATAAGCAGGCGTCTTATGGTCCCCCAACCACCCTGGACAGCCTCTCACCACCCAGGGGCTGGTGGTTAACCAGTTAAAGAAATCATTTAACCGCTTATCTATAGTAGTTGGTTTTTATATCCCTATTATCCTTATTGATAGAGACTCTCAGTCTACATTCTACAGCAATTTTTGAATCAGTCTCAAACCCTAATGCAGTGGTTCCCAACCTTTTTCGTACGGTAGACTAGCAAACCCGTTCACAAACTTTTGGCAGGAGGCAACATTCTAGCTGCATATTTATTATGCAAATAATGAATATGCAAATAAAATGTTACCTGTCCGCAAAAAGCCCTGGCCCCCAGAGCTGCTGCGAGCAATTGCCACGTGGTGAGCGGCCGATGCAGCTGAAGCCACCTGTTTGCAAAGGCTCTGTGGGCTGGGGCTCCGGTACACGCCAGCCTCTTGAGCTCCCGAGTTCCATCCCTAATCCCATCCCTCCACCAGCCACCAGCACCAGTCACTGACCCCAGAATCCCCTGCACCAAATCCCCCCAGTGCCAGCCTCCCATTCCGAATGCCTCAGTGCCAGTCTCCCACCCCTTAGAGCCCCGCACCACCAGGCCACCCCAGTGCCAGCATCCTGTTTCCAGAACCCCACTGCACCCATCCCCCCATAACCCTCCCCAGTTCCAGCTCGCTATCCCAGAACCTCCCAATGCCAGGCCCCCAACCCCAGCACTAGCCCCGCCGCCAGAGCCTCCAGTGTCTGCCCTGCCCCCTCACCTAGCACTGTGCTGCCTCCAGCTAAGCACTTATGTCCAGGCCGCGACTGATCTGGGGTTGCTATGCTGGCTCCAACGCAGCCCTCCCAACACACAACGAACTGCTCTTCCGTGTCCGGGAGGAGACCCTATCCTGCCTCTACCCAGCACTGGTTGGCTGAGAGGCAGGGGCAGGACATGCCTCTCCCAATAGCCACAGCAGGAGGGGAGGTGCTGGTCGATGTATCCCAGCCCTGGTCCCCAGAACCTCCAGGGCCAGGCTGCGGCCCTGTGGTTGGGAACCGCTGTCCTAATGTATGTTACAGGGAACTCACAGTTCTCAATTCATAGACTAGATGCCTTTCCCAGCCTGGGACCAATCTCCCCAGTTCAAAGTCTCTGTCTTCCTAACAATCTTCCAAGTGTAGAGATAGGGGAGGAGAGTGATGATTTCACTGTTCTTCTTTAAATGGTCTTCCAGATGCCCAAAAGATCCTTGCTGTGTCATGCGTTAGGCAACCTTTTGTATGTGCCCTCTGTGAGAAGTCTCTGAAAGAGGGGATTCCTCTTGATAGGCAACAATGCCTGTCTGGCCAGTGGTAGTTGCTCATTTGTCCCCACTAAAAGGCCAGCTATGAAAGTCTCCCAGCCTTACAATATATTTCAGTAACACAAATAGCACTACTCCATAGCTTTACATGGAATGATATTACATACAAACCCCAGAACATGAAGGTTCAACAGATCAAGACTTAAAATACAACTTTGCAAGGCATACTTTGTACAAAACATATCATAATTATATGATCGTGACCAATATAAGGGTTCCAGGATGCCACTTTGAGGTACAGAGTGTCAAAACTATCATAATAAACATATTAATGTGCAGACAGAAATGACTTGGTTTAAATCTATGCAAACTTAACAGAAATCTTTCCAAATGCACAGCACTAAAAAAGGGACTGAGATGTCTGAAGGAATCAGCTTTGCTAGCTCTTCATTGCTATGGGTAAAATGTGCAGAGTACATTGTCCTCCTACCCAAAAAAAAGCTTCTCACTTGCTCCCAGAATACATTTCATGTCCCCCTCTGATCTCCAGATATCAGTTCTCAAATTTTATTTTTGAAGAAGATGAGGGAACATTAGAAAAACAATTTTGGGATGGTAGGATAAAGAGGTAAAGCAGAAGTTTTTTTTATCTCCTGAACTACTCCTGAGCAGGAGAAATAAATATTGACTTGTTCATTTAAGCAGAAGGTTTTGTATTTGTAATCACCAGTCTCACCTGCAGCAAAGAAAGTGTTCCCCACAGCAGAAGTAACAAGCCACATATAATTCTTCCCATCTCTGCAAGTCAGAGTACGGATCCATCTGACATGGATCCCACTGTAATCTTATTTCCCTCTGAAGAAAGAAAGCAGAGCTGGAAAAAGGGAAGAGGAGGACAACACTACTGCTTGCAACAAACAATGTAACTGCAGAAATTAAAAACAAAAACCTACAACCAACACTGAGCCAACAAAACAATCATCATTCACTCCACACACACAAGCTCTCACATTCTCTCATGCTCTGTAGAGAGACTGCAAGCAAGCAATCTTAGGATTCACTGATCAAGTACATCTCAATTCTTTTCTTCTATGCAAGACTTGCGTACTATGAACAGCTGCTTCTCAGCATCTGAAAGTAATAAATTTTTCTCTGCAGACAAAGAGAAGCAGAATAATTCACAGTGCATTTCTATATCCATTAAAAAGCTGTGAAGAGGCCTCATCAATGCAAGAACAGTGTGGTAACAGTTACCACATCAAGTTACATTGCCTTGCCGAAATATTAATGCACAACAGAAAGCACCGCTCTAGAAGCAAACTTGCGCATCTACTATTGATTTGCAGTTTTGCTCCCAAGGTTTCACTAGCTGGAAGACAGGCCCATCAGTTTCTTGCCATTAAACGGCAACAATAAAGTGCTTTGGGATATAGTTCCTTTTAAAGTTTGGCAACATTAAAAGTTTGTTCTACAAGTCTGTCCACAAGGATGCAGTGATGCAAAAATACTCATCTGTTCCCATACTTTTGAAAAAATTCACATTTTCCAACTAAACAAAAAAGGTTCAGTTTTTGGTATATCTGAGATAAATAGTGACAATAATTGATTCTTATTATCAAGTGTTTAAATAATTCATAACAACAACAACGCAAAGAAGAGGAAAACAACTGGTATCCAGTAAGGATGTTAGATAGTGGGTAATAGAATAGTCGACTAACCGCATGAATTTTTAGAGGTTAGTCAACTATTCTATATTCCCCAGGGGCGGGGCCACCAGTCAGTGTGCTCTGGCCCCACTCCCGAGGAGCCCCTGAAACCCTGCACTGCTAACCTCTATATCAGAGGCAGCAGCATGGGGTGCCAGGTGAGAGTTGGTGCAATAGGGGAGCCAGTTTAAAAACCAGCTCTGTTTGTGGACTGGTTGCCCACTGCCCCGCACCGTTGCCTGAAACAGCAGTGTGGGGCAGCAGCAGCCTCTGTCTGCGGGGGGAGGGAAAGGAGGGAAGATACGAGTTTCCTATGGATAGAGGCTGCTGGGGAAAGGGAGGGGCCTGCCTCCAGCATCTATCTACAGGGGGCTGCTGCCGAGGACTAGCTGTAGTAATTCAGGACAGTGATGTAATAAATTCAAGATTTACTGGTATGGCATCCTGACAGATCTCCTGCTCTCATTAGACTGTGTGGTCTACACTTTACCCCTTTTCCGGAAATAAGCCCTCTTCCAGAGGATCTCTTATTCCTACTTTCAAGGGCTTATTTTCCGGAGAATCACGTCTAGACTGGTGCTTTTCTCCAGCTTATCCCCAAGCCGGAAAAAAGCAGCAGCCATGTAAATGCAAATACCGCGGGGGATATTTAAATCCCCCACGGATTTTGTTATTCCAATGTGTCTAATCTGCATCCCTTTTCTGGGAAAGGGGTGCAGTGTAGACACAGCCTGTGTGTTTTCATATGCTTCCTCAGTATATCATGCCAGCTCTGTGCAGGTAGCTAGCATAATAGTCTTTATGAAAGCCCCCAAAGACCACAGACTCAGACAAGATACAAAGGCACGCGAGTCAGGTTTATTGTTGAATTATATTAGTAGTTGCCGGTAGCCAGATGGCCTCCTATGAATTTGTACCTATGACAATGGACACATCTTAATCAATAGTATGGATTTTACTATTGTCCCCTAGGCCGGCCAAAGAGTTAAGTCAAGGTATCCCAACATTTACAGATAGAGAAACAATCTATAATACATACCTTACGTATATGCATTAATGACACGTTTGGTACCTGTCCTAGCCTTAGCTCCTGTATTGCATTCTATTGCTAATGCCAGTGTTGATGTTTACATTGCTTTTTGTGTTGATTTTTTTAATCACCCTCTCATCTCTGTGCTTTTTCCCCTTTTTGCTCCCTCTTCGCCAAGTGACCTCCAGGACCTTGTTCAAAGCCTGACTAAAATCTCATTTCTGACATGTCATTAGCAGGAAGTAAAGTTAATTCACTCTGTGTAAAGTGTATGTATAAACATGTAAAAATAGAACTATCAAGATGCACTTGATAAAGCTAGTCCTCTTGTAAGCTTATTACTCTCTTGGCTTATCATGTAATTTGTTTCCAAGAATTTCATTTAATGTTTGAGATGCATGACAGCACCAAAGTTTAGTTCAGAAGAATACTTGACACAGAATACTGTGAATTTAAATGTCCATTTGAACACGTAAAAAACACTGTACTGTCACACATTTGCACACACAACTAAGAAATCCACTCTAACAAGATACATGAGGAAACCTGATTATAGTGTTGTTGGCCAGTATTGCATCATCAATATTGTAATATTCAGTGCCCAGTAAAAATGTATTTTCTAGGTTATTTCATTTTCTCGTTAAGATATAAACTTAAATGGCATATAATCCTGTAGACTCATACCTAAATTTAATGAAAATGGCGTTTTTGAAGATTAGTGTAAGTCTTGCTTTGGAACTTTTTGCTTTGTCATTGTTGAATTCAGCCAAAGAATTAACCAGTATGACCATAATTTTAAAAAGCAATGTTAAGAAAAAAGGATGAAATATGACATTCTGAAATAGAAAACTTTATCCTTAAGAGTATTGAGCACCCAGACTATAAATCTCTGGGTGTGCATGCATGTCTGTGCAGTTCTGCTAAATGTTTGTTATTATTTTTATTAAAGCAATACTGGTGAGTACAGGATGTATCTTTATACCATTTTAGGTTTGTCTTTACTGCAACAGTTAGTTTGAGTTACTCTACTTGGGCTAGCCTAGCTTGAGTCAGAGTGGCTTTGCTGTGAAACACTTCAGCTACGTGGAATGCTTGGATTAGCACTTGAAAAGTTGCTATGATTTGAGCACAGCTTCTGGTAGTATGCTCACTGCATAGCTCAAGCATCAGCTGCCTTTGAGCTCCAACCCTTTCCCCTTATTAGCAGAGGCAGCTTGAATTTAAAGCATCACTTGACTCAAGCTAGAAGTTTCTGTATGTGAAAGGGAAGACAGGTGAGCTCAAGTTACAACGTGACCTAGCAGTAAAATCTAGCCTTGGGCATTTAGCTGTACAACTGTTTAGAAACTGTTTCCAGCACTTGTGGAGGATGGTTGTGGATTCTGCATTTAAATCCTTGTTTTTCCTCTTGATATAAAATTTCATGTCTGTGAACTTGCAAAGGATTTATTAGCTTAACCATAAACATTCTGGGGAAGATTTTCAGCAAGGGATAATCAGTTAACTAGTTAAACTTTGTTTAACCGGCTAACCACTTAACTAGGATCCCACCAGTGAGAGGCTGTGGCCCCCTGCTTGCAGCATGGTGCAACAGGCCCAGCCAGGCTGTAGTGGTTCCAATCTGCAGTGCAGCATGGGCAGGGGGTTACTGCAGCCTAGTCAAGCTCATCGCACCGTGGGCTGCCTGGGCCGGGATGAATCCACTGTAGTTAGGGGGAAGCTTGCCCTGGGCCAGGTTACAGTAAAGTGTCACCAGGTAAGGGTGATGCTTACCAGTTAACTGGTTACATCCCTATTTTCAGCTCTGTAAACTGGTAGCATAGTGGGGTTCAGTGAACTATGGCAGTTTACAATAGCTGAGGATCCTGCCATCTCTTGCACAGATAATCTCACTTCTCCTAGGTCAGATCAATGCTGCAGCATCACCAATGTAGCACTTTAGTGCAGACACTCAATACAGCAATTGGACGGGTTCTCTCACTGCTATAGCTCTACTGCCTGAGAAGCAGTACGTAGGTGGCGGGAAGAATTCTCATGTCAGCCTGGGGCTGTGCACACCATAGGTTAGGTCAGCATAGCCATGTCACTCAGGGATGTGGTTTTTCACATCCTGGAGAGATCAGCAGTTCTGATGTAATTTTTCAGTATAGGCTGTGGCCACATTAGAGAGCTTACAGTATTGCAGATGCATCTGTGCTGCTGTAAGCTCTCTAGTGTAGTTGCTCTAAGCCAACGTGAGAGAGCTCTCCTGTCAATTTACTTAATCCACTCCTAAAGAGTGATGGGAGAATTTCTGTTGCCAACATATTGCTGTCCACGTAGACAGTGTAACTGTGTCGCTCAGGGAGATGGCTCATTCACACCCAACTGACATGAATTATACCAACATAAGTGGTAGCATAGACATTTAAGATATACTAGTAAAGCCTCCTTGTGCACATTCAGTTTATATGGGCAAAAAATTCTGCTGTTGGTATAGTTTATATCAATTTTGTGAGTGAAAATCTATATTGGTAAAAGCATTTTTGTTGCCAGTCTGACTGTATTTACACTATGGCTTTTGCTGACAGAAAATTATTACAAAAAACCCACACCTTTAACAAATAGTGCTGTGCTGGCATAAGATTCTAGAGTAGATCTGGCCTTCAACTTAAAAATTAATCATTGTTTTCCCTTCCACACAGCATTTCCTTACACTTCTTGCTAAAGATGATGGGGGGAAAAATAGCCTATGTACAGTATCTGTTCTTCCTTTGCAGAAAGGAAACTCTAGTGGTTGTCTGGATACTAGGTACGTGAACAAGAAGTCAAATAATGAGCCTTATCCGAGGCAGCAGCGTGGGGAGAGAGGAGGCGGCCGCAAAGCCGTCTCTGCCCGTGGCAATCCAAGGCCTGCCGTGAGCAGAGGCTGCTTCTGTCTACGATTGGGTCCAGCATGGACAGAGTCTGGTGTAGGAGAAAGAAAGAGCCTGAAATATGGGTCTGGTGCTTGAAGCAAAGTAAGAAAGAATTATACTATAAGTAATAGACAGGCCGTGTCAAAAGCAGATGTGTGCCTGTAAGTAAGTATCTTTTAGCATTAAAACTGCTTGCACTGCTACAGTATGAAATATGTAAATACATTCCACCAGGATAGTACAAGAACAACCAGCTGAGTACATGGTAAAATAGTATGAAACAAGAATGAAAGCGTAACAGTGGGCAGTGAATAGGAATTGTTTGAGGAAAGTACCAAACATGTAAACACAATAGTATTATTAAAGGCTAAAACAGGGGTCGGCAACTTCTCTCAAGTGGCATGCCAAGATTTAAACCTCCTGCCCTGGGCTGTGCCAGTCTCCCACCATGTACCACCCTAAATCGGCTCACACGTCACTTATGGCACACGTACCATAGGTGCCAACCCCTGGACTAAGATGTCAACCATGCTCAGATACATGACCTCCAAGAAAAACACTAGAGGGTGCAAGGTAATGTTAGAAAGTCAGTAGATAGCAAAGCTGTCCCTGAGCCAACACTGAACCAATGTTCCAGCACAGAGATTAGACACACTACACTACGCTGTCTTTCAAGAAAGACGTAAAAACAAAGATCATTCAGACGCACAGTAGTTAAAAATCATACGGTCCATTTTTATAATATTTTTTAATAGGAGCAAGATTACATTTTAAAGACAGTTTTGCCTGTGGTACACAAGATCACGTGTACAGATTTCTGAAGTATCCAGACACTCCAAACTGAACTAAGACCATGGAAAAATTGCTTTTGTGAGTCTGGTTCTGGTCTTATGAAACATGGCCCTACATGTTCAGAAGTGTGCTGATTAAATACAACAGTCAAATGTATATCTTTCTGTTGGTTGGCTGGTTCTATGGAATAAAATTATACATGAGACATCCTAAATATAGACATGGAAATCATGCAATAGTCGTTCACAGAAAAGGAGTACTCCCTTTAAATTTTTGAATCTACCCTAGTGGTGGGCAAATACTGGCCTGCAGCCCAGATCTGGTCCACAAAGGTTAGCCCCTAGTGGGCCCCGACACTGCCATATTTACCTGAATCTCTGCAGGTACTGGTGATCACCGTTCCCAGCAGCAACGCATTGCAATTCCTGGTCACTAGGAGCTGCAAAGTCCCATATCTGTGAAGGTGTAGGGAAATATAGCAGCAGTAGCCCACCAGGGTCTAACCCTGGTGAATCACCTCCATTTTATTGCTCACCCTGATATACCGCCACACTAATCACAAGAGCCCAGTACCAACTAGGGTTGTTAAAATGCAGTTAATTGATTATTCGGTGCAGAGCTGCTGCTTTGAATTACCCCTTCCCCATCCCCTTTGCTGATAGAGGCAGTGTGGGGAGGGGGAGGAAATAGACTAGTCAACAGACTATCCGATACGCAAATGCTTAGCGGATAGTTGATTTGTTGTTAATATCCTTAGTACCAACCAGTTAAAAGTCACAGATGCTTCTGGCCAAATCCTGCTAACAGTTAAACTTGTGCAATTTTGTTGAGTACGGTGAGATTGGAAAAATGAAAATGAGGGCAGGACATTACCCACCAGGCATAAGCTCTGAAAGGAACCAATATTCTCATTCAGTAAATCTTCGTTAAGTAGCCTAGAAAGATTATAATACCTTACTACTCTTGAGTGTTATACTTGATAACATATAAAACCCCATAATTCTCACTGAGTCCTGCACACCTGAGGCACACTTTGGCTTTGTCTACACTTAAAAGTTTAAAGCCATGGCACCAGCAATAGAACACTATGTAAACCTCCTCTAGGAGGGAAGTCGCTAACAGCACTCGGAGTGAGCTCCGAACCTTGTAACAAGGTTCACATTGGCACTTTGCAATGCTGTAACTTGCTTTGCTTGCAGAATGGGATGTTTTTTGAAACTTCTGAGCCAGAACATTACATCACTGTAAAGTGCCAGTGTAGACTCATGTGTTATCTTAATTCAGATGTTCTCACATGGCTACTAACCATTTTCACTGTAATGGTCTGCTGTTTTACAAGAGTTTGTCTATCAGCTGCAGAAAAATTAACATACCTCAAAAAAGTGATGAATTGGTGTATTATGGATGCAGTAACACGGGATGCAGTTATCTGATCTGCAATTGGCAATGTAAAATGTGACCAAGCAACATTAAAAGGATTTTGCCGGGGGCGGCGGGGGGAGAGAAACCAGAGTAACTTCTTACAAAAAGAACGGTATTTTCTACCAATACCAAAAGCAACTTTCCATTAGTCCCAGCTCAATGGACTAGTCTTTGAGCTCAGCTGGTTTCAGGGTATGACAGTGATCTCATGCCATGTATCTTGTGAGCTCATCATCCCCCCATCAAAGCTCAATATACAAAGAATCTACTGTGGAAAAACATGTGCCACCCAGGAAAACCAGGTCCAAGAGCCACTTTTTTCAAAACAACCATCTCTCAGTTTTTTCACTAGTTAAGCCAAACAGTGGATCTGACTGTGTGACAGCAGACATGCTGACAGCATGTATAAATTTCAGTGCTGTCTAGACCACAGCCAATCTGCATTCTAAATGTCCTGTATCAAGCTATCTTTTATTACCTATCACCACAGCACTGAGCCTCTTACAGAGCCCATTCTGTGTGATTTTCAAATGCAGAACCTTCATAGGCAAAAGGAATAAACAATCCATCTTACATGTTTTTAATCAGACCAATAACCAAATGATACAGCAATTTTGAAGTGGGCAAAAAAGATAGGCTTAAAAAAAAAGTGAGGCCATCTAAGGCTATATCTACACTGGGAATGTTTGGTGACAAAAGTGCTGTCAACATGCAAAAGTCACCAAAAGTGAAAATCAGTCAAACCAGTTTTTCTGCCTCCCATTGTCCACATTTCATGGCCACATTGCTAGCACCATGACGACAGAGCAAAGCAATGTGGGTAAGCATCCCACAGTGCAGTATTGTGGGAAGGCAGAGCTGATCACTGCACTTCTTGGGCTTCCCTCATAGCTCTGTGAGCTCTCCATGCTGAGGAATGTCAAAGTAGCACAGCAGCCTCGTCAGCCTTTCCTTTGCAGCAGCAGTCTGCCTGCCACTGTGTTCTTAGCAGAGCAGAGCAGAACAGAAGAATTCCAATAATTTGCCCTTTGTTCATCCCCCAAATGGAACAGTTCACTCAGCTGTCAGATACTTCCCAGAGCTTTGAAAGAGGAGGGGTGCATGCCTACTTGTAGCAGAGATCACAAAACACTGAGGATGTGTCTAGACTACAGAGTTTTGTCGACAAAAGTGGACTTTTGTCGACAAAACTATACCTGCGTCTACACTACCGCTGAGTTCTGTCAACATAACGTCGACAGAACTCAGCAGTTTTGTTGACGCTGGTAAACCTCATTTTACGAGGCATAACGCCTTCTGTCGACAGAGTTCTGTCGACAGAAGGTGTTACTGTATCTAGGGTTGTGTCTAGACTACAGGGTTTTGTCAACAAAGCAGCTTGCTTTGTCGACAGAACTCAATGTAGTCTAGACGCTCTTTGTCGACAGAAGCTTTGTCGACAGTATCTGTCGACAAAAGCCTGTAGTCTAGACGTACCCTGAGTTTAGCCACCAGCCCAGACATTCTCTCAACAAAACACACAGCAGAGTCCACACTAGCTCTTTGTCCACAATAAACGGAGGGGAAAAGACAAAAGTCTTTTGCAGGAGTGGAAGTCTTTTGTCACCAAAACTGGGTGTTTTTACCCAACAAAATGTGCATTGTAGTGTGTACCCTCAGGGTTTTGTCAACAAAAGGCAGTTTTTGGTGACAAAACATGCCAGTGTAGATAAGCCCTAAGTAATAACAGTACAGTAGAACCTTGTTATCCGGCACGCTCGGAAATTAGGGCGTTCCGGTTATCTAAAAATTCCAGTTCTGAGGGTCCCATCAGCCTAGGGAAAAACCAATGGACAAAGATAGTAAAACTCAAGTTTTTAATATTGGTAGTTTTGTAGCGTGGGGCAGTTGGCCTCACATTTCTATTTTGAGTTAAAGATTATTAGTACTGTACTTACTAAATAAAAAACTGTTAAGCCAATCATGGTAAATCAAGCCAGGCTGTGCTCCTGAAGATGTGACAGTATTGTGGCTGCGGGCAATGCCAATTAACAAAGTTTTCTGGTTAACAGAGTGCAGGATAACAAAGGTTTCACTGTAATTTACCAGACTGGCTCTTTAAATGATCAACTGTTTTCTCTTATATTTGTAGCCAGGATACTGCTAGATAAAAGTGTCTTCATGAACTACAGATAGAAGATCATCCAAATTCATTACGAAATCCTCAGCCTGTTGTCACAACTTTCTTGTAGCAAGATTTTAAAGATTAAACCATTTCATAAACTTTAAAAGTTTCTATAAGCCATCAGTCATTGAAGAATGGACATCTTCTGAGCAATATCATAGAATCATAGGATACTAGGACTGGAAGGGACCTCGAGAGGTCATCGAGTCAGGTCCCCTGCCCTCATGGCAGGACCAAATACTGTCTAGACCATCCCTGATAGACATTTATCTAACCTACTCTTAAATATCTCCAGACATGGGGATTCCACAACCTCCCTGGGCAATTTATTCCAGTGTTTGACCACCCTGACAGTTAGAAACTTTTTCCTAATGTCCAACCAAACCTCCCTTGCTGCAGTTTAAGCCCATTGCTTCTTGTTCTATCCTCAGAGGCCAAGATGAACACGTTTTCTCCCTCCTCCTTATGACACCCTTTTAGATACCTGTAAACTGCTATCATGTCCCCCCTCAATCTTCTCTTTTCTAAACTAAACAAACCCAATTCTTTCAGCCTTCCTTCATAGGTCATGTTCTCTAGGTCTTCCTTCATAGGTCATGTTCTTTAATCATTCTTGTTGCTCTTCTCTGGACCCTCTTCAATTTCTCCACATCTTTCTTGAAATGCCGTGCCCAGAACGGGACACAATACTCCAATTGAGGCCTAACCAGCGCAGAGTAGAGTGGAAGAATGACTTCTCATGTCTTGCTCACAACACACCTGTTAATACATCCCAGAATCATGTTTGCTTTCTTTGCAACAGCATCACACTGCTGACTCATATTTAACTTGTGGTCCACTATGACCCCTAGGTCCCTTTCTGCTGTACTCCTTCCCAGACCGTCGCTTCCCATTCTGTAGGTGTGAAACTGATTGTTCCTTCCTAAGTGGAGCACTTTGCATTTGTCTTTATTAAACTTCATCCTATTTATTTCAGACCATTTCTCCAATTTGTTTAGGTCATTTTGAATTATGACCCTATCCTCCAGATTAGTCGCAACCCCTCCCAGCTTGGTATCATCCGCAAACTTAATAAGCGTACTTTCTATACCAATATCTAAATCGTTGATGAAGATATCGAACAGAGCCGGTCCCAAAACAGACCCCTGCGGAACCCCACTTGTTATGCCTTTCCAGCATTATTGTGAACCATTAATAACTACTCTCTGAGTACGGTTATCCAGCCAGTTATGCACCCACCTTATAGTAGCCCCATCTAAGTTGTATTTACCTAGTTTCTTGATAAGAATATCATGCGAGACCGTATCAAACGCCTTACTAAAGTCTAGGTATACCACATCCACTGCTTCTCCCTTATCCACAAGACTCCACAAGACATAATATCTTATGATTCCTTTTCTGCTTTTGGACAGAATATAGCAGCAAAGCAGATATCACTACTGCCTCTGGCTAAAGCCTGAAAAATAATAGTCTAATTATCAGTGAAACCCAATGGATCCAAATCTTCAGAAATGTGTGTTATTGATTTAAGATAATCAAAAAAGTGATTCATGAACTATTTCCGTACTGCCATCATACAGAAAAAATATTCAAAACAGAAGTTTAGTCTTCTATCTTAGAAGTCTCTGAACAAAGTTTGTTCCCATTCAAACATTTCCAAAATTCCCTTCACTTACAGACATGAAGAGTTCCCAATACCTTATAAAAATCGTGCTTTTTGATAATATGGCATCAGTCAGATATAGCTGTAGCCTTAATCCTATATTCCTCTTTCAAGCAGAATTTCCACTGAGCAGCACACTATGAGTTTCCTCCCCTGCAAGAGCTGTATGATCAGGTCTTATAACTACAATTCACTGGTACCTGTTCTTCATTACAGCATTTGCAATCGTTTCAGTACACAACTAGCAAACCTCAAAAGGCTCTGTTTGAACAGGCTCTGAAAAGTTCATTTATTCACTAGAACCAGTTTCATCACAAAATTAGACTGGAAACGTGGAGGGAAAAAAAGCTTCTACTTACCCTGGAAATGCCGCAGTAATCAGTTTTCACAGAACTTGAGCATTTCCATTCTGGCCCTCCTTTGTACCAGAGCATTCAATGATCCAGGGAACAGACAGCTGAAAAGTTACATTTTTTCAAAACTTGGTGACAGATTAAGATTGGTTTCAGGATGGGAGAATGTTTAGGGTAGTGTAGTAAGTCAACTGTCACAAACCGTTGCACAGTCCAGGCCAATTAAGGAGAGGCTTTTTAGTATACAGTTGGGTGTGGCTTGCTGGGGCAGCCCTACATATACAGAGCTGCCCAGCAGAAAGAGTCAGTTAGGGCCTGACCAGGGAAAATGTAGGACCCGAGTCCCAGAGAAGCACCTTTGATAGAGCAGCACTGGGCAAGCTCAGGGGAGCTAGAGAGGGAGGCTCCTGCGTGATACCTGTCAGGCTGCTGGCCTTGACACTAGGCCCGGAGGATGTAAAGGGTCACAGGGGAAGTGACCCAAGGAACAGGAGGCAATGAAGGTAAGTAGAGGAGGGCAGGACAAGGTTGCTACCAGAGGGTCCCTCACTCAGGATCCAGAGTAGTGGGCAGCCCTGAGCTCCACCTTCAATCACACCTTGCTACCAAGGTGAGGCCCATACAAGCTGTAGCTTTTCCCTGAAACAGCGGGGCCTGGGTTGGAGGCCAAAGCTGTCCACAGTAGCAACAGAAACTAAGGACTGCTGATACAGCCTCCCAGAAAAGGGACGAAAAACTGTTAGGAGTGAGCACTGCTGGAGGGCAGTATCCTGAAGAGGACGCCATGGTAGGGGAGCGACGCAGGTCTACAACTGGAACATGGAGAGAGGGCATGGGGAAACACCAGCCAGAAGGATGAGTGCTGTGGACTAAAGAACTACCAGCAGGAGGGCCGCAGAGGTGAGCCCTCCTTATGAGTGGTAGTTTTATTTTAGAAAAGTTGTTTTGTCCAGTCCTAGAAATTAGAATTCTATACATCTTGATTAACACAAGGGGACTGAAGGCAGATTGGCAGGTAAAGGATAACAACAATTCATTCTACTTGCAACTATCTGTAATTCCTAAAGCACATCTTATAATCAGTACTTGAGAGCCTTCCTCTGTAGCATGGGGCACGGATCACTTGCTGGAGGATTCTCTGCACCTTGGGGTCCTTAAACCATTTGAGGACTTCAATATCGGAAATATAGGTGAGAGGATTATTCTAGGAGAGGGTGGGGGAGATTCTGTGGCCTGCACTGTGCAGGGGGTCAGACTAGATGATCATAATGGTCCCTTCTGACCTTAAAGTGTATGAGTCTATTAAAAAAAAAAAAAAAAAAAAAAAGCAGTGCCAGTGAATTAGCATTGCCAGGACTTGGAATTCATCATTGTCAATCGTACTGTATCTGTACAGTAATAGATAGCAAGAAACAGGTTTAAAAAACAAAGTAGCATAAATATCCAAATTGTTTGCTTACAGGGAGAGTTACTTTTTATTTCCATTTCCTTTTTACAAAAAAAATCCAACTCTTGAACAATCTGAAATATTTGCAGATTTGAATAGCTCTAAGGAATATTTCCTGGATTTTAGATATTTTGTAGGATGCTTGATGAAGCAAGAGCCGATATTCCCTTGTATAAAAATTAAAAAATTGACCGCAATATTATTCCTCCATTGTTTCACATAAAATATTTTCAAATTACTGAAAAACAGTAGCAATATTACTACAAGTGCACTATTTGTTTTTTTCCTTCCATTTTCCCACCATAAGCATCTGTATGTCAGATAGCTTCAAGCAATCTAATACAAAAAATGTATCCAGTCTCAGGAAATAATATTTCATAATCTTATTACATTTTGTTATCAGTCTATCATTTTTGACCAAAGACCTCTGGTGAGTTTGACTGCAAGACAACACATACACAGCAGTGAATAAAACAGTAATTTGAAACACCCGTAATATCCTGAATTGTGTTCAATGAAAAGACACTAACTCACTCTTCATCAGCCTCTTCAATGAAAGCTGATGCCTCTGATCCTGAGCAAGGCAAGAAAAACAAAACCCAATATTTTTATATGCTTACAGAGTCAAAGGCAGCTCCCTCACCTGAGAATTTAACTTTGCCACAGTGCTAAGCCTGATGGAACAGAGAAAGTACGTTTCCCATTATAGTACAGATATTCTATGTTCCAAAGGTAATGCACAGGGTCTTTTAATTGACAAGAATTTATTAGGGCAGAGACAAAATGCACACATGTGCCATCAGTGCTTCCATTCATGGAGCACTGTTACTTATCTTAAAATTTGTCTTAGTGCCAGTGGTCACAACCAGAGGTATTTGTGCCCCCGAGGCAGGTCCTATTTGGTGTCTGGGAGGTCTTCCAAGGAGTACATGAATGCATCTACATCTTTGCCCAGTTTTACAACAGAGTATATAAAAAGCACTACAAAAGTCAGTACCAAAGTCAGTACCAACTAAATTTCATACAAGGACTTGTTTATACTGCTCCATAGACTAGTCACTGAAATGTAAGTACAGTATTTATATACCAATTGATCTATTTTATAATTAGATCTATATGGTCTATATGGTAGAAATGAGGCAGCAATTTTTCTTTAACAACATTCCATGACAATTTTGTATGATGTCTGATTTTGTAAGCAAGTATATTTTAAGTGAGGTGAAGTTGGGGATATGTCAGACAAACACTCCTCAGGGAGTACAAGGGTCTCTGTAAAGGTTGCAAGCTAACGCTCTAACCAAACCATGAAGAGAATTCTTGGTGAAAAGTACATGTACAAGGACAAACATTTAGTATTTTTATATTGTTATCAGATTTTAAAGAGCGCACGACCCTTCTCCAAAAAAACCAAACCATTTCACTTAAAACTATAGCAAGACCTATTCCTACTAATGTGAGATCCATGAGAGAATGCAAAAAGTTGTTCGCTGCTACACTGGACAACATTGGTAAATCAGTCATTCACAGGTCAAAAACTTGTTCTTTCATGTCTCCAAATTCTCTTTTACCTGGTCATTATGCATTTTTCCCCCCACCAAGTGAACCCATTACAGTCCTATTTTTCTATTGTATAAACAAAAATGTCTGAACCACAATAGGTCAGAATTCCAGACTGTAACTTGATTAAAATAAATAATTCTAACTTGAGGTAAAGTTACTCGATTATTAAGAACTCCAAGTTTTAACCAGTGGTTAGAACAGGCTTAGTTTGCAACTGATCACATAATGTTGAAAGAATCTTGTGTGTGCCAAGGGGAATTTTTGGCTTTCTACTAAAGGGATTTCATGTCAAACTATTAGAACATCCTTGCTTTACCAATTAAGTTTTAGGACTAACTATTTCAGCTAATCAGAAACTAGCTTCTATGTATATTTTAAAATCACACTCAGAAATAGGCCAGGTTCTGATTAACCAGAATACAACATATGTTTGGTCATTACTAAGTCAATGAAAATATAATTTTTCCTAATAATGTTGTAGAGACTATTCATCACTCCATAATATCAACACCTAATCAATGTAATGGAAGGAAATAAGTCACTGGAAATTAACGCTGTTACAAGATCATAACTATGGGGGTTTGTCCTTTGTTTTATTCCCCTACAAAGATGAGCCTTGGCATGCACATAGAAACAGATGACCATTAGTCCATAACATGATTCCATGGACCATCTTGTTCAGAAAATTTGGGTGCACCTGAATTCACTTCTGAAAAATCAAACAGTTGAGTGAATTGGATCTGAAAGCTATGATGAGCCAGTGCACACAATGCATGCTAGGTAAGGGGGGAAAAATACAGAGATCTTGAAAGTACCATCCCTAGTCTTTCAATGTCAACCTAGACAAACTGTAAAGGCCTCAAATGAGGGGAGCGGGCAGATAAATAATGCCATAGTGCAATGTACATGAATCTGTACAAAGATCCCAAACACTGAATCAGGTGTGGGGAGATGAGAACCACACAGAGTTAAGAGGAGCTGATGGGAATAAAAAGGCTACAGCATGATGTATTAACAGGGGGCAAATAATGCTGAGTTGTACTATACAAAGCTAGGGGCACTGAAGGCCTCAAAATTGTGGATGGAGGTCCAAAAAAAAAAAAAAAAAAAAAAAACCCTTCACACCCTCTGTCTCACATGTATTTTGCAATCACCAGAAGACCGGTAACAAAACCGGGAAGAGGAGAGGATTGAATAAATTTTCCTCTGAGGAAACCTGGCAAGGAATAAATATTGGGGGCTGGGAGTTTCATGTCTTCCCTCCCCCTCTTTGAGCAGGACAGCAGAGAGTTCCCCACTTGGTTCCCCCTGCGCCTGGGGTGGATGCACTTCCCTGGCGCTGCCCCTAGGGCTGGAGATAGACGGGATTTCCCCAGCTCAGGGGAAACGTGGGGGGATTTCCCAAGCTTCATCCCAGCAGCCCACACACCTCTCTCTTACCGTCTATGTTCTCCCGGTCGCTGATGTGCTGCAGGTTGCAGCCCGTGTCCTCGCGGCTCAGCTCAGGCTCGGGGCGGTAGGACTCCAGGCGGGAGTGGGCATTCCTGCGCAGCTTGGGGCTGGAGGAGACGCAGCAGGAGGTGGTGTTTCCCATCTTCCTTCGCCGCCGAGCCAGGCGCGGGAGGATGCAGGGGTAGCCCGTCACCAGCGGCGGCGACAAGCCATGGGCAGCGGCGAAGAAAACAACAAGCAGCAGAGGAATAGGCGGTGGCAGCTGCTCCCTCCTGCCGCACTCCCCGGCTGATCCCCCCGCCGGCTCATCCACCGAGCCGTGCGCCAAGCACGCCCAGCCGAGCGGAGGGCGCGGCCGCTAAATCATCCTGCCCGGCAGGTACGGCACAAGGCGGCTAAGCCCGGTGCACGCTCAGCCCCATGGCCAGCGGCTGAGCTAAGCGACCTCCTACCGAGCCGGCTGGATCCACTCCCCGGCGCGCACAGCGGCGGCACCGCAGCCCCGAGGCTGCCTTTGCAAAAAGGTTCCGGTTCAAGTGGGTGGTAACATCTGCCCGCTGGGCTGGGACCGGGACCCGGCGCGCGTGCAGGGGCTCGGGAGCGGGGAAGCCCCCGGCTCAGCGCTGCAGCCCCTCTTGCTGCTGCCGCCCGGCCAGGGAACCAAGCGCCGGGCGGGAGGCGGCGGCGGCTCACGGGAGCATCGCGCCGGTCCAATTCGCTCGTGCAGCTGCCTGCCCCTAGCGCCGCTAGACACGCGCTGCCTCCCCCGCGCGCCAGGAGCGCCGGAACCTCGCTGCAAGGGGGGGGGGGAGCGGTGCAAGAAGCTCCTCCCCTTTATCTGCCTCTTTCCCGCCACCTCCCACCCCCCCCCCCCGACCCGCCTCTTGCCCCCTAGGCTCCGCCCCCACCCGCCTGCAGCTAGAGAGGGCAGCAAGCAAAGCCCTGTGCTGAGCCCCGGATCGTCCACCTGCACTGGGCCGGGCCTCTGGAGCAGCTTCTGCCGCGCGCCCCCACTAGGGCCCCCAGCGCCTTGGGCGGCTCTTCCCACGCAGGGGAGAAGGCGGCTGAGACCCACTGCAGCTCCACGCCCTGGGAAGTGGCTGGCGGGGGAGTGTCCTGGCCGCGCTCTCGTCTCCCATCCCCTCCCACTCGCACCCTCTCCCACCGCAATCCCGCCTGCAGCCACGCGCCTTCTGCCCGCACAGAGCTCGTGCGCTCCCCCCTTCAAGCCTGCACAGTAAGGAGCCGCGCCCGCAGCTCTCCGCCAGTTTCCTTCCAGGGGTTTTTCCTCCCCTTATGTCTTCATTACTCTCTCTTGAGAAACAGCGAGTGTCCGGGGCGCTGGAACTATGGGTGGTGGGAATGCGCCGCCAGCGCACCTTGGCTTCATGTGATGATAGCAATGAATAAGTTGGCAGTTCAGTGAGTTGCAGGACTCAAGTTATTAAAAATTGTTCCAACTTGGTGCCCTGTAGAGGCTTTTACTTTTGCTGCTGAAAATGCCTGGTTCGAACCCCAGTGCGCAGAGGGAAGGGGAGGGTAATGTCCCTAGACAGACATGGTTCATTCTTAGGTATATGTTAAAAGTTGTTTCGGGAGTTTAATCTCTTTGGGAACATCTACACAACAATGTTATTTCAGAATAACTTAGTCCCAGTCTACACAGCAAACAGTTATTTTGAAATAATGTAAAAATACTGTCAAGCTGGAGGACTTCTTGCTTGTACTCCTGTAACCCTCATTATAGTAGGAGTAAGGGAAGTTGGAGGAAGAGAGCTCTATTTCAAAATAAGTGCGGTGTAGATACTCCCAATTTCAAAATAAGCTATTTTGAAATAAGCCATGCAATTGACGTAGCTCAATTTGCTTTGCTTATTTTGAGTTAAGCCCTACTGTGTAGATGCACCCTTTATGGTTTTATTTTTTAAAATCTTCACAATAATTTTATCATGTCTTTAAATGAAACACAGAACAAAGGTGAATGAAAGTAATAGAGATGGGCCAACCAGTCAGTCCAGTTTGGCATAGTTTAGAATGGGGTTGAGAAGAAGGGCAGGTTTAACTGCACAGAAACCATAGTTTGTTCTTATATTATTTTTGGCTCCAAAATAACAGAAAACTCACAAGAGCCTCTCTTTTCCTGAGAAGTGGTTTCCAATCAAACTTAAACCAGAAAATAGGCCATAATTTATCATTGATCAAACTATAGGTGCTGGCTTTCTAATCCAAATTACATCCTCTGCCTGTCCTGCTGGCAGCGTACATTCAGCAATGACAAGTAGGAAACTGTCTTTGGAAAATGATATTCTAATCGAAGCCACCAATTTCTTAAGTATTAATTTGCATATAATTATTGCCAGCCCTGCCTGAATGTGATCATGATAACCTTTCCAAACAAGAAGGGAGTGTAACCAAGGGCATGTCTACACTAGGAAATTATTTTCAAATAACTAAATTCAAAATAACTCCCATAATAACTTTTGAATAAGTTTATTCCCCAAGGAAAGCAGGAGTACAGATTTTTTTAATAACCAACCCTCTATTTCGAAATAATGGGCTTGGTAGTATGGACGCTCGTCTTATTATTTCAAAATAAGGGGGATTATTTTGAAATAACTCCCTGGTGTAGACCAGGGCCCAGAGATGGGCAATAATTTTTGATGGGAGCCACTCCAAGAATTTAAGTGATCGGATTCTACACTCTTCTGTGATTTTAATGGAGGAACTGCAG
This sequence comes from Pelodiscus sinensis, assembly GCF_049634645.1. Classification (NCBI taxonomy): domain Eukaryota; kingdom Metazoa; phylum Chordata; order Testudines; family Trionychidae; genus Pelodiscus; species Pelodiscus sinensis. The sequence continues at coordinate 232,154,153 of NC_134712.1, read as the reverse complement.
GGTCTGTGATGGAGGTTGACTGCAGTAAGGGGCTTGGGGCAGGGAACTGAGATGCAGGAAAGGGTATGGGGTCAGGGAAAGCATTTGGACAAAGGAGGGGTTTGTGAGCTAGGGCAGGGGATTACGGTGCGGGATGGGGTGCAGTGTCTGGGCAGAGGTGCAAGGCCCAGGCCATGCCCATTGACCAGTTTCCAGCCAATGGGAGCTGCAAGATTTTGCTGAGGGTGGAGATAACATGTGGCACCCCCCAGGAGCATGTGGCACACAGAAACACACATCATCCTTGCAGCTGGCCACTCTGGGCAGTGTGTGAGCGCATGGCATACAAGGAGCCTGCCCTAGGGTTCTACTGGACCGTGGGATGGTGGCTAAGAATGTTAACTAGCGGTTAATTGAGTAGTTGAGTAGTCGATGGAATTTCCATTGACTAGTTGATAGGCACTTCCGCACTCCTCTTTTGAAATGTACAAAAGCCCTACTGGAGCTCTTGTACATTTCAAAGGAGGAATGCAGAACTCCAAGTGAAGCCCGGGACCAGCAGTCCTGCTGACTGCAGGCTGCGTGTGCATGCCACACCGATTTGCCTGGGTTCTGGGGAAATGCCGCATGGAATCTGTGGTCAGTTGTGGAGTCCCCAGCTGATCCCGGGCTCCACGCAGCATTTCAGCGGAACCCAGGATCAGCTGGGGACTCCCTAGCTGACCGCGGGTTCCACACAGCATTTCCCCAGAACCCGGGATTCTGATAGAGGCAGCAAGCAGGAGGGAACTGATTAGTTGACTAGTCAACTGACTATCCAATAAGCATTTTCTTATCGGATAGTCGACTAGTCTTTAACATCCCTAATGGTGGTAGGCCAGATCTGAAGGAGTGGCAGGTCGCACCTGACCCGTGGGTCATATTCTGCCTATCTCTGGTGTTACCAATGATGTGCTGTCTTCCTATCCTTCGTTGCTTCTGTATTCATAGCTTTCCCAAACAACAACTACTCTCAGTTTCAATGCTATGTAAGATGAAGATGGTGCTTTCTATAAATTGTTGATTCATTATTGTGCAGAGAGTATAACACAAATTAATTGCAGATTTCCAAATTTTCTTTAAAAAAATCTTTATATTTTAAGCCAATTTCATGATTGATGGAGGCCTGATTTATTATTGTCAAAACTGACAGAAGAAACCTAAACTTCTCAGGTTATGGAGTGTTTTGTCTTGTGGTTTTGTCTTGTGTGTTTTGTCTTGTGGTCTCAGCAGAAGTTTTATGAGATTTGGTATTACTCTTACAACCTCAATTCCTGACATCATGTGATTACATTGAGATTTTCCGTTTTTATTCTTTAAAAAGTATGTTCCTGAACTTCATAGTTGTATAAAAATCCTTGCTCTAAGGCACTCTAGGGACCTGTTTGAATGCTTGAGGTTAGCAATATTGCAATAGCTCCCCAAAAGATATGTAATTTTATAAAAGGGGAACTTTTCTTGAGTTATTAGTTTACTTACCCAATGGCTATACTTTAGTAACATAACATTAATGGGAGCAACTTACCTATTTTCTTCTGTTGGGAGTGAGTGTCCTAAATAGTCTCAATTTCATCCAAAGAGAAAGAAATCAACAATTTTTTTTCCTTTTTAATAGGGATGTAAGAGAATAGTCAATTAGTCGACTACAGTAAAACTCCGATAGTCCGGCATCCAACTGTTCGGCACTCCCGATACTCCGGCATCAAAATGCCGAGCGCTCCTGACCACCAGCTGATTAAAAAGCCTGCCACTCAGCACACGTGCTGGCTGTAACCAGAGGGAGCATAAGGTTCGGGGAGGGGGGAAGGGAGTGGGATTGTGTTACTGTATGGAGAAGAGCGTTTTGCTTCAGTGAAGGGAAAGGGGAGGGGAGAGGGAGGAGGGTCAGGTTACAGCACGGAGGAGATGTGAAGAGGAAAGGGGAGGGGAGAGGAGAGATTGTGCCCTGGCCAGCTGTTAAGCCGTGCAGCTGTACCGGACCTCCAGATTCTCCAGCGAATCTGATAATCCGGTACCACCTAGGTCCAAAAGGTGCCGGATTATCCAAAGTCTACTGTACCTAGGCTTATCGGGTAGCTGAGTTGACTAACTCACATTTCTGCCTCCCCCTCTCCCTTTGCTGCCTCTGATATAGATGCAGCAAGGGGAGGGAAGCAGGAGCCGGTGCTCCTCCCCTCTATTCCACTCCACTGCTTCCTCTATCAGATTTTGATTTCTAGCCTTCCAGCCTAGCAAACCAGCTGTGTCATTTCATCCTAGAGCCTTGATAGATACCATTGTATTGAGTGTATGATTGGGTATACCTTTCTGGGATGCTGCTGTGTTGCCATGCTGTACACAGCCATTGAATTTGAGCATTATAGGCATATAATAAACATTCCAATTGCGCCCCCCATATTACAATTTACCCTCAATAATAATTATTACATCACAGTATTCATAACATTATTACATATTACAGTTAAGTTAATGCCTATTATGCCCTCTGGCATGTAGGGCAGCAATTAAGGTTCTCCATTTTTGTTTGTCTTTGGCCATTTTCTCCAGTGTGTCCCAGTTGTAGTTCATTCTCTTCATATCTGCCTCAACAGTACGCCGCCATGTTGTCTTGGGCCTCCCACGTTTCCATCGTTTACATCCAGTGAAGTGCTGTCTTTACAATGGCATCTGCCTCCCTTCTCATCACATGCCATATCCATCTCCAGCGTCTTCTCATAATGATAGTGGTCATGTCCTCCTGGTGGCATTGCAGAGCAGGTCGTGGTTGGAGATTGTTTTCGGCCAAAAGATGCAAAGTATCTTATGAAGGTTGGTGATGTGAAAGGATGAGAGCGTGGCACAGTCACACTCTGTCATCCGTCAGCACTCTGAGCCATATAGTAGTGTTGATATGACACAGCTCTGGTACAGCTTAAGCTTGATGTGGACACTGTACTATGTAGATCTCCATACATTGTTCATACTCCTGAGGACATTTCTGGCTTTACTTAATCTGCTCTAGATGTCGTTCTTGATGCCTCCATCATGGCGGATGATGCTGCCTAAGTACGTAAAGCTGTCTGTGCTGGGTAAGTCTGCATCCTCTATTTTGATTGGTGCTGGTGAATCTATATTGAGAATCATAATCTCTGTTTTCTTCTGGCTAACTCTTAGTCCAACCTGGCATCCAAAGATACGTGGGCATTGTGTCTTTTCCTGCATGTATTGATGGGTATGGGAAATCAACGCAAGGTTGTCCGCAAAGTCAAGGTCTTCCAGTGTGGAAAAAGGTGTCCATCTGATACCCATTGACTCATTTGCTGTTGTTCTTTACATCACCCAGTCAATCACTATGTTGAAGAGTAGTGCAGACATGATGCATCCCTGTCTGATCCCAGTCTTGACTCCGAAAGACAGATCGCAGTATCCCACGCTACATGTGAAGTTGGTGTAAAAACTTTTAATGAGCTGGACCACTTGTAGAGGGATTTCGTAGGCTCTCAGAATGTGCCAAAGACTTACTCTGTGTATACGGTCAAAAGCCTTCTCAAAGTCAACAAAGTTAACGTACAACTGTCTCTGCCACTCTGTGCACTGCTCTATGATGTTTCTCAGGGTGAAAGTCTGGTACATCTTCTTCCCTTGAGAAATCCAGCTTGTTCTGTCCTCAGAGACTTGTCGACAGCTTCTGAGATCCGCTGTATGATGACCTTGGCTAGGATCTTGCTGGGGTACGGATAATATATTACAGTAGACTTCTGATAATCTGGAACCTTTGGGACCTAGGTGGTGCCAGATTATCGGACATGCTGGACTATCAGGAGGTACTATAAGATGATTATAAATATGCTGTATATAAAGTGTTTTTAACCCATTTTATTGTACATACTGTATACAGTATACTGTACTGTAATGTTTTATGTTTTTTAACTCTTTTTTTACCCTTTTCACTCCGTTTAGCTGCTGCCGCTGCTGCCTTGTAACACATTTTTTGCCGAAGCTCACTCACTAGGCTCTTGCCATTTTGATGCCGTACTATCGGGAGTGCCGTACGATTAGATGCCGGACTATTGGAGTTTCACTGTAGTTCCTTTTTGGCACACTAGTTTCTTTGTATACCTTTATATATTGTATGTGTTTTAGTCTATAACACTAAGAAACTTGGGCCAAAAGCGAGCACTCATAAAATGGTACCTAACTTAACAACATAGAAATATTTCCCAGACATAAATCTAGTCATATATGCTAGCAACTAACAGAGTGTATTCACTCTTGCCAATCTGTTTCTCTTGGCATTAGTAAATACAAAGTCTGCTGTAGAAGATATGTCATTAAATGCAAAGGGCTGGATTCAACGCCTTTTAAAATGAGAGTGGTTCAATGCCTTTTAAAAACAGGTTTTTTGGGGAGTGTAAATCTGGAGTTAGGTCCCTAACTTGAGGCATCCACATTTGAAAAACTTGGTTTCTGTCTCCTCTTGCATCTATTAGAATCGAATTAAAAGTTCCTACTAGATAAGAAGGAAGATAGAAAAATCAGAAGTTGTTATTGGAGGTGAGTTTTGAAGCAATGAAAACATTAATATATTTTAAACTAAACATTTAAAAAGCAGTCTTTTAATACATATAATAAGCTTTGAACAAATGAATGTAATTTTCTTTTTTCCTATTTTATTACTTGTGTTCTCAGTTTTGTCTTGTATTCTTCTTGATTTCATCCTCAAATTTCAGTTGTCACTCTATTGACAAAAGAGGTACCGTATTTTCCGGCGTATAGGGCGACTGGGCGTATAAGACGACCCCCTATCTTTTTAATTAAAAGATAGGGTTTCATCTTATACCCCAGCGCCCCTCTACCTCCTTTGCTCCCGGTGTCCCTGGTCTGCTGGAGCTGGTCCCCAGCAGACCAGAGGCACCGGGAGCAAAGCCGCCAGGAGCGCCAGGAGCGCCAGGAGCGCCTGGGCTCCCCCCCCTCCCCCTCCCCGCCGGAGCCCCTCCGCGGCTTTGAAAGCCTCGGGGGAAGCCGGCGGGGGGGCATCCCAGGCGCGCATGGGCTGCCCCCCCGCCGGAGCCCCTCCGCGGCTTTGAAAGCCTCGGGGGAAGCCGGCGGCGGGGCATCCCAGGCACGCATGGGCTGCCCCCCCTCCGGAGCCCCTCCGCGCCGCGCGGAGGGGCTCCGGAGGGGGGGCAGCCCATGCGTGCCTGGGATGCCCCGCCGCCGGCTTCCCCCGAGGCTTTCAAAGCCGCGGAGGGGCTCCGGCGGGCGGGCAGCCCATGCGCGCCTGGGATGCCCCGCCGCCGGCTTCCCCCGAGGCTTTCAAAGCCGCGGAGGGGCTCCGGAGGGGGGGCAGCCCATGCGCGCCTGGGATGCCCCCCCGCCGGCTTCCCCCGAGGCTTTCAAAGCCGCGGAGGGGCTCCGGCGGCGGGGCATCCGGCGTACAAGACGACCCCCGATTTTTGGGGGATGTTTTTTAACTTCAGAGGTCGTCTTGTACGCCGGAATATACGGTAGGTGCTACATTATAGATTTAAAAGATAATGTCAAGGGAAGAGAACATTGCCACAGGATAATGGACGCCTGCTAGTGCTACACAAGAGCTGAGCCCAAAACACCTGTGAAATAAATGTCAAAAAGTTATTCTTGGCTGTTCGATTATAATGGCTTTATTTCAGTGATAGCAAATGCATGATGTAGGTGTAATCTTATTATTTGATAGAACTTGGTACAATAAAGTCAGAGCTGCTTCCTGTACCATTATTAATTTGGTTAAGTGCCATTGACTTCAAAGGAAGATCTGTGGTGTGTTTCTTTTGATAAGAGACCAGTATGAGTGTCTTTCTTCTGTGAACAGCTTTATGCTGCCTAGTGCAGAACAACCATAGAGCCCCTCAACACTAGGCCTGGGCCTTTGAAAACAGGCCTGCTTGGAGCTAACTGAGCTTATGTGGTGCTTACTCTTGCATAATTGCATTTCTTAAATTACACAGCTTACCCCACTGGGAAGGAAGTGGGCTTCAATAAGAAAAATGACTGTCAATCTGTTGGGATTCATAAGGTCTGTCTGAGATCTTCCTATATCATTCAGGAAAACCTGTAAATGATTGAACAGCCTGAGGTGGATCATTGTATTGATTAAAATAGGAAGTCTTTTGACTCCAGCTACCACTGTTGATATGTAAGAACCTGGAAGATAATATTTAATCCAAAACCATTTTCAGTCTGTGCAGTAAATAACATGGAAGACAGTAATGAAAAAAGTAGGAATGCATTTTAAATAATAGACTGGTGTCAATCATATTTTAATATGGTTTCAGTTTTCCAGACCCATAATTAACATCTGGAAAAAAATTAGCTAGAACAGAAACTTTCATCATACAGCTTCCACACTTCACCCCCACCCCACAGCCCCTAATGGCTAACAGAGGTCCTACTAGTAATAATATGTCAAAATTTTAGCCCCAGTACAAAGTTTTATAGATACTTATGAATCTTTGGAAGTACAAGTTTAAAATGAAAATGCTCTTAACTAAGTACAAGTTTAAAATGAGCTCTTAACTAAGACAAAACAACTGTAGTCTTTGAACCAATAGATGTATTGTGTGTCTAATGGCACATTTAAATATAGATGTTCCATGTATGATAAATAAGGTTTAGAAAATAAAATGTGATATCCCAAAAGTAGTGAGAAAAAAGTTAAATGAAAGTAAATGTAATTTTTATGTGTACATGATTGACAGAGTCATATAAAAATCTAATTCTATGCTGTTTAGAAATGTAATCTGGTCATTCAACCTATTTGACTTTATTGTGGACAAGTTCTAACATGTCAAATTGTAAAGAAATAATTAATCTGACATAAAACTAAATCTTGGGACATTGAAGACATGAATGCCCTTGAGGTTTAGTGGATTTTCTGTCAAACAGAGCTGAGAACTAGGGGGCTACGTCTACACTGCAGGCTTCTTGCACAAGAACTGTTCTGCGTAAGAGTTCTTGCGCAAAATGTCTTGTGCAAGAGCACGTCCACACTGCCATGTGCTTTTGCGCAAGAGCATCCATGGCAGTGTGGACGCTTTCTTGCGCAAGAAAGCTCTGATGGCCATTTTAGCCATAGTGTTGCCCGTCCACACTGCCTTCTTGCGCAAGAGCTCTTGCACAAGAGGGCTTATTCCTCATGGGGAGAGGAATATCTCTTGTGCAAGAAGCCCTCTTTTCCGACGCTTTACTGTAAATGTACTTGCGCAAGAATGCATGTGCATTGTAGACACTCTCCAAGTTTTTGCGCAAGCTGTTCTTGCACAAAAAGCCTGCAGTGTAGCCATAGCCAAGATGTCTAGTTAACAGTTCAGTGCTAAGTGCCTACATATCAAGCAGGTAGAGGGAGAACAAAAGTAAGGGTTCAAATAACTATGAGAAATAATGAGAGAAAATTAGATAAGTATTATTTAATGAAACTCCAGCTACAGAGGAGAATAGACCTTTTAACAAAGTCCAAGAATAAAGAATGAGTGCACTATAAATACCTACACACATAAACAGAACATAAACATTGCATAGAGATATATCTAGCAACAGCGTGTACTCTGTCACCACTTGCATTTAGTAGACCCAAGTTGTACTAAAGGAAGAATGCTTTTATATCCACTGCGCTGAATTTATCTCAGGTGTAACTGCACAGAATAAATAATGCTCAGCACTTCCAAACTTCAGGCTACTATTATTCAGCAGTCATACAGCCCCAGCTCCTTAAAGGTATTTAGGCTTCAACTCTGCTTTGAAACTAGGGCCCATTAGGAGCCTATATACTTTTGAGGATCTGGATCACAGCTATTAGCTGTCAACATTCATTACTGGATGTGGGAGGGAAAGGTCACTCAGGAAAGGGGGAAGTGTCTTTGGGTACGTCTAGACTACATGCCTCTGTCGCCAGAGGCATGTAGATTAGGCTACCAGGCATAGGAAAATGAAGCGGCGATTTAAATAATCGCCGCTTCATTTAAATTTACATGGCTTCCGCACTGAGCCGATCAGCTGTTTATCGGCTCAGCGCGGTAGTCTGGACGCGCAGGTGTCGACATCAAAGGCATTTGTCGACCACCCAGGAAAACCTCATCCCAGGAGGCGTACCTGGGTGGTTGACAAATGCCTTTGATGTCGACACCCGTGCGTCCAGACTATCGCGCTGAGCTGACAAACAGCTGATCGGCTCAGCGTGGCAGCCATGTAAATTTAAATGAAGCGGTGATTATTTAAATCGCCGCTTCATTTTCCTATGCCTGGTAGCCTCATCTACATGCCTCTGGCGACAGAGGCATGTAGTCTAGACGTACCCTTTCTTTGCTACTGTAACCACCACTATGTGAATTTGAACCTGGAACCTCTGGAGCTTAGTATAGGAGCCGCTACAGATTGAGCTATAAAGCCAGCTGGCTCGCAGTTTAGGCTGTGGAGCTCCCTTGTTCTTATCTTTTGTTGTAACTGGTCTAAGTGCCACTACATGGGACAGTGAACCACATTAGATGTGTGAGTTACACTACCACCACCATTTCCTTGGCCCAGGAGAAGGACAAAAGTCTTTTCTCCCTTCAAATAAGGATGCTGTGAGCGCTGCTGCCACCATTTCATGTTGTGGGCGCTGTTGCCCAAGTGCCAGGAGCTCTGCGTATCCACTGCATGATCACAGGTTTAAGAGGGGCTTCTAGATATTTGAGCCTTATAGCTGCTGACAATACTGAAAGAAAGGTTGTAACTGTAATCAGATGTACTTAATTGCACTTTTATTCCACTTGGGATCAAGCATTTGATTCTCTTACTCTTGGCTCTTATAATTAGATCTACAGTGACATCAAAAAACCACATCTACAAGCTCTAGGTGCATGAATGCACACTGGTCCCTGTCACTGCATGTGTTCTAGTCTCTTTTTTTTTCTTGAGATTTCTTTCTTCAAGAAAATAACCACACCAAAAGAGCCTATGTGACCAGGAAAGAAAATGTGTCAGATATTCACTCACCTATGAACCTGTCTCAAGCTATAAACAATCTATCTAGTGAAAATGTTTACAGGATAAGACATTTTTCAGAAGTAATAACAACAGACCTGACTAGTAATGAAATATTATGTAAACACAGTATTTCTCCACTTACAACTAACCAGCTGTTTATTTCAGCCAATAAATACATACCCCTAAAACAGGTAATAACTGGACTAACTAGCAAAGCAGTTGTGATTTAAGGAATGGGTCTCTCCCAGGCTAGCTGAGGCTACTAGTAGTAAGGTTGAAGAAATTGCAGGCTGCCCTCCAAAATCATCTTCTGATATGGCGTAGAGCTAAAGCTCCAGAGGAAGCTATCATCCTTGACTGCAGGGTTATCTTGTGAGGCAGCTATTAAAGCACCTGAGGAGGCTCTAGTCTTGGATTAAGGGATCTGGAGTATGAGAGGGCTCTGAGCTGCTGTTGGGGCAGGCAGTTGAGATGTAGGAGAGGGTTCTAGGTGTAAGAGAGGGAGGAGGGATGGTATTTGGGTTCAGGAGGGGGTTCATTATTGGGGTAGGAGTTTGGGATGTGGGCTGTGTTTTCCTCAGGTGGCTCCTGGGTGGTGGTGCAGTGGGACTAAGGCAGGCTCACCCCTGCCCTGGCCCTGCCCTACTCCCTACAGCAGCCAGTAAACTCCATCCCAAGTCCTGATGTGCCCCTTCTCTGCTTTGTGGAGAAAGGATACAGAGTGGGATATGGGGCACCTTAACATCAGCACTCTCCTCTCCCTCCTCTGCCCTGCACAGAAAGCAGAAGGCTCCCCATGGGGAGGGGCAGCTCCAAGGCAAAGGGCAGGAGAAGAGGAGCAGTGAGGGGAGAGGCAGCTGAAGTGCTGGCATCTGATAGCCTCTTGGCCAAACCAGTCAGGATCACCTGTCAGAGGCTCCAAGATCTACCTGTAGATCCCAATCTACTGGTTGGTGACCACTGGCCTATTGTATAGTTGAGGGAGCTTGGGATGGATGCTAGAGGGAAAGGACATAGGCTGGAAACTCCTTTTGAGGATTGAATACAACTCCTGCCTATAGAGCATGGAGGCCCCAAGGACCAGCTTGGACTTCTGTGATTAATGGGGTGCATCTACACACCAGGGCTTACCTCGAAATAAGCTATACAAATTGATCTACGTCAATTGTGTAACTTATTTTGAAATAGCTTATTTAGAAATTGGGAGCGTCTACACAGCACTTATTTTGAAATAGAGCCTCTTCCTCCAACTTCCCTTACTCCTCGTACAACAAGTGTTACAGGAGTCAAAGTAAGCAGTCCTCCAACTTGACAGTATTACTACATTATTTGGAAATAACTGCCTATAGTGTAGATACAGTCTAAGTTATTTCAAAATAATGTTACTGTTGAGACATACCCATGGAGCCCCTGGAAGTGACTTATGCTACAGATCCCATAGACCACAATACCTCATGGACAGTCTCATCCGAGACAATGGTAGGAAGGGATCCCCTACCAGGCCACCTGCCCCCCTTCCTAGTAGCCCATTGGGGATAGGCTACTAGGCCACACTGCCCTGCACCAAAGGACCACTCTATTGACTCTGGCTACTAAGCACCACTGCCCCAAGCACCAGGCTATCACCCTTGCTTTGGTCCTTGGACGCTGGAGTAGCAGGATTGGAAATGGACAAGCAGACTTAATGGAGGTGTCCACGCACCCACTACCCCCCCTCTTTTGGGAAGAGGTGTGCAAACTACCCATGATCAATGAAAGCACAATGACTGTGGACACAGCTGACGCGATGAAGCATGTGTGGATGTGCTCTCTCACTTATGATTTTTGACAGAACAAGTCAACTTAATATTGTAGTATAGACATATCCTTAGAAAGAGAAAGTCTTAATGTGCTGCTAGCTGTGAAAGGAAGAGCTGCATGTCCACTGTCAACATACACCAATGTCAAGCTCTCCAAGAAGGCAGACAAAATAAAGGAAAGAGATTTTTTTTCATGGCCAGATGGGATGATCTGTTTTTTTAGGAGAAAATATCAATAAAACAAAGGGTGTGAGAGGGAAAGCATTTAATTAAGTAAAACAATTCTCTCAGACTATGGTGTCCGCAGAGCACCTTACTTTTGCTATAAAAATCTGATAACTTCTGATATGCCTTCTATAAACCCTACTCATCTGATTCACTCCTGGGGAGGGGGGCATGAATAAGCAGCAAATCAAGCTTCCTCTTTAAGAAAAGTACAGATAACCAATATAAACCTGTTTTAAACCTGTTTTATATCTCAAATTTATCTCTATCGGCATGAAATCCTTGCAGAAAGAGAAAGTCTCCCTTATATCCTGGATACATTGTTCCTATGGTCTCTTCCAAACCAAAAAACAGATACACTGGAGTACTTCAATTTTATTCAATTGTCCTCTTCAGAGCTGGAATAAGGTAGAATCTAGGGATTTGTGGATTAAGCCTTGAACTGGGAGGCACCCAGGCTGTGTGTGTGTCAGGGAGGGAGTCAGCTGTCAGAGACTGCTGGACCTGCCCTGGGTACTGGGAAGAAAAATAAAAAACATAGCCTGGGTAAGGCTTGAAAAAAAGAGAGGGATGACTCATAGAAAACTCTTCTATCATGTAACAGGTTTGGTAACCTGTTCTTGCATCTGGTAATAAAAAGGTACCTATTTCCCATGTGAAGATTGCTACAAACACAGAGTGGATCTGGAATTCCTGACTTTCTCCAGCATTTCATTTCTGCTCCCACATAAGACAGATGTTCTGGTTTATTTTGTACATTGTTGCGGGGTGTTTACCCCTTAGTGTTGAGACTGCCTTGGCAGTTACTGCCCCATGTGTCGGCCCCTCCATCAGGTCTCTATGGCCCTCTATAAGGGTCTCTACGGCCCTTGAGGCCCAACTCCAAAGTACGTGTCCCTCTATTACAGCATATACAGCCGTTGAGGCCAGTCGCTGGGAAGCCTCTCCTGGACAGGGGGTGATTAATCCAGGGAAGGAAAAAGGGTGGTAGGGGGTCCCAGCCCAGGGCCCTATAGGCAGAGACAATCGCTCCTGCCTGCTCGGTGGGGATTCCTGCCGCTAGACACCGAGCCCCTTGGTTAGTCCTTTGCCCTTTGTCCTACCATGCCCTGGCACCTCCTTGGCTGAGGCTGGCACTGGGGTTGTGAGCGCTTCTCCCCCAAGCGATAGTGGCTGCCAGCGTTGCTCCTGGAATGGCTGTGGGCTGTGGCTGTGGCTGCTGGCCCCACTGTGACTGCGAGGGCGGCATCAGCTGTTGCAGGAATGCTGAGGTAGGTGCAGACGACCCTTGTCTTTCCCCGCTGCCTCCCCTAACTGCAGAGCTCCCTCCGCTTATATGCTCTGGCTCCGCTGGGAGCATGCCCAGCAAGGCTGGATGGGCGGGGCCTTCTCAGCCAGCTGGGCCTGGGCTACTCTCTGCCCTCCAGTGCGGGGCCTCTCTGCCCCATCACATACATCCCCAGCTAACCCAGAACTCCTTAGTCACATGGCCCTCCTTGTTGACACTATGGGTACGTCTAGACTACATGCCTTTTTCAAAAGAGGCTTTTTCGAAAGATACTTTCAAAAATGCCTCTTTCGAAAAAGAGTGTCTAGACTACAACCAGTACTTTCAAAAAAGCAAGCCGCTTTTTCGAAAGAGAGCACCCAGACAGTCTGGATGCTCTCTTTTGAAAAAATACAGTTTGCATTACATAGCGCCTTTTTTCCAAAGAGCACTTTCGAAAAAAGGCGTTATTCCTCATAAAACGAGGTTTTCTGTGGTTGAAAAAACTGCCATGTTCTTTCGATTTACTTTTGAAAGAACGCAGCAGCAGTCTAGACGCAAGGGAAGTTTTTTCGAAAAAAGGCCCCTTTTTTTCAAAAAAACCCTGTAGTCTAGACACACCCTAAAGTTGCTGTTGAGATGCTGCAGTACCAAAGGTTTCCTATGTGGCTTGAGGGGATAGCTATAGTCTCCCACAGCTGTTTTTTTTTTATCCACTAGTGGTGTCTTCTAGGGTACATCTAGACTGCAAGGTTATTTTGGGATACCAGAGGTATCCCAAAATAACTACCCCACGTCCAAGGAATGCGTCCACTTTTTCAAAATAACGGACATGCTATTTCAGCATCCTTGTAAACCTCATTCCACGAGGAATAAGGGATCCACATCTTAGAAGTGGATAAGCACTTAAATAGTGCTTTAAAAAGCACTTAAATAGTGCTTTATTTCAAAATTTGGCACCATGTAGACCTGCCAAACTTTGAAATAGCCTATTTCAAAATAAAATTGAAAGAAGATACGCAATATCTTATTTTGATTTTAGAGTGCAGTCTAGACATATCCCTACTGTGAGCTCTCTGGGGCAGGACATTTCTTTATTCTTAAGAAGGATGGTCCACTGGTTAGAGCACTAGCCTAAGACTTCTAAGATGTGGATTCAATTTACTGTTCCACCTCAAGCTTTCTATGTGACTCTGGGAAAATCCCTTAGCCTCTCTGTACCCTACCTCTAACACAGGGATAACAGCACTTTCCTAACTCACAGGGGTGGTCTGAGAATAAATGCATTAGAGACTGAATTACTCACATATTACAGAAATGGGGGCCAAATATTTAAACAAGAAGATGATTCATATGGTACTTCAAGGTATACACAGTAGAGTTCTTTGATGCATGTTCCATGCGTACCTTGAAATGCCTGGTGGAGAGATTGATGTAATTAAGGAACAAATCACTTTGAAGTTTCTGTAGCTTTTGAACTCTATCCACAACATCACTTGACTGAGTGAGCAGGCAGAAGTAAATCATCAACTGAAAGAAGAAAAGCTAAAAAGATATGAAAGTAGCCATCTTTCCACTATAAATAGAGCCAGTGTAAGTCACCAAAGCTTGTAAAGTGGGCCTGGGAAAATTAGTCACTGACCTAAAAACACTTCCTACTGGATGTCTGCAAATAAATTTCAGATATTGCAAAAAAAAAAAAAATCATTGAAGAGAAAAGAACAAAAGTAGATAAAAAACCATATGCTGATGTAAAAATAGATTGTACTAGCAAGTACACAAATAAAAGTGTAAGAAATATAAATATAACCAAATTCTTTAAATTACTATTATTAGCCAATTTAAAATAGTCAGAAGCCAAAGGAGTACACTTAAGTCTGCCTCTTAGCAGAAATAAAACAGAGGTTTCTTTTAATTCTCTAAGAACAACAGGAGAGGATAATTGTACATCCACAGTCTGCTGCAATCCGAAGCAGCTTAGGCATTTTAGAAGTTGGCATTCCTAAAGATTACATTTTTCTTTAAATCCAGCAATTTATGGTTAAATATTAATTTAAAACATATTAGGCTGCATACTTAGGTAATATAAGTTACCAAAATTAAATTCTAGGGAGCATTGTGGGAGTGTATTACAACATATGCACAGGCTTGTCTTGAAAACCAGTAACTATGTCATCTCAAATTAATTTTTCTTGAACAGTGTACACATACAATCAACTGTCTTTCTGTAAGTGTTGTTCAAGGTGTGTTGCCCATGTCCAGTCCATTTTAGGTGTGTGCACACCTTGAGCACAGTTGGCTAACTTTTTCCTTCAGCAGTGCCCAACAGGATGGCTTGAGCACGTTGTCGTCACACACTCTTGTATGCTAGTATAAGAGGGTCATACCAGATAGACTATGACAAAGAAGGGAAGGAGAATGGGTAATGGAATGGAAACGTGCTACACAGCTCAAAGAAAAGTTACACAAAGTTAGGTAATTGTTTTCTTTCAGTGTTTGCACATGTCCAGTTTATACATGACTCACAAGCAGACAAACATGGAGGTGAACAATGATTATAGGACAACCCATCCCAAACTGAGAGGAAATTGGATAATGAGAAGCAAAAGTATGGGCTGATAACCCAGTCACCACTTTGCAAATGTCTTTGATAGGAACCTGAACCAAGAAAAGCAATCATGTTGCCTGCACTCTGCTAGAATCTGACAGTACTCTATCTGGTGGGGTTATATTAGCTAATTGATTGCATAAATGAATGCACTAAAGAGATCCAGGATGAGATTGACTGAGTGAAGAGTGGCTGGCACTTAGCTCTGTCTACAGCTACAACAAACAACTGTCTAAAAATCCTAAAAAACTTAGTTCATTCAAAGTAGAAAAGCTCGAGCCCTTTTCATATTACATGAATGCCATATCTCTTCCTTTCTATGTGCATGAGCTTCCAGGACAAATGTTGGCAAAGAGATTGCCAAATTAACATGAAAATTAGAGACTACCTTAGTGAGAAATTTTAAGTGAGGGCAGAGTCAATTTTATTGTTATGGAAAGTTGTCCATGTAGACTGAGACAGTAGGCTCTCAACTCATCCACCCTTTTGGCAGATGTAATAGCAACTACAATTGTTACCATCCTATATAGCTGGAGCAGAAATAAAATTGCAAGAGATTCAAATGGAGGTCCCATCAATTTTCCTAGGACCAATTTCAGACCCCAAGGATGGATACGATCATAGAATCATAGAATACTAAAATTGGAAAGGACCTTGAGTGGTCATCAAATCAAGTCTCCTGCCCTCATGGCAGGACCAAGCACCATCTTCCAGATCATCCCTGATAGATGTCTATCTAACCTGCTGCTAAATACCTCCAATGATGGAGAGTCCACAACCTCCCTAGGCAATTTATTCCAGTGTTTAATCACCCGAATAGGAAGTTTTCCTAGTGTCCAACCTTAGCCTCCCATGCTACAATTTAAGTCCATTCATTGCTTCTTGTCCTATCCTCAGAGGTTAAGGCGAATCCCTCCTCCTTGTTATACCCTTTTTGGTACTTGAAAGCTGTTATCATGTCCTCCTTCAGTCTTCTCTTTTCAAAACTTAACAAACCCAAGTCTTTCATTCTTCCCTCATAGGTCATGTTTTCTACAATTTTAATAAGTTTTGCTGCTCCTCCCTGGAACTTCTCCAATTTCTCCACACATTTACTGAACTGTGGTGCCCAGAACTAGACACAATACTCTAGTTCAGGGTTTCCCAACCTATGGGTCAGGATCCAAATATGGGTCACCATTACATTTCAAAAGGGTCACCAAGTGTCTCCCCAGGTGGCTCTGACCTCCTTCCTCCCCCCATTTTTGAATTGCCTTGGGTCACCAAGTCTTCCTGAATTGTTAAAATGGATCCCAATCTGCAAAAGGTTAGGAACGGCTGCTCTAGCTGAAGCCTAACCAGCGCAAAGTAGAGTGAAAGAACTACTTCTCACAACACTCCTGTTAATGCATCCCAGGGTGCATCTACACTGCACCCATAGCTCGAAATAAGCTACACAATTTGAGCTACACAAATTGCGTAGCTTAATCTGAGTGTATTTCGAAAAGGAGTGCTTAATTATCATGGAATGAGGTTTACCGGGACATCAGAATAGTGTGCCTGTTATTTCGAAAGCTATACCAGAAGTATCCCGAAATAGCACTGTTGTCTAGATGCACCCTCAGAATGATGTTTGGTTTTTTGCAACAATGTCACACTGTGTACCTCAGACCATTTCTCCAGTTTGTCCAGATCATTTTAAATGATGACCCTATCTTCCAAATCACTTGCAACTTCTGCCTGCTTAGTATAATCTATGAACTTTATGGCTACGTCTACACTGGCCCCTTTTCCGGAAGGGGCATGTAAATTTCAGCAGTCGTCGTAGGGAAATCCGCGGGGAATTTAAATATCCCCCGCGGCATTTAAATAAAAATGTCCGCCGCTTTTTTCCAGCTTTTAAAAAAGCCGGAAAAGAGCATCTACACTGGCCCCGATCCTCCGGAAAAAGCGCCTTTTTCCGGAGGCTCTTATTCTTACTTTGGGGCCAGTGTAGACGTAGCCTATAAGTGTACTCTCTTTGCCATTATTGAATAGAACCAGTCCCAAAACTGATCCTTGCAGAATCTCACTTATGCCCTTTCAGCATGACTGCGAACCACTGATAACACTTTGAGAATGGTTTTCCAACCAGTTATGCAACCATCTCATAGGAACCCAATCTATGTTGTATTTCCCTAGTTTCTTAGTAAGAAGGTCATGCAAGACCATATCAAATGCTTTACTAAAGTCTAGGTATACCACTTCTACTACTTCCCCCTTATCCATAAGGCTTTTTAGCCTATCAAAGAAAGCTGTCTGGCTGATTTGACATGATTTGTTCTTTACAAATCCATGCTGTTACTTGTCACCTCATTATCTTCCAGATGTTTGCGGATGGATTCCTGAATTATTTGCTCCATTATCTTTCCTGGCACTGAAGTTAAGCTTACTGGTCTATAATTTCTTGGGTTGTCCTTATTTCCCTTTTTATAGATGGCTACTATGTTTGCCCTTTTCCAGTCTTCTGGAATCTCTCCCAAATTTCATGACTTTCCAAAGATAATAGTAATGGCTCAGGATATGTTTAGACTACAGAGTTTTGTTGGAAAAACAGCTGTTTTAAACAGAAAGAACAGAGGGGGTTTTGTGCAATTGGTATTCCTCATTCTATGAGGAAGAAGCCTTTTTGCAAAAGAGCTCTTTCACAAAAAAGCATGTGCAGACAGGGAAGAGGAAGTTTTTTTGGAAGAAGAGGGAAGTGGAAAAAACACAGGTGCCCGGGTGGCCATTCTGTCCATAGCAATCACTGCTTATATGCGAGATAGCATCCAGACTGCCTGGATGCTATCTTTCGAAAAAGCGCATAGCTTTTTCAATGCACATTTGCAGTGTGGACGCTCTCTTTTGCAAGAGGTTTTTTTGGAAGATCTCTTCCAAAAAAAGGTTCTTGCACAAAAAGCCTGTAGTCTAGATGTAGCCTCAGATTACTTCTCAATCAGCTCCTTGAGCATTCTAGCATTTACGCATGCCCTGGTGACTTGAAGACATCCAGGTTGGGCTGTTGGGATAGATATTTTAAATTGTTTTCAGCTATTGGCTAAATGTTATTTAATGGGCTCACTTCTGAACACTTTTTGTGCACATATTTCTATTACTCAGGAAATGGGATTTTTTTATTTTTCAGTTTACATATCTCAAATCTTTCAGAAAATTTGCTGGGACTGCCTAGAACTTTCTTCTCCAGCAAGGGTGTAAGGACTCCAGTTGGGAGTGTGAGCTCTGAGGTAGGGCCAGAGTTGAGGGACTGAGGGCTAGAGCAAAAGGTTAGGGTGCAGAGATGTGTGGACTCCAGCGAGGGATACAGCTTGTGGGGTGGGCCCAGGTTTGGAAGAGGTTTGAGGTGAAGAAGGGGGCTACTGTGAGGAGAGAGAACTCCCCCCTGCTCTTTTCTCACAGCAACACCCAGATAGAGGGGAATGGCAACTTTCTCCACTCCGGTGGGGTCAGATGGGTTGTTGGGGCCAGGGACAGATGGGGGCCAGGGCTGGGCCCAGGCCACTGTAGCCAGGCCACTGCAGCCTGATGGAAGCTGGAGATGGACCACAGAAGTTGGATGGGGACCGGGCTGCCAGCACCCCCCGTGACAGGATTAATGCTGGGCTGACATGGGCTGCCTGTGGTGGCAGGTTGGGGGTGGATTAGTTTGGGGCCAAGGATGGGGCTGCCTTCCCCCAACTGCCATAGGTCCTGGGCCCGTGTGATTTTCTTGAATGCTTGCAGGAAACTTAAGTTGTGCCCCATCCTTATTCTTGTCCACACTCCCATACCCCTCACAGACAGGGGAGCAGAGTTGTGGTTCTGGGGAGAGATGGGGGACAAAAATGAATAGGGGCAAGTGGGCTAAGGCAGGGGCCACAGCTGGGGGTTGGTCTGGGGCCAAAAGCAGGGCCGTGGCCATGGACCAAAGCTGAGGGTGATAGTGGAGCTGCTCTAGGGGCCAGCAGTCGGGCGGGCAGTCAGCTGTAGCTCTACTCCTGGCTTTGCCCGCAGCCTCAAGCCTGGGCTGGGAACAGATCCATGGCTCGTGGTCAAAGCTAGGGGGTGGTACAGAGCCAGGAATGGAGCCACGCCAAGGCTGGGATTAGAGCCAGGCACAGGGCCAGGGCCTGGGGACACAGCTAGGGGCAGGTCTGGAGCAGAGCTGGGAGGGGCTGGGTGGTGCTCCCTCCATGCCTGCCATGAGGGCTGGCCTAGTCCCCGCCACCCCTCCCCCTCAAATGTCCCTTCCCCACAGTTTGGGGACCTCTGCTTAATGCACACAGGACTGCAAACATTGTCTTGTAATGAAATAGGCAGGGATTCCGTGGGACAAATAGTTTGTGACCATGTAATGATGTATCTAATCCAAAACCCACTCTAAAGTGAATGGAGAGACTCCCATTGGCTTTAATGGGATGTGATTAGATCCATAATGCATATGTGCAAATGAGCAGATTTAAAGCTGGATGATCCCCTATAGCATTGTCACTTGTTAAAGCTTTTTGTGTTTGGCTTTGTGTCTTTCATTCTTTTAATGAAGGCTCTTTTTGTTCCTTGTATCAGATGAGTCGTCCGTTGTACGTTATACACGTCCAGGGATGAGGTATCAAATCATTGAGGGATTTGTACCTCACTCAGTGTAGATGGAACCATCACAAGGCTTTATTGATAGAGGAGAGAAAGGCATCATGAAAGGTAAAAGAGAGACATGTCCATTTTTCACCAATCTTAAGGTTTTACATTAATTCCACCAAGGTCTCCCAGTAAGATTGGATGTAAAAATGGCCATTTTCATTGGATCTATGCAGGTGCATATTTGCCTATGCAAAGAGCCTCTTTTAAGTCCATAGCATAGGACAATATTAGGCCCAAGGTTTTGCCTGTTTAGATCTAGATTGCAGGATCAGAAGCTCAGTCCATCAAGTAAAATCGTAAAAGGCACAAATTGGACTTAAACCCCCAACTCCCAATGAAAATCAGAGAGAGCTGGATGCCTACCTCCCATTTCTGCCTTTGAAAATCTCCCCATAGAGCTTAAACCCGAAGTTACAATAACAGAAGTGACATTTATTATTTCCTTATCGGGAAGCATGTATTTCTGCCCATTTCTACTTTCTTCACAGGCAAGTATTACTTTTGGGCTACGTCTACACTGGCCCCTTCTTCGGAAGGGGCATGCTAATTTTGAACTTGGGAATAGGGAAATCCGTGGGGGATTTAAATATCCCCTGCGGGATTTAAATAAACATGTCCGCCGCTTTTTTTCCGGCTTGGGGAAAGGCCGGAAAAAAGCGTCTAGACTGGCGCGATCCTCCGGAATAAAGCCCTTTTCCGGAGGATCTCTTATTCCTACTTCAAAGTGCTGCACACTTCAAAGTAGGAATAAGAGATCCTCCGGAAAAGGGCTTTATTCTGGAGGATCACGCCAGTCTAGACGCTTTTTTCCAGCTTTTCCCCAAGCCGGAAAAAAAGCGGCGGCCATGTTTATTTAAATCCCGCGGGGGATATTTAAATCCCCCGCGGATTTCCCTATTCTCAAACTCAAAATTAGCATGCCCCTTCCGAAGAAGGGGCCAGTGTAGACGTAGCCTTGGATTATTCCTTACTCAGATGAGATACTGACTTTCAAAATTAAGCTGGACAATATTGTTATTCCCTGAAAAACTGTTCGATTGCCTCAAACCAATTAAATCCCCAGCAGTTTATTAGAACCCCTTTGCTTTGAATTAATTATGGCTATTGCTTCAATTTAATCAATTTGAACCTTTTCACATTGCATTGCTAAGCAAAGGCCACACCAGGAAATGTTGAATACAGAGGCTGAAAACAACCTTGGCTTTTTTATCAGTCTTGTTATCATCTTTATCAGTCATGCTGGGAGTCAATATTCTCAATAATCTGATTTCACAAGCAGAAGCTTCTGAATATCTGCAGGGGTCATTGTACACATGTATTTTAAAGTAACAGGTACAAAGCTTTTTGCTATGCCAAAAGGAAAAAGAAACCTATGTCACAGTCTTCTTTTTGTTACAGAGAAGCCAATGTATTTTACAAGAGAAACAGTTTTCAGGTGACTGTATTGGCTCTGTCACTTTGCTGCATTTTGTGACACTTCTCCACAAGAATCTCATCAACAGCAGCTGCACAGCCAGCCAGCCAGCCACTGCAAGTTGTCACCAATTACTCATTTGGCAATTGCGAGATGTTGCTTTCCCTTTCTCAAGTTGTACTCACTAGTGTCTAGTCAACCTTGAGTTTTGAAACTGTACCTGGAGGAGAGAGGCAGTGAGAAAGGTTATCTATTCCATCTCCTGACATGATGGAAAAGATCCTTCAGGCAATACCCTAATCATCCCAGCAAAAAGCAACAGAGTCCAGTTTCTTCAGGGAAGTCCTATAAATGCAAGGACATCTCTCTGATTCTTCCTGATGCATTTTTATTGCTCATGTGGTGTGCTGGATTGACAGTGCTAAAATATGAACCTTTAATTAGTGCTTTATCCTGCTCCCATTTATATTGCAGGCAGTTTTGCCTTTGATCTCAATGAGAGAGATTTGAGTGTTACATTGCTGCACATGCAAGTCACAACCCTTCCATGCATTTAATTCAACTAGTTACATGAACCATTGAGAGAACCAGTTTGCATATAGGGCTTCCTCCACCATCATCTATTTAGACAGGCAGTAATTCTATATTATCTTACACAAACATTCTGTGGAGCACCAGAGAAGTATTAGATACATCTTAAAAACATAGAAGAACATTATTCATTGTTTCTTAGTCAACAAGAGGTATTTTGGCAGGAAGGCTATAGTGCCTATTAATTCAAACTAATTAAATTCCATCTTGCTCTGATGTATAATTAAAATCCATAAATAAGATAAATGTGGGAAAGTTTCATTATGGAGAATCAATAAGATCAAGTTAGTTAGCACAATCAGCCAATGCACCATGGACTTAACATGTAGAGGCTGCTCCAGCAAAAGACAACAGCTTGATTCTGCATAATATTACAATGCTCAGAAATGCAAACTAATGCAGTTCCCATAGCCAATTATCAATTCTATCTTAGCATTAACAGATGCTGTCTGAAAGAGGAAACCCAGCATTGTAATGTAATGGGACATGAATTAACCTGAAACAGCTAGTCTGCGAAAGCATTAGGCATATGTTTCTCAAGGCAAAAAACTCATTAGAGCATGGGAGAGCAAGTGAATTTTTTCATTTCTGATTTTTACTTTTAAATTCATAATATAAGTTCTATAGAAACTAGGGATGTCAAATCCAATTTAATTGGAGAACCAGTTAAACTATAGTTTAAAAGGGGATTAGTGAGGAGTTGCTCTGCCCCCCCAACCTGCCACTGGTCTGGGGCACCCCCTGCCCCTACCCCCCACAAGCAGGGTCTGTTCCAGCCCGGTCAAAGCAGCCATGGCCTGCAGGGGTGCCTGACCCTGTTGTGGACAGAGGCTGCACTGGCTCAGACACTGGAGCAGCCCTGCCCACAGCAGGTGGGGAGCTGCTTCTGCCCCACCAGTTAAACTAAACCAGTTAACCCTTCACAAGCCTAATAGACACTGCTGTGACCAGATGCTGTATAAAGAACCCCGTTAAGCACAAAACTTAATATCAAGAGAAAAGATGCTGCTGCTATAAGGCAAGTTTTCTGTATTTTACTAAAACACAACAAAATAGTTAACAGTAAATACCATACACTTAAAATCAGTGCTCACTACCAAAAAGATCTCTGTAACTAGGGTTTCCACTTGCATAGTGAATTAATCATTCTGATATAATGAAGTTGCTAGCAGCTGTGGCAAAGCAGCAGTATAAACAAATGATAAAAATAGCTTCAAACATTTTCAGGACTGCATTGATTATTAATTTATTAGCTTTACCTGAGTATTTCACAAAATTATTCAGCTGGAATCCAGGAAGACTAAACTATAATGATTCTGGACAGACTTGAATTTGTGATCAGGAAAAAAAAGGTTACCCTCAGTGGTATTCATAAGGCTGACTGTGGTGCTCTCTGGAGTGGTGCTCCCCTGCAGGGATGTAACAGGTGCCACCAGCCTTGCGTCCTCTCTGTTCCTTCTTGATGGCAACTTCAATAGAAGGGTAGAAAGGCAGTAAACGGAATGGACATGAGCAACACATTTGAAGAACAACAGTTACAAGAGGTAACAATTTTTTCTTATTTCATTCTGTCAGCCACAGTGATTAAATAATTGCATTGATTTCTGACATATCCTGGTCTTGTGAATGTTGCCACTGAGAGGTCCAGCAGAGTGCTGAACCAGTGTTGGCGCAGCCACGCTGCTACTGTGAGGATGACCATTACCCTGTTTTGTTTGATCTTTGTGAGGCCCTGAGGTAGCAAAGGCACTGGAGGGAATGTGTACATCCGAGCCCCCAACCATGGGATCAGAAAGGCATCCAATAAGGATCCTGTGTCCAGGCCCCTAATTGAGCAAAAGATGTGGCATTTCCTGTTCTACCTAGACTGGAACAAGTTCACCTGGGGAGTTCCCCACCTGTGGAAGAGGGAGTTGACTATTAGCAGATGAAGAGACCACTTGTGGTAAGACAAGAACATCCTGCTGAAACATTGTTGGTCCCTGGAAGATGAGTGGCTATGAGATGGATGTTGTGTTGCAAACAGAGGTCCCAAAGCCAGAGGGCTTCCTGGCAGAGGACACACCACCTATCTCTACCCAGCAGTTAATATATAAAACCTCAGCTGTGCTGTCCATCAGAGCCTGAATCACCCTGTCTTGAATCCCAGGTAGAAAGGCTTGGCAGGCTAGTCAAACTGCTTTAGCTCCCTGACATTGATATGCAGGGAATGATTGCAACCAGACCAATGACCTTGACTTCTGAGAGTGTTCAGGTGGGTTACCCATACCAGGTCTGAAGTGTCAGAGACCAGTGTTACTGACAAGGTCGGGGCAGTGAAGGGAACTACTTCCAACACCAACATGAAATCTTGCCACCGGAGGAAGGATGACATTTTGCTGTCCAGAATCTGACTACCCAGTCCATGCTAGGCTGGTTGGGGACATAGAGCGATGTCAGCTGTTCCGAAGGGGTCTGAGATGGAGTCTTGGATGCTGGACCATGTAAGTATATGTTGCCATGTGGCCCAACAGTCTCAGGTGCATGTGGGAAGTGGTGAATGGGTGGGTGTGCAGGCCCACAATGAGATCTGCCATAGCCTGGAATTGAGCAAGGTCCTGGTTTGAGTGAATTCTATGTATTGCACTGGGGTTAAGACTGACTTTTTCTCATTTATTATCAACCCTGGTTGTGACAGGGGGAACATACCAACCTGAGATGTCTTTGCGCCTGATCGGGGGACCAGCCCCTTATCAACCAGCCATCGAAGTATGGGTATCTTTAACTCCACAATGTCTCAGGTAAGCAACCAATGGTGCTATGCACTTTGTGAACACTCTCAGGCTGATGAGAGACCCGAGGGCATCTCCGTGAACTGGAAATGGCACCAGTCCAGCATGAAGTAGAGGAAGCGCTGGTACCCCAGAAAGATGGAAATCCAGGAAAATGGAAATATGGAAGAATGCATCCTTTAAATCAAGGGCAGTGTACAAGTCTCCCAGAGGAGAGGGGATGATGGAGGTCATGGAAACAATAAGAGATTTCAACTTCCTGAGAGACTTGTCGAGGCAACACAGATCTATGCTGGGTCTGAAATCCCCTTTTGCCTTTGAAATTAGGAAGTACTGGGAGTAGAATCCTCCTGTTTCAATGTTCCAAGGAACCTTTTCCACAGGTTTTTGACCTCCTGAACGAGGAGTTGCTCATGAGAAGGGTCCCTGAAGAGGGAGAGGAATGGGGAGTGGGAGGAGTGGTTGGCTACAAACTGCAGGCTATAGTCTAAAGAAACTGTTTTGAACACTCAGCACTCTGAGGTGATGCAAAACCAGGCCAACTGGAAAGGGTAGAGGTAGTTGAGGAAAAGGAAGGTAGGATCCAGTACTTTGGCTGGAGCACTATCCTCAAGAGTACCCTCAGAATGACTGCTTCTGGCCTCACTGACTTTCAGGTTGGGCAGCCGGGCAGCAAGAAGATGAGTAGTGTCTCTTAGGCCCTTTATCCTTGTCCTCTTCCTATAGGAGCCAGACCAGGGAGCCTCCCAGGACCAAGACTGTGTGGAAGAAAGAGCATGTAGCAGCCAGAACAGCTTCCTGGACTGTGGAGGGGTGTGCAAGCCCAGGGAGCACAGGGAGGCTCAGGAGTCCTTAAGCCCATATAGCCTAAAGTGAGTCAGCTCAAAAAGAGCCCTGACCCATCACATTGGAGATCCTGAATCATGGCCTGCATCTCCTGAGTCAGTCCTCAAGCCTGCAACGAGGAGCTGTGTCTCACAACCATGGCTGAGGCAACCACCCTGGAGGCTGAGTCCAATGTATTCCAGTCCAACCGGAGACTCCCTGGGCCACCACCATGGCCCACCAGTGCAGTGAACTCCTGGGCTTGATCTTGCGGGAGGGCTTCTGTGAACTTAGTGAGGGACTCCCACAGGTTAAAGTTATCACATCCCAACAGGGCCTCATGGTTAGAGATCCTAAGCTGTAAACTAGCCATCACATAAACTTTTCATCCTGTCATGGGGGTGGGTAGCCCTTCCCCCTGGGAGACTGGGCTGGATACCTCACCCTGTAATCTGGCCCCAGCTATAGCCTCTATCTGCCGGGCATTATGGCTTTGCAACAGTCTGTAGTGCCCTCAATCTGTAAGGCCCAGAGGTCTAGTCTCTGGCAACTGCTGTGAGTGGGGTTGTAAGTCCTAGCAGCCAAGTTTATAGCACCCCAGTCTGCAGGGCAGTAAGGCCCAGTGGCCAAGTCTCAAACACCCCCAGTCTGTGAGCAGTAAGGCCCAGTGGTCAAGTCTCTGTTGCAATAGGTTCGCGCCCCACTCTGGGGGCCAAGAGGGGTAGGGAAACGCGGGCCCTCCCTCTCCACCAGCCTCAGCCCAGAGCCCTGTCAGTGGTAGGCGTATCCCACCACTGGCTTCGTGGGGAATCCTCTTGAAACATGCCGAGCTCACCGGGAGGCCTCCTGCTCCCTGCCCTGGGCTACTTCCCATCTCGGCTGCCGGCCAGCGTATTCCCCACCTGCATCCTCCCGGTTAATAGCTCTCCCAGGGTATGTCTACACTACCCCGCTAGTTCGAACTAGCGGGGTAATGTATGCATACCGCACTTGCTAATGAAGCCCGGGATTTGAATTTCCCGGGCTTCATTAGCATAAGCGGGGAGCCGCCATTTTTAAATCCCCGCTGCTTCGAACCCCGTGTAGCGCGGCTACACGGGGCTCGAACTAGGTAGTTCGGACTAGGGTCCTATTCCGAACTACCATTACTCCTCGTGAAACGAGGAGTAACGGTAGTTCGGAATAGGCACCCTAGTCCGAACTACCTAGTTCGAGCCCCGTGTAGCCGCGCTACACGGGGTTCGAAGCAGCGGGGATTTAAAAATGGCGGCTCCCCGCTTATGCTAATGAAGCCCGGGAAATTCAAATCCCGGGCTTCATTAGCAAGTGCGGTATGCATACATTACCCCGCTAGTTCGAACTAGCGGGGTAGTGTAGACATACCCCTAGTCATCCACTTGCCACAGTGGCTGCTGCAGTGTCGATGGTTGCTGCTACAGTAGCGGCAGTGGTGGTGGTGGTGGTAGCTGCTGCTGCTGCTGCTGCTGCTGCTGCTTCAGTAGTGGCTGGAAGTTGGGCCAGCAGCGGAGGCTGCTCACAGGTTCTGGCAGGAATTCCCTTCCCCTGCCCCAACTGAGCTGCTCCTCTGGCTTTTATACTAGGCCTGCAGTTAGAGAATGCCCAGAAGGGCTGTGGGGGAGGTGCCTTCTCAGCCCAGCAGGTCTGGTTAACCCCTCCCAGGCCAGTGCGGGGTTGGTACACCCCATCACACAAGTCTAGTCTTTTGGTCTCTGTTTTTTTGTGTTTGTGGAGGTAGCACTGCCTGTCTCTTTCATTCATTGTGGATATAACCAGCAATACTGCAGAGGGATACTTATATAGGTACTGTAAGCCCTTGCAGGGACATAATGTGTCTTTTCTGCTTTCTTTGACATCTGCAGAATAGAGGTGGGGGTTTGTCACACCGATTTGGCTATTTTGAACACCCCTCGGTGGATGACCAATGCAATCTTTACTGGCGTGATGGCTGAGATGACAATGAAGAAGTCTGCCTCCTTGGCAACCTCCTTGATCTGTAGGTCAAGGTTTTCAGCCACGAATTTAAGAAGGGTCTGGTTCCCCTTAATATCATCTAGGGGACTGCTGCTGTGTGAGGGTCCAGCCGCAGCCTCTTCCGGGAATGAGGAGGAGGATTGTATCACTTGAGGGTTGGTCTCACTCCATTTCTTATTGGGTGAAGGTTCCTTCTGTGCTGGGGCACAGTGCGCAGGCTCAGCCTCCACAGGAGTACCATGTTCCAATTGCAGTACGTATCAGCAGTGTCTCAGTCAGTTTGTCCGATGCAGCCAGGGAGGGCTGGGAGTACTGGACAGGCATCACTGGTACCCCACACAGGATCCAGTACAGCAATTGGTGCTGGTGACTGGTGCTGCATCAGCCTCTTGTGGTGGTGGAGAGTTGCCCCTTCTCCACGGTGGGCTGAAATCACCAGCGGAACAGTAGTCAGTTGTACTATGATCATGGCAGGACCATTGAGGCCTGGGTTTACCTCCTTACCTAGTACTCAACTGGGAATAGCACCACCTGCCAAAGGAATGGTACTGGGGTGAGAGCAAACTATGCCATGATCCTGAACAAGCCCTCTGGGATGGAGACCAATGATGAGGAGACATTCTGAGAGAGGGTGTTTGTTGTCTAGGTAACCTATGATCAGACAGTTATCAATACCAGTGCTACATAGAGCAGTGCCATAAGTCTAGAGTACAATTCCTAGGAGGAGGGCATTTAAATGGAGATCTCAGACTTGTGGCCAGTGAGCTTGGCAGTAGTATCAGGCCCGAAGGTCAGTGGCAGCCCTATCACTGGGCGGCGAATCCCTGATGCTGCCCAGGTAAAGGGGGTGGGTCCCGGGCCAGGATGGTAGGTCCAACCTCTGCAGTAGCCCCATGGAACCCCATAGCGAGCGTGTGCTCAGAGACACACATCCTTTGCCTGAGGCCTTGTCAGCCGAAATGGTTAGGGCAGTGTGTGCGTGTGTGTTATGCCCAAGTCTTCAACTGCTGAGACGCAAAGTCTCGTTGCAGTGGGCAGCCTAGGAGGCTGGAGAGCGCCCCCAAAAAAAATAGTTTAACATCTGTGACTTTACTGCTAGGACCGGGGTCCCATCGCAGAGGGCAGCCAACAGGCTCTCAGACGCCCCGGTGTGTGTGTGTGTGTGTGTGTGTGTGCTATATACCCGGGACTTCAACTGCTGAGACCGGGGTCCCTTGCAGCGGGCAACCTGGAGGAGGTTGACGGGCGCCCCAATAAGTTTACAGGGAGAACTTATAACACCTCAGATTTTAACTGCTAGAATCCAAGATTTCTTCGCAGCGGGCAGCCTTAGGGAAAGACTGAGAGGTGCCCCAATGGATCTGCTACCGGGGAGTGACACAATCCAAAACGCCCAAGCTCTCCCTATACCTGTCCCTTATGATTGGCTGAAGTTCTTTTGTTTGTGTTCGGTTCGGGTACAGCAGCACGGGTTCAAGTCAGAAGCTTGACACACACTGGCTTATTTATAGGAAAAAGAAAGAGAAAAGAAATAAAGAAACTTGGTTCAGTATATATATATTTATAAGTGAATGAGGGCACCCCACTTATTCCCAAAGTTTATAGCTAAATCACCTTACCAAAGGCAGTTTACAATAGAAATGAAGCAGCTTGACTTAAGAAAACTATAATAAAGTAACTAAACTTACAACAGAGTGACAATTACAGTGTACACATAAAGAAAACACATTGCAGGTACAATTCTCACACCTGCGTTCCAGACTTGGCATGGCCAGCGTCTTTCTCTTAATCCCTTGGGAAGAAGTAGGGCGAGGTTGAGCGTCCCACGGACCTCGGGAGACAATCAATACCTGCCAGCAGGTGTAGGTGATTGGAGCTCAAATGGGGTGGGCAACTCAACCTCTCTTTATATCCCTTGGGTCACATAGGCTTCTTCCTGGTCTCAAGTGGCCAATTAGGAAAAATGCCTTTGAATGCCAAGTTTCCTACGAAGGGTGCAAAGCATAATTTACACCTGGGAAAATGCAGACAACGGGCTCCTCTGGTATGTGATGGGCGAAGATTCCTCTCCTGAGACAGTGCAGGCGTGTCAATTACTGATACTAGCCATCACGGTGACGGGAGACCTCCCAGTCGTCAGCTAGCCCATTTACTGTTTGGTTTCTGTTTATGGTAGTCAGGGACAGGCACCACACCTGCATTCCCAGGGCATCAAAGACTGACTGCCTTTCTCTTGCTCTCTGGGGGGGGTGGGGAAACAAGATGTGGTTGTGTCTGGCTACAGGCCTCTCTGTCCATTGAGCTGAGGGGCTTCTTTTCTTTTGCCTCTTCTTCAGTGTAGGCAAGACAGAATGGTACCAGCCTGAGTTTGGTGCTGGCAGTGTGCTGCACACTGAGGCTACTGGTCTAAATGTGGGGGCTATGGTGGAGAGTTCCAATGCTGGATGAAGAGCAGCCAGAAAGTGGAAAACCTGCTCCTCCTGAGTCTGTGGGTAAAAGTATTTACAATTGTAGCACCTGTCTTTCCTATGGCTTTTTCTCAGATGCTTAAGACAGCAGTTGTGCAGATGACTGATCGACATCCACCTGCTGCATGACATGTATGGCTTAAAGCCGGGGGAGCAGGGCATGCCCTGCTCAGAGCAAAGCCCCAATGGAGACTCCCCTGGCTAACTAACACTATTAACTACTAACTATTAACTAACACTATTAACACTATTTATGAAATGAAGTACAATGACTAAACACAGTCAATGGATAAACTGCTGCTGCTCTTGCAAGAAAGATGAGATGCTCCAACTAACTTGTCACAGGTGGTAAGAAGGAACTGAGAGGGCACAGGGTCAGCAGCGCCTAATCATCACAGTCGCAGCCCCCTCCCCACCCCCATCCCCACCAGTCCTACTGATATTGCTAAGAAAGAAATCTCTCACAATGTCCACAAGGACATGCACACAACTAAAACAGAATCAACCAAGCACTCAAAGAATGAAAATTACATAATTTTGCAGCTATGATATTGATTGCACTCTACTAAAAAAAAATCTTGCACAGAATAAATGATTATTTAAGACCCTTCCCTAGGCAGCATTGAATTCTTTCTTTCCCCCACTCTCCATCCAGATTACTGTCAATCCCCAATACCTTTGAATCCAAACAATGCAATTCATTTTACTTGAACTTTGAGCATTCTGGATTTTGAAGGTGCCTAAGTCACCAATATTTTGCTGATGTCTTTCCCAAACACTTATAGAACAATGTAATTAAAATCCTTGTTTGAATTTTTATGCAATTATGCAAAAGGAATCCTTGTTTGAATTTTTATGCAATTATGTTTTTTCTAAAAATCTTAATTCAATATTTTGTTCTACAAGACATTTAAAAAGACCAAAGATTATTCAAAATACATTTCTGTAACATTTCATGTTGTTGCCAAGAATCAAGGTAGAAATACCAAATGTGTGAGGAAAAGTATCTAAAGAATATAATAAGTAACATATATGTAGCACCCTGCAGCTGAGGATCCTAATGTGCTTCACACAGGTGGGTAAGTATTACTATGCCCATTTTTCAGATGGGGAAAATGAGATATAGAGATAAAGGGTTATACAACAAGTCGGGATGTAGTAGAAAAATTCCAGATTTAAATTTTTAATGATATTTTAAGCATTTATGTTTTAATGTATTAAGTTTTAATATTTTTAATTATTTTGAAGTAGAAATAGATTTAGATTTTTATAGTTGTTATTGTTATAGAAATTATTTAGAATCGTTGTAGAAATAGATTTGGATATTTATGGTTATTTTGTTTTTAGTTTTAAAGTAGATATTATATCATGGAAAAATGTAATGATTTGTTTGGTTTTGGTTTTAATTTTGCTTGTAACCCTTGTTCTTGTTTTTGTTATGTGCAAGAATAGGAATGTGAGAGAGATATGAAGCCCACGAGTGAACCAGGGACACCGAACAACAATGGACGAGAAGGCATAACAAAAGAGGGCAGATGGGTGATCCAGGACACTCAGGGAAAGAGTGAGCATTTAGCAACTGGGCCAAGATATTAATGATCCAAACCAACTCAGCATGGCAGAACAAAGAAGATGAGGAGCAAGAAGAAAACTGGGGCAACAGACATCCCTCAGAAAAACAGCATGACAATGTAAAACCCACTTATCCTGATGGAGAAGGACTATTATAAAAGACTCAAAGAAGGACTCCTTTTCTATAAGAGCTGGGTTCCTCCTGCTATTATCAGACTGGAACCTCAGTCTGGGCTGAAGGGAACCTGGTTCCTCCCTCACACTTAGCTTACTTGGCCACCAGACTAATGTGAGCAACAGACTAGTAACTATTCCTTCAGTGGCAGGAGAGCGAGAGCGAGAGCGAGAGCGAGAGAGAGAGAGAGAGTGTGTGTATAAACATACGCTAACTGCTTTGCTATTGTATTCTCAGTAAATGCGACATATTTGCCTTTTCCCCCTATAAAGATCCCATGTGCTTCTTCTATGCATAACAAGGACAGAGTTGGAAATAAGAGCAATTGTAATATATCAGGTCAGGTCTGGACACCACTGAGAGCACTGGATCAGGGTGAATTGCTCAAACCAGTGCTACTTACAGCCCACAACTAGAGTCCATAGGCATCAAACCAGTCACACAGAGCACTTCAGCTGCCAATCTGGCCAGCAGGAAGCCTCACAAGTGAAACCCCTCCAGCACACCAGCTTTTCCTGCACCACAATCAGACCCAGATCTTACACACAGGTGAGAGGGTATAAAACCCAATCTCACCAACTCCAAACAGGTTTTCCCAATCCCAAAAGTCCAGCCACAGTCCACAGACAATGGAGAGTAGGGTGAGTCCATGTCTATGGTTAATGACTGGTTAGGGTGACTAACTATTATCAGCCAAAGCAAAATGCAGGACTATGTAGCACTTTAAAGACTAACAAGATGGTTTATTAGATGATGAGCTTTCATGGGCCAGACCCACTTCCTCAGATCAAATAGTGGAAGAAAATAGTCACAACCATATATACCAAAGGATACAATTACAAAAAATGAACACTACATAGTCCTCCATTTTGCTTCAGCTACACCAGACTGTGACGGGCCGGCCCCTGACCAGGGGCGGGGGGAGCGGAGCCCCCGCCGGCCGTCACTCTCCCAGGGGCGGGGCGAGCGGAGTCCCCGCCGGCGGGGTTCCGCCGGCCAGCCCCAGACCCCCCAGCAACCCCGCAACTCCAGCCGCCGGGGGCGGCAGGTGGGGGCACTCCCCCCGCGCCTGCGCCGGCAGCTTACAGGTGGCTCACCCCCCACCGGCCCACGCAGGGAAGGCGGGGCCAGGGCACACGGCCACTGGTGAGGGCCGACAGCGGGGACGTGCCTGGAAGGGGCGGGGCCCTGGGCGGCGGCCGGCACGGCGGGCCAGTTTAAAAGTGCCCGCCGCCGGAGAAGCGGGGCGCAGGATCCTCGCGGCGGCGGAGGAGCAGCCCCCGCCGCAGGACGGAGCGAGAGCGCCACACAGCCCGGCTGCCGGCCCGGCGCTGGTCCCGGGGCCTCCGGGACAGCCACTGCCCCTGGTGAGCGCTCAGCCCCTCGCCAGACGGCGGGCAGACCCGCCGCGCCGAGCCAGGAGGGACCGGGACGGCCAGGAGCGCGCCAGGGCCGGAGAACTCACCCCCGAGACTCCGCCGGAACGTCGGACGCCGCAGACCGCCGAGTCGAGGTAGGGGCCAGGGCGACGGGGATCGGCCGGCAGACCCAACGGGAGGGAGGAAGGAGCCCGGGGCAGGGCGCTTCTGGCAGCCGTGGGTGGACGTGACGAAGGGGGGAGAATCCTCACCCCCCCCGTCCACCGTGCCGGGGCGCTAGTGGCCCCGGCGCTTAGGGCCCCAGGCTGGGACCCAGAGAGAGGGTGGGACCGGGTCCCCCTCCCTCCACACGGGGAGCGTCCAGCACCCGACAGCCGCACTAACCGACAGGGACCAAATTAGAACCCCGGACTGGGGGGAAGACTTAAAGCTAGGGGCTTCAGCCCCACCCTGCTCGGCGGGTACTCACGGCCCGGGGTTCGCTGACCCCCCCTTCTGGCTGGGAGGGGGTGATCGCACCCCAGGGGCCCGGACCCCACATCGGTGGCCCAGGGACAACACAGGACAAAAGGAGGACCAAAAGGGGTCCGCAGACCCCCCCCTCTCGGACCAGGAGGGGGTGATCGCACCCCGAAACCCTCACACAGACTAACACGGCTACATTTCTATTACTATTATCAGCCAGTGGTCTGAATGAGCTATCTACTGCCATCTGTTAATCAACTGTAGGAAAAGGCTTCACGAGCAGACCTTATTTATATAGACAACCTACTTTGCCACAGAGATCAGTAGACACACTTGGGCTGCGTCTAGACTGGCAAGTTTTTCCGCAAAAGCATATGCTTTTGCGTAAAAACTTGCCAGCTGTCTACACTGGCCGCTTGAATTTCCGCAAGAATACTGACTTCCTACTGTCTGAAATCAGTGCTTCTTGCGGAAATATTATGTTGCTCCCGTTCGGGCAAAAGTCCCTTTTGCGCAAAAGTGCCAGTGTAAACAGCTCAGATTTGTTTTGAGCAAAAAAGCCCCGATTGCAAAAATGGCGATTGGGGCTTTTTTGCTCAAAAGCGTGTCTAGATTGGCACAGACACTTTTCCGCAAAAAGTGCTTTTGCGGAAAAGCGTCCGTGCCAATCTAGACGCTTTTTTCTGCAAATGCTTTTAACGGAAAACTTTTAATGGAAAGTATTTGCGGAAAATCATGCCAGGCTAGACGTAGCCTTGCTGTGTCAAGGTGATCAATTTTGGCTCTTTTGGGTTGAAATTCACTTAAGACTTGGAGCTGGGAGAATGAAATGTTGTTATCCATATTGTATAATTAAAAGGTTAAAGATCTGAACTTAATATGACCTGGCTTAGGGTCTACCATAACTTGAACACTAAGCAGAGGATAGTGAGTCACATCTAACTGAAAGTCACAAAAGATGGAAACAGGATTTATTTCTGGTGGTGTAGAGTCTATTTGGAAGTCCTCAATTATATCTGACACTTTATAGCCATTGTTTAAAGGCAGAGCTGACTAGAATCATTTGAGAGTCCTTGTCTTGTCTCAGTGACCGCTTGAGCAAAAATCATTGATATAATCTTGTGTAGACTGACCTTGGACTCAACATGCAGGTAGTATGTTGAAGGGCAGTGTAAGGAGGCAATGATGGTGAGGTACCATATTACCTAGTGAAATCAGTGGTGCTGAAATCACTAAGGCCTGGAATTTGACCACAGAACTGATACTTTCTGAGCAAAGACTCAATTTTTGCTATTTAAAAAGTAAATCAATGTTACAGAAAACTGCAACACTCTCTGGTAACTTTTTAAAAATCAAACTTTAAACTTTATTGAAAAAATTGGATCATTTGCAATTGAAAATATTTGACCTACACTTAAGGCAACTGATTTAATTTTGTGTAAATTTTTGCATAATAAAGGATGGCATTTTTTTTAAATGTTCAGTTATATAGGTATACATTTTGATCAGATCTATTTGATGTGATATTTGTGTGTGGTTGTGATTTGGTGTGGTTTTTTTTCCCCTCAAACAAAAAATCCGGGGGGGGGAGCACCCACCAAAACGGTTCAAATTGGGCCCTGCACTTCCTAAAGCCAGCCCTGCACATGGCCCACTTTGTACAGAATTTGGAGCAAACACCACCAGTGGGTGCAACAATGATCTGCATGCTCATATTAAAATCCAATAATGTGACAGCAATGCTTCCTGATTCTCAGTCTTCTGCTCCAGCCAAAAGGCAATTCAAGTACTGTCTCCCACAGTTGCTTCCCAAACAGAAGATATTATGGATCCTCTCATGAATTTTGAATGTAGAACATCCTTTCATGTTTCAGCATCCATTTGGCTCCCTCTGGTGATTGACAGCAGCTGAGCAAGAAATATTTTTGCAGTTCAAGTTTTAAATGTAAAGTCATTCCCACATCCATCTGTCTGTTTTTCTTCATTCTCACATGAAGACTCCCAATAACCATCATACAGCTTAGCACTAGATACAAAGGGCAATCTATAATGCTACTTCAGAATATCACAATATATACAAATCTCTGCTGTAACAACCGGCTAATCCAACAGCCAGTTGTCAATGTTTTCTATTCCAATGAGCTTGTTGATGATCATTCCTGTGACAGGAATAATATGATCACTACTGTCTGGGCTGATCAGATAAGCAGCGTCCAAAGAGAGGAGTGTCTGGCATATCTCCTGTTGGTTAACTTGGTAGATTTTGCTGTTTCGTTGTAAGCAGGATTCCTGCTGCAGTTAGTGCCTGCTGTTAAACTCAATTGATCGTCTTACAATATTTATATGAATTATTGCAAAATTCATGTATTTTGAATAGGATTATTTTTATATCAGCTATTCATTAAGTGGGTTTCATTTGACTGGGCATCTATCCAAGATCTCAGATAACTGTAATCTCTTAAAGGTAGCCCACAAACGTATCTATTGATTCACTTCATGAAGTATATTAAGTGATTTATATTTTTTCTGTGATCTACACATAGACTTTTCCCATGCAATAGCATTAATTACTATACATCAACCAAACAATTTTGTTTTCTATTTGGTGATCTCTCAAGAGTAATTTACACACACATAAAATTGCACTAACATGCTAAACAGAAATGAAGTTTTGACTGAAATAGGCTTTAAATTTTTTTTAAAGTCCATTATAGTTTAAATTTAAGAATATTACATGTACATAATACACATATACAATAATTATATAATTTACACTTCTCCAGGAATAGTGAATGCAGGGTTTGTTTGTTTTTTACTTTTTATATCTATTGGCAAACAAGGTCTAGCAGTATTCTAACACTTTCTTGCAGTATTTGCCATTTTAATGTCAGAGAATGCCAATTCAAATCCATAATAAGGAAAAAAATTAACTGGGTCCACTCTGTATTTAAATACAGGCAGTCCCCAGGTTACGTACAAGATAGGGACTGTAGGTTTGTTCTTAAGTTGAATCTGTATGTAAATCGGAACTGGCGTCCAGATTCAGCTGCTGCTGAAACTGACCAGCGGCTGACTACAGGAAGCCCGAGGCAGAGTTGCAATGCCCCCGGCTTCCTGGAATCAGCCGCTGATCAGTTTCAACAGGCTGAATCTGGACGCCAGTTCCATACAGATTCAACTTAAGAACCCCAGGCATCCAGAAGTCAGCTGCTGCTGAAACTGATCAGCGGCTGATTCCAGGAAGCCCGGGGCAGAGCAACTCTGCCTCGGGCTTCCTGTAGTCAGCGCTGGTCAGTTTCAGCAGCGGCTGACTTGGGGACCCCTGGGGCAGAGCAGCTGCGGTGCTGCTGGGTTGGTCCAGTAGCGCCCAAAGTGGCGCTGCGGGACCAACCGGCAGCGCCCCAGCTGTTCTACCACAGGCGTCCGGAGAAAAGCCTGGTCTGCTGGGGGGGGGGGGGCGTACTAGCTGCGGCCCCCTCTCCCCCCAGCAGACCAGGGAGACGCGGGTGGCGGACCGAGACGCACCGCGGTCCCGCCGTCCGGGTCCTCCGCGGCTTTGCTCCGCGTCTCCCTGGGAGACCAGCAGACCAGGGAGACGGGGAGCAAAGCCTCTGAGGACGCCGGCAGTGGGACAGCCGCGGCACGTCTGGGCTGTCCGCTGCCCGCGTGCTCCGTGGCTTTGCTCCACGTCTCCCTGGTCTACTGGAGACCAGGGAGACGCGGAGGAAACCCCGTTCGTAACTGCGGATTCGACATAAGTCAGATCCGCGTAACTCGGGGACTGCCTGTATACAGGTATGCAGAATTATTATGTGTTCAGTGGGCAAGGCTGGCAGTGCTTTTATTAATATTGCCTTACACTTTCATTATAAGACTATTTTCAGTTCTTACAACTTTCCAACATTTTAACTATTTGGGAAGAAATTTGCTATGTTTGATGTTTGTCTTGAGCTGACTGTTTCTGGAAACAAGGCTATGGAAAAACATATTGTTTTACCCATGTAAAACAATTCTGGAGATCGTTTTCTTTCAACAGCTGTCATGTCTCTATGCTTTTGAGCAGAGACTTGAAATTTGGCAGCAGATTGGCAAATCTGAGTCAGTGATGTGCCTGTTGCTATCCCTGAGAAAATCTACCCAAAAGTATAAGCCTAAGAAAATTCAGTTCTCACTGAAGTCAATAGAGACATCTTCAGTTCTAGCATCTAACATTTCAAAAGATTCTATCTCATTACACATGCTCGAGACTTTCATCGTTCCTAGCGTGGATGAGATAGAGCATGTTCATCCCCATGAAGCTGGGGTTAGGGAAAGTAATAAGGACATTGGACAAGCAGGACTGGAAGAATGGGAGAAAAGGTAAATTATGACCGGAACTACCTGGATAAGGAGACTGGGACTGGGAGCTAGAGGGAAGGGGAAGCTGGAACTAAGAAGGAGGGGAGGGAACAGGCCAGGCAGGGAGACTGGGAACTGGTGAGGACAAGGGCAGGTACTAGAATCCATCTGTCTATGAGGAACACACAGATCAGACAAGAAGCTGGGGGATGAATGGGGAGAGAGAGAGAGAGAGAGAGAGAGAGAGAGAGAGCCTGGGATTGGCTGCATAAGGAGCCTGAGACTAGGAACCAAAGGGAGGCAGGAGGCAGGGGAGACAAATCTGACAAAGTAGTGGGCAAACTGGGCCTGGCTAGACAAGGACTAGGGTAAGAAGCCACGAAAGAAGTGGGACAGAAAGCTGAGCCTGGATGAGGAACGGGAGAAAGTTTAAACTGGGGAGTCAGTTGTGTTGTGGTGGTGAAGATGCAAGGAGAGGAGGACTGAGGAGGGGAGGGCTGTGAATGGCTGTGCAATAAACTGGGAATAAGAAGCCTGACCAATGTAGACTGAGATGGAGATTGTATAGATATGGAGAATGTTCCTAGCAAAAGGACCCCACCCTAGCCTGGGAAAGAGACGAGATTATGACAGGCCAGATTGGAAACAACAAGGCAGAAGAGTCTGTGAGACTGCGCTCACTAGGTAACACTCCCCTCCAGAGCTTGGAAAAGAAGTCAAGATTCCTCTGTCTCACCATTCCTTTGCTGTAAGCAAATTTCTGCAGAGTTTATTGGCAAACTATATGTCTCATGCCCCTCTAGTGCTGGGCGACATAGAGGATAAAATCTACTGCTGCTATCAGTTATTCCATTAGCTCAAATGGCAGAGGTCTTTGCAGTACATATAAATGTTCCAACACTAACGGTGATCCATAGATCTGTCAATACTATGCCACAGAATGGAATATCTGAGGTGGGCAGGAGGGCAGGGTTGTTGTTTTTTTTTTTAAATCTAGGCAACTGCTGAGAAAGCCCTACCTTGCATCTGACGAAGTGGGTCTTTGCCCATGAAAACTTATGGTCCAATAAATCTGTTAGTTTATAAGGTGCCACAGGACTTCTCGTTGTTCTTGCAGATTCAGACTAACACAGACACCTCTCATACTTCTGCTCAGTAGAGGAACTTAAACATGGACCAGAAATAGGCTCCACAGTCACAAAACACCCCACATGTCCAGCTTCCTTTTCCTGATGCGATGGATGGCCATCTTAGCAAGCATAGGAGGAGTTGATGAGGTCTCTCAATTCCATGGGTTGTGCATAAATGGGGAGGAGTGGGAAAAAAAGCAGGCAGAACCTAATAACAAGTTTTGGAGGAGCCAGAAGAGTGGTCGGAACCTGATGCACTCTTCAAAGGTATGTGCCAGGGTCTCCTTCTTGCTGCAAATTGGAAGGTGTGTACTTACTGTGGTTGCTGGAAGATGGTGGGCCTAAGCCAGCCCAAACCTAAAGACAGACGGAGGAGCCCAAAGAGGGTCTGCAACATGATATACCTTACATATATGCGCATGAGGTTCTCTTCACCACAGACTGGAAAGTGTGTACTATTTGTAGTAATGAGTCAGGTAGGTCTGCACAGAATAACGCTCTCCTCCCCAAAATTAAGGGGTAGGAAACACTAACCCAGGTTACTATAGGCTGTAACAGAGGGTGGGTCATGTAGGCTCCGCCCCCCCCGCCTCTGTCCCCCTATCAGTCTTTCCCTCTGTCCTTCTTTCAACTCCGCTTCCAGGTTCTGCTGCCTTCACCTAGCCCGGTTCCAGATGTGGTGGATTTCTCGGTGTCCGGCCAGCTCCCGGGTTGCACGTTCCACTGCGGCTCTCGCCGGCCGCCAACTGGTTGCTCCCCTCCTGGGCTTACGGCTGGGCGTCGAGCTGGGGCATTTGGCGTTCCTCCCGGCCCTTCTGGTCGCTCGGTGCCTGCGGGGGTTGAGAGCACAGCCAGCTCCTGCTCTCCCCTTCTCTCTCCTCCCTTTAGCCCTCCCCGTGTGGCGTCCTGATGCGCCCCTGAGTCGGCACCGGCCAGGCATCCCGGGGTTCTAAGGCCTGCGGGTTTGGGCTTGGGCGCCACTGCGCCTATGTAATATCACCGTGCACGCCACTCGGCATAGCGGCTGCGCCCAGACGGTGGGCTGCTGTCACGCCCAGACGGCGGGCTCCTGCCACCGGGCCACCTGTAGTGTGGGGACTGGATCCCCTACCACATAGGCTTCTGGGGCATCAAATGATAAAACAGAAGTGAGAGTGAGATAATGGGTAAAAAAGTCAGGGATCCAGAGAGACACCGAGTAGAGAACCCCTGATAGTGTCCACTGCTCCTCAAAAGTGTCTCGTCAGTGCACATCACCCAGAGAAACTCTGCCTGGAGATGTGCTTGTACAAGAGACAGGAGATAAGGTCCAAGTTTGGAGAGCACCCATCTGTCTAGTTTCCTTCTCCTGGTGTGATGGATGGCCACCTTGGCCAGTACAGGTTGGACCTCCCTGGTCCAGCACCTTGGGACCTGACCAGTCCTGGATGAAGGATTTTGCTGGACAAGAGGAGGTCATTTGTGGACCGCTGCCACTAGCCCCCTGGCCTGGCTGGTGGGCCTCCTGGACCTCCTGCTGGTCCCACTGCCCTGCTGACCCCTCTGGGCAGGCATTGCTGCCATAGATTCAGGACCCTCCGAGTAGCCATGTGCACCATGCTGGAGCTCTGGGACCTGCCGTGAAGCCGTGCACCACAGCTCTCTGCTCCACTGAGTTACCGTGGCTCCCAGTCCCTCTGGGCAGCCACGGTGCCACAAGCTGGGCAGCCTTGCCATCAGCTCACTGCAGGCATCCCACTGCCCTGCCAGCCCTATATGGATGCTTGCCACTGACCCTCCACCAGGACTCTCTGGTCCTGCAACATCCATGCTGGATCATGGATTTTGCTGGACCAGAGAATCCTGGTTAAGAAAGTTTGAACCTGTTCCAGAAGGAGGTTGATAGGAAAGCCTTACAGACTTTGTGGGTGATGGATGAGGTGTGTGTAAATGAGAAGGTGCAGGGAAAAGTGCAGGCAGAACCTCAGCAGGAAGTTCTGGAGAAGCTGGGCTTGCGGTTGAAACCTGACATACCCTCTGTTGATGGATCTCCTTCTAACCACACAGTGGAAGGTTTGTAGTGAAAGAGGCAAGGGATTTCAGGGAAAGAATGGATAATCTCACAGTCAAGGCAGTAGAATGAAGTTCTGGTAAAATAGATTCTATTCCTGCCTATGCCACTGAGTTCCTCTGTGGTCCTGGGCAAATCATTTAAACAAAATTTTTCAGAGGTTTTACTAATTGTGTGTGCCTCATCTTCTGATGCCCAGCTTGAATACCTGGGAGCTGATTACAAAAATGCTAAACAATGACAGCTTCACAGTCATGGGAGATGTGCTATGAGTATGTTAATGGCTGTCAAGTATAAGAAACAAGAAGACCTTCCAAACAGCCAGCCTGCCACCTTCGGAGTGTGCTGCAGCCAAAAGGGTGCCCAGGCCATAATCCTGCTCCTACTCCTACTCCTCCTCTTTCCCCCAAGGTCCTATTCTTACTCCACCTCTTCCTGTCTCTACTCCACCCACATGGAAGCCTGGGGGGTGGAGGAAGGAAGTCAACAGGTGTGCATGGTGCATGGGTTCTCTTGGGGGAAGGGGTGAAGAGGCATGTATGAGCAGCCAGGTGGACAGGCAGGGTCTTGGGGGAAAGAGTGAAGAGCGGTGAGTGGTGGGGGGAACTGAGAGAAGATGTGAAGAGGCATAAGAGATGGATGGCAGATGGAAAGAGGCATGAGAGGTGGGCATGGGGGTATTGGAGGAAGGGACAAGTGGAACTGTGGGGAAGCATGGCGGGGGCTTTGGTGGGAGGAGGTCAATCAGGAGCAGGCCTCAGGGCAAGGCTTCAGTCCAGGTGTGCCTTATCTTCCGAAATGGAGGAGTCACATTTTGCCCATGAATATATAATACTAAGTCATCTGAAAAATCAGGTTCTAAAGGTATCTCAAATTGGGCACCCAAAATTAATAGATATTTTTTATTTTAATCCTTCTGCATGTGAGTTACCCCTCGGTAAAATAGGAATAATATTCTTCACCTCACAAGGCTGTTGTAAAGATTAATTATCTACAACCTGTGAAGCAGTCAGGTACTATAATGATATGCATCTAACGAAAGCCCTAGAGGAAATTCATAATTCTGTCTTCAGAGCAGGGTTCAAATGGTGTGCAGGAAATCAGACAAAACCAAAATATTGAATAGCTGGTCATTAATGTAGCACAATCCATCCTTTGCACAGAATTTGGCAGGGATACTGTGAAAGCAGAGGTTACTCACCTTGTGTAGTAACTGGAGTTCTTCAACATGGGGTCCCTGTGGATGTTCCATGATAGGTCTTGGTGCCGTCCCAGCACCTGGATCGGAGATTCTGAAGCAATTCCTGTGGGAGTCGCACATGCACTGTACCAACCAGCACGTTTTCCAGTAGGCACCATGCCTGCACGGACCACGCCTCCAGTTCCTTCTCTACCCCCGAGGCCTTATAGGTCCAAAGCAGAGGAGAGGAGGGTGGGTCATGGAGCATCCACGGGAACACCATCTCGAAGAACTCCAGTTACTACACTGAGGGTATGTCTACACTACCACCCTAGTTCGAACTAGGGTGGTAATGTAGGCAACCGGAGTTGCAAATGAAGCCCGGGATTTGAATTTCCCAGGCTTCATTTGCATCTCGCCGGGCGCCGCCATTTTTAAATGTCCGCTAGTGCGGACTCCGTGCCTCGCGGCTACACGTGGCACGGACTAGGTAGTTCGGATTAGGCTTCCTATTCCGAACTACCGTTACGCCTCATTCCACGTTCCACGTGCCAATACGTTCCATGAGGAGTAACGGTAGTTACTTCATTTGCAACTCCAGTTGTCTACATTACCACCCTAGTTCGAACTAGGGTGGTAGTGTAGACATACCCAGAGTGAGTAACCTCCACTTCTTCTTCAAGAGGACCCTGTGGATGCTCCATGCTGATTGATTAGCAATATTGGCATGTGGAGGCTGGGGCTTCAGGATATTACGGAAGGCCAATGATAGAACCGCAGAGTCCACAGAGGTATCATGCCCATAGTACAGCTTTGTGGCTAGAGACTGGATGGTGAGGAATCTGTCGTGAGGCAGGTCGGTTCTTGCCATTGTGGAATCTAGGTGGACTCCAATGAATTGAATAGTCTGGGAAGGATGGCTAGATGACTTTTCACAGTTTATGTGAAGGCACAGCTTTTGAAAACAATGGATAGTTGTTGCCATCACACAGACTGCCTCAGAGTGTGATGTGGCTTTGAGGAGGCAGTCATCGAGGTAAGAAAATATGAACATTCCCAACGCATCAAGATGTGCTGTGGTGACATGAGCACCTTGGAGAAAATCCAAAGGGCCGCAGACAGGCCAAATGGAAGGACCTGATATTGGTAGTGATGTGGGCCTACTGTGAACTTTAAGAACCTTTTGTGAGCTGGGTGTATGAGAATATGGAAATATGAGACCTGGAGGTTGAGGGCTGAAAACCAGTCCCCATGTTGCAATGCCGGGATAATCATGGATCGAGCGACCATGTGAAATCATTGCATCTTGAAAATCTTGCTGAAGTTGTGAAAATCTAAGATTGGTCTCCGTCCCCCTGACTTGACTGATCCCTTGTGTTGTTCTGGGACCAGTCCTATGGTTCTGAGATCTAGCAAATGTATCACCTCTTGATGTAACAGATTCTTGTGATAAGGGTCCCTGAAGAGGGACAGGTTGGGAGGGTAGGTTGGAGGCTTGAAGAAGAAGGGAATGGTGTATCCTGATAGGATGATATCAAGCATCCATTTGTCTGTGCTGACAGTGGCCCATTGGCGATAAATGGGTGGAGAGGGCTTTGGAATGTGTTTGTGTCACTGGTGGCATTGACACTTCTGGGAGGTCTTCGAGGCCCTCGACCAAGGCCTTAGATTTGTTTAATGTCCGATGGTGGCTGAGGGGCTGAACCTGATGAATGTCGGCATCTATGGAACTGAGGTCGGTTTCTATTCAAATTGGAGTCCGCACATTGATTGAGGTAAGCAGGATACCAAGGTCATTGACAAGGTTGGTAGCGGTACTGCCTACGTCTGTTAGCGGGTATATGGATGCCCAGGGTGCAGAGAGGGTGGCATGTGAATCCTTCGTTGTATTAAGGACTTCATTGGTTTTGCTGGCAAAGAGTTTTTGCCTGTCAAAGGGCAAATCCTCGATGGTGGCTTGTGTTTCACAAGGGAATGTGGCTGGGGAGAACCATGATGCCCCCCTGCGCATCACAACTGCAGTGGCAATGGTTCCAGCCACTGTGTCTGCTGCAGTGAGTGCAGGCTGGAGAGCTGCCCATGAAATAATGTGTCCCTCAGCCACAATGGCCATAAATTGGGGTCTCTTTGCCTCAGGGATGTCGTCCGTAAAGTCCAACAGTTTAGAATAATTCCTAAAATCATACTTTGCCAGCACGGCTGAGTAATTCAAAATCCTAAACTAAAAAGTTGCCAAAGTATAGGCCTTTCAACCGAAGAGGTCTAATCTCTTGCTGTTTTTATCTGGTGGAGTGGTACAGAAACTAGGCTGTTTGGCTCATTGCTGTGCTGCCTTCACCACTAAAGAGTTCAGTGTCAGATGGGTGAATAAAAACTCTTAGCAAGCACGTAGCATTTTTTGTCCGCTCTTTTGCACATGGATGGTATCAATGCTGGGGTTTGCCAAATCGTATTGGCTGGGTTTAGGATAGCTGGGTTGATGGGGAGGGCTATTTTGGAGGACGGAGAATCTTGTAGGATGTCTGTGAGCTCATGCTGCAGTTTGGCAACCTCCTCAGTAGTGATCTTGAGCTCTTCTGTAACTCTTCTAAAGAGTTTGTTAAAGTGAGCAAAGTCATCCACAGCCGAAGGTGGATGAGG
Organism: Pelodiscus sinensis; assembly: GCF_049634645.1. Taxonomy (NCBI): domain Eukaryota; kingdom Metazoa; phylum Chordata; order Testudines; family Trionychidae; genus Pelodiscus; species Pelodiscus sinensis. The sequence goes on along the minus strand of NC_134712.1, from coordinate 232,109,629 downwards.
CGTGACAGCCTCATCAGGTGAGCATGATGAATTTGTTGGAGGTGACGTGTCCGATGGTGATTCCTCCACAGCCTGACACTCTCGAGGATCTGGTATGAGAGGATGTTACACTGATAAGGTTGTGTGTGATGTAAAAGTAGGCAGTTTGTACGGGCTGAGCTGGGTGCTGTGGCGTCTCCTATAGGAACCCCAAGGGCTCCAGTAAGGCCACTGAGAAGGGTGTAGCATCATTGGAGGCATTCAGTGGTGGCCACAGCACGGAGGAGGTGCATGTGGGTCGTAACGTGGCTTGTAGTAGTGCCTTGGGGGGGCTGCATAGAGTTCACAATTCAAAGGAAGGGTAGAAGGGAGAACAGCAAAATAGAGACAATGGATTTCGGGAAGGCAGATTTTGGTAAGCTCAGAGAGCTGATAGGTAAAGTCCCATGGGAATTGAGACTGAGAAGAAAAACAACTGAGGAGAGCTGGCAGTTTTTCAAAGGGACATTGTTAAGGGCCCAAAAGCAAGCTATTCCGATGTGTTGGAAAGATAGAAAATATGGCAAAAGACTGCCTTGCTTAACCACAAGATCTTGAATGATCTAAAAATAAAAAAGGAGTCATATAAAAAATGGAAAGTAGGATAAATTACAAAGGATGAATATAGGCAAACAGCACAGGAATGCAGGGGCAAGATTAGAAAGGCAGAATAAGCTCAAACTAGCTACGGGAATAAAGGGAAACAAGAAGACATTTTATAAATACATTAGAAGCAAGAGGAAGACCAAGGAGAGGGTAGGCTCACTGGTCAGTGAAGAGGGAGAAATAATAACAGGAAACTTGGAAATGGCAGAGATTCTCAATGACTTCTTTGTTTTGGTCTTTACCAAGAAGTCTCTAGGAATGCCTAAAATAGTGAATGCTAGTGGGAAGGGGGTAGTTTTAGAAGGTAAAATAAAAAAAAGAACAAGTTAAAAATCACCTAGAAAAGTTAGATGCCTGCAAGTCACCAGGGCCTGATGAAATGCATCCTAGAATACTCAGGGTATGTCTACACTACCCCCCTAGTTCGAACTAGGGGGGTAATGTATGCATACCGAACTTGCTAATGAAGCCCGGGATTTGAATTTCCCGGGCTTCATTAGCATAAAGCCGGCTCCGCCATTTTTAAAAGCCGGCTTGTTCGAACCCCGTGCCGCGCGGCTACACGCGGCACGGGCTAGATAGTTCGAACTATGTAGCCATTCCGATCTATCTGTACGCCTTGTGGAATGAGGTGTACAGATAGATCGGAATGGCTACATAGTTCGAACTATCTAGCCCGTGCCGCGTGTAGCCGCGCGGCACGGGGTTCGAACAAGCCGGCTTTTAAAAATGGCGGAGCCGGCTTTATGCTAATGAAGCCCGGGAAATTCAAATCCCGGGCTTCATTAGCAAGTTCGGTATGCATACATTACCCCCCTAGTTCGAACTAGGGGGGTAGTGTAGACATACCCTCAAGGAGCTGATAAAGGAGGTATTTTGGCCTCTGAGGATAGAACAAGAAGCAATGGGCTTAAACTGCAGCAAAGGAGGTTTAGGTTGGACATTAGAAAAAGTTCCTAACTGTCAGGGTGGTCAAACACTGGAATAAATTGCCCAGGGAGGTTGTGGAATCCCCATCTGTGGAGATATTTAAGAGTAGGTTAGATAAATGTCTATGAGGGATGGTCTAGACAGTATTTGGTCCTGCCATGAGGGCAGGGGACTGGACTCGATGACCTCTCGAGGTCCCTTCCAGTCCTAGTATTCTATGATTCTATGATTATGGGGAAAAGGATGCCTGTACTTCATCATCTTCACTGTTGGAAAATTGCAATGGTAGCAGAGACAGTGTCTGAGGAACAGCTGGTCTCGGCGATGTATCTGTACTGAAAAGTGGTGACAGAGGTGCAGACTTGACCGCCAGATTTGAATTGTGCTTATATGGGAGTGGCGCTGTCAGGATTGGTACTAGAGTCTGCAACTTCAGCTTGTACGGTGCCAACAATGTGGTCGGTGCGGATGGTAGCGACTGTTGATATGTTGGTGGTACCAAATATATAATCAGTGCCACAAGTCTGGATGGTGCTGGTGGTGTTGATGAATGGGTTGGTGCCATCAGTACTGAGACTAAGACAGATGCCATCAGTGCCAAAACCGAGCGTGATGCTCTTGGTGCCAAGACAGAAGATGATGCCATCAGTGCCGATAGTGATGGTACCATGGTTTTCTGTATCAATGCCATAGTTGACACCTGTGGTGTATCCAATGGTGCCAGGGTATTTATCAGTATGGCAGAGGTTACTGGTATGGCACTAAGGTGCTGTCTGGGGCCTTTGTGATTAGAAACGGCAACGGCCGGCGATGCAGTGATGCCTGAGTGCCTGGGGCATCATATGTGCTGACGCAAGTCCTGTGAGCCAATTGTCTGGAGGGGGACATTTTCTTGACGGCAGTCTCCAGCTGAGTCACTGAGGAACTTCTCCTCTTTGGTGCCTTCTTGCAGTGAGAGGAGCCTGGGGGTGATCATACCTCCCTAGTTTGTACTTCAGATCCAAGGGAAGATGTAGGCTCTTTTCCATTAAAATCAGCTTTAATCAGAGACCTCTCTCTTTGCAGGTCCTTGCCTTAAGTTTGGTGCAATGAGGGCAATTCTTAGTTGAGTGCTGTTCCTCCAGGCATCTGATGCATTGCGAGTGTCCATCAGAAATAGGCATTGCCTCTTTGCAGGAGGCACAGCATTTGAAGCCTGGGGAACCAGGCATGATGTAAAAGAAAAGGTTTTTTTTTAACTATTAACAATAAACTCACTAAATAACACTAATAACAAGAAACTAACTATAAACTATCTAAACTATTGCATAATAGTCAAAAAAGAAGAGAACTGCAGAGCTCCATCTCAGGCTGAGGGCAGTTGAGAAGGAATTGGAGGGTGCAGGCTACACTTCAAAATCTCCAGTCCAGGTGCCAGGACAGCACCAAAACCCAGCGTAGAACATCCATGGGGGCCTCTCAAAGAAGAAAAAAATAATATGTCATCACATAATTAGAGATTATATCCTAAAACACATATTCAAATTAAGGTTACATATATACCCTTAATATTGACACTTCCTAATTGTTGAGTGCTTGTTAGTTTGTTTGTTTTTTGTTTTAATAACTTGTGTATAATAAGCAAATGTCTCCATGTTATCTTCATAGCATACACACAGAGAAGATGTATAAAAACATACAGTATTCTTGTAGGAAGGTTGCAACATACCACTACTTTCTTTCTTAGAATCCAAACCCTAAACACAAGAATCCAAAAAGAGAGACAGACAAAGCAGGCTGCTCCCTATAGCTGAGGCACAACTCAACCCACATTACTCTAGGCTTGTTTTCAGCACACTGACTCAGCTTGCACACAGAAGTTTCAGAGCTCCACAGCCTTCAAGAATAACCAGAAAACACGTATAGCTTGTAATTTTAACATACTAATTTTACATATACTACTGTCTATTTCTTCCTGTGTATATCCACAAATCAACACACACACACACACACACACACACACACGCTTAATTTTAGGTATCACAAATCAACACACACACACACACACACACACACACACACACACACACACGTGCTTAATTTTAGGTATCACTGATTAGGAAAGTTCCTTTGTGACATAATGTGGGACTATACCAAGGGAGTCATTGGAATGAGATCTCAGAAGGCAAGCAAATAATGTTGAGCCTTGTTGAGACAAGGTTTTGTCTAGAAATGAGTGACAGGGGAGAGATCATGTGAGGATTACCTGTTGTGTTTCTTCCCTTTGGGGAATCTGGCATTGGCCACTGTCCACAGACAGAATCATAGAATCATAGAACCATAGAGCTGGAAGAGACCTCCAAAGGTCATCAAGTCCAGCCCCCTGCTTTAGGCAGGACCAATCCCAACTAAATCAACTGAGCCAGGGCTTTGTCAAGCCGAGACTTAAACACCTCTAGGGATGGAGACTCCATTACTTCCCTAAATAACCCATTCCAGTGCTTCACTACCCTCCTAGTGAAATAGTTTTTCCTAATATCCAACCTGGACCTCTCCCACCTCAACTTGAGACCATTGCTTCTTTTTCTGCCATCTGTCACTACTGAGAACAGTCTTTCTCCATCCTCTGAAGGCTGAAGGCTGCTATCAAATGCCCCCTCGGTCTTTGCTTCTGCAGACTAAACAGACACAACTCCCTCAGCCTCTCCTCATAGGTCATATGCTCCAACCCCCTAATAATTTTGGTTGCCCTCCGCTGAACCCTCTCCAATGCATCCACATCCTTTTTCTAGTGGGGGATCCAGAACTGGACACAATACTCCAGATGTGGCCTAACCAGAGCCGAATAAAGGGGAATAATGACATCTCTGGATCTGCTGGCAATGCTCCTCTTAATGCAACCTAATATGCCATGAACCTTCTTGGCTACAAGGGCACACTGTTGACTCATATCCAGCTTCTCATCCACTGTAACCCCCAGGTCCTTTTCTGCAGAACTACTTCTTAGCTGGTTGGTCCCCAGCCTGTAACAATGCTTGGGATTCTTTCGTCCCAAGTACAGGACTCTGCACTTGTCCTTGTTGAACCTCATCAGATTTCTTGTGGCCCAATCCTCCAATTTGTCTAAGTCCCTCTGGACCCTATCTCTGCCCTCAAGCGTATCTACCTCTCCCCCTAGCTTAGTGTCATCCGCAAACTTGCTGAAGGTGCAATCCATCATTTTATCCAGGTCATTAATAAAGATATTGAACAAAACCAGTCCTAGAACCGAACCTTGGGGCACTCCACTAGAAACCAACCGCCATCCTGACATCGAGCTGTTGATCACTACCCGCTGGTCCTGGCCTTCTAGCCATCTTTCTAGCCATCTTACTGTCCATTTATCCAATCCACATTCCCTTAACTTGCTGGCAAGAATATTGTGGGAAACCGTATCAAAAGCCTTGCTAAAGTCAAGGTATATCACTTCCACTGACTTTCCCATGTCCACAGAGCCAGTTACCTCATCATAGAAGCTAATCAGATTGATCAGGCAGACTTACCCTTTGTGAATCCATGCTGACTATTCCTAATCACTTTCCTCTCTTCCAAGTGCTCCAAGATCCTTAAGGATCTCTTCCATGATTTTTCCAGGAACCGAGGTAAGACTGACTGGCCTGGAGTTCCCTGGATCGTCCTTCTTCTCTTTTTTGAAGATGGGCACTACATTTGCCTTTTTCTAATCATCCGGGATTTCTCCCGACCTCCACAACTTTTCAAAGATAATGGCTAAAGGCTCCTTGATGGCATTTGCCAACTCCTTCAGTACCCTCTGATGCATTAAGTCTGGATCCATGGCTTTGTGTACGTTTAGCTTTTCTAAATAGTTCCTAACCTGTTCTTTACCCACCAAAGGCTGTCCATCTTCATCCCATCTTGTGTCACTTAGCGCATTAGTCCGGGAGCACACCTACTCCATGAATACAGAGGCAAAGAAAGCATTGAGTACTTCAGCTTTCCCCACATCATCTGTCACTAGGGGTATGTCTACACTACAATGCTAATTCGAACTAACTTAGTTTGAATTAGTTAATTCGAACTAAGCTAATTCGAACTAGCGCATCTAGAACTAAAAACTAGTTCGAATTAGCGTTTTGCTAATTCGAACTAGTGCGTCCACACTGATTGGACGCAGGGGGGCATTTAAGGGCAGCTGAAACGGTTCTGGCAGGGCATCAGGTCAGTAGTTGCTTTGTGTGGCTGCTGTCTGAGGCTATCTGAGGCTTGAGCTTAAAGGGACCCCCCTGGACAGCCGGTTCTCAGCTTTTCCTGCTTGCTTGCCAACCTCGCCGAGGGACAGCAAAGCGTTGGTCTCTGTGCCCGTCTGTGTCAGTGCTTCCCTTCGGGGGGGCCGCCGCAGGTGGCAACATGGAGCCAGAGCTCGCCCTGCACCTTCTGGTGCACTTTCTGGACTTGCTGCTGCAAGCCTGCCACCAATGGCTCAAGGTTGCCTGGCACCTCCTGGTGCACGTCAGCCCCCTGCCTCTCCGCCTGGCCACCCTGGGGGCCGTGGAGGAGCCGCGGCGGCGCCCCGGCACCGGCGTGCTCCGCCGCGTCTGGCGTCTGGACACCAGCACCGACTGGTGGGACCGCATCGTCCTGGAGCGCTGGGAGGACCGACAGTGGACCCAGAACTTCAGGATGAGGAGGGACACCTTCCTGGAGCTCTGCGAGTGGCTCACCCCTGCCCTGCGCAGAAGGGACACTCGCATGAGGCCCGCCATCCCCCTCCAGAAGCGGGTGGCCATCGCCCTCTGGAAGCTCTCCACGCCGGACAGCTACCGATCCGTCGGGAACCAGTTCAACGTGGGGAGATCCACCGTCGGAGTGGTGCTCATGCAGGTATGGCACTCGTCGGCCACCGAGCCGGGGGCGAGGGGAGCTGCGAGGAGGGGATGGGCCGCCCCAGGGACAAAGGGGGGGCGGGAGGAGGCGAAAGCTCCCCGCACCGGAGGGGTCGGTCTGTCCCGGCCGTACTACACACTGCCAGGGGAGTTGCTTCCGGGAGTGGGGCGCGGGGCACTGCCAGGGCACGAACGCTCCCAGCCACCTGGGCGCCCCACTGATTGGCGCTTTGCTGTGTCTCTCTCTGCAGGTGGTCAAGACCATCAACCGGGTGCTGCTCCGCAGGGTGGTCCGCCTCGCCGACCTGGATGCCGTCATCCGGGGATTCAGCGCCCTCGGCTTCCCCAACTGCAGGGGGGCCATCGACGGGACGCACATCCCCATCCGTGCCCCAGAACACCAGGCGTCCTATTACGTGAACCGCAAAGGGTACTTCTCCATCCTCCTGCAGGCTGTGTGTGACCACCGGGGACAGTTCACGGACATTAATGTGGGCTGGTCTGGCAAAGCACACGACGCCCAGGTGTACCGCAACTCCTCCGTGTGCCAGCGGCTGCAGGCCGGGACCTTCTTCCCCGACCGCCACATCAGGGTCGGGGATGTGGACATGCCCGTGTGCCTGGTGGGGGATGCCGCCTACCCACTGCAGCCGTGGCTGATGAAGCCCTACACGGGGCACCTCAATCCCTCCCGCCAGGCCTTCAATGCCAGGCTGACCAGGGCCCGCATCGTGGTGGAGGGGGCCTTCGGGCGACTGAAAGCCCACTTTCGATGCCTCCTCACCCGTCAGGACCTGGCCGAGCACAACATCCCTCCCGTGGTGGCAGCATGTTGTGTGCTCCACAATTTATGTGAGCGAAAGGGGGAGGCTTTCCTGCCAGCCTGCATGGCTGAGGCTGACCGCATGGATGGACACTACGGTCAGCCCCGCACCACCGCCGTCCGGGAAGCTCAGCGGGGGGCCGTCCGGATCCGGGAAGCCCTGCGGGAGAGCTTCCTGGTGGAGGAGGAGGACTGACCTCTCCCTTGCATGCCCCACTGGGGCCTTCTTCCACCCTACCCCCTTCCGCTTTCCCCTCCCTACCTACTGTCAAATAAAGACACCTGTTTTTCAAACAAAAATGTCTTTTTATTTAACATAACTGGGGTGGGGGAAGGGAGGAAGAAGGGTGGGAGAGGGGAGGGGGAAACCTGGGATGAGGGAGCAGGAAGGGGAGGGAAGGGAGGAAGGGAAAGGAAAGCTCAGGGGTGGGAGTCCAGCTGCCTCTCCCGTCTCGCCACACTGCGGGTCCGGGGGCATTGGTGGGGAATGGTTGTGGAGGGTGGGGCAGGAGGGACGGCGGGTGTGGAGGACACAGGAGCGGGAGCAGGAGGAGGAGCAGGGGGAGCAGGTGCAGGAGCAGGAGGAATTGGGAAGCGATCCAGCAGGCTCTGGAGGTGGCCTCGCAGGGCACGGCCCTCCTCCTCCAGGGCCTCCAAGCTCCTCCGGCGCAGCCTCAGGTCCTCCTGGACCCAGTGGTCCTGGAGACGGAGCTGTTGCTCCAGGAACTGGAGGTGCCGCCTCTGGTACTCCTCTTGGTTCCTGGCTCTCCTGCTGGCCAGGGCGCGGGCAGCTGCTGCAGGCGGGGTGGTGCACCCTGCAGGCCCAGGTGCTGCGGCTGTGGTGCAACAAGAACAGCGGTCAATTACCCCAGGGGCCCAGGTGTGAAACCCAGCTCCCCTCTGCAAGGCCAGGGCCCCTGCAGGATCCACAGCTGCTGCTCCGTGGTGGGCAAGGCCCAGGTGCACAGTCCCGGGGCTCCCTCTCGCCCCAGCCCCCCGTACACATAAGGGGAGCACGATGGTACTCACAGGTGGACGCCTCCCCGGCCTCAGACGACACAGGCGTGCGGCTCTGTGGGGTGCCTCGGGGGTCCCGGGTTCTGGGCAGGCTCCTGGCTCTCGGAGCCCTCCTCCTCGTCCTCCTCGGTCTCTTGCAGCGGTCCCTCTGCCCCGGGGTCTATCACGTCCCGGGGGCAGGGACGGCATGAGCCCCCAGGAGGCGGTCCAGGGCGTGAAAGTGGGGGCAGGCCTCCGGGTCGGCCCCTGGCAGGCAGGCCCGGGAGTAGGACTGCCACAGGTCCTTGATTTTGCAGCGCACCTGCTCCCGGCTGCGCTGGTGGCCCCTGGCGGCCAGGCTGGCAGCCATGCGGCCGTAGATTGCCGCGTTCCTGTGGCTAGTGAGGAGATCGTGGACATTGGAGGCTTCCCTCCAAACCTCGATGAGGTCCACGATCTCTGCACTAGACCACGCGGGCACCCGCCTTTTGCGGCCCTGGGCAGGCTTCTGGGAGCCGCCAGGCTGGTCCCGGGAAGAGGGAGAGGGCTGGGTGTCCTCGGGTGGCTGGCTCATGGGTGTCAGGTGCAGGGTGTGCTGGCACGGGTGCTGGCAGGCTTGCAACTGGCACAAACTGTGTAGCCAGCCCGTGGCCCTTTAAGGGCTCCGGGGCCGGAAGGGGGGCAGACAAGTTTGCCTGGTGTTGGCCAGAGTGGCCACCAGGGCAAGCTGGGAAGGGCTAGCCTCCCACTAGTTCGAATTAAGGGTCTACACAGCCCTTAATTCGAACTAGCTAGTTTGAACTAGGCTTAATCCTCGTAAAATGAGGTTTTCCTAGTTTGAACTAAGCGCTCCGTTAGTTCGAATTAAGTTTGAACTAACAGAGCGCTAGTGTAGCGCCTATGAAAGTTAGTTCGAACTAACGTCCGTTAGTTCGAACTAACTTTGTAGTGTAGACATACCCTTACCCATTACCGAGATAGCTTCCCCAATTATCACCTCTAATACCATTAACTCACAAACATCCCACTCTCCCCACCTCTAATATCATCAATTCACAGACACTTACCTTCCTTCCTTCCTCGCCCCCGCATCCCCCTCCTGTTCTGAAATGTGATTTGTCCTTTTCATATGTGTTCATTTTTTTTAATTGTATCCTTTGGTATATATGGTTGTGACTATTTTCTTCCACTATTTGATCTGAGGAAGTGGGTCTGGCCCACGAAAGCTCATCATCTAATAAACCATCTTGTTAGTCTTTAAAGTGCTACATTGTCCTGCATTTTGCTTCAGCTACCCCAGACTAACACGGCTACATTTCTATCACTATATTTCACTAGTAATGCAATGTAGTTGCCTATTCTAATCTGGAGGTTTGCTGATGAATATGCCTTTCTCGCCATTGTGTCCAACCTCCTCCAATCTCTGTTGTAGAGAATTGTACATGTAGCTTGTTGCTTCTCTCTTTGATTCATGGCTTCCACTCACTACAAGAGAGTTTGGTGTCAGGTGAGAGAACAGGAATTCTGCTCCTCTGGGATGACATAGTATTTTCTATCTGCTCGTTTGGATGTTGGCGAGCTTGTAGCAGGTGTGTGCCAGATATTCTTGGTGGGATCCATAAGCGCTTCGTTCACGGGGATAGCCAATTCGCATAGAGAGATGTGTGCAATATGTTTGTCAGCTTATGTTGTATCTGACAGGAAAATCTCTAAGGTGTCTGCAACTCTTTCGTAAAGTTCCTGGAATGATTTACAATCATCCCCCGTGGTTGGTGGTGGGGGCATGATTGTATTGTCAGGAAGTGAAGATGAGGTGTGTGTGAGTGGAGGAGAGCGCACTTTCTGTTCCTGGCCCGTAATATCCATATTCTGCTCCTCTGCATCTGAACTATACTGCTCTGGAGACTGCACTGTTGGTGTGTGGGACTGCGGTGCTAGGAATGGGTGTTGTGGCTGTTGCACCTGCTGTGGTCTATAAGTCACCCATGGGGTCTCCGTGTGGCCAGTTAAGCAGAATAGGTGGTGGAAACCACTGTGGAGGCTGCCATTTTTGCATTTGTTGTTGAGGCTTAGGCGAAGAGTGTCCCAGTAAGTGTGCTCAATTAGACATCTTCTCCTCGTCATCACTAAACATTGGGGAAGCTGAAGTGGCTGGAGTGGATGAGAAGCTGTACCTTCAGGTGTACATGGTGCCGCCAGTATCAAACAGAGGACTCTCTGGTACCGAGTTTACAGAGAGCTCCACTGCCGTTGTAAAGTGTGGTATTGGCAGGGGAGGAGTAGCAATAGAGCTGCGAGGTGTGTGGAGTGTGCAGTGGTGGTATTTTGAATGCTGGCTACTTTTTGTGCGAGGTTGGCACTGAGTGCTTTGGTGGTGCTGATGCTGCCATCTGAGGCAGAGCGCTTGTGCTCGGTGCTGCTTGCAGGCACTGCTTCTTATGCGCTATGGCTGGTGCTGAGGGTGTTTTAGCCGGTGCTGACAAGGGGGCTTTGTGTTTTGTCTCTGTTGGTGCCTTAGCTTGGGATCATGGCTCCTTCCATTACCAGTTCCGCTTGTCCAACCCCTTTTGTGCTTGGGATGGAGGTGTAGCATTTTTGTGGAGAGGATGCTTCCTCAGGGGAGAATCAGTCCCTGAGGAAGAATAGGACCTTTTCTTTGGGTGAGTATTATCACAGTCCTTTTGGCTCAACCCGATGAGAGCCGCTCTCTCCGACCCTGTCTAAGCCTTTTTCTTCAGCTGGAGCATTTTTAGTTGTAATTCCCTCAATTTCCTGGTAAACGCTGTCAGTTTCTGACAATGAGGACAGTGTTCTGTGGGATGCTCTTCCTGCAGACAGCAGACACACTGTTTGTGTCTATCTGAGATAGAAAGAGACAGCCCGAAGCCCATACACGTTTTGAAGCCAGGTGAACCAGGCATGTCCCAGACACCAGTCCAATTTGTGTGGAGCTGCTATGTCCGCTTGACCATTTGTCTAAAAAAATCTAGCTATAGTAGGACTTATCTATAGAAAACAGTTTTTAACTATCACTAAAGTCGAAGAGAAAGTGTAACGAATAATAACTAGGAAAGGATTTCTGAGGTAATAACTATCTAAAAAAACTGGCTAACTAAATAACTTGTCAATGAGGTAAAGAGCAATTGCTGAACTGTGACTGAAGCCGCCCTGAACTGCGACCAAAGCTGGTGGCGGTTGAGAAGGAACTGAAAAGGTGGCTGGCTGTGCATGCATGGTAGCCTCTTCAGATCGCATGCTGGCCTCCATGCATGCAGCTGGCCATGGGCATTGCTGTCTCAAATCTCTGATTAGAGGCACAGCAGCGCTGAGACACCTGAAGGTGGAGCACCCCCGGGGACACTCCTCTAAGAAGAAGGAACACTTTCCACTCAAAGGGTGGATTTTCTCCACCCTTTGTCTCCACCATTTTGCTTTGGTTTCATGTCTTCTAATAGTTTTTTCTTCTACTATCTCTTTTCTTCCTCTCTTTCTCCAACACCAAAATTACCTTTCAACATCCCAATTAAAATTAAAGTATTTCCTTCCACCTCCATATGCTTTTTCAAAAGGACTGATTTTTAATATATTTTACAATTTTAATCATCACTAACTACCTGCCAACCTCTAGGAACCATCAGATTTATCACGCTGAATAAACTTTGCGGTGTAAATTCTTGACATTTATGTAACAGTTTATATTTAATGATTTTTTTCAGTAGTCACAAAACAGCTTTTAGTCTGGAATTCAATGCTAATTATAAAATAAATTCTTTATGCCTTCCATTGGCATTGTTTGATCCTTTACAATACATTGTTTCTTGGAAAATGATAAATCAAGTTAATACTTTAAGTCCACTAGGTGTCACTATAAAACAATCATAAGACTCATTTACTTTCTCTCTGTTTGGTCACCACACACACACACACACAAAACCAGCACAATGGGGATTTCTACAATTAGCAAGTATATTTAGAAGCCAACCTATTGAAAAAGTATTTATCAGATTTGGTGTTACAAAAATGTTAATATATAATGCTCCATTTTATGTTAACATCTATGTGTTACTTATTAAGGATACACTTCACTGCCTTTTACACAACTAAAATTGGCTTAGCAAAAGAGCAGAGGACAATTTGATGATTTAGGCATAAAAGGAAGTTACTTACCTTGTGCAATAATGACTGTTCTTAGAGGTGTGTGCCCCCATGGGTGCTCCATGTAAGATGATGGATCATCCCCAGAGCTGCAGAGTTGGAGCTTTTTCATAGCAGTTAGCAGTCGGGCTGCGCATGTGCAACAGGTGGCTCATGCTGTTGGCAGCTGGTCACTTCACGTGCGGCCCAACTCCCCCCTTCAGTTCCTTGTCTACTGCAGAACAATTGGACTCCAAGTAGTGGGGAGGAAGGGAGGGTCATGGAGCACCCACGGGGACACACACCTCAAATAACAGTCGTTACTGCACAGGGTGAGTAACTTCCTTTTCTTCTTCGGGTGATATCCCCTTGGGTGCTCCATGTAAGGTGACTGCAAAGCAGTACTCACTATGGCTGGTGAGACTTGGAGTTACTGCTTCGTAGCAGCAGATAGAATTGCCGTAGCCACTGCTGTGTCTGCCGCTAGCTGAGGCATGACAGCGTAATGCTTAGAAAACATGTGGTTGGATGACCAAGTGGCTGCCCGATAAATGTCTTTGAAAGGAACACTGCTGAGGAATGCCATGGATGTTGCTGTAGCATGAGTAGAGTGTGCTCTTGGTGCCATCCTCAGTGGTTTGTTGCAAAGGGAATGGCACTGGAGTATGCAACCTGCTATCAGTTTGGAAATGCATTGTATGGAAATTGGGTTGCCCGAAGTAGTTTGCAATAGAGACGAACTGATGTGGGAACTTGCGAAACATCTGAGTTCTGTGGATATAAAAAGTGAAAGCCCTTCTGACATTCAAGGTGTGAAGCATGGCATGTGTGGGAGATGCATCCGGCTTTGGAAAAAACATAGGTAGGACTACAGGCTCATTAATGTGGAAACAGGTACTGACTTTAGGTAGAAAAACCAGATGCAGTATCAGAGTCGCTTTGTCTTTGGCAAATACTGTATATGGTGGGCCCACCATTAGGTTTCCTATCTCGCTGACCCTTCTTGTGGAGGTGATGGACACTAGAAAAAGCACCTTCATAGTGAGGAGTAGGAGAGGGCATGTGGCCATAGGTTCAAAGGGAGGTCCCATACGGGACTGAAGAGCCAGGTTTAGGTCCCATGAGGGTGGTGGGGGTCCTGTGAGGAGAGTAAAGGTTCTGGAGTCCCTTGAGAAATCTTCTAGTCACTGGATGTGCAAACACTGATGTCCCCTCAATGAAGTCATGGAAGGCCGCAATGGCTGCCAGGTGTACTTTAGTGGACGAAATAGATAGGCTGCTAGTCCTCAAGCCATGTAGGTAATAGAGTACCACATGAAATGGAGCTTTGCTAGGGTTGACGTGCGTCTGATGACACCAGGATGAGAAGCGCTTCCATTTTTTTAAGGAACATTTTTCTAGTAGATTGCCTTCTGCTAAGAAGGAGGACGGTTCTTACTTGCTCAGAGCAGCCCACTTCAGCTCCATGGAACCAGACAGGAGCCAAGACTGTAGATGAAGGGTCTGACGATGGGGGTGGTTGAAAGATAAATACATGAAACTGAAAGCTCCTGTGAGGAGAGAAAGAGTTCTGTTAACAACAAAGGGCGGTAGCAGAGGAACTGGAAGGGAGAGTCAGGCCACATGAGAAGCGGTTAACCGCCAACAGCGTGAGCCACCTGCTGTGCATGCTCAGCCCGACTGCTAACTGTATGAAAAAGCTCCAATTCTGTGGCTCCATGGATGACCCTATGTCACCTTATGTTGAGCACCCATGGGGACATCCCCCAAAGAACAGGGTTTTAAAATTCTTATATTAAAAATGTGTTCTCTTCCAAGGAAGTTTTTCTAACCATAACATCCACACTTACTTTCCCCTTTGAAATACAATGTGATGTATGCCAAAAAAAGTTAGGCACATTTTTAAAAATATCAGAAAAGCAAGATCTCAGTTCGAAAGAACCCATGCTATTAAAGTACAGATTTTCAATTTGTGTGCCTAAGAATGTGTTTGTTCCAGGCAGATGGTGGCAATAGTTTATCCTGGGAAGAGATCCTTTTTTAAGCATGTGCAAATTTCATCATAGCCTGTTTTAAAAGCAAGTGAAAGAATGGCTGAGGGGTATCCAGAGTTGAGAGTCCCAGCTCGGGAGATGGGGAGGAAAGCTGGCTGGGGTGGAAGAAAGGAATGCTGCTGGAGTGGGGTTGAGGGACCATGCTGGGGAATGGAAGGAAGGCTGGCTGCAGTGTGGGCTGAATTGGGTACACAGGTTGGCCTACAGAAGCAACCAAGTATGCAATTTTCTAGTAAAAATGTTGTGCTTTATCCAAAGCCATAAGACCTCAGGCACTAATTCTGCCCTATTCAGTAAAGTCCTTGAACAAGCTTAACTTCAACAATGTGCTTAATAGGACTTGACTTCAATAGGAGCTATTAAATGCTATGCTGAATTTGAGAACTTCTTCAGTAGAACAAGCATCTCTGGCCCTAAGTCTTAATTTAAAATAATTATTCTTTATAATAATTTTGATTATTTCATTAGACCCTGCTGGTGCTCAATATGTGATTTATGCAGCTATCTATTGAGTTATATATTATGCCTTTTCAGATAGGTAAGTCCTCCTTCTGCCTCTTGTGTTTTTCTCTGGGAGATAACAAGTGTAATAGAACTATTTATCTGGTGTGTGCTCAGCCACATATGAAGCATCATGGAAAAACATCCTCACATGTGGTTGCAACGGCCAGGAAGTGGCTCATATTCAAGACCACAGAACTGTTACAATCTTGAAAACAACCAGGAGCCACATAACAAAACAATAGCTTAGCTGCATCACAAGACTTCTGAGTAGAGACATTTTTACAGGATGAATTAACCACATCAGCCTTAACTCATGTGATCATTAAAGAAGAGGGAAAAACTCAGGAGGTAACAAAACAAAACATTTCTTTTGCTGTTTTTTCTATTTAATTTTAAAAGATTTCAAGCTGCAACTGATATGACTAAGAGCTTTCCACTTAAATTGATACCCAATGCTAAGCTCTCACAATATCAGCAATTGTTTTGATTGTGTGAGGTCACTGAGGCTTGAGATGTCATTTCCAGGTTATGGGAACCCTGCAACCTCTGTAATTTAATGTGGTGGTAAAACAAACCACCTCTTTTTGTGAGGGGCTACACCACTACATCCCCATGTCAGTTGCAGTTACTACATTTTACTGACAATTACTAGAGTACTACTCTCATCATTACCTACCTGCTGGACACCAATGATGTCATGGAGGCTCATTAGAAATCTGTGAAGAGTAAACAGGAGAAGGACTGGCTGTGGAATAGACATTAGATATGGAAAAGATCTATTTGATCCGCTTATTTCCCTCCCTCCTCCCCCACCAGATTGATTTGGTGTAATTATTCCATTTGCCCTAAATCTTAGTACTTAAAATACTGAAACTTAAGAAAGTTATAAGTTAATGTTCTCCCATTAGCCAATGACACTAATGACCCTTTTACTGACAGTTCCAGCCCTAGGATTCTATGATTCCATGACTCTAAGATCTCTTGTGTAGTTGTAGCTAAATTAGTCCCCATTATTTTGTATGTATAGTTGGGATTATTTTTTCCAGTATTTATCAACATTAAAATTAACTTGCCATTTTGTTGCCTAATCACCTAATTTTGTGAGATTCTTTTGAAGCTCTTCACAGTCTGCTTTGGTCTTAACTATCTTGAGCAGTTTAGTATCATTTGCCAATGTTGCCACCTCATTGTTTACTCCTTTCTCCAGATCATTTATAAATAGGTTGAATAGGATTGGTCCCAGTATGGATCATTGGGGGACACCACCAGTGTCCTCTCTCCATTCTGAAAACTGACTATATATTGCTAGGATATTTTATTTTCCCCCTAAGGGTACCACCTCAACTGACCCCTGGAATGGTGCCTCACTGGTGCAGTTTAAGTGATGCTGCATGTGTAACCACCACCAGGTGGATTTGAACCTGGGACCTCTGGAGCTGAGTATAGGAGTCTCTACCCTCTGAGCTAAAAATCAGCTGCCTCCTAAACCCATGCTGTAGAGATCTCTTGATCTTAACTGTTGCTGTGGTTTAAGTGCATCGGACAGTAAACCACATTAGGGCTATGTCTGCACTGGCAGGTTGTTGCGCCAGAAGTATGCAAATGAGGCTAAGCATGGAATATCGCTGAGCCTCATTTGCATACCTAATCAGCCATCATTTTTGTGGAAGAGGCTCTTGCGCTAGAAGGAGCTGTCTACACTGCCCCTTCTTGTGCAAGAAAAACCCTCTTGTGCAATGCCGTTATTCTGGAAAATAATCAGGGTAGCAGCATCACGCAAGAGGGTTTTTCTTGCGCAAAAAGGGGCAGTGTAGACAGCTCCTTCTAGCACAAGAGCCTCTTCTGCAAACATGGTGGCTCATTAGCCTCATTTGCATACTTCTGGCGCAACAACCCGCTAATGTAGACATAGCCTAGGTATGTGGGTTACACATGCTCCTCCCACCCTCGGTTCCTTCTTCCCAGAGACTCCAACTGTGGGAAAGGAGAGCAGGATGTGGAATCTGAGGAACACATTTTTTATTTTAGAAGGTGAAGAAAGCTACTAGGGGGAAGACTGTTGGAGTGGGGAACAGACTGGGACTGAGCAGGGAGCTTGGGGGGCCATGAAAAAATGTAAATCAAAATGGGGGTCCTTGGGTTGCTAAAGTTTGAGAACTGCTGTCCTAGATCATAGTTACCCTCAATTCCTGGGGGTATGTCTACACTAGAAAGTTAGTTCAAACTAACGGACGTTAGTTCGAACTAACTTTAATAGGTGCTACACTAGCGCTCCGCTAGTTCGAATTTGAATCGAACTAGCGGAGCGCTTAGTTCGAACTAGGTAAACCTCATTTTACGAGGACTAACGCCTAGTTCGAACTAGCTAGTTCGAACTAAGGGCTGTGTAGCCCTTTAGTTCGAACTAGTGGGAGGCTAGCCCTCCCCAGGTTTCCCTGGTGGCCACTCTGGCCAACACCAGGGAAACTCTATGCCCCCCTCCCGGCCCCGGACCACTTAAAGGGGCACGGGCTGGCTACGGTGCCCGTGCCAGGTGCAAGCCTGCCAGCACCCAGCTAGCAGACCCTGCACCTGGCACGGCACAGAGCCACCCACCCGATGCCCCCCAGCCCACCCCCTCTTGCCGGGACCAGGCTGGCGGCTCCTGGGAGCTTGCCCTGGACCGCAAGAGGCGGGCACCTTCCTGGGCTACTGCGGACATCGTGGACCTCGTCCACGATCTCCGCACTAGGCACAGGAAAGTGGCCGTCTAGGGCAGGAGAGCTGCCAGCCTGGCCACCCAGGACCAGGTGTGCATGAAAATCAAGGGGGTCCACTGAGACCCCCGACACTGAGCCCTGAGCTTACAATGGCCGTCCTGGGTCAGACCAAAGGTCCATCTAGCCCAGTAGCCTGTCTGCCGACAGCGGCCAACCCTAGGGACCCTGGAGGGGATGGACCGAAGACAATGACCAAGCCATTTGTCTCGTGCCATCCCTCTCCAGCCTTCCACAAACTTTGGGCAGGGACACCACTCCTACCCTCTGGCTAATAGGACTCCATGGACCCAACCTCCATGACTTGATCTCACTTCCCTTTAAACTCTGTTGTAGTTCTAGCCTTCACAGCCTCCTGCAGCAAGGAGTTCCACAGGTTAACTATTTGCTTTGTCAAGAAGAACAACTTTCTCTTACTAGTTTGAAGGCTGCTACCCATTCCTTTCCTCTGGTGTCCTCTAGTCCTTCTTTATGGGAACTCAGGAAGAACTTTTCTGAATGCACCCTCTCCACCCAACCCCTGCTTTTAGAGACCTCTATCCTGTCCCCCCTCCGTCTCCTCTTTTCTAAGCTGAACAGTCCCAGTCTCTGTAGCCTCTCTTCATCTGGGACCTGTTCCCAACCCCTGATCATATTAGTTGCCCTCCCCTCTCCCAGCCTTTCTCTTCCCCTCTCCCACCTCCTTTTCCCAGTCTCCCCCAGTTTTTTTTCAATAAAGACAGAGTCAATGTTGGAAGAAACGTTATCTTTATTTTGTACATCAATAAGAAGGGGGGCTAAGGAAGGGTAAGTGGAAGGAGGTGAGGGAGGAATGGGGTACGAGCCCCCGATGGGGAGGACTGGGCTGGCTCTGCGGGCTTCTGGGGGTGGAAGCTCTCCTGCAGCCCCCCAATTACTCCCTCTCCCCAGATGGCAGCCTGCGGCAAGTGCAGCTGGGCTGATGGCCGAGTGGTGTGATGTGCCCAGTGTGGGCACTCAGGGCACTCCAAGCCAGAACTTCTTTGCAAGCGGGGCACCCCTTAGAACTGTGTGTCCGGGGTGGGGGTCGGGACCCTTTAAGCGCAGCCCTCGGCTAGCCTGAGACAGCATCTCCATGCTCTAAGTCCTCCTTTTATGCCCTGCCGGCACTGCTTCCGGCCATCCTTAAGCCCTGTTCAGAGTCCACTCAATGTGGACTTGCTAGTTCGAACTAGCAAAACGCTAGTTCGAACTAGTTTTTAGTTCTAGACGCGTTAGTTCGAACTAGCTTAGTTCGAATTAACTAATTCGAACTAAGTTAGTTCGAACTAGCGCTGTAGTGTAGACGTACCCTGGGTGATTTTCTAATGAAATTCACTAAAACTTTATCTAACTGATCTCACTAAGGTAGCCAAGAGACTGGGTATTCTTGTTCCAAGAAGGAGAAAAACAGTTCCCTGAAATTAGCTACTAACTATAATCTGGGCTTCTTAAAGATAGTTTTTATAAGGATCCGAATCCAAATTTTATGAGAAAACAAGTTGCATATTTTATGAAAATACAAGTTGGGTCCATATCCCAGGGCATAGATCTTGCCTTTCTCAGTTCATCAATATAGCTTGGGAGAGAAAAGACATTACTGTAGTACTAGCCTAGACGTTTCCCTTATGGAGTCCGGTGCAGGTGTGAAGAGGACCCCAAGCGTAGGGGTGCCCCTGCCAAGCATAGGTGTGCCCCTGGAACATAGTCACAGAGGTTTGAAGTGCTGGTACCAGCGACCAAGGTGGCAACCACTGAGGTAGGTGGCGATAAATGGTTGAATGAGTAGCATAGGGTGATGCAGTTGGAAATCCAATGAGATAATCTTTGGGATGATATGTGACTTCTCTTGTTGTGATCAGCAATGGAAATGAAAAGTCGTGGAGAAAGTCTAAAGGGGTTTGTTCTGTGGATATAAAAGGAGAGCATCCTTCTGACATCAAGGGTATGCATCTGTGCCTTGAAGGCATTGGTGTGAGGTTTTGGGAAGAATACAGGTTAAGTGTAGTGTATAGTTTGGTTTAGATGAAAGGAGGAGCGCACTTTTGGTAAGAATCTGGGGTGTGGTTGCAGCCAGGGCTGGCCTTAGGCCGATTCGACCAATTAGGCTGAATCGGGCCCCGTGCCTAAGGGGGCTCCACGCCCCTGAACCTGGAAGTGCCGGCGAGTTACTATTCAGAGCCAGGGGCCCTACTCCAAAAATATGTGGAGCTGGGTCTCTCCCCTGACTCTGCCTGGAACAGGCCCTGTCCCCCCCCCCCCGCCATCCCTCCATGTGTCCTCCCATCCCACCTCCAGAGCGTCACCCTTGGCCCTGTCCCGTCCCTGACGTGCACGGCTCCCCCTCACCAGCTGCTGCTGCCATGCGCAGCATTGCAGGTGGGTGGGGAGGACACTCTGGTGTGATGTGAAATCACAGCCCAGGATTTTAAAACTGCTGGGAGCCACGCTGCAGGGTGTGGCCTGCCTCCAGGTTCGGACTCTGGTGCTTGAGTGCAGACTCCGGCCCCGCAAAGGGGAAGGCAGAAGGTAGGGAAGGGGCTTGGGCGAGGGGGGAGGGAAAGGGGCTTGTGCGGTGGGGAGGGGGCAAGGGACTTGTGCGGAGAGGGAGGGGAAAAGGGGCTTGGGTGGAGGGGGAGGGAAAGGGGCTTGGGTGGAGGGGGAGGAGAAGGGGCTTGTGCGGAGGGGGAAAAGGACGAAAGGGGAAGGCACCAAGAGACAGGGTGGAGGAGAGACAAATGGCAGAGAGCCAAGTGCAGACAATGAGGGAAAGGACAGGAGGGGAAGTGTCAGTAGGAGGGGGGACAGGGTGATGCTGGGAGAGGAGAGGGTAAGGGCATTGGGGGCTAGAGGGGGAGAGGGAGGTGCTGGGAGAAGGCTTGAAAGAAGGGATGGGCAT
The DNA here is from genome assembly GCF_049634645.1 of Pelodiscus sinensis. Lineage (NCBI taxonomy): Eukaryota > Metazoa > Chordata > Testudines > Trionychidae > Pelodiscus > Pelodiscus sinensis. The sequence goes on along the minus strand of NC_134712.1, from coordinate 232,089,050 downwards.
GAGAAAGGTGGGGATGGAGCAAGTCATGTGTGAGGGCACAGAGGGGCAAGAGGGGAACGGGGCAGAGTGTGGTGAGGGAGTGGGCATCAGGGAAAAAGAGGGCAAAGGGGGCAGGGGCAGTAAAGGAAGGGGGAGGCACCAGGAGGGTGCAGGGCTAAGGGAAGGTGCAGGTTCCAGGGGATTCTGGGGTGAAGCAGAAGGGCAGACACCTGCAGGGGAGGGACCAGCACCAGAGGAGAGAGGCAGGGCAGGTGTATAAATGAAAGTGTTTGAAGAGGGTATGAGGAGGGGTAGCTCACTTGATCAGAGTGGGCTACTGGAGGAGTGGGCACCGGGGTGAGTGAAGGGCTTGTGGAGAGGGACAAGTCGCAGGAGGGCTGAGGGCAGTGAGAAGGGCAGGAGTCAGGACAGCAGAGGAGGATGAGGAGTTGGGGAGCAGCAGGCACCAGGGGAGATGATGGAGCAAGGAGAGGAGACATGGCAGCAGAGAGAAAAGGTAACGGTTTGAAAATATTTATTAATAATTTGGTATGCTGCCCACGGCCAGTTTGTTTGTCACCCGCGGTGCAGTTTGAGTTTATGTGGGCATCAACACGTGGCCGGCAAGTGGGAGCCAAAACACAAAAGTAGTCAGTGTAATGATCTGTTGATATGCATTTTAGTAGTTAAATTCTTGGACTGTCACTGCTCATGAAAAATGCTGTCACATAGGTAGAAATCGGGTAAATACTGCATTTTATTAATATCAGCAGAACTGACTTAAATGGGGCCTGTGTGTTGTGTAGTCTTGCTTTAATCTTTGTATTCATGCCTGTCTGTGTGAGAGATGCTATTTGTATATATTTGCTTGCATATGCAACCACACCTAAGTTGAGGCCTTCAGCACGTTCTGTAAGTATCAGAGTGGTCCCTAGGGCTTCCAAAGTTGAGTTTCCCTAGCTCATCCCTGACAGGTGTCTGTCTAACCTGGTCTTAAATATCTCCAGTGATGGAGATTCCACAATCTCACTAGGCAATTTATTCCAGTGTTTAATCACCCTGACAGGCATGAAGTTTTTCCTAATGTCCAACCTAAACCTCCCTTGCTGCAGTTTAAGCCCATTGCTTCTCATCCTAACCTCAGAGGCCAAGGAGAACAATTTTTCTTCCTCTTCCTTATGATACTCTTTTAGATACTTGAAAGCTGCTCTCATGCCCTTTTCGGTCTTCTCTTTTCTAAGGTAAACAAGGCCAATTCCTTCAGCCTTGCCTCATAGCTCATGTTCTTTAGACCTTTAATCATTTGTGTTGATCTTCTCTGGACTTTCTCCAGTTTCTCCACGGTTCCTGAAATGTGGCGCCCAGAACTGGACATGATACTCCAGCTGCAGCCTAATGTAGATGGCTCATTCCCTGCCTAGGGGACGTGAGACTGGGCGGGTTAATTTCCAGTCCTCCTGTTTATTCTTTTCCTAAGCCAGGAGGGCACAGTAGTTCTGATGGAGGCTCTGCAGGAAGGCAGCCCACACTGCCCCCTGCCTGAAACCTTATGCAGGTGTTAAACAGCTGTCCAGCCCACCCTAGAAGTGACTATATTTCAGCGCGCCTGAAGCAACACAGCACCAGCAATGGACAGGAGAATGGCTCCCGGGCATGGTTTGCTCATGACTGCTTCAGTCCCTTTGGATGGACTTCAGCCTCTTTTCTTCCCCTCCCCTGCTTTGCAATGGGGCTGTAGACTCTGGAGGGAGAGGGGTGGAGGCAGGCAGAGGTGTCTCCCTGCAGCAGATGTAGACACGTCTCTGTATTAATCATTCTCTCATTGAAGTTTTTAGCTTTGTATTGAGTCCTTTTACATGGAAACTTTGTATTAAGTCTTGGTAGAATAGTCCCTAGGACAAGTGAGGCAGAGACTGTCCCTGTTCGGTGAATGAGGTGGGAATGTAGAAGGTGGAAGGTGAGCACCTCTGGGCAGTTGCAAATGTTGGAGAGGGGATGGAAGCCATACCAAAGATCAATGAGCCCTGGGAAATGGGCCCATTGAAAGGAGACTGGACCCGTGGATGCCTTGGGGGTCAGCAGCAAGGGCCGGCTTTGGGAAGCCCCGTCTTTGGAGGTGTATGTGGCAGCATTGACACACCACCCAGAAGCCGGCAGACATTAACTGCAGGTTCATGGGACGGATCTCACAGATCTTGCACACGCATAAGATGATAGATCTGCGGGAAGGAGGGGGCGGGAGGGGAGTGGAAAGGGGGCCAGAGGGATCAGTTTTCCCTGGGTACCATGCTAGGTAGGCTCCAATTTAATCCCATTCTGCTCCCCCCATTATTCCTTCAGCTCACGTGCTCCTACTCTGCCTGCCACCAGCAACTGGAGCCTCCTCCCTGCCTCTCTGCTCCAAGCCTGACCCTGCTCCAAGCCCAACCCTCCTCCATCTCCACTGGAGGGTTAATGCTTGTGGGAGCCCGGCCCCAAACTGTAGGGGGAAGATTCGGTACAAGTTTCCCTCAGCTGTGCACCAGGCTTGGGGCCGTGCCACATGGCGGCGGGGGGCGCAAATTTTTCCTTTGCCCCCGGGCACATAACACTCTCGCTACGCCTCTGATGGCACATCCAAACAAGCCATATGAACTCAGTACAGGTTCACAACACAAAATCCATTCTGCTCATGAGAGGAAACTCTTAGGCTATGTCTACACTGGCGCAAGAACATCTTGCGCAAGGGTTCTTGTACAAGAAGTCTTGCGCAAGAACACGTCCACACTGCCATGTGCAAGCTGTGCATTTGCTCAAGAGCATCCATGGCACTGTGGACGCTCTCTTGCGCAAGAAAGCTCCAATGGCCATTTTAGCCATAGGGGTTTCTTGCACAAGAAATCCCTGCCGAGCATCCACACTGACCTCTTGCACAAGAGAGCTTACATCTGTTAGAAAAGAGTATAGCTCTTGCGCAAGACGCCCTCTCTTACCACGCCATACTGTAAATTTTCTTGCACAAGAGCAGATGGGCAGTGTGGCTGCTCTGTGGGTTCTTGCGCAAGAACGGCTGTGCAAGAAGCCATGAGTGTAGACATAGCCTTAGAGGGAACACTTCCCCCAGCCTCTCTGCCCCCAAGTTAATGTCACACACATTGAGTTAATGCAACTGCAGGATAGTTGCATGAGGGGGGTTTGGTGGGGGCCAAACTAATCCCTGTTGGTAGGAGAATGGTGGGAAAAGTCCTTCGAGAGGGGTGACATGACACCTTTTACTTCTGGTCATGTGTCCATCTTGCCCTGAGCATGTTGCCTCCAGAGGCCTGGCTAATATGGGCCAGGGGGTGTGGCTAACGGGACACTACCAAAAATTATACAAATCTGCTGGCCCTGGAGGAGGAATGCATTGGCTGCCTGTGCCACAGGCGGTGTGAGTTTAGCGCAGGGTGTGTGTGTGTGTTGGCGGGGGATTTTTTTTGTGCTGTTTGGATTTTTTTTTTTTTTTTGCTCAACCAAAATTGGTGTGGAGCCCCGTCGAAATTGTTCGAATTGAGCCCCACACTTCCCAAAGCCAGCCCTGGTTGCAGCAGGACTTTATTCTTAAAAAAAGATGGTAAATGGTGGGTCAGCCATTAGGGTAGCCATCTCACCCACTCTACGTGCCAACGTTATTGCGACTAGGAATGCTGTTTTTAGGGTTAGATGGAGTAGAGAGCATGTGGCCACGTGTTCAAATGGAGGTTTCGTAAGCATTCTCAATACCAGGTGTAGATCCCTTGGTTCCCGAGAAGTGTTAATGTCGGGATATAGGGCCTCTAGGCCTTTTAAGGAGCCCGCAGTTACAGGATGTGCAAACACTGTGGTGTCATCAACTGACATGTGGAAGGTTATTATTGCTGCCAGATGGACTCTGATCGAGCTCAGGGAAAGTTGTGATTACCTACTGCATCTCAAGCAATCTAGGATTGTAGGGAATGGGGAATCCTGCAGTGATATATTGCAGGAGGCTGCCCAATGAGTGAAACGAGTCCTTCTTGTTGTAGGGGACCCGCTGTATGAGAGGACGTTATGTACCTGTCATGAACATTGGAGTTCTATGCCTGTGAACCATCGAGGTACCATGCTTTGAGGTAAAGAGTTGGAAACTGAGGGTGAGGAGTAGCGGTCCCTGGTTGGGATAGTATGGTCAGGCTGTACAGAAGGGTGAATGGGCGATGTTGGGCCATTCTGTTTAGGAAGGGAAAACATGGTTGTCAAGGCCAGTAAGGTGCTATTAGGATCACTCTCAATTTGTCGATGATGAGAGCTTGTTGGTATCCTGTTTTCTGGATGTCGAGGATGCCGGTGCCACTGTTATCAGTGCTGCCATAATTTTGCAGAGGTCCTTTGGTTCTGTGATTTTGGCTTGACGGCTATGCCCGGTTCCTGAGGTGCCCAGCTTATCACCAGAGCTAATGAGGTTCGATGTCAATGGCAGCAAAGACAGCGCTGGTGAACTTGCATGCTGTTTTTCTGTCCTGGGTGGCTCAGGGTGAGCAGTGGAGTCCCAGTAGGTGAAGGCTGAAGAGCCTTATTGAAGAGGAACACGCAGAGCAGCATCTCCCTATCTCTGCGAGCTCAGGCTGTTAGTTTGCTTCAGTGAGGACATTTCTGCAGAATATGTCCATCACCAAGGCAGCAAAAGCATGAGGAGTGGCCATCGGAGACTGGCATGACCTTCAGGCATGGTCCATCATATTATTATTATTGTTAGATTCAAATATTATATATTTTGGGGGTATTTTTTTTGGCAGCCGGGCTATAGCAGTTTTGGGTTTGCTTTCTGACTGACGTTAAAATTCTGAGGTGGCTCTTTGAGGAGAGCCGCTCAAAGTTCCATCTGCAGCTGAGGGAGGCAATGAAAGAACTGAGGAAGGGTCGGCTGCACATGTGAAACAAAAGGCGTGAGCATCACGAGGTGCCTACTGCGCATGCGTGACCCAACTGGCTACTGCTGTGCAAAACTCCAATCTTCAGTGCCGAGGCAACCCAACACGTAGAGTGGAGCTCCCCCTGAGACATCACTTGAAGGAGAACAAGAAGGCCATCGCTGCATCCAAATAGTTCCCGGCCCCTTTTTTTAATAATAAATAAACTCATTGTAGTTGATGCCAAACGAGAGGCAGATTGATGTCCCTAAAACAGGGGTGGATAGTAATTTTTAATGGGGTCCGCTCCAAGAATTTGGAAAATGGTCAAGGGTTGCACTCTTCCATGATTTTAATGGAGGAGATGTGGGATCCAGGATGGAGGTTTGATGCAGAAGGGAGCTCGGGGTAAGGTATTGGGGTGTAGCGGTGGTGTAGGATATGTGAGGGAGTGTGGATGGAGGGGTTATGACCTGTGGTAGAGGACTGCGGTGCAGAGGGCTTGGGTTACATGAGGTAGGAGTGCAGGAGGGAGGGCGGGAGATTGGAGTACATAGTCTAGAAGGGATATAGGAGACAGGAGCGGGGAGGGGATGGATTGCCAGAGGCAGGCTCTGGCTAGGGCAGTGGTTTCCAACCTTTCTACACTTTATAAATGGCAGGGCAAGCCAGGATCTACCCCATCCCTTCCCCAAAACCCCACCCCTTTCTCAAGGCTCTGCCCCCTCCAAACCTTTCCGTGGACTATCAGTTGCTAATGGAAACTCACCATTAATTACATAATTACACCCGAGCTATTTTGCTAGTGCTGCAGCTGAGGAGAATGGTTTAAATTAAATTAGTAATCAGATTAAGCATTTTAACTTTCTGAGGTTAGTTGATCAAAGTTCATTTTAAATAAAATAAAACATTATGTCCAACACAAAAAGTTTCAATGTTTTATTTATGGCAGAGGTGGGGAATCTTTTTTGGGTCGGGGGCCACTGACTCACAGAAAAATCAGTTGGGGACCACACAACTGAGAAGCAAAAAAAATCCTCCCAATACCCCCAAACCTCACTGATGTGGCCCACAACTGACACACCTCACTTTTCTGGCACTCCAGCCCCAACAAGGTGAGAGGAAGGGGCAGGGAGGACTGAAATTCAGGGCTTCCCATATACCAGATTTACTTTTCTGAGGTTTCAGAGTAGTGGATTTTGTGGACCCCTTTAGGCTTTGGGTAGGAACAAAAATGAGGGGCTCAATGTGCATGACAGACACAAATCCATGGGTCCGGATTTAATGCCACTGAGGGTACTGAGGGAGTTGGCAAATGTCATTGCAGAGACTTTAGCCATTATCTCGGAAAACTCATGGAGACCAGGAGAGGTCCCAGATGATTGGAAAATGGCAAATGTAGTGCCCATCTTTAAAAAAGGGAAGGACAATCCAGGGAACTACAGACCAGTCAGCCTTACCTCAGTCCCCAGAAAAATCATGGAGGGGATCCTCAAGGAATCCATTTTGAAGCACTTGGGAAAGTGATCAGGAATAGTCAACATGCATTCATGAAGGGCAAGTCATGCCTGACCAATCTGATTAGATTCTATTATGAGGTAACTGGCTCTGTGGACATGGGAAAGTCAGTGGATGTGATATACCTTGACTTTAGCAAGGCTTTTGATATGGTCTCCCACAATTTTCTTGCCAGCAAGTTAAGCAAGTATGGATTGGATGAATGGACTAGAAGGTGGATAGAAAGCTGGCTAGATTGCCGGGGCCAGTGGGTATTGATCAATGGCTCCATGTCTGGTTGGCGGTCGGTTTCAAGTGGAGTGCCCCAAGGACTGGTTCTAGGATGAGGGGATGGATTGCATCAAGTTTCCAGATGACACTAAGCTAGAGGCAGAGGTAGATATGTTGGAATGCAGGGACAAGGTCCAAAGTGACCTAGACAAATTAGAGAATTGGGCCAAAAGCTATTTGATGAGGTTCAACAAGAACAAGTGCAGAGTCCTGCACTTGGGAAGGAAGAATCCCTCCCAAGCATTGTTACAGGCTGGGGACTGACTGGCTAAGGAGCAGTTCAGTAGAAAAGGACCTGGAGATTACGGTGATAGAAATGTAGTCGTGTTAGTCTGGTCTAGCTGAAACAAAAAACAGGACTATGTAGCACTTTAAAGACTAACAAGATGGCTCATCATCTAATAAACCATCTTGTTAGTCTTTAAAGTGCTACATAGTCCTGTTTTCTGGAGATTACAGTGGATGAGAAGCTGGATACGAATCAACAGAGTTCTCTTGTAACCAAGAAGGCTAATGGAATATTAGGGTGAATTAGGAGGAGCATTGCCAGCAGATCTAGTGATGTTATTATCCTCTTTATATGGCATTGGTGAGGCCCCATCTGGAGTATTGCATCCAATTCTGGGCCCCCTACTACAGAAAGGATGTGGACGCACTGGAGAGGGTCCAGAGGAGGGCAATCAAAATGATTAGGGAGCTGAAGCACGTGACCTATGAGGACAGGCTGAGGAATTTTAGCTCATTTAGTCTGAAGAAGAGAAGAGTGAGGAGGGATTTGATATCAGCCTTCAACTTCCTGAAGGGAAGTTCCAAAGAGGATGAAGAGAAGCTGTTCTCAGTGGCGACAGATGGCAGAACAAGGAGCAATGGTTTCAAGTTACAGTGGGGGAGGTTTAGGTTGGATATTAGGAAAATCTACTTCACTAGGAGGGTGGTGAAGCTCTGGAATGGGTTACTTAGGGAGGTTTTTAAGTCTCGGCTTGACAAAGCCCTGGCTGGGATGATTTAGTTGGGGTTGGTCCTGGTCCTGCTTTGGGCAGGGGGCTGGACTCAATGACCTCCTGAGGTCTCTTCCAGCCCTATGATTCTATGACAGGGATGTCAGCAAGTGGGATAGGGATGCAGTATCTGGGTGGGAGGTGGGGTGCAGGGTCTGGAAGGGAATTTGTGGGGTGGGGGTATGAGAGGGAATTTGGGGGCAGGAGGGGGTTGAGACAGTAATGTAGAAAAGATGAAAGGGTGAGAATGCACCCAAATAACTAGGTGGGGAAGGAGGCAAAGAAGTGGGAAGTAAAGAAAAATTCAGCTTCTGCAAAGTAAAATTGTATCCCCCTCAAATCTTACCTCTGCTCCAGCCTCGCTCCCCATGATTCCCCCACCCTGATCCCCTTCATCATCCCATACTCCTCAGTGCAACCCCTACCCCCTCCCATTCTGTCCCTGCATCCTCCTTCACCCCACAGACCTGTGCCCCCAGTGCACTCACCAGATGGACAGCAGAACTGGGACTTGCAGCCACTAGCGAGCATGACTGGGGCAAGGATGGGGAGAGGGCAGAGTCTCTTCCTTGCCCAGCCCAGCCCTTTCCTGCAGGCAGCAGCTCCGGGGCTGGGCAGGCAGAGCGTGGGGTTGCCCAGGGCTGGCTTCAGCTGGGCCATGGGCAGCAAGGCGCTGGAGAAAGAATTCCCCGAACCCACACACATCCCGGCTGAGTGCAGCGGGATGCTGGGGAAGGTGGCTCTCCAAACCCCACGCAGTCTGCAGGGAATAGTGTGGTGTAACTCTGTCCCCAGCACACCACCTGTGCCAGCCACCCAGCTCCCTCCCGGAGCAGGAGGCAAGAGTGGGAATGCATGCATGCCTCTTCCCCTACTCCAGCCAGAAAGCTAACTTGGGGTATGTCTACACTTGCACCCTCTTTCGAGAGAGGGATGCAAATGAAGACATTCGAAATTGCAAATGAAGCCGTGATTTAAATATCCCACGCTTCATTTGCATTTTCACATTATGGCGCTATTTCGAAATAAAAGATGCTGTTAAGACGTGGTTATTTCAAGAGAAAACCCTTCTCTTGAAATAACTGGTAAGCCTCATACAATGAGGAATAAGGGTTATTTCGAGAGAAGGGTTTTCAAATGTCTTCATTTGCATCCCTCTCGAAAGAGGGGGTAAGTGTCGACATACCCAAAGAGGGACAGCCGCCTCCGTGCTGAGGCTGCGCTGTGCTCAAACTGGGCTGGATGAAAGAAGGGCAGCTAGCAGGGCGGCTGCCCCTCTTTGATCCAGCCCAGCTGGAGCACAGTGCAGCCTTGGTGGGTTGAATGCCAAGCTGGGCAGGAGCAAACAGGGGCAGCTACCGGGACTGTACTGTGCTCCAGCTGGGCTGAATCAAAGAGGGGCAGCCTCTTTGCCAGCTGGCTGCAGCAACTGACCACTTGGCTAGGAGATGTTTACTTGGGCAACTCCCAGCCAGCAGCCCAGCAAGTTTTTCAACCAGGCTCCCTGCCTTCCATGTCCCCACACACCACTGAGAGCAGCCAGCTGCAAGGGGCCATGTGTGCTTCCCTGAAGCACCTAGTACTGCAGGGTGGGCAATAATTTTCTCAAGGGGGCCACTTCCCAAATTTTAGTACCTGGTTGTGGGCTGGCTCTAGCCCCCCTGGAAGGGGCAAGGCCTCGGGCAGAAGGAGCAGGGCTGGGGGGGGGGGCGAGAGAGAGACAGAAAGAGAGAGACTTTGCGTGTGAAACCCACAGCATAGGTGGGGAAAAGAGACAGCAGTGTATGTGGGGCAGTGATTGTGTGCAGCACAGAGACCGTTTGGCACGAACTGGGTGTGTGAGACAGTGACACATGGTGTGTGCTGGCTAAGTTTCTGAGAGAACCCATGCTCTGTCTCCTCCTGCCCCCACTCTGCACTCCTCTGAGATGCATGCTTCAGATTGGAGCAACTCTGCTGCCTCTGCCTCTACAACCCCTGTTCTGCAGAGAAGGGATGCAGACACAGGGAACAGCCTGACTGTAGCTCTCTCCTTTGTCCTCCACCTTCCTGCACAGCTAGCAAGAAAATCCTGGAAACAGCTCTACTGCAGAATAGAGCAAAATGAGGAAGGGGTAGCTGAACACATGCTACTGGTTGCCAGCTGTAAGTATGCACCTATGCTAATTAGCTGGGCAGGCTGCAGAGAAATGCTTGTCAGGTTGAATCTGACCCCTGGGTTTGAGTTTTCCCACTCCTGCCCTAAAGCAAGCAAGGAAAGGGTAACAAGATCCAATCTAAGTGGTCACTAGATTGCTGTAAGCTACAGACTCTCTCTCTCTCTCTGTGTGTGTGTGCGCGTGCGTGCGTGTGAATATGCTTTTCAATTTGGATTTTCAATAAACATTGCTTTTTCCCCAGAAAAATATCCTGTGTGTTTCTTATCAGCATAACTTAGAAGATTTATCTGGCATTGCTCAGATCTTTAACTCCATTTTTGTTTTTTTGGAAAATAAAGTAAAAATGTGTTTCATTTAAATCATTGCTCTGGGTTGGGACTGGGATAAAAGGCTCATTATGCAGGCTGCCCTGGGAAGAGAAGACAACCCCAGCCCTCTCTCATCACAGGAGCTTGGGGCTAGGTGAGAAGCACCTCTCCATGGCCACTCCACCTCCAGTGAGTATAGTTGTGGAAGGGGTGTATGTTCCCTGGTTGTGGAAGGTCCAGGTTAGACAGAGTAGAGTCCACAGAAGGACCACCTATCTCTCAGTAGCAGGAACTCTGGGGCAGGTCCAGATGGGGTGCCATGGCTGGGCGGGGAGGTGCTCTTTCCTCTGGCCCCACTTTGGAGAAGACTCAGCTGGGAGTGACAAGGGGTGCCTCCAGCATAGAGCTGCTATGGCCAGGGGGTGAGACACCACCACCTCCTAAGGCCTCAGCACAGAGCAGCCACAGCTGGGGGGAGGGGAGGCACAGCCCCTAGCAGGCCAAGAACAGAGCTCTTTGAACATTTGCTCAATTATAGCAATTTTAAGAACTATTTGATTTGGTGATTCTGTCTCTTCTGTTTGGTTTTATGAACAGCATCCCATTCCAGTCACGTTCCATTTTCCTGGCACAACCAAACCCTTATGTTGCTTTAAGTTTTAAGAGGAAGCTGTATACTAAATTTGGTGATCCTAGCTCTGCCTACTTAGTTCTTGAGCAAACCAATATAATACAAACTCTCTCAAATATATAGTAGACAATGGTGTCACTGTCCTCTTTTTGCCAAAAGCTGGGAATGGATATCAGGGAACATATCACTTGATAACTATCTGTTCTGTTCATTTCCTCTAAGGCCCTTGTATTGGCCACTGTTGGAAGACAGGATATGGGGCTAGATGGACCTTTGGTCTGACCCAGTATGGCTGTTCTTAAGTTTCTTACGTTATAAACTGAAGTGGAAGACTTGTTTAGGAGATCCCAAAATGAAGGAGAGAGTTCCCTAGCACCTCCTTCTGAGTAAGTAGTACCACTAAATAAAACCACAAAGTTCCTGATAACTACTCTTGATTTAAGACTGTTTTGGAGGAGTGGGGAGAGAGAGTACTAAGTAACGGGATCCATTGTACACAGAGGAGTAGAAAAATGGAAATGGTTTGTACAGGAGACAGCACCATCTTCCATATGCACAAATATCTTCCCATCTAGTTTCTGAAGAGGTTGGGGAGAGCAGTACTTGAACTGCTTACAGTGAATGAAACTGAGTTCTGAGGTGCAGATGGCTTTCAAAAGTCACTGAGCCCTGCAAGTCAGCCAAATGAATGGCCAAGCAGGGGACCTTTTCCTGGTGCCTTGCAAAGGGACTTCTCTCCTAAATCACTTCTGAAAATGGAAGTTAGAGTGGTAAGCCACTTAAATTGTTTTGAAATTTTGACCCAAAAGGCCAGATTTTTTAAAGTGACTTAGGTATCTAAAGATGCAGATAGGTTCCTGATGGGATTTTCAAAAGCATCTAAGAAGACTGAATCCCTAATTCTCATTGATTTAAATCCCTATGAAAATCTTGTCCTACCTGTTGAAGGGATAAAAAAAAAACCCTCCAGCTAGCCCTAGGCAGCTGACTTGGGCTTGCAGCATTTAGAATGTGGAGCTGAAAAATCATCATGTAGATGTTCAGACTTTGGCTGGAGGCCCAAGCAATGGGACCTTGCAGAGGGAATGGGGAGTGGGTGGGAAGAGAGTCCAAGAGCTTGTTCTCCGAGCTAACCCGGGCAACAGATCTATTATTTCCATGCAGACATATTCTAAGTGATGTGGCCCAAATCAAGCAAAGTCAGGACTCACTCAAGTTTCTCATCTTTCAGTCTTCGGATGAAACTGTGATCCCACTGAAATCAATGGGAGTTTTGTCATTTACTTTAATGCGGACAGGATTTCATCCTCAATTTCTAAAAAAACAAATTAAATGAGTTTTTTTCTTCCCTTTTTATAAGGCAATGTGAGTGACTAGTTACCATATGTCCAAATGTCTTATATGCACAACTTGGACCTATCACTGACTATTTGATCACTCCTGTAATATTTTATAAAATTGTCATATACGAAAAGATGCAATAATGCATAATGGCAAGCTGAGTTTACCAGAATTTTCAACCAATTTAGAATGGATTTATTTTTAAAACATTCAGCTCTCAAAAGCCACTGCAGAACACCATAAATCAGCAGAGAGCTAATGTTGATAGGAGAGCCTCCCTTATTTTAAAAGAAAACAAAAACATTTCTGTCCTTTTTGCCATCTCACAGAAAGACAAAAAAGATTCCACATATCAGCCCCCATTATAATTAACAGCTTGGTCCTGTTCAGAATACTGATCAGTTAGCAGTCAAGATGCAAAGTCAATTCTGACACATAATCCACTATTACATCAGATATTTTGTATAATGCTTGAAGTAAAGGTAACAAGGAGCCATCTAACAGGTATTTGAAATTTCACCCAGGTATTTAAAATATTATAATATTTAAGAGCTTGCTCATGTTATATAAAGTTAATACTAAAAACTTCTCCAAGGTATTTTTCATATCGCACCATCAGTTTAAAAACAGCCTAAGCATGCCAGATATTTAAATAAACAATAAATGCTACAAAGGGTAAACAACATTGTTCTATTAAAAACTGTCTTCAACTATGGTACTCAGTGACAGAAATATAATATTTTTTTGGCAAAGCAACTAAGAAAAATAGGCCATAAATTCATTTATCAGTAGTCTAGTAGTCTGATACATTCATGTAATTATAGCATACTTTATATAAACTATTTCCTGAGATACTTTGGGTAGTTTATTTTTGTTGTATTACTGGATGCATTATCTTTGATGATTCACTTTAAAACACCTGTGCAATATTTTTGTGTAGCGGACACAATCAATAACACATAAAAAGTAGTAAATGCAAATATATGGCAATGGGACAGCTCTTATAAATGTTGCACTTTCAACCATGTTACACATACTTTAACATCTGTCTCTGTTGGGGGAAAAAATGAATTTACAGCTAAGAATCTACAAATGCAAAAAAGTATTTCAGGAATGTTGGGGTCAAAGCATAAGATAAATGACACTAAGAAAAAGTCGTAATTCTTATTATCTAAGTATTGTCTTCAAAAGCAACTGGACATGTTGTAATCAGTTCACAGCATAATAAATATTTCTACTAATCTGTTTTGGAAGAACAAATGTCTTTTAAGGTTTCAAGCTCCTCTATAAGTTTCTTGTTCTGAACTTCTAGCACTGCAACTCGACTCTCCAGACATTTTATATATTCTTTCTTCCGACGTCGACATTCTTTAGCAGCTTCCCTGAAAAAGCAGAAGTAAAGAGTGCAAACAAAAAAGCCATTTGGAGCTATTATGAAATGCAGATTGAAGAAAGCTCAGTATAATATGGAGATCATGACAGCATTCCAAATTTCCCAAATCAGTCTGAAAACACTAAACAAAACTGGGTTCACAAGGGTCACAAGCGTCCCTTCCTCAAATTCACATGGCAATCTGTAGAACTGCTTCATCTCATGACTTGATTAAAGTTCATAATAAACAAAGTCTAAGTCAAAGACAGTTATTCTGCCTTATGGCAATAAAGATCTTTGAGGGCCTTGAGTTCCTCAATCAGTGTCTTGTTTTGGTTTTCAAGCACAGCCACACGATTTTCAAGACATTTGACATACTCCTTCTTCTTTCTGCGACATTCTCGAGCAGCTTCCCTAGAACCAACACAAGGTAAATAACTACAGGAACAGCCACAACACGGCAAACTCTGGATAAGTGAAATTACCTGAAATCCCTACAAATTCCACAATAAATCAATCATGCATCAGACAAAAAGAAAGCTAAGCAATAATTGTAGACAACTGCACGATTCAGAAGCAACTTAATACAACAGGAACAGCTTGTTAATTAATACAGGTTGCACAGCTTCTACAGTATGAGGAAAGAACTTTTTATTCACATGAACTGATACACACAAACAGTGGAGACAATAATCAGATGTTAAGAACTGCCTTCAACTGCACTATTACAATTAAATTATTGCTTTCATTTCTGCAAACAGAATCTGTTATTCCCATCACATCCCACATCCATTGATGTGCTTATGGAAGTATTTAGGGCATCATATTCTGCAACCAAAAAGTTTAACTCCAAAAATGTTACAGAATTGCTTTTCTGAACACTTAATGTAGCAGCAATTCTCTCCAGATTAAATGCTAAATAACAGTCTAAAAGATGATGTAACTTTGACTTGACTTGCAAAACTACAGGTTAGGATTGTAGTTCAAAATGGGTATATATGTTTTCTTTAAACACATTCACTTGTACATATACAGTCCTGATTCTTCTTTTTATGCAAAGGTAACCACCCATTTCACAATCTATTAACAATTCTGTTACATAAAAGTTAAGCAGTTTGGGAAAGATTTTCAAAAGCACTTCAGTGAGTTACCACTCACTTACTGGTATTGAAGCATTCCTTCATTAGGCATTTAAGCACTCCTGAGAATGTCACCCCTTAATATTTACAGGGATGATGTTATACATTATCATAATATATTTTTTTTAAAATGCCTTCCTGCATGCTCTGAATAAGTAGATGTGAAACTAGCTCAGAAACTGAAAAGAAAAACAAGAGAAAGCAGTATAAAAACACATCAGTCCTCAAGAGTGATTTAAAACAAAGACAGGCAAGGCAACACAATATGATGAGAAATCAGAAAGGATGCAGCTATTTAGTAACTTAGAGATCTACAGAGAGGTCTATTTCTTCCTGCTACGTGTATGCATCTAAGTTCCACTGAGGTTAGAAGCAGGTATGCACATGCAAAGATGAGAAAACACCATTATAAAACAGGCAGAGTAATGCATGAAAAAAGCATGATAGTTTAGCTTATTCTGCACAACAAAGTACATCCAAAGAAATTAAAATACCTGTCCAAAATGACCCAATACATCACTGTCCACATAAATCTCCCAAAATCAAAGTTATCCTGTGGCAGTTATATTCTGCAAAAACATCTTCCTGCCAGCATACCACATAACACAATATACAACAATCATTTTGAAATACAATAAAACTTTCTTTTACAGTTCACACTGCACAGATATTTCATTACAGTCACCAAATTTAAATGTAGTTTGTATTTTAAAAGTACCAGCCACAAAGGAGAGAGTGTAATTTGTGTTACACAGAAAATAACTGCTTTTAATTGCACATATATTTTCATCCTGCAGGATTTATACTTTTGATATATAGTTGGGATAAAGTTTTGAACATAATGCAGATATCTGAGTTTCAGACAGCAATAGTTTTATGCTTCCTTCCAAAAGGAGCAAGCAGATTGCAACTGCAGCCCATATGCTTTTTATTTATGGTTGTCACCCCTCCAGGATTGTCCTGAAGCCTCCAGAAACTAAAGATTAATTTTTAATTTAAGATTATGTCATGTGAGGAAACCAATCCAATCCAATCCATCCAATCTAAATTGGCAGCCCTATTTATATTGCATCATTTGACATCATCTGAAGATGTACGGAGTGTAATGCAGGGCAACATAGTTAAGTTATGTCTACAACTGTATTTGATCAACAAAACTTTTGTCATTCACGAGTGCTTAAGAAACCACATGCAACAAAGTTTTGCTATGGCAAGTGAAAATGTGAACACAGCTTTCTCAGCAGGAGCTCTCATGCTGACAAACTGAAACTCCCTCACAGAGGGTGGAAGTATTTTGTCGGCTAAAGTGCTGATAAACAGCGTTCACATAAGCTGATTTTTAATAACTAGCCTGTGTCAACATCGGCTTATCGCTAAAAGCTGGGTAGACATACCCTTAGAAGGGCTCAAAAATATAAAGAAATATAGTGTGGCAGTTACTTAAGTGCATCTACACTGCAGGGCTTTACTCGAAATGCACTACGCAAATTGAGCTACATCAATTATGTAGCTATTTCAAAATAGCTTATTTCAAAATTGGGAGTGTTTACACAGCACTTATTTCAAAATAGAGCACACTTCCTCTGACTTTTCTTACTCCTCATAAAATGAGGGTTACAGGAGTTGGATTAAGAAGTCTTGCAGCTTGACAGTATTTTAACATTATTTCGAAATAACTGCCTGCTGTGTAGACTTGGAAGAAGTTATATCAAAATAATGCTAGTTATTCCGAAATAATATTGCTGTGTAGATGTACCCTATTAGACATACTCGTGCCCTTTTTCTGAAAGTGTATAGGAAGCTTTCATTGTGGATGATCTGCCTAGCTTGACAGGTCACTCCCAGAGAGGTGAGCCAATGAAAGAATACTGGCAAAGCACAGGACTGACAGAAATATCTGCTGAAAAGCTGGGTCCCAGTACCTATACCCTTCTGAATGCAGGCTAAAGGTTTATTTTTCACTAGCAACCAAAGAAACTAGTGTGCTATTCCAAAAGCTGAATGGTTCTTGCTGTGGAGGTCTCTAGACTTTCTGTCTGCTGACAGGATTCTGAAGAGTTTGAAAGGAATGAGATGAAGCCATTTTCCCCAAGCTTTGAAGAGTCCAGATGATACATATTACATATTATGACTACACTACAGTATAAAAAAAATTATCTGAAAGATGATCAGAGCGGAATGTGTTTATATATGCATGTTAAATAACAAACTGTAAATGTAATGTTGATAACTTATATTTAGATATATTTTAGAGCAGCAAAACAATGGGTTTTTGGCTCTGGAGAAGTGTAGATGATTGTGATGACTACATAAGTACACTAACTGGATACTGCTACAAAATATGATGACCGGCAATGAATAAGTTAACATTGTTATTTAAATTGTTATATTTCAGCATTGAAAATCCATGGGGTTGAGTAGGTCAGCTCATGCCTTTTAGAATGATTGTTTCAGTCTCTCTGTAGACTCAGGAAAACAACACAGCACTGATTTCTGCTCTATTAACTGTGAATATGTGATTTTTCACAATCATGAAGTCTAGAAACATTACTTGTTTTCAATGAAACTGGATTTAGTAACATTGTTTTGCAGGAAAGGGTGTTCTTCATGACTCAGTGGAAGAAAAGCTACTTATGGTTTAGGCACTTATTGGCCATTCTACATCAGTGCTTTGTAGGTACACACTTGCTGGTGACGTGATTTAACAGTTAAGAATGTTCTGCTCTCCCTCCATCACATCAAGGGCTACATGACCTTAAGAGTAAGAATTTATTGTAATATTTTCCTTTTCAGGTGATTAATCTTAGCTGACATTTGCCCTTTGCAGCAGTGACTAATAATTATATTATAGTTACATTGTCTTACCTATTTTTCATAAGTCTCAGCTCCCTTTTGCGTGTTGCCTCTTCTGCTAGCTGCTGAGGGCTGTGCAAAGTTCCTGGAGAGGCTGCCATTACCACTCCTTGAGGCAAGGCTGTAGTGGGAGTTCGGATCTGGTAAGTTGGCATGTCTCCAGTGGCAGCTGTATTAAGAAGAAGATTATATGTTCATACAAACGTATCTGTCAAAATGTAACTGAAATAGCAGACTTATTTTATAATGTTAATCATTAAACATTATAAACTTATTTTATAATGTTAATCATTGTTACATCAAACATTTCAGAGACTTGTGATGTGATGATACAAAAGCTAACAAATACAACTTACACAGTCTTCTATCTACTTTTTAACACATTAGTTACACAATACATTTTAAAAGATGCTTTTATGTTTTTAACTCGGAACCAGTTTAATGTTCTCTGTTTTCTTATTTCCTGTAATTTTTTGCTCATTTCTAAGATATTCTTTTTGTAGTTTTATGACAAAGACAACCATTAAAATGTCATTAAAGTTGGGTAAGTCAATGTACTTGGCATATCTTAACATTTAAAGTTACTATACATTTAAATGTTGAGTGTCCTATACTTAAAAATAAGAGCAAATTCTTGCCTGTTTATTTTTATGTTTTTCATATCATTGTCAACAAAAAAGCATAACTTTTCCTCATCACAGCAGATGAATAGAGAAGATAAATCACATTTCAGGTGTTGTCACATCATCTCATTAAATTTTGTACTTTGTTTCTTTAAAAGAATGCTACACAAATAATGGAACACTCAGTAAAATTCAGGAATGGACTAAAATAATATAAAAGGTAAAACTTCTTCAACAATACACTTTTTTAAGGAGGGGGAAGATTGGGAAGATGGAGAAGTCAGTTAGATGGAGGAAAATATTGTAAAAAGCTAAATGAATAAATAATTACCCTTCTTATAGACTTCTTCCACATCTTTTTACACCAGTGGATCTTCTAAAGCAGTGGTCAGAATTTGTTAAATGGAGAAAAAAAATGTAAAATAATAGACTCCTAGGAAGACCATACCAAAAATTCACTGGACATAGTCACATTCAAGCAGGAGAGGATGGCCTGGTACATAAGGCACAGGAGGACTGGGATCTGGGATCAGTATTGGACTCCCTGTGTGACCAAGGGTCAAGTCAGTTAGATTCTGATTTGTACTTAAGCACCTTGATTTTTGTTTTAATTTACTATCTGTAAAATGGAATACTAATACTTCCTTAGTTCTAGACTATGGCCAGGTCTACACTATAAGGCTAAGTCTACACTGCCCAGTCTTGTGCAGGAACATATGCAAATGAGGCACGGCGATGAATATGCTTATTTTCAGGCAGAACTGCTCTTGAGCAAGAGGGAGTTTTTGCACAAGAAGGAGCAGTGTAGACTGTTCCTTCTTGCGCAAAATGGTGGCTCATTAAGTATGCAAATGAGGTGCAGCGATATTCATCACCACGCCTCTTTTGCATATGTTCTTGCACAAGACTGGGCAATGTAGATGTAGCCTAAGAGAAACTTGACCTAAGGTACGCAACTCTAGCTATGAGAATAGCATAGCTGGAGTCGACTTACCTTAGGTTGAAATTCTATAGTGTTCCCAGTGCAAGAGGTCGATGAGAGAAACTCTCCTGTCAACTTCCCTTATTTCTCGCAACAACATGGAGTATTGGGGTTGATGGAGGCACTATTAGCATTTGATTTAGTGGGTTCTTTATAGACCTGTGGTGATGGGGTTGCAGGGGCCAACGGAGAAAGTCCCGCACCCCGCACTAACGTGGTGCACCACCCAGCTGTCACAGGAAGCACCCGGCGGTGCCGGGTGTGTTCCGCCGCAGCTGCAAGCGGCTGCGCGGTAGCCCTCAGCTGGCGGGAGCCAGAAGGAAGAAGAGCGCAGGTGCCGGCGTCCGGGGCGGATGGCACCACCTTTGAAAAAGACCAGCTAGGGGTGGTAAGGGGGGGCGGTGCGGAGAGAAGGGGACCCGGCAGGGACGAAGAGGTGGCGGTGCCGGCTGGCAAAGGGGGGAGAGTTCCCGGCCACAAGGGGTGCGCCGGGTAAAGGATAGCCCGGGGTAGCGCACGAACCCTGCAGGGTTCCATGACCCCTCACCAGGGGGTAGGAAGCAGTCCAGGAAAGGGAGATCACGGAGCCCATGGGCCATACAGGAAGGTCGGCTTCCTATCCTTAGGGTCCTGGGCTGAGACCTGGAGAGAGGGTGGGCCCACGTCTCCCTTTCCTCCCTCCCCCGCCCCCGGCAGACCTAGATTACTCAAGCCCTAAGACGTTCACGAGCCCTCAATGAGGGGAATCTTACGGGACGGCAGTTGCTCCAGAAGGTGCCAGGGGTGAAATTCTAACAACCAGCTAAATTGAACCCTGGGAGATGAATCTCTAGAGCATCTAGCTCGGGGAAAATAAAAACAAGCCTTATATTTCATAGAATCATAGAATCATAGGACTGGAAGGGACCTCAAGAGGTCATCGAGTCCAGCCCCCCGCCCTCAAGGCAGGACCAAGCTCCGTCTACACCATCCCTGACAGATGTCTATCTAACCTGTTCTTAAATATCTCCAGAGAGGGAGATTCCACCACCTCCCTTGGCAATTTATTCCAATATTTGACCACCCTGACAGTTAGGAATTTTTTCCTAATGTCCAATCTAAACCTCCCCTGCTGCACTTTAAGCCCATTACTCCTTGTCCTGTCCTCAGAAACCAAGAGGAACAAATTTTCTCCTTCCTCCTTGTGACTCCCTTTTAGATATTTGAAAACTGCTATCATGTCCCCCCTTAATCTTCTTTTTTCCAAACTAAACAAGCCCAGTTCATGAAGCCTGGCTTCATAGGTCATGTTCTCTAAACCTTTAATCATTCTTGTCGCACCGCCCCCCCTTACCACCCCTAGCTGGTCTATTTGTCATGTCTATTTAGATTGTAAGCTTTTCAGACTAGAGATTTAAAACAACAGCAGGTTTAAAACAAACAAAAGGAAGTTTTTCTTCACTCAGTGTATAGTTAACCTATGGAACTCCTTGCTAGAGGATGTGGTGAAGGCTAGGACTTTAACAGGGTTCAAAAAAAGAGCTAAATAGATTAATGGAAGTTAGGTCCATCCATGGCTATTGGCCAGGATGGGTAGGAATGGTGTCCCTAGCCTCTGTTTTTCTGGAAGTGGGTGACAGGGGAGGGATCACGTGAGGATTACCTGTTGTGTTCCCTCCTTCTGGGGCATCTGGTATTGTCCACTGTCAGCCGACAGGATACTGGGTTGTATGGACCTTTGGTCTGACCCAGTATGGCCATTCTTATGGATGTAAATTCTCTGCAGGATTGCATCCTAAGTACCATAATTTGCCACAAATGGTCTTTCAGTAGGTGTCTTTCCTTAGGAAAAAGGTGTCATCTTAAACAGAGTTAGCTAACATGAATCAAAATCCTAGTGAAGATAAGAAAGGTTTTAATTAAGCTCAGCTGTTAACTTCTGTGAAAACTACAAATTGCCTTTATTTTCTTCACTAGGATTTTACTGCATGTCAGCTAACTCAAGATGAAAACACGTTTTTCCTCTAGTGAACACAATGCGTCTGTGTGTGTGTGTGTGTGTGTGTGTGTGTGTGTGTGTGTGTGTGTATGTATACACACAGGCAGTCCCCGAGTTACGCGGATCTGACTTATGTCGGATCCGTACTTACGAACGGGGCTTTTCTTGCCCCGGAGGATGCGGGCGGCGGGACCGCCGAGACGCGCCGCGGTCCCGCTGCCCGCGTCCTCCGGGGCGAGAAAAGCTGCTCCGCGTCTCCGTGGTCTGCTCGGGGGGGGAGAGGGGAGGGCCAGCAGCGCCCCAGCTGCTCTGCCCCAGGCGTCCTGATTCAGCCGCTGCTGAAACTGACCAGCAGACCGGGCTTTTCTTGCGGACGCCTGTGGTAGAGCAGCTGGGGCACTGCCGGTTGGTCCCGCAGTGCCGCTCCTCGACGCTACTGGAGCAACCCGGCAGCGCCCCAGCTGCTCTGCCCCAGGTGTCCCCAAGTCAGCCGCTACTGAAACTGACCAGCGGCTGACTACAGGAAGCCCGAGGCAGAGTTGCTCTGCCCCGGGCTTCCTGCAATCAGCCGCTGATCAGTTTCAGCAGCAGCTGACTTGGGGACACCTGGGGTAGAGCAGCTGGGGTGCTGCCGGGTAGGTCCCCGCAGTGCCGAGGTGCAGCGCTGCGGGGACCTACCCGGCAGTGCCCCAGCTGCTCTGTCCCAGGCGTCCAGATTCAGCTGCTGTTGAAACTGATCAGCGGCTGATTCCAGGAAGCCCGGGGCAGAACTGGTCAATTTCAGCAGCGGCTGAATCTGGACGCCATTTCCGACTTAAGTACAAATTCAACTTAAGTACAAACCTACAGTCCCTATCTTGTACATAACCCGGGGACTGCCTGTATATAGTTCTAGCCCAATTAAGCCCTTATCCCAAATGGTGCCTCTAGAGGATGCTACTGTAATTCAAATAAATAATGCTAATAATGCCTTGACCAGGTCAGCATAATGTCTTTCCCTCCCTAACAAATAGCTGCCAGTGAGTTCTAAAAGCGTGATGTTAGAGGAAAACAATTGTTTTGATCCAGCAAAGCTAGCAATTGAATCACTACACGAAAACTCAGACAAAGCCTCAACATTTTTAGTTTACATCATAGGATAACAAGATAATATAATTACGCAGTAGAGTAAATTTCTTTAATGTACTTTACAACACACTGAATGACATCGGTTTTGAGTTATGGTTATTTCTACCTGCAAACCATTTTATATAATGTCTCCAAAAACTGGAAGTAACCGGAAAGGAAATTGCCAATTTTCTTAAAGACAAGCTGCTAAAAGTGATGTGAACAGTTGTACATACATAGTATATCCACCTGTTTTTCTGTTATTAATTATTAGTTGCTTTGCACCAAGAGCCTTTGGTGCTATCCAACATGCAGTAATAAAGATAGTTCCTGTCCCAAAAGATATCACAGCCTAAAAGACAGACCCAAAAGATGGGGAACACTGTGTACTCCAGAAAATGGGGTTGTTTTATTTAATTTGTTGATGGTGGTGGCTGAGTTTTAATTATCGGTAAAACAAATTCTTATGAGACTCACAAAAAAGTGGGTATTTAAGAGGAACTTGAAAGTGAAGACAGGACTATACTTGGAAAGCTGGTATGAGCACTATTGCCTAACCATAAGGTGGTATAAAAATGCAGAGCCATGAAGAGAGAAAGAAATTATGCACTGAGACTAGAATCACTGTGTGAACTGGTTAAGAGGGGACAAAAGGCAAGGTTTAAGATTTAAGTAGGGGATGGAATTATGAAAAGTTTTGATAAGAAGACTGAGATGCTTTACAGGTACTGATGTTTGATACCATTCTAAACTACATGAAATGTGTCCAAATGCCATAGTGATGAATGCCTCACAAATACGTGCAATAACTAATAAAATAATAACGATAAATTAAACACTGGAAGAGTGGAAGTGAAAAGCTTCAAAATAAAGAGGGTCATTCAAGTTTATTTTTTTCTTTAAACTAATCTGTTTTGTCGTTCTGGTCCCCCAACATACAGATTCACCAGCTCCTGCCTTATATGATACTGTACCACGTATTCTTTTGGTGACTTCCCTGGCAGGTATGAGATCACCGTCACAGAGAAAGTCAAAGCATCATATGGAGTAGGAGTCTATGAGACTGTATTTCAACAACCTAAAAAGCAAAAGAAATAATATAATCTGATGGGCCCCTAAAAACATGTGAAACCCTATTGTTTTAAATGGTATTCTATTCAAGTGTAAGAGTTTGGTCTACCATATAAATCAGACTGAAGGATTTTATTAGAGAGGAAAGTGGTCTTTTTTCGTCCTGAACAAAATCCCCAAAAAATCTGAGTCACAATAAAAAATATGTGATTAATTTTCTTATCTTATGAAAATACAGTAATATTCATTATGTCTCTGTAAAAAACTGCATGTACATTGTTATTGTAAATTATTTTCACAATACAGACCAAACTGAAATCAAACATTAACTCAGTGGTAGAAATTGGTAACAGCCAATGACTAGGAACCAGGACAGTTCTTTAATGGCTGACCCAAACTCTCACTGCATTGCCCAGGCTAGTTACTTTTCCTTAAGATTATTGAAAAGAATTAAGCAAATTTTGCAAAAAGCATCACTGAAAGCCTTGGGCTGTATCAGAGTTCAGGTACATAATTTACAAAATGACTAAATTACCAAAAAATCCCACCTAAGAAACTTTTAATCTTACTGCTATTAGGCAAATTAACCCTGTAAATTCATCTTATCTGGAAGGCTTAATAAGAACAATATGCTAATAAAATCCCTTTAAAAACAGGCTTTTGAATTTTTTTCTGTTTCTAAACACCAGAGAGTATGCAGAGTTAAATTTTTATAAGGGCTATTCAGGAAAAGAGAATCTGACATGCTATATATCTTTCCCCCTCGGTGAAGCAAATGTAGTGTCTACCTTATTAGAAAGGTTTTTAGCTTTACCATATAATCTTTCTAGTTAACTCCTAAAGAATTGTTTGTTTGAGCACTAGAACTTGAAGAGTAGACCTAAAGAAGATACACTTTTGGAGTAATAAAATAAAGTATATGAAACAGTTTTACTCAGCTAACAGTAGCATGTAGGCACAGGCTGCAAACTAGTTAAGATTACAACTCTGCCATCAGCGTTTGATGAAGCAGAAAGGAACTGACTAAATCACAGCATGACTCGGAGCTGACGTCAATGTGTATCTTGTTTGGAGTTTAACTTTTCCAGTTCCCTACTGCAACATGATTCCAGGAAATCTAATGACGTCAGCCTTTTGAACTCAATTAGCTGAGGAACGCACCATTTTAAACAGAGGAGGAAAGAAACAAGCAGGCATTACAACACTCAAAACACTGCAGCTCTTTCACATGCATTTGTGCTCTCTATTTTATTTAGCAATTAATAGAAAAGGCTTATTTAAATAATTGGAACAGAGAACATCTTTCACTTACAACTGCACTTTAGTTTTGACAGACTAAAATAATCTAACATGAGTTTTATTTTTAAACCAAAAAGCAAAAGACCAGCTGCACATATCATTTATAAAGAAAAGAGACTGCTGCAGTGCTGAAGTTAGCAATGCAACAACAAAGACACACTAAAGAGTGCTTTTAAAATGGCAAATTTACACTAAAATGTTTATCAGCTAATGGGGAATAAAAATAATTGGCACCAACTTTTGCCAGTTAGCATTATACGTTAAATAGGTACTCCATCAAGTTCTAAAAACAAATTCCTCATACTTCTAACCACAAAATATTTTCTTTATTTCCAAATAATCTATGCAGCCTGCTATTTTAAATACCCTGACAAGAGATTCTTACCTGTTTCATCTCCTGTTACTGCCATGATCAGCTTTTGCATACAGGATTCTCTTGTTGCTCTATCACAGCCCAACATGAAATGTTCCAAACTAGCAAGCATGTGCAGGATTACAAGCAGGAACACTGACATCACAATGACCTCACTGGCCTACCACTGTTATTACCATGCTTTGTCCTGGAGCAGCTCACTAAAACTGCAGCCCAAAAAAACCTGCTTTTGACGATAAACCATCCTTTCATATTTCTGTAGCATAGCTTTGTTTTTTTAATTTACATATGCACCTAATTTACAAAACACACTCCTCACAGATCTACTTGCAATCAGACTCAAAGATACATGACAGCAAAAGCTGATAAAAATTATTTCATAATCTTAGTGTTGCCAACTCCAAAAATCAAGACCCAGGTGATTAAAATCATTAAAGTAGAACAAAAATAAAGCTCATCATCTGAAGAAGTGGGTTTTACCCACAAAAGCTCATGATACTATATATTTCTGTTCATCTCAACAGTGCCATAGGACTACTTGTTGTTTTTAAAGTTACAGACTAATACAGTTATATCTCTGAGACAAAAATAAAGAGATTTTAAAAAGAAGTATGAATCATATTTTTGGTCTGTCTTCTAATTTTTCAACTCTTTCTGCCATCTCACAATACATGTAATGATTATAGAATTACCAACATCTACAAATATACAGCAAGTAAGGAGGTTTTGTTTCTCCGGCAGAAACTATTCCTAGAATACCCAATTGAGACCATTGCCCCATTGTGCTAGGTATTGTTGAAAAACATGGTAAGACATAGTCTCTGTCCCCAAAAGCCTACAATGAAGTGAAAAATATAGTGATGAGTTTGTGACATGGGAACTCAAACTGGGACTCACCAATCTCATCTCATATGGGACTACAAAACATCCATTAGATGGGAACAATCCTTGCTGAACTCAGAAAGAGTGGTGAAAGCCTCTATAGCTCCTTAGCAATGCCCTGAGGCATCCAGTATTCTGTACGTACAAATGTTATATCTTTGAGAATGAGGCTGCGTTTTGGAAAATAAAGTTTATTAAATCAAGTTCTGACTTACTTGGCATTTGCACAGATGGGTCTTCCACTCTCTGGCCACACAGGCAAAATATCCCACAATTGCTCTTACCACTAAAATATGCTCTACAATGAAATCCCATGCCTGCTTTAATAGAGACTGCCTCCCATTAATCAAAATACAAATACTAAAAATGCAATAGTAAAAAACAAGTATGAATGCAACATCCAATTTCACATCCAAGATAAAATGATTCCACCACTTACTATATCCAAGGTCCTTACACTACCTTGGGGACAAACATATACAATTTTGCACCTCTGCTAGAGTCATCAATGGGATATGACTCCTCAGTCTTCAGATTCACAACACAGACCTCTTCTACGTTAGCTACAGAAGAATGAAAGTATACCCTTATCCTTACGTGGACTAATCCATAAAGAAAAGCACAACACGCATTACCAGTGGGTTACACAAGTATTTGTTAGACAGCAACGCAATTCTCAGCATCAGGATTTCTGGTTTCTATTCTTGGATCTGGAAGCAAATTGTATTCTAGAGTTACAGACCATGTAGCCAAATGTAACAAAACCCCGTATGAGTTGTCTGCAGGGACAGACTAAACTGTGGAACCTCTGGATATAAATGCCTGAGCTAAAGATTTAGAGTCCAAATATGGAAGTCGCAACAGAGTTATAAACGCTCTACATGTGATCTAGTCACTAGTGGAAAACAAAAAGCCACACTATTTGTGTGAATTATAGAAGCACATAATTTGACATGCTCCTTCTGAAAAGCTGTTGGCAAACTGAATAAGATTTGGCTTTATTAGAGACTTAGGCTCAATTCTCCACTTGCCTGACCCTGTATAAGCTTCCAATGATCTTTTCTGAAAAATGGGTGAACAATAGTTATGACAGTTACTGATCCCTCAAGGTAGCAGTAAGAAGATACATTAATAGTTACAAAAGCACAGCAATATTAATAGCAATCAGCTGGGATGTAGATGGGTCAGGCCTGGTGGTTTGTGCAGGGAAGGGTGAACAAATCTTCATGCCAGATAGGGTTCAGAACCAGGAAGTCAGGACTGAGATCAAGAACCATAAACAGATATCAAGAACCAGACCAAGTCAGGAAACCAGGAGGTCATCATCAGGAATAGGCAGTGGTGGTGCAGTCCAAAGCAGGATGGAATCCCAGTATATAAACAACCTCCTGTTCCTCCTTTTATCATAAGTAGGATGAATGGGCCAGTCAGAAGCTCTAGTGTTCTGCCAATTGGAGCCCAGGACTGGAGCCTTCTATCTGAGTTGGGCAAGGAGTCACAGTTCTAGTGATATAAATAAGCCATCAGGTGGAGGGTGAAGCATGCTTCCCCTCCACCCCACCCCCAAAGGAACCATGCAGACCTGGGTTTGAGAGCTGTGGGTCATGACATCACCTTCACTACAAGCACCTTCCTGATAATTCTGGTTTAGTCTTTCCAAGGTTACTATTGTGGAAGACTCAAGCCTGGGTGAACTTTTTTTTTGCTGATTCCCAGGTGTGCTCTTCAGGACCATAACCTTTCTAGTAAATCAGGTACCAGAGCCTACCTTATTTAAGTTGGAGTCTAAAACTTCATGAATGGTGTATTCCTCATGGCCCAGTACATGGTTGGGTCCTGTGGGGAAATGAGTTCTTTCAGTTTGATTTTAGGAGTGATACATGGAACACTGGATGGATTAAAAAAGATCAGGGTAGGTGGAGCTCAAATGTTACAGACTTAATTTATCACTGGATTTGACAGGGCCTAACAACCTGGTAGTAAAGTTTACAAGAGGGTATGTCTGTACAAAATTGCTCCATAAAGAGCCATACTATTTTTGTCCCTCTGAACAGGTCCCTGCTGACAACGCTGACCTGCATATCATTTAGTCTGTTTTTGCCTTTTCCAGGTGTCCCCTCACCTCCTTCTGGATTTGATTATTTTGTTGTGCCAAATTCAAGGCAGTCTTGTTAGAGGAGGTTGCCCATAGTTTCAGATGAAATTAAAGGTGGCAAAAAAGGTGGATTTTACCATGAGTCACTATACATAAATTTCACATATGAAAAAAAAAGTGATGACACCTCATACTGGTGGTAACTGAGAAACACTGCAGTTACCGTTGAAGGAACCAATTCACCCTCTTTTGTCTTGCTGTTGGACTAGGGATGTTAGGCAGAGGAAGTCTGTGTGTGGGAGCCCTCCCTCTTTTCCCTCTCCACCTCTCTCCCCACAAGTATGCTCAGGTTCTTGCATCAGGACCAGGAAATCAATTGTGGTCCTCTATTGGCGGTAAAATGATCCATGTAACCTTTGGGTTAAGATATAAGTAGAAGTTAGGTTTGGGGCCTAAGTATAGAGGAGCATGAGAAACTGAAGTTGCTAGTGTGAAAAGAGTCAAAGATCAGTTAGAGACAAATGTTTTATGAGAGGGTAAAAGGTTGTAAGGACATGACTCATGTTTATGTTACGATTATGTTTTGGTTATTACTGTTTTGAGCAAGGTTATGTTTTTGAGATCTGTGAATGTATTATTACTATATGCTATCTATACTGATAGTACAGCAAGAACACTGGTGCACATGTCAATTTAAATAATGTTCAATGTAAACAGTCAATAAAAAAAGGTGATGGAATTTAATTATGGTAAACAGCAGTTGAATGTTAATTAGTATTATAATCATGGAATACAAGAGAAATAGATTTGCTAAATTGCAGGAGATTTCCATTTAATATCAAAAGAGTACCACTATACTTCAGAATTATAAGGCTACATTGCACTCTGTTGACAATGCACAGATCATCCATTGAGACCCCATTTCATTCTTGAGTAGTAGTATGGCAGTAGCTTTTGTGCAAATAGAAATTGTATGCCTGTTTGCTTAACCAATCACTTTTCTTTTAAAAATGGACCCTGTGATGGATACGAAGAGTGCTGGCCAGCCCCCGGTGACTAAGGGAGTTTTTGTAAGCAGAGACTATAGAGTCAAGGTATTTAAAGTCTCTTGTGGGCCCTCATCTTCTGCACTTGAAGTGCCAGAGTGGCGAACAGCCCTGACTGATCTCTACTGGTCTTCCACTGAATATATTTTTAACCAGCTTAGAAACATGAACTTAATAACTAAGTTAGGTTTTATTGTACCCTTATCTTTAACAATTTCATTTTAATTGGGAACTTTTTAAACAAAGGTTACAAAAAGCTACACCTAAGGGGCCATGGAGACAGACTGTGTTGTTTATCCATAGTTGAGCTGTTTCCTTAACAGGGAGTAGATTAGTTTAAGGAATAAAACTGTCCATCCTGGTGAAGTGGATTGTGATCAAAACTGTCATGAATCTATTAGATTCCAGTACTTCCATGATGAGAACCTAGACAACAGCTGCCCAGAATTTCCAGAGATTGGGGAAGACTGCAGGGTTTTTGATGGCTGTCTGGATGTAAGTAAGATATGCTAGAATTGAGGGTTATTTGGAGTCACAAAAAATGGAATGCTAGCCGTTGGATATTAGAGCACCAAAGTCCCATGATAGAGGGAAGTTATGACATAACTTAGGGATACCTCTCTTGCAGGACCTGGAGGAATATAAATACCGTCATCCATGAAATGATCCCTCGAACTGTATGTGGTTCTTTGTTTATAATGGCAAGTTCATCAGATGGAATCCCTGAGGCGGAAGCAGAATGTATCAGTGTGAATAGAGCCTGGTGGAGAGCTGCATTAAGGAAGTGCCCAGGCTTCAGAATGTGG
Source organism: Pelodiscus sinensis (assembly GCF_049634645.1). Classification (NCBI taxonomy): domain Eukaryota; kingdom Metazoa; phylum Chordata; order Testudines; family Trionychidae; genus Pelodiscus; species Pelodiscus sinensis. Next base: position 232,059,334 of record NC_134712.1, on the reverse strand, counting down.
GCCAGTTCCTGGCTGAGACCTCATGCGCCAGTTCCTTATCCTTTTGTGATAGGGAATTAACCCGGCCATTTTTGGTCCTGGGGTAATACATAATGGTAAAACTGAAATTTGAGAAGAATACAGTCCACTAGAGCTGCTATTGGTTCCAGGGCTTGTCCCTGTTGTAAGTGCTCTATGATGTGCTGATTGGTAAACACTTGGACCAAGTGATAAACCTTTCCAAATAATGTCACCACTACTCAAAGGTGGTTTTGACTGCTAGAAGTTCTTTAATTGTGCTCTTACAGTTTTGTTCCACAAAGGTAAGTTTTCTAGTAACATGAAAAGATACAATACTTGCTTTGGTCTTTGTTTTTGGGAAAGAACTACTCTAATTGCAATGCTGGAGGGGTCAACATCCACAACAAAAGCTTGGAGGACATCTGAGTGAGCCAATATAGGAGGGATGGTGAAGGTAAGTGTGGCCTGGTTCCTGGAGGCTGTGTAGCCTAGTGGCTAAGTCACAGAATAAGCAGGCAAGGAGAGGGGGCATTGGGCCCCCTGTCGCTAGTGCTCCTGGCCCAGGAAATCCAAACCACTGCCTAGTCAAGTCCTTAAGCTTGGGGCATGGTCCCAAGATTCCAGATTTGCCTTAGTTGGGGCTTCTCCATAGGTTCCCCTCCCCTTTTCCCAGAGGGGTTGGAGTGGGGAATTACTTGCTCCCATGGCTGCAAAGCAGACAGGTTCTGGTTCGTGTTCTGTAGACTGCTGAACCAGGCTCCCGCTTCCTTGCTTGTCAGCCCTTAACTGAGCCAGGCTCCTTCTTTTTCTCCTGCCTCCAGGCCTGGCACTGTCCGCAAATAAAGCAGGATGGGACTAGCTAGACCCAAAACTTTCTTTAACCCTTGTGATACCCTTTCTCCATTCCCTCAGAGTAAGGCTCAACTGTTCAAATGCACACAGGGTCTCAGGGGACCAATGGAGCTGGATGTTTTCCAGAGCAGACTACTGAGGGGTGGAATTTGTTTTGAAACATTTGGAATGAACTGTTAATACAAATTTAACAAACCCTCAAAAATTATATAGGTTGCATACATTACATGGAGCTGCCCAGTCACAGAGAGTCTAAACCTTGGGTGAGTCCATCTTGATTCATTTTGGGGGCAGAATAAACTTTGTAGTGTTCTAGTCAAATGACTCTCTTCAAACTTGGCATAGAGACCATGCTGCCATAGCCTCTCCAGGACAGTTCAGACATGAACAGTATGCTCTTCAGGTTCATCTAAAAAGACCAATATGGGAAACTCTCGCCATTCATGGTAGATGCTTTCCTGGTACCACCACTAATGATGAAATTCATAAATACTGGGAGCTGTAGCTCCCAGCCCCTGGAGTCAGCTCCCCATAGCTTCTGAACTCACAACAGGAAATTCACCATGGGGATCAGGATCAATGGGGAATTAATTTCAGCTGCCAGGAGCTGTAGGGAACTCACTGCTCTCCCCTCTTCTCAGTTGGAACAGGAGACCGCTCGCAAATATGCCACACCGCAAACAGCAATTCCGTGAATCATGAGGGTATCCTGTGTATATCATCCAGGTAGACTACAATGTACTGATCCAATATATTTTATATCACATTGTTTTTAAAATGTTGGTTGAACATGGGGCATTTGTCAACCCAAACAATATTGTTAAATATTCAAAGTGGTCATAGTGAATTCAGAAGACAATCTTCATTCATCCCTGACCTGCTGAAAACAATATTGTAGGTTACCAGGAGCTCCAGGCTGGTGTATATACTTGAATGTCCCTACACAGCCCAAAAATTCTAAAATTAGAAGAAGCAAATACCAGAGCCTGATCATTGTCTGATTTAAAGCTCAGTCAACACAGGGTCAGAGACTGCTATCTTTTTTTCTTAATGAAGAGGCCAAGAACACAACCCGAGGACCTGATGTGTAGGTGAGCTTTCTGACACCAGCTGGGTTCTGAGTGGTATTTTCACTCTTTCCTGAAATTCAATCAAAGTCCTGGTATGGAGGGAAGTTTTATGTGCTTTTCTTTTCAAATATGTTGGTGTGGTCATGATATTTAAGGGAGAGTACTGACCTATTTTCAGTGACACAGCTACTTAAACTCTACACAGGAGCTCAGGGCAGCCGCATAGCACCCCACCTTTGCCCACAAGCTCCAACACACAGCTGCTATGGCAGGTGCTGTCAGGGAAGTGCAACTCTTCCCCGGCTGTGTCAGCTCCTTGCTGTGGCAAGGGGCAGCAGGGCCTCTCCAGTGACCACATCAGCTCCATGCTGGGGCCAGCAGAGAGGGATGCCTCCTCCCCAACTGCAGCTGCTCTGTGTTATATGATACATCACCTCCATATTGGCGCACATAACAAAAGTTATTCTGCACACAGACATAAAGCACAGGTTCCAATATAGGTTCAGCAGATGTCCCTGCCTGGGTGATCATCTCTTTCTGAGGTTTGTGCCTAACAACACTGCTGACAGAATTCTGAAGGGAAACTGACTTCCTATTCTTGTCAGTGAATGAGATTATGAAGGGTCAGCCAAGAAATATCAAGAATCAGAGGAAAGAGTGGGGATTTAATTACACCAAATCTCAGTATTTCTTGGAGCCTATGAATTATAGCTTCCAGGAGGACTGTCTCCTCATCTACGAGACACAAAGACAATAGGGAGCCATCAATAGTTTTTTTAGGAATGAAGTAGTATTCTGTTACAAAGAATCTGTGAAATTGTTGACTGCTTTCAAATTAAGGCGAGTCCATTGTATCAGAATCCACTGGGGATGTGCATTGCTAGATATATACTTGAAAATGGGAAGCCTCTAAATGGGATTTGGTGCGTGTTCCAATTAGGATCAAGGTCTTTTTTATCCTCACAGAGCCATGTCAGTCACTCTTACCATGCCAGAGCTGACTCATTTCCCAGCGTCTTTGGGGTCATGCAGGACAGGTGGAAATGGCTTGTTGCAATAGACGCATAGGTGATGCCAATGGTGTCATTCCTTTTTTTAGGGGTGAATTGTTAACAAGCCAGATTGACCTCTGTAGTGAGGTGTCTACTTCACTCTGCCCAGAAGGGGTTAAAGCACACTGGAGGGAGACTGCACAGAGCCCCCATACAATGAGGAAAGGGCTCCTATGGGAGCCAGAGTGCAGCTTCCTGGGGTAGCCCTGTTTATAAGGAGGTGCTCAGCAAAGCAGAGAGCAGTTGGGTTCTGACCAAAAAGGGTGCAGGAATGGCTCCCAGTGAAGAAGCTCCTTTGATAGAGCAGTGCTGGACAGGCTCATGGGAGCCAAAGAAAGAGGCTCTGGCCTGACACCTGCCAGACTTTAGGCCTTGATACAGAGGCCAAGGAGGTGCAAGGGGAAGTGTGGCCCAGGAAGCGAGAGGTCAGGAGTAGGCTGTGGCCAGAGAGTCCCTGGGCAAAGACCCAGAGTAATAGGCAGGCCTGGTTCTCCTCCACTTCCCTCTTTGCATTGCATCTAGCCACCACAGGAGCGTAGCTTCTACAGGCTGTAGCTTGCCCCTGAGGTGAGGGTCTAAACATTGGCTGCAGTTGGTCATGGTGGTAGGTACAATATTGAGATCTGCTGATACCCCCAGAGTGGTGGGCACTGCTGGAGGGCAGTGTCTTGAAGAGAACAACATGGTCCTGAGAACGATGTGGGGCCACAGTTATAAAGTAGAGAGAGTACAGAGTGACAACAGGTGAGAGACCAGCGAGAAGGGGCACCCTCCTGAGGACTGAGCTAATGCCCAGAGTGACATGCAGGAGGCACCATGCCGGTAAGTCTCAGACCCCATTATAACCTCCTTTAGTTTAGCAGGTGAAATTGGTGCTAAAGTAACAGCATGAAGATGGAAGAACTGTAGAGGCCTTCTCTTTTCCCATAACTGATTATCTATGTGGTTAGCAGTCAGTGAAGGCATCCAGACTTATAGACGCCTCAACATAGGTCAATTAATCTTTCATCTCTTCCCACAGAACGGGTAATGCTACGTAACCTTCTTCCATTCTGTGTCTGCAGTGAAATGAAGAAATGCACTATGTAAGTAGCAATGGCATCCTTACCCTGCTGTAGGTTCTTTAGAGCAGCCTTGAATGAATGTGCTTTATAGAGACTGTCAAAGATCAGTAATACAGATTGCAGGAAGGAGTTCCAATTTGACATCACTGTGCTGTTAACACTCCAGCAAGGGAAAGGCCCAGTCAGCAGACTGATTACCAAGCTCACCTTGGCCAGGTGAGAGGCACAGTCGGAGGATGCAATAGGAACAGAGGGGGGCATTGATTCATTAAGGCCTTGAATCACTGGTGACACCTACTAAATCATTCTGGTGTGGATAGTACAGGCCCCTGTTCCAGAAAGGGCACTGTTGGCTATGTCAAAGAACATAAGAACAGCCATACTGGGTCAGACCAATGGTCCATCCAGCCCAGTATCCTGTCTGCCGACAGTGGCCAATACCAGATGCCCCAGAGGAAGGAAACACAGCAGCTAATCCTCACGTGATCCCTCCCTTGTCACCCACCTCCAGAGAAACAGAGGTTAGGGACACCATTCCTACCCATCCTGGCTAATAAGCTATTGATGGACATAACCTCCAAGAATCTATCTAGCTCTTTTTTGTTCCCTGTTAAAGTTCTAGCCTTCACCACATCCTGTGCCCTTGCTATGGCTGGGGGAGAAGCAACTATCCTGTGGTCCTAGCCCTAGAGTCGCTGTGGCAGGGAGAGACTTCTCTCCCTCTAATCCCAGGTACTGCTGCAGGTAGGGAGTGCTTGGGGGAGTCCTCTCTCCTCACTGTAGCCATGGGGCAGCCTGCACCCCAAACCCTCATCCACAGCCCCATCCCAGAGCCCACATCCCCAATGTTTCCATTTGATAAAAGTGGTGAAGGGTCTATGTTCAGAAAATCATATGTAAGGAATATTTGCCTGAGTATGTACCTTTTGCATCCCCACTCAGAGATGCATCTGGGGTAGTTGTTCATCTATTGCCTCCAAAATTAAGGAGTTAAGGGCCAGACGGGAAAATAAAAATCCTGAACTCTTGCCCTGAAAGTAGTAAGTCTGTCTGTCTACTTTATTGCTAGGCGTGTGGGTGGACAGTAGCTGAGGTGTGCTAAATTGTCTTGTCTTTGTTTACAGGAAGGTCTATCTGTGCTGAAGGTGATGTGTGAAGAATGTCCAGTTATTTGTGCTGAGTTTCTTGGATCTCTTCTAATGGGATTTGAAGTGTATTTATTATTCTTTTCATAAAATCCTGAAATTGTTTAAAATTGGAGGTGGATAAATACTTCATTGAGAAGAGTGTACCCCTTCATTAGCTCTCCTTTCTTCCTCCTCAGACATCTCATCCTGCAGTGAAGACTGCTGTGGAGGAATAAAGGGAAATGGAGAGTGCTGTCTTTGGTATTTCCTGCAAGCACTGTGTACCTTGGGAAATAGTTGGAGGTTGTGATGCGGTGTACTAACCCCCCCCCCCGGCCAGGGAGGGGTTAACCAGGCTTACTGGGCTAAGAAGGCTCCTCCCCTGCAGCCCTGCTGGTCATGCTCCCACTGCAGAACCAATATAAAGGCCAGAGGAGCTGCTCAGTTGGGACTGACCACCAGAGGAGAAGAAGCTCCTGCCAGAGCACAGAAGACACCACCGCTGCTAGACCAGCTGCTGCTGCTGCACCAGCTGCGAGCCACAGCCGCCGCACCAGCCACAGGTGCTGACACCAACGCAACAGCATTCGCCAGCACAGGTGCGGACTGTGCTGGCCAGTGGACAGGTGTAGGAAGCAGTCCAGGGCGGGGAGCAGGAAGCATCCTCAGTGTACTTCGGGGGAAACTCTCAACCAGGCCAGTGGTGGGAACCACCTACTGTTGAAAGGGCCCTGGCCCTTGCTCCCCAGAGGAGGGAGCCAATCTACTGAACTACACGTGGCCGCTGCGTAGGGTTGCTAGATACTTTCACAAAAAATCCTGAACATGGCGGGGAAAATTTGGTTGAACAAAAAAACAAAACAAAACAAAAAACCACACGCCATTTAAATCCCCCGGTATTTTCTGGATTGTTTTTTTACCCGACAGGGGCCACAAATACCAGTTCATACCTAAGTTTACCACATTAGCAGCACCCCTAACCGACATGACAAAGAACTAGTGACCCCGGAAAGTCGAGTGGACAGCAGGATGTGAAGCAGCTTTTGAGGCCATGTGGGACCACCTGGTACAAAAACCGGTACTTGCCCAACCAGACTTCACAAAATCATTTATTCTCCAGAAAGACACCTCAGAGGTGGGTCATGGGGCAGGAGACAGGAGGGGAAGAACACCCCATTCTATATCTGAGCCACAAACTGTTCTCCAAAGAGACAAGGTACTCCACGATAGAGCCGGAAGTGTTGGCAGTGAAATGGGCTATTAAGGCCCTCCAATATTACCTTTTGGGTAATCCTTTTACGTTAGTGACTGACCATGTCCCGCTGAACTGGCTACATAGCATGAAAGATTCAAACATACCAATTATGCGCTGGTATTTATCATTACAACCCTATTCGTTTCAGATGCGCACCTCCCCAGGAGTCCCTCTTAAGGGGAAGTGTGTGTGACTGAGTATACCAATCCCGCACTGGCTGGGGAGGGGTTAACCAGGCCTGCTGGGCTGAGAATGCCCCTCCCCCACAGCCCTGCTGGGCACACTCCAACTAAAGACCCAATATAAAGGAGCAGCTCAGTTGGGACTGACCGCCGGAAGGGAAGGAGCTCTTCCCAGAGCACAGAAGCCACCACCCCCTCTAGACCAGCTGCAGCCACCATGTCAGCCACGGGCCATAGCTGCCGCTGCACCAACTGCAGCCGCCGTACCAGCCACAGCCGCCAATGGAGCAGCATTCGCCAGCACAGGTGGGGACTACACAGGCCAGTGGACAGGGTAGGAAGCAGACCAGGGAGGGGGAGCAGGAGGCTTCTTGGCTGACTCGGCTTGCTTCGGGGGGAACTCCTCACCGAGCCAGTGGCGGGAACCACTTACCACTGACAAGGCCCTGGGCTGGGGCCCGGTAGAGAGGGAGGACCTGGGCCCCCCCAAGTCCCTTCCTTACTCCCCAGAGGAGGGAGCCAATCTAGTGAACTATAGACTCAGCTGGGTCATATTTACCCCATGGATGGGGGTGCTATAGACACAGCTGATGGGCCATGTCACCCTGCAGATGGGAGGCGCTAGAGACTTGGCCGCCAGCCCGCACCACCCCACCAACTGCGGCATGGTAGACTAGGCCCCGAGCTGTAACGCCCACTCTACAGGGGCTTTCGCTGGGGCTAGACTACGGGGTGAGCTGCTGTGCCTGGGTCCCCAAAGGGGGGTCAGGCTACCCACCCCGTGACATGGCACCAGGCAGAGCAAAGCAGGGAGTAGGAAGCCCCTTTGCATAACAAAGGGACATTCTGCAGGACCCCCAAATGGATTAGCCTCCGTCTCACCCAGAAATGGGGCAGGACCAGAGAATCACTTCCTGCCCAGCAGCCAGGCTATGAGGTGCATGGCTCCCATCTCACTGGGAAGGGCTACCCACCCCGTGACAGAGGTCAATAGCCTAAGAGCCTCAATATAGCAATACGGGAATGGAGGAGGCATTTAGAATGGACAATACCAAGGAGGATGCTGAGCAGATCAAGGCTTCCCTAATTTTAATATATCTCTTGAAGGAACAGATTCTGGAAAGGGTGGCCAAAGTAGGTAATCATAAGACCTCTCAAGATAGCCTAGGCAGAAGCCATTAGTGGATGCAGGATAGCTGCTATAGTGGATCTCTTAGAGGTATGCTATTTCTGAAGAGTGTTAGTACTCCTTTTTCCCATATTGCTTGCAGGTCTCCTGGAGGCCACTGTATTGGGGAGGATTTCTAGGCCTACATCTGAAGCCACATGAAGGTAGCATTACATCATAAAGAAGCAAAGTTTAATTTTCCTGTCCCTCTTGGAGTAGATCTTAAAACCAGTGCAGATTTTTCACTTTGAGGGCATGTATGTATCTCTGAGGCACTGATTACAGAAAAAGTGGCCATCACTAAATGGGAAGGACTTCCAGCAACTAAGGCAACATTTGAAGCCTCATTTCTTAAGCATACTCCAAAACAAAACAGGCTTCTGTGAAAGGCGGACGACCTCTATACATGAGGCCATGGGTGGAAACAGGAGGCAAAAATGTTGGCCAATGGAAAAAAGAACTGGCAAAGAATAAAAGAATAAAATAAATAAAAGAATAAAAACTATTGGTTATAAAAAACCTATAAAAGTATCAAGTAGGCAGGAATCTGCAAGCACTATGAATGCTCTCTCTCTGCTAGGACAGTCAACAAGGAACTGAAAGTGATTGGTCCATCATAGCTCCATGTATCCGCAATACAAGGCACAAAGACAGCTAGAGTACATTTGCAGACCAAATGAAGAGTACTGCTGAAAATCTCTGACACAAGATGCACAGGGCACATGCATACCTCAAGTGAGTACCCATAGGAGCAATACGCCAAGAAGAATTTCATATTCCCAAAAATAATAAACCTAAACCTGAACTTGGTGGTAAATGAATGAAAAGAACCAAACAAATATAAATGAACAATCACTCGGTCAATCAACATTTTTAGAAGGGCCATTTGACATGCATGCACTTTTTCTGATACAGTCATCTATTTGGATACCACGGTGGCAGAGGGCAAGTAAAACTTTCCATCATTACAGTAGGATTTTCCACAGACTGCCCTTGCACTTTCAAGTTACATTAATTTACACTTACTCTTATCAGCCTAAAACTTCTAATTAATTCAGTGGTATCCTTTTTCTTTAAACCAGTAGCAATATTGTGTTGTCTTACTCGTTCAATCTGTTTCTTACAATGAGTAAGTTAATAAAATCATATGACATCTATCCAGAATCCATAGTAAGATTTTTAAACACACTGCTTCTTTTATATTATTAAAAATTGTGTCACCACAGAATTAATAGTCAACTATATCACATAGTGCGTATATACTATGAAATGCTATTGTACTGGATTCCCACACCAACAATATATGACATTTCCTTCCATCACACCTGGCAAGGAGATAGCAGACAATCTTAGTTTACAAGTTTTAAAATGCACTAAAGTGTTATGTACCCTGTGACTGTATTATTTTCTCTTGTTCTGACTGATTCAAGGTGATTGGTGATATATAAATAGCCTATCAGACAGAGCTGTGCAGTATCTCTCTATTTCTTAGGGAAACACACCCATAGGAGTCGTCACAAAATAAAAGAAAAAGATTAAAAAAAGATAAAAAAAGATTTTTTTTATCAAAAACTGTATCATCTTGAAATCTTGTACATTTCAATTGTTTACATTAAATACAAGAACTTATAATTCATGCCGAGCTGACTTCTTTCCCTTTTTATTTATTTTGCCTTTTTCCCATTTTATGTAATGTTTTCTTTCCTTCTGTTAAGTATGAGGATCACGCCAGTCACTGATAACTCACAGAAAAATCCTCCCCATAAACTCGTCTGAACAGCCTTTACGGCTGCTATAGTGACCAGCTCCGCATATAGAAGCAGCATTCTCCTTGGCCCATGGAGAGGTACAAGAAGTGAAGAAGGGGACTCCCTCACGCCTACCACTCCACTTCTTGGCACTTCCCACCTCATGGAAGTAAGGAAAGATCATCTTATCCCCTGCTGCATCTTTCAGCTCCATGCCCTGTAGAGCGATCCAGGAATTGAAGCTCTCCAGGAATTTGCCTTCCTTGCCACCTTCATCTCTCAGTTCTCTCCACAAGGCAGCCCTAATGTCACTGCTGCTTCAGTTAGTCTTGATCAGAATCCAAGAAGAAACCTACTGGCCTTACTGAATCCTATTTGTCTCCTCTTTCAGTTATTTCTCTGCTGTTTGGAATGGCTAAACAGAGAAGAAGGAAAAGAACCTGTAGGCCTTTGCTACTGCTTAATATACCAAAAAGAGTAATTCATCATCCATGGCTCAGTGCACAGGGATGGAGTAAAAGAACTACTCTCCTGACTGCTCTTCTATGCGCCTATCTAGCTACCCACAGAAGTTTCCTGATTAGTAGAACAGATTTCCATCTTATCCTGACACCTGAAGCAATCTCAGATTGCATGGAAATACTGTCCCAAACATCCTATCACTTCTTAGGCTCCTATAGGACATATTAAAGTCCTATGTCCATTTTCAAATGCTTGATTAGAAAATTCTTAATTTCATTTTATTTACTAGACAGCAGCTTCACTCTTGTGCTACTATGAAACTCTCTCACAAGCCCTGGACAAAAATGTACATATGAACAAGCTATTGCATCATGCTCTTCCTTCACTACTGCATTTCAACTAAAATATATAAATGTTTATTTTCAAATGAAAGTGACTGTCTTTAATGGGCAAACCAATCCTTTCTTTTCCTAACACTAATTTTTTCATTTTGTTTTACTAGTAACTCTTCCACTGATTTAATATGATACTGTACACCAACAAGCATTATGTGAAAAAATCATTTGTTTAAATCTAAAATTTAGTAGATCACAAAATATACCTTGGACAACAACTTGGCTTCCAGGTACAAAAAATTGCTGTGTGCCATCAGGTGTTTGTGCTGCATATTGAACAATGGTAGCACCTGGCTGAGGAGCTCCTGAATTTGTCATTGTTAAAGTCTGCAGTCCCTGGACACCATCAGATGCTGGATTAGAAATCTGGATTGCTCCACCTTGGGCTATGGCAACTAAATAAAAAAAAATATATGTATTAGTCAATAGAAACAAATATATACAACATACTATACTATATTTACCACTTTGGGAATAAAAGGTTTTTTTCCATCAGCTAGGGACTTCAAATCATATATATCTACTTAAAGAAATTTTAAGAACTAATATTATATGCTGAATTAATGTATTTTCAAAAAACTGTACCAGACTTTATGTGATATACTTCTGTTGTCTATTAGTCACTTCTTGGGTCAATCACATGGAGAATGCACTACTTCATCTGTTTTTTTTCAATTTCTAATCCCAGCAATTCTAATGCTTCAGTAATGATTTCCACATAAGTCTGATAAAGATACAGGGCATCAAGCCCTTGGGAAAATGGAGTAGATTGAGATTAATTATAACAGATGAAACAGGAAAAATAAAAAGAGAATCAAATTTATCCAGATCTTTGCATAAGATGCAAAGTACTAGGGGATCAGAGGGAAGGTGTAAAGGTACATTCCCTGGAACTCAAAATCTTCCTCCTTTTCTGAAGTTAGGATGTCCACAGTTTGACCCCTTGGAATTTCTAGTTCTCTCTGTGAGAAAAGACTGGGAAATTTTGTTCTGACACAGCAAAATGTGAAAATCAGAATCTATTACCACGCAGTAAAAAATGAGAGAAAGTGTATATATGCATTTTGCTCGTCAACTTGATTAAATTCTTCCATCTGACTCAAGGAATACTTAGCATAATAACTGTTGTAAAAATAAAATTCATTAAAGGGGTAGATGCTAATTTCAGCAGAAATTCACAAATACTCATTTTAAAAAACCAGAATATATTACTGATTTCTATAATACTCGCTTAGAAACATCATTTAGGGAGCACCCATTTCCCCGGAAAAGCAAATGGTCTTTCTATAAATGTATTTAAACTGTATACATCATCAAAGTATTTAAATGTTGCGATGTGATAGTACATAAAAATCTATTATAAGCATAGATCAGTGTTGCCAACACATGATTATACTGTGAGGCTCCTGTTACTTGGTGGTGTTCTTAAAGTCTCAGCTTCTGGAATCATATGAGTAAAGGAGAATCTCAACTTTCATTATTTTTTAAAAATAAGTTTTTACCTTTCTTTGTTTTGGAGAAAAGCTATAAAATGTGAAACCTAAAGTTTCACAAACAATAAAATAAATAAAAATGTGTGTATTATTTTTACACATCATGATTTTTAAACAAATTAGATGATTTGAGGGGTCATGACTTGTGCTTTTTGAATGCCTGTGGTGAGCAATATAGGATATTTTTCTTTAAAATGCAACATAGTGCATTAAACCTAGCACATATTAGAGACCCTTCAATTACTGACAGTTATCTAGACAGAAGATACACATAATGTAACTTCATATGGTTAAAACTTTTGAAATGCAGGGCTCTTTTTTTTTTTTTTTTTTTTAGAGAGAGCCAGATATGATGGTGCAGTTGCCCCATAGGTAACTTAGCTGAATATAGAGAATTTGCCCTCTATACAAGGTTGGATGAAGAAATTAGCCTCGCTTGAATCACTGAGATACGGTTCAATCCTATCTTCAAACTGACTCTAGTGCAATAAACCCTACAGGATATTCTGTATGTCGCAAGCCAAACAGACTTGAGAGAGCAACATAAAAAAAGAGAGGAGGTCAACCAGGATTAACGAGGAGATCTATGATCTAAAAATCAAAGAGGCGTCATATAAAAAGTAGAAAGTAGGTCAAATTACAAAAGATGAATATAAGCAAACAACACTTATGCAGGGGGAAGATTAGAAAGGCAAAGAAGAAAACCAAGGACCAGGGCAGGCTCATTGCTCAGTGAAAAAGGAGAAGCAATAACAGGAAACTTGAAAATGGCAGAGGCGCTTAGTGACTTCTTTGTTTTGGTTTTCGTCAAGAAGATGGATGGTGACAGGATGCCTAACATAGTGAATGCTAGTGAAAATGGGGCATGGGGTAAGTTTAGAAGTTAAAATAAAAAATGAACAACTTAAAAATTACTTAGAAAAGTTAGATGTCTGCAAGTCACCATGGTCTGATGAAATGCATCCTAGAATTCTCAAGGAGCTGAAAGAGGAGGTATCTTAGCCTTTAGCTCTCATCTTTGAAAAATCACGGATGTTGTAAGAGATTCCATAAGATTGGAAAAAGGTCAAATATAGTGCCCATCTATAAAAAGGGAAATGAGAACAACCCAGAAAACTACAGACCAGTCAGTTTAACTTCTGTGCCAGGGAAGATAATGGAGCAAGTAATTAAGGAATCCATGTGGCAAACATCTGGAAGATAATAAGGTGATAGGTAACAGCCAGCACGGATTTATAAAGAGCAAATCATGTCAAACCAAGAAGTGGTGGACATAGTATACCTAGACTTTAGTAAGGCATTTGACAAGATCTCATATGTCCTTCTTATCAATAAACTAGGGAAATACTCCCTATATGGGGCTACTCTAAGGTAGGTGCATAACTGGCTGGATAACCATTCTCAGCGTAGTTATTAACGGTTCACAATCATGCTAGAAGGGCATAACAAGTTGGGTTCTGTAGGGGTCTGTTTTGGGACCGGTTCTGTTCAATATTTTCATCAATGATTTAGATGATGGCATAGAGAGTATGGTTATTAAGTTTGCAGATGATTCTAAGCTGGGAGGGGTTGCAAGTGCTTTAGATGATACGGTCATAATTCAAAATGATCTTGACAAACTGAGGGTGGACATGATAGCAGTGAATTGCCTAGGAAGGTTGCCTAGGGAGGTTGTGGAATCTCCATCACTGGAGATATTAAAAGCAGATTGGATACACATCTATCAGGGATGATCTAGACAGTACTTGGTCCTGCTGTGAGGGCAAGGGACTAGACTCAATGACCTCTCCAGGTCCCTTCCAGTTCTAGGATTCTATGAGGTGAAAAAACAGTTACCTACCTTTCAAAACTGTTGTTCTTCGTATGTGCTGCTCATGTTTATTTTAAGCAGGTGTGTGCACACTGTGTGCACAGTCATCAGGTTTTTTCCCTTAGAAATACCCGTCAGTCAACTGTGGAGCACCCTGAAGTGGAGCCACTATGGTGCTATATATTGTTCCTTCTTGCTGAAAGACTCCAACACAGGGGAGGCAGATAGGTTTTGGAATAGACATGAACAACACATCTTGAAGAACAGATACAAAAGGTAGGTACCATTTTTTCTTCTTTGAGTGATTGCTCATGTCAGCTTAAAGCAGGTGACTCCCAAGCAGTTATCTGGTGGAAGGGTGGGAGATCACTGAGTTACCAACTGAAGCACTGCTCTTCCAAAAAATGGCATAGTCTCTGGTGTGCAAATGAATAGCATAGTGAGATGTAAGTGTATGGACTGAAGACCAAGTTGCCACCCTGCAAATATCCTGGATCAACACCAAGTATGCAGTGGAGGAAACCTGTGCCTGTATAGAGTGGGCAGTCAGCAGAGGAGCCAGGATCTTGGCGAGATCATAACAGGACCTAATGCAGGTTATGCTCCATGAAGAGATTTTCTGGGAGGTAATTGGGAAGCCTTTCATTGTATCAGTAATGGAAACCAACAGGTGGATGGATTTCCTGAACAGTTTAGTATGTTATAGATAAAAAAAAGTCACACTGGATGCTGAGAAGCTCCTTGTTGGAGTTATGCAGCTTGGGGTAAAAACAATGTAGAAAAATATCCTGGTTGGCATGAAAATCTGAAACCATCATAGGTGAAGAAGATGGGTATGGCCTAAGATGGACCTTGTTCATATAAAAGACTGTATAAGAAGCTCGGACATCAATATCTTGAGTACAGAAACCCTCCTGGCTGATATGATAGCCACTAGAAAGGCCACTTTCCAAGACAGATATAAGAGGAAATATGTTGCTAGAGGCTCAAAGGACAGTCCCATTAATTTAGATAGTACTAAATTAAGGTCCCATTGAGGAAAAGGGTTATATGGGGATAAAGTCTGTCCAAACTCTTCAGGAAATGGGTTATCACCGGATCTGTAAACACAAATCAGCTTGCTGAGCTGGGATGGAAGGCTGAGATAGCTGCCCAGTGTATGCTCACAGAAACTACTGCCAGCCTTTGCTGCTTTAAAAGAAGGACATAGTCCAGAATAACAGGAATAGAGACGTCCTCTGGCTGAATACCCTTTTCAAGTGACCGGACCGAAAACCTCTTTTGTTTGGCAATATAGGTAGCAAGTTTAGAAGGCTTTCTACTGCCTAAGAGAACCTCATTTACCACTGATGAACATGCAATCTCACGCAGATTTAACCATGGAGCATCCAGGCTGTCAGATGGAGCAGCTTCAGGTTGTGATGCTGAAGGTGACTGTGGACCTATGTGAGCAAATCTGGAATTGGGGTAAAGGGAAAGAGGTGTCCACTGACAGGTGTATCAGAATGGAGAACCAGTGCTGCCTGGGCCATGCTGGGGCTACCATGAACACTGGCGCCTTGTCCTGATGAATTTTAAGCAGGACTTTGTGGATGAGGGGAAGAGCAGGAAGGCATAAAACAGGCTGCCTTTCCACAACATGAGGAAAGCATCTGCCAGGCTATTAACAAGGAAGGAATAAAAACTGTGACATTTCCTGTTCTGGCATGCTATAAAGAGGTCTACCTGGCGAGACCGTCGCCTATGGAAAAGGAAGCTGTCTCTGTTCGGGACAAGCAAACACTCATGACAGTGGAAAAAGCAGCTGAGGTGATCGGCCAACTCATTCTGAACCCCTGGCAAATATGAGGCCTTTAGGTGTATTTTGTGGCCAATGCAAAAGTTCCACAGCTTGAGGGCTTTGTGACAAAGGGGAGAAGAGTGAACATCACCCTGGTTGTTTATATAAAACACCGCTGTGGTGTTAGCTGTTAACATTGAAACATGTTTGCTCTGGAGGTGTGCACAGAACATTCTCCAGGCGAAATAAACTGTCCACTGTTCTGTAATGTTGATGTGAATAGGGATCTCTACAGAAGATCCTCTCCAGAGACCTTGTGTACTGACACCACCTAAGTGAGCTCCCCAGCCCATTGCTGATGCTGAAGCAAGGTGAGGACCTGAAGAGTAGCAGTGACTACTAAGTCCAATCGATCTCAATTCAGTCTGTACACTTGGACCAGCCACGTATGCAGAGGCCAGAGTAGAAGTCTGGCATATTGTACTGCATAAGTGCAGGATAACATGTAACTGAGGAGCTTAAGGTAGTTCCTGGCACTAGTGGTGGGAAAGGCTATAAGGTTCTGCATTAGTGCACTCATTGTGAGACTGAGGAAGGTAAGCCCTGGCCTGTGTGTAGTCTGTTTGAGACCTTATGAATCCTATCCTTTGAGATGGAGTTAGCGTTGATTTTACTGTGTTTAGAACCAGGCCTAGACTTCAAAAAGTATCCCATACCAGGTTCACATGCTCCTTGACTTGGACCTGGCATCTGCCCTTGATGAGTCAATTGTCCAAGCAGGGGAACATCTGGACACCCTTTCTCTATACAGGGCTGGATCAAGGGGTGGGGGGGCTAGCCGAGCAGCTGCCCGGGTCGCCAACATATGGGGGGGTGCCTGATGGCAGCTGTAAGGGGCGCCGTGTGCCTGGCCACGCGGCACTCCTCAGAGCTGCCATCAGGCGCTGCACGCCCAGGGCCTGCACGGCACCCCTTAGAGCTGCCATCAGGCGCTGCGCGCCCGACTGCAGCTGTAAGGTACACAGCGCGCTGGGGGTGGGGCCGTGCATGCACCATGCACCCAGGGGTGGAGCCGCGCATGTGTTGCGCGCCCGCTGCCCTGGACACAGGAATGGCTCGAGCCGGCCCTGCCTCTATAGGAAGGCTGCTACGATGGCCATGCACCTTGTAAATACCCAAAGGGCCACAGGCAGACTGAAGGGGAGGATCATGAACTGAAATAGCTGGTGAGATGGAGTTATGGCAATGTGAAAATAAGCATCTTTCAAATTGAGGGCAGCACACCAGTTGCCCAGATCCAGAGAAAGGACGATAGTGACTAGCGACACCATCCAAAACTTCAGCTTTTTCATGTACTGGTTTAGGTTGCGGAGGTCTAAAATAGGTTGGAGGCCTCCATTTGCCTTGAGGATTAGAAAGCAACCAGAGTAGAAACCCATGCCCCTGAACTCTGGAGGGACCTGCTCCATTGCTCCTAATTGTAAGAGCAATAGCACCTCCTGAACTAGAAACTGCTCATGACAGTAGCCCCTGAATAGGGATGGAGAGGGTGGAAGGAAGGCATTGTAGAAAACTAGAGGGAATATCCCAATTCAATTATGCTTAAGACCCACCGGTCCAAAGTGATCTGAGACCAAGGGCAGTAGAAGTTAGATAACTGGTTCCCAAATTTCGGGGTAGGATCCAGGAGTGAAACAGTAAAAATGTTTGTACCCTTTAGATGGAACTAAATATTTCCTCTCCACACCTTTTGCAGTGAGAGGAATGAAGATGGGTTCTGCCACATAGACTTTGTCATGTTAGAAATTGTCCTAATGAATGGCAAAACTACCCTAGAAAAGCTCTCTGGGGCAAGAATGTTTACCATAAAGTTGAGATCTCCAGTGATCTCCTCTGTCTGCAGGCCTAAATTTTGAGCCTCCCTCATGAGCAGGTCATGGTGAGCTCTATTGTCAATGGATGATAAGGAGGTAGGTGAACTTGCCACTGTCTCATCGGGAGAGGAGGAAGATGACACTTCAGTGGTCCTCTTGCCCTTCAAGCTCTCGCAAGATGTCCATGGACAAAGACGGGACTACTGGCCTCACCTCTGTATCACAATGATAGATGCCAGTTACAGTGCCGGGTTGCACATTGTTTGCAACACAGGGATGTGTACCAGTCACGGTGCTGGGTTGTATGCCAACTGCAGGACTAGATTGCACACCTAAACAAGCCAGATTTGCCTAATGATGACACCAAAGTGATCGCTGAGATAGGTCTAGCAATTACTCTCTGAGAGGAGGAACAATGGGCTGTCATTTTTTGCGATCCCATGCTGCTTCAAAAGTCTCAAATCCCCTATCTGGTTACCCCGTGTTCGGGAGTCAAGAGGCACCAGACTGGATGGTTCCCCTGGTGGTGCCACAATTGACAGCCCTGGTTGATCCACAGGCACCACAGAATATCCCAATGCAGGATGCACGCCTTTGACCTTATTAGCCTTGGTCACTGGCAACCCTCCTCACTCCAGTCATTCATCTTATGAGGTACTGGAGAGTGAGTGGTACTGAGAAGCTGTCTCTGCAGCTTTTGATCCCGGAGAGTGCCGGTGCCAAGGGCTCTTAGAGGCTGATTCTTTTGATGGTGCCAGGCTGCCCCTCACAGAAGACAGCATGCTAGGCACCAAGGAGGCCAGTTTTGGGATCAGTCCCAGCTGTGCAGGCTGAGGGTGCAGAGCTGACTTCATCAGGAGGAGTTTTAGCCTGAAGTCTCTTTCTTTTTTGGTTCTTCAATGAAAACCCCCTACAAATCTTGCACTTGTCCATTTGATGTGCTTTGCCTAATCACTTATGGCAAGATTTGTGATGATCTCCTGTGGACATAGGCTTCTGACAAGAAGCACAGAATCTGAAACCCTCAGACTGAGGTATGCCCCAGCCCCCAGGGAGGAAGGATGGGATTACTCTCCACTGACTAAAAGATAATACTTAACTAGAAAAACCAACACTAACAACAATATTAAGAAGTATTTACACTACAAAAGCTAAGAGCTAGGGAAACTGCTTACCCAAGGCAAGAGAAGTTGAAACCTCCAATGACCATCACTGGCAGTAAGAAGGAACCGAGCAGGAGGAGGATTGGCAGTGGACTATATACATCACCATAACTGTACCACTTCAGGGGATTCCACAGCTGACCAATGGATAAAGCAAGGGGAAAAGCCTTCCAACAACTGTGCACATGGTGCATACAAACCTGCTGGGAATCAACATGAGCAATCACTCAAAGAGGAAGCAGCAGTTCTGCTCCCCTCTAGCCTTGGATGCAGAAAACTTAGTGCATGCCACCCAGCCACTGTAGCTGTGGCTGTGGGGTCCTGCTGCAGTTGGGAGGTCCTGCCAGCCCCTCTAAGGCCAGGGCTGCTCTAACCTGGCATGGCTGGCCGCCGGCAGAATTCACTGGCAAAAGCCAGTTAACCAGTAAG
Organism: Pelodiscus sinensis; assembly: GCF_049634645.1. Taxonomy (NCBI): domain Eukaryota; kingdom Metazoa; phylum Chordata; order Testudines; family Trionychidae; genus Pelodiscus; species Pelodiscus sinensis. The sequence continues at coordinate 232,040,410 of NC_134712.1, read as the reverse complement.
CACACTGGTAAGCCTCATATTCATTGGTATGCTTGCTAGCTAACTATCTAACATTCCTATTTCCTGCTTGATTATACAGAGCTGCTCTCCAGCATGGTACTGGAATCATCAGATTCCCTCAACATTTGCAGGCAACCTCAATGATTCAGCAGCACTTGCTGTCATGCTTGCATGGAAACCATGGGACTCTCCCAAGCCATCTCTGGACCTATATAAGCAACCAGACATAAACAGTACTTGTCATTGGAAACTTCATCAGTATCACCAATCTTCTAATCCAATTCCAAGCAGACATCAGACCTTTTTCTCCTTCCAATCAGGTAGTAAACAACCAAAACTGATCCTCCCGCAAGACTTCTGAATACCTTAGGTTTTCTATTCATCCCAGAAGAACAAGCCTCCCAAATACAAAGTCAAGGTGCAAATGAGTTTGTACAACAGTATAATAAAAGGGATGTAAAATTCCAGTTGTACAACAGTATAGTAAAAGGGATGTAAAATCCCAGTTAATCAGCTAACTAGTTAAACTTTAGGTTAACTTAACATAAAACTGGTTAACCACTTAGCAGGATCTCACCGCTCCATCCTAGGGATGTTAAATATCGGTTAACTGAATAATCGATTAACCTCATGAATTCTTAACAGTTAGTCAACTATTCCATAGTCCCCGGGGTTGGGGCCAGCAGTCAGTGTGCTCTGTCTCCACTCCCAAGGAGCCCTCTACCACTCCATGCTGCTGCTTCTGTATCAGAGGCAGCAGCGCAGGGTACCAGGGGGAACTGGTCTGCGAGGGGAGCCAGTTTAAAAAGCAGCTCCCCTCATGGACCAGCTTCCTATTGCCCCATGCTACTGCGTCTGATACAAAGGCAGCAGTGCAGGGTGGCAGCAGTCCCTGTCTGGGGGGGCGGGCCTGAGCTCCTGGATCCAGTGCGAGCCAGAACTGAGACAAGCTGCCTGCCCGCCTGGCTCCTAATATACCTTAAATGCAGAGCCACAGTGGGGTAGGTTCCACACCGGGTGGCCAGCCTGCTAAAAATTTACTGGCAAGGGGGAAGAAAGGGATGCGTGTAGTCTATAGCAGTGATTCCCAACCTTTTTCCCATGGAGGAACCCCTAAAATAATTATTCATATCCCGAGGAATCCCTACCTATGAAAATGTTTGCTTGGCCAAAAAAAGTTGACAGCAGGGAGCGCAAGTCAATTACTGCTAAATTATTGTCAAGAAAATGTATTTGTAAAGAGCTGTTTTTATACATACACACACATACACACACAGGGCTCAACAAACACTACAATCTACTCACCCATGGCAAGTAGATTTCAGCCGCGTGCCCTGTTCATTCGCGGCACGCGCATGCACAATGTGGCTCTTGCACATGCACGGTATGAGGCTGGTGAGCAGTTTTCGCAGCCATTTGTCAAGCTGTGTGTGTGTGTGTGAGCTTAAATTTAAAAAAATGTCTTACAATGTCTTTGTTCCACGACTTCTCACAGAACCCCTGACAATGGTCTGAGGAACCCCAGGGTTCCGCGAAACCCTGGTTGGGAAACACTGGTCTATAGCATTAATCTATAAGCTTTTGCTTACTGGTTAATCAGTTAATCGACTACACGAGGGGTTCTCAAACTTTGTGACACCGCGACCCCCCTCTAAGTTGCTCGTGACCTCCCTCTAAGTTGCTCGCAACCCCCTGGGGGGACCCACAGTTCGAGAAATGCGGCACTACACTATTATATCCCTACATCAGCCCCTTGCCCACGGCCAGCATCCTGCTCCTGCCACTAGCCACCTGGAGCTGGCTGCCCAGGCTGGAGCAGCCCTCCACTCACAGCAGGCCAGAAACAGAGGGCTGCTCCCTGAGGAACCAGTTAACTGTTACCCGGTAAGCATCACCCAGGTAGATCCCTATATGGCATCTTGTTGTCTACTACTACTAACAGTTTGGTTCAAGCCGTCCCCCCACAGAAATAACAATGATCACTATGGGTCACATATGTGCTCTGCCAGAAGAAGCATACATCAAGAAATGTTGAATGCCAGCGATGCAAAACATGTTTTGAATTTCCAGATAAAACTTATAGGACTATAACACTGCAGCAAAAATGGCAAAATGAAGCTTCTACTACTCTAGAATCAATGTAGCAGAAACAAAGCCTACAGAGATATCTTGCACTGTGATCTGCCTAATCAACCCAAACTGGATAGCCCAAATATCAAAGCTGTGAAGAACTGTCAAAATATTTTAATTATATTAACTAAATACATATATAAAACTGAGACAGAAAATTCTATCCCAACCAGATTGCATTATCCTCCACTCTCCAAGTTAGATGTCTTCAAGTTACCAGGGCCTGATGAAACGCATCTTAGAATACTCAAGAAGCTAATTCAGGAGATATCTGAGCCATTAGCTATTTTCTTTGGAAAATCATGGAAAACAGAACAGATTCCAGAAGACTGGAAAAGACACATGAAGTGCACATCTATAGAGAGGGAAATAATGGCAACTCAGGGAATTATAGACCAGTCAACTTAACTTCTTTACTGGGAAAAATAATGGAGCAAATAATGAAAGAATCAATTTGAAAATATCTGGAAGATAATAAAGTGATAAGTAACAGTCAGTATTGATTTGTCAAGAAAAAAACTTGTCAAGCCAACCTGATAGCTTTATTTGACAAGAGTAACAAGCCTTAAGGTGAAGATGGAAGAAGTAGACATGATATATCTAGACTTTAATAAAGCATTTGACAGTCTTGCATGGCCTTCTCATTAACAAACTAAGGAAGTACAAGCTAGATGGAATTACTATTAGGTGGATACTAAGGATGTGAATTGATAACTCATTAAACGGGTAGCCGGGAGCAGCCCACTGTGGGTGGAGGGCTGCTCTAGTCTCGTGGGGCTGCTGGCCCCCAGACTGCATGGGCTGCAAGTCAGCAGCTTCATAGGGGCAGCCTGTGTGGGCTTACAGGCTGGGAGCCTACAGTCTTCCCCCTCCTGCTTCCATCCCATGCAAGCCTGCTGATTCCCAGCCTGCATGGGCTGGGGACTGGCAGCCCTACTGCCCCACTGCCTCTTCTGCTCCTCCCCAGCTACCACTCCAGTCCAACCATGGCAGGCCGTTTAATAGGTTAACTAATTAAATGGGGGGATTTTACATCCCTAGAGGATATATATCTGCTTGGATAACTGATATACTAAGTATGCTGCAATAAAAGATGGATGGGATTTTGTTTTCAGGTTTTTTTCATTTTTATATACAACGGAGAACTTCTTCTGACCAAGTTAATGAACTGAAAAATTATGGACTAAAAAAAAAACTGCTTGCAAAAAGATATGGCTTTAAAAACAAAGTTCCCAAACCAGACTCTATCATGGCATAAGAAGTTTGTTGTCTGAATCCTTGAACAGTGCCTAATATTGAAGTATACTGCTGCAAATACATTTAACAAATCCTGCATATTAAATCAGTCTAAAAATGTAGCACATGTTTTTCTAAGCTATTAGCATGATTTCTTATTTGAGGGAAGAACAGCATGCATTGGGACTCTTGTAGCTCAGACTCATGCCAAAGCCTGTTTAAAATTAGATTAAGTACGAATTAATTAAATTTTGTATGTCCTTTGCTAATTCAAGCAAACATTGGTAGGGTTTTTTTTGTTTTGCTTTGTTTTTTTGTTTTTGCTTATTCCAAAGTAGATGTCTTACTGAACAAATATTTTAGTTAAAATAGAGAAAAAAGCCTAAGCTTCTGGTTAGTACAGATTTAGCAAATTATAAAAAAGGAAAGTGATGTGCAATTACAATTTTTAAAAAAATCTTGTTACTAGAGTTTGCACTTAATTTCTTTTAAAACATTCAATTTTTTAAAAACATACTAAACTCTTGCACAAATGATCAGAATAAAGTTTAAATGAATTCTTTCAGATTAAACAGAAGAGTGATCCGTGAGCCCAGAAAGGAAGGATGGCTACCTAGAGAGTATTTCCTTTAAATAAGCCCAAAATGAAATGGAAAAGCAAAGAGCAGATGCATGCAAGAATGCCCAGGAGTGCTCCTGATATACTGAAAGCCAGGAGGTGGAGATCCCGACCAATGAAATCACACAAGTTCTTCTTCAGGCTTTACCTAATGACACCTCAGACCTTAGCTGCTAGAAGGAAGACAATGATTTGACTAGTGAAAACTCTGGTCCCCAGATGGACTGGCAGCTGAGTTAAGATATTTTAATTCCTAGTCTATCACAAACCTGTAGGTCCGAAGGTTCATTGTGTATCTGTTACAATACATCTCCTAGGGAGTTCCCCTTGTACACCAAAGATGATAAATGTCTGATTGCACATACAACCAACCCAACCCAAAACTAATGGATCACTGATATTTAATGATACCTACATTTCTGACATGAGGAACACAGTTAAGAAAAGAAAAAGTTGGAAAACATGTTGAAAGGAATTTTTTACTCAGAAAGATTTATTCTTTGTAACACTCAGTAAGAGTATTTGACACTCGTTTTTTATGCTGATGGAAATGCTTAACCATTCATACATAAGGTCCCATTCTTTTTCCATTCAAACCAGTTTTCCAAATGCATACTGACTGCAACAAAGTAAAATTGAACTACAATTCATGTACAGCTTCTTTTATATATACTGAAAATTGCTGTATAGCATAAGTAATCACTGAATTTGCTTTTAATTTCCAAATGTAGATAATTTCTTCTAGCACTTTTTTTTCAGTCTTGAGAAATAGTCAACTCTACTGATTTGTGTTTTACTACTTTCATTGCTTCAAATCTATCCAGGTTTTCCTGAAAAGGTTACATTTTGGAATGAATTTTTCACATTTTTTAATATAACTTCAATGCTGACTCTTGATGAAAGTGTACTTTGATCATGAAGACCCAAAATGTAAAGGTAACAACTACTAGATGCAATTTCCAACTGAATGGCATAATTTGCGAGCAGCTCCCAAGAGATCCTGAGCCCTTCTGTTGCAGTCATTGGGAATTAAGGACTCAGCACCAAGCAGGAGTGATTATCAATGGCAGGGATGTGAATAAGTAACTGGTTACCAGGCAAGCCGGAGTCTTAATGGGTGATGCTTACCAGGTAACAATTAACTATTACCTGGGAGTAGCTCATGGCAGGCCCATAGCTGAGCATGGACTCGCAGGCTGGGAGTCGACAGCATTGCGTGGGGCTGGAAGGAGCTAATTCCAGCTCCACATGAACCTGCTGACTGCCAGCATGTGAGTCTGCACAAGCTGGGAGCTAGCAGCCCTCCTCCCGCTACCACTTCTGGCTTCGCGCGAAGCTGCTAACTCCCAGCCTGCACAAGGCTGCTAGCAGGTTCCAACATACTGGAATGGCCCCACCCCATCCGACCCTGCTTAATCAGTTAGCCAGTTAAGCTTAACGTTTAATTGGTTAACTGTTTACATGGGATTTTAAATCCCTAATCAATATCCTTACTTTTTATATCCAAAGGATTTAAGGACTTTCATATTCTACAGAATCTTAATTTGATCATCACCATTAACATTTCTATAACCAAAATAATAATATGAAGAGTAGTAATTACTAGTTCAGTGCTAAATGTAAATGTTGTTTTCTTGATATTACTTTTACAAATCATAAAGGATAGCTGGAAGACTTCTAAGACTATTTTAACCGTTAATTTATTTAGAAAGAGACATTCTATCCTTAACATTTTAATAGGGAGTCCTCTGTTCTCATCTATATGCTTCAGAAGAAACAGATCTTCTTGCCATTGTGTAGGAGAAAATACACTGCTGTTTTTAATAAAAATCTTCATGATTTCTACACATGAGAATACTTGACACATAAATGACTCACTAAATCAATAAATTCTTTTTTTAATAGTATAAAAACTGTATATGAAAAAGAAAAAGATTAATGGAAATTCAACTACATAAGAAAAATGGCTGCAAAATCTAAGATGCATGACAATATGTGAAATATTTAACATGTAAATAAAGCAAAAAACATTTATGGAATACTGCTATGAAACTATTTTTTCTGTCGCTGCTTAGCGAAAATAGATCAGCAATTGGAAATTGTAGTTTATAGTTAATTTCAGACAGAAAAATATGTTAATACAACAAGAAGACTGGAATATCAACTAATCAAAAGCAGAAAACAGAAAGTTCAAACAGAAAGTTCTATTATACGTTTCCCTCCTGTGCTTATTTCTAAATTATGGTCTCTATCTCATTACAAATTATATGTCAATTCATACAACAAATAAAAGAATGAAAAATGTTACTTGTCCACTGTAGCATGCAATATTATAGCACAGTACATACATTTTTCAGATGACTTGTTTACTGACACAACTAGAGATATGAATACAATTCAATTTTATATTATATCGCTCTTTTGCTTTAGATTAGCAAACTATATTAAATTTCTGAAGACAAAAAGAGAGCCATAGTCGCACAGAACTTTGTATTGCACTGTATTAATGTTTTAATCAATATTTTCCAATCAAAATGAACATGTAATACAGTATTAAAACAATACAGGAATGAAACACAAAATATTCTTATATATATGCTAGTACAAATAATTGTGTATGTGTAAAAGATAAGAAAGACACTTACATTTTGCTTTTCACTCAATGCCTGGTTCTTCTATACTTTAAGGAATAGTACAATTTCAAAATGACCCCATGTTTGGGAAATAGACCAGAAAAAGGTGGGTTTTTTTGGTTTTGAGGGCGTTTTTTACTTGTGTGTTATTGGGTGTTTTTTTTTTTTTTTTTTTTTTGATAATGTGATAAGGCAGAAGATGCAATTTACAATCCTCTTGGTCAATTCTGAAGATAAATATCATACTTCGTCATGGTCCAAACAGTTATCTCCATTTACACTCTACTATTTTTAAATTCATCAAAAGATAGCAAATGATTTTTTAAATTAAAATGCTATACTCTATCTTAGCATACATACTGTATTGCCCTGTGCTAGTCTGATACAGACTGGTTGGTACTGCCATTGCAGGGATGCCAGAAGGTGTTCCTTCTTCCTCTGACTTTTCTTCTTCAATCTTAGGGACACCAGTAGCGTCGGAAGATAGTTCATTCAGAATTTTTCTAAAACATGATGTAAACAATTTAATTTAAAGCAGATTTAAAATCAGTACCCATAAGAGAAACATTTTGAGGACAGTCTTTTACTAATAGCTATACTTTGAGTAGTATATATATATATATATATGATATGTTGTATCCATGTTGGTTCCAGGATATTAGTGAGGCATGGCAGATGAGGTAATATCTTTTATTGGACAGATTTCTGATGGTGAGAGACACAAGCTTTTGAGCATACAGAGAGCTCATCTTCAGGTATTATTAGTAATAATATGAATAGCATGTGACAGTTAAGCTAGTTTTTTAAAAAAGCATAAACTTACCGATATGAAGGCCTTCTTGAAAGAATCTCTCTACGTTTTTGAGAATCAGTTACACCCTCTGAGTCTGCAGAGTCCTCTGCATTTGCAACGGATGCTACCTACAATTCCAAAATTTCTGAAATTTATCATCTCATGTAATACAGAGGCAGGTAACAAGGGTGACTAACTTATAGGCTATGCCTACACTATAAGCAAGGGTGCAATTTCCTCAGCTCATATACATATACTTGCACTAGATCTGATTGAGATGGCATGAATATGAACAGGATTATAGCTTCAATAGCTACTACGCATGCTACTGCAGCTTCCCTACTATTTATATTCACTCTAGTTTGGTGAGAACTACTGAGTGCAAATGAGTATGAGGACAATGTTTTCTTCCACAAGTATGTGTCCTCCTTCTACTGCTACTATGTAGTTAGATGTAGTCTTACATATAAACGATTTCCATGTTCAGTGTGGTGGGAACCTTGAAATTTGATACATTCATTCATTATAAACTATAAGGCTGTAACCAAATCTGAACTCTGACATTTCTGTCATAGATCATCAAAACTGGTCACCAGTTTGAAAACTATATTAATTTTTTCTATGTAGTGATCTCCAGTTTGGAGAAATGAAGGTAATTCAAATTCCATGTGTCTTATTTTAGCTACAAAAAAAAAAAAAATCTGTCAGAGGTGAACAAGTGTACTACATAAATCCATGTTGTTAGTCACATCGATTCAAAAGGTAGGTTATTATCAACTAGTAAAATAAAAGCTTTTCTTAAATTGTAATTAGAGCATTAATCAGTTTCAATTGAACAGCTTAGTCCAACTAAATACTAAATGCAAAATGTTAGACTAATATTTTAATTTTAACTTTAATGCTAATGCACAATATACATGGAACGCAAAAGTTAAAGTGAGTGTGGAACCTCACAACAAAGACATTAATTTAGCATACAAAAATTAAGGAACACATTTAACAATATAAATGATCATCTAAAATACAACATCCCACATGTACATTGCATCTAGATTACTAATACAATGGAAACTTCAACTTGAGAACTTTCTGCCTTTTGTGAGTTTACATTCATTTTGCTAAAAATTGTATTAGCATCAATTTTACATTTTAATTTCCACTTGGAGGATTTTAAAAAACTGCACAGCTAAACCACAGTCTTTACCAGAAGATGTTATTCTGTGCAAAACTGAAACTGCAATTAACTGAGTAAGGAAAAACACCAGTTACTTGATTAGTTTAACTGTTGTGTAGGATATGTGCAAAAGAGGAACTTTTTGTGCCATTATATTAGTTATTAGCAGACTTCTCTGGGTCATTCAGGGTCTATGGCTGGCAGTGTAGGGGTGCAGGAGTCAGGCAGAGCCTTGAGGATGTGGGGGGTGGAAGTGCAGGAGGATGGGGGTTGTAAGAGGGGTTGAGAGATGGAGGATGAGAAGAGCCGTAGGGCAAGTGGTCCCATTTGACATGGGCCTCTTTTCTTCCCCTTCCAGCCACCTGGGGCCTTCCCCTCCCCGCCATGCACTTCAGCTTTTTAAATGTATTAAGAGCCAGCAGGCTCTTAATATATATTAAAAGCTGAAGCGCAGCATCTGGGACTGGGCACAAGCCGGGAATCAGATGATTTCTAGCTCGTGCCCGGTCGTCCGCTATGCCTCTGCCTGCTCTGCCCCCTGTGGAGATGGTGCGGGTTTCTCCAGCACCGGCTCCTGCTCCCGCTCCTTGTTGCCTCTGATAGAGGCAGTAAGCAGGGGGAAAGCGACTATCAGAGCAGCTTATGCTTCTCAGATAGTCAACTAGTCACTTACATTCCTACTCTGGGCCAAGGATTGGAAGGGGGAAAAGGGTTACCTACTGGTGTGCTGACAGGCAAGATGGCAGAGCCCCAGCCCTGCTAGCCACTCTCTTGGTAGTACTGCTGCCTGCAATAGACACTCTGCAGTATAGCTCTCTCCTGGAGGCTCGCTGGCCCAGTGGCCACTCTCATATCATGTCCCTCCAAACAGTAGCCTCTCCCTTTTCAGATGTTATGAAAAATAGTCCCTTTCCTGGGGTTTCCTGTTGTCCTGGCACAACCAAACTCTGATTTTGCTTTAAGTTAATAGAAGAGGAAGCTTCATACCAAATTTGGTGATCCTAACTCTTACCGTTTAAGAGGAATTCTTGAAGAAATGGATTCACAGACAGAAACATAATCAGTCAGATGCACTCTATAATATACATATAGATGCAGAAAATATCATTTTCACACAGAGTGAAAATAAGCTGAAATTCAAAACATTCAATGCAGAGTAGTTAAGATCCATAATTTTTGGCAAGAGTTTTTTTATTCAAACCAAAAACTACAGAGTTTTTAGATTAGACTATTTTTAAACTACCTGAATAATCTAAACATTAACTAGATCCAACAAAAATGAACTAGAACTCTGAAGAGTCAGTATGGGACACGGTGGAGCTAGCATCAGTAAAGATAGAATCCAGATGATTGCTATATCTGTTTCACACAATCTAAGGCCCTAAGTGCTCTGAGCACAAAGCAGTTATCCTGGAAGATTAAAAAACTTGTGGTACTGAGACACCTCATCCCAAGAGTACAAACAGTCAGAGGTCATGACTTCAAAGAATTATAGGTTACTATAACCAAAATAAAACTATTATTTCTTCCTTTTTCTGAGTTGAATGCAATTCTGTTTCTCCTCAAAACCATTTTGCACAGTATGGCACTTCCTAGAATAAAGCGAGGGACATACACACTAAAATGAAACATACAAACAATTCAGAAACATAGTGAGAGGAATTTCTACAACTGTGCACAAACCTAATTTTAATCTACACTGCAAAACCCAGCTAGGATGAGCAGAATCAATTTGTGGTGGTGATTATGCTCATTCCTCTTACAGAAATAATGAAGGGATGCAAAGAGGACTTAAAGTTGCCTTAAGGATTCCCCTTGTCTAATGTAAGCACAGGGTCACTCTGAAGTAGGCTGAAGGCATGACATGGTTTGTCCAAGGGACAGGGCAGGAACATGATGCTCTTCAGTAAAAATGTCAGGCACAGTGGTTCTTGAGGGCCCTTATCTGATGTGCAGCATTGTTGTAATACACTAGGGCTACGTCTACACTGCAACATTTTTGCACAAAAATGGCCTTTTTTGCGCAAAAACCTGCAGAGTATCCACACCTCAAATGCACTTTTGCACAAGTAAATCAGCAGTAAAATGGCAGAACAGAGGGCTTTTGCCAGTGTAGGTAAACCTCCTTCTATGAAGCATAACTCCCTTTTGTGCTACGGCTATTGCACAAAAAGGCAAGTGTGGATGCTCCAGAGGAGTTTCTTGTGCAAGAAACCCCTATGGGAAAAAGCACAGGTGCACTGATGGCCATTCTGTGAATGGTCATCAGAGCTTTCTTGTGCAAGAGTGTCCATGCAGTGAGGATGCTCTCTTGCACAAAAGCACATCACTTTTGCGATGCGCTTTGAGGTGTGGATGTGCTCTTGAGCACGAAGTTTTTGCGCAAAAACTCTTGTACAAAAGGCTTCTTGCGCAAGAAGCCTGCAGTGTAGACATGGCCTAGGAGATCTAGCCTCAAGTAGTGACTAAAATCAATAGATGTAATTTCTCAGCTATCTGTACGTATAATTGAGGGTTATACCAATGGAAGGGATATACAATTTGTTGGCTATAATAAGTGCTGTACCTGTGAATTATTTAATGATATAATAAAAAAAACTTAACACTTGCTTTTTGGTGAATGATTATCAGAAAGACTTTATTAGAGAGCAGCCAGATCTGCTGGTTCTACAAGCTTTCACCATCTCCATTCTTTCCCAGATCTACTACCATCCACAGCTCTAGATTGGTGTTTAACTCCAGTGCATTTTTCCTATTTTCCAAGCCCAAATTGAAGTTCAAGGTCAAGGTGGGTAAAGGCCCTTCAGTCCCTAATTCTTGATCCCTGCTGTAGCCACCTGACAAAATGCAGAGAGAACTGGGTGGGAAAAGAAAATAACTTCAAAGAATAAGCTGAAATACAAAACATTCATCATAACGCAGAGCAGTTAGGACCCTTAATGTTGGACAACAGCTTTTTTCACGCAAAAGTCTGTGGTGTCCCAAAATGCTCAGACTTTTGTCCCTTCTTGTTCAGCCTCTTATGAAGTCATATGGTAGAAGGGGGCAGGAATCTGTGTGCAGGTACAGGTATCATGCCATCAACATGCAGAAGACACTGTGCTTCTTTTAGTGAAACCCAGATGGTATCATTTCCTCTGTGCCCCAGTGTCTTATAGAAATGGGTTTGGTGAAAGCCAGCAAAATAAGGAGGTACTTCTGACTGGATGGGGAGAATACTTTAAGGGTCTGATGAAATCTAAAATTGCTCATGTGCATATCAGCCTTTTATGGCTTTTTTGTTTAGGGCACAGGTTCTTTCTTCTCTCTACTCTCATTGTGGGAAAAGACTATGGGAAAGCAGTTGGTTTTTATTTCCCTAATAAAAGAGATAGTTGGTAAGAAACCCAGGGGAAATGCTTCTCTTCATGGGTGACTTCAAGCCATGGGGCTGCATGTTTATTCCAAACTAAACTGAGTTGAAGAAAGGTGATGATAGCAAATGAGAAGGGCTCTCTGGGTTTTTTTTATTATTTGTTTTATTGATAGCACTGAATCTGCTGTATATTACTTTTGAAAGCAGTATTTTCTTTTGAAATTCAAACATTAGTGTGTCTGCCAGACTGTGGTCCAGGCCAAAGCTAGGCCTCCTATAACCATTTAACAGAACTGTGGTCTTGCGTACTTCCTAGGCTGCACACTAGATACCTGGTGTCCCAGATAACAGCAGGGCCAGAAGTTCAATGTTCCACTTTCCACTGGATATGAGACTGTATTCCTCCCTCACAGACATATCCTCGTCACGTTTAGACATATTTTGTTATCTAACGGGCTACTCAGAAGCTTCAGCAAATGCAGCATGTTGCTGTCTGCCTTTCAAGTGGCACAGTAAGAACACATTGTTCTTGTGCTTTTACACATCAACTAATTTCTGGATTAAATTTGAGGTCTCTCAAGTCCTTGGTAACGGAGACTAGATTCCAGTTATCTAAAAGACCATCTTTCCTTGATAGGAACATGTCAGCTGTCTGTGTCAAGAGTAAAACAAAGATCAAAAATCAAAACAAGATCAGCTCTAGGAATGTTTGCCAAACACATGCTACTAGTTTTGAAGCCATTTTACATTTTTTATCTATACCATTAAAAACAAACCCAGATGCAATAATGAATGCTGATGACAATAAACAATAAGAAGAAAAGCTGTATTTATAATACTTTTATTTGCACTGCTCCCAGATAATCTCTTCAGTATAGTAGACCCACTATTCTAGACTTTCTATTAAAACAATGAAGAGATAATCCGTGCATGGAAGAGTTTATAATAGAGATATAACATCCCCTTTAATTGATTAATGGGGAAGAGATTGAGGGGCCACTCCAACCAGATTAGAACAACCCCTCCCCTGTCACAGGCAAGGACTACACGGGCCAGGCTATTAGTATCCCCTGCCTACAGCAGGCCAGGGTGCCCTGCAGGCAGGGCACTTGGGCCCACCATGGACAGAGGCTACTCTGGCCAGGACAATGGAGCAGCTCCTGCTTGGAGGGTGCCTGGGCCTGCTGCAGACAGTGGCTGCTCTGACCAGGACTCCAGCCCAGCCAGAGCAGCCCCTGTCTGTAGTGGGCCCCCAGTGGGGATGGAGCAGCCCTCTGCCCATGGCAGGCAGAGAGCTGCTCGAGTCCCAACTGGTTATCCTTAACCAGTAAGCCTCACCCATTAAAGATGAGGTTTACCAGTTAACCATTCACATCCCTAATTTATAATCCCATTTGAGACAAGATGTGGAGGGAACAGAACAACAAAATGAGAAAACAAAGTGGAAGAGTCATTAAAATAGGACCATGTGATTATAGAAATTTGCTATTGCACAAATTGAGGATTCCAAGGCATCATTAATTTAAAATATAAAACAAATATATTAATGAATCTCTATAGGCCATCTGCTTAGCTATTAGCAGTTAGCCATTACTCATGTGCATCATGGTAGAGGTGGGTCTTCTATACACTGGTGAGAAAGAAGATGGGAAGTTGAAGATCTAGGGTTGAGGTTTCAAAGTGGATGGAAGGGGAACCACAAGCTTTAAAAAAATCCACAACTACAGTAAAAAATATAAAGGACAGCTAACCTGAACAGCCTGCATTGGTGGTGACTGAATCACTGATGACTGTGTGGCTTGAATCACTCCCTGGACATGTACAGTTTGACCAGAAGGCAACTGTACCAGAGTTACAGATGGAGATCCTCTCCCAGCACTAGAGCCAGCTACAGAAACCTGCAAGAATTATGATAATCATGTTTAAATAAAGCATTCTGTGGATTTCAACAGATACTTCCAAAAGCAATAACACAGATCAGTTAAATGATAAAAATTTTGAGTCAAACTGTAAGAAAAATGCACATTATGCTACTTACTAGTAGGATAAAATTATACTATTTGTGCTAATTATATACCCTTAAGCTGTCTCAAGTTGGTGAGTTTTTGTCTTCATTTTTCAAGGGCCCTGGCTATTCTTAATTAAAGATCTCACAGCTTTCAGAGACTAAATCCTCAACTCCTATCTTGTGCTTTACAACAGAGTCATAGAGATCTCAGCTAGAAGTATCAGTGTGGGGTGAACAACTGCAGTCCTGACAGGATACTCTTTTAGCCCAACTTTGATTTCCTAACTTGTGTTCTAATATGGAAGACAATTCTTCCAATAACAAAACAGTTGTATCACTAAAACAATACTTGGATTGTAAACTCTTCCAAGCAATGATTGTGTCTATATCACGTTCATACAGTAGCCAGCACCATGGGGCCAGTGCCTCTCAACAATATTGCAATATAAATAATAATAATATACAGCACAACTAATAATTCATAATCCTCAAAGATGACATAGTATAGGAACATGGTTTCCTACCCAGATTAGCAATTTTTCGGGACTCTTTTTCTTATAATATTCTACAACAAATTCTTCCTCCCTTAGGCCTTATTACTGCACCAGAGACTATCAATGATCCAGGTGTTGGTCGAGAGAAAAAATATTCTAATCCTTATGGTGGAACGTTTTAAAGTTTATCAGTTTACCTACCTTCGGGTATCCAGAAAGTCTTTAAAAGAGTCCAATAAACCTTAACTAACTGAATGCAATTTTCTCTCTTTTCTGGGTCTCCAAAACCAAATGTTGGAATCTTGTGGAATTAAGATACCTCCATGGGTACGTCTAGACTACAGGCTTCTGTCGACAGAAGTTTTGTCGACAGATACTGTCAACAAAACTTCTGTCGACAAAGAGCGTCTAGACTACATTGAGTTCTGTCGACAAAGCAAGGTGCTTTGTCGACATGGTAGTGTAGATGCAAAGGACAGTTTACATGCAATAACACCTTCTGTTGACAGAAACTCTGTCGACAGAAGGTGTTATGCCTCGTAAAATGAGGTTTACCAGCGTCGACAAAACTGCAGTTCCCTGATAAATGTGCCCCCCTGAAGCCTCGGGGGGGGGGGGGGGGTGTCATGTGGCCCTCCTTGCCCCTCCCACATGTCACCAATTTGACAGGATCTCATATCACATTCTCATGAGCAAACAGGAAAATGTGGTCTAGATGAAATTACTAAATGGTGGGTACACAACTGATTGAAAGACTGTACTCCAAGATTTATTATCAATGCTATGCTGTCAGCAGGGGAGAGCATACATAGCAGGATGCCACAGTGGCCAGTCCTGGGTCCAGTACTATTGTCATTAAGTGTCTTGGATAATGGACTGGAAAGTATGCTTATAAAATCTGCAAATGACATCAGGCTGGGAAGGGTTGCAAACACTTTGGAGGACATAATACAAATTCAAAATACCCATGACAAATTGGAGAAAATTCAATTAAGGCACGTGAAAAGTACTTCTCTTAAGAAGGTAAAATCTAATGTACAGCTACAAACTAGGGTATGACTGGTTAGGGGGTTGCACTGCTGATCTGGATCTTGGGGTTCTCTTGGATCACAGACTGAATATGAGTCAAAATGTGATGGAACAGAAAAAAGATTAATATCCTTCTGGAGTATACAGGCAGTCCCCAGGTTACATGGATCCGACTTACATCGGATCCCTACTTACAAATGGGGTGAGGCAACCCCGCACTAGCTGCTTCCCCCCAGCAGACATGGGAGACGCGAAGCTAGCGCCCCCCCCCCCAACAGACCAGGGAGACGCGGAGCGGCTTTTCTCAGCAGACACCTCAGCTTGAGAATAAAGGACTGAGGGAAGTGAGGTGTGGGAGAATAAAACTGAGCTCTGGAGAAATGTTTGGCTAGAGTTTCCCCTACAATATGTACCAGTTCCGACTTACATACAAATTCAACTTAAGAACAAACCTACAGTCCCTATCTTGTACGTAACCCGGGGACTGCCTGTATTAACAAGAGTGTTATATGTAAGATTGGGACAGTTATCTCCCCTCTCTACACAGCACTGGTGAGGCCTCAGCTGGAATATTATGTCCAATTCTGGGTGACATGCTTTAGGAAAAATGTGGACAAATTGGAGAAAATCTAGAGAAGAGGAACAAAAATGCAAAAATAAGGCAGGGGACAGCAACTTTTGGCATGTGGCCTCTCATGGTAATCCACTGGCAGGCCACAAGACAAGCACGGCCCCTGCAGCATCCAATGGTCATGGTTCACCATTCCCAGCCAATGGTAAACATGGGCGGAAGCAGCAAGGTTGCAGGAAAGTGCTGGCCACCGCTTCCCACAGCTCCCATTGGTCAGTAACAGTGAACCATGGCCACTGGAAGCAGCTGGGAAGCATGCCTGTGGTTGCTCAATGTTGTCGAGCCTGGTATAGGGGAAATATTAAAACAATAGGCATGTTTATTCTTGTGAAAAGAAGACTGATGGGGAGTTGATAAGTTTGTAATGAAGGCACAGACATCAGTAATATGAAACAATGTTGTAACTGACATGAACAAATTATACCACAACTGATAGTTACTGCAGCCTGTTTCCCGTACTTTAGTATAACACATGAACTTTTCATAACAAGGGCTTGAATAATCAGGAATAACGGAGTTCTGATTAACTGCCATACCTGGATAACCAAGGTGAATTACAGAGGGAAAGACGTCTGTTTCAGAAAAAGGAAAAGGAAAAGGAAAAGGAAAAGGAAAAGGAAAAGGAAAAGGAAAAGGAAAAGGAAAAGGGAAGGAAAGAGTTCTGTGGCACTTTAAAGATTAACCATTTTATTTGGGCATAAGATTTTGTGAGCTGGAGCCCACGTCGTCAGATGCATGAAGTGGAAATTTCAGTTTGGCAGAGATATATATGTACAGTAAAACTCCGATGGTCTGGCATCTGATGGTCCGGCACTCCTGATGGTCCGGCACCATCAGGAACCCAGAAGTGCTCCAGGCAGCCAGACCATTGGAGCTGCTCTGCCCCCAGCTTCCCCGATTCAGCAGCGGCTAAATCAGGGACTGCTGGGGCAGAGCCGGATTATCGGAAGAGGGGGCTATGAGGGGTCTGGGTTGGCATCCCTCCCCACCCCAGATCCCTCATAGCCCCCCCTTCCGATAGTCCGGCAAATCTGATAATCCAGCACCCCCTGGGTCCTAAAGGTGCCGGATTATTGGAAGTTTACTGTACATACAAAGATGGGAGTTATATATAAAATGTACATATAAACTATGCAGAAGACCAGCATTAACGAGGCCGATTCAATTAGGGTGGATCTGGCTCACTCCCAAGAGTTGATAAGAAAGTGAGAATATGAAAAGGGGGGAAAATGCTAGTTATTCCTAGTCTGTATTCAGACCCAGTTTGACCGTGTCCAGCTCTGTAGTTTCATGCTGAAGGTCTGTTTTTGAAGGTTTCTTTGCTCAAGTATGGCAACTTTCAGGTCTGTTACTGAGCATCCATGGAGGTTGAAGTGCTCTTCCATTGTTTTTTTAATGTTACTGTCCCTGATGTCTGATTTGTGTCCATTTATTTTTTTGCATAGAGACAGTCTGATTTGGCTAATGTACAGAGAAGCACTGCTGACACGTGATTGGCATATATCACATCAGTAGACATACAGGTAAATAACACCCTGATGGTATGGCTGATGTGGTTAGGGCCTATGATAGTGTCATTAAGGTAAATATGTGGACAGAGTTGGCAACTGGGTTTGTTGCAGGGTTAATGTTTCTGTTGTGTGGTGGTATTTGTTTCAAATTAGAGGCATGACTCCTAAGGTCTGAAGGTATGTCTACACTACCACCCTAGTTCGAACTAGGATGGTAATGTAGTCAACCAGAGTTGCAAATGAAGCCCGGGATTTGAATTTCCCGGGCTTCATTTGCATGTTGCCGGGCGCCGCCATTTTTAAATGTCCGCTAGTTCAGACTTCGTCCCCCGCGGCTACACGCGGCACAAACTAGGTAGTTCGGACTAGGCTTCCTAGTCCGAACTACCATTACTCCTCGTTCCACAAGGGGTAACGCTATGGGTATGTCTACACTTGCAGCCTATTTCGGAATAGGGCTGCAAATGTAGGCATTTGGAATTACAAATCAAGCCCGGGATTTAATGAGGTTTAACAGGTAGTTCAAACCAGGGCTTTATTTCCAATGCCCATTTCACTGCTGCATGTAGACGCGGGCAGTTAGTCCGGGCTTTTGAATTTCAAAAATGGCACCCGGCCGGGAAGATGCAAATCAAGTGCAGGATATTTAAATCCCGGGCTTGATTTGCAATTTCAAATGCCTACATTTGCAGCCCTATTTCGAATTAGGCTGCAAGTGTAGACCTACCCTATCAGAGTAAAGCTTATTTAAAATTAAACAGGGAAAAATTATTTTGCTTTAATGAGTTCATACATGAGATTATGTTCTGGGTGAAAAAAGCAACAAGGAGTCCTATAGCACCTTATAGACTAACAGATGTATTGGAGCATAAGCTTTCATGGACAAAGACCCACTTCATCAGATGCACGGGTGAAAACAGGCCATTTAAAGCTAGACCAAACTAAAATTAATCTGTTCTTGTTTATAGAAAGAACTACACAAATAGAAAAACATAATTTACACATCAAACTAGAGTTACGTAAAAATATTACATTTGAATGATTTTTTCTTTTAACATTTGAAGAGCCTTATCCACAATTAATTTCAAAGTAATTTCAAACATCAGATTTACTTCTATATTTTTAACTGAGTAATCATGTTTCCACTCTGATACCGTGCATCTCTTTAAAACAAAAATACAGTATAAATAATCCTATTAATGCAACCTAATATGCCATTAGCCTTCTTGGCTACAAGGGCACACTGTTAACTCATATCTAGCTTCTCATCCACTGTAACCCCCAGGTCCTTTTCTGCAGAACTACTACTTAACCGGTTGGTCCCCAGCTTGTAACTATGCTTGGGATTCTTCCGTCCCAAGTGCAGGACTCTACACTTGTCCTTGTTGAACCTCATCAGATTTATTGTGGCCCAATCCTCCAATTTGTCTAAGTCATTCTGTACCCTATCTCTGCCCTTAAGCGTATCTACCTCTCCCCCCAGCTTAGTGTCATCCGCAAACTTGCTGAGGGTGCAATCCATCCCCTCATCCAGGTCCTTAATAAAGATATTGAACAAAACCGGTCCTAGAACCGAACCTTGGGGCACTCCGCTAGAAACCTACCGCCTTCCTGACATCGAGCCATTAATCACTATTCGCTGGGCCCGGCCTTCTAGCCATCTTTCTATCCATCTTACCGTCCATTTATCCAATCCACAATCCCTTAACTTGCTGGCAAGAATATTGTGGGAGACCGTATCAAAAGCCTTGCTAAAGTCAAGGTATATAACATCCACTGACTTCCCCATGTCCACCAAGCCAGTTACCTCATTTTCTTTCATTCTAAATTTCTGACTGTATGTCAAAATTGCAGTCTCTTGCATTAACTAAAATACCAGAACATTTTGACCTGTTTATTCAATTAATTGTGTACTGATGGAAGTAGTCTTGGCAAGCCATGCAATCCTTACGTCAGTGTTGAATGATGATGCCTAAAACAGCTGAATTTCAAGGCTTGCTTAGACTGCCAATTAGTGAAGGCAAATGATCAGCAGTGGTAATTCAGTAACCTGAAAAACACTGAATAGTGCAATTTTTTACAATGCATTTCACACTGTCCTAAACATAGAAAAGAAATGAAATTCTGCATCACGTAGTATTATGGGATTTGATCCACTAAGTTCAGTACCTTCAAATGCCAATGATTTCAACAGGTATTAATGACACTAAGCATCACATAGGAACTCATATTCTGTATATTTAGAGTCAGATTGTGTCCTACTTCTGGGTCCACATGAAAGAGAGGCGGTGTAAGGACTACTCACAATCGCTATTCTTATGGTTGGGCCTGTATACATTCAAAAGGAAGAGTTTTCATAGGTAGTAGCACTGCAGGGCTATGTCTACACTGGTGGCTTCTTGCACAAGAACATCTGACAGAATCAATGCACACAAAACAGGCATCAGACAGTTTCACAAAGAAAAAACAGTTTCTTGTCATTTCAACCAGAATGGGCATTGTCTCAATGACCTGATTACCTGCATCCTACTTCAAAGAGATTTTAACACAAGACTTCAAAGAGAAGCCTCTGAACTGTCATTCATGCTTAAACTTGGCACTTTACAAATGGGCCTTAACAAAGATGCTAATTATCTTACCCATTACAAAGATAGCTTCCCCCAATCATCACCTCTAATATCATTAGCTCATAGGCATTAACCTCCTCCCCCCCCTCATTTCCCCTCTGTTCTAAAATCTGATTTGTCTATTTTATGTGTTCACTTGTTTTTATTGTATCCCTTTGGTATATGTGGTCATGCCAATTTTCTTCAACAATTTGATCTGAGGAAGTGGGTCTGGCCCACGAAAGCTCATCACCTAATAAACCATCTTGTTAGTCTGTAAAGTGCTACACAGTCCTGTCTTTTGTTTCAAGATCACAAACAACTGAGAAGCGTGACAGTATCTTCTCAATCAAGGGAGTAGGTACAAACCCTTGTCTTTTCAAATATACTTTCCTCTACTTAGCAACATCAGGTTTATTTTTTCTGTACTGAATTTAAAATAAGCACTGAAAAATTAGACTGAATATTCCAGGTTTGATGTGAAGACAGTTCAATTTCATCAACTTAATTATAATATAACCGCTCAAAATGCCTTTCTTCAACAGCCTTATTGGGGGGGGGTAATACAAATTGCATAAAAATAATGTACAGGTTGTACCTCCCTTAACCAGGACTCTCTGGTACAGCAACATCTATAGTCCAGTAGGACCATGGATATTCCTGGACCACAGAGCCCAGGTATAGGGAGGTTGGGCCATGGACAGGAGCGAGTACTCAGCCTGGAGCCAAGGACAGGGTGCAGCAGGGAGCTCTGGGTCCCTGCGGACAGGTAGTAGCCACAGAGCTCTAGCAGCGCTGCTGTAGCAGAGTTCCGACCCCGGCTGTGGAACTCAATCTCCGGCTGTGGACCTCTGGCACAGGCAGCAGCCAGGGAGTTCTATCCCTGGCTGCGGAGCTCTGACTCGTGGCAGCCACAGCCAGGCAGGCAGCAGCAGGGCTAGGCTGGAGCCGTAGCTGGGGTCAGCAGGACAGCATGGGCCATGTTGGGAGGGACCTCCCTTGGTCCAGCAAATCCCCTCGTTCGGGATCAGTCAGGTCCCAAGGGTGCCAGACAAGGGAGGTCCAACGTATAGTGCAATATTTTTGTCACGAAAGTGTAACTTTCAAATGTCAAATTAGGTACAAAAAACTGCACTAAAAAAACAACAACCCCAATGTAGAGCTTCAGCGCCTACTGGTCCACTCAGTCCTACTTCTTCAGCCAGTTACTTAGACAAACAAGTTTGTTTACACTTGCAGGAGATAATGCTGCCCACTTCTTGTTGTCACTTTCAGATGATATGTTAACAAGTATTTGCATGTGATGAGATGCTATTTTTTATTGGACCAAATTTTGTTGATGAGAGAGGAGCTTTCAGATGGCCTGAAGAACTCTGTGCAAGCTCAAAAGTTTCTTTCTTATAAACAACAGTTGGTCCAATAAATTATTAGCCCACCCATCTTGACACTTTTACCAGTTTATTTAACATCTTGTTCCTCTGTATAAAGGCTGAATTACAGTCAAAAGTGAGATGTTGTATCTCTTCAAATATTCAAACCATTTGACCATGTTGCTAGGCATATTTAATCCAGAGATAGCATAGAGAAAGCTGCAAACTAATTAATATTGCATAACCCATTAAAAATCTCATGCTTCTGATTTAGTTACTCAGAAGCAAGGTAAATAAGCAACTGGTTTGACAGAACAAAAAGGAAAAAAAAAGACAGGTGACTAGCTATCTTAAATGTCACTCAAATATCACCTGCCTTGAAAAGTACTAAACCATAAACTCATAGGCTGTGTCTACACTGGGCCACTTATTCCGGAAAATCAGCCGCTTTTCCAGAATAAGCTGCGAGCTGTCTACACTGGCCCTTGAATTTCCGGAAAAGCAACGACGCTCTACTGTACAAAATCAGCCGCTATTCCGGAAAAACTATTCTGCTCCCGCTCGGGCATAAGTCCTTATTCCAGAACACTGTTCCGGAAAAGGGCCAGTGTAGACAGCCCAGTAGTCTTTTCCGGAAAAAAGCCCCGATCAGGAAAATGGCGATCGGGGCTCTTTTCCGGAAAAGCGCATCTACATTGGCCACAGACGCTTTTCTGGAAAAAGGGCTTTTCCGGAAAAGCAGCCTGGCAATGTAGACGCTCCTTTTCCGGAAAAACTGAAAGCGGAATAGTATTCCGTTTTAAGCAGTTCCGGAAATTCATGCCAGTGTAGACACAGCCCTAGACTTCAGGCCAGAAGAGACCATTGCACACATTTAATCCGGCTTCCTGCACATCATAAGCCACAGAACATGAGCCACTCATTCCTATAATATGCCCATACACTCTGGCTGAGTTACCAAAGTCCTCAAATCATGATTTAAAGACTTTACAGAGAATCCACCATTTACTCTAGCTTAAACCAGCAAATGACCCATGCCCCATGATACAGAGGAAGATGAAAGTCACAGTGAACCCCCTTGTTACTAATAGTGGGTAGCAACCAGATAACTGGTATAGAGAGATTATTTCAAAGTTAAAGAAAACAACATTCCACTCAGTTGCTTTTCCTTTAATTCATCCAGAGACATAATACCTGAGAGAAACAACTTTAGGGAGAGAGACTCATCAATATGTGAACATACTGCACAATTACATATATGAATTCTTTATGGAATGAGTGTGCAAACATTTTCCATTCCATATATGTACAAAAATATCCATTTGATACTCCTGACTCGAAAGCTTACTTCCTAAGGAAGTGAGTATACTAGAAACATCTTTAAGCTTTGGTATAAGACAGTGGCTTACCTTCAGACTCAGGAGCACAGAAGTGTCCTTGACAAGGCAATTTGTTAACCAGTCCTACTTAAGTCAGGAAATAAATTAAAAGGGGACCATTGAAATGCTAATACAATGTGTTCCTTCACAGAAGTAGGCCGTAGTGCAGAACCAGGTTGTGGCCTTGCAGGAAGAAGGTGCTGGGAAAAGCTGATCTATGAATATAAAGCTGGACAGAAGCATTTGGGGAAACCAGATCCTGAGAGTGGCAGCCAACTCTTGTTCTAACTGACTGTGGTGGAAATGAGTCCAGACAGGAGAAAAACAGCAGTTTACTATAATGTTTTGCTTAATAGGAACAACTGGCTGGAACAACTTCACAGTTAAGAAAAAATGTCAGGCTGAGCAAAAGCTGTATGCAGCTGAAGCTGTGTGCCCCTGGTGGCCAGAAAGCTAAAATGCATGATGATCTGCAAGAGTTACCAGAATGCCATTTTGGCTGCTCACAACTCTCAGCAACCCTCCTGCTGCTGCAGATTATTTTATGGTTGCACCAGTTTTTTTCAGGAAGTAAGCTATTTTTTATAAGTTTAAGATACTGATTTTTTTAGAAGGGTTGAGCACCTCCAGCTGTCACTGACCTCAGCTGAAGTTGTGAGCACTCAACACTTCTGAAGATCAGATCACATGTTTTAGCACTTACCACTGATAAGAAAACTTTCCAAATGTGAATTGATTCTGTGCTCTCTTCCTGAGTCTGCACAAAAACAAGGCGTAAATGGCTTTAACTATAGATTTCCATGTCATATGTAAGTTTCAATATTTCTTATTATTTTCAGTTGATCATTTTAATTGAAGTCAAGGGTGCATATCTAGTTTGGCTGAAAATCAGAGAAATCACCTTGTGCCAATTGTGACAGATCTGACAATTTCCTGCAACGTACTTAAACATTAAGGAATGAAAAATCTCAGAAGGGTAGCCATGTTAGTCTATAAATTTAAAAACGAGTGATCCTGTGGCACCTAAGGGTGCATCTACACTGCACCATTATTTCAAGATAATTAGTGTTTTGAAATAACAATGTAAGCATCTACTGAACCATTCCGTTATTTCAAAATTTAAAAATAACAGATGGCTTATTCCAAAATTTGTAAACCTCATTCTACGAGGAATAATGCCTATTCCGAAATAACTTTTTTGAAATAGGTGTGTGTATATGCTCCCCTACTGCTATTTTGAAATAGCCCCTCACCAGGATCATTCTAAGTTATTCCTCCCCAGTGCCTCAGTGGACTCCCAATCAAGATAGCATATCTACATTAGGGAAGCCAGCCTCAGACTAATTTTGAAAGTGTAGACATGCTATTTTGAAATAAGTTATTTTGGAATATCTATTCTGGAATAGCTTATTTCAAAATAAGCATGCAATGTCGATGTACCCTTAGAAACTTACCAAATATATAGAATCAAGAGTTTTCATGGGCAAATCAGATGAACTGGAGTGGAAATAACAGAAACCAAGGAAGATACATAATAGCAGAAGTAGTACCTGTCAATTGTAGGATCCTGGTAATGAGACTAATTAAATGTGTCGGATAGGTCCCATACATAGCTTTTAATATGGAAATATAGACGTTAATGGCAGGAGAAATTAGCTTTGTAATGAGGCAGCCACTCAACGTCTGTTTAAGCCGGGTGTCAAATCTGTAAATAAATTCCAGTTATGCAGACTCTCCAACTGGTTACTGAAATTCCTTTGTAGAAGAATGGCTACTTTTAAATCCATGACTGAGTGACCAGGCAGGTTAAAAGAGGAAGTTATTCACCTTGTGCAGTAACTGATGTTCAAGTGAGTGTTCCAGTGGGTGCTCCACAGTAGCTATTGGTGCACCCCTGTGCCATTGATTGTAGGCTTTTAGAACAGTGTCCTGGGGTTGAATTTGCGTGGTGCCTGGGTGGCATGCTTTCAGTGTCCTGACACAGTGTGTAATGGGGTGCAGTCATAGAAGATCTATGGGACTGCTTCTTGGTGTGCTGACAGCCACTGACACTTGCCTTCTTGCTCTCTGGGGCTTCTTACCACACTGTCCTGCTAGGCCAGGCCTTCTGGTCTTCCCCAGGCAAGGCACAGAGCTGAGACTACCTCCTCCAAAGAGAAATGCAGACACTGAATCACTTCAGCTCTGAGAAGAATGTAGTTTCAGCCACAGCATTCAGGAAACCAGCCCCCCACATGTTGAAAACTCATTCAGGCAAGCCCCTTTAACACTGAAAGGAGGATGTACAGACTGATTGCTATGCCAGGTAATAATTATTTACACTGGGCTTGATAGCAAATAAAGGTAATATTGTGAAGGGATTTCAGAAGTTTCAAGTGAAAACCGACAGAGCAAAGTACATTACAAATTTAAAATAAAAGAAAACACATAGCAAGTTCTAACACACTAAAGCCTATTGCAAACTTAAGGATGTTAAGGAAAGAGTATTTTGCTAATTGTGTAGTCAATACAATTTGTATCAACTATTTGTATCAACTACACAATTAGTCAACAATGGGAGGCACTCTGCAGAGCCACAGTCCTGGTTCATGCCAACTCTGCGACCACTGCCCCTCCGCATTTTAAATATAGTAAGAGCCCGGTGCCATGAACAGAAGTTGCTCCTGCAGCAGGCCCTGTTCACGGTGGCTGGGGCTGGCCACGGACAAAAGCTGCCACTGAGCAGGCCCTGTCCCTGGCCAGCCCGGGCCGTTAGACATGGGCTCCTTTGTGGCAGCAGCCTCAGTCCACAGGGGAGGCCCAGTTCCCCACTGGGACCCCCGCAGACGGGCTGATGACAGAGCAGTCTCTCCTACCCCATCCCCCACTGCTGCCTCTGAGGCACCAGTCAGGGGGGCAGGTAGCACCCGGAGACTGTGATGGGAGGAACGGGCTTTTAAGCCACTTCCCCTCACCTCACCCCAGGCTCCTGTTTCCAAATAGGGGGAGGAGGGAGAAAGCAAGTAGTCAAGTACTCCACTCGACTACCCAATAAGCTTAGGCTTATTGCGTAGTCGAGTACTTGCTTATATCGCTATGCAAACTTAAGTTAAAACTGTTATTTTGGGCAAAAAACCTGCAAGCTGAAGACGATCTTTTTTCTCCGTGGGGTCTCCAACTCCATTAGGGTCTGTCATGCCAGCCAAAGATAAAGAGACTGAAAACTCAGCATCTTAAATAGACTTCTTTTTAGGTGTGAATTCTTCCTTTCTACACCCGCTGTCATGGAAAGTTACCTGGTTAAACTGATATATCAGCATAAATTGGTTCAGTCACATGCTTTTCCATGACCAATCACTGCTCAAATTTAAGAGACAAAACCCTGCTGTTTACAGGCAATTATGTTGATCACACAGTGATCAAGGTTGTCAGAGCTTTGGAGACACCCTTGATGGCTTTCATTTGCATATTTAAAACCATAAACAATTCCATACCCCATATTTCAAACTTTACATACAGGAATGAAACATACACCAAAATAAGATATACAGATCCAGCAGACCAAGACATTAAAATTGATAGGTTACATGCAGTATTTTGTCCAAAGCATCTTCAAGTTATGCATATTTGTATCCATAAGATTATCTCATACGGCATGGGGGGAAACATCACACTTCATATACACCCCTACCCCCGGTTCCTTCTCTACCCAGAGAGCCAGCCTCAGTACTCCAAAGTAGAGGGGGGAAGGTTAGTAGAGCGCCCACAGGGACGCTCATTTCAAACAACGTCAAGCAGCGGGCGGCCTCCCAATCTCCATTCGGGGGCAAGGGTGCTCTTCTGTCATCCTTCCTCCCTGGGCCAGTAGGCAGCCTCCAGGTCCTGGTCAGTGGAGGGGACAGACCTCTGGTTCCCATCCAGGGGGTGCTCCTCCGTTGTCCAGGAGGATGGGGGTGCTCCTCTCTTGTCCTTCCACGCTAGAGAGTAGGGGAGCAGGCAGCCTCCTAGTCCTGGTCCATGGGGGGGAGGGGGTGCAGCAAGGAAGCAGGCATCCTTCTGGTCCCCGTCCGGGGGGGGTGCTCCATTGTCCGGGGGGCGGGAGGTTGGGTACGGGGTATAGACATAAAGGAAATAGTATATCCCAATCGTATCGTCTGCAACACCCATCTATCTGATGTGATATACTGCCAATTGAGATAGAAGGGGAGAAGACAGTGATCAAATAATTTTTGAGAGGATAAGTGGCCCTGGAGAGAATAAGTGGCTTCCCAAGCCCTCAACAGAAGCCTCAAATTTGTTTATTCAGTTGAGGAGGCTGGTTCATGTTATTAGAAAGTGTGCACTGACTCTGAGGCTTATTTCGGTTGCAGTCAGTGGTCTTACCTATGATTTTGGTGGGTATATGGTGGATATTGTGGCCTAGGATAAAGATGGTCTCTAAATTGCCTTCTCCTAGGTGTCAGCTTGTGGATCCCCAGGAAGCAGAATGTGGCTCTAGATTCCTTCATCATGTGCAGAAATCCATTTTTGGTGGCAGAGAAAAGCTTTTCCCCTTGGATTGGATTTTGCATGGGAAGGTGACTGAGTTAAACCATTAAGCAAGCCTCATTATGACCACAATGGCTGTGGATCTGGTGGTAGGGATGTTAAATTTAATGTAATCAACAAATTGACTAGTTGAGGGAATTTCCATCAACTTGTCAATTAGCCAATATGCAACAGAGCCGCAGCAGGTTAGCACCCACTCCAGGAGCTAACCCCGCTACAGCTCTGCCTTTTAAATTTATTAAGAGCCAGCAGGTTCTAAATACATGTAAAAGGTTGGTGCACAGCAGGGGGGACACGGCACAAGCCAGGAATCAGCTGTCCCAGCTTGCGCTGGTTCCCCTGCTGCGCTTCTCCTTTTTAAATGTATTAAGAGCCATCTGGCTGCCAACTCTTAATACATTTATAAAGCAGAGGCGCAGTATTTGAGACTGGGAGCAAGCTGGAAATCAGCTGAACCCTGGCAGAGACGGTGCTGGGGGGAATCAGCTTTTAAGCCAAGTCCCCACAGCACTGGCTTCTGCTTCCCCCTTGCTACTTCTGATAGAGGCCGCAAGAGGGAGGGCGAAGTGACTAGTCAAGGCACTAGTCAACTATCCAATAAG
Source organism: Pelodiscus sinensis (assembly GCF_049634645.1). Lineage (NCBI taxonomy): Eukaryota > Metazoa > Chordata > Testudines > Trionychidae > Pelodiscus > Pelodiscus sinensis. Next base: position 232,012,313 of record NC_134712.1, on the reverse strand, counting down.
CTTATGCTAACTGGATAGTCAACTAGTTGCTTACGTCCCTATCTGATAGCTGTGTCTGCCGCATCGAGGGCCACCTGTAATGCCACATGAAAGATCACGTGGCCCTCAGATGACTACCTTAAACTGTTGCTTTTTTGCTTCTACAATGTCATTAATAAATCCGTTAAGTTTGGAATAATTGTTGGGATCATATTTACTCAAGGGGGTAGCATAAATTGCTACTCTAACTTGTAGCCTGGATGAGGTAAAAGACTTTTCTTCTGAAAAGATCCAGCCTTTTGCTGTCTCAGTCATAGGTGTGGAGTAGGGATGTAATAGTGTAGTCAATTAACCAATAAGTAAAAGTTGATAGGTTAATGCTATGGACTACACACATACACCTCTACTCCCTTGACAGTAATTTTTTTAGCAGGCAAGCCAGCACCCCAGCTCAGTCCTGGCCTGCAATGGGTCTGAGACCTTCCCCCACTGTGACTCTGCATTTAAAGTATATTAGGAGCCAGGTGGACAGGCCGTCTGGCTCAGTCCTGGCTCGTGCCGGGTCTGGGAGCTCAGATCCTCCCCGCACAGGGTCTGCTGCCACCATGTGTTGCTGCCTCTGTATCAGAGGCAGCAGCGTGGGGCAAGAGGCAGCCGGTCTGCAAGGGGAGCTGGTTTTTAAACTGGCTCCACTCGCAGACCAGCTCCCACCTCCATACAAAGGCAGCATCATGGAGTGCTAGGGAGCTCCTTGGGAGTGGGGATGGAGTGCACTGGCTGCTGGCCCCACCCCCAGAGACTATAGAATAGTCAACTAACCAATAGGAATTCATTAGGTTAATCAATTATTCAATTAACTGATGTTTAACATCCCTAGAGTACAGCGAACGTGCTATTGCTTATTCTTCTTGTCTGCCACTTCTACAACCAAAGTTTGGGGAAGGGTGAGTGAAAAGAAGTTCAGGGCCCTTGGGAGGGACATCATATTTCCTGTCTGCTCACTTACAGGTAGGTGGTCTCAGCAGGGGTCCATTGTGGCAGAATTAATAGGTAAGGCAATCTTAGGTGAGGTTACTGATTCTAAGATGTTGGTAAGCTCCGGTTGGTTCACTGTAACCTCTTCCAGGGTAATATAAATGTCTGCTGCCGCTCATTTAATAAGATCCTGGAAGTGGGTGAAATCATCTGCTGCTATTGGAGATGGTGACATAATCACCTCATGGGGTTATACATCTTGACCCTCTTCCTCTTGGTGCTGTGGTGATTGGTATTGGGGGGTGGAGATGAGTCGCGCAGTGTGATGTGTCATTTAGTAAGCCATTGTCTGCAATGGGGTCCCCATGGGCTCCAATACTGCCAGTGTCTTGGGTAGAGGGGCATAGACAATGGCTTCCATGGGTGCCCAGCCCAAGGAGGAACATCATTTTGGCCTACCTGGGTTAAGTACATGCTGTTAGTATAGAAGAACCTGTGTGAGGAAAGGTTTGTGGTGAGAAAACTATTTCCATGTCATCATCTTCATGACTGGAGAGACCTGTTGGTGATAAAGTTGCTGCGATGCAGGGATACCTGGTGAGGAGTTGGAACCGAGGAACAGAGAACTGAGTGTTGAAGAGACTAACAGGTCTCTGTGGTGAATATATCTCGGTGCTGGATTAGACGGTGCTGTGCTGGGCTGCACTGAGGCGAGGGAGTGAGGAGTCATGTGGCAGTGCGGAAGAAGCTCGAGGTACCATAGATAGAGCCTGTGGCACTAGTGTAAGAGTGTCCATAACCGGTGGTGTCATAATAATCTGAGGCAAACAACTTGAAGCCTTTGGCTTCAGCATGGGATTGATGCGTGCTGTGCATAGTGGTGGTGCAGGCAGTGCCAGAGATGCCCTGAGTGTCATACATGCTGAAGAACAGATGTTGTCAGAACCAAATTGGCCAGAAAGCACCATGTCAGAGAAGGGGCTTTGTGCAGCACTGAGGAGGAATGCTTTTTTAAATTCTTTCCCTTCTAGACTGAGGAGCTTCTGAGGGCTCAGTCCCTGGATCTGAGGCTGGACGAAGGGATTTTTCAAGCAAAATGTGCTTGTGGTGAAAGTCTTTATCCCTGCGAACACACGCCTTCAGTTTTGAACAGAGGGGCAGATGTAGGGAACATGAGACTCCCCCAAACATAGGATACACTCAGAATGCCCATCTAATATGGGCATAACATCATTACAAGTGCTACAATGCTTAAAACCTGGCAAGCCAGGCATCCTAACTAACTACAAGTATGTAACTAGAAAGCGAACTGCAGAAAGAAAAAAAGATTTTTTTTAAACAGGAAGAACTTGGAGAAAAACTAAATGAAGAAAATGGAGAGAAAAGAACTACTTGTCTAACTGTAAAAACTCTAATGAAGATAGATTGCTGAGGAACACTGCAAAGCTCTATCTATGACCAGACAGCAAGAAGGAACTGGAGGGAGGAGGCTGCACAAGCACAGTGTCAGTGCACTGAACACACATGACTCGGGTAATGTGCATGCGCAGCCTCAGAACACTCATCTAAAAGACTCAGTATGCAGTAGCATACTGACACCTATTGTGGAGCACCCACAGGGGACATTTCTCAAAGAATGTTCCCCTACCTGTGTTACCATTTCTGATGTCTGATTTGTGTCCATTTATCCTTTCTCTGGTTTAACCAATATACATGACAAAAGAACATTGCTGGCACTTGATGATATATATCACATTAGAGGATGTGCAGTTGAATGAGCCTCTGATGATGTGGCTTATGTGGTTTGATCCTGTGTTGGTCTCGCTTGTGTAGATATGTGGACAGAGTTGACAACGGGATTTATTGCAGGGGTAGGTAATTGGGTGAGTGTATGTGAGGTGTGATGTGTATCTCCCAGAAAAGATTTGCTTCAAATTGAGGAGACTGACTATAGGCAAGGATTAGCCTCTTTCCCAAGGCTTGTGAAGTTGAAGGGCAGTGAAGTATTATAGGTAGTAAAGTATTCAAAGAATTTAGATATAATTATTGGCCAGTATAATATATTGAAATATTAGTAGCATTTTCTTTTTAGTATAGATGAATACATTCTTTAAAATCTTAAGGCTTTATGGAGATCACACAATATAGCAAACTAAGTTTTACATTTTGTCATCTCCATTCTATTAACCAGAAAAATACTTTTCTAGAGAATATCTAAAATTTCTTTTAAAAAATACAGGAAGTGTCATCAAGTCCATAAGGCAGAAACACAAGTAACAACTCTAAGAAGTTTTACCTGCAAGATTGGACTCATTTTGAGTAAACAAGAGTACTGGAGGAGGAGGGGAACAAAATATCTTCATCTATTCATAAGTTGCTGCATTAAGCATCTGCAGTTTTTAGAACACATGAGATTCCTCTAATCTTGTAGATGCCTCAACTTAACAGGACACCATTATCAGACTATTATTATATAGCAGTACTTCGAAGAACATGGAAGAACCATCTACTGGCTAACACTGCAGAACCATCCTGAGAAACTCTTGAAGTGTTACTTCTGAGGATGACTTAAAATAATGTGCTTTAATATCTGTGGCCCATATGCTGTCATGTCCATAACATAGTAGTAATCATTTGGGACTATACCTTTATTGTTTTAAATATGAAATTGCTGCTTTAATAATAAATTCCTGATACAGGACAGGGGGATTTAATTTTGAATTACAGAAAAAGTATCATGTTCATCTAAATCAGGGGTGGGGAACCTAAGGCCCAGAGGATGTATCTGGCCCCTGGGTTACCTAGATCTGGCCCCCAAGGCGTAGGGCCTCCTCCAGCACTGGGGAGCCTGTGCTGGCACTCCAGCCCCCCTGCTGCCTCCCCACAGCCTCTGGGCCCTCAATTGATTTTTCTGTGGGTAGAGGCCCCCAACCCAAAAAGGGTTCCCCACCCCTGATCTAAATGCAAATTACAATTCTAAATGATCATTTTATTTGTTTTTCTCAGCTTCTTGTAAGTCAAATTACCTGAGCTATGGGGGGAATCTGACTTTGGCCTGGTTGATTTTGTATGCAAACAGCATCGCTCTCTGCCACAGAATCTGTTGCACTTCCATCCTGTTGCGATTCAACCATTTCCATGGTCATTTGTCTAAAAATAAATAATATATTGCAAGGAAATGAATTCAGACCTGAAGTAGGAATATTTAAATTTCAACTCTGTTAAATTATTTTTCTCCTCAACTCCCAAATTCACCTCATTTTCCTAGATGAAATTGGTGAAATTGACAAAAGAACAACACAACAGTACCCTAACATCAAAAAATGTTGCTGTGCAAGACTAGTAAATTAGGTATCAAGCTTACTCCTTTGGTTAGTCAGGACTAGATGGAGCATGTGTAGGTAATACTCCCAGCACTGAATAAGGAAAGCAAAACCTCATTCTTTAGCAACCTGATGGCTACGTCTAGACTGGCCACAAATTGCGGAAAAGGGATGCAAATCAGGTAAGTCAGCATAGGGAAATCCGCGGGGGATTTAAATATCCCCCGCGGATTTAAATAAACATGTCCGCCGCTTTTTTTCCGGCTTGGGGAAAAGCCAGAAAAAAAACATCTAGACTGGCACGATCCTCTGGAATAAAGCCCTTTTCCGGAGGATCTCTTATTCCTACTTTCAGGTAGGAATAAGAGATCCTCCGGAAAAGGGCTTTATTCCAGAGGATCGCGCCAGTCTAGACGCTTTTTTTCCGGCTTTTCCCCAAGCCGGAAAAAAAGCGGCGGACATGTTGATTTAAATCCGCAGGGGATATTTAAATCCCCCGCGGATTTCCCTATGCTGACTTACCTGCTTTGCATCCCTTTTCCGTTTTTAGGGGCCAGTGTAGACGTAGCCAACGTTGTGTCTAGCACTGCTGATTCCAGAAAAAAAACCTATTCACCCCTTCCGTATTGGGAGTAGAGGCATGGAAGGAACATTAAATTATCATCCTAAGTTTCCCCTTGTTTTAACTGGGAAAAACAAGGAAACCATTCTGAGGAACCCCAAGGGAGAAATATCTGGCAACTATTCAGAGAATTCTTTAAAGGAGTGGTAGTGCATTGACTCAGTATAGTACAAGTGGAAGTGATAACTTGGTATCTAGGAAGAATTTATTAGAATTTTTCATCTTTTATTTATTCTGTTTAGTTAGACAGTCATGATACTATGTACCCTGAAATGGACAAAATCAGAACCACAAGATTATACCTAACAAGTTAATATTTGTTCTGCATCACTACATCTAGATTGTTCTTGTTTTGTTTTGTTTTGTAATGAAAATATAATTTTCCTTCATTCTTATCTGCATAAATTGCCCACTGGAGAGAGATACCAGAATATGAAATTTAAAATATTGATACATCTGAAGAATGCTGATAGAAGTATGTACATAAATCCTACTGTTCTGTCCCTCTAAATAGAAATATCCTACTTTAGACAAAAAATAATTTTGGTTATATTCTTGTTTCTTTTGTTAGAATAACTCCAAACAGGAAGTTCTCATATTCGGAAGACTGAATAGATTTTGTTTTGAACCAAATGACAGATGTTTAATAATAGATTTTTAAATTGGTATCAGCAACTCTCTTATGATATTTCAAAACCATTTTATATCCTTTAAATCTTAAACCTAAATTTGGGTAAGTTACATCCATCAATTGAAACATATAAACTGAAAGATTATGTTAGGGGAGATTATATTCAAATATATCAGCTACACAAAAGCACAATTACCTTACAGTTGTTTTCCCATTATATTTCTTGACATACTTGCTCATAATGAAAAGTGGAAGTGTTTAAAACAAGAGCTTTGTTTTCCTCAGCTTACTTTCTCTCCTGCTTAACACTGCAGTGAAGTTATGATGTTGAAGTTGTGATGTCATAATCATCACCATAGCAACAAACCAATGTCACAAACTGTATACAGCCTTCACTGCAGGATCTAAGATAAGTGGGACACTAACAGAGAAATCTTGTTTGGCATATGTTAATACCAAATATTATAGAAAATACAGGGAAAACACCAAAGAAAGGAGATTCGTTCTAAATTTTCTGAAAATATAATCTGATCCGATTCCTATTCTTGGGCAGGAACACCCTATTTCAATGGTTTTGAAGCTTCTGAAGTATCCATATCTATTTTTAATACACAAGCCAACTCCTGGTATCTCAGTGCTCTCTGAGACATTGTTTCAAGTGAGAAGCAAATAGCTCCTTAAACACTACACATTTATGTCCAAAATAAGTTGTCAAAATGTTTGTCTTCCACTGAGAAGGAATCAAATGAAAGGATATAATCAGAGAAGCACAATTACAGATAATTTTCACATCTCTAAGGATACCATCTTGAATGGATATACAAAAAAGCCCAGCTTCCTTTCCTCTCAAACTCTTCTGCTGATCTCAAGTTGTAGTACAGGCAGTCCCTGAGTTACACGGATCCGACTTATGTCGGATCCGCAGTTACAAACGGGGTTTTTTTGCCCCAGAGGACGGGAGTGGCGGGACGCCCAGATGAGCCGCGGTCCCGCCGCCCGCGTCCTCCGGGGCGAGAAAAGCTGCTCCCCGTCTCCCTGGTCTGCTGGTCAGACCAGGGAGACGGGGAGCAAAGCCTCGGAGGCCGCCCGTAGCGGGACAGCCGCGGTGCGCCTGGGCTGTCCCGCTGCAGGCGTCTTCCGCAGCTTTGGTCCGCGTCTCCCTGGTCTGCTGGGGGGGGGGGGCGCAGCTGCTCTGCCCCAGGCGTCCCCAAGTCAGCTGCTGCTGAAACTGACCAGCAGCTGACTACAGGAAACCCGAGGCAGAGTTGCTCTGCCTCCGGCTTCCTGGAATCAGCCGCTGATCAGTTTCAGCAGCAGCTGACTTGGGGACGCCTGGGGTTCTTAAGTTGAATCTGTATGTAAGTCAGAACTGGCGTCCAGATTCAGCCGCTGCTGAAAGTGATCAGTTTCAGCAGCAGCTGAATCTGGACACCAGTTCCGACTTACATACAGATTCAACTTAAGAACAAACCTACAGTCCCTATCTTGTACGTAACCTGGGGACTGCCTGTATGTCTCTTAGTAACTAGGTCTTGAGTGACTCACAGCCTTAGTCAAATTGATCAGAGTGCTAGCATTCATACACTTTTAAAGTAAAGCTCCTCTTAAGTTAGCTTGTTCCCAAATGGTGTCAATATACACACCATGAAGAATGTACTAAAGTAGTCTCTCTCATGTAGCTTATTAGAAAAGAATTATTTAGTATATTAACAGCAGTTTTAAATTCAATCCATAATATACAATATTTAATATACACCCCTCTTGCATTCCTGTTTCTTCTCATGAGTTCCTTTCCCCAGATACAATGATAAAATAATTGTGCTGTCAAAATCTCAGGCTATTAGCACTGGTGCTCAATATGTACCAGGATCTTAATCAGAGGAGAGTGCATAACTTTAAATGGGGGCAATTCTGGATTTACTCAGAGGCTATTCTGAAGATCTCCTACTGTATCCAGCCACTCCTCCTTGCAGCACATGTAAGTGAGAAGCATATGTTGCTGAATCACTGTACTTTTTATGAACATACTTGATATAGTAATAGACTATTTCTTGCTAGATGGCTGCCTTTATCCCAAAAATGTCACTATGACCCTAGAGCGGGGATAGGCAACCACGAATAGTGGGGAGGCTGCATGAGTTGCCCTCCTTCACCTCAATGGGCCGTAGCAGCCCTCAGACTACCTATGCCCCACGGCTTCTCTGTCTGCTCTCTTCCCCATGCGTCTCTTGCATATTAGGGCACTAGAGCCCTACTCTTACTTGCTATTTCCCCTCCCAGCATTTCAGAGCATGCAAATTGCCTGGTTCATCCTCAGTCCCCAGGCCTCACCCTCTCACCCAGAGCTGGAATGCCATGACCAATTGATTTGCAGCATTCCAGCTCTGGGGGGGAGGGGGGGAGAGCACGAATCTGGCACTTTGCAGCTCCTCTGAAAGCGCTTAAAGGGAGAGGAAAGATGTAGGAATTGCAAGACTTTGGTGCCCCAGTGTGCAAGAGGCACATGAGGGAGGTGGGTCAGCAAAGGGGTTAGTGAGTTGCAGGTGGAGCCCCGGCAGGCCGCAGGTTGCCCACCACTACCCTTGAGACTCAGTTATGAAGACACTAGCTATTTAATATGTACATCCAAAAGGACATCCCCATATATCAAGACAGCTTAAATAACAAGCTCAATAATGTAATCAGTATGCATTACCAACATAGTCACTAAAACTTTCTTCTGGAATTAAAAAATAGGATCCAGATTATTTTTCCTTATGTGGGTCCAAAATCATACTTCATATTTTATATCCAATATTGTCTGTCATTCTAAGAGAAGATTTAGTTCAAAATTACTAAATTTATCCCATCCTACTAAAAAGGTTCCATTGACTTCTCTTGGCAGGGATGATCTATTATGCTGTGGAAACTGACGTTTCCAATTTTACTACTTTATTGCTTTGGGAATGATTTATTTTAAATCTGGACACATACATCTGTTAGAAATGTAGTACTTTTCTCTTTGGTGAAAAGACAGACTCCATTAGCTGCTACATGTCACTGTGTGTTGTTTTAAGGATCACTGAAACAAAAGCAATGAAGTGTTACAGGAAAATGCCTATCTTCTTTTGTAGTCTTGTTAATACCTTTTATTTCTTAGAAAGAACCTCCTTCTACAAAAAAGCTGTAATTTTTTTTTATGTCCCTATCATCCTCCCTGGTCTTTCAAATCTTTCATATAGCATGGAAAGTTAAACTCGTAATAACCAATTTCCATTCAAAAGTATGCACTGAACTTATGTAAAGAGCGAGGACAACTAAATGATTAAGAAATTATTTCCAGGATATCTGCAGCTTTACAAAATATGACAAAGAACAGTGTATTTTTATTATGCTCTAAATTTTAGGTAAAACTCATGGGAAATTACAATGTAAATCTTAAATGCAGAACACCACTTCCAAGTGTGGGAAGCTATTCAAAGGCATACTCCAGAGATACAGATGAACATACTGAATTTTTTATATTGTCCTTTTAGTGGTATTCCTGAGTTTTGTTAATATCATTCTTCTCCTAACATTACTTGGGACCAAACCATTATTGTTATTATTTTCAAGTGAAAATGAATTGAAATGTCAACAGCATATGAAAACATGCACTTATTGAAACAAAAATGCTAAACTGAGAATAGAAATTGCCTTTTCCAAGTCTGGAGACAGTCAAATGAAACCTAAATATTGGGCCTATAAAAAGCAAATGCTTAAAAAAGGTAAGTAGTCATTTTAGGTGTGCTAGTTCCCTTGGCATAAACTTATACAAGAAGCCTGACTAAAAAAAAGGTGCAGTATAAAGCCGCATAATATAAAGTACAAGACAAATGACCTATTTTGGTTGGCATATCTGAAAATAGCTATAGGTTTTTCCAAAAAACTGTTAATGTTCACAATAGCAAGCACCATGAAACAAACTGTTATTAATTCAGACTAGAGACTACTGAAATGGATGACATTTTCTTCCTATAACTTAAGCGGTTTTGATTAGAGGCAAAACACTGATGTCAATGGAAATGTATTGACAGATCCATTGCTCCTAAATTTCAAAACAAGGATATACATACATGATAAGCTCTTTGGGGCAGGAGCCATCATTTTCTGCACTTGTGTAGCACAAAGAACACGGGGGTTCTAGTGCAGTGGATTTTCAGACCTCACAGCACCACAACCTCCTTCTGACAACAAAGATGACATGACCTAGGGAGGGGGAACTGAAGACACAGTCCGCCTGAACCCCAGCTACAGTGGGGCAGCAGGGCCAAAGCTGAAGTCCAAGGGTATTTGCCCTGAGTGGGGATCATGTAATCTTAACCCAAGGTAGTAAGGATTCACCCCCGTGGAATGTGGCTTGGGCTTCAGACTTACTGGGACTCCCAGTCAACAACAACTTTGGCAACACCATTAAAATGGAATAGTTCAAGCACCTCTTTTTCTAGTCCATGGCTAGGGCTCCTAGGTGCTATGGTAATAAAAATAAAACATCTTACACCCCATATTTCATCCAAAGAGATTTGTAAGGAAGCCTTATATGATCCATGAATAATTAAATTTAAGTTTCAGCTTCGTATATACAGCAATGATCGTAGCTCTTTTTAATGACAGAGATCGTGTTATGTTGAAAAATCAGGAATAGTTTGTTCGTTTGTTTGTAGGAAGACTTGAGCTTTCAAATCATTGTAATTTTATAAGCCTTATGTATGGATTTAATCCTAAACTGAAACATTGCACAAAGCTTTATTTTATTTTAAGCTAATTTAATTACAAATTAGCTACACATCATGCGAGTTACTTTGACATTAAATATTAATAGGGTTAATTTTTTTCAACAGGGTTGGTTACTATTTTTCAACACTTATGTAGAAATACACTGATACTAATTAGATGGGATTTTTATCTTAAAATGAACATATAATTACATGGCTGCACCTCTCTCAATTATGATTGAAAAATATATTGTCATTTATAGTAAGATAAATTTATGTGTTTTTTCCCCCCTGGAGGTCGTGAGGAAAAAATCATGGGGCTGGCAGGAAGTATATAGACCTCATGAGTGTCCCTCATTCACCTAAGAGGGCCACAACAACTCCCAGCCCAGTGGGGTTCCACTTGCTGCTCCTTCTCTGTGCCCCTCCCCACACACTTCTCACGTACTGGGCACCCCCACAGCACTTTTGGAGCATGTGAATCATCTCATTCATGCTCCATCCCCCCTCCTCTCTTTTCCTCCCAGAACAGGTGGAATGCAACAAATCAGGTGTTTGCAGTTGTTCGAGCTCCAAAAGTGCTGGGAAGGAGAGAGAGGCATAGGAAATACAGGGCTCTAGTGTCCCAGTGAACAAGCAGTGGCTGGGGGAGTGCGGCAGCCAGGGCAGCTGCAGACCAGACAGAAGTGGCCTGCAGTATGCCCACCACTGCCATAAGCGTATTTGCTCTGTCTGATTAATGATGTTATAATAACTTACTGTGACTCTGTTTATTGTGTATCCATTCAGAAATGAGATTGTGCACAGTGTATGGATAACAGGTATACTCTTCATTTGTAAATGTGCTTATCTGTGTCTTTACTGTTAAATTTGCAGTATTTAAATTTCACAACGTTAGGAAATCTGAAATCCTCTATAGAACTGCTTTTACTGTTCAAAAGCATATAAGAAATTGTATTGTGATTCATTTATTTTATTTATCAATTGCTTTAATCTAGTTTTTGCAAAGCTTATTTTAGCTTTTGGGATTGATGTTTAGCACTGGCTTTATATCAGAACTTTAAGGAGCATATGGACATATTGCTCAATTAAAAAGAAAATGCGAGTATATTAGGAATGTCACTGGCAATAGAATCTGTATGTAAAAATAACTTGAAAGTAATGTTAAGTATGTCAAATGTGAAAGAGAATAAAGACAGACAGAAGAAACTATCTTCTATCCCTCCTCCCAAAATAAATCTCAGCCAGAAAATTAATTCCATCAGAAACCATTTGCCTTATGAGCCATAGACACAGCAGTGATTGGAAAACAGCCAGCTAGAAGCAGACACAGGTGGAAAAGCTGAGCATGTGTAGAGTCTTGCAAATCTACGGATATCCACTTTATATTAGCAAATGCAGATATCCTCAGACTATGCCTGTAGATCACAGAAGGATGAGGATCCAAATTTTATATCCACAGCACTGCAAATCTGCAGATATCCAATTTGTATCCACAGACCATGTTTGTGCAGAGGTCACTCCAATTTAGAAGCATGAATCTTTTAAAACTTTTTTCTCCACTGGAGACTGATTTAAAACAAAACTTAGCCCTATAAAGATTAACTAAATACTTTTGAAGAAAATTATTGCATGCTGTTCCTAATTTTTAAATCCTCACAATAAAAGTTAATCTTTAATATCTGTTAAGATTTAGCTGCATAACCAGGAATAAAACTGCTCCAGAATTCAGTATAACCTGAAGCATCAGATACCTTTATTAAATACACAGAGCCATAGGAAAATAAATAGTTTATTCCAACACACTTTTATGACAAAATATCAAAATGTACAAATTCTCAACAAAGGTTGCTTAGTAGTAAAGAAACTTCTACTAATATATTTTTGTTAGTCTCTAAGGTGCTACAGGACCACTGTTGTTTTTTTAAGTTATTCTTGCTACTAAATAAAAGACAGATAAACTGTAATTTAGCACTTCCACTATTGTCTGACTGGGGGCATCGTTTTTCTGAATGGTGCAAATCTTTCAAATGTCAGATGGATGATAAACATTTTAAAGGCTTTATTCTTCTTGACTATCAATCTTGCAAACTTCTTTCATAGAAAGCAGGGCCTGCTGTTTGAGGGTAAAGTTGCAGACAGGAAACTCAGAATCCATTTTTTATGGATTTCAAGGGCATTTTTAATTCAGGCCAACTTCCACATACATTCCATTGACTACTCAATTAGCTTACTAACCACTATTTAACATCCCTAGTATTAGTACAAGTAAGATGCTATATGTCACACAGGACACATCTTGCCCTCCTAATACTACAGGCTGAGAGAAATCTAGTATTAGATTTGCAGTGATTTTTAGACACGCAAAAACAGTGTCAAAGAACAAGATGGATCTACAATTACAGTCTATATAAGATTATAATTTAATGTGAAGCTCTGGTTGGAACATCTGTGCAGCTGCATGAGCTACAACTGGACTCACGCCAGGTAAAAGCCTGGCATCATCAGTGTTAGAGCTGAGATACTGACTCAAAGTTTGAAGAGAGACTTTTTTTTTTTTAAACCAACCCCACGAGAATCTTCTCTTCCCTTGCCTAGAAGGCAATAATCTAGTTAAAAGGATCAGGCCCATCCAGATCCCTTCTCAGAGAATTGCCAAGGAAGGCTGTCAAAAAAAACAAACAGTAAATCTGTCTCTTTCACCCCAAATATTCTACAAATATATTCAATTTTATAAATACATTAGAAGCAAGAGGAAGACCAAGGACAGGGTAGGCCCACTAGTCAGTGAGGAGGGAGAAACAGTAACAGGAAAATAGGAAATGGCAGAGATGCTCAAGGACTTCTTTGTTTTGGTCTTCACCGAGAAGTCTGTAGGAACGCCTAACATAGTGAATGCTAGTAGAAAGGGGGTAGTTTTAGAAGGTAAAATAAAAAAACAAGTTAAGAATCACCTAGAAAAGTTAGATGCCTGCAAATCAACAGGGCCTGATGAAATGCATCCTAGAATACTCAAGGAGCTGATAAAGGAGGTATCTGAGCCTCTAGCTATCATCTTTGGAAAATCATGGGAGACACAAGAGATTCCAGAGGACTGGAAAAGGGCAAATATAGTGCCCATCTATAGAAAGGGAAATAAGAACAACCCAGGAAACTACAGACCAGTTAGTTTAACTTCTGTGCCAGGGAAGATAATGGAGCAAGTAATTAAGGAAATCATCTGTAAACACTTGGAAAGTGGCAAGGTGATAGGGAACAGCCAGCATGGATTTGTAAAGAACAAATCATGTCAAACCAATGTGATAGCTTTCTTTAATAGGATAACGAGTCTTGTGGATAAGGGAGAAGCGGTGGATGTGGTATACTTAGACTTTAGTAAGGCGTTTGATACGGTCTCACATGATATTCTTATCAATAAACTAGGTAAATACAACTTAGATGGGGCTACTATAAGGTGGGTGCATAACTGGCTGGATAACCATACTCAGAGAGTAGTTATTAATGGTTCACAATCCTGCTGGAAAGGCATAACAAGTGCAGTTCCGCAGGGGTCTGTTCTGGGACCGGCTCTGTTCGATATCTTCATCAACTATTTAGATATTGGTATAGAAAATACACTTATTAAGTTTGCAGATGATACCAAGCTGGGAGGGATTGCGACTAATCTGGAGGATAGGGTCATAATTCAAAATGACCTGGACAAATTGGAGAAATGGTCTGAGGAAAATAGGATGAAGTTTAATAAAGAGAAATGCAAAGTGCTCCACTTAGGAAGGAACAATCAGTTTCATACATACAGAATGGGAAGCGACTGTCTGGGAAGGAGTACAGCAGAAAGACATCTAGGGGTCATAGTGGACCACAAGCTGAATATGAGACAGCAGTGTGATGCTGTTGCAAAAAAAGCATACATGATTCTGGGATACATTAACAGGTATGTGATGAGCAAGACACGAGAAATCATTCTTCCGCTCTACTCTGTGCTGGTTAGGCCTCAGTTGGAGTACTGTGTCCAGTTCTGGGCACCGCATTTCAAGAAAAACGTGGAGAAATTGGAGAGGGTCCAGAGAAGAGCAACGAAAATGATTAAAGGTCTAGAGAACATGAGCTATGAGGGAAGGCTGAAGGAATTAGGTTGAGGGGGGACATGATAGTTTTCAGATATCTAAAAGGGTGTCATAAGGAGGAGGGAGAAAACTTGTTCATCTTGGATAGAACAAGAAGCAATGGGCTTAAACTGCAGCCAGGGAGGTTTAGGTTGGACATTAGGAAAAAGTTCCTAACTGTCAGGGTAGTCAAACACTGGAATAAATTGCCCAGGGAGGTTGTGGAATCTCCATCTGTGGAGATATTTAAGAGTAGGTTAGACAAATGTCTATCAGGGATGGTCTAGACAGTATTTGGTCCTTCCATGATGACCTCTCGAGGTCCCTTCCAGTCCTAGTATTCTATGATTCTATGATTCCCCAGCAATACACACGCATATTTCTTGAGTCTGCAGTTTGTGCAAATGGCTAAAGTAAAGTGCGTCCCCCATAACTTGCCACGCCATAAGTTACCTCTGGATACATTTGTTACACATTACTCCTACCGTAATCACACAGAAACTTGCTAAGGCCTTCCCCCAGGTTGTGTGTCCTCACTCACTTTCTACCAATGTTTTGCAACCTTTCAAGACTTTCACCCTCTAAGGAATCTGATTTGTCTTGCATACACCAAGTTTCACCTCACTTAAAAACTATTTGCTTGCAAAATCAGGCAAAAGGCAAAAATACAAAGGTGTCATAGCACACTAATAATAAAAAAATAGTATTTTCTCATTTTACTATATAAAATAAATTGGAATACATCATAGTTATATTTCACTGTTTAGTACATGTATCAGTAAAAATAAGTTGTATTAAAATTTAATTTGTACGGCACTGACTAGTATTTTTTTATGTAGCCTGCTATAAAACTAGGCAAATACTTGAGTTGCTGTATTCCGAGAAGACCTCTATGTACCCCTAAGAGCACGTGTGCCTTTGCTGAGAACCACTGCTCTATATAATCAATGTGCATCCTCTCACACACCATACCAAGTACTGGCTGCCTGTTGCCAGCTGTACTCATATAGTGTGTCAGTGCATCCCCAGCTAACCCCTTTTCATCAGCACGGACCTTATTACTGTTTCATGCTAGAATGGAAATGACTTTTACTCTCTCTCTCACTGACAGACTCAAGACAGAATGACACTGAAATGGCATTAGGGCATCCAACTGAGAGGGGATCTCAGTCTATACCCCCTGCTTCAATCGCTCATAAGTTACCTGTTGTGACGTAGTGGGGGGGGAACTTGCTGGTTTCTATGGGTCTGTGGTAACCCCACTGGCTGCCGTGGGTACCGCGGCCCAGAAGGACAGGCCATGAGTCATTATGCAAAGAAGGTCTCAACCTGTCTGACCAGTCACCCCTCATGGAGAGGGACAAAGGAAGGTGGATGCTGCCCTGGCTGGGGAGCAGGGCTAGAGGAGAGGGAGTTAGTTTCTCTCTGGGAGCATGGAGGAAGCAGCCTCAGCAAAGGCTGGGGGGTTTAGAAGCCAAGACCCCTGGCCCATATCAAGGGGGGCTGAGGCATCCTAGGCTTGCCCTGTAACCCGATGACATCTGTGCTGTGCTGTATACTGGAGAAGCAATAAACCACCTCTATTCTACTGGCTGGCGGAGTCTGTTCATGCCATTTCGGGGGTGCAGGAGATGGGGGACCCCCAACGTGCCGTCACACCTGTCAACAAGGGAACTGCTTGCAGAGGAGAGACTGAGGGAGCCCCACATCAGAAAATCCCACAGTTCAGTGGTTAGAGCACTCTCCTGAAGAGTATGAAATCCTTTTTCCTCCTTCTAACAGAGAGAGATGGTACTGAACTTAGATTTCCCACATCCCAGACAAGCGCACTAATACTGTGATAAAACAAGGAGTCCTGTGGCACCTTAAAGACTAACTGATTTATTTGGACATAAATCAGCTTTTGTGGGTAAAAACCACTTAGATGTCAGTGGCTTTTGCCCATGGAAGTTTATACCCAAATACATCAGTAGTCATTAAGGTGCTTCAAGACTCGTTTTTGCAGATACAGACTAACAGAGCTAACCCAGTGAGACAAGGATGAAAATTTTAAGGTTGGGGACAGAACCTACTCTGGCTGTTTGTGTGGAATGAAGCAGGTACCTTATTTCTTCAAGCAGCAGGTTCATCAGTGAGACACCTTGCTCCACAGATGATAAACAGAGATAAGTCTGATCTGCAGGGAGAAGTCTAAGTACCCCACAATTGCATAGATCTGTGTAAAATTTCAAACTGTGTGATGCAGTAGATCCGTGGTCCCCAAACTGGTGCCCGTGGGCGCCATGGCGCCCGCCGGGCCCTTTACATGCGCCCACAAAGCAATCTGGGCTAGCCCCGCCCCCGGGCGTGCGGCAGGTGCCAGTCCTGGGCGCATGGCTGGCCCCGGTCCCGGGTGCGCCGCGCATGCCGGTGCCGACCCTGCCCCCTGCCCCCGGGGGCGCCGCGCCAGCCCTGGCCCCAACCCCGGCGGCGCCATGCAGAACCTGGGCAGCCCCTGCCCAGGATCGCAGCACATGCCGGTGCCGACCTCGGGCGTGCAGCGCATGCTTGGCCCCGCCCCCAGTCACGTGGCCTGTGAGCGGCCCCGCCCCCATACGCGCAGCGCGTTAGCAGGCCTGCCCCCAGGTGCCCGGTAGCCCCAAAACGTTGGGGACCACTGCAGTAGATTGACCTAGCCCTGCCTCACATAGATGAAGCTAGGTCAAGTGGAATAAACTCTTCCACTGACATAATCACTCTTCCACTGACATAACCACTGCCTCTCAAATAGATATACGTTACTAGAGCGAGGGAAACTTCTTTTTAACTAAGCTACACCAGCAACAGCTCTGCTCCTGTACCACTGCTAGAGATACTCTTAGGTGACTCGGAAAGCAGGGCTAGGGGTAGCACATGTCCCTCTCTAAGGTGGCCTCTGACCCTGGCTTGCTTAGGCGGCTCCTGCTCTAACCTGCAGGCGTTTGTGGATCGCACTGTACTTTTTAAGGCGGCTGAGTCCCCTCCCTGCATCGCAGTGAGATGCCTAGGCGCGAAATTCTGCTTTGGGGCTTGCTCAGCAGGACCCGTAATTTTCTAGGCACCTAAGCTTTGGGTGCTGTGGTGCCCAGCAGTGCCCCGTGGGCACCCCCTCGAAGCCTCTCCGTGTCTCAGATGCCCAATGGGAAAGGCGGAGAGAGCAGCACGTCCCCTACCACCCCGGCTGGTGCAAAGCTGAGCGCCCCGCAGACTGAAGCGCTGAGCTCCTACCGCCGTGAAACCGAACGAGCACCCGCTCCTGACAGGCGCTGGTTCACGGGCAGGGAGCGAAGACACCAAGCTACAGCTCAGGCGGGCCCGAGACTGCGACGGTGGGGAGCCGGGCTGCCCGGCCGAATCGCACCCTGTAAGGAGGGACGAGCGGCTGGGTAAACCACCTCCTAAGAGCGAGAGCGGGGTACCGAAGGCGGCAAGCGCGTCTCTCCTCCCCTACGCAATAAGGGCGGCTGCTCCCGCCGTGCTCTTGCCTCTCTGCCATCCCCTCGCTGTCTCAGCCGCCCCGGCAGGGGGTCGGGCTGCGCGCACACGTGTCCCCGCCCCTTCCCGCACTCACCCGCCGCCCCGTACGTGACGCCCCCGTCACAGGCAGGTGGGGGGGTAAGGGCCGGGCGGAGCCGCACGTCGCCTCCACGTCAGCGCTGATGCAGCCGCGCCGCCGCGGGGGCGCTGAGGAAATGGCGTCCGCGACGGCTCCCACAGGCAGCGGTCGCAGGAGGAGGAGCCCCGGCCTAGGCAGCCGTAGCCGCTAGCGCCGATTGGTTACAAACGGGATCTAACGGCCGACCTCGCGCCAACCGCCGCCACGGGGCCGCCGTCCCGCTACCTGATTGGCTGCGGGAGGAAACGTCTGTTCTCGTCGGGCTCCCCGTTTGGGGGGGGGGAGAGAGAGATCGGTGGGCATCGCACCCCGCTGGCT
This sequence comes from Pelodiscus sinensis, assembly GCF_049634645.1. Taxonomy (NCBI): domain Eukaryota; kingdom Metazoa; phylum Chordata; order Testudines; family Trionychidae; genus Pelodiscus; species Pelodiscus sinensis. The sequence continues at coordinate 231,993,992 of NC_134712.1, read as the reverse complement.
CTGGGGAGGTGCCGTCTGCGTGCTTGAAGCCGCACCCCATCCCCTTCTCAGTGGCGTGGGTAACCCGTGGGGTGCGGCCGGTCCACACAGTCTTCATCCCTGCTAGATGTGCCTTGGTGTGCACCTCCTATACAGGCACTGGGAAGGGTGCGGCTGTGCCCCAGCCTCACCAGGACAGGCAGAGGGGTCCCGAATCAAGGCTTCTGGGTTTTATAACCCGTCCGACTGCTGGTTTCTGGGACTTTGCCTAAATCACTTCTCTGCCACAGTTCACCTTTCGGCAAAATAGATGAAAACTCTTATGGAAGTGTCGGAGCGCTTTAAAGTATTCTCAGTGGGCAGCAGGAAGCCACGGTCTTTCTGTAACATCACTCAACCTGCTTGTATTAGGAAATTGAATTGCCTGAGAAATGCTTTGATAGCCTTGGCAGACTGACATTAACAGAGGGAACTTACGTATTTCTTTTCATCTGCTGCTATCACCATAGTGAGGTTACTTCAGCAAGAGGTTGAACGCTATGCTCAAGGATACGCTGGGGGAATATTTGTTTTACCCACAAAAATACTTGAATTCAGATTATATTGCTAAAGTATTTTTGTTTAAGGGTTTCAATCCTATATTTTATTTTTTTAATTGCAGGAACTTAGAGTAAATCAGAAAGCTGCTAAATGATAAAAGATGTAGCTATGCTAATGTTCTCTCAGAGCCAAATGAATACATTTAATGACTATAAATAAATGTGTGATACTTGCTGTGCATTTGACATCTTTGTAGTATTCTAGAAGATGTAATTGATAGCTTTAATTTTGATTATGCTCAAATTATGGTAAATTTGAGCCAGAGAGATTTTTGCTACTCTTAATACATCTTCTCTTACAAATATTAATGTTTACCAGTATACAAAAAAGGAAAAATGAGCTTGTGGTTAGGGCACTTACCTGGGGATTTGTGAGATTCAGGGTTGATTTCCCTGCTTCCCAAACTTGTGTGTGATTTTATACCAGTCAGTTAGAGCACAGATCCTCAGGGGTATTTAGGCACATATCCCTTACATAAGTAGGAGTCAGTTAGTCCCCCAAATACTTCTAAGGCTCTCTACCTCTGTAAAATAGGCATAATCTCTTCTTCACAGGGGTAGTGGGAGGATGAGCACAATACTGACTGTACAGGGTTAATGGGATTTGTACTTCCAAAGTATAAAATATTAAGGACCTAAATGAAAGGAAGGAAGGAAACTAAGTCATCAAGTCGCTGAATAAACACTCAAAGAACTGTAGAATACCAAGTGTAATATTTAAGACTCAAATGTTTATAGCAGTGTTTCTTAAACTGTGGTCTGCTGCACACCGGTATAGCAGGCGACTCCCCCCTCCCCCCCATATAAATTTTTTTTTTTATGGTGTTCCTCATAAAAAAATTGTTTGGTGTTAAAAAGTTTAAGAAACACTAGTTTATACCATGTTTATATGGCACACAACCTTTTTTCTTGTCACCTCAAAGTACTGTCCAGAAATACTGTGTATAACAGCGAATTTCTTCTAAAAGCTTGCTTAAGTATTTGAGAACCTGTTCTGTAGTGGGGTTTGATTCTCAGCCTGCAGCCCAATCAGCACAATGCTGCAGTCCTTGTGACATCCTATACAGACAGTACTGGATGAAGACCACATAATACATTGTGGGCTAGATATGCAGCTCACAAGGATAAATACGTCTAAATTTTCAGGGGAATTACTATGCTAATGGGTCAGCAGTGTCAGGACTGGCTATTTTTTGTCCACTCCCATCCTCCTGAAAAGTAGGTCAGGTTTTCAGTCTCTCACTGAGTGAGGGAGAAGTCTGGACATCTGTTCTGTTTACAAATCATGATTGGCTGGCTCCATCTCTGGTCCTACTTCTGAGGCACAAGTAAATTGACATCAAGCTTTCCCAGTTAAGTTTGTTAATTTTCCCTTATTTAGTCAGTTCCTAATAGATGTTTCCCCAATAAGAGATTATTTAGCACAACTGAAAAAATTCCATATAATGCAAGTAAAGTAGCAATATAAAGTTTGTAGGAATCTAAACATCACTTTTGAAATATTTGTTCTCATGCTACATTTCCTTTGTTGAAATATTGAACAACAGCCCCTTCCTGTTTTGAATTATTTCCACCTTCTCTTATTCATTTTGACTTCCTGTGTGCTTCCCTTTTGAAAATTTTGTATTGCTCTTTCCTTGTTTTGTTCCACTAAGCCTTTCCTGTTAGCATGGAAGTCAATTAACCCACTAGGTCCTAGAGCAACTTATTAAAAGATCAATTGCTGGAGCCAATAATTTTTTTAAATATGTCAATTAAAACTATTTAAAAGAATATTATGGATGTCAGTGCTTTTTTTGTACCGGCACCTCCAGTCAGAGCTTAACAACTTTTCGCCTGGAGTACTGGCACCTTTTTTTATACACCAAAAAAAAAAAAAAAAAAGCACTGATTGATGTGATAGTGTACACACCAGCTCCCTGCATGTACCAGCTTTTGCCAGCCCCCTGAACTGCTGTCTCTGGAACAGAGGCAGCAGCAAGTGTGTGTGTGTGACCGCGTGTAATAGTGAAGTTTCACTGATGAGCCCAGGCTTTAAATGAAGAGAAACATTTTTTGTCAAGGACCCAAGCAACACCAGGTAAATCTTCTAACATTAAGTAAAAGAATGGGTTTCATGTCCATTTGAACCAGGCTTAGGTTTTCTGCCTTCCAGTATGAAATGTAAAGGGCAAACCACCGGTCTTCTGTATAATATTCTAGGTAAAGGATGACTAAGTCATTTTATCTTCCAGGAGATTTGCTAGCACCTTGCAGCTTTCAAAACCAGGCTTTTCAAAGTTAATTTATTACAGCTTTATTCGGCATACCAATATGATGTTCCCTTGATGCTTTTAATTGCATAGAGATTTTAAACGGTAATCTGGAAACAGAGGCACCCCCCAGCTGCTGCAAACTCAAATGAAAATCAAGAGGCAAGAAATCAAAATAATTGTATTCTAGAGCAACAGAGATGATGGACCAAGTTCAGCTGTGGTATAAATTGGCCTGGATGCATGGAAGCCAATGGCACTGTGCCTGTCAAAGCCAGAGTTAAGTTGAGCTCAGATGGTCTTTGAAAATGGTAGTAATGTGATGAAGAAAATTGCTGCATTCTTGCACTAATAAGTTAGGGACAGTATATCTGTTTTCTTTGTTGAGACCCAGCCCTTGCATGTAATGAAAGAAGACTATTAGTTTACCTAAAAATTACTTGAAAAATTATTCTGATTACACTAAAGAAAATTCCTAATACAGCAGTACTCAAACCAGTGTAGCCATATATCCAGGATGGAGGGCAACTCAGTGTTTTTAGTACCACCACAACACAGAGCTTAAAATAGGATGCAGGAAGGAAGTGGGACAAGTATATCTGGATTTGCAGAAGAGCTTACATTGCACTTAAGTTGAAAAAAGTGATCTTGCGGATAAAAGGTTAGAGACCACTGATGAACAGACATATCTATGAACAGAACTCTAAGGCTTCTAGTTCACATGCTGAGCAGCTTGTGTTTGGGACAAAGGAAATAGAAGCCACGTGGCAAAAGGATTATAAGAGATAGCTACATCTTCTCCAGCTTGTCTTCATTCCTTCTTCTTGCCTCTGAAGTAACCTTTCTACAAACAAAACTCTAAACAAAGGGCTGTGTCATGGGGTAGGTATGCCTATTCCCCTCAGAAACAGGGCATTACGCCTCTGAGGCCTCTCAAAGGGTGCATCACCCCATGTGCATTTCAATCCCAATGGTTCAGGGCAAATAACCAAACCCCATCCCTATTAGGCAGTACAGCCCAGCAACTACAGTCAGTAAGTAGAGGCCTAGTGGTCAGAATAAGTGTCAACACCCCTTCACGTACGGCTGACTGGCCTCGCAGCCCAAGTCAATAGCAATGAATGTAGTACTCACTTGGGGGTTAATGGGGATAAGGTAGGAAGACAAAGGCCCATTCTCTCCACCAAGAGCCAGCCCCGGGCTCTGTAAGTGGTGTGGTGGCCCACCCCTCGTTCAGCAATTAATCCACCCAAAACATGCCAAGCTCTTGGGGATCTAACTCCCTGCCCTGGGCTATTTCCTACTAGACTCACCATAACCACCTTCTTCCAGACTGGGGGTTTCCTCCAGCTGTTCCCTGCTGACTGGACTCTGCAGGTCATTCCAGCCACAGCTCTTGTTCTGGCAACATCTTCTTCCCCAGCAGCAGTCAACCCAGACTGAGCTGTTCCACCAGCATTTATAGCTGGCCTCCAGATGAAGCATGCCCAGCAGGGCTGGGCTCTCACAACCAGGTAACTCTGGTTAACCCTTACAGCTCAAATGTAGGATTGGTATGCCCAGTCACAGGCTGAATAATCCACCAAACTGGGTGTATTCCAGAAGAACTTTCAAGCCATAAAACTCACCAATTCTGCTAGGAATCTGATGGACTTCGAACAGAAGTGAAAGTAGGCTGGTACCATGTACCAATAAGAAGTGACTGCAGGTTCCACCCTTTACACAGCTGCCCCTTCTTAAAACTTGGAGCTGTGCCTCTGATCTGGTATGACTTAAATTACTTTCACCCCTGACTTTACAGTCTTTATGTGTATGTGACTGATCATTTAACATCTCTCTTCCTGTTTTCTTCTTTCTTTGTAATAAATCTTTAGTTTTAGATAGTAAAGGATTGGCTGGCAAAGTAGCATTTTGGGTAAAATCCAAACTTATACGGACCTGATAACGTGACTGGCCCTTTGGGATTAGAAGAACATTTTGTACATGTGAGCAGAATTTTAAAATAACTTCTCACTCTATTGGCTCAAGGTGCTGATTAGGAACCATAGATCTAGAATGCAATAAAGAGGGCTGCGTGGTTTCTTTTTTGACTTCTTAATAACAGCGTGGGGGATCAGAAACACAGTTTGTAACAGGTTGGGGAGACTAACTTCACTGTTACCTTCCAGGTTTGGGAGTATCTGATCTCCCTTTTTGCAGCCTGCCCTGAGTTTGATATTCCCAGGATTGTTCCAAGAGGCTGTTAAACCAGCTCTAACACTGTATACCTGAGACTGAAAAAATGACCTATGTTATAAATAGTGGTGTCACAAATGCTCAAATACATTTAGTGGCCACATTTCTTTGAATTTAACAAAAAAAATCCTACGAATATGACTACAAATGTCAGTCTAAACGGTTTATTGTTAAGACATGCAATATATATTAAAATAGAGATCACAACTAAGATGAAAACATCTTTTGGGTCTTATTAAATAAGTTTCTCAGTATAGTATTGCAATCTAACCAAATTTTTATTTTTCATTTCATATATACCCAAACCACATTGTTGTTACTGCCACTTTCATCAGAGAGTTGGGGGGGGACCATCATCCTGGACAACAGGAAGCCGGTTTTTTATACTGCAGGGCCACGTCTACACTGGCAGCTTCTTGTGCAAGAACTGTTTTGTGGAAGAGTTTTTGCGCAAAAGTCTTCCACAAGAGTGTGTCTACACTGGCATGTCCTTTAGCGCAAGAGCGTCTATGGCAGGGTGGACGCTCTCTTGCGCAAGAAAGCTCTGATGGCCATTTTAATCATAGGGGCTTCTTGCGCAAGAAATTTATGTTGCCTGTCTACACTGCCCTCTTGTGGAAGAGCTCTTGCGCAAGAGGGCTTATTCTTCGTGGGGAGAGGAATAACTCTTCTGGAAGAAGCCCTGTTTTACAACGCTATACTGTAAATTTACTTGCTCAAGAACGCTCACGCAGTGTAGACAGCAGGCAAGTTTTTGCATAAGAATACCTGTTCTTGCACAAGAAGCTGCCAGTGTAGACATAGCCCAAGGCTGTCTCTAGACTGGCCGCTTGAATTTCTGCAAGGACACTGACTTCATGCTTCCCAATGCTTTTAGTGGCTAGTATTTACTAGTGCTTGCAAAATGCTTTGAGATTTTTGGATGGTAGGTGTAACATTTGTGTAAAGTGTGATTTTGAACCAATGACACATGCAAATATTTGTTTCCCTTTCCAAACAAGCAAGATCAGTTTTCCTTACTAAATTATTTGGTAAGTTTTACTTTGCAAACAGCATAAAAGTGATACAGTGATACTTGAGTTCACCAGTATGGAAAACTAAATGGAAGCCATGAAAAGGCTCAAATAGTTGAATGTGCATATCTAGCACTATATGAGTGTGCATCTTGCAAAATGGCATTTTTCAAAGGCCACATACTCTAGTACAGTGTTTCTCAACCAGTGGTACGAGTACCTTTAGGAGTACTTGAGAGAAGTCTGGGAGGGTACATCAACACAACTGAAATTTGAAGAAAACTGACTTTTTTGTTTTAAGTTTTACAGAGCTTTATTATTTTTGTATTTTTTACATCCAAAAATTTCATCACCCGCCATCTACATGTTTTGTTAGTCTATAAAATGCTACCAGACCATTTGCTTGCTGGTTTTTTTCTGTAACAGACTAACTCGGCTACCCCCTGAAGCTCCTAAACAAATGTGTTGCAATGGTAGAAAAAAATTGTGTGTCTGAAAATTGTAGGTACTCAGGGTACTTATTTATTTATTTATTTATTAAAAAGGGGTACTTTATAAAAAAAAAAGTTGAGAAACACTGCTCTAGTACAGTGGTCCCCAACCTGTGGTCCATGGACCCCTGGTGGTCTGTGATGGTACTGCAGTGGGTCCATAGACAGTTTAAAAATAAGGACTGTGCCCAATTCTTACATTTCTTTTTCTTTTATTTTTTTCTCCCCCAGGGAGGGGTCCAGGAAATTTTAATTGATTTAAAAGGGGTCTGTATGCTCAAAAAGGTTGGGAACCACTGCTCTAGTACTTAGCAGTACAAGCTCTTTTAATAATGTAGCTGTTGAGAAGCTGCCTCACTGGTAATATGCAAGCACGGGAAAGTGATGTGCAGACTTGGGGATAAATACCCATCGCACAGTTTGCTCAAGGAGGTCTTCACAACACACACACCACTGTGCATGTGCCTTCCCATATACTTCAAAGCGATGCCAGCCTGATCAACTGACCAGCCAAATCCCCCGACTCCCGGGCGTAACCAAGGCCTTCGCAACCAAACTGATATCTTTGAAATGTTCTGTGTGCTGTGTAAGTTGGTATGTATGATTTGATTTTATTTGTTGTATAAGCTTAGTGTTGTAGTTGTTTTTGGTAGTACATAGAGTTTGTAGTTATCACTGTTATTTAATTAGTGTAGCTGGATATCTTTAGAATAGAGACTATTCCCCTTGCCATTCCCATCCTTATATTTCTGACACGTTTAAGTAGAAATCATAGAATAAATATAATAAATACTGTACATTCATTATTAACACGGTCTATTAAAAATCTTAAAATAAATACTATAAATTCATCACTGTCATAAATAAATATATTTTATTTACTAAAACGGTCCACCTCATTCTGTCCTTCCCCCCTTGGGTATGCATCATCGGACCTGTGGTTCTCGCGACACAATGTTCACTATATAGGAAGAGCAACAAGCTAAACAGGAGGCAATTTAATCCACCAAGCTATTCTACAAATGCCATGTCAGATTCCCTTTGTTCTCTTTCAGTCTAAACAACAACAATTTTATGGTTAAATAATAATAATTAATAAAAGCAGGGATAAAGCAACAGGTTTTTCGGTGCCTGGCCCTTTTTCTTCAAATGTTGAATCAGCTAAAATACTTTGCCAGCTTGCTTATTCATATGGCCTGTCTTCGCCACAACCCTCACCCCCCACCAAGTTATATGTACACCTTGTGCACCTAGAAATGTTTTGTTCTTGAATAACTAATGAAAACAAGTAGTATACTGAACTAAGTAAATAAAAATGGACATATTCTTTGGAATCAGCCTTTCTTTTCCAGACTGTGGAAACTGTTGTACTTGAATCTGACATAGAAGCAAGATGTTTAAAATATACAGGTGTGATTCTACTTTGAAACTTGACACTCTAAAAATGGCACTGTGAAGCTTCATATTTATTGTACATCAGTTACTCCAAATCCTCTCTCCTGAGGTTACATATACAAAGATGTTGCTTGTAATGCCAGCTCTGCAAATTCAACCTTGACTCTGAAAGCTGAGCTGTATTATGTCTGGTTTGTGAATCATCAGTAATAAAGATTCTGGAAGCCATATTTTCCTCTCAAATATGTGTCTTTAGCTTCATTTTCAGTTAACAGACATCTACTCGGAGCTAATCTGTGCCAGGAAACATTGAGAAACACAGATTCCTCTCATAAAACTGGTTGAACATTTTTCCCCCCTGGCTATTGTGCTTCCCTATATCATTCCCTTGTCAGGATTATTTTGGGATGATTTATAGTAAATTATGTATAGAAAGCATAATTCATATATTTAAATGAGATGTGAAGTTATGCCCAGTAAATTAAATGTCACTTTTAAGTAGAAAAGTTACATCTGATGGCTTTTGAGCAGTTTTTGTGAAATATATGGATTACCAAAGACAATGTGTAAGACTGTAGAGAACATTTCACTACTGCTATTAAAAAGAAATATAGTTTGTTATATAGAGAAATGAAATTTATATGCTACACATTTTCAGCCCTTCAATCCATAGGATATGGTGCCCTCATGTGGCTGTTTCATTTTCGTAGTACATCTGTACAATTTGTAATGACTGTTTTAGCTTTTCTGTTGACCAAAGAGCTTAACTAAATTGTATCATTTGTGGGTTTTATAAAATATACATCCTGTAGGACTGTGCGTAAGCTGGTGTGTAAATTCCCCAGCCAGGAAAAGAAAAAGTCCCAACTCCAGGTCATTTACTAGCCTTGCCTTTAGGGATGGCTTTATTTCCAAAAACAAAACTCAGAACCAGAACAAATCTACTCAGACTACTAGATAATAATAAGCAACCTATTATTTTCCAGTTTCACACAGTTGGGAAAAGAAAACACACAGTTTCTTTTTGTTACTGTCCATTGCACCAGCTTTCCCTTTCCTTGTATAAGCCTGCCCAAATCAGCTATGTGATAGACAGGAACCCAGTAACTACTTACATGCCAGAGTATGTGTATGCCTTGTCTCACATGTTTCTATACATTATATTAATAGCACTTGTTACACCCCGGGCTTCAACAAGCATTATACAAGTTTTTCCACACAATTTTGTCTTAGTTTCAGTGCCATTAAAATTACAGATCAAATTTTAAAAAAACCACTCCTTGTAGAAAAGAAAACAAATTTTAATATATTATGAAATGTATGAACAATGTTCAAAAATATAGTTAAAAGATCATTAAAAGCAAAATTTAACATTTTTAAAATAGGGGTGGCAGGATATAAAGTAGTGGATTCTTTCCACATTATATTCTGAAGCCTGGCCTAAATCTAGAATTGCTCTTGTACTTTGATCCCATACTGGACGTAATTTCATGGAAATACAAGGCTGAAGTAGAATTATACCCTTGTAATGATTACAGGGTATATCCATAGACATCTGTTAGCAAGGTGTGCTCACTAAGAGTGCATCTATACTGCACCCGTAGCTTATTTCCAGTTAATTTCGAAATAGCCACCAGCGTGTCCAAGCGCGGAGCCCACACCGCACGGTGGGTTTGCAGCGCATGCACCCTGGACGCCAGTAAGGTGGCAGACTTTAGGACCCAGGGGGAGAGACAGGGGCACGTCGCTCCAGTGACATGCCATACGGGACGTATAAAACTCAGAAGGACAGGTAGTGGGGGGGGGACGCAGTTGAGAGGGAGAGAATGGTCCCTTCCCTGTTAGCCAAGGAAGGCTGGCTATAATCTCTCCAGCAGGAGACGGAGAGGAGAAGGCCGAGGTCACCAGACCTGATGGTGTGGAGCTACGCCCTCGGCTCATCTGAAGCAGAAGACTACGTGCCTCATGAAATGAGGTTTACAGGAACATCAGAAGAATGAGCCTGTTATATTTTGAAATACTGGGCATACTCAAAAGATGTGGAATAGCTGTTTCAGGATACCTCCGGTATCCTGAAATAGCACTGCAATGTAGACATAGCCTTCTTAAAGTTTCTCAGAAGAACAGTAACAATTTCATAGAATCTTAGAGTTGGAAGAGACCTCAGGAGGCCATCAAATCCAACCCGCTGCTAAAAGCAGGACCAATCCCAGCTAAATCATTGCAGCCAGGGCTTTGTCAAGCCAGGACAAAAGACCACAGCAACTAGCATGGTCGCTGTGGTCTTCTAATGTAAATATTTATACCATCCAAAGACTTACAGAGACAATCCTTGTCCAGGAATTTGAGTGAACTAGGTAATCAACTAACTGTAATTAACTCAAATTAAAATGGTTTAACAGAGCCGAATGTATCTTATTCAGCACTTGAGCATCATTCAGAGACAGCTGTGGCCAGAACAGATATATCCACAGATCAGCAAAGATCTAAATATTTGTAATTATAAAAACTGAAGTTTCTAAAATGATTTACAATTCTGATAAAACTTGACAAACTGCTTTTTGCTCACTTAAATTCTATACTATAGTTCACTATTAAGTTTTATCATTTTAAAAATACACAATTTAAATATACAATTATACTAAATGGGTGCGTCTAGACTGGTAAGATTTTGCGCAGAAGCAGTTGCTTTTGCGCAAAAACTTGCCAGCTGTCTACACTGGCCGCTTGAATTTGCGCAAGAGCACTGACTTTGTAATGTACAAAATCAGTACTTCTTGCGCAAATACTTTCACGCTCCCGCTCGGGAAAAAGCCCTCTTGCGCAAGAATACTTGCTCAAGAGGGCCAGTGTAGACAGGGAAGAATTGTTTTGCGCAAAAAAGCGCCGATGGCTAAAATGGCGATTGGGGCTTTCTTGTGCAAAATCGCATCTAGGCTGGCCATGGATGCTTTTGCACAAAAGCACTTTTTGCGCAAAAGCATCCTTGCCAATCTAGATGCTCTTCTGCGGAAATACTTTTAACAGAAAAACTTTTCCATTAAAAGTATTTCCGCAAAATCATGCCAGTCTAGATGTAGCCAATGATTTTAATTTACACATTAATAAAATATATTCCAGCTCTGTGTTCACTAGCAATATAAAAAGTGTGGGGAAAGTACAAAGACAATCTAAATCAGGAGTTGCTAAAGAGGTATGGAGCCTTTAGCTGCTTAGGTATCCTATGTAAACTAAATTATGATCTTGATGTTTGTTTACATCATAAATTATATTTTTGGACCCCTTATTGGCAGTCTCAGCAGAGATATTGAGAAAGTCCTGGAAACTGAACTAACACTCTCACCATTAAAGATGGCGGGGTGATCAATTCACATGGGCTGGAAAACTTGGATTCCCAGTTTTCCTATTTTTGTGGTTAAATAGATTGAGACCTCTTCCATGAACAATAAACATTCTGTTACTACTCAAGAAAGATCGTGGAGTCATTGTGGACAGTTCTCTGAATACATCCCCTCAATGTGCAGAAGCAGCCAAAAAAGCAAACAAAATGTTGGTAATCATTAAGAAAGGGCTAGATAAGAAGACAGAAAATATCATGTTACCTCTATATACATCTATGGTATGCCCACGTCTTGAATACTGCATACAGAACTGGTTGCTCCATCTCAAAAAAGATACATTGGAATTGGGAAAGGTTCAGAAAAGGGCAATAAAAATGATTAGGGGTATGGAATGGCTCAGATGAGGAGAGACTAATAAGACTGAGACTTTTCAGATTGGAAAAGAGACAAATATGGGGAGGATATGACAGATAGCTATACAATCATAACTAGTGTGAAGAAGATAAATAAGGAAGTGTTATTTATTCCTTCTAATACAATAATTATGGGGCACCAAATGAAATTAATAAGCAGTAGGTTTTAAACCAAGGGAAACATTTTTTTCACTCGTTGCCAGAAGATATTGTGAAGGCTAAGACTATAACAAGGTTTTAAAAGAGACTTGATGGCTACGTCTACACTGGCCCCTTTTCCGGAAGGGGCATGTTAATTTCACCTATCGTAGTAGGGAAATCCGCGGGGGATTTAAATATCCCCCGCGGCATTTAAATAAAAATGTCCGCCGCTTTTTTCCGGCTTTTAAAAAAGCCGTAAAAGAGCGTCTACACTGGCCCCGATCCTCCGGAAAAAGCGCCCTTTTCCGGAGGCTCTTATTCCTACTTCAAAGAGGCTCCGGAATAAGAGCCTCCGGAAAAGGGCGCTTTTTCCGGAGGATCGGGCCAGTGTAGACGCTCTTTTCCGGCTTTTTTAAAAGCCGGAAAAAAGCGGCGGACATTTTTATTTAAATGCCGCGGGGGATATTTAAATCCCCCGCGGATTTCCCTACTACGATAGGTGAAATTAACATGCCCCTTCCGGAAAAGGGGCCAGTGTAGACGAGCCCGATGAGTTCATGGAAAGAAGGTCCATGAATAACTATTAGCCAGGATGGGCAGTGATGGTATCCCTAGCCACTGTTTGCCAGAAGCTGCAAATGGACATCAGGGAATGGCTCATTTGATGATTACCTGTTCTGTTCATTCCCACTGGGCATCTGGCATCTGCCATTGTTGGAAAACAGGATACCACACTAGACTGAGCTTTGGTCTTACCCAGTATGGCAGTTCTTATGTTTAATATCTATTAATTACATTCCAAATAAACTACCCAGTACTGCCATCTCATGACATAATTACATTGCTCTTTACCATGTCTTAGAAGACTAAGGGTACGTCTACACAACAACATTATTTTGAAATTATTATTGTTATTTTGAAATAACTTAGTCTGCATCTACTCAGCAGGCAGTTATTTTGATATAATGTTGAAATACTGTCAAGCTAAAGGACTTCTTTCTCTGGCTCCTGTAACCCTTATTGTACAAGGAGTAAAGGAAGTTGGAGGAAGAGGGCTCTATTTCTAAATAAGTGCTCTGTAGACACTCCCAATTTTGAAATAAGCTATTTTGAAATAAGCTACGCAATTGACATAGCTCAATTTGCATAGCTTATTTCGAGTTAAGCCCTGCTGTGTAGACTTGGATCTTGGATAGTGACAAAATCTGACTTACTCTTATGTGGTAATTCTGTGAATGGACAAATGATGTATGATGGACAAAAAAGGCTATGACAACAAAAAGATTTTAAGAAGAACCCATGTTTTTGCTGTAAGGATTTGAAAATTCTATGCTGCTGATTTCACATGTTTTCTATTGATGTTACTTAGGGTAGCATTTCTCAACATGTGAGGCAACTCTTCCCTTAGGCCTACCGGTAATTGGGTATGGGTTGGAGGAGATGGTGATCATGGCAGGTAAGAGGAGCATACGCAGACATTTTTATTATTTTCCAGAGTCTCAGCTTTTTAAAATTAGTTTCTATCTGTTATGGTTATGAAGACAACTTGTAAATTGTGTGACCCAAGTATAACCAAGGCAGCACTGTCTTCCTGAGTTTGCAGAGTCTGAAGCAAGAACTCCAAGGGCTCATCTACTCATCTATTTCAATAGATGCAAACTCAGATGCCAGTGATCATACTTTAAATATCCAGATGAACTACATGTTGTTACAGTTTTATGAAGATCCACACAAGCATTTCTTAAATTATGGAGAGGAAGAGTCATGAAGAATTAGCCAGCATATGTGGATGGCATATGAAATAAAATGAGCTAACCTTTACCAACATATGGTGGGGTCCAAAAGAGGGTTGTTTGGTTCCATTTTTTTCCCTGAAAGAATACTCAACTTTTCAAATATTTGGGAAACCATTGACTTGAGGGACTGAGACTTACGTGAATAATTATTCAAATGAATCTAAATAGCGTTAAAGTGAAGACAGAGCAGAAAAGTTAACAATTAGGCTCTGTCTACAATCTATACTCACCTCTGCACTAGGGATGTAAGAAAGTAGTTGATTAATCTTATAAGCTTAAGCTTTTCACATAGTCGAGTCGACTGCTCGCATTCTTCCCCCCTTTCCCCCCCCCCACACTTTGCTGCCTCCAAATCAGAGGCAGCAAGGGGGAGAACAGGAGCTGGTAGATTGGGGAGCTGGCTTAAAAGCTGGTTCCCTCCAGCACAGTCTCCCCTTCTGCCCCCCACCCTCCATCCCCGCTGCTGCCTCTATCAGATGCAGCGGGGGAGGGCGGCAAGAGGGCTGTTCCAGCAGCAGCCCCTGGCCATGCGGGGTCCCAGTGGGAAGGTGGGTGCCGTGGATGGGGGCTGCTTTGCCCCTGTCCACAGGGGACCCAGCAGGGGGCCTCCATGGACAGGGGTTGCTACCAGCTGGGCAGGCAGCCCCATTCATTCCCAGTTGAACCAGAACCAAACTCCACTGCAGCTCTGCAATTTAAAAGGTAGTAGGAGCTACACAGCTTGCCCCTCAGGTCCTACGGTTTTAAATTGCAGAGCTTTGGACCCCAACCCGGCATGAGCAGGGACTGAGCTGGACTGCATGCCCGTCTGGCTCCTACTAAATTTCGGAGCCAGGTGAGCAGGCATCCCAGCTCAATCCCTGCTCATGTTGGGTCAGGGACCAAACCCTGCTGCGGCTCTGCAATTTAAAATGCTATAGGAGCTGGTGGGAGGCTGCCCAGCTCCTACTGCCTTTTAAATTGCAGAGTTACAGTGGGGTTTGGTCCTGGTGAGAGCCTTCCCCTATCGAATAATCGAGTAACTGATAGAAATTCTATTGACTACTCTATTACTAGAATAACCTAAATTTAACATCCCCACTCTGCACTCCACAGCCACATACCCTATGTCTCTTCTGCTTTCTGTTCCTGGGTGGGAGCAGCTGCTGCAACTGGTTATTGTTGGAAGTTTTGTGTGTTTATGGGAAGATTTACTGGCATTGCTTGGGTATTGCTTGGGTCCTTCAGATCAGGGGACTGGAGGTATGAGGGGTGTAGGAGTGAGGGTGGGGGACTGAAGAGGGGCTGAATCTGAAGGTTGGGGTGAGGGTTCAGAGTAGGAGCTGACAAGTGGGCTTTGCATGAGAGCTTGGGGGTGAGGAGGGTTCAGGGCATGGGGCTTGATATGTAGGAGGTGGCGGAGCCAGCAGCAGCTGCACTGCCCAGGTGGTGGCTGTGCTGACTGGGTGATGGCTCCCAACAGCTCCCCACAGCAGACGCTGAACTGCCCAGGTGGCCAGGGGCTCCCTGCAGCAGGGGCCATACTGTCCAAGCAGTGGCTCCCCACAGCTGGCCAGAGTAGGGGACCATGCTGGGTGGTGGGCAGCTCCCCAGGACTTGCAGTAGAGCAGCAGCTCCTCAGGACTGACTGCAGTGGGGACCTCACTTCCCCAGGTGGCATACAGGAAGCTTACTGGCACCCCTGCTCTCTGTTGCACCAGTGGCATGATAGCTGTTCTGGTCCCATCTCTGGCCTCTTACTGCCCCCCGGTGGCCATGGCACAGTATAACTGTTCCTGTTAGCAGCCTCCTCCCTTTCTGTGTTATGAAATACAATCACATTCCAGGCACATGCCATTGTCCTGGCACAACCAAACCCCTACTTTTGCTTTAAGTTAGGATAAGAGGAAGCTACATATCAAATTTGGTGGATCCTAGGAAGAATTCTTTAACAAACAGATGGATAAACATGTTTGATAACAGAGAACAAATTCTCTCAAATATACAGTAGATGATTGATAGCGTCTAGATAAATTCATGTTGTTTCTCCCATAGCTACTGATTATGGCACTTTTACAATATAGGGTTTGAGCAATCAAAATGGTGTTTATCATAGAAATCCAGGCATGGCATGTAAGGCTCTCTCAAACCAGCTAAACTGCCACTGCCTCAGAAGTCTCCCACCATTTGCTTTAGATAATGAACCAGGCGACGTGACCACAGGGCTGTCTGTTCAGGAAGCAGCCATGTGTGGTTGGGTTTTGTGCAGTTTCTAAATCAAGGACTAAAGAACCCTGTGATATTGGCTAGCAATACCATCAACATACCTGCTAGTTGGGCTTCCTGGTCATCCATCCGTCGCAGCTCCAGATCCTGCAGCAGCAGTTACCATCTCATAACTATAATACGGATGGGGAGAAAACCCCACCAAAGTGTGGGTTGAGGGTGCCTGTCTCACTCCTGGCACTCTCATAAACTCTCCAATTTTGCTCCCCAGTCCATGTCTATAATTCCACCCACCAAAGTCTGTAAACCTCCCACCTCTTAGTGCCCAGGGCATGGTGTCCCAAGGTCAGAATTCATAACTCACCACAACTCATGGGTAGTGTAACCCAATAGCTACAGTTAAATTACTTGCCCCTACTCACAGGGCAGGGCAGTTCACTAGTCTAAGTGAACAACTCACTCCTTCTTATGGGGCACCGCTGGCCCACTGGCCACAGTCTATAACTTGCCCCTATTTGCTAAGCAGTGCAGTTCAATAGCTCAAGTCAATAACTCGCCCCCACTCGTGAAGTGGTGCAGTCCTTTCTCAAGGGATGGAAGATGGGGAAGGGTTTGTATACCCCAGCAGGAGGGTCTAAGAGGACCCTATTAGTGGCTTTCTCTAGCCACTGAGTCAGTGGGGAAAAGCTCCAACCAAAACACATTCACTCCCTGGCTTTGGTTCACTCACCATGTAGCCATTGCCTTCCCTGGGCTGCTTCCTGCTACTGTTGTCTCAGCTCCCTCATGGATCTCCACTTTCCCTCCTTCATCTGGGATCTGTCTGCTCCTGCTTGCCTCTGGAACCTGTGAGGTCTCTGGGTATATCTGGCCTTCAGCCTGTGGGGTAGCACCCCAGCATTTGGATAGTCACCGCAGTTTTCCTGGAACGGCACATCCTCTCCCTCAGGCCACCAGACCCAACTGAGATGAGCTGCTCCCTTTTATAGCTGTGGAGCTCAAATATGCCCAGTAAGGCAAAAAGGATGTGGCTTCCTCAGCCCTCAGGGCTGGGTTAAATCTCTCCTGCAAAGTGCAGAGAGAGTGCGTCGTGTCACACTCTCCAACAAGCATTGTTGGGCCAAGAGTAGAAAGTCCTGGTCCTACCATATGCTACCATCTCTCCTATCCATAGGAGATGCCTGACTATCAGTAGTTTTTATATATTGAGGATTTTGTTGATAAGCTTGTTGCCAAGGGAGGAGTATCTTAGCTTCAAGCTCCTTGTTGCAGTCACTGTTTGCTGGGTTTTGCTTGGTTTTGTGTTTGTTTCCTCTTTTATCCCAATGTCTGTAACTAAACCCTACTACAATCTTTTCCTGTTTTGAACACATCTTTTGTCTCTTCCTTCTTTTCTGCACCACAGTTGTGAGGGAGAGTGGGATACTAGCTTCTTCCTCAGATGACAGATCCTGTTACAGGACTGAACCTGGTACCTGTTGTCATGGCTCCTTCCCCACTCTGGCATGATAAATGCAGAAGTGGGGGCCAGCAAGTGTACTCCAAAGCCTTACCTACCAGGCTTTGGTATAAAACTTCCCCAAAAATCTTAAAAACCTAGATCTTGGAAATAAAACTTCCACTGCCACCACCCAAATGTTGATAAAGAAATCAGGGGAAAGATCATTTGGGAAATCTCTAAAATAAAAATCAGGGCACACAATGAACCACTGCCAGGTTAATAAAAAGAAAAGAAAGAACTTTTATTATTACAACAATATTCCTGTTGCAAGAATAATGACTAGCTAGGAAGGTAACAAAATATACTCATGGAGAAACTCCATAGGCCTAGAACTTAGTTACAAAGAGAAGCCAAAACATCTTTTAAACAGTGCCAGACATCAGATCCCATGCCCAACCCTTAAAACAATAAACTACCTAAACTTTACCCTACTTACAGAAAATGAAGAATGGTGTCTTGGAGAGAGAGAGACATGCTTGTCCCTCTCTGTAGCTGCAGAGAACACACCCAGGCATGTCTAGACTGCAAGCCTCTTTCAAAAGAGGCTCTTTCGAAAGATACTTTCGAAAGAGCCTCTTTCGAAAGAGAGCGTCTAGACTGCACGCGGAATTTCGAAAAAGCAAGCCACTTTTTCGAAAGAAAGCACCCAGTGAGTCTGGATGCTCTCTTTCTAAAAAGCCTGTTTGCTTTCAAGAATGCCTTCTTTCAAAAGAGCACTTTCGAAAGAAGGCGTTCTTCCTCATGGAATTAGGTTTACCACCGTCGAAAGAAAAGCCGCATTCTTTAGATTTAATTTCGAAAGAACGCGGCTGCAGTCTAGACGCAGGTGAAGTTTTTTCGGAAAAAGGCTACTTTTCCCGAAAAAACCCCTGAGTCTGGACACAGCCCCAGAGAGACAAAAGGGAGAAAGGAAAAAACCCAAATTCCTTTGTCCCAGTTTGAAAGTCCCACCTACATTCCTACTGGTCACTCCACCTAGCTAGCTGTAATTAACCCCTTAATCCCCAGGCTGCTGACTAACCCTCATAATCATGACACCTGTAAAAGGGAACAGAGAAATATATCAGATTATTTGATTTCATTTTCCATTGCTTGCACTATGCACTGTGCAGTAGAGAATAGTTCCTAGCTACCTGCCCCACTGGGTGACCCCGCTGGGAGCCCCACATCCTTGTCTAGCTCAACTTCTTCATCTATTGTCTTTATTATTAGGTCTCCTTTCTGCTGCCTTCTTACCCTCTGAAGTATCCAGATGGTTCTTAGTAGTCGAGATGGGGTGACTGCTGAAGATGGCATCCAGCTCTTTGTAAAAACAGCACTTAGGTGCAGCACTGTAGTGACAGTTTGCCTCCTTCACCTTATGGCACATCTGCCTTAGTGGAAGAGCATTTGGTGCAATAGCCAGCCATGGTCACCTGGAAAAATGCCATGAGACCTCTACACATTGAGCAAGCCAGCAGGAAATAAATTTAAATTTCATGGGGCTTGTAAGAGGGAGGGATGGATAGCTGTTTAGCTGTTTGCAATGCAGTGGAGTTCAAAGTGCGGACCAGAGTGGCTGCATGAGGCTTGTGGGAAATTCTGGAGGGCAATAAAAGTGGGAAGATATGTTTGTAGCATCTACACTGCATGTTTATCGACAATAAAGGGAGGAGAAAAGAAAAAGTCCTTTGTGGGAGTAGAAGTTTTTTGATGCAGGAACTACATTTTTCACAACAAAAGTCACATTGCAATATGTACACACTCACTGTTTTGTCGCCAAATGGCAGTTTTCGATAACAGAACTTGGTACTGCAAAAAAAACCTAAGTGGAACTGTGCTTAATTTGTGAGTGTGGTAAGGCAGCAAAACTAATTAAGCCACTGGCCAGACCCCAAAAATAGGCACAAGAAAGAAGT
Source organism: Pelodiscus sinensis (assembly GCF_049634645.1). Lineage (NCBI taxonomy): Eukaryota > Metazoa > Chordata > Testudines > Trionychidae > Pelodiscus > Pelodiscus sinensis. The sequence continues at coordinate 231,974,733 of NC_134712.1, read as the reverse complement.
AAAAAGGAAGGGAAGCAGGCAGTAAGTGGGAAATGGGGGTGGAGAGAGAGATTTCTCACTCACTCACTCTCCTCTGTTTATAAAAGGGTGTATATATTAGAGAAGTGTTAGGATTCTATTATAAATAAATGACAAAAGTTGTTGGACCAGTACAGAGTAGTGTGCTGACTGAGGGAGCGTCTACACAGCACCTAAATTCAAAATCTTGAATCCATTTCAAAATAGCATATTTTGAAATCTGGCACATCTACAGAGTGCCAAATTTCAAAATAATGTGCTATTTCGAGCCATCTCTTATCCTTCATGCAATGAGGTTTACCAGGATGGTGAAATTGCGCTCCCGTTATTTCAAAAAATATTTTGCAATAACGGGTGGCTTGTGTAGAAGCGGGATAGCTATTTCGGGATACCTCTTGTATCCCAAAATAACCATGCAGTGTAGACGTACCCTGAGACAGTTTGTTGACTGATAGAGAAACAGAACTAAGAAGGCCCTGTTTCAATCATGCACAATACATACAAATTTAGGAAAGGTATAACAATTGTCTTTATAGGACTTCAGAACTTCATTTCTATTTTCAGTTAATTTTTAAATGTCCCATCCTATGTCAAGGTGTATGTCAGGTTATTTATTTTCTTCTGTAGTCCTGCAGAATTTAGGAATTTAGCATTTGTTTGGCTTCTGGAATTTTAAAAAAAATCCCTAATTTAAGCACTTCTTGAAGTGTATCCAAGTAAAGCTCTCCTAAATTATATATATATATAATAAAAGAATAGAAAAAAGGAATAAAATATCTATTTTTTCTAATATGTGTATATGTTACTGTTGACTTCAAACATTAAGAACAGTAAAAATATAGAATGAATTTTCTTCAAATTTGACTTGACTTTTAAAAGAACAACTATGGTCAGAAAAGTGACTATAGAAATGGCACTTTATTATGAAATACATGTGCTTCCTGTCAAGAGATTTCCCTACATCCCACGCCAAGTTTCCCAAACATCTCCTAGCGGTCAACTAACTATATGGTTGGAAATTTGATTTGAAATCAAAGCATTAATACACACTTTAAAAGCATATACAGTATATAATAAAATACTTGTACCTGTAAAACATAACAGGCTTAAAAAGTATGAACAAAGACTAACTTCCTCACATAGCTGTTATTTTTTCTGACAAAGTCAGCACATTCATTTCAGCCGTGTTGGACAACCTAATTATTTCATATTATGATTTATAAGCAAGGTCTGAAGGAGCTCTCCCTTGACAGCTAATGGTGAACCAACAGGTATCAAAGAAAGGCTCAGTGATGTTATCTGATTAAAATGACCATAGAGATCACTGTTGCAACAAATCTTATACAAAGTTTTCTAATTGCATCTTGTGGAATACTGTAATTTTCCACAGTAAAACTGATGGGTTTCCTTCCACATGGCAGAGGATATAAAAGGCCCTGGAAACTCTTCCATTTCGTCTTCAATCCCACTTCTTACCTCTGAAGGATATTTGCAACAAACCAAAGCTCTAAACAAAGGACTGAAGGACTCACCCAAGAGGTGAATATACCCCAGAGACTTGACATAAGATAGCAGTTTATTGCACCTCTGCTACAAGACCTTTCTCTGTTGAAAGAAAGGTCTAGGTAGGGATCGTTGAATCATGGAAGTGAATGCGTGGTTACGCAGGTGGTGTTGGGGAGAAGGCTTTGGATTCTTTAACCATGGGATGCTGTTCCAGACACAAGGATTGCTAGGAAGGGATAGGATCCACCTAACAAAGAGAGGGAAGAGCATCTTCACAGGCAAGCTTGCAAACCAAGTGAGGAGGGCTTTAACTAGGTTTTTGGGGGGATGATGACCTAAGCCCTGAGGTAAGTGAGGAAGTGGGATACCAGGAGGAAGCACAAGGAGGAAGGTGCAACAGAGAAGGACCCCTGATTTGTACAGAGAGGTAGGGCAATCAGCTAGTTATCTAAGGTGTCCGTACACAAATGCAAGAAGCCTGAGAAACAAGCAGGAAGAATTGGAAGTCCTGACACAGTCAAAGAACGATGATTTGATTGGAATAACAGAGACTTGGTGGGATGACTCACATGATTATAGCACTGTCATGGAAGGGTATAAACTATTCAAGAAGGACAGGTGGGGGAGAAAAGGTGGAGGCGTTGCACTCTATGTAAGAGAGCAGTATGATTGCTCAGAGCTCCAGTAAACAGAAGGAGAAAAGCCTGTTGAGAGTCTTTGGGTTAAGTTTAGAGGCAGGAGCGACAGGAGTAATGTTGTGGTCGGTGTCTGCTATAGACCGCCAGATCAGGTGGATGAGATAGATGAGGCTTTCTTCAGACAACTAACAGAAGCTTCTAGATCACAGGCGCTGGTTCTTATGGGTAACTTTAGTCACTCTGACATCTGTTGGGAGACCAATACAGCAGTATACAGAAGTTTTTGGAGAATGTTGGGGATAACTTCCTGGGACAAGTGCTGAAGGATCCAACCAAAAGCCATCAGCAGTTTGACCTGCTGCTCACAAACAGGAAGGAATTAGTAGGAGAATTAGATGTGAGTGGCAACCTGGAAAACAGTGATCATGAGATGGTCAATTTCAGGATCCTGAACAAAGGAAGAAAGGAGAGCAGCAAAATACAGACTTTTCTTCAGAAAAGAAGACTATGATTCCCTCAGGGAACTGATGGACAGGATCCCCTGGGATGCTAACATGAAGGGGATAGGAATTCAGAAGAGCTGGCAGTATTTTAAAGAAGACTTATTAAAGGTACAGGAAGATGTGTTGTAAGAGAAGCAAATATGGAAGGCGACCAGCTTGGCTTAACAGTGAAATCTTTGGTGAGTTTAAACACAAAAAGTAAGCCTTCAAGAAGTGGAAAGTTGGAGAGATGACTAGGGAGGAGTATAAATATATTGCTCGAACATGCCGGGGTGTCATCAGGAAGGCCAAAGTGCAAATGGAATTGCCCTTCTCATCTCTTGCTAGCTGCAACAAGAAAGGTTTCTACAGGCATGTTAGCAAGAAGAGGGTAGTCAGGGAAGGTGTGGGACCCTTACTGGATGAGGGAGGTAACCTAGGGTGTGTCTAGACTACAGGATTTTGTTGACAAAAGTGGACTTTTGTCGACAAAACTATACCTGCGTCTACACTACCACTGAGTTCTGTCGACATAACGTTGACAGAACTCAGCAATTTTGTTGACGCGGGTAAACCTAATTTTATGAGGCATAACGCCTTTGTCGACAGAATTTTGTCAACAAAAAGGGCAGTCTGGACGCGGGGGTTTCTTTTGTCGACAGAAAAATGCCTCCAAGGAAACTACCTGGTGGACAGTCCTTCTTCAGGAAAAACCTCTTCTTGTTCCTGTCTGTAGCCATTTTTTAAAGGCACAGACATCCCTGGCAGGCATTGTGACAGGAAGCTGGCCACAGAGGAAGCCTGTCAGCACAGAGCTCTCCCAGCTTCACCTGCATGTGGCCATGTGTGCAGCTCCAGAGCCACGAGGCCCCAAAGGATCTTCGAGGGAGCCAGCCCTGGTGTCCACAGCCAAGAAAAAGAGAGCCCCAGCCTGGTCAGGGCCAGAGGTCCTGACACTGTTCGAACTGTGGGGGAAGGAGGAAGTGGTCCAGGCCCTGCACACCCGGTGCAGGAATGCCAACATCTACGGCCGCATGGCTCAGGAGCTGGCCGATAAAGGGCACCACCCAAGGACATTGCAACAAGTCCGGGCGAAAGTCAAAGAGCTGCAGCAGGAATACGTGAAAGCCCGAGAGCAGAGCTATGCATCAGGTGTAGCCCCGGTGCACTGCGCCTATTATAATGAACTGGATCACATCCTGGGAGGCCAGGAACCTATGTCTGCACCAGTGCTCGTGCAGACAGGGTTGCACACACTGGTGCAGCAGAGCCGGCAGGAGGTCCCCAAGGAAGATGTGGAGGAGGAGGAGGAGGAGGAGCAGACGAAGCCTGACCCTGACTCTGCAGCCTGTCCCGGAGACCCAGGAAGCCTCGCAGACATCTTCCGATGCTGGTGAAGGAACATCCGGTGAGTGCAGTCAGGGTCACAGACACAGAACAGGGGAGGTGGGAGCAGAGAGGATGCAGAGCAATGTTCATGTCTTGGTCCTACTGAACTGCTTGCATCTCTCTGTGCATGTGCAAGCAGGCAGGCAGGTGGTGGGTATGTGGGTGGGGGCCATGGGAGACCCAAGGTGCTGCTGGCCCCGTCCTACTGTGGCTGCACACTGATCTGGCCTGGACAGCCACGGTGGAGGGAGGGAGGATTTAGGGGGTGGAGATGGACATTGTCCTAGCCACAACGGGGCCCCTGGGCAGCCGAGGCAGCTGGCAGGGCCAGACGTGGCCTACCAGTAACAACATTCCCATCCCTTGTTGTAAGGACTTGTGTGTGAATTGCTAACACTGATCGGTTCTCCCTCTTCTCTTCCACAGCCGGACCTGCTGCTGCTGACCACTGAGCGACACCTGTGCCACCACCTACCCGGTCCCACAGCACCCGCAGGCATTGGAGGGCCTATAATGTCTTCTTGCGGAGGCATATGGAGGTGATGGAGAACATTGAGGGGACCATGGCCAAAATGCAAGAGACCATGGCTGAAAGAGCTAGGGAGGAGGCTCACTGACATACTCGCCTGCTTGAGGACTTCCTCCCACAGTGGAGCGCAATGTGTGCCACGGTCCAGGAGTCCTGGGTGTGCCAGGTCCTCTCCCCCTGGGGACTCCTCCTACCCATCCTGCTCCAGCCCCCTCCGACCCCTCTTCCTCTCCCTCAGCCCCTGCCACCCCTCCAGCCCTGCCCACCCTCCACTAGAGCAGAGTCATCTTCAGCTCCAACTCGAGCCCGGGGTTAGCAGGGTCCACGGAGAAGAGGTGGCAAAGCCTTGCGGCCCAGGCGATACCGCCATTACCCTTAAGTTGTCTGCCCTCCATCCCTCCCTTCCTTCCTCCCTCCAGGTTGAAATCCCCACTCCTTCCCTCCCTCCAGGTTGAAATCCCCCCTCCTACCACAGTTATAGAATCATAGAATACTAGGACTGGAAGGGACCTCGAAAGGTCATTGAGTCCAGTCCCCTGCCCCCATAGCAGGACCAAATACTGTCTAGACCATCCCTAATAGACATTTATCTAACCTACTCTTAAATATCTCCAGAGATGGGAATTTCACAGCCTCCCTGGGCAATTTATTCCAGTGTTTGACTACCCTGACAGTTAGGAACTTTTTCCTAATGTCCAACCTAAACCTCCCGTGCTGCAGTTTAAGCCCATTGCTTCTTGTTCTATCCTCAGAGGCCAAGATGAACAAGTTTTCTCCCTCCTCCTTATGACGCCCTTTTAGATACCTGAAAACTGCTATCATGTCCCCCCTCAATCTTCTCTTTTGTAAACTAAAATCCAATTCCTTCAGCCTTCACTCAAAGGTCATGTTCTCTAGACCTTTAATCATTTTCATTGCTCTTCTGTGGACCCTGTGGCGGGTTTACGGGTGCGAGCTCCTCGCGCCCCCTCCCTTTCTGCTTCCCACCGGGCTGGGGGGGGCGGGGCTCCGCGAACCCACCGCCTTAGTTCACTCTCCTCGTCCCGTACCCGGGGTTCATTTGCAGAGTCTGATTAGGGTGCGAACACCTCTCGGCCTCTGACGACTGAGGGGGTTCGGCGGACCCTTAGTCCGGGCCCCCTCCTCCAGCCAGAGAGGGGGGGACCCGTAGCGTGGCCGTGGGGTTGGACCAGGGGTAGTTCCTCCTACGGTCCTATCCACACTGGTCCCAGTTCTCGAGTGTTGCGGGGAGGATAGGGAGTGGGGGACCCGGGCCCTCCCTCACCACCGGGTCCCAGCCCGAGGCCCTAAGTGGAGCTTGGCGCCTAGACGTCGCCCTCCACGGCGGACGGGGTGGCAGCCCTCAACTCATCCACCCACGGGCGCCAAAAGGGCCCCGCCTCGGGCTCCTTCCACTCCCCGCTGACATGCCCCGGTGACAGGGCGGGTCGGGGTTCACTCACCGCGCCGAAGTTTCCGGGTCCGTCCCAGCGCGAGTCACCAACTGCCGGAGCCGTCCTTCTTGGTTGCCCAGGGGGCCGGGAACTTGGCACCCCTGGAAGCCAGGGCGGCCACCTCCTCGTTCCCCCCCCCAGTTGCCCGGCCGCCACCTTTATCGGCGCTGGGGAGTGACGTCCGGACGATAAGCCCCGCCCGTGCGGCGCCGCCGCCCCCATGCTTGCCCTGGCATGTGCTCACGCCTTGCTCGGGAGCGTAAGCCAGGGCGGCCGGGCCAGCCGTTTCTGCCCGGTCTGCGCCCTCCCCTGCTTCCGGCGGGGTGCCCCGGTTTGGGCTCCCCGGTGCCCTGGCTCCGGGGCCGCGGCGTCGGTCTGCGCGCCGCTTGTGGCGGCTGTTTTCCCAGGCGGGAGGGGAAGTCCCTTCCCCGCCGCCAGTGCGGACCCCGCCGGGTCCGTCACAGAGCCTCTCCAATTTCTCCACATCTTTCTTGAAATGCGGTGCCCAGAACTGGACACAATACTCCGACCGAGGCCTAAACAGCGCAGAGTAGAGCGGAAGAATGATTTCTCATGTCTTGCTCACAACACACCTGTTAATGCATCCCAGAATCATGTTTGCTTTCTTTGCAACAGCATCACACTGCTGACTCATATTTAACTTGTGGTCCACTAGAACCCCTAGATCCCTTTCTGCCATACTCCTTCCCAGACCGTCGCTTCCCATTCTGTATGTGTGAAACTGATTGTTCCTTCCTAAGTGGAGCACTTTGCATTTCTCTTCATCCTATTTATCTCAGACCATTTCTCCAATTTGTCCAGGTCATTTTGAATTATGACCCTATCCTCCAGATTAGTCGCAACCCCTCCCAGCTTGGTATCCTCTGCAAACTTAATAAGCGTACTTTCTATACCAATATCTAAATCGTTGATGAAGATATTGAACAGAGGTGGTCCCAAAACAGACCCCTGAGGAACCCCACTTGTTATGCCTTTCCAGCAGGATTGTGAACCATTAATAACTACTCTCTGAGTATGGTTATCCAGCCAGTTATGCACCCACCTTATAGAAGCCCCATCTAAGTTGTATTTACCTAGTTTATTGATAAGAATATCATGCGAGACCGTATCAAACGCCTTACTAAAGTCTAGGTATACCACATCCACCGCTTCTCCCTTATCCACAAGACTCGTTATCCTATTAAAGAAAGCTATCAGTTTGGTTTGACATGATTTGTTCTTTACAAATCCATGCTGGCTGTTCCCTATCACCTTGCCACTTTCCAAGTGTTTACAGATGATTTCCTTAATTACTTGCTCCATTATCTTCCCTGGCACAGAAGTTAAACTAACTGGTCTGTAGTTTCCTGGGTTGTTCTTATTTCCCTTTTTATAGATGGGCACTATATTTGCCCTTTTCCAGTCCTCTGGAATCTCTCCTGTCTCCCATGATTTTCCAAAGATGATAGCTAGAGGCTCAGATACCTCCTTTATCAGCTCCTTGAGTATTCTAGGATGCATTTCATCAGGCCCTGTTGACTTGCAGGCATCTAACTTTTCTAGGTGATTTTTAACTTGTTCTTTTTTTATTTTACCTTTTAAAATTACCCCCTTTCCATTAGCTTTCACTATGTTAGGCATTCCTACAGACTTCTCGGTAAAGACCGAAACAAAGAAGTCATTGAGCATCTCTGCCATTTCGAAGTTTCTTGTTACTGTTTCGCCCTCTTCACTGACCAGTGGGCCTACCCTCTCCTTGGTATTCCTCTTGCTTCTAATGTATTTATAAAACGTCTTCTTGTTTCCCTTTGTTCCCGTAGCTAGTTTGAGCTCATTCTTATAAACACAGGTTAATAGTTCCAAAAAAAGTGTATTTTTTAACAGTTGTTGAACAATACGATGTTTTATAACAGTTCCTAATTCTAACTTTACTTGTTAATAAACATTATATTTTTCATATTTAACATGATGTGTGTGTCTTAACTGCTTGGAGGCCGATGCAGGGATGGATTATGGGAGGGAAGGTTTTGGGACGGGGGGGGTCTAGGGCCACAGATCTCATTGGGGATACCTTGGGGAGTCATTGGGCTCCAGCTGAGAAATGCTCACGCAGAGCCTCCTGGATGCAAACCCTCACCTGAGGGCTTGGCGAACGGCAGCTGTCCGAACTGCGCAAACCGCCTCCCCTCCACTTCAGCCATTGGCCCCCAACCTGGGAGGAAGGCCTCCCCTTTGCTCTCCACCAGGTTGTGGAGGATGCAACATGCTGCTGCCACCTCTGGGATATCGTGTTCCTCCATGTCAAGGCGAGTTAGCAGACACCTAAACCTTCCCTTCAGCCGGCCAAATGCACATTCCACCTGTAAACATGCGCGTGTCAGGTGCGCATTAAACACTTCCCTGCTCGGGGTCACGTGCCCTGTGTATGGCTTCATAAGCCAGGGCATGAGGGGGTACGCCACATCGGCCACAATGCAGACTGGTGTCTCTACATCCCCAATAGCAAAGGTTCGCTGGGGGAAGAAGGTTCCTGTTTGCAGCCTTTCGTACACGTGCGACTTGCGGAAGATCCAAGCATCATGTGCCCGGCCTGACTACCCCACACATAGGTCTGTAAATAGTCCACGGTGGTCAACCAGGGCCTGCAGCACAATGGAAAAGTACCCTTTTCTGTTAGTATACCGGGCGGCTTGATGGGGTGGTGCACGGATGGGAATGTGTATTCCATCAAGCGCTCCTCTGCAGTTTGGGAATCCCAGCCCTGCAAAACCGGCCATGATGGTGTCTAGGTCTCCGAGGCAGACAATCCGGTTCAGCAGCTTTGAGTTGATGGCCCTCACCACCTGCTGAAATAGACACACACAAACACACACAGAATATGAGGTAAGAGGGGTTGCCCAAGTCCTTGGGAGACCATCCCCCCCCCCAAGACCCTAGTATCCCCTCCCCCCCAGTGATTGCTCCCAGTAGTATGATGGTGTAAGGCACAGGAGCCCTCCACCACCTCCCCTCCATTGCCCCCCACCCATCCTTTTTCTGTTACAGTCCCCTTATGGACTGCCCCTCCCTGCCCCCAAGGGACTTACCTCCATCAACACAGCACCAACAGTAGATCTCCCCACACCAAACTGCTGTCCTACTGACCGGTAGGTATCAGCAGTGGCCACGAGGCGTACAGCTAGTTTGGAATAGGAAGCCTAATCCGAACTAGCTAGTCCGTGCTGCGTGTAGCCGCGCGGCACGGGGTCCGAACTAGCTGGCATTTAAAAATGGCGCCGCCAGCATCATGCAAATAAACCCCGGGAAATTCAAATCCCGGGCTTCATTTGCAACTCCGAATGACTACATTACCCCCCTAGTTTGAACTAGGGGGGTAGTGTAGACATACCCACAGAGACAAACACCTACAGGATCTATATAGAACATTCCTAAAATTGAAATACCCACCTGGTGAAGTGAAAAAACAGATTGACAGAGCCAAAAAAGAACCCAGTACATCAAGACAGACCCAAAAGAGAAAACAACAGAATCCCACTTGTTGTTATCTACAGTCCAGAACTTAAACCCCTCCAATGCATTTTCCACAATCTATGACCTATCTTTGAAAATGACCCTTCACTCTCAGAGGCATTGGGGGAAAGGCCTATTCTCACTTACAGACAGCCCCCTAACCTGAAACAAATCTTTTCTGGTAACCATGCTACATAGCTACATCCAGGAACCAACCCCTGCAATCAACCCTGGTGCCAACTCTGCACACACTTCTATACAAGCAATTTCATCACTGGACACAACCACATCAGCCACCAAATCAAAGTCTCATTTAACTGCACATCCAGTAATGTGGTCAATGCCATCAAATGCCAACAATGCCCTGCTGTGATATATATTGGACAAACTGGACAGTCCCCACAGGAAAGAATTAATGGACACAAATCAGATATCCGAAAAGACAACACACAAAAACCTGTTGGGGAACACTTTAACCTCCCTGGACATAGAGGGCACATCTAAACTATATTCCTCTTCCGAAAGAGGAATGTAAATGAGCCCGATCAAAAATGCAAACAAAGCGTGGATTTACAAATCTCGTGCTTCATTTGTATAATCGCGTGAGAGCGCTTTTTCAAAACGGGTTTTTTGAAAAAGAAACTGCAGTCTAGACGGGATTCATTTGAAAAAAAAAAAAAAACCTTTTTCGAAAGAACCCATACACCTCATTTTTTCAGGAGTACAGGCAGTCCCCGGGTTACGTACAAGATAGGGACTGTAGGTTTGTTCTTAAGTTGAATCTGTATGTAAGTCGGAGTTGGCGTCCAGATTCAGCCGCTGCTGAAACTGATCAGTTTCAACAGCGGCTGAATCTGGATGCCAGTTCTGACTTAAATACAGATTCAACTTAAGAACCCCAGGCATCCCCAGGTCAGCTGCTGCTGAAACTGATCAGCGGCTGATTCCAGGAAGCCCGGGGCAGGGGCTTCCTGTAGTCAGCCACTGGTCAGTTTCAGCAGCGGCTGACTTGGGGACGCCTGGGGCAGAGCAGCTGGGGTGCTGCTGGGTTGGTCCAGTAGCGCCGCCGCTCCTCGGCGCTACTGGATCAACCCAGCAGCACCCAAGCTGCTCTGCCCCAGGCGTCCTGATTCAGCCGCTGCTGAAACTGACCAGCAGTGGCTGAATCAGGACGCCTGGGGCAGAGCAGCTGGGGTGCTGCCCGGTTGGTCCAGTAGCACCCAGAGCGGCGCTACGGGAACAACTGGCAGCGCCCCAGCTGCTGTACCACAGGTGTCCGGAGCAAAGCCGCGGAGCACGGGGGCAGCGGGACAGCCCAGATGCGCCGAGGCTGTCCTGCTGCCCTCGGGCTCCGTGGCTTTGCTCTGCTTTGCTCCCCATCCCCCTGGTCTGCAGACCAGGGGGACGGGGAGCAAAGCGGCGGAACACGCGGGCAGCGGACAGCCCAGACGCGTCTGGGCTGTCCGCTGCCCGCGTGCTCCGCGGCTTTGCTCTGCTTTGCCCCCCGTCCCCCTGGTCTACAGACCAGGGGGAGGGGGGGGGCAAAGCAGAGCCAAGCCGCGGAGCACGTGGGCAGCGGACAGCCCTGTCCGCTGCCCGCGTGTTCCGCCGCTGTGCTTCCTCTCCCTGGTCTGCTGGAGACCAGGGAGAGGAAGGGCCCCGTTCGTAACTGCGGATCCTACGTAAGTCGGATCCGCGTAACTTGGGGACTGCCTGTATAGGTTCTTTCGAAAAAGGGTTTTGTTTCCCCAAAGGATCCCCGTCTAGACTGTGGTTTCTTTTTCATAAAACCTTTTTCAAAAAAGCACTCTCATGCAATTATGCAAATGAAGCGCAAGATTTGTAAATCTGCACTTCATTTGCATTTTTGATTGGGCTCATTTACATTCCTCTTTTGGAAGAGGAATGTATCATAGAATCATAGAGCTGGAAAAGACCTCAGAAGGTCATCAAGTCCAGCCTCCTGCTCAAGGGGTTTAGACATAGCCTCATTAAGAGATCTACAAGTTGCTATTTTGATTCAGACCAATTCCACAAGCCAAATACACAGAGAAGGATTGGAACTCCACTTCCTCTCGTTTAATTCTCGACTAACTAACTATCATGGTTTAAATCATGATATCAGATGGCTCTCACGTTATCAACCAACCAAACAATGAAGGTGCCAATGGTTCTTGGTGTCTGTGTAGAATCTGGTGTTAGTGCTCTTCCTTTCCTAGTGCAAACTAATTGTTCTTATCAGCCTTTTTAAACTATTTAGTCTTTGTGGTGTTAATAGACTAATTTTTTAAAAGTTTTTCCTGTTACAGACTGGCTTGGCTATCCCTTTGAAACTTATCTACCCAATGTCCTCTTTCCCCCCATCTTCCTCTCCTTCCCTTATTTATTTTTGGTTCTGGACTTCCAACACTCTGGTCATCTGAAGAAGTGGGTTGTGCCCACGAAAACTCATAATACCATCTATATGTTTTCTTAATCTTTAAAGTGCTACCAGACTATTTGTTGGTTTTTAGAATGATTTAGTTAGGGTTGGACTCAGTGACCTCCTGAGGTATCTTCCAATCCTATGATTCTACAAGCACGAATTAAGAACTTTTGCAATTTTTGTTTGTGTTTTCCTTCCTTCCTTCCTTCCTTCCTTCCTTCCTTCCTTCCTTCCTCCCTCCCTCCCTCCATCCCTCCCTCCATCTATCTATACTAAAGGATTGCCAACTCATGATTTTTGTCCAAGATCTGAGTTATAAATTGACCCAAGTTTGTGGCTGGTCCTTTGGGATCGGAAGAATCTTTTATTGCATCAGATTGGTTTTCATAACCACTCGTGCCTGTAAATATTGCTACTGGTGGTGATGCACAGGGAACTGGTGTGTCTGAGGAAATTGCTTGTATGACTTTTTGTTAACCAGTGTGGTAAAACAGAAGTTCTCTTTTGGTTTACTTTGAAGTATCTTGTAAGTGAAGGATCCCAAGTCTTGAGCTGTGGCTGCTCTGTCTCTAAAGCAATTTGCCCTGAATTGGTACTCTCAGTAGCATACCCCCAGAACATCCCTTGTTACACCCTTAGTACTTAATTTTGCTATGTGTGAGCTCCAGCACATAAAAGTTTGGTATTTGCCATATCAGTTATTAGAGGAAAAAATTTGCTTGAGCCCCAGCACATGTGGGCATAGCATGTTTTTAGGCAGTAAAAGTGGAGGAGCTTAATGTGCCAGACTGATCAGCAAACAATGCTGACAACCTATGTGAAAAGGCTGCAAAACACCAACCTTCTGAACTGTATCAACATGTAGAAAATCTGATAAAACAGTTACTGCCAAAGCCAATTGTAGAAGCACTTAATGGTGCTGTTAAAAATGCTAGAGACACAACAGTTTATGCAAACAAACATGGCTGTTGCATCACACTCACTATTTTTCTGCAAGAAACTCAGCTGAAGGGTTAAAGCATGCAGTGCAACATTGAAAGACTCAGCAGTTGGAAAAAGTGAAAAACTCCCTCATTGCTTTCAGAAAATGTGCATACATGGCTGATGAATGCACTGATGCAAATGGGCATCTAATATTACGTCACTGTGTACATTATCTTGTTGTTAGTCATAGGCCAGTAGAAGCAATTCTAGATGTCCAGCCTATAGAAGACACATTGACTGCATCTGTGACAACCTTGGAAAAGGTTCAGAAAAGGGCAACTAAAATGATTAGGGGTTTGGAACGGGTCCCATATGAGGAGAGGTTAAAGCGACTGGGACTTTTCAGTTTAGAAAAGAGGAGACTGAGGGGGGATATGATAGAGGTATATAAAATCATAAGTGGTGTGGAGAGGGCCGATAAAGAAAAGTTATTTATTTAGTTCCCTAAATAGAAGAACTAGAGGACACCAAATGAAATTAATGGGGAGCAGGTTTAAAACTAATAAAAGAAAGTTCTTCTTTACACAGCGTGTAGTCAACCTGTGGAACTCCTTGCCAGAGGAGGCTGTGAAGGCTAGGACTATAACAGAGTTTAAAGAGAAGCTAGATAATGTCATGGAGGTTAGGTCCATAAAAGGCTATTAGCCAGGGGATAGAAATGGTGTTCCTGGCCTCCTTTTGTCAGAGGCTGGAGAAGGATGGCAGGAGACAAATCGCTTGACCATTATCTTCGGTCCACCCTCTCTGGGGCACTGGTGCTGGCCACTGTCGGCAGACAGGCTACTGGGTAGATGGATCTTTGGTCTGACCCCACACGGCCGTTCTTATGTTCGTATGTTCTTAACCACATCTTAATAGAGTTAAATACTTGTAAATTGAACCTCAAAGATATGGCTGTTTATGAATTTGATGGCGTTGCAAACTTGAAGACTCACTGGAGTACAAACTTTGCTCAGAGAGAAGTGTAACCCTATCTTCTCCTTTACATACTGCAGAGACCATCTACTCCTACTAGCACTAGGTACAAGCTGCAGAATCTTCAAAAGACATTAAATAAGCCATTTATTTAGTGTCTTCGGGTACGTCTAGACTACCGCGTTTTGTTGACAGAAGTTTTGTCGACAGATACTGTCGACAAAACTTCTGTCGACAAAGAGTGTCCAGACACATTGAGTACTGTCGACAAAGCAAGCTGCTTTGTCGACAGAACTCCATAGTCTGGACGCAGTGTTACAGGCAATAACACCTTCTGTCGACAGAGTTCTGTCAACAGAAGGTGTTATGCCTCATAAAATGAGGTATACCAGCGTCGACCAAACTGCTGAGTTCTGTCGACGTTATGTCGACAGAACTCAGCGGTAGTGTAGACGCTGATATAGTTTTGTCGACAAAAGTCCACTTTTGTCGACAAAACTAGGTAGTCTAGACACACCCTTCGTTATATTCTTTCTTTCAACGGGAGTCCAAAGAGACTGAACATCTTGATACACTGGGACTGAAGTTCAAATTAATCAGATGTGGGAAAACCCGCTGACTTTCTCATGAGCAATCCTTGTTGCTTTAAGATTACTGTAATCATTATTATTAGCTTTGGAATGTATCTAACAAGATATGATAGATGTAGGTAGTGAGTGTGGTGGATTACTTTTGCTACTAAGTTCAGAAAAGATTGTCACTTTTCTCTCTCTCGTATACCAGTTGGGTCATTAAATAATGCCATCCAGGCACTGGCTACAACAGCAGTAAATCTTTATCCAGCAATGGAAGCTACACTTGGATCAATCAGAGAGATATCCATTGAAACAAAAAACAGGACTATGTAGCACTTTAAAGACTAACAAGATGGTTAATTAGGTGATGAGCTTTCATGGGCCAGACCCATTTCCTCAGCTTTTCTTCCACAATTTGATCTGAGGAAGTGGGTCTGGCCCACGAAAGCTCATCACCTAATAAACCATCTTGTTAGTCTTTAAAGTGCTGCATAGTCCTGTTTTTTGTTTCAGCTAGACTAGACTAAAACGGCTACATCTCTATTATTATATCCATTGAAAACATACTGGAAGAACCAAAAACTTCAGTTCACAAGTTGACTAATTAAGGCATTTATATTGAAGAGGACAAGAAATGTTTGTTAAGCCAGCTGAAAAAGTACACGGAGTTGACTCTTATAAATATACAACAGAAACTTCAGAATTCTACTCACCCTCTACATAGCTTTTACACATGCCTATTATATAAAACACTGAGAGATAAATGAAGTGAAGCACTACTAGCAATGATATTGCTGTGTGATCAGGACAGAATAGAGAATTTGAACATAGAGTGGAATATCATACGACGAACAAATGGAGATTTTACTTCAACTTCTATATCATCACTAGTGTTTCAACCCAATCTTTGTGCTATATTTCCTGGGATGAAAGAAGTAGGAATGCATTTCTTATGACTCCTAGTCACAATAGCTACAGTTGACCATTCTTTTTCCTCAATGAACAGAATTTTGTGTTATGAAACAAGTTGCCTTCTGCCTAATCTTGAGTATATTATGAAGACTGGAAGTACAAGATACATGGGAAGCCACCAAAGAAGAATGCATTACATTCAAGAAGTTCATAAACAGATTTATGCTAAATTACAAGAAATCAAGAAAGATGTAGATGCAGTGCTTCATAATAGGCTTCAGTAGCTAGCTTTAATTTTTGTGATGATTGTAAAACATGAGTTAAATCTAAGAAAATGGTCGTGCATTTTTTTTCTGTTTTTTCCTGGGTTTAGTGTTTTGTTTTTTTTCTTCTTCTTTTTTTCCATACAGTCCACCTTGGCCCACACTCCTTATCAGCCCTCATCCCTTCTGTATAGTCAAACACCCTCCTTCCCCCATTTTAATTAGTGGGGAAAACACTGTTCCTGTCAGATTTCCAAATCATTTCAGCATACTTTAATTAGGAATGTGAAGGACTAATCGATTATCTGATAGCAAATGCTTATCGGATAACCAACAGGATAGTTCATTAGTCATTTCCCCAACCCTTGCTACTTGGGAAGGGAGGTAGTTCAAAGCAGCAGCCCTGCACAGAGCCTAGGGTCAGCTGCTCTGTGTGGCGCTGCCACTTTGAATGCTGTGAGGAGCCAGGATCCCCGTGGCATTTCAAAGTGGCAGCGCTGCGTGGAGCCCAAGATCCCCAGCTGACCCCGGGCTTCGGTGCTTTCACTTTTGAAGTGTAGCAACAGCTTAGAGCTCTTGCTACACTTCAAAGGTGGAGGCACCCTATTGACTAATCAAATAGACAATGCAAAAATGCATCGACTATTCGATAGTCAATTACATCCTTAACATCCTTAATTTTAATGACAAAAATGAGGTTTACTGCTATAAGTACTATGGAGATGATACAGCTAGGAGAGGACAAGCTGAGTTCTAAGTTAACTCTTATATCCTAATCAGAATTAATAAGGAACCCAATACTGCTCCCACTGGAGTCATGTGAAAATAAGCAGACTTCGGTGGGGAACAGGGTCAGACTCCAAGATTCATTTGCAGAACTCTTGTAGTGTTATATGACAGCCAGAACAGCTTAACTGTGATACAAGATCGAGTTTACTGTTTTAAAACAAAAAACTCAATCTGGTTATATGGAATGAACAAGCCTGATGTGGAAGCTGTTGAGAGAATTATTAAGCCATTTTTAATGTCTTTTCAGGATATAACCACTACTGGATTATCAACTAGAGGTTTCTAGTTTCTAGATATTATTTTAGTTAAGCAAGTGAAAAAATTACTATAACATATGTGGAGTGTGTGCAAGGGGATGAGTGTATATGGGGGCTGTCATGCTTATATAATACAAGATTAGCTAAACTGCTTTTGGTCAAACTTAAACACTTAATTAAGCTGCAACCAAACAGTATTTTTTCTGGATGAAACTTTCCATATGCATCATGAAAGGAGAATTAGAAATTAAACTGCATTTCTAAACAAGGTATCAATTGCATTAGCAAAGGCTACAATGTATTTTTATTTTGTCTGGGTTCAGAAAGTCATTGGCTGTTTTCTTGTCCTTTTTTCTTGTCAGTCTGAACTTTCAAATAGAAAAAAAATACAAAAAAATCTCACCAGAGGAAGCAAACTTGTTGAGATGTAATTGTTAGTTATTTTTTCTGACCACAACTTTAAAAAGGAAGCCATGTTTGAAGAAAATATTTTTAAAGTTCTTAATGCTGAAGTGAACAATTTTACACATGCACTTACATTATTTTCTATTGCTTTGTTAGGCTGCAATACATAGAAGTAGCTACTGTTCACTACTATGTAACTTAGCTTAAGCAACTTTTCCATTTAGGGTGCATCTACACCACACTCTTACCTCAAAATATGCTACATAATTTGCTTACATAATTTCTGAATAAACTGCTATTCCAACAAGTCCCGTATCCCTCATGGAACAACGGTTACAGGGACACTGGAATAGCATGCCTGTTGTTAACAAATTTATTTTGTTTAAACATTACATAAGAGGAGTAGACAAAGCCTGGCATTGCCTGCAACTCTCTGTAGTTGAAAATCCCACCTTCCAAAAATGGGATATTACCTTGGTCTTGCAGTCACACACTTGAATCCTGAGGTAATAATCAGTAGCTCCACACTAAGGGTGTGTCTAGACTACATGCCTCCTTCGACAGAGGCATGTAGATTAGCCAGATCGGAAGAGGGAAATGAAGCCGCGATTAAAATAATCGCGGCTTCATTTAAATTTAAATGGCTGCCCCGATCTGCCGATCAGATGTTTGTCGGCAGATCGGGGGAGTCTGGACGCGATGCCCCGACAAAGAAGCCTTTCTTCATCGACACAGGTAAGCCTCGTGAAACCAGGCTTACCTGTGTCGATGAAGAAAGGCTTCTTTGTCGGGGCATCGCGTCCAGACTCCCCCGATCTGCCGACAAACAGCTGATCGGCAGATCGGGGCAGCCATTTAAATTTAAATGAAGCCGCGATTATTTTAATCGCGGCTTCATTTCCCTCTTCCGATCTGGCTAATCTACATGCCTCCGTCGAAGGAGGCATGTAGTCTAGACACACCCTAAGGATGCTCAGTTGCTTTGGAAAAGGTAAAGGGCTCACTGTCTCCCACAACTTCCCATATGGTTTGCATCTGAGGCTGGGTTGCAGAGTCCCCTTACATGACCAGGAAGATACTAGCAGAAGTCACCTTGCTCACTGAGGGTATGTCTACAGTGCAGGGTAAAGTCGAATTAAGATACACAACTTTAGCTATGTCAATTGTGTAGCTGAAGTCAAAATAGCTTAATTTGGCTTTTGGTGCTGTCTACACAGCCAGAAGTCAAAGGAAGAACACACTTCCTTTGATTTTCCTTACTCCTCATAAAATGAGGGTTACAGGAGTCAGACTAAGAAGTCCTCCAGTTTGACATTATTTTGAAATAATGGCTTGCTGTGTAGGTGCTCACTTTGTTATTTCAAAATAACATCAGTTATGCCAAAATAATGCTGCTGTGTAGATGTACTCTGAGTAACAGTGTTCTAGGGAGACAGGGAGATGGCTGGACCGTGTCTAGAGAAAAATGGCCTAGCCTGCTGGAAGAATGGGAGATTAGCAGAGGTTGGTAAGGAGGAGCCTGAGCCCAACTAAATTTAGGAAGAAATTGAGGGGTAAGAATTGAAGACTGTGAAAGTAAAGGCTTGATGGATTGTTTGGGGAGGGTGAAGAAAAGTAGGAAGTACTGCAGTGGGGTATCTTCTTTGAAAGAGGCCATTCATAAATTATTTCACTCTCCGAGGGAGAAGACATATTACAGATGTGATTTATCAGGAT
Source organism: Pelodiscus sinensis (assembly GCF_049634645.1). Taxonomy (NCBI): domain Eukaryota; kingdom Metazoa; phylum Chordata; order Testudines; family Trionychidae; genus Pelodiscus; species Pelodiscus sinensis. Next base: position 231,955,966 of record NC_134712.1, on the reverse strand, counting down.
GAGAAAAGAGCAGAGGAGAAGCGTAAGAGGTAAGGGACAGATGGAGAAAGTCAACTGTGAATATACATAACTTTCTGCACATATTAGTTTTATGTATATCGGTTTACACTTTTTGAGGCGCCAATGTGGGTAGGTTTGTGGTGGAATTTAGCAGTTCTACCAATTTATACAAATGGTATAAAGGCATCATGCAAAATAGCAGTCTCCTGAGTTATGTCCTGACTAATTTTCACTGTTCCTGGTGACAGGCAGGTAGGATTGCTAATTTTGGTTTGATGTATTCCTGAAGGCTTCATCATGAGACATAAATTATAATTAAAGATTAATCTGTAATTCCTGGAGATTCTGGAGTTTGGCACCTCTGCTGGGCTCTGCTGATTCCCACTGCATATCTTCCTTGAAAGCTGAAGAAGAGGCAGCTATGCAGAATATTTTGAGAAATCTCAGTGAGTGGGAGGAAGGAACACATCAAGCTGTGAGAACTGTATGGGTAGTGAGATATTTGTTATTAAATATGTGGCGATGTGAGAGCTCCAAGTAATCACACTTGGGTGCTGCCTTCACGGGAGAGAAAAAGTGAGCTTGTGTGAAATTACAGACTGGCTTGCCTTCACTTGGCCTTCATCTTGCCTTAATTAACTCGGCTCAACACATCTTCTTTGTCCCTGGGTGGGGAGAAGATTGTGGGGGAGTTGATAGCGGAGGCAGCAAGGGAGTTAACTATGAATGTGTTTAGAGATATAGATGCCTGTGACTAACCTCCAACTGTCTTGTAATTATAGGAGCTTTTTTTTAATATACTGTACCTCAGGCTAGTAATAGTATGGGCTCAATAGTAAATGTATAAAAGGTGCTTTATAGATATCTTGAAAGGCTGCATGCTCTGTCTCCTGCCTCTCCAAAAGGAAATCAGACTCCAATGGAGCGTGGAATGAGACCTTGCTGGCGTACAGACTTTCCTACATGCGACTGCTTCAGGCTTCCTTGCACTGAATCTCTTCCTGTGCTTTTAATTCGGTGACAGGTTGGAGGCATGCAGAGTGGGGCGCGGCTGTATCGGAGGACATAGCACTGGTGTATGCTTGCAGGATGGGCTGCACTTGCATGAGGGAAAGCGGGTACAGCGACCGTAGCAGAGCTAGCGCTGTGGTGCTGGAGACCGGTGCGAGCGGAATCCCGCGTGTATAACTCGCGTAGCCCTACAAGACACCACCCCGAGCCATACAATGCGAGCAGCGCACATCGACTCACTAGAGCGACTTCCCGAAAAAGGAGCACGCGCAGAGAGCGTGTGGAAGCTGGTGAGTAACACATGCGCACCGCAGAGAAGGGAAATCAATCCGAACGAGTAGCGCGAAGCATGCGCATGCGGGCCCCGTCTGGCCCTGCGCTAAGGGGAGTTCAATTAGTTATTTACGGTAACAAAAGTCGAATGAATTTAGACCCTCTGCTGTACCCGTAGTCTGGACTGTACCAAACCGGCCGGGGGAGAGGTGCATCGCGCCCAGCCCTGGCTGTTCGCCTAGTGCCACTGGGCAAGCGCCAGCCGTGGCCGGTTGTGCGATTTGAAGCGCACGCAGCGGGGGCGGGTGAGTATCAGGCAGGCCCGGAGCGCGCTGGGGCCGGAGTGAGGGAGGTGCCCCTCCCCCCGCGGTCTGCAGCGCAGTGGCGGCGCCGGCGGAGAGACGGGGGCCGCGGCCGGGGAATGGCAGCGGTGTGAGGAGGGCGAGCGGGGCAGGGACTGCAGCCTCAGGACGCGAAGGGAGGGGGGCCGGCTCCGCTGAATCCGGCCTGTGCTGACAGGTAGCCGCGCGCTGCAGGCGCCTCCGGCCCGGTAGCGAACGCCGCGGGGAAGCGGAGCGGGGGCTTCCCCGGGCTCCGAGCGGGCTTGACCTCCCCGCGCAGGGCCTGCTGGGCCGGGCCCCTCGGGGAGGCGGGGGGTGTTAGCGGCCGCCGAGCGCCTGCCGGCCCTGCCTGCGCCCCACATCCTCTCGCCCTCGTGACGGGTTTTGTTCTCCCCACGCTGCGCCGCCGGGTTGAGGTCCCGGCCATGTTGGGCTCCCCGCGCCCGTCCTGAGCTCTGTGCCTCGCAGGCCCCGGTATCTCTCCCCCTCCACCGCGCCCCGGGAGCGTTACCCCCTCGCGCCAGTTTCGCTTTTGCTTTGTGAGTGACTAATATGGGTGCGAAGGGGCAGGGAGGTGAGAGACCCGCAGCTGTAGTGGGTGGGGCGGCAGGGGCTGCTCCCCCTGCTCGGTTCTGCTCCTCGGCGATTTTCAGGGCCCTGGTTGCTGGACTTGACTAATTAAATTATTTTCGATATTCTAACTTTAGTGCCCCACTCTCCCCGGTCGTCCCCTTCTCCCCTCCCCCCCCCCACTTCTTTTCCTGGCTGCCACCCAGCACTCCACCCTTGTGAAAGCAAAAAACACATAACATATGTCTGTAGAACTATTGGGGTCTTTGTATGTTCGTGAAACCTACGCTTGCTGGTTCCTCTAATTCAAATAGGGTATCTGGGGATGGGAACCAAAGGATAAGAAAACCAATGGCTATGTAAGAGGGGTAGCTGTGTTAGTTGGTTTCTGCAAAACCACCAAGGAGTCCTGCAGCACCTTATGCTAAAAAAATTGTTTTTCTTTAAGTTAAGTGTAGATCTTTGTCATTGATACAGCTTGGTCTGAAGTAAGCTGTACTAGTCTAAGTTGCTTTTTATATTAGTGCAGTGTGTCCACATTGTAGCTACTCTTAAAGAGCAGAGAAATTCTGCTTAGGTCTCATCAAAAAAGTGTTCCCACTCTTTCTAGTGTAAGTGTGTGCTTTATCCTTTTAGGTAAAGATTAGTTGTATTTGTTGGTTGCCAAAGACATGCTTTATTGTAGTTTGTTTCCTAGCTTCTTCTACTGGAGTTCATCCTCCCGTTGGAATAGATAAGCCTCAAATCTCTTCCTTTCCTGGGATTCATTATAAATTGTTGCCATTTGTGTGAATTCATGTTAACAGTAACAACCTTCTATGTGGAAAACACTTTTTCTTTAAACATCCCAGTGTACACTTGATGAATGTTTCTACTAAAATGAAAATACTAACACACAACAATGATGTATTAGTAGTAATAACATGGCTTTTTAGAGAGAGTATCCTGATTTAACTTGATATTCTCATCTGTATAATTGTCAAGTACTACTCAGAATCCTAATAAGATGAGTTCCATAAGCCAATTTTTTTAATATAAATATATTTTTCTCTTGGTTCAGAATTTGTTGCCTTGAAATTTTATTAAAAATTCCAGTTGTTTTTGTGTGAGAAGGTAAATAGAAATGCCCAGTCCACCGTCTCTTAATGCATTTTTCTGCTTTGTGTCCTCTTCAGACTACACAGATGTAATATTTGCAGTCTTTTATATGCAAGCTTTTTTCATGCTTCTAAACACCATCTATTTCCATTATATCCATTTTAGAGAAAGTGGCCAATGCTGAATACGGTATCCTAAGTGAAGGTATGCTCTCGTCTCTGTAATGGTTTTTATATTATACATCTAAACACTGACTGTGGTTGATTTTGCACGTAGAAATATGTTGATTATTAAACGTTTTAGTTTTTATAATTTTATGCATTTGTCAGCATTTTATCAATTTCAACAGTATTGTTGGATGGTTAGGTGCTCTTGTCCCATGCACTTCTGTATTGGGAGTTAATGTGTACAGTCTTTCCTGTGCCCTGCTCTTGGCTGAGTTTGGAACTCAGAAGGGGTTGACTTTTATTTAAAGATATCTGGATCTTTGCTTCCTTGTATAGGACAGGCTTTACCATACCTACTTCTGAGATTTTTTTTTTTTTTGACCCTTTGAAGCACTGATGTTACCTTTATTTTGGGTCAACTGTCAATTGCCTTATTTCTGTTACTTTCAAGCAGTCCCTGCTGACCGCAGATTGTTTGGAAGTTGTATAGGAGCCCTATGTAACTCTGTAATCCACTGGGCTAGGAAACATTCATATGTGGGGGGAGGGGAAGCAAGATTTTGCTGAAGTACAGGACACACTTAGGCTATGTCTACACTTTCGGCTTCTTGCGCGAGTAATATGCAAATGAGGCTAAGCGTGGAATATCACCGAGCCTCATTTGCGTACCTAATGAGCAACCATTTTTTCAGAAGAGGCTCTTGTGCAAGAAGGAGCATTTACACTGCCCCTTCTTGCGCTAGAAAAACCCTCTTGCACAATGCCGTTTCACGTATTTCTTGCACAATGCCATTCCTGAAAAGTAATACGTGTAACGGCATTGCGCAAGAGGGTTTTTCTTGCGCAAGAAGGGGCAGTGTAAATGCTCCTTCTTGCACAAGAGCCTCTTCGGGCAGGGGGGAGGAAGGTGGCTCATTAGGTATGCAAATGAGGCTCGGCAATATTCCACGCTTAGCCTCATTTTCATATTACTCGCGCAAGAAGCCGCAGGTGTAGACATAGCCTTAGGGTACTTTTCAGCCAGTAGTAAATACTTCAGAAGATAACAGCGGTTACTAGCTAGTAGGTGAGTGTGCTGACACATGCAGTGAATTCCTACGTTATCGGGCTAGTACCCTTCAAGTTGAGCAGCTTTGTCATAAATCAGTGGTCCCCAATGTTTTGGGGCTGCCGGGCACCTGGGGGCGGGGCTGCTCACGCGCTGTGCGTACGGGGGCGGGGCCGCTCACAGGCCACGTGACTGGGGGTGGGGCCAAGCATGCGCCGCACGCCCAAGGCCGGCACCGGCATGTGTTGCGATCCCGGGCAGGGGCTGCCCAGGTTCCGTGCGGCTGGGGCCAGCGCGGGCACGCGCAGCGCCCCCGGGGGTGGGGCCAAGGCCAGGGTCAGTGCCAGGGCCGGCAAGGGCACGTGTGGCACCCCCGGGGGCGGGGCCAATGCCAGGGCCGGCAAGGGCACGCGCGGCGCACCCAGGGGCGGGGGTCAGGGTCGGCATGGCACGCATGGCGCACCCGGGGCTGGCCATGCGCCCGGGGCTGGCACCTGCTGCACTCCCAGGGGTGGGTCCAGCCCAGATTGCTCTGCGGGCGCACGTAAAGGGCCCGGCGGGTGCCATGGCGCCCACGGGCACCGGGTTGGGGACCATGGTCATAAATAGTTATTTACTACTTAAGAGAGAACTGTCTTGTTTTGAGAGGAAAAATACAAGGTCATTGAACAACATTTACATTATTCCTTTGAAGACTTAAATGTAAAACATGAATAATTTATCAACAGATTAAGATTTATAAAATAGGATGGGCTTTATGGGATGATGATCATCTTCCACTGTTGAAGGTAGCTGAATTGATAGGACCTCAGCCATGCCCATGATGATAGTGGACATCCAGCATAATTTTAGTTAGTCGGATAATGGATGTTCTCTGGCACTCTCTGGTCTGGCTAGAAAAGTTCAACCCATACTGCAGTGCACAATGCAAGTGACTGCACACCTAGCTTTAAGGATGGACTGCCTCCTGTCCTCTTATACAAAAGTTCATAGGTGCTAGTGAACCTTGTGTATTCAAGTGTGCCAATATGACGGACTGTAAGGAAGCTTCTCTACATAAGAATGTCCAAAATCAGGTCTGGCTTCTCATAGACTAAGCAGTGCAACTAGCAGACCTATAGAATATTGTACTCTTCTGTGTCTGTTAGGTCCTTGAAGGTACTAAGTCATGAAGTTATGAAAGTGCAGGGATTCAGCAGTATATTAGGAACGGTAATCGCTAACTCTAACACACAAATACAATAGCACTTACATTTTGTTAAACTAAATCTTAAATGTTACATGTTTGATACTTCCAGTTGCAGTCTTCTGATGGCTGTCCTTAAGTCCTTTATTTAAAAAAAAAATCAAATTTTATTAATTCTGATCAGCTGTTTGTCCGCTCAGCGTGCTAGTCTGGACGCTCCCCTGCCGACATCAAAGCCCTTTGTCGGCAGCCCCGGTAAACCTTATCCCACGAGGAATAACGGGGCTGCCGACAAAGGGCTTTGATGTCGGCAGGGGAGCGTCCAGACTAGCGTGCTGAGCGGACAAACAGCTGATCAGCTGTTTGTCGGCTCAGCGCGGCAGCCATGTAAATGTAAATGAAGCCGCGATCATTTAAATCGCGGCTTCATTTGCCTTTCCTATGTGTTTAATCTACATGCCTCTGCCGACAGAGGCATGTAGTCTAGACACAGCCCAAATGTGTGTGGTCCCTAAAACTTCTACAAACAGCTCTTATCTTCCCCACTGTCATTTTGATGCAGATATAAGAACAGCCCAGGAAACTACAGACCAGTTAGTTTAACTTCTGTGCCAGGGAAGATAATGTAGCAAGTAATTAAGGAAATCATCTGTAAACACTTGGAAAGTGGCAAGGTGATAGGGAACAGCCAGCATGGATTTGTAAAGAACAAATCATGTCAAACCAAACTGATAGCTTTCTTTAATAGGATAACGAGTCTTGTGGATAAGGGAGAAGTGGTGGATGTGGTATACCTAGACTTTAGTAAGGCGTTTGATACAGTCTTGCACGATATTCTTATCAATAAACTAGGTAAATACAACTTAGATGGGGCTACTATAAGGTGGGTGCATAACTGGCTGGATAACCGTACTCAGAATAGTTATTAATGGTTCACAATCCTGCTGGAAAGGCATAACAAGTGGGGTTCCGCAGGGGTCTGTTCTGGGACTGGCTCTGTTCAATATCTTCATCAATGATTTAGATATTGGTATAGAAAGTACGCTTATTAAGTTTGTGGATGATACCAAGCTGGGAGAGATTGCGACTAATCTGGAGGATAGGGTCATAATTCAAAATGACCTGGACAAATTGGAGAAATGGTCTGAGATAAATAGGATGAAGTTTAATAAAGACAATGCAAAGTGCTCCACTTACGAAGAATTAATCAGTTTCATACATACAGAATGGAAAGAGACTGTCTAGGAAGGAGTATGGCAGAAAGGGATCTAGGAGTCATAGTGGACCATAAGCTGAATATGAGACAGCAGTGTGATGCTGTTGCAAAGAAAGCAAACATGATTCTGGGATGTATTAACAGGTGTGTTGTGAGCAAGACACGAGAAGTCATTCTTCCGCTCTACTCTGTGCTGGTTAGGCCTCAGTTGTAGTATTGTGTTCAGTACTGGACACCTCATTTCACGAAAGACGTGGAGAAATTGGAGAGGGTCCAGAGAAGAGCAACGAGAATGATTAAAGGTCTAGAGAACATGACCTATGAGGGAAGGCTGAAGGAACTGGGTTTGTTTAGTTTAGAGAAGAGCAGATTGAGGGGGGACATGATAGCAGTTTTCAGGTATCTAAAAGGGTGTCATAAAGAGGAGGGAGAAAACTTGTTCATCTTGGCCTCTGGGGATAGAACAAGAAGCAATGGGCTTAAACTGCAGCCAGAGAGGTTTAGGTTGGACATGAGAAAAAAGTTCCTAACTCTCAGGGTAGTCAGACACTGGAATAAATTGCCCAGGGAGGTTGTGGAATCTCCATCTGTGGAGATATTTAAGAGTAGGTTAGATAAATGTATATCGTGGATTGTCTAGACAGTATTTGGTCCTGCCATGAGGGCAGGGGACTGGACTTAAGGACCTCTTGAGGTCCCTTCCAGTCCTAGTATTCTGTGATTCCAAATTACCAAAAAAATGAAGAACTCTGCATCTTCTTTTTGCACTGCTTGCACTTTACATGTTCCTTTTTACCAGAGGAACAAGTTTCTTCAAAATATTCCTATATAGGGTGTCATTGACACCTGGAAGCCATGACAGTTTTTCTGTGGCAAAAGTATAGGGGAATATAGGAAATTGTGTGTGCTGAATAATGTTTTCCCTTTTTCTTTCCAGGTCACTCAGTTCCTTTCTTTTCATTCTCTGTCTTTTCTTCTATATTGTGTGTCCGTGTTCAGACCATGTTTTAACTAAGTCTGCTGTGTTTGGCCAAGGGCCGCCACCACATAAGCACTGACCAAAAACAGTCCAATCTATCCTGTGTCCTTCTTTGCACATGTGAGTTCAGTCTGCTGAGAGGCAGAAATTCAAGACCCAGAACTTTCAAGAAGCAAGAGATTGTTTAGGATAGACGGATGAGAGCAGGGCTCAGCAATCTATGGCTCTTGAGCCTATATGGCTCAGTACAGAACCACATATGGGTTTTTTTTGTCATTCCCCAAATGCACAGCAACCAGAAGTGAAAGTAAGGCAGTATGCCTTGGTAAAAAACAGCTGCACTCAGGCACGAGCTGGCTGGGGTATTTGGCTTGTTGAAAGGGCCAGCTAAGGTGAACTATACATGTGCGTACTCTAGCTAGGATAGTGAGAGGGAGTGTTGGTGGCAGATGCCTTCATCTGACTGCGGCAGCCTGGCTCCAGCCCATAGCTGACTGCCATGATCTGTCCCCAGCCACTATGCTCCTGGGGCAGACTGTGCAGCCTAGCCACAGCAGCCCTGTGACTGCCGCAACAGCCCAGCCGTGGTGGCCCAGTTTAGGCTCCAGCTGCAGCAGGCTGGCCAACAATGTCCCAGTCAAGACCCAGCCCTTATCTGGCCACAGGGTTCTAACCTGGGCTCCAATCCTGGGGCAGGCTCCGTAGTCCATCCCCCATCTGGCTGCAGAAAAGTCTGGTGGTGATACCCCTCCTGCTGTGGCACATGTAGGAGGGAAGCCCGTGATTCACCTGTGGCGATCCTGGTCCAGCCCGTTGGCCAGCCACTGTTGCCAGAGTGAAGCAGCCCAGCCCAAGGCCCTCCCCATCCATAGTGCCCTGCCCTGCCTCATGCACCTCTCACACGCTCCAACGCCCTGCACCTTCAGCAGCAGCAGAAGTCCCATTAAATAAAGTCTGTGAGGACAATGTTTCATTTATGTTATTAATCATCATGACAATTATAAATAATATTGTATATTTGCAGTCGTGCAAATGGGCGTTCTTATACTGGCACCTCTTTGATCACTTGTCCTGAATTTTGAAGTGCTTTGGCTCTTTGGTTTGAAAAAGTTGCTGACCCCTGGACTAGAGCCATTAATTCATTTTTATGAGATTGTAAGTGTAGCATGTTCGTGATGAGACCTAATTAACTTTTATTTTTAAATGAGAAGTTTAGTATTGATTTTTTTTAAATAAAAATACAATTTAAATACAACCTTTTTTTTTATTTTAAAAAAATCATTGGGTTTTTATCCATCCCAGTCTTTATTGACTTTGTCTTACCATAAGGTTAGAATAAGAGATGGATTTAATTTTTACGTAGTGTGTATCAAGAACCCTATCATACCTACCTATATAGTTACAAAGAGAACATTTAAAGGTGATGCTTTTTAAATAAATCACTATTGGCTTTAAAAGAAGTGTTTCAGGACTCTACCAGTTAATTTCTAAATACTTTTGAGAGGTGCTGTTTTACTGTTGCTTAATGTTCAGGAAGTTGAGACGAACTCTTTCTTTTCTCCCCCTACAGGTTAACACTAAATCCTCACGATGTCCCTGAAACCACGCGTAGTTGATTTTGATGAAACATGGAACAAACTTCTAACAACAATTAAAGCTGTTGTAATGTTGGATTATGTTGAAAGAGCAACATGGAATGACCGCTTCTCGTATCCTTTAAACAGAATTTTGACTTCATTTTTCTACATATGAATATGCTTACCAGAAAAGAGGCCTTTGAACTTTGTAACACAGTACTGGGGGCTTGATCCAAAGTCCATCAAAACTAAAGGGGTTATTTCCACTGTGTATGAGTTTTGAATGAGATGTTGAGAGGAAGACCTAAGGTTCTCTACAGAATATTAGTTGTTTTTCACTGTTTTTGTATAGAAGTGGAAATACTCAAGTCTGCGTTGTCACATTCCTTCAGCAAGATGAATTGTAGTAGATGTAACCAGACCTGTTTTAACAGTTCTTTGGAAAGGAAGGAAGTACTTGTTTCTGTTTAATAAACTCACTTAGAATAGTTCTGGGGTAGTGCAAGATTAATATATAAGTTTAAAGCGTCTTTTGGTTGAGACTCCCCAACTTTATAAGCAAGCTGTTTTAATTGTACACTGATGTGAAACCACTTTGAGTCTAAGTATTCTTGATAGTGTGTTGAAACAACATCATTACTTAAATTGCTTTCCCCATTTAACAGTGGCCAGGCAAAAATCTCTGCCTTATTAAAACTCACATCCTGCTTTAATGTCATCTACCACCCTTACTCTTCAATAGCTAAAGATAAATCATTTTTCTTAAATGGAGTTTGAGGTGATAATTACCTTTCCCTCTTTTACATGTAGTCTTATGCTATGAAGGATCTTCTTTTAGAGAAGCATTGTTGTCACATCTAAAATAGGCTTTTAGCATAATGAAGAGGTATAACCTTGGCTACCTCTACACTACGAGTTTCTCAGCAAAAAAATATGCTAATGAGGGACATATTTTGTGCTGATCGGTTTTTGCGCTGGGGTTTTTGCACAAAAACAAGTTGTGTGGATGTTTTCTTTTTGAGCAAAACCCGTTTTCTCGCAAGATCGTTATGCCTTACAAGAAAAGGGGGTTTTGCGCAAAAAGAAAATGTCCACACTGCTTGTGTTTGTGCAAAAACCCCAGTGCAAAAACGGATCAGAACAAAATATGCAAATGAGATTGTGACTCATGCAAATGAGTCCCTCATTAGCATATATTTTTTGCCAAGAAAACTCGTAGTGTAGATGTGGCCCTAGTGGCCTAGATTTTTGCCTTCAGAGGAGTAATCTTTTGACTGTCTGAAAGCTTTCTCATGCAATGCTATGCACTAAAAAGCTGCCTTGGAATGGGTGAATTCTAAGTTAACTGTCAATATTCACCTGCGGTCTGGATCCTTCTAATAAGCAGTAGTTTCCAGATCTAGAAGTCCAGATGTCACAGAACCGATTTTGGTACATTGGTGATCTTGATTTCTGGAACTTGGGTCTCAACGTTGCTTCCGCAGAGCCTGAGATCTGTTGGTCTTTTTAAAGGATTGTCTTTTTATTTAGAAGAATTATAAAAATGATCAAAACAGGATAAATGAGTTTGGGGTAACAACTTCATAGTGTTACCTGCTTCTGGTAAGGAGCAGCTTCTAGGCGCTTTTTTTTTTTTTTTTTTTTTTTTTTTAATTTAAATCATGGCTCACTTATAGCTTTGACTTTCAGATTTCTTCAGTGTGAATCTCTGCAGAAATAGTTCTAATCATTGTTTCACTCTGCAGTGTTATCACAGTATAGATGCCACTTAAGTTTTGTTTAAAACTTGTTACTGTAACTATCTTAGGTACTAAGAGTAACATTTTAATTTAGAAAGTCAAGTTAACAATTGGGTGTGGCAAAATTTCTAAGCAGTAACTTGCAGGACACTTGTACGTTTGTCAAATTTTATTGGCCTAAGGTGGCTAAGCGTTGTCTTTATTTTGTAAACTGCTTAACGGTAAAATTTAGGAAAGATTATGTTCAGTGGTGCAGAATGGTATAGTAGTGTGCTTTTCTTTATATTCCACAATATTGATCCACATTTAATTGCAGAATTCCAGGCTTTTCGTGTCTGCAAAGTCACTTTTTCAGCCAACAAAGTAGACTGAGGGACACGATACGTAAAGGATCCTGTACACAGAATATTTCAGTTGTGTGTAAAATATTAGCAATATTTCCTGCACTCTTTCCCCCGAACCTATTGCAAAGGATTCTGCAGGAGGCTAGATATCAGTCCAGATTTGTGTTTTTTAAATAGGAGGTCATGCAAGTGAGGCTCTTTTCACATGGAAGACTCTGTTGCATGAACATGGCTGCCAATCTTCACAATAGGGTGTGTCCTTCCATTGTCGGTTGGTTCTTGGTGACAACACTACAAGAAGTCTCCAGAAATTTCTGCTTCTGTATGTACTCCATTCAGAAGTTTCTGCTTTTATGTTGTTCTAATCTGGAGGGTTTTTTTAGTTAAATATGAAGTGTATCTCTTAGCTACAATACTGCTTCTTCCCTGAAGACCAAGCAGTCAGTATTTTCTGGGGAAGAACTCTGATGCTTTTGAGAGAAGTCTGAATAATACCTGCCAAACAACTGATTTTTAACAGGGTAACCTTGAGTAATGAGTTTGTGGAACCTTGTCAGTTTTCTCTCTCAGTATTAAATTTTCTTACCCTATCTGCTTTAAGCATGTTAAGAAGCAAATAAATAGCTAATTGTGTATTTGATAGAAATTCTATTGACTAAACAATTAGTTGATAAGGAAGGAAGCCTCCAGGAGTTATCCTCTGCAGTTTAAATGTAGTGGGAGCCGGGCAACCTGCCTACCCAGCTCTTACTATATTTAAACTGCATGGCTATGTCTTCGCTGGTGGTGGCTTGCACCAGAAATATGCAATGAGGCTAAGCGTAGAATATTGCCGAGCCTCATTTGCATACCTAATGAGCCACCATTTCTGCAGAGGAGGCTCTTGCGCCAGAAGGAGCATCTACACTGCCCCTTCTTGTGCTGCAAGAAAAACCCTCTTGCGCAATGCCGCTACAATTATTATTTTCAGGAATAACGGCATTGCACAAGAGGGTTTTTCTTGCAGCACCTCCTGCAGGGTCCCCTTCTGTAGCCACAAACAGGAAGGGTAGGCAGCCAGTGAGTTTCCACCCTGAGGTGGCAGGAAGCAGGATTCTGTCAAGGGGCTTTGGGTTCCAGCCCTGAGTCTCCATCACAGACCAGTGGGTGTTGGCCTTTGGCTCACCCCCATTCCTGCATTGTCTCTGACCACCTGTTCTCTCCCTATCCATCTCCCCATCCAGCGCTTCATTTGCCCCCAGCTTGCCAGGGTTGTATAAGTCTGGTGTGAAAATTTGATATTTATATTAATACCACTTTTCACATCCTTCCAGCTATGTCTTCTATGAAAAGAAATAGTAATAAATATTAGTTTTCGTAGCAGCAGACTTAGCAAATATTTTTAAAAAGGCAATTAGACTTCTTAGCTAACAAGTTTTCTTTTAAGAAAAGAAACAAAAAAAGCTACAGAAAAGATAAAGAAATACAAATAACACTTGTTGTTTCGATCCAGTAATGAACAGAGACAAGATGATTTTAGGCCCACAGTTTAAACACTAAAGTCCAGTCTTCGCTACACCCGGAAGGTTGGTTTTAGGTACGTAACTCCAGGCAAGGAAATAACATAGCTGGAGTCAAAATTCCTTAAGCTGAGCTTGACACCATCTCCATAGCAGTAAGTTGACTGGAGAAATGTGACAGCAAGGAGTACCAGCATGGATGGGGGCACCCAGGAGCACTCAATTTAGCAGATCTTTACTAGACAAGCTAAACTGAATGCTGGAAAATCAACCACCACAGCGTCTGTCTTTCTGCAAGTGGAGATATGGCCTATGGAACCAAACTTTTTAAAGCGCAGAGCACTGATGTGTTGGGCATCCACACTTTGAGGATCAGGTCCCTTGTTTAGATGTTTAATTGTGTACTTTGGCCACTATTTAAAAATATGCCTAAAGTCGTCCTATTCCAAGAAATGTAATTCAAGTAATTGTTCTGCATGCTCCTCTAATAGGTTTTAACTGTTTGTTCTGTCCAAAATGTGGAAAATGTAGGTATGACCTTAAATAAACAGAATCTCAAACATATATTTAAAGAACCTTTTCAACCTTGACTTCAAATCCAGGGACATATATGCTCTATGTGTGGCCTATCCAGAACCTCTTGGAGAGAGACTTTATACTGAAACTAAATTTTTTTTGGAAAATCATGTACGCCATTTGCACAAGGTAATGATGGCATGCCTAAATGTATTCAAGTTTTCTCACAGTATGATACAAATCCTGTGTGTATAGATACAGCTGACAGGTTAAAAGTACGTATTTTAGTTGCATTCACTGGTCCTTAAAGGGAGTATAAAACTGTCATAACTCAAAATCTCGCTTGTTGGCTGAAGAAGATTATAATGCATTTAGTGTGACTAGATAATTTTAACTAAAATATTATGAATATTTCTCAAACTATATTTTTATATATTTTTTTGGGCGGAAATAGTTGTAAATGGAGGGAGGGCAGAGAAGGAAGCACAAAAACACAAAGGCAAAAGAACACAATTACATTACCAAAACATTGTTCAATTGCGTATTTACATTAGTAAATGTTTAATGAGGCTATTTCCATAATCCATTTTTTTGTCATCTATTCACTGGGTGTATGAAACTATACAGGCAGTCCCCGGGTTACGTACAAGATAGGGACTGTAGGTTTGTTCTTAAGTTGAATCTGTATGTAAGTCGCAACTGGCGTCCAGATTCAGCCGCTGCTAAACTGATCGGTTTCAACAGTGGCTGAATCTGGACGCCAGTTCTGACTTACATACAGATTCAACTTAAGAACCCCAGGCATCCCCAAGTCAGCTGCTGCTGAAACTGATCAGCGGCTGATTCCAGGAAGCCCGGGGCAGGGGCTTCCTGTAGTCAGCCACTGGTCATTTTCAGCAGCTGCTGACTTGGGAACACCTGGGGCAGAGCAGCTGGGGTGCTGCTGGGTTGGTCCCGTGGCGCCCAGAGCGGCGCTACGGGACCAACCGGCAGCGCTCCAGCTGCTGTACCACAGGCGTCCGGAGCAAAGCCGCGGAGCACGGGGGCAGCGGGACAGCCCAGACGTGCCGTGGCTATCCTGCTGCCCTCGGGCTCCGTGGCTTTGCTCTGCTCTGCTCCCTGTCCCCCAGGTCTGCAGACCGGGGGGGGGGGGAGCAGAGCAGAGCGGCGGGGCTGTCAGCTGGCTGCGCGTTCCGCCACTTTGCTTCCTCTCCCTGGTCTGCTGGAGACCAGGGAGAGGAAGTGCCCCGTTCGTAACTGCGGATCCGACATAAGTCGGATCCGCGTAACTCGGGGACTGCCTGTATTTCTTCTAGCTTATTGTCTAAATTTGAGTTTCCTGCTCCACGAATTGTTCTTAGTTTTAGGCACTGGTTGACCTCTATGCCAAACGTTTGTGTAGGTACAAAACACAGGGGAAAAAACCAAACAATAAAGATCTTTAACCATCCCACTCCCTGAAACTAAGCAGATGGACAAAGATTGAAAATGGAGGTAGGGAGGAGGTGGAGAGGTTAGGCAAGAAAGGTGAAAAGAAAGTAACATATTCGTTCCCATCCCCTAGGGATGGATTAAAGATTTTTAGAAAAGTCAGACCAACTCTTTAACATTTTAGAGAATGACCTCCAAAAATTTGAATAACGCTTAATTCTTGGACCATCTGGTTTTTCTTTTTAAGTAGAGTTGTGAATAGTTTATGCTAAGGCATTTAATTTGATCTTTGTTTTCCTAATATAGTGGCTCTGAATACTTAGTTACAGTGAAGACATTTAATATCTATACTGCATTGTTAGTGTACTGTACTAACAGTACTGCCCAGAGGTTATATCCCCATAATTAGTTGTTTGTTCTTGCTCTTACTTGTACTTGGAGTCAATAAGAGGGTGTTTTGGTTGGTTTTTCCCCAAATAGCTCAACTTTGCCTTTCCTTCACTTTATTCTGTCAATTAATGAGAACAGTTGTCTCTTTCCTGTCTCCTTGAGGTGGGAATTTAGAAAAAATTGAAGTGATTTTAATTGTAGTTCTCTCTCAAGTCATCTTCACCTTCATGTTTCTACTTATTTCTTGTGACGTGATGCCTCCTATTGAAATTTGTAAGGGTTGAAAAGGCCACTTTCTATAGAACTATCTAAACCTGTGGTATCTAACCAGTTCTGCTATAGAGAACTAGCCACTCAACCTGCCAAATAGCCACATGTGGCTCGTGTATTAAACACCATGGGTCTAAACTGTCAAATTTGGGACTCATGGTTTGCCACCACTTTGAGATTAGAAATTGCTAACTTCTGTCTGTTACACATTTTCCATCCTTTTACCCAGCAGTACAGCTGCAAAGTTGGTTGATTATGGGCCCTTACATTTTCTGGCATCAGCAGATCTCTAGAAGTAGTAAAATTTACTACTCGAGGAAGGTGTTTGATTCTCTTGAGAGTCATTTTAAATCTTAGAAATGTCCTAAGAAACTTATGTAATGAAGTCATTTGCTTGAAGACACTAGACAAAGAATAGGGAAGTATAGAGCTAATTACTGGTAAGTAAAGAAAATGTTACCTTTTGGTATTTCTTTACCATTAATACAAATAGGTACTATATTTATAACTATCTTGTGCGTGCACACGCGCACACACACGGTATGCATAGGGCTTCTGATTTAACTGATAGGACATGAGGGTTGTTCATATCTCATCATGTTTTTAAAATAAGCACTGAAAATAACACGTGTTTTAATTTAATTAGAAACTTGATCTTTCTCCCTGCTTTTTTGCTGGATTATTTCCTTAAATTTGGTCATGAGGTATTTATTATCAGATGATCTGGAAAGGGCTGAATAAAAGCAGTTGAGGTTTTTCTATATTAAGAAATTCTTTTATTATTTTAATAGGGAGAGAGAAGGGAATATATTGAAACTCAAGTAGTTGGAACATTACTTTTTAATAGACTGAAAGTTTACAATGAGTGATGTTTAGAATTGAGCATCCCTCTCCTGTCAAATTTGAAACTATAATGCTAGGCATTCTAGGTGTGGTGTGTTGAGGTAATTACATCATGAAAATTATCTCTGCATTATTTTAGATAATAATGGACCTGCAGTCAAATCCGGTAGTTTGGAGCCCCTTTGAGGTTGGTGGGGCTCCACATGGGCCAGCAGATCATAGCATAATGTTTGGGTCCTTCCTTTCTGGCAGCTTGTCCTCAAGCTGTTGTCTTTACAGTGATTTGTATAAGGTAACTTATTCTTTATATGAATTAAAGTCTACTCAAAGAATTGGGTCCTTGTTCAACAAAAGACAAACACATGCTTAATCGTCTCTGAGGTCAGCAGCATTGTCTGTTTTCCTGAATTGAGGACTGCTCAGAGTCCTAGTAAAATAAACGAAAGGGCTTGTATAAACTAGGAAGTTACAGGCTTCAGCTACGCTGACATAGGTGAAGTGGTGTGGACGCGGTTGTACTGGTATAAATTTTTGCTACACAGGTATAACTGTTTTGCTTCTGGAATGTGACTAGATAAAGTAGTGTAGCACACTTTTATATTCGTATAATTGTCCACATTAGCATTTACAGTATAAACTAGTTCAGTAAACCCATAAATCTGTAACTGAAAAACTTTCTAAATCACATTAAAACTTCTACAAAGTAGATAGACCTACTATAATGTTAGTTTTGAAAGGTGTATGGTCACAACTGTCACTCATTTTTATAAACTACAAAACCTTGAAGACCTGAGAATTACATCTAATTGCTAGAAGTTACATTACACGGTATGGCACTGGTTTAGCAGAGGTTTATAAAATTAACAATTAAAATCTTAGGATAGTCCTTGGGGTTTCATTTTGATCCTTAGTGTTTCTAACAAAGCAGTGAGATTAAACATTAAAAAAAGTGCCAATGTACTGAATATTCAGACTCACCTCATTGTAAATGTTTGTTTACATTAATGCTTCTCATATTAAAACAGATCAATTAAAGCTATACCAGTGGTGGGCTACCTCCAGGCCACTTGTGGTCCATCAGAGTAATCTGATTGTCGGTTGTGAGACACTTTGCTGATGTTGACTGGCTGCAGGAAGTGGCAGCCAGCATGTCCCTGCACTCCCTTCACCTGTGGGCACTGATCTTACAACTCCCATTGGCAGGGAGTGTTGAACTGTCACCATTTGGAGCTGTGACAGGGGTAGAGGGCAGGTGCCTGTGCCAGGTCAACATGAGCAAACTGTCTTGTGGCCCGCGTTCAGATGACCCTGATGTAGGGGGCAACCTGTATTCAGCCCTGCTCCTATACTCATCAAATGCTTTCCAATCAACCACTTCTACCAAAACAAATAGGAAAACTATCATTGCATTTTAGAGAGCAATTGTATCCCCAACAGAATCTTCCTATATTACAACTGGTTTATCAGAAGCTGGGTAACTTCTTAGATTGGTTCCTGTATCAAATCACAGGAGGCAAACACTTCTCTCCAGAAGTGAAAAATATTCCATGCATCAGCATCTTAAATAGTACCATTGTAAACTCCTGAAGATGTAAGGACTGTCTCAGTTTGTCCTTGTGGCCTGAAACATTCTACTGAAGCTCAGTAGTCAACTGATTACTGTATACTGTCAAAATTGCATGTACAGTGTATATTACATCTATACACTATTTTGCCATTGTTTGGAAGCAAGCATTTATAACATAGCATTTTTTCCTTCATAGTGTGTTCTGGAATCTGAAGAACAAGTACTGGTTATGTATCATAGATATTGGGAAGAATACAGTAAAGGGGCAGACTACATGGACTGTTTGTACAGGTAAATTTTGCCAAAGTTTTTAAATTCAGTAACTGAAAATCACTGGAGTAAGAAAGTTTGAGAATCATTTGTATACAGTTGACTAAAGAATGCTGTAGAGGATGAGATGGTGGTTGCTTTAGCCACTGGTTAGAACATGGCCCAGATTGCTAGTGGCTAGAGAGTTACTTGATGATAGTCTATACGAAATAAGATTCTCAATTAGTATTTAGTGCAGTGATTCCCAAATGGTGCTCTAGTGATGATTTGTGGAACAGATGCTAGTAGTCTATGGAAAGCTGTCTGGCTTGGTTGCACCAACTCCCTCCTTTGTTTCTACATGTTACCCTACATTAAAGGTAACGGGGGAACTCTGTGTAAGCTTATCTCTGTCACTCACGGAAGTTGGTCCAATAGAAGATACTAGCTCATTCACCTTCTCTCTGTAGTTCACTGTTGTGTGTTCAAAAAATATTGAGTCACTATCTGCACAGTTTAGATCCCTTAACAACCTTATTTACTCCAAGGTTATCCTCTTAGGGTTGCGACTGATTCCTGCCTTTCTGCTCTCTGGGGCTCCCTACAATCCTGTCTTGGTGGGCTAGATCATCAGAATTGGGGTTACCACACCTTTGCACAGCAACCCAGACACTGAACCAGTGTAGGTCTGGGAGGGCTCAACTATGAGGGTCCAGCACCCAGGAAACCAACCCCCAAAAGGCAGAGGTAGAAATTAACTAAGTGGAAATACTTCATTATACTACTCAAGTACATTTTTTCCAGTATTTGTACTTGACTCAAGTACAGGCAGTCCCCGGGTTACGTACAAGATAGGGACTGTAGGTTTGTTCTTAAGTTGAATCTGTATGTAAGTCGGAACTGGCATCCAGATTCAGCCGCTGCTGAAACTGATCAGTTTCAACAGTGGCTGAATCTGGACGCCAGTTCTGACTTACATACAGATGCAACTTAAGAACCCCAGGCATCCCCAAGTCAGCTGCTGCTGAAACTGATCAGCGGCTGATTCCAGGAAGCCCAGGGCAGGGGCTTCCTGTAGTCAGCCACTGGTCATTTTCAGCAGCTGCTGACTTGGGGACACCTGGGGCAGAGCAGCTGGGGTGCTGCTGGGTTGGTCCAGTGGCGCCCAGAGCGGCGCTACGGGACCAACCGGCAGTGCCCCAGCTGCTGTACCACAGGCGTCCGGAGCAAAGCCGCGGAGCACGGGGGCAGCGGGACAGCCCAGACGCGCCATGGCTATCCTGCTGCCCTCGGGCTCCGCGGCTTTACTCTGCTCTGCTCCCCGTCCCCCAGGTCTGCAGACCAGGGGGAGGGGGAGCAGAGCAGAGCGGCGGAACGCGCGGCCAGCTGACAGCCCAGACGCGTCTGGACTGTCAGCTGGCTGCGTGCTCCGCTCTACTTCTCCCCCCCCCCCCCCCCATGGTCTGCAGACCAGGGGGAGGGGGAGCAGAGCGGAGCACAGCAGAGCAGCGGAACGCGCGGCCAGCTGACAGCCCAGACGCGTCTGGACTGTCAGCTGGCCGTGTGCTCCGCTCTGCTCCCCCTCCCCCTGGTCTGCAGACCAGGGGGAGGGGGAGCAGAGCAGAGTGAGCGGAGCAGAGCAGAGCGGCAGAACGCGCGGCCAGCTGACAGCCCAGATGCGTCTGGTCTGTCAGCTGGCCGCGCGTTCTGCCGCTTTGCTTCCTCTCCCTGGTCTCCAGCAGACCAGGGAGAAGTGCCCCGTTCGTAACTGCGGATCCGACGTAAGTCGGATCCGCGTAACTCGGGGACTGCCTGTAATTTATTTTTGTGGTACTTCAACTCAAGTAGTTACTTTCTTAAAAAAATCGTACTTTTTACTCTACTACAATTTCTGGAAGCACTTAATTACTCACTACAATCATTCTGGTTTGCCTAAGCACAGCTTCATGTGCAAGCATCCAAAAAAACCCGAACAAGTACAATGCCCCAGCCAACGAAGAAACCTTTTAATAGCCCCATCAATACCTTTTCATTCAAAAACAGTATCTCAGCAGGCACTGCCAGCCTGAGACCTGAGCCACTAAGGCGGCTGCCCAGGGTGATGTGCTGAGGGGGCAAATTTGAATAGTGTCATGGACTTTACCTCGGCCCAGCCAGCTAAATAGGAAGGAAGCCCAGCAGCCACCTCAACCGTGGTCAGGGAGGACAGAGGCACTTACTTGTGTCAAGTAAATCCTCTGCTCTGGTGGGAGGAGCAGCAGCAGCGTAGGTGCCCAGGGCAGGAGCTTCCCTTTCTCCCTAGGACAGAGGGCCCCCTGTAGAATCCCTGTGGTGTGAGGGTGGGACAGGCTATGCTGGAAGACGATCAGGGTGGGCAGCTGAGTTTGATGGGGATTAAAGAATTGTCTGTGTGCGCAGCTTCCCTCTATATGCTGGCTGGCTGGGATTTGGAGCAACCCTGCTATATGGGTGTGTGCTAGTGTGGAGCAGGTGTGGGTTTGCAAGTGAAAACAGCGATTGCAAGTGAAAACAGTCGGATCAAAGTATGTTACTAAATTAAAATGAACAAAAATGTTCAATTCTAATCCACTAAGAAACTTGTTACATACAATTTCTTACCTTAATTAGCTTTTCTTATCTCAGGTTAAGAGTTTCAAGTCAGAGTTTATCTTTACTCTTACTTGGGTCTACAGCTTTTTCAGCGTTCTAAGTTGTTAAGTATCCTCTTAGGGTGGACCGGGCATATCAAAGATCAGCTAAAGACAAGGACTAAAAAAAATAAAAAATGATGGCTTCCCATTGCTTAGATTTTTCCCTAGGGCAGTAGTCTTTGTTCTCCTCCCCTCCTCCTGGCCCCATCCCTATAGAAAATTACCAGGTTCAAGATGGATTCCAGTACTAGGTGGCATGGTCACATCTTTTTAGGACCAGCCACAGTTTGGGATTATAGGATAAACAAGACTACAGGCAGTCCCCGGGTTACATACAAGATAGGGACTGTAGGTTTGTTCTTAAGTTGAATCTGTATGTAAGTCGGAACTGGCGTCCAGATTCAGCCGCTGCTGAAACTGACCGCCAGTTCTGACTTACATACAGAATCAACTTAAGAACCCCAAGCGTCCCCAAGTCAGCTGCTGCTGAAACTGATCAGCAGCTGATTCCAGGAAGCCCGGGGCAGAGCAACTCTGCCTCGGGCTTCCTGTAGTCAGCGCTGGTCAGTTTCAGCAGCGGCTAAATCAGGAGGCCTGGGCAGAGCAGCTGGGGTGCTGCTGGGTTGCTCCAGTAGCGCCGCTCCTCGGCACTACTGGACCAACCCAGCAGCACCCCATCTGCTCTGCCCCAGGCGTCCTGATTCAGCCGCTGCTGAAACTGACCAGCAGCGGCTGAATCAGGACCGGAGCAGCTGGGGTGCTGCTGGATTGGACCAGTAGCGCCCAGAGCGGCGCTGCGGGACCTACTGGCAGCACCCCAGCTGCTCTGCCACAGGTGTCCTGAGAAAAGCCTAGTTTGCTGGGGGGGGAGGGGGCGTACTAGCTGCGCCCCCCCCACCCCAGCAGACCAGGAAGACACAGGCGGCAGACTGAGACGCACTGCGGTCCCGCCGCCTGGGTCCTCCGCGGCTTTGCTCCCAGTCTCCCTGGTCTGCTGGAGACCAGCAGACCAGGGAGACGGGGGAGCAAAGCCTCTGAGGACACCGGCAGCGGGACAGCCGGGGGGCGTCTGGGCTGTCCCGCTGCCGGCTTCCCCCGCGGCTTTGCAAAGCCTCGGGGAAGCCGGCAGCGGAGCAGCCCAGGCGCACTTGGGCTGCCTCGCTGCCCGAGCCCCCCCGCCGCTTTGCAAAGCCTCGGGGAAGCCGGCAGCGGAAGTAGGAATAAGAGGTCCTCCGGAAAAGGGCTTTATTCCGGAGGATGGTGCCAGTCTGGACCCTCTTTTCCAGCTTTCCCCAAGCTGGGAAAAAAGTGGCGGCCATGTTTATTTAAATCCCGCGGGGGATATTTAAATCCCCCGTGGATTTCCCTATTCAAAGTTAGAAATTAGCATGCCTTTTCCGGAGAAGGGGCCAGTGTCGACGTAGCCCAAGGGCTTAGTGAAACTGGTTTATTTAACAGTTCATTCAGCTAAAGTAGTTATTCCTTTCCAAACATGCCTAGAAAGAAGTTACTTTGTGCAATCAGAAGAAAAGGCTGCAGCTTTCTCTCCTTCAAACTTTAGCTTTGTTTTTTGTATTGGGGTAGTGCCTAGAGGTCCCAGTTAAGGAGCTTCAACATTGTAGTATAGGCATTGTGCAACATAGCAAAAAGATGATCCTTGTGCCAAAACCTTATATGCACTCGGTGCCTTGTTTTATATTTAAATTATGACACATAGTTGGCTTCAGTACCTAACACACATCATCATAATCCACTAATAAGCAGTAGTCACATCATTCCAGCTGCCTAGTTGCCAAATGTTTGATAGACCTCATAGCAAAGTACGGTAAGGTGAAACTTGCAGTGGTTTTACAGGTAGCATGCATGAAAGAGTGAAGAGCTGATTCAAAAGCTTCATAAAGGGACAGTCAAGATTTGTGGCTTTGGCATAAGACTGGCCTCTCAGTGTATGGGAAATGATAGATAAGGGAGGGAACAGGCTAGAAAGGTCCTTAAAAATGAAGGCACTAGTAGCTTTTCTTTGGAGTGGAGAAAGGGGAGCCCTTGGGTGACTGCAAAAATAGGTGTGGCTTGTCTCCATCAGTCTAGAACGTCTGGATTCAGAGAGTGCCTTGAATAAATAAAAATTGGATGTTATCCTTTCTAAAACTTTCAGTGAGAATTTTTACAATTTGGGATGTCCTTAATGAAACTTCTTGCTTTAAAGATGTTTCTCTGACAAACTTGTAATGTTCCAGAAACATAAATGAGGAATTTTCAGACTCTCATAACATGGACCTGATCTTAATAGGGATATTAAAAAGCAGTTGAGTAACTGAAAATCTCAGTGGTTATGCATGGCAGCATAAAGCTTCTACTTCAGGTTGCACAGTGCACCCAGCTCCCCAGGAGCTCTTGGCTGCTGACCCTGTGCCTGTGGAACCGACTGCACTCCCAGCCCTGCTCCTGGGGAGCTGGCTGCTGCCCTGCACTGCTGGCTCTATTAACAGAGCTCTATATTAGAGCCATCAGTGCAAGGTGGCAGCTGGCTCTTCAGGAGTGGGACAGGAAGTCTGTGTGCAACCAATAAGCTCATGCTTATTGGTTGATGGTTTAAGTAATTATACTGTTAAATCCCTAGATCTTTTTTTTTTAAAAAAAAAAAAGTAATATGCCATTTCCCAGTCCCTATGGCAACTCCACCAAATTTGATTTAATAAAATAATGTATTTTTTAGTTGTTACTCATGCAGTAAGTGTGGTGACTTTTTAAGAAATGTTGTGTTGTCTACTCATGTAGCCTTTCTCACATCTGGTCTCTTCCTTCTCCCTGCTCACCTGAACTTGCTTCCATGGTGCTTTGTCTCCTTTCCCTTTTCCTTTCCTTCTGTCATCTTAATCCTTTCTCTCTGGGTATACTGACCAAGCTCTTTTTTCTTTCTCTCTCTTCTTCCTCTTCTCCCCCCCCCCTTCACCCCAGAAACTTCTCCATGGTATTTGGCAGCTCTGTCTCACTAGTAGCTGTGGCATCATGTAATCAGCTAGCTGTGTGTAAACCACTGACAAGTGCTCTGCAGAGGACACTTCAGAAAGCACTTCAGTGTGGTAGTTGCATGTTCCCATAGCCTTAGTTTCCCACTAGTCTTGTAGTGGCTCTGTATGACATTGACGTTAACTACCTTGAAAAAAAAATTAGCGCTCAGGAAGCTTGCCCTGTATCCTGCAACTTATAACTCTACCTGTTGACTATTCAAGTGGTGCTCTGACTTCTTCAGTCACATCCTCTCTAAGCAGTAACGGAATCTGTCTTCTCATCCTCTCCCTTCCCCGTTGCTGCATAGCCTTCAGCAGTGCAATTTGGGTTGCAGGTGGAGCTGGTCTGGGGTAGCGATGTGAAGGGTTAACCAGTAAGCCTCACCCTTAACAGCTAAGGCTTACCGATTTAAGGTTAATGGGTGGGTGGGCGCTAGAGCAGCTCTCTGTCTGCCATGGACAGGGGGCTGCTCCAGTGCAGCCCAGGCGTCCTGCAGGCAGGGGCTATTCTGGCAGGGCTGGAGTAGCCCTGTCTGCAAGTGGGCCTTCCCCATTTAACTCTCTTTAATTGGTTAACCGGTTAAATAGGATTTTACATCCCTAGTGTGGGGATAGAGCAAATGATTGGGCACAGAGCTGCAGATGGGGGCAGAGTGGAGCAGTGTCTGGGGTTAGAGCAAGATGAAGTGTGTAGTTGGCCCTGGAAGTGAAGCAGGACTGGAAATGTGGTGCTCTCTTCCCTGATCCCTGTGGGTCTGGCCAGGTTTTCTGGGGTAGAAGGGCACGGGGGACTCCAGTTGGTAACCACTGCTTTGTTGAACTCACGTGCATTGAGCATCTGGCTGCAAAACTTGCAAGCGTGCACATAGTTATTCTGTATGAAAGCTATGCAGAAGTGTGTGTGTGTGTGTGTGTGTGTGTGTGTGTGTGTGTGTGTGTAAAGTTGTTGTAGTATTTAGGTCCAATGTACAATGTGGTGATATGTTGCTAGCCTCAGAAATACCACTCAACTACATACCATTTACATTGATCACGATGCAAAAATTCATATAAATATCCACTTATATTATGTAACATAATTGGATTTCACTGCAATTTTGTGTGAGAAACTTCTCTAGAAGAGTTCAATTTTTGAATTTGTGGAATTAAACTAAGACAGCTACTGATGTTAGAGCCATTCCAGTCACTTGGAAAGCGTGTCTCTTTTGGTATATGTGATGAGTCACTTGTGGTGATTGTCTTTTACATTAGAGATGTTAAATAGCATGTAATTGAATTGTTTAAATGAATCAAATATTATCAGTTACATGACTGTTCAATAATCCCTGGAAGAGGGGCTAGCAATCAGTGAGCTCCTGGTCCCTTCCCCAGCGAGCCCTCTGCCACCTCGTGCTGCTGCCTTTCTAACAGAGCTCACTGTGAACAGGGACTGCTCTGTGGGATGCTGAAGCAGCCCCTACCTGTGTAGAGCTCAGACCTCTTGTGGACAGGTTGCTGCTGCAGATCAGCATCTGTCCGTGGTGAGCCTGGGCCTGCTGTGGACAGAGGCTGCTTTGCGGCAGCTACTCCCTCTCCCCCCTCCCCCACATGCCGCTGTCAGAGGCACAAGTGGGGGAGAATTTATGTAGTAAACAGGAAGCCCAGGCTTATTGGTTAGTCGTGTAGTTGTCTGCGCGTTGACATCTTTAATTTACACATGTTGAATCATAGGTTTTTATGAGAGACACTTGATTAAGTAGTAGTACCATTGTTATACACAGGGTTAAAAATGTACATGAGTTTCTGAATTACAATGAGTCAGGTTTTTTAAATCAGTTGAAGCTATATTTTATCCTGTAAAGTTCAAAACCAGTAGTAATGGTGAAAATTTTTGATGCTTTAGAAACAAATATTTTGAGGCTAAATATTTTAAAGATGTGGAACATGGATATAAAGCAGTTGAAGGAAAAAAGCCTGTTTTCACTGTAGCATTGGGATAGTTGCTTCACCTAGGGTACTTCTAGACTACAAGCCTCTTTCAAAAGAGGCTTTTTGGAAAGAGCTCTTTTGAAAAAGCCTCTTTCGAAAGAGAGAGTCTAGACAGCCGCAAGGGTTTTGAAAGCCCTGCTTGCATTCAAAGAAGCCTCTGGTAGTTCAGTTGATGAACATAAAAGCTAAATGAGGAATAGTGTTGAACGCTAAAGCTTATTTTTGTTGTGGTTCTTCTGTAAGCTTTCCCTGATGACTTTAAAAGATGGAACAAAAACAGGACTATGTAGCACTTTAAAGACTAACAAGATGGTTTATTAGGTGATGAGCTTTCGTGGGCCAGACCCACTTCCTCAGATCAAATAGTGGAAGAAAATGGTCACAACCATATATACCAAAGGCTACAATTAAAAAAAAAAAAAAAACCACATGAAAAGGACAAATCAAATTTCAGAACAGAAGAGGGATGGGGTGGAGGGAGGTAAATCTCTGTGAGCTAATGATATTAGAGGTGATAATTGGGGAAGCTATCTTTGTAATGGGTAAAGTAATTAGAGTCTTTGTTTAGACTGAGATGTAAAGTGTCCAATTTAAGCATGAATGACAGTTCAGAGGATTCTCTTTCAAGTGTAGTCTTAAAAGGCCTTTGAAGCAGGATTCAGGTAATCAAGTCGTTGAGACAATGTCTTTTCTGGTTGAAATGGCAAGAAACTGTTTTTTCTTTGTGATCCTGTCTAATATCTGTTTTGTGGGCATTGATAAAGGATAGCACCTAGTGCAAAGAAGTCTAATACTCCATTATAAATGCTGTTGACTCTGAGAGTCTCAAGGTCACTTGCTGTAGTACAGATTGAACATCTCTAGTATTACACCCCTCAGGACCTGACAGGTGCTGAATCAGAGGGGGGGGGGGAGGGGGAGAGGAAAAAAAATATATGAATGAATGTCCACAAGCAGTTAAACCCTGGCAAAACTTTACTTGGGGTTTTTTCCATGTCCATGAGCGGCATAATGTTTTTAAGTGGAAGTGTAGGCCTTAGTTTATTTACTTAGCGGACCCAGCTAAGGATTGTTTTAATATTCATAGGCAAACCCTATTTTATTACCTTCAGTATTAGATTTAAGGAAATAATCTAATGTCTGTGCTGTGTCCTAGCCCAGTAGTAAGGGATGTTGGGTTTTTTGTTTTAATTTCAGTCTTTAGGTGTCCCCTGAGTCTTAAGTTTTTTTCCTGTACCACCGTGTCGTTTGGAGGGATAAGAGAGGATGAGCTTTTTTGGTTTTATTCTGCAATTGGGCCTTAACTTGAGTCCTGTATGGGTGCACTTTTTATTACACAAAGGTAAAATAAAATAGCAGGAAGTCTCTTTTTTAACTTACAGTAATGTTATATGAAATAAAACTGATTGTGCTTGGAATCTTATATTTGAGGTTTCATGGTATTGGTTTTCAAACTCTTTACCATCAGATCAGACTTCTACCAGAAGAAACAAGCTAAGGTCATACATTCATGTGTGTGGGTTTAATGTGAACTAAAATGAAAAAATACAATATTAATGAAACCTGTGCTATATATAGTTACAAGAGCCTTCACATTTACATGCTTCATTGTGCACACAAGAACAAGCTCACCTACTTCAATTTCAGGGTGGAAATACTGACCCAAATTTAAACTGAATAGTGATCCAGTCTACAAGCTAAAGACTTGTTTCCAAGGGAGCCCCTGTCTATTTACAAGATGAGAACATTGCCAGAGGCTGCCTGTAGATAGCAAGACTGTGTGTGACAGGGTTAAACTAGATACATTAAATTGCTATAAGTTAGTTTCTGCAGGGAAGGTGTCACTAGCCTCTGTTTGCTAGAGCTGGGCATGGCCAACAAAGGATGGAACATTTTGGTGAACTGTTCTGTTCATTCCCGCTGGGACGCATGGGATTGCCTGTTGTAAATATACAGTATACTGGGCTAGATAGACCTTTGGTCTGACTCAGCATGACCATTTTTATGTTCAGTAGTTGAAAGTTAAAGCTAGACGGTTTCAGAATAGAAATAAGATGTACATTTTTAATCGCAAGAATAACATTGCAACAGTTTACCATGGGTTGTATAGATTGTTCTTTACTAGTTATTGCAGTGGTCCCCAACGCGGTGTCCACGGGCACCATGGCGCCTGCCGGGGCATTCGTGGCCACCCACCGACAACCTGGGACGGCCCGGCGCACGGGAGGTGCCGGCCCCAGCCGCGCGGCGCTTGGGCGGCTCCAGCCCCGGGGCACATGCGGTTGCTCAGGCGTGTGGTGCTCGAGTGGCGCCGGAGCTGGCCCCAGGCGCGTGGCTCGGGCGGCAGCGCCGGCCCCAGGCCCACGGCACAAGGCGCTCAAGTGGCCCCAGCCCTGGCCCTAGGGCACACGCTGGCACTGGGTGCAAGGGCATCCCCGTCCCCTGGCGTGCCCCCGGATGCGCGGCCCCGCCCCTGGGCGCCCGGCGCATGTGTGGCCCCCACCTCCTGGGCACCCGGCGAGTGAGTGGTCCCACTTCCCGGGCGCCCGGGAGCCTCTAAAGGTTGGGGACCACTGAGTTATTGTAATGTCTAGGTATACCTAAAGCAAAATACAGGACAATGTAGTACTTTAAAGACTAACAAGATAGTTTATTAGATGATGAGCTTTTGTGGGCCAGACCCACTTCCTCAGTCCAAATAGTGGAAGAAAATAGTCGCAACCATATATACCAAAGGATACAATTTTTTAAAAAAAAACACATATGAAAAGGACAAATCAAATTTCAGAACAGAAGGGGAATGCGGTGGCGGGGGGGAGAAGGTAAATGTCTGTGAGCTAATGATATTAGAGGTGATAATTGGGGAAGCTATCTTTGTAATGGGTAAGATAACTAGAGTCTTTAAGACACCTGTGCAAAGTGTCGAATTTTAGCATGAATAACAGTTCAGAGGATTCCCTTTGAAGTGCAGTTTTAAAAGGCTTTTGAAGCAGGATGCAGGTAATTAAGTCATTGAGACAATGTCCTTTCTGGTTGAAATGGCAAAAAACCGTTTTTTCTTTGTGATCCTTTCTAATATCTGTTTTGTGGGCATTGATCCTTTGGCGAAGTGTCTGAGATGTTTGTCCAATGTACATAGCAGACGGACACTTTTGGCACATGATAGCATAAATTATATTTCTGGATGCGCAGGAATATGTGTTCTTGATCTTATAACTCACTTGGTTAGGTCCAATAATGGTATCAGCAGAGTGAACATGTGGACAAAGCTGGCAACAGGGTTTAACACTGCACTTGAAAGGGAATCGTCTGAACTCTTGTTGATGCTAAAATTCGACACTGCGCGGGGGTCTTAACGAAGACTCTAATTATCTTACCCATTACAAAGATAGCTTCCCCAATTATCATCTCTAATATCATTAGCTCACAAACATTTATCTTCCCCTGTCCCCCGCATCCCTCTTCTGTTCTGAAATTTGATTTGTCCTTTTCATATGTGTTCTTTTTTTTAAATTGTATCCTTTGGTATATATGGTTGCGACTATTTTCTTCCACTATTTGATCTGAGGAAGTGGGTCTGGCCCACGAAAGCTCATCACGTAATAAACCATCTTGTTAGTCTTGTAAGTGCTACATAGTCTGCTGTAGCTGAAGCAAAATACAAGACTAACACTGCTACATTTCTAGGTATACCTAGACTTCAGTAAGGTGTTTGATACGGTCTTGCATGATATTTTTATCAGTAAACTAGGTAAATACAACTTAGATGGGGCTACTACAAGATGGGTGCATAAGTGGCTGGATAACCATACTCAGAGTAGTTATTAATGATTCACAATCCTGCTGGAAAGGCATAACAAGTGGGGTTCTGCAGGGGTCTGTTCTGGGACCGGCTCTGTTCAATATCTTCTTCAACAATTTAGATATTGGTATAGAAAGTACGCTTATTAAGTTTGCAGATGATACCAAGCTGGGAGAGATTGCGACTAATCTGGAGGATAGGGTCATAATTCAAAATGACCTGGACAAATTGGAGAAATGGTTTGAGATAAATAGGGTGAAGTTTAATCAAGACAAATGCAAAGTGCTCCACTCTACGAAGGAACAATCAGTTTCACACATACAGAATGGGAAGCGATGGTCTGGGAAGGAGTATGGCAGAAAGGAATCTAGGGGTTATAGTGGACTACAAGTAAAATATGAGCCACAGTGTGATTCTGTTGCAGGGAAAGCAAACACGATTCTGGAATGTATTAACAGGTGTGTTGTGAGCAAGACATGAGAAGTCATTCTTCTGCTCTACTCTGCGCTGGTTAGACCTCAATTGGAGTATTGTGTCCAGTTCTGGGCACCGCATTTCAAGAAAGATGTGGAGAAATTGGAGAGGGTCCAGAGAAGAGCAACAAGAATGATTAAAGGTCTAGAGAACATGACCTATGAGGGAAGGCTGAAGGAATTGGGTTTTAGTTTAGAAAAGAGCAGATTGAGGGGGGACATGATAGCAGTTTAGGTTGGACATTAGGAAAAAGTTCCTAACTGTCAGGGTGGTCAACACTGGAATAAATTGCCCAGGGAGGTTGTGGAATCTCCATCTGTGGAGATATTTAGGAGTAGGTTAGATAAATGTCTATCAGGGATGGTCTAGACCCGTGGTCCCCAACATGGTGCCCGCGGGCGCCATGGCGCCCGCGGGGGCATTTCTTTGCGCCCGCCAAGTGCTCAGGGCTGGCCTGGCCCCGGGCACGTGGCGCATGCATGGTGCCAGAGCCGGCGCGTGGCGCACGGAGATCGCCGGCCCCGGGGGCGCCACGGATTCATGCCCCGCTGCGCATGGGGGGCGGGGAGGGGGGGAGAAAGCGCTAGCGTCGTCCCCGGGCGCGCAGCGTTTGGGGGAGGAGGGGGAGTGGAGAGAGCGCCGGCCCCGGGCGCGCGGCGCTTGGGGGAGGAGGGGGAGTGGAGAGAGCGCCGGCCCCGGGCGCGCGGCGCTTGGGGAAGGCGGGGGGGGGAGAGAGCGCCGGCCCCGGGCGCGCGGCGCTTGGGGAAGGCGGGGGGGGGGAGAGAGCGCCGGCCCCGGGCGCGCGGCGCTTGGGGAAGGCGGGGGGGGGGGAGAGAGCGCTGGCCCCAGAATGCGGCTATGGGGGGGGGGGCGCCCAGCAGGCGAACGGCCACGCCCCCTGGCGCCCGGCAACCCCAAATGGTTGGGGACCACTGGTCTAGACAGTATTTGGTCCTGCAAGGAGGGCAGGGGACTGGACTCGATGACCTCTCGAGGTCCCTTCCAGTCCTAGTATTCTATGAGTCTAAGAGTGGACCTTTCCTACAAAGAATACCCTGGTACGTACTTTGTAAAATTCTGTAGCCTTGTTGTTTAATAGGTCAGACTAGATGGAGGTAGGGAAGCTATATTGGGTTGGGTGGGCACTAATACACAGAAAAATCAGTGGGGGGGGGGGGTCTAAACACAAGTGAGAACCAAAAAGAAGACCCACAGTCTCTGATTTGTCCTTCAGTTGAGAAAAATCCACCCCCCCCCCCCCCACTCCTCTTAGCAGTGGCCTTCAAGGAAAAAGACACTTCCCATCAAGTTCCGGCTCCATCAGTGAGACTGGCATAGAGACTCACACCTGGTGTGATATAGTGGGGGTACCTTGCTGGTTGCTATGCTGGGGCTGTGGGTGACCCCCACTGGTTGCTATCTGTAGCAGGACAGGGGATGAGTCACTAGGCAAGGGTGTCTCAACCTGTCCGACCTGCTACCCCCCCAGGGAGAGAAACAAAGGAAGGTGGAATGCCGCCCCTGGCTGGGGGCAGGGCTGGAAGTGTGTATGTTAGTTTCTGTCTGGGAGCATGGAGGAGACAGCCTAGAGAAAGGGGCTGGAATTTAGGGGCCCAGTCTCCTCCATCTCAAGGCCTGCCCTGTAACCAGATTACATTGATGCTGTGCTGTATCCTGGAGAAGCAATAGACTACCTCTAGTCTGGTGGAGTCTGTCCATGCCATTATGGGGGTGCAGGAGACAGGAAAACCCCAATGCGCCATCACACCTGGCCCTTGGGCTGGAGTAACTATTCTGGGGGCCTGGGGCTAGTAAATTTTGTGGAGGCTGTTCAGGCTGTGCTGTGGTACCAAAATGAGAGGTGCATTGTTTGGGAGGGGGCTGCCAGGGATGGGGTGAGGGGTCTAGGTGGGAGGTAGGGTGTAGGAGTAGGGTCAGGATGGTGGTATGGTTGTCTGGGAAAGAGAGGGCAGAGGATTTGGACTCCTGTGTCACCTGTATCCTGGGTGGGCACATGTGGCTCTGCACTGCCTTGCATTTGCAGGCATCTCTCCTCACCCCTCCTATTGACCACAGTTCTTGTCCAGTGAGAGTGATGAGGAGAGAGCTTGCAACACACCACATGGACAGAGCTCCTGTGTGCTGCTATTCCCCTGGCCGGGAGATAGAAAGAAGGGCAACGGCCGTGTGCAGGGCTGCCTCTCTATTCTCCCCTCCCCACCACCACCACCAGGCAGAGCCTGAGCCCCAGTAGTGGGGATCTTTCACTCTAGATAAGCTAGGGCAGGGGGCTGCTGCAAGGAGTGGGGCGGAGGCCTGTGTCTCATGGGTGGATTTTGTTTGTAGTGTTAAAGCTACCATTGCCACCAGGAGCTTGGAGAATCCCTGGACAGGAAATCTTGCTCTGATCTGGCTGCTCTGCTTAGATGCTGGAGATACCCACTTGGAGTTGAAATGGCATGCAAGAAATCTAAAAGCAAATGTCATACAGCATTTTATAATTGTCTAGAATGTAAATTAGAGGCAAGTTTCAACACCTACAGTATTAGTATACCTATTTTGAATTACATGTTCACTCTCAACATGAGGGATTATTGCAGAAGAGATCATTTATCTGCTCAAGGCTCTTGTCAAGCATGCTACTTGCCCTTTCCTCCTCTATAGCAATGTTAAGACCTTAACTGCAAAGTGGATATTAAAAACCACTTTTTTTTACATACCTTGCACTTTGAGGAACATGAAGTTCACTGGTTGCTTGTGACAATAGTACTGCATTCCTGTGAAGTAAACAAAAAAAATTACATTTCATGAATTAGCTCGGTAGTATTTTCTCCATCTTACACAAATAAAATAAAAGGCTATCCCACAACTTCTGAATCGCTTCTGGATTTTATCTAAAGAGTTATTTAAGATAAAGGAAAATGTTGGCACAAGAACAATGGGAATAAACTGGCCATGAACAAATTCAGAAGTAAGATACGACATAAATTGGCAATAAAAAACATTTCTAACTGTCCATCGAAGGTAGGGATGTTAAATATTGGTTAATTGAATAGTTGATTAACTTCATGAATTTTTATTGGTTACTCAGCTATTCTATAGTCCCCAGGCGTAGGGCCGGCAGCCAGTGTTCTCCAGCCCCACTCGAAGAAGCCCCTGTCACTTCACCCCGCTGTGTCTGTATCAGAGGCAGCAGTGTGAGGTGCCAGGTGGGAGTTGGCCCACAAAGGGAGCAAGTTTAAAAACTAGCTCCCCTTGCGGATCAGCTGCCTGTTGCCCTGTCCAGGGCGGGGGGCTGAGCTCCCGGACCTGGCGCAAGCTGAACCTGAGTCAGGCTTCCTGCCCACTTGGCTTATAATACATTTTAAATACATTGACCTTCCTCTGCAGCATGAAGTGCAAGTCACTTACTGGGATAATCTGGGTTTCTCTCTTAATGAATTCCCAGATATGGTGCCTCTTGATCCCTCCTGTACTCTGCTTGTGGTGCATAATAGTTTAGTCTCCTGAGAGTTATAACATTTTCTCTAACTTTGGTTGTTGGATTTAGTATGCAGGGGCTGGATGTTATTGATGGCCTGTAATATACAGAAGTTCAGATTAGTGAAGTCCTGCGTATCCACTATATATCCACAGACCATTTTTTGCCGATAGTGAAGCAGATGCAAGTACCTCCACAGAGCTCCTTGCCACCCCACCGTGCTGCTGGGCTGAGAGGAGGCAGTGCGGGGGGCCAGGCAGACCCCCTGCTCCTGGTGGAAGAGCACAAGAGGTTCACCTCACTCATTCTGAACATCCCTCTGCACGAGGAGCCCAGTGCCAGCACTGACCTGGCTCAGGGAGATATGCTGCTCACCCCTCACTGCTGTTCTGGCACTACCAGCTACTGCAGCTGAGAGCATGCATGGGGGAGGTCAACTGCCCTGCTCCAAGTAGAGAAGACCCAGCTTTGCAGTGCTGGATCTATGGGGGAAGTGGGGCTGGAATTCTGGGACAGATAGGGGACAGCACCCTGGGCACAGGCTGGGCTACCTGCCCCTAGCTCTCCCAGTCTCTGTGAGCACCTGGGGTGCTGGAATACTCCTGACCGCCTCCTGCAGGGCAGGTAATTTGGTGTCAACAGTGAGGGCTCCTGGCTTGCTGGGGTAGCCCTGGGGGTAATGCATGTTTGAGCCTGAGTGGCAGGGGCTGTCCGCCACCTGCTCTTTGCACCACATCCCATCCAGTAGCTCAGGCCCTTCGGGCAGCACCAAAGTCCCTACCTCATGGCCCAGCTCAGCAGTTCTGACTGCATTCCTAAACAGCAGGGCCTACGCCTGCTATGGGCATTGAAGCGGACAGGACCCCAACACTGTACCCTTCCACGCTGCTGTGATATGACAGAAGGTACTGCTGCTTGGTGCTGTCATTCATGAGCGCCCAGCAACAGCACCAAACAATGCAACATCCATTCCCTTCCTCCCACCGCTTCTTAAGACCTTGCCTCCATGTTGTCCCTTTGCCCCCAGCCTCTGCTTTCCTGCAAAACTCCCGCCCCTCTGTGGGGCTACGTCTGCACTGGCATGATTTTCCGAAAATGCTTTTAATGGCCAATCTAGGCACAGCTAGAAAATGGCGATCGGGGCTTTTTTTTGCGGAAAACACTACTGTGCTGTCTACACTTGCCCTTTTGCGCAAAAGTCTTTCGGAAAAAGACTTTTGCCCGAATGGGAGCAGCATAGTATTTCTGGAAAAGCACTGACGATCTTACATGAGATCGTCAGTGCTTTTCCGGAAATTCAAGCGGCCGGTGTAAACAGCTGGCAAATTTTTCCGCAAAAGCAGATGATTTTGTGGAAAAACTTGCCAGTCTAGACACAGCCTGGGTGCAGATGCAGATGAAGGTAAAACCCAGCTAGTGAATCGGATGAAGGGTTGAGCCTGGCAGATGTGGATTGGAGGCAGATGCACTTTTTTTATGTCCACACAGGACTCTACAGATTAGATGATGTGGTGATCGCTGCTGGCCTTAAACTTTGATTCTGTGACATTGGAACAGTCATCCAACGGTTGTGCCAATTTTCTGTCACTTGTAATTTTAAAGTAAACATATGCTGTAGTTCAAATGAATTAACTCAAGGGAGGCCCTGCAGCCTTTGTTTTAATAGAAGTGGTCTTATCTATGAAATACTGTCATTTTCAAAGACATCTACACTCTCATTTGTGTGGTTACAAATGTGTTGGAGTATTTGGCCTCTTGCATGTTTTGTGCCCTAGAGCTTGATTGAAATGCTTGTGTTTCCACAGGTACCTCAACACGCAGTTTATTAAGAAGAACAAATTAACTGAAGCTGATCTTCAGTATGGCTATGGAGGTGTGGATATAAGTGAACCACTGATGGAAATAGGAGAGGTAAATACAGCACAGCTGACAGCCACCATGGGCTCCAGGGCAAGGTGTGGGGGCAGGGCCAGAGCACTAGCCTTCAGTGATGCCTGGACTATGGTGTGCCTGCCTTCCATCTGTTCCAACCTTTAGGGCCACACGGAGCACCGCTCCGGTGACCATTCAAAGAGGCCTGGGACTACTGTGGCAATGTCAGCTACTGCTCCCTTTGTGTCACAGGGCCTCTTCTCTCCCCCATTGACAGGCATTGATAAGTGCCTCTGAAAGTAATTATAAGGAGTGAACATAAACGGTACATAACACCTTGTATATTTCAGTTGTGTTTTTAAACCATGATTATACACCTTTTTAATTTTAAAAATCTATAGCTTGACTTTCAGTGGTAGTATTCCAAGTATTTGGCACCTTGGAAAATCAGGTTAAAAAGTTTTATAGAGGACTTGTCAGTTACTTACCTGAAAAGCAAAATAAAATGAGCAGAACCTGTGGCTGGGAGAAATCCAAATAGGTATGGCTCTGGGTAAAATATCGTTGATAAAGTAGACCTGGGATTTGTCAAAGGAAGGAATTAGGAATGGAAAAAATAATGGGAGTGCTGTTAATACCTTCTTAGATCTTGCTTCAGTTTGTGGATTTTTAAAGAACTTATTTATTATGGGATAACTTTTCTGTGGTATTTGTATTTTGATAGCTAGCATTAGATATGTGGAGGAAATTAATGATTGAGCCACTGCAAACCATCCTCATTCGAATGCTCCTGCGAGAAATCAAAAAGTGAGTGCTTTCCTGTTTTTATTAGCTACAGTGTCTTTAACCTGGTCTAAAGTTATTGTGGGGGGGGTGGGGGGGTGTGTGTGTGTGTGTGTGTGTGTGTGTGTGTGTGTGTGTGTGTGTTTTTGTAATGGTTTACTTACAGAGGCTCGTGAATTCATTGTAGTTCAGCTAAGCTGCTCCTTATTTTAGTACAAGCCTCATCTTTCGAACATGCTGATATTACCTCATTAATGTATCAAAAGCTTTAGCTGTTGAAAACATAAACACTTTTGTTGCAATTTACTTTTGCACAAAAAGAATGAGGTGGAAAATGTAAATGTCTATAATGAGGCCTGGAAGAATTTGATGATGTTATTTGGTAATTCAATTGTGAATACAGTAAAACTCCAGTTGTCTGGCATCCAGTGGTCCGGCACTCCTGCTAGTCCAGCACCACCTGGAACCAGCAAGTGCTCCAGGCAGCCAGACAATTGGAGCTGCTCTGCCCCGGATTCCCAGAGTCAGCCACTGGTCAGTTTCAGCAGCGTCTGACTTGGGGATTCCCGGGGCAGAGCAGCTGGGGTGCTGCCAGGTTGGTCCTGCAGTGCCACCTCCCCATCCCTCCCACCCCAGACCCTTCATAGCCCCCCCCCCTTCCGATAGTCCGGCATATCTGATAATCAGGCATCCCCTGGCTCCTAAAGGTGCTGGATTATCGGAAGTTTACTCTATTGATTTCTCTTTTTAATTTTTTTTTTTTCTATTTAAATAAATTTCCAGTTTCACACTGGAGCTGCAGGGGTCTGCTATGTCCAGTACTGGTGACACTGGATCTTTGCAGCTGCAAGGTGCACAGAAAGCTGCCACTTTGGCAGGGCAGAGCAGATGCAACTGAGGGAAGCCGCCCTCTTACTGAATGCCTTCTTTCTAGGGATGGTCCCCACACGCCTAGCTGTTGTGTGAGTGAGTGGGACTATGACAGTGGGGTTGTGGGAAGTTGTCTGTGGAGCTGATTTCTTGTAGGTCCAAAGTTTGCAGGAGGTTGTGCTTGCAAATATAACTACTGGGTTGTGTGTGTGTTTTTTTTTTAATCAATTTCACTGTCAGGTGGTACAATGTTTACTGAGAACTAACTGTTCAAATCAAATCCTGGCCAGCCTAACTATAGTTCAGACGGACTGTTCTTTAGTATCTAATACTTGAGACTGGAACTCTGATTTCTCCTCTTCTAATGCTTAGTTGAAGAGAAACCTAGAGCTATATATTGTTTGTGGCTCACATTATTCATCTGTGTAATGGAGATGTTTACCTACTGCATATCAGGAAGAATCTTGTGAAGGTTAGTATTTCTGCACTGGTTGAATATAGTCACATGAAACACTTTGAACTGGCTTAATAGTGTACCAGTAAGTATTAGTAGAGGTTGAACCTCCCTTGTCAAGAACCCTCGGGACCTGAATTGTCCCGAACAACGGGGTTTGGCAGACGAGGGGAGGTCAAGGCTTCCTACCTGTAGCTGTAGGCTCTGCTGCCAGTGGGGCTGCATTCCCTGCTGCCTACCGCTGTCTCCAGTCCCACATGGTTCCAAGCCTCTCTGGGGCTGTGTCCCCCACCATGCCAGTCCTGGATTGCGGTTGTCCCCACTGCACCCTCACCATGATGCTGGTCTGGGCTGCGTGCCCAGCTGACTCGAGCCCCAGCTGGGGCTAGGGATGTAATAGTGAAGTCAGTTAACCAAGAAGCAAAAGCTTATAGGTTAATGCTATAGACTACACATATTGTCCTCCTCCTCCCCCCCTGCCAGTAAATTTTTTAGCAGGCTGGTAAGCAGCCCAGCTCAGTCCTGCTTTGCAATGGATCCAGGGCCAACCCCTGAAGCAGCTCTGCATTTCAAGTGTATTAGGAGCCAGGTGAGCAGACAGTCCGGCTCAGTCCCAGCTCATGCCTATCTGGGAGCTCAGAACCCCCCTAGACAGGGGCTGCTGCCACCCCATATTGCTGCCTCTTCATCACACAGGACACCACACACCACAGGACAACAGGCAGCAAGGGTAGCGCAGGCAGCAGCACAAGGTGGCAGGGGACTCCTCGGGAGTGAGTCCGGGAGCACACTGGCTGCCGGCTCTGCCCCCAGGGACTATAGCATAGTCCACCAATGGATAAAAATTTGTGAGGTTACTCAACTATTCAATTAACTGATACTTAACATCCCTAGTTGAGGCTGAGGTCCCTGCCACTAGACTGCACTTCTGGACCACACCAGCCCTGACTGAGGCTATGCTTCTCACAGTGCCAGCCCCAGCCGAGGCTGCACCACTGGCCACCGACCCTGCTACCTTCTCTCCTGGCTCAGGCTGTGCTCCTTGCTACTGGCCCTAGCCAGGACTGTGCTCTCCCATGCACGGCCCTGCTGGGGCTGAGCTCCCCACTGCCAGCCCAGCCTGATAGACCACAGATGTTGCCTGGCCAGAGAGTACTGGATTTTAGAGGTTCAACCTGTATTTCACCTTGCTCCTTTCAACTGGATTTTATGAAAATCTGCTGTTGACAGATAATATAGCTTTCTAAAATGTTATTCCAAACCCTGTAAGATATTTAATAATGTTTAGCACTACTGAAGGCCACTTCTTCTAGAGCCAACATGAACATTGATTCAATGATAAATTGGATGTTACATAATAATGATAATATCTTAACACTTATTACTCTGAACAAGAGTCATAAAGGTATACAGGTTGGACCTCCCTGGTCTGGCACCCTTGGGACCTGAGCAATCCTCTGGGAAGGTCCTCTTCCCCTCAACCTGCTTCCTGTCCCTGCTCCTGGCTGGACTACACAGCTTCCCTGCCCCTACTACCATAACTGCTGCTTCAGCTGGCTCGGCAGCCAACCTGCTACCATAACTGCTGACCTGCTGTGGCCCCAGCTGGGTTACCGCATCCGCAAACGAGCTTCCCCTGCGGGGCTGCCGTGGCCAGGCTGACACTGCTTTCCCCACTGCCAGACCAGCATGCAGCCCCCATCAGGTTGTCTCAGCACAGCCCCAATGCCAGGTCAGCATGCATGGACTGCCTTAGCCCCAGCTGGGTTGCCGAGCTGCTTATTCCTGGCCCCGCTACCACCAGCCTTGCCTTGCACAGGGCTTTCAGCTACTGGTCTTCCAAGCATGGATGTTGCCAGACCAGAAAGTCCTGGTTTAGGGAGGTGCAACCTGTATCATTTAGTAGTATAGAAGTTTCTGTGTAGTTACAATAAGTCTGAACAGCATGGATTCTCATCTTGATTATTTATTAGCTGACCTGAATGTGAATGATGCTACTGAGATAGAGGGGCCTGATCAATGAAAACAGGCTATTTCCTTGGAAGAGGATGCTGACACACTTATTAGAAAGGGCTGTTTATTGTCAATCTTGAAGCATCACTTTCAGTAGTTATAAAAATGATCACATATGCTTCACAGTGGTGAATTAGCTAATTATAGGCCTAATCCAAAGACTGTTGTCAGTGGAAAGATTCTCATTGATTTCAGTAGGCTTTTGATAAGAGCCTATAAGAGAATAGGATTGATTACTTGATTTAAAAAAACAGAAAGTACTGTGCCTCTAGGTCTCCAAGCGGCATTATTGTCACATGCCTAGACCCGATTTCTTTTTTCTGTTCTGTCACAGGCAGTGCTGGGTAGATGGAGAAATGCCTTGCTCCAAGTCATTTCACATCTGTTCCATAGTTTCCCTGTCTGTAAAATAAAGACCATGAGTTTCCTTTCTAAAGCAGCTTACAAGCTATACATGATGAAATGCGCTAACAAGAGAGAGCTGATAATGGTTACAAAGAATTATTTTTCTAGTACTGAACAGTACAGTCATTGTTGTCAGATCCTTTACAATTTTGACTTTTTTGAACTAAGCACAAATACTACTATAATGTATCATCTATAATTAGTACAAGCCATGTTGCAAGCAATTAATATTATGGCAAACAGTAATTGTAAAGATTTTAGTGGCAACCATAGTAGCTGTTCTTTTAGAATCAAGTTTAGCAGTGCAGGGATTGCATATTATCTCTGTAGGAAGAAAAAAATTAACTCTTATTTCGCACACAGCGATAACTTAAGTAATAAATATTACATAAAGTGGCTGGAACATGGGACAATATTAAAAAAAACTAAGTTAGATGCACACTTATCATGACGAGTATTGTATATGCAAACCTGAACATAAAAGTGAATTTTGCTTCATGTGGTTACTTATGTGCACTGAGAAATGTTTTTTTTTTTTTTTTTTTTTTTTTTTTAAATCATAACAGTAAATAGAAGGGGAATTATACCTCTTATGATGGGAACTTTTTAATGCATAACACAATATAAAATTAGTAAATAGTAATAAACAAGGTTGTAGCCTGAGAATATTAGAGGCACAAGGTGGGTGAGGGATAATCTTCAATTGGACCAATCTCCGTTGGTGAGAGACAAGCTTTTGGGCTACGAAGAGTTCTTCCTCAGGGACTCGGAGATTTAATGTCACAGTTAAATATAAGTTTGATCAGCTAATTCAGCATAAGAAGTGAGCACATACGCTAAGGGACCTTTCAAAGTAAGTGACCTGTTAACACCCAGGAGTCATAAAACAAAAAAAGGGATTTTGTGAGTTGCAGATTTGTTGCCATAAGTCAAGTGTCTTCATCAAAGCCATGGTTGATAGCATCTAGCAAAGTTATGCATTTCAGCTCCCAGGCTTGTCTTTTGAAAGTGTTGTGTAGGTTTCCTTTGAAGATGAGGACTGTTAGGTCAGATATAGACAGATCATTTTGTGACGAGTGTTTATCGACGAGTGATATGTTTTTCTCTTACTGTTTTTCTATATGAGTTCATGCAAGACTATCTTGATTGCCTTTCTGTTTTTGTCTGCACAATAGTTATTGGGACATACAGTGCTCTGGAAGAGTTAGACCACATGTTGAGCTAGGTATTTAGAATCATAGAGCTGGAGGAGACCTCAGGAGGTCTTCAGGTCCAGCCTCCTGCCAAAGGCAGGACCAATCGCAACTAATCAACCCAGCCAGGGCTTTTGTCAAGCCGAGACTCAAACTCTAGGGATGGAGTTTCTACCACCTCCTTGGATAACCCATTCCAGTACTTCACCACTCTCCTAGTGAAATAGTTTTACCTAATGTCCAACCTAGACCTCTCCCACTGTAACTTGAAACTGTTGTTCCTTGTTCTGCCATCCGTCACTACTGTGAACAGCCTCTCTCCATCCTCTTTGGAACCTCCCATCAGGAAGTTGAAGGCTGCTATTAAATCTCCCCTCTTCTCTTCTGCAAACTAAACAAACCCAAGTCCCTCAACCTCTCCTCGTAGGTCATGCGCTCCAGCCCCTTAATCATTTTGGTCACTCTCAGTTGGACTGTCTCCAATGCGTCCATATCCTTTCTATAGTGGAGGGCCCAGAACTGGACACAATACTCCAGGTGTGGCCTCACCAGAGCTGAATAAAGGGGAATAATCACTTCTCTAGATCTATCAGAAATAACAGTGCAAAGGTGGGGGTCAGGGGAGGCTGCCATAGAACAACCTCTGGCTGCAGTGGGCCTGGGCTCGCTGCAGACAGAGGATGCTCTGTGGCAGCCACCCTTGTCTGCAGGGAGGTCCGAGCTCCTCGGACAGAGGCTTCTCCAGTTGTGATGCGAAGTACTTTCCTGGACCTGAGGAAGAGTTCTTCATAACTTGAAAGCTTCTCAGTCACCGACAGATATCAGTAACAAAAGAGTTTACATCCCCCACCTTGTTTCTCTTTTATTCCACCTGAAACTGTTGATGTACTAGAAATAGTTTTTATTGCTAGATTGTCAGTATGTTATAGAAAAATAATCATACATTGTGTGAAGGTTTTTTTTAGAGCAAAATATACTGAACAATTGAATTTCTTAATAAAGGCCTCTGACTAAAATCTAAACCACATTTATAGTTATGTTTTTAACTTAGTACACGTCACAGTTATTCTGTGTTAAAAATAAGCCTGTAAATGCGTATTAGTTTTAAAGTAAGACAGCAAAATATAGCTGGCTAGGAGACTTAAAAAATAATCCTAAATATAACACACTTTGTTCCCCCCCTCCAGCCCAAGCTATACTTCTACAAGGCAAGCTGAATGTCAACTTTTGCATTTGTGTTTGAATACAGCAGGAGGCAGACAAGATCATGAATTGTGAGGAAAATTCAAGTATGAAATACCTAAATGCAGAAATAATCTGGAAAGGACTGAAGTGCTAGTCATTACTAGAAACTGCTGGTTACAAAAGACTTTTCTATTAAACATGTATACCTAACTCTCTTTTACTAGCTATGACATGACTGATAGCTGAATTCAGTAGCATTCAGAAAAATAAATGTAAAAATTGCTATTTTAGTCTTCCATACTCTGTCAATGACTTCTGTATCAAATAGGTTAACAAGCCTTAAAGGTTTTATTAAGGCACAGCTTGTTCAAAAATCAAATTGAGTTCTTCCTGATGGTATCTTTTCATAATCATTACAAACAAATATATAACCATATAGATGAATTTGTTGACAACATTTTCAGTATAAGTTACTCTTCAATATTTGTTTGCTTTTGCAATGTTGAATATTGGCATTAGTGCACACAAATGATTAATAAACAAATAGATATGAATTGGGATACATACTTAAAAATAAGGTACTATGGGTAAAGTAACCTGAATCTATTTTTTTAAACAGCTTTTT
Source organism: Pelodiscus sinensis (assembly GCF_049634645.1). Lineage (NCBI taxonomy): Eukaryota > Metazoa > Chordata > Testudines > Trionychidae > Pelodiscus > Pelodiscus sinensis. Next base: position 231,912,865 of record NC_134712.1, on the reverse strand, counting down.
AGTCACATTTATTAATAGAACTTTGAATCTTAAGTAGTAATTGGAAATGAACATTTCTTCTGGTTACTTAAGTATAGTGTCATGTTAATTCTTTATTTTCAAGGCCATTTCATGTAAACATGAGCTTTCCTCACAAGGATATAGGTAGTGTTTTCACAAGGATAGTCAGTGTTTTTACTGTTATATCCTGAGCCATAGAGGTGCATGTTTGTCAGTTATGTAGTATACAATACACAGTTGTGTCAGTTCATCACTATCATTTAGTTCTTAAAAAGGCCTAAGTGTGGTAGTCTTTGTGGTATTTGTAGGATTTGATTGACAGATCATCTGATGTACCAGATAAATGCATAGTAATTAAGTTTACCATAAGGGTGTATAAATACATTTTTAAGAGAATAATCTATAGAAAGATTATCCTGCTCAGAAATAAATTTATGTGCTCATCTGACCTATTAGAAACTTCCTATTGTAAAGTACCTTGGTGGGCATTGTCACTTCTGAAGAACCATTTTTAAAACCCTGACATGGCTTGAAATATGAGAAGAACCAAATAGTGTTCATTTGCCTCTGGGAGTATTGCATTCTTAGTTTTTGTGAGCCAAATTGTACTACCTTTGTAATGCAGTCCTTTAGTCATGATTTGAAATACTCACATAATAGCATACCTGTTGTGGAAGAGTGAATGAACTAGGTATATTAGCATGTACTAGTTTACATAATTAAGCGATAAACCTGGATCACCAGTCAATCCTAATGATTACAGGCAGTCCCCGGGTTACGTACAAGATAGGGACTGTAGGTTTGTTCTTAAGTTGAATCTGTATGTAAGTCGGAACTGGCATCCAGATTGAGCCGCTACTGAAACTGACCAGCGGCTGACTACAGGAAGCCCGAGGCAGAGTTGCTCTGCCCCGGGCTTCCTGGAATCAGCCGCTGATCAGTTTCAACAGGCTGAATCTGGACACCAGTTCTTACATACAGATTCAACTTAAGAACCCCAGGTGTCCCCAAGTCAGCTGCTGCTGAAACTGATCAGCAGCTGATTCCAGGAAGCCCAGGGCAGAGCAACTCTGCCTCGGGCTTCCTGTAGTCAGCGCTGGTCAGTTTCAGCAGCGGCTGACTTGGGGACGCCTGGGGCAGAGCAGCTTGGGTGCTGCTGGGTTGCTCCAGTAGCACCGCTCCTCGGCGCTACTGTACCAACCCAGCAGCACCCAAGCTGCTCTGCCCCAGGCGTCCTGATTCAGCCGCTGCTGAAACTGACTAGCAGTGGCTGAATCAGGACGCCTGGGGCAGGGCAGACCAACTGGCAGCACCCCAGCTGCTGTACCACCGGCGTCCGGAGCAAAGCCGCGGAGCACAGGAGCAGCGGGACAGCCCAGACGCGCTGCGGCTGTCCGGCTGTCCTGCTGCCTGCGTGCTCTGCGGCTTCGCTCCCCGTCTCCCTGGTCTGCTGTCCCGCTGCCGGCGTCCTCCGAGGCTTTGCTCCCCGTCTCCCTGGTCTGCTGGTCTCCAGACATAAGACAGAGACATAAGTCGGATCCGCGTAAGTCAGGGACTGCCTGCACGTACATTAAGGATGTTAAATTGACTACTCCATTAGCTGATTCAATGCAATGGAATTTCCATCGACTACTCAATTAGTTGATAAGGAGAGAACCCACAGAGCTGCAGTGTCTGGGACCAGGTGTGGGATTGGACAGCTGAGTCCCAGCTCACGCCCGATCCTCCACTATGCCTCTGCCTCCTCTGCTGCCCTCCCCACTGCACAGAGATGGTGCTGGGGGGAACCAACTTTTAAGACCGCTTTCCCTAACGCCGGCAGCAAGTGCGGGGAGAAGCGACTAGCTGAGTAGTGACTTGACTACCCGATAAGCCTAGGCTTATCAGGTAATCGAGTCAGTTAAGGTATGTCTACACTTGCACCCTAGTTTGAACTAGGGATGCAAATGTAGGCATTCGAAATAGTCAGTGAAGCGGGGATTTAAATATCCCACGCTTCATTAGCATGATCTCACCAGCGCTTGACTCTGATCAATAGCTGTTTCGAAAGTGAAAGTGTACGCCGGAGCACGTTAGTTCAAACCAAACCCCTTGGTTCGAACTAACATTACTCATTTTGTAAAATTTGCATCCCTAGTTCGAAGTAGGGTGCAAGTATAGACATACCCTTACATCCCTAACATGCATCAACCCCTCCCCCCTTGTTGCCTCAGTATCAGAGGCTGGGGAATGGGAGGCAGGAGCCGGTGCCTGTGAAGAGCCAGCTTTTAAGTCTGCTCCCTGTGTGTGCCAGCTGCTGCGGAGCTACCTGCTCCCTTCTCCTACCCCAGTACTTCCCACAGAGGCAGCAGCATGGGGGGTGGGGGAGGCAGGTAGGAGCCAGTACACAGGGGAAGCGGGCTCCCTATACATACTGGCTCTTGCAGAAGTATGTGCCTCCCCTTTCTTCCCCCTGTCCTTGCCCTGCTGCCTCTGTACCCTCCCCCCCAATTTAAACATGTAACTGCTAAAATTTTCAGCGATGACACATTCATACAAGTACACATTTTTTTAATATCTCTAGAGTAAACCAGAAAATGTTTGCCAATATAACTATACCAGCAAACCTACATAGACATAGCTTCTATCAGGAAAACTAGGCTTTCGCTTTTGCAACTTATACCAATTTTCTAAAAGAGACAGATCATACTCTCAAAAACAGTTTTTAGATGATATATGGGTTTCTAAATAAAGGTTATTGCCAATATAAAAATGTATTAAAAATGACACTGCAAACCCATGTTATTATACTAACGAAAGTTGGTAGTGCATACCAGGCCTGTGCTGCTTCAATGGGCCACGTTCTGTCACTAAATCTAAGAGCCCTTTAAAAGACTTTTTTTCTTCTACTTCATATATATGTGTCTATTTTGTCTGGACTATGTTTGTTTCCCTTGTCTGTTCTAGGTGTCTTGGTTTATGAGTTTCGTTATTGTAGGTACATATAAAGCTGTTGGTACTGGTTGCTCCAAAACATGATTAACACCAGCAAGAAGGCAAGACTGTAGATGTGATATGTCTATAACAGGCACATCTGCTGCTTTTTTGTCTTGGCAAAGGTCACTTTTTTTATTGATGCCCTTTCTATGTGAATTCATCATTTAGGAGACAGTTTTGAATCATTCTCTTTGGATCCTCCATAGGAGCTGTCATCAGAGTGACTGAAAAATTTCTCTGGATCCAAGGGCAGCTTGCTCCTTAGGTGCAAAGAGATATCAGAAAACTTCAAATCTTAGAATTACTCACATGGTGCTTAAAGAGGCAGTGGTTTCAGTGTATAGTGCAGAGGTGGGGAACCTAAGGCCTGGGGGCTGGATGCAGCCCCTGGCTTGCCTGGATACAGCCCCTGTGGCGTTAGGGCCCCCCAGCATTGAAGAGCCCACGCTGGTGAGGGATGAGATTGTTTGTGGTGGTTTGTTAGTTTGTTTGTTTGTTTGTTTGTTTGTTTCTTTACTCATTTGTGTGCAGCCCCTGACTGACTTTTCTGTGGGTCAGTGACCCAACCCAAGAAAGGTTCCTCCACCACTAGTATAGTAGATCCACCAGATATTTCAAAACAGATGCTGAAGCGTCATTTGGTGTGATTTAGTGTTTGGTCCTTGACAACATAGTTTCTCTTCTGACAAAATCTCTTCCTCCTCTAGACAGGACCTGCGAGGTTTTAATCCACCTTATTTCCAGCAGAAATAAGCCATTGCCAGGTCGTTCTGGCATCCAGCATCTTGCCTGTTTCACAGGGACTATTTCCAATTTTAGATAGGTTTAGGATTGCTCAAAGTTATGAATACTTTTTATCGTGGTCTCTATACATGTTTAGCCTTTTGCTCCTCTGGACTATTTTTGCTGTTGAACCATCTGATCTTTTTGATAGCAGCCTCTTGCTTCTCTGTTTTAGAGCAAGTATATTAGTGAGTTTCTCAACCAGTGTTACAAGTACCCTTAGGGGTACTTGAGAGAAGTCGGGGGGGGGGGGAGAGGGGAAGATACATCAACACAACTGAATTTTTGTTTCAAGTTGTACAGAGCTTTATTATTTTTATACTTTTTACACCCAAAAATTTCATCGCCTGCCCAGCTACAATTAAGTTGTTTAAACAAATACATTGTAATGGTAGAAAAAACTTGTGTGTCTGAAAACTGTAGGTACCGGGGGTACATATTTTTTTAAAGGGAAGGGTACTTTTAAAAAAAAAAAAGTTGAGACGCTCCTCTAAAGGACCAGAAGAAAACTTGTGCTGTTGCTACTCTTCACATAAAAGGGACAAATACTTGATCCATTCTCTGTGGACATTCTCTGGTTTGGAGAGCATTTGTACATGAAGAGCCATCAAGTAGAGATGATACGGGGATTAAAACAATGTGCTGTCTGAGTGAACGTTTGACAAAAATGACCATTGTTGACTCAGAGAGGAGCTAATGATGGCTGTAAGTTATGAAGGATCAAAGTATTGATTAGATGAAACATCACAATTTTTGTAGCAGTTTTGTTCTTCACTATTATGCTGAAATCTACTAAAGCAAATATTTTGAAAAGCCAGCATCAGACTGCATCATTGAGAGGAGGAGGAAGATTTGGGGGGAGAGGAGAACAAGGGGAGAGGCATAGTATTAGAGAAAGCAGCTTGGAGATTGAAGAGTGCAGAAGAGAACACAAGAAATTGAGCAGACCAATTCAAAGGCAGACTTGATAAGAGCAAATATATCAGAGCAAAATGAAAGGAACTTGAGAATTCTAGAGAGCAAGAATATAAAAGATATATTCACAGTAGTCAGAGTTCCTACTAAAATATTTTCACTGCAACAAAGGGTGTAATAGAATGTCAGAGTTCTGACTGAAGGTGATGAGATGAAACACAGGTGGATGGATTACTGTTCCAGTCTTCTCAGAGCCACTTGAAATATAGGATGACAGAAAAGAGAATACAGAGACAGAGATACCAGTCCTGTGAGAGGAAGGGCTGTGTGCCATTATGAAAATGAAGCTTGTGAAAACCCCCAAATAACCTACCAATAGAATTGCTGAAAGTGATTGGTGACCACTATATTGATCTTGTGGAAAATTTGCAACAGTGTATTAATGACGAGAAATTGGACAGACAGCTGAATGGAGGGAATCTTTCTGCCCTGACCAAAGAAAGGGGATAATACAGAGTGCAATAACTATTGTATATTTCCCTGCTATGATGTGCATTCAAGTGCTCTGATGTACATGATTCTGGATTGCATGAAGTTAATGATAGAAGCAGCGCTGTCACCACAACCAGCTGGTTTCAGAGAGGGACGAGGCATATGATCAAATTGAGGATGCCATGTCATATTGAAAAACATAGATATTGTGTTTCATTGATTTCTCCAAAGTGTGTGTTTGTCATCTGATATGATGGTCTCTGAAGATACAGACAAACATGGGGATTCCAAAGCATCTTGTTGAACTTATTAGTATCTAATGTCATTAACAGAGCAGGATGTAAACAGCAGCGGGCGACCTGTAAGTGGTTACATTTTTTTTCATTGGGCAGGATGTGAGATGCGGGTGGGGGGAGCTCAGATTTGGTCCCCAAATCTTTTCAGCTTATACAAAGAATTGATTATGTGAGAAGCCCTCCAAGGTTTTGATAAAGTGGAAGGAGTTGGGGTTCCTCTTGATGGACACTTCTTAACTAACTTCAGGAATGCTGGTATGATGCTTTTTACTGCAACGATCAATGCAATGAACATAGACACCTATAAAAACTGTTAGTGAGGAATATGGGTTATTCCTGAATGTGGTCAAAACTAAATTATCTTGAAACAATAACAGGATGCAAATGGACATGACAATTCAGGTCCAGACAGCAGATAGGTCTGGATCCCAAGTAAACAGATGTATCTAACAAAGATATCTACACCAAAAAAATTCAGAAATCACCAGTGATGGCTTGGCCAGCCATGGTTTTCCTTACAAAACTGTGGAAAAAACATGGCATCTTGTAGTGTTCAAAGGTTCAATGGGTGAAAAGCTTAAGCATTCTCCATCACTATTTATGAATAGAATCCTGAGGCACAAATGCTATTTGACAAGAAGAAATCTGAAGCCTTTGAGGTATTGTGCTAGTGAAAATACTTGTCTCCGGGATGGGAAAGACACATGCATATATTGAAATATTATTGGAAAGAAGATGACACTGCTCTTGGAAATCAGCAAGTGCAAGCTTACATTCATGGGTCACATCTGATATAGAGATAAGAATCTGGAAACACTTTATCATGGAAGGAGTGGTGCTGAGTTATTTTAGCAAAGAATGACCAGTATGGAGATGAATAGATTGTGCAGGATATCATTGGGAGATCATTTGCTCAGTGTGCAAGTGATGGGACAAAATTTGAGACAAGAATAAATGGATTTTACTTACCTATTTCTTAATAAGCTGGAGTTGATAGACTTGAGTAGCATGTTGCTGTATTTTTTGTATTATTGTTAATGCATCCAGTACTTAATAATTATTCTATGGAGGCTGGCAGTAACTTACGCATTATGTCAAGAGGGTCCATGTCTCATGTTGTCCTTATTAGTTATACTGTTTCTTAGGAACACGCATTTGTTTTTGCCTATTTCAGTGATCGATGTGGAGAAGACCCAAACCAGAAAGTAATCCATGGGGTTATTAACTCCTTTGTTCATGTTGAACAGTATAAGAAAAAATTCCCCCTAAAGGTAAAAATGCATGATTGCTTGGGGTATTTTTAATTGTGAATATTCATAATTTAATACCTTGTATTATTTGTCCTTGATTAGACTTTCTTGATTTAGTTTTATCAGGAAATTTTTGAGTGTCCTTTCCTGAACGAAACAGGGGAATATTATAAACAAGAAGCTTCAAACTTATTGCAAGAGTCAAACTGCTCACAGTATATGGAAAAGGTAAGAAGCCCCATTTTATATATACAATAGATATGCAATAGTTGCAAGTCACATTATGGAGAGGCAGAATACAGAGCAAGTTAATTACTTTTAATACAATAGGAAGTATTTAAAATTAATTACTTTAGAAGAGTGATTTTTATACTGATTTCGTTTCTGGTGGTACATGCACCCAAAATGAAAAATAAGTGGTTTTTATTTTAAATGTATCTGATGTACTGGTTTCTACACTTTTATCACATTCTCAGTGAGAACACATATATGATATCCTTTTATAGCGTGAACATAAATTTCATAAGGTTGGGAGATGAGATTCTTGGGCAGCCTGTTAAACAGCTTATAATATTAATTGTATTTAAAGGCTATAAACTGACTGATAAGACAAAAAATGAGTCATTTATGTAACACCTGTCTGCACTGCAGAATGCTAATAATTGTTTTCCTTTTTTAATTGACTTCTACCCCTGCTGTGATGGTTTTTTTTATTACCCGTTTTGCTATATACATGTTAATGCATTCTTGTTGAAACTGCGGTGGCTATGAATTTTTTTGTTATGGTTAATCTAAGTAAATATTACTACCTATACCCTTTAATATTGCTTTTTAGTTTCAAACAACTTTATAGACATTAAACTCTGATTAACTGATAAATGTGTGAGGTGTAATCCTAGATTTTAAAAATAACTTCAGTTCAGCAGTTATCTTAGTGTATTAATTTTCAGGAGCGTAATATTAGCTAGGTTACGGGCCTCGATCACAGGCAGGAAGGTCCAGAGAGAATGAGAGAGGAGATGACTGGGAGGGAGGAGAATAGCACATTACTAGCTTTATGTAGACATGTTAACCTTCAGCTGATGGCTAGACATCAACGAGGAAATGTCACAGAGTCTGAGATAGTTGAATGTGTTTTGTGTATGAAATCTCTCAGATATGAGAGAGGAAGAGAATAGATTTGGAGAGGGGATGAGAAGGATTCTCTTCAGAATATGCTACAAGAGCAAGAAAAGGGATGGGATGAGAACCAGGAGAGGTCGGCAGCATTAGATCTCTCAAACTCTAATGAAGTTGGGGCCTGGTAGTAGTTGGGGAGTCACCAATGCAAAAAGGAATTAATGCAGGAAATAAAGTTATTGATTTAGTAGATATCACTCTTTCTGAGTTTTCATTGAACTAATGTCTCAGTATCATGTTCAAATCCAAGTTTTCCTACTTCGTATTTTATTTCTCAAATGGATACACAATTTGCCTTTCCTCTCCTAACCTGTTAGGTAGTATTTATCTGTTCTATTGCTTGAAATTTTGCCTATAGGTTTTAGGTAGATTAAAAGATGAAGAAATGCGATGTCGGAAATACTTGCACCCGAGTTCATATGGCAAAGTAATTCATGAATGCCAGCAGCGAATGGTAGCAGATCACTTGCAGTTTCTGCATGCAGAATGTCATAATATCATCAGACAGGAGAAAAGAAGTGGTAAGTCTCACAAAATATTAAATATTCTGTAGGTGCTTTATGTTGCAATTGATGATTTCAACAGATAGAAGAACTCTTCCCTCTGCGTAGACATTGAACTAGTCCTCTGTGTCCTGGACAAATTCTGATATTCTTCTTCCCTTTTTTACCTATCCAGTCTGCTTAATATAGCATAACTTTTAAGTTTTAGTTCTTACATTACTTCCTTTTATGTGTTTCCTAACAGTCCTTGTAATAGATGGTCTGTCTTCCTATCCCACCACCTCATCAGGCAATAGTTGGCAAGTCAGGTTTTCACAGTGTTTTGGCTATCACTAGTGGATTCTTTCTACTGTGTTGTACTGTACACTTCCTCTACCAATATTTTGTGATTCTATAATAAATAAACCAGGTGATCCAAGACAGGGCTGATTTTGTTTTGATTATAGCAAAATAGATCCTGGGATGTGCAAATGGGAATATCAGGTAGGAGTAGAGGTATTATTTTACCTTTATAAGTGGCACTGACGTGGCTTGGTTCTGTTGCTTGCAGTTCAAGAAGGGTATTTATAAATTGGTGAGGACTCAGAAAAGAGCTGCAAGACTAAAAATGTCTATTCTAATGCTAAGCTCAAGGTGTTCAGTTGATTTTTATCTTACAAAAGAGAAGTCAAAGGGTTGATTTGTTGCTACTTGGGGAAATAACTATTTAATAGCGAGCTCTTAAATTATAACAATCCAGTGGCTAGAAGTTGAACCCAGATCAATTCAGGCCGGAAATAAGATGTGCATTTTTAATGGTGAGAATAGTTTACCATTAGAACAATTTACTGAGGTCATGATGGAGTCTTCATCGATGACAAATTTTGAATGAGAATAGGATATTACTTAGAAAAATGTTCTCCGGGAATTCTTTTGAGGAAGTTCTGTGGCATGTGTTATATAGCCTTTAAAACTAGATATTACAATGATTCTCTTCTGGCCTTGGAATTTGTCAATACATAGGTGTATTGTAGTATCAATTCACTTGGTCCATCTCCACAGCTATATTTGTTCTGTTTCTCATGATTCCAGCTTTCTTTGGAAGGGAGGAAGAACAAGTCTTGAATAATCCTACTTTTCCAAAGTGTTGGTACGTCTGTTTTTTGTACATCTGGGTGTGTGTGGTTTTGTTTTGTTTTGTTATTTTAAATAAACATATGGCTGTGGAAATGCCCTGACCTCAAACTTTCCTGATCAATGTGTGTTTTCTACACAGACCTGACCTTGCTAAAGAGATAGCTACTGGAAAGACTAAGTGTCTCAAAGTAGCTAAGCCCCTTCCAAGGCATGGAGAAAATCCAAACAGTTTCTTTTTTTTTTTTTTTTTTTTTTCCATAGCAGCCTACTGATAACCCTGCCTCTTACTGTATACTCTTCAGTTTATTTCTTCCTTTGAGTGGCTTCTACACATTTCTCCCTGTTGGGTGTCTACTTCTAGTCAGATCTCATGACACGTGATGGTGGTGGTAATTTAGGCTTCTTATTCTGTAAAGATGGGCTAAAAATGTAAGATGGCCTCATTGGTCCCTGTGTGGATGCTGATGGGTATTTACATATTCTTCAGGCAATTTCCTGTATTATACCAATACAGTACTTGGATTGGTTATATTGCTTGCTTTCTTTATCTAAATTAGGAATTGCTAGACAGATTGGTTCTACTATAAGTCTATATTTTAGATGCAGAAATATTAATTTCTATCTATTAACTTGTTTGTTGTTCCTTGATCCTGGCTTGTAATCACTCACCAAGAGAGGAGAAAGGCAAAGCAGTTTTCCTCGTACAAATATTACTAGCTTCAGGATTAAGGTTTAGTATTTTATTTCACATACTTTCTTTCATCAAGGTTTTCTATTGGATGGTAGACTCCTTTTGCTCTCTCCTGGGAAAGTCATGTATTTTAAGTTTTCGAAGGTGAGGTGGAGCAAAGTGGAAACACTGTCACAGAGAATATCTGAGCTCTCCTGATTTGCCATCAGTCATATGCTAGCATGGAGGTCTAGGTAGATAGAAGAAAAGAAATAAATTAGTCCAGTGGTTGTTTACCTTTTTCATACTGGGCTGCGGCCTTTTTTCAAGACAAGGTACAGTTTTATTTTAATTTGGGTGAAGATCCATGCAAATTAATGATATGTAAAATTTAGTTTAGAATAGTGGATTTTTTTAAATATACTGCATAAAAAACATATCTTTATTGCAGACATGGCAAACATGTACACTCTGCTTCGTGCTGTGTCAAGTGGCTTACCTCATATGATTCAGGAACTACAAAACCATATCCATGATGAGGGCCTTAGAGCAACCAGCAATCTTTCTCAGGAAAATGTAAGTTTCCTCTGACAGTTGAGTTAACCTATCTTATTACATTCCTGATTAAATCTTTGCTTTCTTCCCTAGACTGCTTTAGTTTACTTACACAAGTGCTAATAATGAAGAGAAACTTCAGCATCACATTGTAGCTTATAAAACACCAAATTAACTAATGTTTTCATAATTGTTGTTGTTAAATAGATTTGGAACTTCATTCACCAATGCAGTTTTTGATCAACCATCAGTTGTCTAATGATTTAATTCAGTTTTTTTTTTAATTTACTCTTGCTGGATCAAATCTGTTTTTTTAATAAATGTATAAAATGATCATGGCAAATGGCCTCCTGCTGCAAAAAAGGTGCTATTGTTTGGTGAAATTTCCTTTCCAGACAGTTGCCAATGCTGTTTTGGTTCATTAGAAAGTAATAATATCACTTGGTTTGATTAAATGTTGTTTATTTTCAAATATAGGCATCCTGTCCTAGTACCAGAAGAGTTTTTTCACTTAGTTGCTACAGAATTCTGTGCTTCCATCAGGTTTTCTGAAATTACTCTGACTTTTCATTTGTTTTCAGTTATTCTGGCAAAATGGTTTTGGTAAATATGATTTTATAAGTTCAAGTTTAAGTGTAACCGCTTCTAATGTCCACTTGTGGGATGTGAAAGTGGCTCTGCTGTTGTAGAAAAGCAGGCTTCCACCTACAGTTCTGTTCACACATTTATACAGCACTTCTTTCATCTTGGCATCTAGATCTGATGTTCATGTTAAGAGAGTGTTCCTGGTCATCCTTGTTTTAAACTAGAATTTTCAGCCCACTTTTCTAGTTCTAGTAGTGATCTTTAGATTCTTTTGTATGCCAATATGCGGATGCTATCTTGAAGAAGAAAGTTGGCTTACGTTAGTAATAGTGGTTTCTCAATTATGTTGCATCTGTATATTCACATTACATATATCTTCAGAGTATGACCCAAAGATTTTAGGGTTTAGAGCAGCTACTCCTAATTTTATAGGATCAAACACCACTTTCTTTAAAAGCTGCTGTGAAACAAATAGATAGAACAAGCTCATATAACATCACTGATTTAGAGAAGAGGCTTGGGGGTTGACATCCATTTATAACCTTAATTCTGCAAGTTTGGTGCCATGTTTTGGTGCTTATGTGCTCAAGGGCTAATCTTCTCCAGGCCCTTCTGAAAGCTCACCAGTGCCAGCGCTGCATCCTACTAATTTCTTCTGCATATCCACATTAAGCTGAAAATGCAGTTACTAGTTAGATACCTTGATTTTTTGCTGATAATCTTCCACATGAACAACCACGAAGCTCTATATTAGTTTTTACATATTTGCATAGCTATTGCATTTTCAATAGACCTGTTTTCTATATTGTGTATTTTTAGATGCCAACTCAGTTTGTGGAGTCAGTTTTGGAAGTGCATAGTAAATTTGTTCAACTTATCAACACTGTTTTGAATGGAGATCAGCATTTTATGAGTGCCCTTGACAAGGTAATTTTTCACAATATAATGAACAGTGTATTCAAAAATACATAATAATTTTTTCACCATGGAGTTCTCTCTTGTTTTAAGCACAAAAAAAGCTAAGTTATTTAGTACTCAAAAAAACCCGATCCTTTATGCAAAAGAAACAATCACATACTTTCTAACCATAGGTACTCAAATTCAACCTAAAAGAACTACTGAGGATCCTGAAACGAAAATGGATCCCTTATCTCCAACTAATGTGCATTAGACATAGTTAAAAATAATATATTTTCTAGGGCACTATGTCTACTAAGCAACTGTAAAACAACCTCAAAACTGCCTTTGCTCTTGGCAATAATGAATTAGTCTCTGATCACTGAAGTTACCAGGTATGTTAAATAAGTATTAATTTTGTATCTTACTGTTGCAAATAATTTGATCATACATATTTACATGGAAACTTTTTTGTTTTCTCAACATAGGTAATTGCCATGTTCTGGTTATTTAACATTTTCAGGGCCAAACTCTATTTAAAATCAAGCTAATAAGTTTTCAGAGATGAGGTTTATATAATTGTTTTGTAAAATGTATAGCTAGTGAAAGCATTTGTTTATAGGTACTACAGTTGGCATCCTATAAGTGTAATAGAAGATTTGTAATAGTAATGTAGTAATACATTTTCAAGTAGCATGGCTGGACTCTCTCAGGGTCATGTTGTCTGGTTTCTCCAAGAAAAGGCACGTGGCATCTAATGCCTTCCATCAGTTGTTTATCTATTGAACCAGGATTATAATTTTCATATGTACAATACTTTAACTACTAAATAAATCTTCCCCGTCATCAAACTCTCGACAACTTATAACGTAAGATTTTGGTTAGACATAAAGATATAGATTTGGATAATGTGTATTTACAGTATCACTTTGTTTTCCTATTTTTGACTGTATGTAAACAATAAAGTAAATTATATATTATGGCTTGCATTCTATTGCTTTTCTGCTCTTTTTATGTAAAAGTTAGGTTTTTATATGTTTAGGTTATTTTAGGCTTGTTTCTGCTGCTATGAATCCCAGTTCAGGTTTTACAGTGCTTTGTGTATGTTAATTTTGCTTATGTTGTGCACTTTGGGGAAACTTGCCTCCTTCATGTTCTGTACATCATCACATACTGAATTAATAAGGAATATTTAGGCTTGGTTTTATTAATCTCATTAAGCTCTATATGGTGAAATTGCACAATCTAGAGAAACAATTGTAAAAGTTCAGCAACAGGAGACTATCCAACTATGCCCTGTTGCTTCTTATTTAGGAATTGCTCAATTTTTTTGGCAAATCTTTCACACCCATTTGCAGGAGCCAGAGGTCTAGGGTTCAAGCCTGCCCTCTCCCCCTGGGGAACAGCCACCACCAGCTTGGTGATGGACTGACCCGGTACCCAGGGAACATAGGAAGGATAAGGGGGGCACTGAAGGTAGGGAGTAGGGTCATTTTCTTTGATATACACTGTTTACTGTCTCAGGACACAAAACTTCTCTTGTGTGATATCTACGCTAGTAGCAATAGTTAACTTTCCTGTGGAGTTGTAGATCGATTTCAACAAAAGAGTAAATTGAAATAGACATGCTTAATTTTTACAACTTCATGTTTTTAAAATAAAAAATACTTGACAAATGGTCTTTCAATATTTGTGTAATTGAAGAAAGTTAAAAGCAAAGGATTCATTGCTATGCTATTCATTTGACTTCAGTCTCAGTTGTAATTATTAGTACAAACCATAAGGTGGAGTATACCAGCAGATTTATACAATTGTGCCTATGGTCACATAAGCAGTACAACTTCTTTCATCTTAAATAATACCTGATAAAAATGGGTTAAAGTGAAGAGAATATGTATATGTTTTAATTGCATTATTTACATCAAATATTTAAGGTCTTAGCCTGCCTTCATGTATTCATGACTGCACTCAAAATGAGTGCTTTGTAGTTTGTGCAAATACAGGATTTTTACAAAAATTAAGTCTGATCTTTTATGTCACCTTAATATAATAACCAATATTGTTAGTACATCTCCAAATTATTGTTTGGTGGGAGGTGTTAAGCCTTAGGAGTTCTGTCCATTTTGTCAGATTATATGTGTTCTTCATACAAGGCTTTTTTTAAGGGTTTGTAGCCATGTATCAGAATGTTGCTGAACCACAGAGTATAAACAAGGTTCCTTCTAGAGAAGGCCTGTAACCCTTCGCCTCCAAAGACATCATGTGATTCAGCAGTGCACTGCCTATAGAGCCTATAAGGAAAATATACTTCTAACTCCTGAAGGACACTAAAAATACTGAGTAGAGAGGGTCAGTAAAGCCCTTGAGCTTGCTTTCTTTATTTAAAGCAAAGACCTGTGGACCAAAAATTATTGAATGTATATGCACTTCACAGGAACTGGTATATGGTATGTTTTGGCTTGGCATATACTCAAGTTCTGTTGCAGTTACTTCAGTACACTGCATTGTAGGTCGAAATAAGATAAACAATTTCTATGTTAATTCTAAATAGCGTTTTTTGAAATTTTGCAGTGTTCACACAGCACTTATTTGGAATAAATCACTATTCCGAAATGTCCCTTATTCCTCATAGAATGAGGTTTACAGGGACATTGGAATAGTGAGCCCATTATATTTTGAAATAACGGGAACACTCAGGAGACCTGGAGTAGCTATTTTGGGATACCTCCAGTATCCTGTAACAGCACTGCAGTGTAGATGTAGCTTGTTTGTAATACTAATGGTGGCAATTTTATTATTCTTATAACCACTTAAGCCCTGATCCTTAGTGATCATTAATTTCCTTTTCTTCTTCCTCATGTTGACTCACTCTCTGATCTCATCTTTACTATAATATTTCAAAGATCTGCCTCATCTGCTTCTCCTTTAGATGCTGAGATAGTTTCACTGTTTACTGTCTTCCCTTAAAGTTCAAACGTATGCTCCTGAATTAAGACTTTGCTGCTGCTGCTGTTTATATCTAATTTGCTACCTCTTTTCACTCCCCACTATGTACTCCCATGCCAGATGATACAATTTTCTAATTTCTCACTTTATTGCTCCTTTGTTCTCCTACTCTAGTGTGTGCTCTTCCTGCTACCTACTTTTGGAACCTCTTACTTCCTGTTCACCTAGCATCCTCTCTCTTCCTTTGCGTTTCTAATCAAAACAGTTCTGTGACCTTCTTTCCATAGCTGACATGCTCATCTGTGATATTTACTCTTCCCCTTGCATCTTTCCTTAGTCTCACTTAATAAATTCCTTGTGGCTTGCTTATTGTATACTGTTTCATGTTGGTTTTTTCAATCTTGCTCTTTTTGTCCACTTTTCTATTCTGTGCTTTTCTTTTTTTTTAAGACAGTTGTTGCTCTGAAAAACTTGCACTGTCTTCATTCTTCTATCACCAAAGCAAAAGTTGGAATATTTCTTAAAATATGTGTTTGTGTATTTTTACATAGGCTCTAACATCTGTAGTAAACTATAGGGAACCCAAGTCGATCTGCAAAGCACCTGAGCTGGTAAGTGACAAAAATTGTATGCTGCAATAGTGGTAGTACCTTTGAACCTCTTTAATTCTCTAAGAAACCTAATCAGGGTTTACATCTTCGGGACATACGCATTCAGAGTACTTCAGTTACTAACTGAATTAAATAAAGTATGCCAGATTAAAGATTTTGATGGGCTATGGAGGGCGCTGCAGAGTGAGGGGGTGAGGCACTTACCTGCCGCCCTGCTCCCAGGGACACACAAAGCTTCGTGCTCTCCACCACTCCCAGGCACTGCTATCGGAGAAGAAGCCTTGGAGGAAGTGTCTCTGCTCTTTGCTGTTCCCCAAGATGTGGGGACAGGAAGACTTAACAGCATGCAGAGCTGCTTTTTTCTCCATACCACGGGACACTCAGAGTACAGAGATTTAAGTGTAGTAGCAATTAAAAAAAATTTAATCCTCAAAGCAGTCATTATTAACACATAGTGACCACAAATTAAAACAATATTCATGTAGTGAATCATATTCAAAAATCTTTTTAAAAATAGACATAACTACTTAAGCCACACAAAATATACATGTTCTGTGCACACAATTTGACATGCCTTTGTTTCAAAATGTGGTCCCTTGTCTCTTATTTGTGTTGATTTGTCATCTGAGGTGTCATGTTTTTACCCTTATGTATTTAGTAGTTGCAAATACTTTCAAACACTGTTGTTCAATACTTGATAAGTAGATTTTGTTTTTCTTTTTTTTCTATTTTTTCTTTTTTTTTCTTTTTACTTGAGCTGGCCAAGTATTGTGATAACTTGCTGAAGAAATCAGCCAAAGGAATGACAGAGAATGAAGTAGAAGATAAACTTACAAGTTTCATTACTGTTTTCAAATACATTGATGATAAAGATGTTTTCCAGAAGGTAACCTCCAATTCTGAGTGTTAAAACAAAAATGTAATTACCTAAATGGCTTTATAAAGGATGTTTGTTCACACTTTTTAAAAAAATCCTCAACTAAAAACATTTTGCTTACTTTTTCATACAGTTCTATGCCAGAATGTTGGCAAAACGATTAATTCATGGTTTGTCTATGTCTATGGACTCTGAAGAAGCCATGATTAATAAACTAAAGGTAATACGAACTATCCTTTCAAAACCATATAAATAGTAGTAATAACTGTTGAAGCATGTCTCATTTAACCCGGGTCAGCACCAGGTGCCAAAATTCACCTTTCAAATTTAGCAATTGGTAGCTGCTGTTTCACTATGGTGATATGAAAAACTGCAACCTCATCTGTTCTGAATTCATGCATTGACGCACAAAAAGTCCCACGCTGAAATTAGTTCCTTATTTTGGGTAATAGTATAAAATTTGCTACTTGACCCATATTTCTATGCCAGTAGCACCAGTCAATGATCAAAACTTAGGCAAACTATTCAAAACTTTCAGTTTTGTAAGTTAGTATTGGGTGTGGACAAATGTTAGAAATAAGTTGTGTAGAAAAGCAACCTTATAAAGATAAGGTTAGATAACTTGACAAATAAAGGTACTGTTGATTATATTATAGGTAACAGGGCATTAGCAATATGGGAATCTGTAAATCAGTATTGTTTTGTGGATGTATTCATACTTTATTTTTAAAGAAATGTGTATAAAATATTAATTCTTACCTACAAAATGTTTTACAATATTTCTTTACAGCAAGCCTGTGGCTATGAGTTTACCAGCAAACTCCATCGAATGTATACAGACATGAGCGTTAGTGCAGATCTCAACAATAAATTCAACAACTTCATCAAAAACCAAGATGCCACTATAGATTTGGGAATTAGTTTTCAGATATATGTTCTACAGGTACTAATTAATAGAATGTTGCTATTCAATTGTGTGTACTTTTTCTTGTATTTTCGTAACAAACTGTTTTCTAAAATGTAACTAATACATGAATATTTCTCAGACTGAATTGATAACTTATAAATTAGATATCACTTTTGAACAATCCTGATTATATGAAACAGCTTATTTTTCCTAGGTTTTCTGAAAGATAATTTACCCTCTACAGTGCATAATGGAAAGATAGAAACAAAAGCCTTAACCATTTTCTTACTTAGAGCAAATGCCTCTTAACAGTATACATTTTAGCGAGTCGTATATCTCCATTTGTAGCTCACACACAAAACTACAGTTTAGTCATGAAGGCCATGGCAGTCATGAATTCTGTTACTTTATTGGATCTCTGACTTCTTCCACTTGTGCTCTCTGCAGCTTCAGCTAGGACTTGGGGGTGGAACTGTGCACCCATGTCCAGCAACTGTGGCCAGCTCTGCAGTGGGTACTGTGTGCTCCCTGTGACTATGCCCCATCTCCATGTCACAGCCCCACAGCTTCCATAAGGGACTGCAATGGGGACCATGCTGAAGCCAGGGCTGTGCCCCTCAGCCACATGTATTCCACCTGCAGCTGGGCCCATATGTCCTTCTGGTGATGTCAGAGGCTGTGCATCTTTCACATCCTGGCTGCAGCTGGGGCTGTGCATCCTTTTTTCACAGCACCATCCAATTCCAGAGTAGAGCTTGTGCCCACCACCATCACTGTACCCCAGTCCTACCCTGGTTTCTGCTGGGGCTATGCAGGGATCATGTATCCCAGGGCCATGTGCCCACGCCTACTGCTGGGGCTTGGTGGGGGCTGAAGCTGGAGCCATAAACCCCTGTCCTATAGCTGTGACCACTTCTGGAGTGGGAACTAGCCTCCTCACCATGCTTGTCTTTCTCCATGAGATTCCATTCCATTCCTCTCTCCTACTTAGCCCTGTCCCTGTTTTGGTTTTTTGGGTTTTTTAAAGTAAAGTCATGGAGAGGTTGTGTGAATTTTTGTTTATTGCCCGTGACCTGTCCATGACGTTTACTAAAAATAATAGTGACACAATCTTAGTCCTACTCATGTGTCTTTATAATTTGACTGGAACTATAAGGACCATTCTTGAGAGGAATATTTCATTTAGTGTTTATGGTCATTGGAGCTAATTTTAATCTCTATTGGAATGCTAATTTTTTTTCTTTTCCCCTTCCTCCATCTCTGCCAGGCTGGTGCATGGCCTCTAACTCAGGCTCCTTCATCAACATTTGCAATTCCTCAGGAACTGGAAAAAAGTGTACAGATGGTAGGTTGGTAGCTTCTTGCAAATTTGTGGAAAATGTTATGATACTTAATTAGAATCTCAAACAAAAAGCTAATGATAGTGATGTGTGTCTGGTTATATGTAAACCATAATTACCAATTATATGAAGTTTGAATGGGTTCACCAAATAAAATTCTGATCTTACAAAATTCCATATTTCCAAATTTTATCCTTCTAGCTAGTCAAATAATTGAAATATATAGATACGTGCCTCTGAGCTCAAATGTTGATTCCTAGTATTCAGGTGGGAAAGCTGATATTTTCCAACTGATATTTTCCAATATCATATCTTAACAACACACAAGTTCCTTGTCTTATGATTCAGAGAAGTCACTGAAACCATGATTCTGGTGGTCTTGCACTTTTCAGAACAGTATGGGTTTGCCCCTGTGCTCCTTCCTTTGGCCAAAATATTCATTCCTATTGGTATTTACAGTGCTGTCTGATTTGCTTTTTGTCCTCCATCCTAAAGTGGCACCATTTCAGAGGTCCTGTATTTTTATGATACATGTGTATTTTAAATTCTAGTTTCATGTACATTGTATATATTTAATATCTACAAAATATCTAAGTTGACCCCTGTCAACAGGTAAGTAGGTTGTGAAGTGCATTGGGAAGAAAGCATATAGAAATTAAAAATATTTTTGCATTATCAAATACACTAAATTCTATAGAAGTTGTATACAAGTACATTTTCAGGATATAATCTTAAACTAATGTCGAATGGAAAACATTAATATTTGCTCTAAAGTATCATGTTGCTACTCAATAAAAAGTATTTAAAGTGTTTTAACGAAATATTCCAATTTCTGCTTAGTGTATTAAGCAATATTAAATCTTGTACATCAAACAACAAAGTGTTTTCATATTATACTCATTCCACCAATCCTGGTACTGCTGGGAAGTCCCACTCCATGGCTGTCATTACCAGAAGATTCTTGAATATATAGCCTTTATTAGAAGGTGGCTTCTCAACATACTCCTGGTACAAGACTTCTGCAGCACTTTTTTCTTTAAGCCTATTAGGCGGCAGGCCCCCTTTCCTACTGTTATTAGATGTTCTCTTCTTTTTGGGGCGTTCTTCCCTCACTGGCCTTGAGATCCACCAACGGACGTACCACCCACAAAAGGTCCCCGCTAGAGCTGATAAAAGTAGCTTTGCAAAGATGTCCAGTGAGGGTAGGACTAAGGAAGAGTCAAGTAGGCCCTACTCTGCTTCTGGGATTCCTTGGTTTTTGACTCTCTTTTTAAAATAATGGCATGATTCCTTCTTCATTGTTTCTGTCATCTGTCTTCTTCATTTTAGCATGTCCTTTCTTTTCCTTCTCCCAGGAATTTTTCCTATGCTGCAGTTTTTTAAAAGATCCCCCATATACCTCTTTACTTCCTGGAACTCTCCAGTGTAAGGTCCTTCAGGGACTCTTTAATTTCTTGGTACTGTTCCTCTGGGTTTTCAAGGGCCTTCTCTTTCTCCTTTAATATGCACCACACTTCTCCAGAGAATCCAAGTAAAAAATATCTAGGGGGAAAAGACTAAAACCTCATAAGAGCTGTAAGCTTTTCTGAGTTTGATATGGAGGTGGACAATAAGTTTCAAGTGAGCTCCTTACCTTGTTGTTTTCTCGTTAAAAGCTTGGAAATTGAAGCTCTCCAGACTCTCTCGCCTTATTTCACCATGCCCTTGAAAATACAAAAGCCATAAGGGAGGCTACCTGAAACATGCTGTTTACCCTTCAAGATCTCTGTTAGAAAATTTTCAAGGAATAAAGATTTCTGTTTTATAGCCCATCTTGTGGCCTTGATCTTTCTGGTCATTTCTAGAGTCTCAGTGTTTTGCCAGTAAAATGCATACTAGGAAGGAAAACATTTGTTAAAGGTCTCTGTGATATTATATGCTATTTGAGTTCTCTAGTATGCTCCACATTTTAAACAGTATGTAGATTGGCCATGGTGCAAGGTCTCTTCACAGACATGTACTGAGGAGGAGATCTTAGACAGCACCACCAAGGAATCTGTAGGTTTTTCGGAGCTTGAGTTTCCTTGGGTGAACAAGGAAAAACATCCTAAGACCAGATGTAGATTGTACTGATACTTAGCTTTTCTCTCCAAGTATTCTCTCTCTTTTCAGAGCAGACCCAGAGGTTACTATTCTAGCTCATTCCAGCAGTGCATGGTTTCAAACTCCATTTTTCTGGCAAGCAACAGTGAAAAGTGATTGGTCTACACACCCCATTGATCCAACAAGGGAAGATTAAATTTGTATCTTTAGAGTGCTTGTTTATACCCATTCTAATATAGGTGTGTGCATGCTCTGAGCATAGTTGCCAGAATTCTTTCCTTAGTGGCATCTAACACATTGGCTCTAGCACCCCATAATGCCCTGTTAAGATCATGCCCTTGAGTTCCTTCTTACTGCCTGTGACAGTTGCTGGAACTTCCCTCATTGCAGTCTTGTCCAGTGGCTTCCTTTTGTTTGTTGTGTGTATAGTTATAGTAGCTACTTAGTTGAAAAGTAGGATTAGTAATTTGACATCTCTACACTTTGAGAGGCTTGTGCCTTGGTCACCTGGTGTTAAGCTGTGGCAAGTGGATGCTATCGAGCGACCTGCACTGGAGTTACCTCAAGTATTAGGGGAAGCTCACAGGAAGGATCACAGTCAGATCTGCAAAAGGTTCAAGCCTCATACCTAGAAAGACTGAGCAGCGAGACTGAATGTCTTCTTGATGAAGGCAGTCCTGAGACCAGCAGTGGAGCCACAGTTGAACTCTGCCCTGACCACCGGTACTTTGGTGTGGAGTGTGCTTCCTGCCAGCATATGCTCTTAGAACTGATGTTTCTCACTCAAGAAGAGGAACCACAAGCACTGACATAAGCACTCTCTGAAACCAAAAGGGAGCCAGCAAGGAAATTGGGATAGCATGAGACACATGTCATGCTGCTCTCCCTCGCAAGCATTCCTGCAGCCCCCTCCATTGGCACTGGCATCCATTCTGGCTCCATGTACATCATCATGGGATGTGCCATCCCCCAGCAGGTGGCGTATCAAACAGTTGGCAGTATTGTCCAGCCTGGGAAGTATGTGGCAGCTATGATTAGTTCACACTGCCGGTACCATTGTCCCCTCACATCCAGGACTCAACACTGTTAAGTGGAAAAGAGCCCTTCCCCACCCTCTGAACAACGTTGAGAGCACTCTCTAATTGCTTCTTCTTAGGTGTCTCCACAAAACTGCTCACTGGCACCAGGAGCATTAGGACATTCAGAATCCCCTCATGCAGCTTATCTTCCTCATCCAGGTTGATGGTGGAGTCCGTCGTCAGTCTCCCCCCGCTGGGATTACTCATACTTTTCACCATGCCTGTTTTACAACTTCTAGGACATCTAGTGCAGGGGTGCTCTAAACATTTGGACCATGAGACTATGGAGATAGGCACCCATACAGTTGCTTTTTTGGAACATGTGGAGGTTTCCCCCAGTTCAGGGCTCCATCTCAAGACACTCTTATTTGGTAGCCTCACAAAGTAGAGTTCCTTCAGTTCCGTGCTGCAAGACACGAGAGCTGAACTCTACTGTTGAGCCTGGTACTGAGCCTAGTACCAAGCTGTAGAGTAGGTCTCTGCTGATGCAGAAAAAAGGGAAGAGTCTTTCCTTACTCACGCCCTCCTCTTCTCTGGATAAGGTACTTCTGCCTGCTAGGATATCCCCACCCTGGGTGACCACAAGGCCTACCAGGATTAAAGCAGATAGCCTTGAATTTGGGCATCCAGACAGAGGTGGAAAGAGGGACAACTCGTGGACTCTTGGACACTTTGGGGTGTCAGACCCCTGAAATGTAGCTCCTCCCCTTAATCAGGAGATCATGGAGCCTATTACGGCTCTGTCAGATCCTTACTTTTCTCCCAGCTACAGCTAAATGGAAGGAGCACATATATTTTGTGCCTACTAAGAACTGCAAATACCTATTCACTCGTTCTTCTCCTGAGTCCTTAGTGATGGTAGCCATCAAGGTCAGTCAGGACCCACACTTAAGGTAAAGGATCCTCAAAAGCTGGACTTGTTTGGCAGGAAAGTCTACTCCACAGAAAGAGTGCTGCTCTGTGCATCAAACCAGCAAGCCTTGTTACGTTGCTATGGTTTTAATATATGGGAAGCAATGCAAAAATTTAAAGACCTGCTTCCTCAGTGCACCCAGGCAGGAGTTCTCTTCCATTGTAAAAGAAGGGAAAGACAGTGACTCGGGATTGATAACAAATTTGGTCATTCCCTGGTTGGATTAGTTCTGCTCAGACCAGTAGACATACTGCTGTGCTCACTGTTCCTGCTCAGGCCCCAAAAATTAGGTAAAGGTTGCTGATGTCTTTATGGTTAGTAGAAAATAATCCCCAATTTCACAGCCAGATCAATGGCCATGGCTATCCTCATGCACAGGAGCTTGTGGTTACAGTCCTTTGTGTTTCCTCAGGAAATGCAGCAGATGGTGCAGAACCTTCCATGTGAAGTACAGATGCTAAGCTGCACAACCCTAAAGATTTTAAGGCATCTTTGAAATTCTAGGGCCGTTATTCATCTGGAGCATTATAGGCCCCAGCAATCTCATTGTTTCTACTCTCAACCGGCCAGACTTGAGCAGAGAAGGAGAAAGATTAAGATGTTTGCACCATCGCAGTCTGCCTCTCATCTTTCTGTCACTTTAAAGCACCTTTATTTCCAGTTTGTTTTCCCCCTCTTCCCCGACAGCCTGTCCATTTCCTCAGTGCCTGGAACAATATACTGCTGGGTCCTAAACACAGTGGAATTGAAGTATACCCTCCAATTTTTGTCAAAACCACCTTCTACCAACTCAACTTGTCTTTCTCTAGGGACTCTTCTCACAAGCAAATGTTGGACAAGAAGTAAAACTCCTCCCTTGGATGGGGGTTAAGGAAGGTGTTCTGCATCAAATAAGAGGAAAAGGTTTTTATTCCTGCTATATCTTGATCCCAAAAGCCCTGTTGGTTCTCAGACCAATCCTAAATTAGTGACAGTTAACTGTCTCAAGAAGTTAAAGTTCTGCATGATCTTCTTGACCTCAATCATCCCTTTATCCCTCCCTTGACATGAAAGATGCACGCCTTCATATAGCAGTTTTCCAAGGCCATGGAAGGTTTCTAAGATTTGTTGTAAATCAAACCCATTACTAATTTGAGTTTTTGCTATTCAGCCCATTAGCCATTCCCTGGATCTTCACAAAGTGTACGTCAGTAGTCATGACCTTCTCCAGATGAAGGGGAGTTCACACTTTCCCGTATGTCAGTGTTTGGCTGATCAAGGATTGGCCCAAGACTCAGGGAGAATGTAACATCAATCTCATACAATTAACCTTCCAACTTTGGAGCTATTAATTAAAAGAACAGAAGTCTCTTGTTTTCTCAGAGCATTGAAGAGTTCATCATGGCAGTTCTTCGTTCTGTGCAGACAAAAGCCTTGCTTCCAAACAATCTCGGCTTTGATAAGCTCCTTTTAGGTACATCTGATCACAAGAATCTAGATTTGCATGAGCTTCCTGGGTCACGTGGTCACATGCACATAATGGTATGACACTTGAGGCTATGGTTCAGACTTGTCCAGGCCTCATTGGCTATAGTATACTCTACTTTCAGACTTTATGGATGTGTTAGTTATATCTGAAGTCCTTAACTAAGTGGCTTGGTGGTTGGACTGCTACACTGTCTGTGTGGGAGTACCCTTTGTGAGACTCAGCCATCTGCATATCTGGCTTCTGACACCTTAATGTTGGGCTGGGGAGTTGACCTGGGTCACCTCCAAGTTTGAGGTTTTGAAAGGAGCTTTATTCCACGTCAGCATCAGAGAACTCAGGACAGTTCACCTGACCTGTCTGGCATTCTTGATCCTCATTGCAAACAAGACAAACTCTGTTCTCATGGACAATACAATAGCAATATATTACATCCACAGGCAGATGCTAGACCCAATGTGAGAGATACCACCATAGGAAAAATGGAAGTTATGCTTGGGGAATGTGCATACACCTAAATTGGAATGGACATGTGCAACACATCTTGAAGAAAACAGTTAAAAAGGTCAGTAACTGTTCTTATTGGCCTGGATAAAAATCAGGACCAATGTCTTGTGACTGTCAACAAGGGCTACTAGATTAAACTTGTCTCCTTACTGGATTCATTCGAAGGAATACATTAAAGTTTACCTTTTTTATTTCAGTCTACATTGCTCATTCCATATTCATTTGTTTTGCTGTTGAGAAACTTATATTGTTAGTACATTATTTTGTATATTCTGATAATCGTGCCAGCTTGAGTCGGGATGGAGGGATGATTGTTTTCCATAGCTTGAAAAAATCTTCTTATAAAATCGCCAACTTTCTTCCAGCATGCTTATGGACAAGTGCTCTCTCTTCTTCCAGATCAGGAGTTTGGTGTGCACTGCTAGAGCTTTCTTGTTTTTCTGGGAAATGGTCCTGCTAGGCGTTAAAGCTCACATTGATGTCAAGGTCAGAGGTCTCACGAACTAAAGGATTCAGTCAAATCCCGCCAACAAAGAGGATTCAGACCAACCTGGTATAACCATTTGTCAGATTTTATTTCTTCTATGCATTCTGGTATCCTATCAAGCCGTTCTTCTCCTCTGCAGGCTCTGTTTTTATATGGGACTGTTAAAGATTGACCATACCCATGCCCAACACAAGTAATTCCATCCTTTAGGTAATTGACTCTTCTCCCAAGAGCTTGTTCCAAGCAAAGCCTGTTTCTGGTGTGATCACAATCTTCGTGAATGCAAGCTGAGAGGGGCTGAGTAGTCATGTGGGCTTCCTCCCGTACCATGTGCAAGAAGGAGGGTCCATACAGTATCAGCTGATTGGAATTCGGTGACACTAGGAACAAGAATTGTCCTTGTGGATTGCTGAAACTAGACAGCCATTACCTTCACTATCAGACAAGGCCACCCAGCTTCTGAAGAAAGGCACTTGATCAAGATCCTAAAGGAAGACTACAAAAGATCAACTGTGTGTGGGAGTGTCTCGGTATCTGGACTAATGGATGAACAGGCAGACAGGTTTTTTTTTTTTTCAAGAATTTATTGCTCTGGAACTTCCCCAAAATATACTTTATTTGCATCCTATAACTGCACTGCTTACGTGTATTGCTTCAGCCACTGGGAGAAGGCAGTTGGGAAAACAGACGTCTTCTCCTTAACATGGTCAAGCATGCTCTCTTACACGTTCCTTCTCTGTCTTTATTAAACACTTTTGCCAAGAGAAGTCAGATTGGGACAAACTGTCCCAAGAAATACCGTTAGTCTGTCTCAAAAAGTCCCTTGAAGATACTTAAATTCTGACACAGCCAATGAACATCCTGATCATGGGGTCCAACCAAACCTCTCAGGTCCTGAACCTGAGATTGTTGTCCCTTTCAGCTGGGAAATGAAAGGCTGAGACTTCTGGACTTTTGCCTGGCAGTATCCGGAAAGTAGGTAAAATATTAGAACTAAGACTTAGGAAATGTAAGAATATATCTGGTTATATTTTCAGCCTGGCATGTACCCCTGGGGTTTTAGCTATAACATGTACACCTGGGGTTTTAGCTTAGTCAGGGGACTGTCTTTATGTTTATTGGTTTTTGAGAAAAGGTTCAAGCTAAATTTCAGGTTTAGATGGTGGCAACAGGAGCTCAGACGCTCTCTAAGGGAAAGTTCACTGAAGTTTCACCCATGCATTTCCAGATTTCTTTGTGCAATCTAAAGGAGCGGACTACCTTTGTGCTTACCTGTACATGGTTGGAAATTGGTTTTGCAGCTTTCACGTGACCCTTTGAGGAACTGCCTAACGCTTTCCACAGCATAAAACTAACTTTTCTTGTTGCAGTTACCTTTAGCTTACAGGAAAAGTGAATTTGAAGTTGTCTGTTAAGGAACCTCTCCTGCACTCCATTCCTTACCAAAGTGGTCCTGTGAACTATTCTGGAGTATGAAATCAGCATGAATTAAGTTCCCCACCCCCATGTCAATCAAGTTATTTCCTTTCCTTCCTAGGTTCCTCTCATTCTTGTCTTTACAGCTTGCTAATTCCCAGCAGTGCCAGGACTGGTGGATTGCATATTGTGTGAGAATGGGACAATTTGTTCCTTACCTATAAATTGGTTTTCTCATATATACCAATCCACCAATCCTTTGTTCCCTTCTGAAAGTTACTGTTTGTTGTTGATAGGAAATCACTGTTAGACATGGATGCTTAAGCATATGAAGTACCCATTGCCTATTTAGACTGGGAACTGGATTCCAAGAATCTTCTAGAGAGCCACCTCAGTTACAAGAGCCATGCTTGAGACTTCCCAGAAATGCCAAGATTGGCATATTGTGTGTGTATGTATATATAAGAGAAGACCAGTTTACAGGTGAGAAACATAATTGTCCCATTGTATTAAGAATATATTAAGGACATGTTCCCCGTGGCCCCTCCCCCCCCGCACTTCTAAGTGAACTTCAAGAGGCCTCTTGTCTTTTAGAGAAAAAGAGTGTGTGTTTGTGTGGCTTTGTTATATGACCATGATAAGTTGATACTTAAAGGTCTTAAAATAGTTTCACAAAAAATCAGTGTCCAGGGCTCCGAGTGTTACACCGATCACAAGTACTAAAATTTGTGTGTAAAAAGTACATAAAGGAGAAAACAATGAACGAGATTACTATTGCTTTGAAGATTGCCTATGATTTTTCAAGAGTAATTACTGTAAGTGCTTCAGGTTTTCGGTGTCTAGTTTGATGTGCTTTGAAGGAGATTACTTTCGAAGTGTTGGGTGCTCAGTATTTTATGAAGTCCGACACCTTCAAGGTTCAGGTAGGTCATCTACAAATGGAGACACCCACAGTCACTACTCATTTTTAATAATCTTGGCAATTTAAATCTTGATAATTGAGTTATGGAAGGCTTGAAATCCTATTACTCTCTACAGACATCAAAATAGTGAAAATTGCTTGCACTTCAACTCTGCTTCCATAGAGTTAAAACTGGGGTGAAGAGCGTGTGGTAGCATGATCTGCACTTGGTGACTTTAGTTCTGCTCAGTTTGTTAGCCTGCAAGAAAGAGATGAAGCCCTTTTATGGGTTTGGTAACCCACAAAAGGCACTCATTTCTGCTTACATAGTGCTTTTGTTGGTTCATCAACAATAAGCACATGTACAGTAAAACATCATAGCAGCATATGTTGTGATGATATGCATTGTAGTGAAGAAGAGAGGAAATTGGATTCCAAAGTGTTTCTGCTTTCCAGGGGCAAAGAGTAGTCTATATTAAGAGTTAGGACCAATTATTTTTATAACATTGAATAGTGTATAACTTAAACATGTTAGTCATATTTAATCCAAAAGGACTAATAGGCACTTTGAAGACTGTTTCTATTTTGGGAGGCATTAGGCTTTAGTTATATTTGAATATTATTCAGAAATACAGACAGTGCTCAGATTTTGCTATTCCTTTATAATGTCTCAGGGAAAATTGTGACATTCCTGTGTTTTGAAAATTAATATTGTGACTTTATTTCTGACTGATTTTGAAATTTAATTTTTAAGCATTTGCAAAATGATACAATATGATCCATATGGACTTGCCAGTGGAATAACAAAGGGGAGTTTGGTTCACTTTTGATGCTTTTAAAGGACAATGTTTGCTTTTTTTAAGGATAGTATGTCTCTGTCTCACTGGTCCCCTATTGTGAATAATAATGAGGGTATTATCTGATGGCCTTGTATCTACTAGATTGCCTCTTTTTTTTTTTCTTGCAGATGTGCAGAGTTAAATGTTAGCTACAGCTTTTACTTACATTTCTGACTTTATTGTGCCATTTAAAGAGTTGTGTTACTCAATATGTGGTTCATTTTGATTTTGACTTAGTCAGTAAAATCTTATAAGTAATTGAACTTTAGGAAGATATAAAATCTATAAATAAGCACAAAACAGCTTCAGAGAAATCATTAAGAGAAAATAATTCTTCTTCTGAGCATTTTCTTCTTTTGTAATCCTCGACTTTTAGCAGGCTATGCTCTCTATGCTTCCACGGTTGAGGAATTAAATAAGCTGCTTTTTTAGGTCTTTTTTCTTTAAGCATCCCCTTTCTTTAATAATTTATTAAACTAAATGTGTATGGAGGAAATAGTACATGTTTATAGTGTATAAGAAATTTTTGAAATTAGAATAAATGTCATGGAAAAATAAACTAATTGTTTGAAACTTGCTTGTTTGTCTGAATTTCCAGACCTCTTAATTTTGTGTCTGAAAATGTTTGTTTATCCAAATGTTCATACCTGTGTAATTTAAAATATAAATGCAGTTTATAAGATGATGAATATTATGAGTAAGCAGTCACGTTCATACATATTATGTTACATTTCCTGAATTAGCTTTTGAATTACTTTATTGATGTAATTTGTTCTCAAATATGTTAATCTAGATGTTTTCAATATTTGTCCAGAACCGTGTGTGTGTCTGTGTGTACACACTATGTAATTAAGCATGATTTGCTTTTAATTACAACATACATCAAAACCTGTAGATGTAACTAAGTTACATCTAAACACAAATGAAATGTGTGTTTTAGTTTGATTGAAACAGTGAATCAAAAATAGAATAAAGGATGATGATTGCATTATAGGAAAGGTTACAAATGTAACGTATGTGATAGAGACTTTAACAGTAATAGTAGTAATATGCTATTAGTATCCTAATTAATACTATTCTAATAGTACAATATTATAATTATTATACACAATTTTATCAATTATCCTTTTGGGATCAATGTTGACAACACTTGAATGTGAACAATACTGAGCTTACAGTAGTAGTAATTAATATAATTTCTTTGACATAGTCCCTAAATTCTTAGGTTTCAAATTATGATATGGAGGTTTAAATGTTTAGCTAAGGCATTTTGGACAAAAGCAAAATCTCAAATTGTTCAGCTTACATTTTGTGAGCATGTGAAGAAATATAGTATAGTATTTTAAATACTGACCTAGTACGGCCATTCTTATGTTCTTATGTTTGTTATGTAAATGCTTAAGTAGAAAATGATGAATATTCAATTAATATTTCTTTATTAACTGTGGTGGGAATGTGATAGTAAATTATTAAGGCTATAAAGGAGTTAAGTGATTTAACTGAAGATTACTTTTGTTTTACAGTTTGAATTATTTTACAGTCAGCACTTCAGTGGGAGGAAGCTTACTTGGTTACATTATCTTTGTACAGGTAAAATAAATGCATATTTCTGGTGTATTGAAAACTTTAAAACTACCACATGCTTCACGTACCACTAGGCAATAAATACTTTCCTGTTTTACATATAGCTAAACTCCTTTCCAATTTGGAACTAAGTTTTTATAAAGCCATTTGTTGCATTTTACATTCAAAGGTAAATGAACATTGTTTTGCTTTTACCTCAAACAGTATTTCTGTATTAAATAAATTACATCCAGTTATTGGTAAAAAACATATTAGAGTACACTATAATCTTTAAAAAACCATGGCACAACTTCTGGGTTATTAACCATTGAGCTGACATTCAACCAGTTAAGTGCTCTACACTACTTGACTTTTTGAATGTCCTTTTACCTTAACTTGAGTACACAAGTTTTAATGGAGACCAGTTTGACGTGACGTTCAGCTCTGTGATACAGAAGCAGAAGGAAGCCATTAAAAAATCAGACTCATTATCTATTAGTTAAGTGAGCAATAACAATAATGATTTACTTTTTACCATGCTCATTCCTAAATCATGTATATTATACTGCTTTCATTTGTAGCATTAATTAAATCATGGTTTTATTTTCAGTTATTCACCTGTATTACAAATAATTCAGTAAACTGAGTCCTTAATATTTGAACACCACAGCATATTTTATAAAGGTGAATAATAGTCAGCGTACCACACAGCAGTGCATTGAATATTCAGATACATGAACTGACATAACTGAGGATTCCCATTAATCTACTTCCACCCCTCCAACAAGTTTTCAGGTAGCTGTCTCCGTGCTTTTTTGTTTCCAAGGGAGACATAAAGAAACTTACAATATTCAGACACCTCCCATTATAGAGAATTATTTTTCCACTGAGCTTCTTTAATAAAATCCAATGTTAATTCCATTTTTTACATGTAATATACTTGAAACTATTTTGCCTTTACTGTATTCGTTACTTTAAATGAAATTCTGCTATGTCCAAGTTCAGTATTAGCAGTCTTCACTTAATCTCTAAAATATGTTGCATATCTGTAGCATATATTCTTCATCTGAATTTTTACCTTAAAAGCCCTCCTGTTTGCATACCCAAATACAAAAATGATTATATGTATAGGTTTTGCAGCCCCACGCAGCTAGATAAACACCCATACAGCCATTTATACAAGTGCAAATCTCTGACCTGCATGCGCATGTTTATGAAACTACTATTATTATTTATTACAGGTGAAGTAAAAATGAACTATTTGTGTAAACCTTATGTAGCCATGGTTACAACATACCAAATGGCAGTACTGCTTGCCTTCAACAACAGTGAAACTGTCAGTTATAAAGAACTTCAGGATAGCACACAGATGAATGAGAAGGAACTGACAAAAACCATAAAATCATTACTTGATGTCAAAATGATCAACCATGACTTAGACAAGGTAAGTTGTAATGTCACACAGAAATTGTGACGTTTCCAGTTGTGATTTGTTTCTGTCTTCCCATGAGTTCTATTTCATTTTTGAAAGATGTTTACCACTCACATAGATCCAGATTACTGTTCCTGTTCTCAGATTCTTCTGGGGAAGGCATAAATAGCGACTTCTGGATGGAATTAACCAGTGGAGAGGATAGTGGGGATGTAAGCGACTAGTCAACTAGTCCCTTGATTAGTCGCTTGCCCTCTCTTGCTGCCTCTATAAGAGGCCGCAAAGGGGAGGGAGCAGGAGCCAGTGTTGGGGGGAGCTGGCTTAAAAGCTGGTTTCCCCAGCACCATCTTTGCGGGGGGTGGGGAAGGTATCTGGGACTGAGTGCAAGCTGGAAATCAGCTGATGCCCAGCTTTCACCCAGTCCCAGATACTGTGCCACTGCTTTTTAAATGTATTTAGAGCCTACTGGCTCTTAATACATTTAAAAATTAGAAGCACAGCACTTAAAAGGCTGGCGGGAGGAGGGGGAGAGGAAGAAGAGCCTGGCGGAAGCCTGCTGACTCTTAATACATTTAAAAGGCAGAGCTGCAGCAGGGTTAGTTCCTGGGGTGGGAGCTAACCCCTCTGTGGCTTCCCTGCGTACCCACTAATTGATTAGTCAGTTAGTTGATTAAACTAAATTAAACATCCCTAGAGGATAGACATATTTGCTATCCAAATTCCTCACACTAGCATTACAGCAGCAAGGTCTGTTAAAAAGGTAATAAAGTTGAGGCTG
The DNA here is from genome assembly GCF_049634645.1 of Pelodiscus sinensis. NCBI lineage: Eukaryota > Metazoa > Chordata > Testudines > Trionychidae > Pelodiscus > Pelodiscus sinensis. The sequence goes on along the minus strand of NC_134712.1, from coordinate 231,880,505 downwards.
TATTATCTCTTTTTGTTCAGCCCCTTCTGGATGCAAAACTTTTTCTTTATGGCTTCAGAGGCAGTAACAATGAGGGGAAAACTCTGTAAGCATAGGTCCACCAGAGCCAAGCTAATTTTAGAGTAAAGATGAGTTAGTGTCCTGGACTGGTGACACTGAGCAGATACTATGAGCAAACCACTTGTTCAGTCTTTGCACCAAGAGAAGCAACAGGTAACCATTTCCTTCCTTCCTGGTCAACTTACGGGGATGGGAGGATTTCTGAAAGGGGATCAGTCTACCTTGGACTCTGAGGCATTTTGTCAACTTAGAGTAATTCCACAATTTTATAGCACCCAAACAGTTTTCAAGAAATAATATCTGGGTAGACTTAGAGTGAAAGGATTGTACTGGGAAACAGGAGATTTATTTACGTTCAGTGTCTGGCTCTGCCACAGAGATTTCTGTGATCTTGGTTAAGTCTCTTGCATTCATTTTACGGTTGCTGGGAGAGATTTTTTTCCTTACTTCGTACTAGAGCTGTGAGCTTTGTGGGATTCAGCTGTTATAGTGATAATCACTCTGTAAATGCTTTTACACAAGAAATGTTACCATCAGTAGTATTTCCAGACCTTCCAGAGAGAGTGATTGTACCATCTACCCCAGCAGTGTGTGAGTGAAGGTTATTCATGTGGTTTGCAAGAAGGGAGCAGTGGATCCAATACTGTTGTGAAATCTGACAAGGATGCTCGCTGGTGAAGATGTTTGCCAAGAAAGTATATAAGGAAATTGGGAGGGAGATCACAAGGAAATATTGGGTGTTGGGTTTAAGGTATGTGCCTGGAAGTATCAAGAAATGAATTTGGGTTGGATGAGTAGCTGAAAAGCTAATGTCAAGCTGAAATGTTTACTGGGGACTGGATAGGAGTTGAGTCTAGTGTGGAGAGCAATTACAGAAAATAATGAAATCCATTTGTGTGTGTCTATAGGTATAAAATAAAATGTCCTGCAGGATTATAGAATGATGCCATACATAATCTGTGTCCACAGGCTCCGCCCTCGCATGGGCTCCCTATCCCCAGATAGCTTTTGGGGACCAGCAAAGCCTTCTGGCAGCCCAACCTGGGCAGATTCCACCTCCCAAGTGTCCTGCTCGCTGAGCTCTGTCTGCAGCCTTTTGGGTGGCCTGACCCCCAGTCCAAGGGGTGCTTCAGCTGGTGCGAGGCCTGGGGCACAGCCCATTTGCACTGGCAATGGAGGCAGGCTCCCATGCCCCAGGGTGCCACAACTTGCTTCAGGGCCTCTTGCTTGCTCCACTGTTGTTCTTGGCGCACATGGCAGCAGACTCAGGAGAAGCACCAGGCATAGGGCGAGGCATCCCCGGCCGCCTGCGGCCCCATCCTCTGCCGCATCCTGAGCTGAGTGCTGAGCCATCCCGGTGAGATCCAAGCCCTGACTGGCTTCCTCCCACCCAAGCATGTGTGGGGCTGCAGCAGCGAGCGGAGCTTCTGCAAGGCAGGTGAGGAGGTGCCCCGTAGCACTGACCTGAGCATCCCAGACCCCCTTTGTCTGGTGCTGCAGCTTTGCCCTTGCTCCTCTCCCGTGCAGTTGGAGTACCATCGCTGGCTTCCTGCTGGGGGGGTGTGTGGAGAGAGAGCCCCGAGCCTCGCTGTGCAGGGGAAAAGCACTCCCCCCTTGGCTGCGGGAACAGCAGCGCACCAGTGCGCTGTCTGGGGGCTTTCCCTGCACTCCTGTTGGCCAGGTTCCAGCTAATGGGAGCATCAGTAAACCGAGCCTGGGATCAGTGCAGGGCCTGAAGACAAGTGCGTGCCCCCCACCTGCTGGTTCCCAGACCCTGGACTCCTAGCTCCCTTGCTCACTCTCCTGCCAAGACCCTGCTCCTGCCCCCTCCCTCCTGGCCAGACACCTACTCCCATCCTGCTTCTACTCCTGCCCTGCACCCCCCCAGTCCCCACGCTCATCCCCTCTGCCGAGACCCTGCACTCCTAGCCCCCTCACTCACCCTCTCCTCTCCCCCCACCAAGACCTCACAGCCTGTTCCTGTACCCTCCCTCTGGCCGGACACCCTGCCCCCAGCCTGCTCCTGAACCCTCCCTTCCAGACAGATACCCTACCTCCCACCCAGCCCTCATACCCTCAGCTCCACCTGCACCCTAGATCCTGAACCCCCATCCCTATCCAAATCACTGGTAGCCCTGTTGCTCACACTGAACCCCTGATTTTTTGCCTCACCCCAGAACCTAGGGGGCCCACAAAATCCACTAACCCTAAAATTCCCAGAAGAGTTAATCGGGCCTGAGGCTTTGAACCTCTTTCCTCCCCACCCCCACCAGGAGAGTGAGAGGTTTCAGTTGGAGGCCCATCAGAGAGAGTTGGGGGGGTTTTGAAGGGGCTTTTTTCGCTTCTCACTTGTTTGGTCCCAAGCTGATTTTTTTGTGGATCAGTGACACCTGACCCAAAAAAAGGCTCCCCACCTCTGCCATAAATAAAGACAATGTTGAAACCTTTTTGTGTTGGCCATAATATTTTACTTTATTTAAAATGAAGCCTGGCCAACAAGGCCCCAATTGGGGCCCAGCCCCCATCTGACCGCAGCATCCTGTCCCTGGCCCCAATCCCGGGGGTGGCTCCATCTGACTGCAGAAAGGACTGGAGGTGGCCTCCCTCCTGCTGCAGCATGGGCAGGAGGAGAGGCTGTGTCAGACAGAGAAGGGTTGGCAAGCATAGTGAGGAGGGGGCGCAGGCCCCTAGTGGTTCTAGAAAAGTTGACATTTAAACAACTATTGTTGCTTTTGAGTTTTGTTTTAAATGACTTTATTTTTCAGTGTAAGCTATTAGAGAAATGTTAGCTTTCTTTTAAAATTCTATTAATGCATTATACTCTGCATAATAGAATAGATAACTAAACAAGTCAATTTCATCTACTAAAAATGGTTATTTGTATTTGTTTTAATATTTCTCAAGATGCCCAATCAATATCCCACCATACTGGGTTCACACAAACATAAAACGTAATTTCCCCACCTGCCCCTGCCCCATGGAGATTAGTTTAACTGGAGGTTTATTTGTATTAATTAATTATATTTTTAATATTAAATCTTCCTTTTTGTAGAGGCTTTAAAAGTCTTAGAATAAAACGTTTCATGGGGAAAAAATGTGTTTTAAAAACACCAAAGGCTTGCAAAGAAGAGTAGTGCGTATGAGGGAAATACTATGTTTACTCTCTGATAAGTCTTCTGTCAGGGTATTATGCTCTGCTCTTATAGGGACTGGATGAGAATCAATTCTGACTAGAGGGGGAATACATCCAATAGCCTTGTGATTTTTCCTCTAGGTATATTTACTTTTGAATATGCGTGTCCTTTAGCTACAGGTTTATCTATACTAATTATCTTCCTTACATGCCATCAAACAATGAGAAAGCTTAACCATTCTCTATCAGCTTGCTTACTTGTTACACAAGTCAGTGAATTCCAGGATGCTGGAACAGTGAAATGTACTTTTGTTTTGCAAGTCATTTACAGATATCTGAACTAGGGATGTTAAATATCAGTTAATTGAATAGTAAATTAACCTCATGAATTCTTATCAGTTACTCGTCTATTCTATAGTCCCCGGGGGTGGGGCCAGCAGCCAAGTTACTCTAGCCCCACTGCCACTCCATGCTACTGCCGCTGTATCAGAGGCAGCAGTGCGGGGTATAGGCGGGAAGCTGGTGCGCATAGGGAACCAGTTTAAAAACCAGCTCCCCTCGCGGACTGGCTGCTTGTCTGTGTGCAGATCAGTTGCCTGTTCATGTCTGATACAGAGGCAGCAGCGCTGGGTGGCAGCAGCCCCTGTACAGTTGGGGGCAGGAGTAGGTCCCAGTACAGGTGCGAGCCAGAACTGAGCCGGGCTGCTGACCAGCCTGCTAAAATATTTACTGACAAGGGGGCGGGGGAAATGTGTGCAGTCTATAACATCATATATATAGTAGCCCAATGTCTGTGACTCTGTAACACTGAAATGCTGGCTGTTCCCTCTGGGTGGCGCTGTTTCCTGAGTCATGTTCTTCTCCCGCCGTGGCACTTGGCTGACTTCTGTGCTGCTCAGCCGGGCCGCCACAGGGGAGCAAGCGGCACAGGGGGCCGTTTGGGCGCTGCGGTCCCCATGCAGCTCTGGGAGAGAAGACAGACATGGAGGAGAGACCTGAAAATCCTGTCTTATGACGGGATAATTGGCTAGTTAACAAATAAGCTTTTGCTTTTCAATTAATTGACTACACTGTTACATTCCTAATCTGAACCACACAGCAGCTAGGAAAGAAATGGCAAAGCACAATGTACGTTGTATACCATGCTTCCTTTCTGTTCCAGTAAAAAGATGGGAAACTAACTCTCCATCCCATACCCATGCCACTTTGGTAATAGATTCACTGGTTGTTTCTGATAATTTTCTTTATAGTAGCTATTTGGCTTAGGTAGTATTTTTGTTCTGATTTATACTTCAGAGTTTAAGTGCAAAAATGCTAAACTTTTGACATTCTGTATTGCTTGTGCCTGCTGAAACTAGTCTGTCAATAAGTTGCCTACGCTATGCCTCAGTGGCAAAAATATTTCTTTAATACTCTAGGTTTCTTGTAGAATGTGAAATTCAAGTTGTAACCTAAGCAAGCCATTACAAATACATTGTCATGTGAGCCAGTCAGTGGCTTGGTAGTATTTCACAATATTCTATGGAGTCCAGTAATGTTCCATTTTCCTGTGGTTGAAGAATTGATGGTATTGGTTGATTACTTGATAGGTGCTCTTACTACATGTCATCCTGTTGGCTAGTCTAGAGAGTCATTGTCTGTAGAACATAGTGAACTGCTACCATCGGTAGGGTTTGCCTCCCTAGCTTCTGTTTGCCAGAAGCTGGGAATGTGCAACAAGGAGTGGATCACCTGAGGATTACCTGTTCTGTGCATTCTGTCTGCATTGGTCACTATCAGAAGACAAGATACTGGACTAGATGGACCTTTGGTCTGACCCAGTATGGCCACTATATTATGTTCATGTCTATCAGGCAAAAAGTGGATAAAAGACAAGTTTTTTGAAAGAGCTAGAGTTAGAACCCTAGATAGATCAACTTGTACACTAAAACAATAAAAAATATTGTAGGTGTGTTCTTCTTTTCTTTGTTATACAAGCAAATCATAAATATATATATAATGATTATGGAAAATGCAGTGATTGTCCCAATATTCTTCTTCCGAGAAATGGAAATCCTAGTCTCCTCTCTATTCTATTTTAGGAATACTAAAACTAGTTCCAGTAATAGAAAAAAATTTTCATTAACATTGCTTATATATGATAGTATTTTCTGTTTGTTGGTTCTAAATAAACTGACTTTTCAAGCCAAATAAACTGTAGCATGAGAAAAGTTGAATAATTCAGATGTTTAGAATTCCAAAACTTTATTAAGTTGCAATAGACCTCTGAATATGCATATTTGAGACATATTCAGGTGTGTTAATTTTTCTTTTAAATTGTTAGCCGTCCTTGAAAAATGTATATGCTCCTTATGCTTTTTTGGCAATGTTTGAGAGTGTTAAAATGCATAAATATTTGTTTATTGCAGGAAGATATAGAGGCGGAATCTACTTTTTCATTAAATATGAACTTCAGCAGTAAACGAACAAAATTTAAAATTACTACATCAATGCAGAAAGACACACCACAGGCGAGTATTTTTCAACATCTTTAAAAGTCAACAGTTTTATATAAGTATTATTTAAAATGGACTTAAATCTGAAGTAGGGTTATCATGTGATTTAAAAAATTGATCATGCTGTTAAGCAGAAATAGAATACCTTTCATTTAAATATTCTAGGTGTTGTGTGCATTTTCTCAAATATTGATATCAATTTTAACATCGAATCTAAAGTGCTCACTGCTCACTTTCTATTCTTTCTTACAAATACTTGTACTGTTAAAAAAAAAAAAAAAAAACCCATGAGCGAGTCTTTCATTTTACGTAATACCAGTACTGCAGTACAATCTCATTATCACAAAAGCTGAACTGAAAAATGGGAAATTATGTACTAAAATAACGGTATTCAAAATAAAACAATGTAACTCTGTTTCTTGTTCAGCCGGTCACTCAGAAAAATACATTTGGTTACAGTTTGCAGGAGACAATGCTGCCTGCCTCCTCTACAACAATGGCGTGGCCTGGTAGCGGACATAAGATTTTGTGCCAGATGCACTAATAATTCATGTGTCCCTTCATCCTCAACCACCTTTCCAGAGGACATGTATTCATGCTGACTGGTTCTGCTCATTAACAATCCAAAGGGAGCGTGTTTATTTTCCTCATCAGAGTCATTGCAACCAGCAGAAGATTGACTTTTTTTGGTGGTTCAGTTTCTGTAGTTTCTGCATCAGAGTCTTGCTCTTCTAAGACTTCTGAAAGTATGCTTCATACCGCGTCCCGCTTGGATTTTGGATGGCACTTCAGATCCTGAAACCTTGATTTGAGTGCTGTAGCTATTTTTAGAAATCTCACATTAGTACCATGTAAAAGGCGTCTTATTCTTCAGACTCATATTCTATACACCTAGATTGTGCTGAGAGAACTTGCTTATTAACATATTCCAGAGTTCATCAGTTGCCACTGTGGTTATCCGTATTTACAATGGCAGAAAGAGATATGCTAAAAAAAGCTAGCTATGTCTGTAGGTCTTTTTGATCTTTACTCAATCCATAAATTGAGTTGAGCCAGATTATAAACTCACCAGTCATAAATAAACAAGAGGCACTTCATGAAACCTGTCCTTATTATCTAGTCAGGATTACAGAAATGTATTAATTGTGAATGTTTTGTCTTTTGAAAACCTAGAACTAGAGTATGGATTCTAGGCTAACATTTTTCTGTTTCTCGGCTATTAAAGTTTATCTAGATTTCTTTCATTCATATAACTGACACATAGTTATACAGACTAATACTGTAACATGTTTGTTAATACCCTTAGCTTATTTGTCTTCATTCAAGATATCATCCACTACTTGGAATACAGTATATAATAATAAATGGTAGGGTTATGTGGCTTTGTGTGAAAGAACACAAAACAATGGGAAATCCAAACTCTTTTGAGTTTTGTATATAATCAAATCAGAAGTTGTGCACATGAGGGTATACTTAGCTATGATTTTAGCATTCCCCGTCCACTACGTTAGAGAGGTTTTTTTAATTTTTTTTAAGTACCATATTCAAATCTAATCAAAGCAATGAAAAGACTACTCAATTTGACCCTTCTTAAAACATCAGAACTTAGAAACCTGTAGCGTAATCTTTCTTTACCTTCACTACTACAAGAAAAGGGAGATAATTATGGACTTACATTGAAGATTTCAGAAGTGCCTGTCATTGTTAGACTAAATAGGTTTTATGTGTGAAAATAATTCTTGACATTATTTAAAACTACAGAACTGCAAATAATAGGTTTCACTAACTTAACATATTGAAATAAATTCAGTTTATCAACTCTCAAAAATGTTCGTTTTTGTATTATCTGCTACTTAGCAGTTGATCATTGTTGTAGAAATGTGCAGCTACTGTTTATTCCATAATTTCAGTTTGATTCCCTCACCTCCTAAAATGCCCAAAGACTTAACAGCTTTCATCATCCCTTTTTCCCTTGATAACTTGTTCCATGTTGTTGCACTGTTAATTCAGAAATCAGACACTCACTGGAAACAGATAATACAGAAACAACATGCAATTACTGTGTGTGCTCCAGTACTTACTTTTATATTGATCATATTCTTTATTAAAATACATTTTTAAATTGAAATGAAACTGTTGCAGAAATCCCAGTCTACCGGCATCAGAAAATCAACTGACTTTGTTACAGATCCTGTTCAGTTGCCATTTGCTTCAGGGTATATGAAGCTTTGCATATATAGGAAAAACCTATTCAAATTAATACCTCTTAATCTTTTAGAAATTATTCTCTTTCTGTGCTTGGTTTTGTTTTAAAAAATTCAGGATTTTTGATACGTGTTTATCTCTGTGCTCATTACCATGGTAAATATAACATAAGAATGTCCATACTGGATCAGTTCAGTGGTCATCTAGCCTAATAGTCTGTCCTATGAAAGAATCCCTTCAAAGCTGAATTTATTGTACCCCTTTTTGTTTAAAGTACACCCAGCTAACACAGCAGCAACTTTTTGGGGGGTAGAAGTTTGCACCCAACTGGTGTTCGCATCAGCGTCTTCAAAAATGATCTGCAGATATGGATACCTGTGGAAATAAAACATATACCCACAAATTTGCAGAGCTCTACTAATGTGGTTCTTGTTTGGGCATAACCTGCCACCTTTCAGAGTTTCTGTTAAATATCTTTTATAAAATCATTCTTTAATGAGACTGTTGGATTATTTAGTTTTTTTGTCATAGGAACATAAGCACAGTCATACTGGGTCAGGCCAATGGTCCATCCAGCCCAGTATCCTGTCTGCTGACAGTGGCCAATACCAGATGCCCCAGGGGGACGGGACACAACAGGTAATCCTCACGTGATCCCTCCCCTGTCCCCCGCTTTCAGAGAAACAGAGGCTCGGAACACTGTTCCTACCCTTCCCGGTTAATAGCCGTTGATGGACCTAACTTCTATGAATCTATTTAGCTCTTTTTTGAACCCTGTTAAAGTCCTAGTCTTCACCACATCCTCTAGCAAGGAGTCCCCCAGATTGACTGTGTGCTGAGTGAAGTAAAACTTCCTTCTGTTTGTTTTAAACCTACTGCCTATTAATTTCATTTGGTGACCCCTAGTTCTTATATTGTGGGAATATTTAAATAACTTTTCTTTATTCACTTTTTCCACACCAGTCATGATTTTATAGACCTCTATCATATTCCCCCCCTTAAGACCTGTCATCTAAGGTGGTTAATCTTAAAACTTAGCTAGGTGTAGGCACATCCGTATTAAAATGAAAATAGAATTACGTATCATTCCTTGTTTCCTTTACTGAAGATAACATCCTGAGACCATAGCTTATTGCTTTTCCCTCTACCAGGATCTTTACGTGTATTCATCTTTAATTCTTTTGCATGAAGTCCAAGCCTTATGGCCTCACATTCAAGATCCATTTTAGCTTTTGTGCCCCTTTATATCGGCAAGCATTTCTGAAGCTACCCTTCCACTTTTATCCCATTAGATTTTTAACTTATTCCTGCTTGTGCTTTCAAATTCCTTTTCTCAGACATGAAGCAACTTTACTTTCGTCCTTCAAGAACATCTTCCTCTTTACACACCTAAACACACCTGTTTATTGGAGCTTTTCTGCACTGATCTCTTTCAGATATCCTCCCCACTTCCTAATACCTATCTCATAGATCTGGAAGGGACCTTGAGAGGTCATGGAGTCCAGTCCCCAGCCCTCACAGCAGGACCAAGTACCATCCCTGATAGATTTGCCCCAGATCCCTAAATGGCCCCCCTCAAGGATTGAACTCACAACCCTGGGTTTAGCAGGCCAATGCTCAAACCACTGAGAGATCCCTCCTTCCGAACACATTCTCTTATTGGGTTGTACAAATTAAGGTCCTACAGGTAGGGACATGTCTTTATTATATGAAACATCGATGACATGAATCCTAATTTACAGATTCTAATTGACTGAAACAGTAAGCATTTCTGCCCCTATAAATTGGGGAATAATCGGCCATTTGTGTAGATTTGGGAAAGCTGTAAACAATTTCTAATTAGAGAATTCTTATTCCAAGGGATTTAGTTTAAGAAAGGGATAAGGAGGACTTCATATTTTAAAACACTAGCCAGTGCTACAAATATTCATATTATAATATATTTGACAGCAGCCTTCAACTAACTGAAGGAGGTTCCAGAGAGGATGGAGAGAGGCTGTTTTCAGTGGTGACAGATGAAAGTATGAGAAGCAACGGTCTCAAGTTGCAGTAGGAGCCAGCTAGGTCTAAACTATTTCATTAGGAGGGTAGTGAAGCACTGGAATAGGTTACCTAGGGAGGTGGCAGAATCTCCATCCCTAGAAGTTTTAAGTCCCGGCTTGACAGAGACTTGCTGGGATAATTTATTTGGGATTGACAAAGCAAGTGGTTGGACCCAATGACTTCCTAAGGTTTCCTTCAACATATGGATTCTGAGAGTCTATAATTTTATATTCTGTTTTATGTAGATGAGGCTTCAATATCTGTTCAATCTGTTCATAAAGCTAAAATATCCAGCTCCAAAGGGATGTGTTGGTGGCAGTTATGGACTACAGATCCTTTTTCACTAGTTTCATTCCCTGCTGTTCACATTTCTGGACAAGCATGTTTGGTCAGGGCACTTTGTGCTTTTGGCTGCTTAGAGCTGTTAGCAGTGTGATGGGGTCCCCAAGATACAACATGCACTGGGGAACTGCTGAGCCCTCTGTTCCCACATTGTGAAATATCCCTCTTCCTGTTCCTGGCAGGTACTACACTTAGACATCCACAGGCAGGGACACACCCAGCTGAGCTGCATGAATGCTTTCCTACCCTCAACAATAGATAAGCCAATTCACCCCAGCTCTCCTGTCTTGGACTGGTCAGAAGCCTGAGTAGTGGAAGTTTTTTACTCAGTTTGCTTCTTCTGCAAAGGAAAATATATCCTTACAACCTTTTTACCTAAAACAAATCTGTTAACTACAGAAAGATAGATTTTTGGTGGTAAGTAGCAGGGATATAGATCTATAGTAATCATATAGATTACTTAGCCTGCAAATTTATTTTTGTTCCTGAAGTTCTCCAAACTGAACCGGATTTGAATCCAATAGTGTCTCACCCTGCCAAATGGTACAAGAAGGTTATATATCCTCAATACACAGGCTGGGCTGACCCACTCCCAGCTCAGTGTCTTTGTCCTCCAGATGAGCTTCCAAGTGTTGATCTGTGGTGGGGAGTATGAGACCAAGTTATGATGTCACTTCCCCTCTTTTATAGGTTCTTCCAGCTTGCTGGAAAGATCTTTTGCTGTGATGTGAGGAACAGACAATTTCTATTGGTCAAGCAGTTTCTGTTGTGTACATATTCCATCTGAGACTTTTCCATTGTATATTGTTTTGGGGATTCTTTCCTTCAAGGGTATTGTTGAGCCATTAACCACTGTCTAGCTACCCCATTGTTATTCCTGAATGGGGGGTTGTGAGTGTTCCCACCTGACAACATATTTCAGTAACCCACACAGAGCAAAATTTCGTAATGTCACATATAGTGATAACACAATCTAACAAGATATTAATGTTTAGCAGACCAAGACTTTTAAAATGATACTTCACCAAGGCATAGCTTTTAACAAAGCATCATTACATCACAGCAGTGAATATGAGAGTTCCAGGGTGTTTGAGGGATAGCGTATCACAAGCAATCATTGTAAATAACAGCAATCTTGAGGCTCCCTTATCTATGCAGAGAGAGACTGGAATTGCACATTAACTTCATTGGGATCAAACCAGTATAAAAATGAGCTTTATGCTATTTTAGAATTCCCCAACTCCACTTCAACTTGCATTGTGTGCTATAGTCATAGATAAAAATCCTGCCTAGAAACTAAAATTGAGATTTAACTAGCTTTCATTGTTAAACATTTGTTTTCTTTTAACAAAGTGAGAAGCATTGTAGATGTTTTCTGAATGTTTATTGATCTTAGTATGTTTGTAGCATCACCATTTTCCCCATATTTCAGGAAATGGAGCAGACCAGAAGTGCTGTAGATGAAGACAGGAAAATGTACCTTCAAGCTGCTATAGTCCGTATCATGAAAGCACGTAAAGTGTTGCGACATAATGCTCTTATTCAGGAGGTAAGAGGAAATGCTGTCCATTACCATGGTCTAAATCAGGGGTGGGGAACCTCAGGCCTGGGGGCCACATCCAGCCTCTGGCTTACCTGGATCCAGCCCCCAAGGCATAGCGCTCCCCCAGCATTGGTGAGCCTGCACTGGCACTCTAGCCTCCCTGCTGCTGCATCGTGGAGCCGGAACACACAAAATCTACTAAGCTCGGTCCCCCAAGACTCCAGAGTAGGAGGGGAATGTGGGAAGTGTCTTTCTCCTTAGTCGGGGGCCACGTCATTGAGGGGTTTTCATTTGATTTTTGCTTCTCACTTGTGTGCAGTTCCTGATTGATTTTTTTCGTGGGGTCAGTGGCCCCAGACCAAAAAAGGTTCCCCACCCTTGTTTGACGCCTACATCTAGACTTCAGGCTTCTTTTGGAAGAAACTTTTTTCGGAAGAGATCACTGCAAAAGTGATCTGCTTTTTCGAAAGAGAGCATCCAGACTAAATGGATGCTCTCTTGCATGTAAGCTATGATTGCTATGGACAGAATAGCCACCAGGGCACTTGTGCTTTTTCTCTTTCCTCTTCTTCCAAAAGAACTCCCTCTTCCCCATCCACACATGGTTTTTTGCAAAAGAGCTCTTTCAGAAAAAGGCTTCTTCCTGGTAGAATGAGGCTTACCAATGCCAGAAAAACCCCTCTGTTCTTATTTTCTTGCGGAAGAAGGCAATTGCAGTGTGGATGTTCCTCAAGTTTTGTCGGAAAAACAGTTGTTTTTCCGGCAAAACTCTGTAGTGTAGACATACTCAAAATGAAAAACTGATGCCTGTGTCCTGTGTTTAATCACAAGACTGAGGCCAAGTACACCTCTGAACTAATATTTTAACGAGACTGTCAATAATTTTTCTAGAATTGTTTTAATTCAGAATGTAGTAGTTTTATTTAAGTTGTGGTTATCAGGTTGTCACAGGCATTAAAACAACGTATAATGTTCGCCGTGATACCTAATAAACCCAGAGCTCTTATGATAAGGCTAGATTTCATTTTGCTCTATGGCTCAGGTTTTAAAAATAGTTTAAGTGTAAACATACATATCAACTTTTATGGGAGACAAGTATCTAAATTCTCTAGACTGCTTTGAAAATGTCAGCCCACTAATTCTTCCCTTCACTTCTACCCCACTCAAAAAACAAACAAACAAACAAAAAAAAACCCAAAGAAGCCCAGAATTAGCATCTATCCATAACTGTATGGCCAGAATTTTCACGTCACCAGTGATCTGGAATATTTGGCTTGAAATCTGAACATCAACCTTCTGAATATCGGCTCTTTAATGTGTCTTAGTAGGAACTCCTCAAAATTGAAAAACCCTCAATTCTAGCCATTTTTGAAAACCTGGGTTTAGATGATCATCCATCACTTAAAATCAAATAATTTTACTATGTGATAAGCCACCTACACTACACACTAAAATAATCCAATGAGAATCAAGTAATACAGTAAATAAATCAACAATCCATTCCAATCAACAAGCCTGGCAGCATGCCTAGGTGACCAGTTTTTGGCTATTTGGTATCAAGAAAAGGAATGAATTACCAAGTCAAGGGAGTCTTACAGGAAAAAAACCAACCTAATTGGCAGCTCCTTCCCAGGTGTCTCTACAGATCTCCACTCTGGCAGTATAGAACAAGGAAGGAAGTAGTTGGTGAAAAACAGTCCTGGAATTTTGGAGCTGGGGTGGGCAATAATTTTGGATAGGGGCCATGACATCAAGAAGTTGGTAAGTGCTCAAGGGCCGCAGTCTTTCATAAGATAGGTAACCTACCTGAGGTTCCTGCTGTGCCAGTGGACCATATCCAGCAGCTTTGTGGGCTTGATCTGGCCCATAGGCTGTATTTTGCCCAGCCCTGATATAGAGCATTATAGGCAAAACCTACACTTCATTTGAAACAAAAATTGAATGTCACCCAGTGAAGATGAGACAACAGTGTTGTCCTGTATTTTGATGACTCTCCACTGATCAGCCATACCTTCCAAATAAACTTAGAATAAACTTTTCAAAAATGCCTTACTGACTTAGGACCATAAATCCCTTTTGAAATTGGGGCTTAGGGACTGAGGAGCTAAAGTCACTTTTAAAACTGGGGCTTAAGGTCTGAAATCACATACATGTTTCTGAAAGTAGAGGCTGGAGCAGCACAAGTGTAATTGATTATAAGTTATCAGGTAATTTGGTTATGATACATAAGGAGGTACAGAATCTAGCTCATTCCCTCTTAGCTTTGTAGGAATGAAAAGTGAAATACAGTTATGGAAATCTTAATCATTGGATAAAATGTGGACAATTAAGACTGTCAGACTGACATCTATTACAGAAAATGTCTCTTAGGTTTTTTCATTCAAAATATGGGCTCTGTCATCACAGTGAACTTATTACTGAAGGCTCATTTTTTTTCTCTTCAAATGTCTGTATTTGTCCTGTGTTGTGGAGTGCAGGAGAGTGAGTTTATCATTTGGTATATTTTGTTATTTTTGTGTTCAGATATATATGCCTTTAAACTGTTAGCTGTGACTGTTCATTGATAAGTAAAAGTAAACTCAACCAATAAAAGAAATATAGTCAAGAGAGAAACAATTTGTATGTATTAGATTATGTGCTTTCGTGGGCCAGACCCACTCATCTAGTAAACCATCTTGTTAGTCTTTAAAGTGCTACATAGTCCTGTATTTTGTTTCAACTACACCAGACTAACACGGCTACATTTCTATCACTATGTATCTTTTGACACTAAAACCTGATGGAGGTTATCTGTCTCTCAGAACTCTGAGAAATATAGTATGTAATAATCATTTTTGTGTGGGTGTGGGTTTTTTTATTGCTTTAGAGAATATATATTGCATTTGTTTGGAAGCAAAGTTCATGAGTGATACATTAAATGATTTTCTTCAACAGGTAATTAGCCAATCAAGAGCTAGGTTTAACCCAAGTATCAGCATGATCAAGAAGTGTATTGAAGTTCTGATAGATAAACAATACATTGAGCGAAGCCAGGCCTCAGCAGATGAATACAGTTATGTAGCATGATGTTGCTATCCAGCAGGCGTGGTTGTAAGAAGATCATTGCTGTCACTGTTTGGTGTGTTCCTGTGGGAAGAAGCAGGCGTGTGCCTCCATACCTGGTCACTTGGCAGCCCCTGTTTTTCTGCTGTTTACAACATCACCAGTGCCACGTCATGAGCGTCAATGAAAATGCCTATAGATATTTCAAGCTCATGTCATTATGACATTTCTTAAAACTTTACTAAAAGAATGAGTGAAGTATTGCTGAAATGTGGAAATTTGGTTGGGTACCATGCTTTCCCCTCCCTCCCCTTCACGTTTGCAGTTGATGTTTTTTAATGTATCTTAAAAGAAAAAGTTAAACTAAATATTGTAATATGACAGATATCCTAATAATTGTATCTACATTAAAATGTAAAAAAGATGAACATGATACTGCTGCTTGTCAAATAAAAAAAGAAATGGAATATGTCTCCAGGTTAATGACTATAAAAGTAGCTATGAAATCATGCCTGTTAATATTCTGTAGCCTTAAAAGCTGTGAAAATAATACCAGTTATGTTTGTTTTTGAATTCACTCCCATTTATCTTTCATAGGAATTTTGTTTATAAGCAGCAAATACTAAACATGGTAAGTAAAACAGTATTTTGAAACAAGATATTTATGTTAAATCAAAACATGTACTTGATCTGGGATCAGGCTAATTTTGATATATTTTGTCAATGTCTAAAGGCCATATGTATGTATATGTACCTCTCTGTCTGTGTCTCAATATACAATAGGATGATAATAGGTAATTATGAGAAAAAGTATAATTCATGAAGTTAATGGATTATCACAAATCATTAACTCAGGGGTCCCAAGTGCCAGTTCCCTCGGAACAATTGTGTAATCCAGTCTCTGATTCCCTTGGGGGCAGCTGTCTCATTACCAGCCCCAAAGCCCCTCACCTTCTTCCCATCGCTCCTCCCTGTCCCTCCATGGCATCCCATCCCTGAGGATGTGGCTTTAGGGATCACCGGTGGGCCGAGGGCCGAGGGCCAGCGGTAGCAGCAGACATGCCCCTTTGCACCCCCTGTGGCAGCAGGAGACGACAGGAAAATGGAGTGCACTGGGCGAGTGCACTTGCTCTGCTTCCCCGCAGTTCCTGCTGCCATGGCAGTGACACAACCGCTGCTGCGTGGTGCCAGACTCTCCCGGTGATCCCTGGAACCACATACTCGGGAATGGGGTACCATGGGGCAGAGGAGGTGGCAATTGTGGGCCTTGGGGGATGGCAATGGACAGATGCACTTACACACTGCAGCCCCCTTGGAGTCCTGGGTCAGATTGTGCTATTGCTCCAGCTGGAATTGGGCTGCGGACTGGGAGTTTGAGACCCCTGCTTCAACTAGTAAGTGTAGTTACTGCACTCCTGATAAGGAATATAATTGGTCACTAATTGAGAATTGGCTCGAAATCTGAACATCCACCTTCTGAATATCAGCAGAAATATGTTTATACAGGGGTCTTGCTAATGGAATGCTAACATTTGATCTGATCAAAGACAAACTTACAAACCTTTTTTTGCAGAACCATGCTGTAGACTGAACAGATGTTTTTTCTAATAGGGCTGCAGAACAAACATCTGGGACTTCCATGTTACTTCACCTAAAAATGTCAAAAGTAATACTTGGGATGATTTTTCCAGGCAAGTCAAGACATGTCTAGTCATTTTAAAAGATCCATACATTTCAGTATAATTGGCATTCCCATACAATGTCTTTGGTTATTATACACAAACTGAGTCAGTGCCCTTCTCTTAAAATGTAGCTCTGTGTATTCAGTGCTTTGAATTTTACTTTATAATGGATTCCTAACCACACCCTCCCCCAGGGGAAAAGTAGGGAAAGATTCAGCTTTCTCAATTTGGGTTAGTTCACTTAAGTCATTCTTGGCACAGTGTAATATAACTTGCCTTACAGCATTGTGCTATAGCCTGGCATCTAAACAACCTGGCAAGTGTCCTCTCAAAACACCAGCAAGTGCTAATATGCAACAAGAGGCAGTGCAAACTACAAAGAGAAAGGAAGGAAAAGACTGATTTAAAAAAAAGCTACAGTTTCTTTGTGTGTTCCATTCTGTGACGACAATTTAAATCTGAGTTTTTCATCTGCAACAAGCCAGTTAATATATATGGTTTGCAGCCAGACTGCTATATCCAGAAATGTGGGTTTTGTCCAGCAAAATGTTGTCCTGATATTACTCTTGCTTTTAACCGGCATTATTGATAATTTCTACGTTGAGAACATTGATTTAATTTAAAATCCAAAATTATTTTTACATTAAGTTGTGTCCCACAACTTTCTTTCCCAGATCAGACTGCATTATTTGTAATGTTGAACTTCATCTCAGGACTCTCAGGTTATGTCTACACTTCACACTTATTTCAAAATAACAGAATGTGCAGCAAGCCTGTTGTTTTGAAATAATTTCAAAATAACGGGCTTCGTACTCCACTTCTGTAACCTCATTTCACATGGAGTAAGTATTCTTCCTTCGAATCTGTTCATAGTTCCCCAGCAAATGTACCAGCATCCTGAAAAATGTTTCTACTGACTAATAGACAAAACTATTTTAGGAGAGAATTTTTTTATAAATGGTAGGGCTGTCAATTGACCTGCATTAACGCCCGCGATTAATGCCGGACAGGATTAATGTGTTAAAAAAATTAACATGTTAATCACAGGCGCTAATGCTGTGCTGCCTCTTTGAATTGCTGTTCTGGCACTTCAAGGGGGAAGTGCATGCAAAGCTGGGGATCAGCTGGGGACTCCGGATGATCTCCGGCTCCACTTTTGCTGCCCCTTTGAAATGTTGCTCCGGCGCCTTAAAGGGGCAGCGCTGCATAGTGCCCAGGGTCAGCTGGGGACTCCAGCTGACCCTGGGCTCCGCCTTGCGCTGCCCTTTAGAAACGCTGCAGCAGTGCTTCCAAGAGGCAGCGCTGCATGGAGCCTGGGGTCAGCTAGAGTCCTGCCCCGTTGCGAAGGGAGTTGCACGTGATTAATCGTGCTAAAACTTTATTGCTTGACAGCCCTAATAAATGGTATTTTTTCAGTGATATCTTTGGGACCATAAATGAGTAGAAATTTATCCTATAATGTTGGTGACGGGGATATAGAATGAACTAGGAGGAGTATCCATACTAATATTCTCAAAAGTGTTAAGTACCTCCCATTAACTGGTAATTAATCTGAAGTACTAAAGTCTGGCAATGTTTGGATTCTACTGTAGGTACTGAATAATCTGCTAGATGGTATCCAGAAACTAGAACACCTTTAAACTGTGTGGTATACAAAATTGAACAAGTGATTTATAGGATTTGTTCCTTCATGGATGTGTATGTTGCTTTGTGAAGAAGTTCCCTGCCCTGTGAACATGAGGGGAGGAGGAGTATCAGTGCAGCTGGGGCTGTGGGAGGCAGGCTTACAGCTCTACCCTCTCTGCTGAGGGTTCCATCCCACCATGGGGACGGGAGGAGACAGGGCAGCATGCCACATGCGCACCCCCAGCCTTCCCGGAGCACCAAGGAGGGAAGAGGCTGTGCAGCCCAAACCTCTCCGGCCCCTGAAGCACAGGGAGGATAGGTGGACATACCTCCAGCTTCCCTGCCCTGGAGCAGTGGGTAGGGCAGGTGCTGGGAGTAACAACACTCCACCCCCATTATGCCTACACAGGCATTCTGGGGGCAGAATGTGGGTGGGCCATGCCTGGTGGTTTGGGAAGGCAAAGCCTTCCCCCGCTTAGCATACTGGATGCCCATGCCTGAGAATAAAATCCAGGAATATAATAAAATAACAGACTACAGGATTTAAGAGGCAGGGAAACAGGCTATGGGAAATATTGGTGCTTTTTGGAATAGTTTCTTCTGGTAAGGGTCTCTGGAAGTGCTCTCCGGTATGATGTGCATGTGTTCATGCTCTCCTCACCAGAATTGGTTAGCCTGTGCCTGCTTATTGCATAGCCTCAGGCTTCAGAACAGAAATTGGGAATGGGTGATAGGATGGATCACTTGGTTACCTGCTCTGTTCATTCCCTCAGAAACACCTGGCTTTAGTCACTGTGGGAAGACAGCGTACTGGACTAGATGGAACTTTTGTCTGGCCCAGTATGTCCATTTTTACATTCTTATGGGCATATAGGGAGGAGTGGATCATTGCCATTCCCATTCCTTTTCAAGAGCCTGTAGCTTAAAATGGAGCAATTGTGTCTCCTCTGCTTCCTAGTGACTAGTTAGTTTCTGCTTCCATGATCAGTGTTTTTTCTTTGTTTCTTATTGGTATAAATTGTTGCCTTTAGTGGAGGTTCTCCCTTTTTTACTTCCACCCAGTTTCAAGGACAGAATCCTTTGCTCTTTTGGCCTCTTATTTTTGGTACACCAAAAGCCTGGGGATTAAAAGCCTGCCAGATTTGCGATAGGTTTTTCCCCTGGAGCAATAGGCATTTGGGCAGTCTGAATCTCTCATGTTCCATCCAGGTGCTAAGTTTTACAGGGTGTAGAAGGAAATAAGACAAGCTCTTCAGGCAACACTCCCATAAGACCTGTGTGGGGTCTCACTCCCCTCCTTGCCTTCCCCAATAGTTCAGTACCTACTTGAAGCTGAAACACTCCAAAAGTATTAAAAGAAGTCTGTCTTTTGAGAGAAAGAGATAAGTCACTTGAGGGTTGTTTTTGAGGAGACTTCTTGTCCTGAATTGGTACCTCCGTGGCTCCATCAGACATCAGCACCAGAACCTCAGTATTGGCTAAATAGACTTCCCAGGATAATAGCCTGCAAGGTAGAGTTGGTGAGATTCAACTTTCCTGATGTTCTTCAGAAATCAAGACTCATCAAAATGTAATGGCATGAGAGAGTCCAAGGCGCCAGTACCATCTTTATTCCAATGTTATGCAGAGCCCTCTTAACTCTACTGTTTTCTCTGTCACCATCTTCCTCAGGTTGTATGCATTCAGAGAGATGCCACCTTAACGGTTCCTTTGGCACTATATTCAACCACCTCTTGCTTTCTGTTCCTGTTGAGAGCTTCTGTAGTGCCCACAGTCTTTACCATAGCTCTCTGGCTCTAGATGTCTTTCACATAAAGATCTCTTCATTTCTGAGGAACCAGAGTTCTCCCTTTTATGGCACACCAAGATGAGCTAGGTACACCAACCACCACCTGTCATTAGGTTCCAGCAAAAGGCAAAGCCCCTGTACTTACCCCATCTAACCAGTCTCTGCAGTATGGTTAGCAGCCTCTAGTAGTGACCATGGCACTGATGACTACTACCCCTCCTTTAGACATAAAGGACAATACCTCATATTCAGGGATCTCAGTCCAAGGCTCTTCTGCAGTTTTAACTATCCAGTGCCCCGGGAAATGTACCCTGATGGTGACTTGCCAGACACTCCAGAAGGTGTTCCAGACCTCTCAAATGTAACTCCAGATATTCCTTTTGACAAGGTTTTGAGGGGCCTAAGTATGAATTGCATATTGCAAAAAAAAATATGAAGTGAGGCATTTATATACATATTTATGGAAAATTAACACATTTATTCTACTCTCACTACACTCCATTTTTTTCCACTTTAGCTGTGGCAAAGTCATGAATGATGCAATCACCGTTTAAAGACCTGACAATGCTCAAAAGGGACAAACCATTGAGATGCTTTTGAGTCATGGCGGATCAGAGAAATTTTTTATCCTTGTTAGAAGAGAAAAGGAATGTTCTCCTCTATAGTTAGTGATTATTACTGACAGACAGCTGTAATGCAGTTTCAATGTTTGGGAAACCTCACTGAATCCAATATGACAAAATAACTTGGTACATCCTAATAGATAAGCTTTGTCGTCTTTCTTCTCTATATCTGAGAGTAATATGAATCCAAGAAATTATTTAGTAAGATCAAACTGGGAAATGATCTGAGTACTTCTGATATAGACATTTGATAAGAACCTGAACTGTGTGTGTGGAGACACTAGCTACCGCCAGATGGCTTTTGGTTAATGTCAGAGAGCTAGGGGTATCTACTACACTAAACTATAGTGTTCTGTCTGTTGACAGCAGCCTAAATACATTTCCTCTGTATTCATTAGCTCTTCCACAATTAGAGTCATAGGATTAGAAGGGACCTCTAGGTCATTTAGTCCAGTCCTCTGCATGTCCAATATTAGAATGAGTAAGACAAAACAGAGCTATCCCCTGTCGCATTCTCTATCCCCCTTAACAAAAAGACTTCATTGAAAATCAACAGAT
Source organism: Pelodiscus sinensis (assembly GCF_049634645.1). Taxonomy (NCBI): domain Eukaryota; kingdom Metazoa; phylum Chordata; order Testudines; family Trionychidae; genus Pelodiscus; species Pelodiscus sinensis. Next base: position 231,859,364 of record NC_134712.1, on the reverse strand, counting down.
CAAAAGAGCTATCAGGTTTGGATGGTGCAGAGTAAAGGATCAAGCAGAAGGCACACTGACCTTGTTTTTTCTACCCCCCTTCAAAGTGCTCACCAAAGAAAAAAGTGAATGAGATTCTATTTATCCAGGTGTGCAAAAGCAAAAGGGACCTAAATCTATGCTTGTGCAAAAATCTGTTCTCCTGGAACTGGGCCTGAAGTCAATAAGGCTACAAAAGTGCAACTGTCCCCAGGAATAGGTCTGTGTTCTCATTCCCTTCTCAAATCACAATCATTCTATGCTTACCCAACATTTTCCACTGAGGAAAAAAGTATTTGAGTTGGGGCAGAAAGAAGATTAACTTCAGGTCTATTTCGCTTTGTTTTTAGAATGAAACCTTCTAAGGCACAGGGGGCTGCTTTGCCTTGTCTTCTTTGCTGGCAGGAGAGCTCCAGCAGACTCCCTTACCTGACCTGGCCTTGCCTCTTGTCTGAGAGCCTAAGGCTATAGCATTATTAGCCCTATGGTTATTCTGGCACTGGCTGGAACAGAGACAGTCAAGCCTAGATAGTGAGAAGCTTTTTCAATCCCTTAGATGACATTGTTTTCTCTAACTCTTCCATTCTTTCAGAAAGTAGAAGACAATATCTCAAAGTATTTTGATACCTTGAGCATTTTCTCTGCAAAGCACTAAAAAACAGACCAAGAATAATCTAGTGCTGGCAGGCCCGAGAATGGCAGGAACCACAAATTGTTTCCATCTAAATTCCACAGCTGTGTTTATTCTAACTTTTATTTCTTCAAATTTCCCACTACTGCTACCAGTAATGCAGCTATCCAGCCATAGCAATGACAAGAACATGAGGCATAAACATGCTGACTGCCAGCATCAATCATGGCATGTCACATCTATCAGGGATGCATAGCACAGTGCTTTAAAACCACTGCTGCCTTGTTTGTACGTAAAGTACCATCGATGTAACAGGACTGAAATGTGAGGAGGAGAAAGCTAATACAAATAGTGCCCTTCTTTTACGGTTAAGCCTGAAAGTTCAATATTATGGTGACTGTTGCTATAGAAAAGCCAGATATCCACAACAACAGGCTTGTAATTTTATCTGAAATATTAACTTTTCTCCAAATAATAGTACTTTATGCTTTGATACAAGGGAGTGCTAGTTCCTCTTTGGTGACAAAGATTTTTCCAGTCCTGTGTTTTGATTGATGGTCTAGGACCTCATGTTGTTGGGTTAGGCACTAGGCAAACACAAAGATAGTCCCTGGTCCAATGAGTTTATGCTTAAATTATAAGACAAGAGACAGATAAATGGAGGAGTGGTGGACAGGAAACAATTGGACAATGTTGGTCAGCATGACAGGCAGTTGTCTCAGGCTACTAGCGTGCCGAGTGTTGTCAAGTTTTCTGTGGGCAAGCCAGCAAAGGAGCCTGTAGGGAGGGGTTAGAAGGAGGATAATAGGGAAGCTTTGTAACTATCTACTTCTCCGCACACTTTGATTGCATAAACCAATTTCCTTGTATCTTTTTTTTGTTGCAGTAGAATCAATTTCCTTGTCGTCATGCTGGCCAGGAGATGCCTGGGTAACTTTTATTCCTGCTTAAATTTCCAATTCACAGCTTGGTAGGTTTAAAAGGTTTTTGGTATTAGAGTAGAAAGGGGATAAATTACCTTTTGACTATTTCAGTACAGTGGGTTGTATGTACTAGCTTCAGGAGGTGTAACATTTCATTTACATGACCAGCCTGGGAGTGCGGACTTCAATTAATTTTTAAGGAAATATACTATGCAGCCACTTTTGTCTCCCACTGAGGGGATTTATCAGTAGCAAATGAAGAGTGAGGGTAAAGATGCATGTTTTTAATGGAACCAGAAACATTTAGTGCCAAATTCAGTAAATAACCAGAAGTGGAGCTGGGACCGTTCCTCTACCCAGCAAGAGAAAAATTATAAATCCCACAACTCCTGAATCTTAGTCTACTATCCTTGTGAGACAAAAGACAGGACTATGCAGCACTTTAAAGACTAACAAGATGGTTTATTAGGTGATGAGCTTTCGTGGGCCAGACCCACTTCCTCAGATCAAATTGCTACCGTGTGGTCTGGCTACATTCACAGGGATCATCTGTTTGTTTTCTTTTGTACAAATTATTTCTAAACTCCATACCCACATGAAAACATAGTTGTTGAGAACACTTCATTACTTTCCTTAAAACAAACCTGGGCGATGTTTATGAGTGATCCTACTTTCTCCCCGGGGAAGAGCTTCACTGTGAGGCATTCATACATATGATTGTGTGAATTAAAAAAACATGTTATACTAGAGCATTCAGCCAGCAACCAGGGACTGCTCCTCCCATGTCCTTTTACCTATCTTATTAAATTGGTCATGCTCCTGCTCTTCTGGTAGAGTTAGCTTTCTGCATTTTAGTTAGCAACTACTCAGTTTCCAAAGGCAACCTAGTTCATCACTTCCGGTCCTTGTTGGTGTCAGCCAGAACCCAAATCATCTTCTCATGCTTTATTTCCCTCAAAGCAGACAAACTGTCCCCAGTGCCTTACGACTGCCTAGAAATGCCTTTGGGGTATGCAGGGCAAAAGTATAGTTGATTAGTAGGCTTGAGCCAACAGTGTTTACTGTTGTGATTGTGTCTCACAATAATTAGCTAAATGCAAAATGAAAATACAGATCTCGGCCTGCAGTTCAGTTGTATTGTACTCCCTGAAATTTCTGTGCTAGTGAGAAAATATCCCAGGCCTGCTTCGGCCGTATCTACTGCAAAAGGAATGCACTGGTAATGAAAGACCTCTGTAAAGTAATGCTGGCTAGTATGCACTTCGAGATTTTCTCCATAAATATCATATAAAATGTCAATGCTTTAATATATCGTCAGGAAACCCTGACAAGTATTTCAAATTATTTCTCGATTGAGCCTTTGTTAAAATGTATATAGTTGGAGAGCTTGCAAACACCCTTTGAACTTTGCATTGTACAGCAAACTGGAGGTTGCGCATAAGCCGAGGCTTCAGTAGATAGTCTAGATGTGAACCTGCACCTAAAGTTCATCCCAGATCATGGGACAATGGGAGAAATAGACCATTAACCTACACCATGGATGGGTAATCATTTTTGATGGAGGGCGCCACTCCACGAATGTAAGTGGTCAAGGACTGCACTCTTTCATGATATTAATAGAGGAGGTGTAGGGTCTGTGATTAGAGGTTGGGTGTAGAAGGGAGATTGGGATAAGGGATTGGAGTGCAGAAGGGGGTGTGGGATCTGGGAGAGAGTTTGGCTGAAGGAAGGGGTTGTGACCTGGGCCAGGAGCCTGGGATTCAGAAGTGGGTACAGACTCTGGGAGGGGGTTGTGACCTGATCCAAAAGTGCAGAAGGGGTGCAGGGATCTGAGTTGTGATGGGGGGGGTAGAGCGGGGTCTGGGAGGGAGTTGTGAGTTGGGACAAGGCCTGAGAGGGGGCAGAGGGTTTGGGGGACGGAAGGACTGGGATATTAAAAGCAGGCTCGGGCCAGGAGATGTTTACCTAGAGATTCCTCAGCCAGGCTCCCTGCCTTCTATGTCCCCACATGTGTTCAAAGCACCGAGCTGTGTTGGCTGTGAGTGGCTCTGAATGCTGTGAGCCTGAAGGAGGAAGAGAGGTACTTCACACACTGCCTGGTCTGCTAATAAGCAGTTCCCATTGGCTGGTTTCTGACCCATGGGAACTGTAAGATTGTGCTGGAAGTACACATGCAGGTGCAGGGCAGCTGGGTAGCCTGGTGGAAGCCCCTGGTGGGTGACAGGCTGGCTTGGACTTGTGAGCTGTATTTTGCCCGCCCCTGTTCTGTACCTTTCCCCTTTTTCCCTTGCCACTCCAATAAATAATATGCATCTAAGAGCAGCAAATCTGCAGAATCATCAGTTCAGCCAAATTAAGCACCCCACCACAATCATTTGCTATAAGAAGAGATGACAGCAAGCAAACCCCCTTATTCATATTATAAATACAGTCTCTCTTCCTTTCACTCTTACTCTGTCCCACCTCCTGATATATCATTGCTTACATGGGGGATGAATGCATCAAAAAAAGACTATAAGGAGGATTGCTAGCTGACAGGGTCCTGTTTCCAGCATATTCAGTGATGGGTAAATACTATCATTATCCTCCTCCTAATGAAAGCTAGTATGCATAAAACCACTTTCCTCAGCAGCTGCAAACTAAGGCCCAAGCTTTCAGCCACTGGGCAGTGGTGGGGAGTTGTATGCGTTTGTCAGCTTTGGACCTGACTCAGGATTTCTAGTATAGCTTTTGATTTTAGTTCCACAATGTCCTGTAACTTACTAGAGGCTTATGGGGGTAACGCATATAATGCATAGAGAGAGATTCATATGATGTCTCAGAAAAATGTGGTTGATACACCAGCACTTTGCTAATTACATAACATTAATTTTTTAACTCTATTTCTACACATTCCAGAAGAGAGAGGCCTCACTCTTCCTGCATAAACTCAAATCAAGTCTATCTCCCTTGCTTCCATTCAGTCTCACAGTTTACCAGACCCTGCTAATAAAATCTGTGATCAGTGCAGGGAAGAAAAGAGGAGGTGGGGGAGGAGATTCAAGTGTGCCCAAGTAATTCATGGGGTGGTAAATTATTGGTTTGCAGTATGTAAATTAGGCTACGTCTAGACTGCAGTGCTTTTTGAAAAGCAAGGCCGTGTCCAAGGAATGCATCTGCTTTTCTGAAAAAAATTTCAGAAAAGTGGATGCGCTCTTTAGCCATCCCTGTAAACCTCATTCTACACAGAAGAAGGGCTGTGTCAAAAGAAGACTCTTTTCCAAAATGTGACACTGTGTAGAAGCGCCAAATTTTGGAAAAGCCTTTCAACAGAAAAGCAGAAAAAGATAGGCAAATTGCAGTTTGCAATTTGCCTATCTTTTTCCAACTTAACTTTGTAGATTAGATGTAGCCTTAGAAATGAGGCTTCTGAGGCAGCAGACCTGAAAATTAGTCATTGCAGTATGTAGTCATCTGTACATGAATTTAATCTCAAAGACGTGAGGTTGGTGTTCATTAAATTTTTCTCAACATTGGTGGTCTATCTCTAAACACTTAAAGGGGGGCGTGTGTAACGGGGTACAGAGACCCCGCATCCCGCACCAGGGAACCTGCGCCCTCTGAGAGAGGCTGCGGGACGGGTACCGGCCGTGTGCCGGCTGCTCCCAAGCCGCGGGTCAGCTGGAGGAATGCCGTGGAACAGCTGAGCCCGCCCCACCACCGCTGGTGAGACAGGGAGGCGTGACGCACTGGGGCGGATGGCGTGGGGGCGGGGCACGTAAAACCCCCGGCCCAGCGAGAACTTTAAAACCCTACCGGCCGCCGGAGAGAAGGAGAGACTCGCGGATGGCACAGACTCGCCAGAGAGAAGTGAGACGTGGATGCTCCCGTGATTGCCTCTCCGGGGCGCCCAGACGCCGTGAGTACCGACAACCCTGAGGAGGGGGGGAGGAAGGAAGTAGCCCAGGGCAGGGCGGTGAAACAGCCCATGGGCTGACGTGTTTAGGGGCACGACCCGTCAGCCAGACCGAGACTGGGGCACAGTCTCAGTCCTTAGGGCCCTGGGCTGGGGCCTGAGAGTGAGGGCGGGCCTGGGCCCCCCTTCCTTCCCCCGCCCGAGGAGAAGGAAAATACAACCAAAACCCCAACATGAAGGGAAAGATCACCCCATTTGAAGAGAAGCTGGCCGGCCCCTGGACCAGACCGAGGGGTGCACGGTCACAAGGTGGAAGAAATCCGTGTCACCTTCTCTGCTTTTCAGCCATGCTCCTGGAAGCTGTTAAAAGATTCCTGAGAACATGCAACATTCTGGAGAACAGAGATTGTCACTCCCGACTGGTAGAGGGAAAACCTCCCACCTGCCTGGAATCACATCATAGTCATAAGAAATATTCTCTTGACTGAGTGGAACTTACAAACTGCTGCCCATGTCCATTCTTGAGCAAGGCCATTTGGAAATTAGCTTAATTGCTCTCTGATGCACCTGTTCTCAGCTAATATCTGAATCCCCGGCACTTGGCTTCCAGACTACATGTGGGTGCCCTCTCTCCATTTAGGGACAGGAGGCAGTCATCCAGCAGCATCATGAGGCATGATGATGAGTTTGCAGCTGAAAAAAGTTCCATGCTGTTTGGACTTGTCAGTTTTAAAGAGTAAAAAGCAGCACCTGATTAGACAGTACTGGAAAGAATAGAGACAGGACTCCGTGTACTACAGAGGAAGGGGAGTTGGGCAGGCGGGGATCATAGCCATGGTTCCGAAAGGAGAAGCATTTGGCAATAAGGGGGAAAGCTGCTGGCTCTTGCGGGCTCACTGACAGGCCTGCTCCATTCTTTCCCACACCCAAGCATGAGCTCTGGCATTCAAACTTGTCAGGGCTAGAAAATCTGCAAGCTTGCCTGGTGCCACTCATGTAAATGTGCAGCAACGTGTCCCAGTGTGCTGTACTTTATTGACAGCTTCACAGAGAGGATCTATGTGACAGCATTGCTTCCCTTCTGCCGGAGTCCAGGTCGTATAAAGCAAGACAGTTTGGAGTATGTAGCTCCACACTCAGACAAATAGGGTCTCCATATTAAAGATGTGGAGGTGCAAAAGGACACAGTGGGCTCCGTGCAATGTGCTTCATTCTAAAATAATCAGCGACACAGCAATAAAAAAATGACTGATGTAGTCATGCTCCACTGGACAGAGAAACTCTGGGTGGCAGATATGACATCAGGGACATCTGAAAAGTCTCTTTGCATAGCCTCCAAGCTGAAGAGTCGCTGGGGGAGGACAAACAGCAGATGGGGACAAAAAACCTCACAATAAAATAGTTTTTAAAAAGCTAAAATTTTGGGGCACTTTTATGAAATCTTAAGGCTGGCAATATTGACTTGGTGTATGGACACAGATGGGGCGGGGCAGGAAAGCAACTTATAGAGGGAGAGCTGGTGACTGCTGAGGGCTGGTATGGAGGAACATTGGTGGGGAAAGCTGGGGAGGGAAAGCAGAGACTGTGGGGACCTTAGACTGGCAGAGAAGAGACTGAAGCTGGAGAAGATAGGATTTAGGGCAGTGAAACACAAGAGGCAGGGGAGGCATTGTAGGGTTTGGAGGAAGGAGCTTGTACAGGGAGAGGGGTTCGAGTTCTTGCATAGGGAGGGGATGAGGAAGAGCAATGGAAGGGCAGCATGTGGGGCTGGGGAAAAAGGAGGGGTGTTTGTGAGGAGGTAGAGGGGAAAAGTTGGGGTTTGTGTGGATGGAGAAAACATTCTTAAGGCTCCCTTCCGTGTAAGTGGGACCTTATGCTTTAGAGCAGGGGACTTTTTTCTACCCAGCTTCGTAGGCTATATAGTCCAGTGTCCCCAACTTATTCAGAGGCCCACAGTGCCTACTTTACTACCCTGTTGTGCCAAATTCAAGCCAGCTGCCATAGTTGTGACAGCCTCTGTGCTCTCAACCATCCCTTGTGTCTCTCAGTGCAAAGACTTCCATGGCTTCCTAGATGATCATTTGATAATAGGGTATCAGATTCTTCTGGTGGGCTATGGATCCCAGGGCAACACTCCTTCCCCCCCCATCTTCTGCTCCAGGCCCTGCCCCCTTCCCTGCCTTTTCCCACTCCTGCTCCCCTCCCACATCTGCCCTGCTGCATCCCCGTTCCATTCCTTCTCCAACCCCTGATCGATCCCCACCTTGCCTCTTCCTGTCCCTGTCTCCTCCTGTTCCCATTGTACCCCTTCCCAAACTCCCTCCCCCCAAGCGACACAAACCTGGGGATTACCATGGGGCCGGGTGTGGGGTGGCAGCAGAAGTCAGGCCCACCTTTCATACTTACTGCAGCAGCTAAAGTGGCTAGGAAGAAACCAGCCTAGCAGGAGCCAGGAGAGACTACAAAAGGAGTTACAGGAGTAGAGGTAGCTCAGTTGCTGCCTAGAGCTGGAAGGGAGAAGGTCAGAGGTGATTGGCTGGCACAATGGACAGTTCCCAGGAGAGAGCTGTTGTGAGACTATGGGACAGCCCTGAGCTAGGGCCAAGAAACTATTTCCAGGAGAAGCAGCCCTGGAGACACCACTCACTCCTGAGTGAGGAAGTAAACTGAGAGACTATGGGGGGTGGAGGGTGGAGGGGAGGTACCAGGATGGGCCCCTGGTAAAGTATAGATCCCAGAAGAGTTTGTGATTTCACATAAGGTAATATGATCTGGCCAGCAGGCTGAGTAGCCAAAAAGGCTGAAGACTGAGGGCAGTGCAGGGACATGCACTCGACCAAATGGGCACTCGTGGGAGATGTGTCCCCCCTGTTAAACTGGAACACTGTACTGTTTTAAATGCATCTTACTGCTAAATAGGGTTCTAATCCATATGGTTCCTACTCTTCATCAGAAGGTCAAATCATTTGGAAAACTCCTGGAAGTTCAGATGTCCTGGAAGTTTGTCTTCAACTCTTGTTTCAGCCACCGCGTGGCTTCTAATTCTGCCAGCTGCTGTGGACCTTTAGCTCCCGTTGAGGTCAGTGGTAGTTATGGGTTCTTGCAACACCTTCCAGGACTGAGTCTATTGAATACAGATTTTTCATATAAACACTTTTGTGTGCGTCTAGACTGGTAAGATTTTGCACAAAAGCAGCCACTTTTGCGCAAAAACTTGCCAGCTGTCTACACTGGCCGCTTGAATTTGCTCAAGAGCACTGACTTTGTAATGTACAAAATCAGTGCTTCTTGCTCAAATACTTTCATGCTCCCGCTCAGGAAAAAGCCCTCTTATGCAAGAATACTTGCTCAAGAGGGCCAGTGTAGGCAGGGAAGAACTGTTTTGTGCAAAAAAACCCCGATGGCTAAAATGGCGATTGGGGCTTTCTTGCGCAAAATCGCGTCTAGACTGGCCAAGGATGCTTTTGCACAAAAGCACTTTTTGTGCAAAAGCATCCGTGCCAATCTAGACGCGCTTTTGAGGAAATACTTTTAACGGAAAAACTTTTCCGTTAGAAGTATTTCCGCAAAATCATGCCAGCCCTTGTGAGTGGAGGGTAAATGGTTACACGTTTAGCTAATGGGGAGGGAAAGAAGCTGAATTAAGGCTTAATATTTCATATGTGAACCACCACATCTCAGAAAGGCCAAGACCTGGAGCAGTATACTGGGAGTTTTGAAAGAAAGCTCTACTCCTTACAGAAAGCTGTAAGCAAGGAGGCTCCAGAGTAGTAATCAGTGTTACATACGGACACTGATATACCCATAATTAACTGACCACAGGCATCCCAGAGCCCTCTCAGCAACGTCTGAGTTCCATGCCAGTTGGACTGTGCTGCGGAATATTGAAGAGAGACTCCGAAGAGGCTACAGGTTTTTATTGAATCTGCAGAGTAAGCACCTTGGCTAGCTTTTTTTCCCCCAAGCAATTTCATATTTAATTCTGAAAGCTGTAACTCTCCTATCCTTCTTCAAACCTGAAGGATGAGAGTTCTGTGCCTGCCAGTAGATCGCATGGTAGCAAAGTAATATATTTTTCCATATATAGTTGTTCTTTCCCCCTCAAGGCTGGATACATGATGAAGCTTCCATTTCCACAATGCCACCAGGCAGGCACTTTGCCTAACCCCACATAATTCAATCTGAACTGCACACAAATAGAAACCTTGCAGCTAGTTTGATCTACTGTAGATATTGTCCAGTAACCATGCTTCACTGAGCCAACTGTCAGAAAGCTGAAAAGTATTTCAATTCCACCTCCTTCCCAGAAACATTGCTCTGATTTATGAAATCTGGTTGTTAAAGTATGGGAACAGGTTAAACTTGGTCTCTTCTGAATATAATGTCTGCTTATTCCATTCAACAGATGAAAACTGTATTACCAGCAAAGCCTTCCTGAATACCCAGTTCTGCTGCAAACACTACAACAAACCAGCCAGCCAACAATGGCTGTGAGGCAGCCAACAGTAACTGAAACATTGAGACAAATTGAAACAGGGTGCATTAAGGCTAACCTCTTTTACCACATGACCTTATCTTTGTTACCCTCACCCTTCCTTCCCATTTTTATTGGCTACACTGATTTGTATCTTGTTTCAAATTAGAGATGGGTTTTAGGGTAAGTTATTAGCTTTGCCACAGATCTTGGGCAAGTTACTTGGTCTCTCCATATTGTGACCTGGGGATAACTACGTTTCCTTTCTCTCAATCGTTTGTCTATTTTCACTGTAGGCTGATAGGGGCAGGGACTGTGATAGCACCATGGGACGACAATCTCAGTTGGAATCTCTATAGTTTCCAAAGCTCTCTGCTGCTCCTACTGAAGGCAATGCCAGTAACATCAATGGGAGTAGGAAAAGGACCAAACTGGGGAAAGGCTGACAATTTGAAGAGCAGGAGATTTTTGCAGGAACGGACTGAAGAACAATGAGGGTTTTCTGGAGAAGGAGTTTGAGGAGTAATTTTATCAAGATGCCACTGTTCATCTCCTACTTTGATTATAAGCAGCGTTGATAGCAAGGACCAGAGATAAGGTTACACTACCACTTTTCATTGTCATAATCAGTGGTCAAATGCTCATAACATTCCCAAATTTAGCTGAAACTTCCCAACAAACAAACAAATGCAGGTACAAGCAGAAAACTTCAGCCCCCTAAATTTGAGTCATTTCTGAGAATGAGACTAGAGAGAAAATAAGTTGCTTTTCCTAGGTTGAGCAATTTTTATAGCTGTTTCATTGAGAAGCTGTAGTACCTGTAAGCTTGAATTTCATCAGGAGGTTGCCTTTTGCCAGCACCATGAGAACGTGCCAAAATTTGGCCAAGCAATAAGCTGCTGAAAATTGCAGTTTGCATGTGTTCAGTAGAGATGTCAGTTTCGCTGCTGTTTTTTGATTCTGTCTATCCTGGGCATACCATGTCCCAATGCTCAGGTGCTGAGCAGGACTTTCCTGGCAATTGCTTCTCCTGGCTTATAGGGGTCAATGTGGTGCCAAACACAGGAAATGAGAACAAAGACATTGTGTCCTTTGCTGTCCCTGCTCCCCTGCCTGTTCCTCCTTGGCTTCAGGGAGGAGCAGAAGAAAACAGCCTGACTAGAATGCTGAGGGGTGAGGTGCTGGTGGTGAAGCTAGATTGTGAGAGAGAATTTGTTTTTGTTTTTTGTTTTTTTTTTCTGCGGGGCCTTCCCTTATTCAGTGTTATCAATGCTCATATTATTTTAGTGTGACAGGATTTTTGCTTGGACTGAAACCACACTTATGATGACACAAGAAACACCAGCCTTCAGGCAAATGTGAGCCCTCTGGCTGACTGCTGTGCTCTCCCGCCTCCTGGGGCAAAATAACAATCAAAGCTGCTGCAGGCAGCCTTCTCTTCCTCTCCCTTTTCCCTTCCTCCTCACAACTTAAAGCCACTCTCGCAGGAGGGGAGGACTGGGAGCTCAAAAGCCTGGTAGCTGAGGCTGTTCTATTCCCTCCGCTTCCCCACAAACTCCTTCCTTTTTTGAGAGAAATGGGAACAGGATGGTTTGGGGCAAAAAAAGACGAGAATAGATAGACAGAATCAGATTAATGGTCCATCTGAACCCCATAACTTGTCAGTGGCCAATGCCAGATGTTTTATAGGGAATTAACAGAACAGGACAATTATTGAGTGATCCAGTCCTACCATCTGGCAGACAGAAGCTTAGGGACACTCAAGAGGCTGTGTTTACACTTCAGCCTTTTGTTGGCAGAGACAATGCAAATGAAGTGCTCATAAGCATTTGTCATGCTGTCATTTGCATATTCTCTGCCGATGATGCTTTTTGTGGAAGAGGTTTTTGCACAAAAACAAGTAGTATGGACAGGGCCGTTTTGTGCAAAAGAAAACTTTTGCACAAGATCCTTTATGCCTGGAAACTACAGACCAGTTAGTTTAACTTCTGTGCCAGGGAAGATAATGGAGCAAGTAATTAAGGAAATCATCTGTAAACACTTGGAAGGTGGCAAGGTGATAGGGAACAGCCAGCATGGATTTGTAAAGAACAAATTATGTCAAACCAATCTGATATCTTTCTTTGATAGGATAACGACTCTTGTGCATAAGGGAGAAGCGGTGGATGTAGTATACCTAGAATTTAGTAAGGCATTTGATACAGTCTTGCATGATATTCTTATCAATAAATTAGGCAAATACAACTTAGATGGGGCTACTATAAGGTTGGTTCATAACTGGCTGGATAACCATACTCAGAGAGTAGTTATTAATGGTTCACAATCCTGCTGGAAAGGTATAACAAGTGGGGTTCTGCAGTGGTCTGTTTTGAGACCGGCTCTGTTCAATATCTTCATCAACAATTTAGATATTGGCATAGAAAGTACGGTTATCAAATTTGCAGAGGATACCAAGTTGGAAGGCGTTGCAACTGCTCTGGAGGATAGGGTCATAATTCAAAATGACCTGGACAAATTGGAGAAATGGTCTGAGGTAAACAGGATGAAGTTTAATAAAGGGTACGTCTAGACTACATGCCTCTGTTGCCAGAGGCATGTAGATTCGGCAACCAGACATAGGAAAATGAAGCGGCGATTTAAATAATCGCCGCTTCATTTAAATTTACATGGCTGCCGCGCTGAGCCAACAAACAGCTGATCAGCTGTTTGTCGGCTCAGTGCGATAGTCTGGACGCGCGGGTGGCAACATCAAAGGTATTTGTCGACCACCCAGGTATACCTCATCCCAGGAGGCATACCTGGGTGGTCGACAAATATCTTTGATGTCGCCACCTGCGCGTCCAGACTATCGCGCTGAGCCGACAAACAGCTGATCAGCTGTTTGTCGGCTCAGCGCGGCAGCCATGTAAATTTAAATGAAGCGGCGATTATTTAAATCGCCGCTTCATTTTCCTATGTCTGGTTGCCGAATCTACATGCCTCTGGCAACAGAGGCATGTAGTCTAAACGTACCCAAAGACAAATGTAACGTGCTTCACTTTGGAAGGAGCAATCAGTTTTACACATACAGAATGGGAAGCGATTGTCTGGGAAGGAGTACGGGTTATAGTGGACCACAAGCTGAATATGAGTCAGCATTGTGATGCTGCTGCAAAAAGAGCAAACATGATTCTGGGATGCATTAACAGGTGTGTTGTGAACAAGACACGAGAAGTCATTCTTCCGCTCTACTCTGCGCTGGTTAGGCCTCAATTGGAGTATTGTGTCCTGTTCTGGGCACCACATTTGAAGAAAGACGTGGAGAAATTGGAGAGGGTCCAGAGAAGAGCAACGAGAATGATTAAAGGTCTAGAGAACATGACCTATGAAGGAAGGCTGAAAGAATTGGGTTTGTTTAGTTTAGAAAAGAGAAGATGTGGGTGGGACATGATAGCAGTTTTCAGGTATTTAAAAGGATGTCATAAAGAGGAGGGAGAAAACTTGTTCATCTTGGCCTCTGAGGATAGAACAAGAAGCAATAGGCTTAAACTGCATCAAGGGAGGTTTAGGTTGGACATTAGGAAAAAGTTTAGGGTAGTTAAACACTGGAATAAATTGCCCAGGGAGGTTGTGGAATCCCCATCTCTAGTGATATTTAAGAGTAGGTTAAATAAATGTCTGAGGGATGGTCTAGACAGTATTTGGTCCTGCCATGGGGGCAGGGGACTGGAGTCAATGACCTCTCAACATCCCTTCCAGTCCTAGTATTCTATGATTCTATGATAAAAAGACACCAAAAACCAAAATACAGAATTTTTTTTTAAAAAACCTCTTGATTTGGGCGGGGGGAGGGGTCTGACTTTATCTCTTTTGTGGGTTTTGAATAAGGATTTTTGATCACAAAACTTTCTACTGGGACTGGGGGAAGGACAAGGAGGCCCCTGAAAGCAGCCTCCTCTAGTGGCACAATAGGGTTGAGGGCTAGGGAAACCTGTGGTAGCTGAGGGTTCTAGTCCAGCCCACCCTGGGCTATAACTGTAGGGCTAACTTGTCTTAAAGTGCCATAGAAAGGATGGCTGGATAATCTCAACAGTGAGATTATCTCTCCTGCCTCCTCCCCAAGCAGAGAGGGCTAGGACTTTAAACTGTGCATCACTGATCCGGCACATCCACTGACAAAATAAAAGCATGACAGATCCATTCAGCCACTTCCTAGTGCAATCAGCATGTGTGTCTTTTGATAACTTAGAGCTCTGGGAATTAACCACCATTTAAAGGATCAGTAGACTGGACAAGCTAAAGCTCTATTACGTTATTAAGTGACAGAATAATGCCAAATTACAACAGTTTTACTCCACCACGTATTGTTGTATGACTAATTTAAAACTCATGGAAAGAAAAATTAAACTTGCTTGCAGAAACCACTATGCTAGAAAAAGAAATATTTATCTCTTTTTCCCATCACATGGCAATTTCTCTCTGATCAGCAATAGCTACCAGAAATAGTACTGAATGTATAGGGTTAACTGTGTCAGAAAAGGAGATTAATCTTCAAAGCAAGTGCCTTTTCTCTGATTGCAGAAAGCAGGGGTGCAAATTCAGAATAGCCCTTTGTGATGATATGCTGGCATGTGTCACTGGGGCAGCAAATAGCACTGACAGGACCCTGCGGTCAAGAATGTACAACTGCTTCTCAGCACTGACATTCCTACAAAAGAGGTCTCCACAGGCAAGGGTATACAGGACACAGACCCTATGAATGTGGAGTGTGGGATGTTTATACACTTTGTAGATTCAATTCTGCAACACCTTCATGTGCATAGCTCCCACTGATGTCAGTGGCTATTCCAGGCATGCCCAGGGGGTTTCAAGTACTGAGCCCAGCATGACATTGTAGTAGGACTAGGGTTTATTTTTGAGGAAGTGTTGTAATGTGTTTTTCTGATGAAAATAGACAGGTGCTGCTCTTAACTTTAGTTAATAATTTAACCAATACTGACTCTCCAAACTGAGTTCCTGTCACAGTTATTTAAGCCAAATAAATGGGACTTCCCCATTGTTTTCAGTACTGAGCACACTTCTTTTGATCCCCTCCCCCTCTTTTGTGCTTTTATCTCTCCTTTTTACCTCAGTAGGCTGAGATCTGAGATGGGTCTGAATTAAAACCTGAAATCCAAAAAGCCCCAGGAGTTGGGGTCCCATTTTGAAAATGATGCTTGAATTCTGTATTTTATAGGTAGCAACTCAGCCAACGATTCAAGGTGGTACTTAATTCAAAGTATGTCAGTCAAAAATAATCATGTAAAAATGACATGGTAAGTATTGCAGCTCCACAGTAGGTTGGGGTGAGTGGGACTGTTGCTGAGTGTGAGTGGGGTGAGTAGGGGAATATATTGAGAATTGAAAGAATTGTAGCAGGAAAAATGAGAAAAGTATGAGCATCTGGACTATTGTTACTTATTGTGTAATTAATCTGTGCTTAACCACACAATGCCTTGTGGTGCTCTAATAGTCTGACCAAAGGCAATGTTTTCTTCCTAAATGTTGGAAACCATGAGACCCCACTTCCTCCATGGTCCTGCCTCTCCTGTTCCCCATTAGGTCCCACCCTTCTGACACAGCTGGAGCTGGACAAGAGAATCTGGACCCCTCCACCTATGTAGAATGGAGAAGGGGGACAAGAACAGCCCCTGGCCTATGTCCCTGTCCCACTGGACTCACCATTCAAGGCAAGTGAAATGTCCATAGATCCCCACAGCTGCCCATCTGGCTCTTCCCCTGATCCTGGATCCAGCTTCCAGCCTGGCTTGGGGGTAGGGCCTCAGGGCCAAAGAGCCACAGCTAGGCTATGGTAGGAACTGCTCTCCCTCTGCTCTGATTGAGAAGTCTGGGGGAGCAGAGAGTCATGCCAGAGAGGCTGCCCTTGGGCTCCACAGCCTAGGCAGATGGTGGGTCCGCAGTTCCCCACAGTAGTCCAGGCTCCCTGAGTGTCTCTTACCCCAGTTAGGGTATGTCTAGACTGGCGTGTTTTTCCAGAGAAAAACTGCCGCATCTAGAGAAAACATTTGCTCTTCTGCTTTTTTTTTTTTTTTTTTTTTTTTGCGGAAGGGCAAACACGTTCTTTCAGGGAGCCCTGTATACCTCATTCTGCGAGGAATAAGGGCTCCTCCAAAAGAGAAGGCTTTTCCACCATTTGGCCCTATCTACGCAATTTGCGTCACTTTTTCCAATAAAGGACTGTAGTCTAGACGTAGCCTTAGTCTCCAGCTTCTGGCCCGGCTGTGGAGAAGAGAGGGAGCCTTGTGGGGAAAAAGGAGAGGCAGGGGGGTGGGACTGTGATGAAAAGAGGGTGAGTCATGGCCCTTGGCCCCCTCTTCCAGCACCCCTGTTCTGATCCATACCTTTCATCTGGACACATCTACATTTTGAGATGCATTCTGCTCACCAGCCTGTGAAACAGACGTCCCACCAGTCACCAGCTGGGGCCAGCCCTTGCAGACAGCTTTGGTTAGAAGTGATTGATATTTGATTTTGTGAGAAATTTGGTAATGTGCTAAATGGGTTGGCTGGCATCAAACTAGTGAAGATGAACTAGGGATGAAAAGAAAGGAAAATCAAGCTTTTCTCTATGTGAAATGATGAAAAGCTGTAGTAAGCAAACCAGCAGAGCATTACAAACCCACAGAAATCAGAACATAATTTATTACTAAACATACTGGCAAGAACCAGTGCTCTGTGGACCTCTGTGCACCTGATTTACTCGCTCACATATATTAGGCACAAGGCACTGTGATAAGCTTAACCTAAACTCTACAACAAAGTCACTAGGTTGTGCCCCACAGTTTGTACAGCAGTTTGGAAGTTCTGCAGGAGGTTCATCTAAATGAAATAAATTGAGTTTCATGATTGACTAAATATGAAAAATACAACCACTGAATTGTTTGTTTTGATGTAATTTATTTTGCAGTTTCCCCCATTTTCAAGTTTGTGCTGCAGCTTTGTGAATTGGTGCCATGTAACTACAATGCAGATGTTGTCAAAAGAAGCCAGAGGTAGAGGCACCTAATACAGTGTGGGAGGCAATTTGGAATTCTGGGACAAGCACACTAGTTGGATTTTTACCTTTAAAGAATCAGCATTTATATTTTTAACAGTGTAGACATAAAATTGTCATGGTTAGGCACATTTAAGAAACTAACCTGATAATTTTTATTCTGTATCTTAAGTGAAAACAACAAGGAATCTTGTCGCACTTTAAAAACTAACAGATTTATTTGGACGCAAGCGTTCATGGGTCAAAACCACTTTGCCAGATGCATGGAAGTTCCAAAATTGAAATATCACCATTGACAGCACCACCGTCCGGTCTGTCACTGAAGTCCACAAACTAAGAGTCATCTTTAACAACACGTGCAGGTGGTGTCAGTCTTTTCACTTTGCTCACTATAAAATTTCTAAAACAAAAGGAAAATATGTAGCACTTGAAAGACTAACAAGATGGTTTAATAGGTGATGAGCTTTCTTGTTAGTCTTTAAAGTGCTAAATAGTCTGATCTTGCTAAAACAAAAGGAAAAACTAACAGAGCTACCTCTCTATTACTATAAAATTTCTGTGATCATCCTTTTTCTGTCTGGCCAGATAGACAAAAGTCTTAGTGAGGCTCTCAGCATCTTCTGTCTGTAATAGTGTAACTTCCGCTCTGGCCGTGGTAGCCCCAACAAAAGTGCTCCACAGGGCTGCTAAGACTATTTTCCTTATCAGTCAATCTGACCACCTCACATTCCTTTCTGATGGCTCCTTCTTGTTTCACCATATCAAATGTAAGCTTCTTATGGTCACTTTGAAAAATCGTCACAGTTCTATGCCTCTCTATTTACCCACATATCTGTCTTATCCCATCACCCCACCTCCTCTGCTTCTTCAGAAATTCCTCATTTGCTCATACAAAAACACATCTCTGAACCATCTTCTATGCTGACCTTTATGCACACAATTCCCTCAACTGATTAATAAGGCAAGTGTCCAATCCTGAACACACAGCTCTTCCATGATGCCTATAAAAAACAGACAATGAGTAATGGTTTGAGAAACAAATGAAAATAGCTAATATTTATAGTTTTCGGGGGGGGGGGGGGAATCGCAAGGGCCCATATTTGATTGTATCCCTCTGCTCCCTATGTCATTTATCTTAACGTATTCCCTCCTCATGACAATGACCATGTCTTAGGACATATTCATACAGCACAAAGCACTATGGGACTCTGGTCATGACCTGCAAGACACAATGTGAATAGTTAATAATAAATACATGAAGGTAAGTAGAATGAGTTCAGTCCTTAGTGTGCAGAAATAGGAAACAGTAAAGAGATGAGTTATGACACTGTCTTTCTGCAGAGTTCTTTTACATTTTCCAAACTTCATAGCTGACTCATTGAACAATACATGTCAGCAGCAACAGAGGCTTTGCTGGATTTCGAAATAGCACTCTTACAAGAATTCCAGCTGTCATGCTTCTCATTGTTTAACCTTGGCTGACAGTGCCTGTGGAGGGTAGCTGTCTTTACATTCAAAGAGGGTGGTGATTGTCAATCAAAGAAACCTTAAACTAAAGATCCCATTACATTGCTTGTGGTAGTATCATGCAGATTTTCTCAATTTGACTAGTAGGCATAAGTGTAGACAGTAGTTAGGAAATACAAAATGGACATATGTATTCCGATAGGTGGTTCCAATGTTGTAATAGTTATGTCAAGAAAGTCTGGCAATAGCAATGTTTATTTATAGGCAGATTGTGCCTGGTATTTAAGCAGGCACACTGTGATGGCAGTATCGTGCTGCGCAAGAACTCCCATTCATGTGCAGTAACCAGCTCCTAGATTGTAAACTACACAGGACAGGGACTATGTCTGTTGCATCATGCTCATCTGTCACTCCATTTCACTTAGATAAACACTGTAACCCCTTTTGACCTGAGCAGTTAGCCAAAACTCAGGCCGGGTGGATGATTTCCATTTGGAGTAGAAATGGAAGCTGGAGTCAGTTGTTTTGTTGATGCGCTCCTGTTTACTTACAAAGAATGTACAAAGTCCTGTTTCCCTGACATTGGAATCAAACAGCAGTTTTTAGCTCACAGTTCCAAAGCCTTTCCAGCCAGCATTTAGATCAAGAGCTTTCTCTGCAGATTTTTCCTCAGCTATGCTACCCATGAGTTTGTGTCTGGTGCTTCCTTGCTATGTCTATGCAGCAAAAACACCGTGTTCTTAACTTGGGCTAGCTAATATACATTAGCTGTTTTATGTTAAATATCAATGAAAACACCACCACTCACTTTTTGACTCAGGTTAGCAGCTCAAGTTTTACCCTAGGTTCCCTTGTAGATGAACTTAAGTAGCTAATAGAGGTTAAAAGCTATTGCCCTATCTGCGCTACTATTTTAATCCAAGTTAGCTAATGTAGGTGAGCTAACCTAAGATTAAAACTTTTGTTGTTGTTGCAATGGAGACACAATACCCAGGTTAACCCCTCCATCTATATTGCTCAGTTTTTGACAAGCCCTGTCTTTGTTTAGGATGGTAGTTGAAACAATAGGAGCATCTATTCCGGAGAGTTTGATTATTCTTTACATTTATCCTGAATGGAAGGTGGTGGTTAAGCCCACCAGGCAGTTTCAGCCAGTGTTAGCCATGTTTAGCCCAACCCCGACACAACTGTATAGTAGACACTGACACCCATGTTTACAGTCATTTTGCTTCTGCAGAATTTCCTCCCTCCATTTTATTGTGCACTATAATCAGAGGCCAAATGTATGAAAAGTTTCTCCCCGTGTACAAACCTGCACAGCTGTACAAAGGGCAGATAATCAAGCTGCTAAAAGAGATGGAAAGGGAAAACACTTCAGGGTTGCCGTTATGTCTGATTGTATTTAAAATTGTTTTGACTTTTGCATACGTGAAAGTGTATTTCTAGGCAGCATGTAAGTATAGAAACTCTGCGTAACTCTGTCCCTCCCTCTTTATCCTCTCTGGTTGGGCTCCATGTCACCCTTTGCCCCATCCACAGTGTTTCCATTCCATTCATTCTTCCATTGTCTTCTTGCAGAATTACCTTCATATCTTCTTTTTACCATTCCCTACACATGGCCCAGCCACGCTGATCTGATCTGTGAAGCCCCTTCTCTGTCCACATCTTACAGACCACTTTTGCCATGCTGCTTACCATGACCCTAGATGCCTTGTGTGTAACGTTCCTATTACCTTGCCTGTCTTTCCATAACCACTAGTTACCTTTCTGTCTGGCCAGAGACCCAGCATTCCTCACCCCTCCTTGGAATAGAAAGTACCTAGCACATATGGGTGCTACCAAACCTAAACAAATAGAAGTTATATTGGACTATGAATCACAGCATGCAGAAATCCATTTCAGTGTATACTTAGCACATACTTCCTTTCAGAGAAGATGCTTGGTGTTTATATTAATGAAGCATTATTTATTAATAGAGGAACATGTAACCAGTAGAAGTTAAGTAGGTCTTAAGTTAGAGGAAAGGCTTTGCAATGTGAAATGATTATAAAATAGCTATATGGCATTAAACAGTTTGTTGTGAGCAAATATATAAACACAAATCAGTAAAGTACACTCCCAATGCAGAATTATCCTCAGGCCAATGGGAAACAAATCCCCATGTAACAAGAGTAACAGCGTCGTAATAGAGTCCTCAGATCCCAGCTACTAATGGGCATACAGAACACCCTGAGACCAATATAAGGGGGAAAAAATAAAATGAAAATAAACTCATGGACAGAAATGAAGGGAGTGGTTCTAAGTTGCATTTTTAATTACAAAGGTCCTGGTCATGGCTTGAGCTGTGTGGTCATGCAGGGGCTTAAGTAACAGTGGTGTCTAAATCTCCCCCCTCAACCTCTGCACAGTTTTACTGAGACCTGACTAGATAGGAGCACGTTGGGGTGGGTGCTGCACTTTTGCCATTTCTGGACACGATGCAGGTGGGTAGGAAGTAGTGGAGGTTTGGCATTGGCTTTTCTCCCTCTGCTGTGTACCTGTCAGAACCAATATGGGAGGAGGGGAGGAAGAAGGAAGGAGGATGTTAAGTATTCTCCAATTGCTAAAGGCCAGTAGCATATTATTTCCTTGATGTAGTGAGGACTCATCTACATGCCACCCCTTCTGCACATCTGATTGTAAACTAGATTATCTTGCCCAAATATTTTTCCTATCAGAGTTTACATATAATAGACTAAACTCAAACCAGAGTTTACATATAATAGACTAAACTCAAACCAAGAGATGTTACAGTAACTGAACAGTAAATGGGCACTTTTGGATACGTTAGACTCAAAATTAAGCTAGATATAGTGACCGTAGTTTCCTTTAAAGACGTTAAGGCGTGGTTATTATCGACTAATTGTGAAGTCAATACAAATTGTATCGACTCATTATTAGCCAAAGGGGAGATGTTCTGCAGAGCCACAGCAGGGGTAGCTCCCAGACGGTTGTGAGCCAGAACTGAGCAGTCCCAGCTCGTGCCAGCTCTGAACCACTGTGGCTCTACATTTTAAATGTAGTAAGAGCCAGGTGACTCTTGCTGCATTTAAAATGCAGAAGCACAGAGGTCCTGGACCAGCGTGAGTAGGGACCAACCACTTAGCCTTATTGGGTAGCTGAGTACTCAACTACTTGCTTACATCCCTAGTTTCCTTCCTGCTGTAGTGCAATTAGCTTCACTGAGTTTACACTGGGAATGAAATTGTCTCACTATTAATAAATGTGCTTAGATGTAAACATTCCCTTCAGTGTTTGGTGCCTAAACAGTGCAGTATGGTGTTTAAGAACCAAACAGTAAAATTCAGTGGAAACCAACTTTCATTTCCAGGATGAAGAAAAGCACAAAAAGGAAATACACCATTTACATTGAGGACAATAAGTTGGACCTTAAAAACTTATTTCAGTTCAGTTAATTTATTAGTAACACAAATAGGATATTTGCTTTTAAACAACACATAGATCAAGATTTTTAAAGTTGCATGGTGGTTTTGATACCCTTCTTGATACACCTTAAAAAGGCCATAATCGCTAAGTCGTTTTTAAAAAACTTTGGCTGTAAATATTTTATAGTGTCTCTTTAAATCAGTATTTTAAAATTATACCATATTACCAACATTTTTTCTCTTTTGTTGACTATGAAGAGTCTGATTCTTCAGCTTTATTCAAGCAAACCTCCCACTGACTTCAAATAGAATTCCATTAGAGTCAGTGGGGTTTTTAGCCTGAGTGGCTTGCATGATGGGAACACTGATTTATTCCTCTGCTCCTCCCCCCACAGTGAACTGTTATGCTCCACTTCATCTTTATGTAAGTGACAGAAATTCATTGTAAAGTGATTACTGGAGCCAATGACCAGAAGAGCAGTGGTGGGTCAAAAGAATTCAGTGGCAGCGCCCACCTCAGAATGGTTATACCCATTTGACCCTTCTTCAGTTAACCAAAATCCTTTTGAAATATTTCACAGGATCATTGTCATAAGAGACAGGAAAGCCCTTCTGGTGACATCTGGTAGTCTCTTAATTTTTAATCACGCACCAGGAAAAAAAAAGATATCCAGCTATCAATACACCATTACCTCACCACAAACCAATCAGCATTCTTGATTCACCTCCCCTTCTTTCCCAAATCCACGATTGTGTAGTGCTCTTGTTGTGCTATGAGTGTGTTCTTGTGCTGCTTTCAGACACAGGAATGACCCTCTCTGACTGGCTGGAGGAAAGGACCTGTAAGTGATTTTCTTGCTGATGCAATGTTCATTAGCATCTTTCCAAAAGGGTCTGTTTCTAAGCATTAGGAATGTGGAAAAAGAAGACGCTGATCTGCAACTCAATAGTAAATTCTTAAGACACCTCAAAGGAACCAATGTTTGTATAGTTCTTTAAGTCATTGACAATGGGTGATAATGAACACTGAAGAAAATCCTCTTCACAAAGTATGTGGCAGATCTGCTGAATTGCTTTGTTTGCAAAAAATGTTTTAATCCATTTAAGTTAATAAACAGTTGTCTAACATCAAGTTGTTTAAAAAGTTTTCCATGTTTCTTTCAGCCAGACTGTGTATTTAGCTGGCTATATCTTCTGCAGGGTAAAACAGAAAGGAATGTTTTTACACATACAGAAACCATTACTGACTACCTTCACATTTAATATTAAAAAATGTTGGGTCTGATTTTCATAGTTCCTGGGCACACTCGGCTGTCCTTGGCTTCACTTAGGCTATGTCTTCATTGCAAATGAGATGTGGGGTTTTTGGCTGTATCCAGGTAAGCCTATACTGCCTTACTTCCAATGTTCCATTTATGTGCAGAATAAATTTGATGTGCACTGAATATGTATACCACTAGTAGAAAGACATGCTGCCAGCTGTGGGCACTGTGGGCACTCAGCTAATCAGCTAGGTGGGACTTAAATCTCTCTTGGGTGGTTGCCCAAGCATTCAGTTTACAGGGAAAAATCATATCCTCTGATGGGGGAGAGGTACAGGGGGTATTATGCTGAGTGCTTGGTAATTCAAAGTGGCCTGGAGGTTCCAGCTGCTACTGAAACAGTGGTGGTATCCGAAGCCTTTTAAATCTGGGGTGCTGCATCACATACTCTGCGCAGCTTTGAGGGCTGGCGGGGGGGCCCAGTGCTGCGCTCTAGGCTGCCCCAAGCTCCATTCATTCTGCCCGAGGCCATACCCCTTCCATGGGCACAGAGCCAGGGCCCCCTCACACCTTGCCTGGGGGTCCTCAGAAACTGTCAGCCCCCTGGGAACATTGCTTATCACCCTTATAATTTTACATTGATATCTCAGTGTAAAAACCCAACTTTTTGCAGTGAAGACAAAGTTGTTGCTGCTCTGCATTTCTGCAAATCTGGTCTACAACAATTTTATTTTAATGTGAGTTGTTGCATAACTTGCTTAGGCTATTTTGGAAATCTGACTTGGCATTAGCCACTTTAATGCCCTTGAAAATCTGGCACTTTTATACCATTCAATTAGGATCCAGGATTTACCTTTGAACTGTTTCAATGGGATTTTGGGGAACATACTACTGAACTATAAAACTGGGTGTAGGTGAAATTATATGTCTTGGTTTGTGGCTTGTTTATTATACATACTAATTAGCACTGTCAATACTAATAGCCTTATGGGGCCGGATCATAAAACTCTTATTCGTGAGTAATCTTTATTCACTCCGTTAGTGCCATTGTCTTCAGATTGGTATGTAAGTGTTAATTAAGTAATTATTTGCTCAGTACTTAGAGGAAAAGAAATAAGTGCTATCGTTATTAGTTGTGTGCTAAAGTCTTATGGGAATTACAGCGTTTCTAAATACATAAACCAGTAAGAGAGGAAAAACACATTTCTTGACTGTAAGACTTTTGATCATTGAGAGCCAAGCTACAGAAAATTCAGAAAAAGTTTGCTCTATTTAAATAAATTGCTGTACACTGTAATTCAACTTTATTTAGTATAGCATGTTTCATACAGTGTGTGCCCAAATACTTCACTGATCTAGGTTGCTGAACTCCACTGCAGAGTTAACACAGGGATAAGTATTGGAAAGGGAAAATGATGATGAAGGCAGTATGAAATAGAATTGCCAGCCTTCTAAGATTGTCCTAGAGTCTCCAAGAATTAAAGATTAATCTTTAAATAAAGATTGTTATGTCTTGAAACCTCTAGGAATATGTCCAACCAAAAGCAGAGACCATAGTACAAAAATTGAGTGATGCATGTATCTTGCAGGTTATTCTGTATCTTATATAAGATATATGAATAACTACTGATCCTTGTGATAATATGATGGTCACAGTCCTACAAGGAGGACCACATTTTAAAGAAACAATACAGACTAAAACAACCGACATGAAATTTTCTTAAACCTTCCGAAATATAACAAAAGGGAGAAGTAGAAATTTAAAAAGCAAACAAGAAAAGGCCATTTTCAACTGAGAGCTGAAATGCAGCAGAGAATTCAGGGAAATAAAGGAAGTCTTAAATTCCGGGAAACAATGCTCATAGATAAATAGAGCAAAGTTGAAGGACCAATTCTGGTGCAAATTAATCTGACTGACTTCTGTGGAGTTATCCAGATTCGCATCAATATAGCAGGGATCAGAATCTGGTCCTCTAGCTGCGAGAACTCATTCTTTGGTGGGGGTTGCCTATGTGCACAGGATCTAACTGATTTCCATATGTGGGGTCAGGAAGGAATTTTCCTCTGAGTCAGTTCATTAGAGACTAGGGGGAGGGTTTGCTCTCCTCTGCAGCATGAGGCATAGTCACTTATAGCTATAAACTAGTGTAAACTATGACGTCTTTATAACACGAAATTTTTAAACCATAATTTGAGGACTTGAGGGTCTATTACAGAAGTGGGTAGGTGAGGTTCCGTGGCCTGCAATGTACAGGAAGTCAGACTAAGTGATCAGGAGTACATTTCCCAATCAGGAGTTTGTTTATTTATTTTTACTCCTTTTGAAGCAAGCCCTTAGCCAGTATTTGGGACCTCATGCATTTGCCCCCATCAGAAGAAGAAATTCATGATATAGTCAGGTACTTCTTTGATGCAATCCTGTTTATTTACAAAAAAAAAAAAAATGAAGCCTTTCTTCCCTGAATTCACAGTTCAAAGCCTTCTTTCAGTCAGCACTCTTCCCCCAAATCTCTCTTCACTTTCCCTTTTTCACACTGCTTCTTTGGGTTTCCCTACTGCCTTCTGTCATGCTTGTGTATGTTCTCTTCACCCACATAACTAATTTCCTGATCAGCCTTGCATAGGACCTGTATTTGAGGTAATGTTCCTATTGTTTCAGCTACTTTACTCCAAAAAATTGCTTAACTACTTCTTACATTCATCCTGAGCCAATGGCAGCTGTCACACTACGTATTTTCCAAATGGTTTCTACCAGATTGTTTTTAAGATTGACAATTTAATGGACATGAAGAGGGATTGTTTAGAGCAGCGGTTTTCAAACTTTTTTTCTCATGACCCAGTGGAAGAAAATTGTTGATGCCTCCAATTCACACGAATCGGGCCCCGCGCCTAAAGGGGCCCTGCGCCCTGAACCCGGAAGCATGGATGGCAGGGCCCCAATATGTGGAGCTGGATCTCTCCCCCAGCCCCCCCACATGTCCTCCCACCTTGGCCTCAGAGCATCCCCCTAGCCCCAGCCCGTCCCTGCTGTGAGCAGCTTTAAGTTTGGCTCCCCCTTGCTGGTGCACACTGCGGCTGCTGCTACGATGCATGGCGTTCCCAGGTGAGCGGGGAGACGCCCGGGCGTGACATGACGTGACCAGAGGAGAGAGGCAGGGCAGGTGAGTAAAGGGTGGTGTTAGAAGAGGGGATGAGGAAGGGTAGCTAACATGACCAGAGTGGGGCTCCTGGAGGAGTGGGCACAGGGGGCAGAGAAGGCCTGGTGGAGGGGGGCAGGTCGCAGGAGGGCTGAGGGCAGTAAAAAGGGCAGGAGTCAGGATAGCAGAGGAGGGTGAGAAGTTGGGGGTCAGCAGGCACATGGGGAGCTGATGGAGCATGGGGAGGAGACATGGCAGCAGAGAGAAAAGGTAAAGGTTTATAAAATATTTATAAATAACTTGGGTTCCACAGTGGCACATCCAAACAAGCCACATGAACTCAGTACTGGTGCACAACACAAAATTCATTCTGCTCATGGGAGGAAACGCTTAGGCTATGTCTACACTGCTGGCTTCTTGTGCAAGAACATACTGTGCAAGGGTTCTTGTGCAAGAAGTCTTGCGCAAGAACGCGTGCACACTGCCATGTGCGAGCTGTGCTTTTGCGTAAGAGCATCCATGGCCGTGTAGAAGTTCTCTTGAGCAAGAAAGCTCCTATGGCCATTTTAATCATAGGGGTTTCTTGCGCAAGAAATCCCTGCCGAGCATCCACACTGACCTCTTGCACAAGAGAGCTTACACCTGTTAGAAAAGAGCATAGCTCTTGCGCAAGATGCCCTCTCTTACCACGCCATACTGTAAATGCTCTTGCGCAAGAGCAGGTGGGCAGTGTGGATACTCTGTCGGTTCTTACGCAAGAATGCCTATACTTGCACAAGAAGCTGCGAGTGTAGACATAGCCTTAGAGGGAACACTTCCCCCTGCCTCTCTGCCCCCAAGTTAATGTCACACACATTGGGTTAATGCAATTAGAGGATAGTTGCATGGGGAGGGGGGGTTGGTGGGGCCCAAACTAATCCCTGTTGGTAGGAGGATGGTGGGAAAAGTCCATCAAGAGATGTGACATGACACCTTTTACTTCTGGTCATGAGTCCATCTTGCCCCGAGCATGTTACCATCAGAGGTGTAGTTAATGGGGGTCAAAGGGCATGGTTAATGGAGGTCAGGGGGTGTGGCTAATGGCAGTAGGGGCTTGGTTAACGGGTCAGGAGGTGTGGTTAATGGGGCACCACCAAAAATTATACAAACCTGCCGCCCCTGCCCGCAAGTGGGCCGGGCACGCTGTGGGAAGGGGAATTGGCCCCGGAAGAGGAGTGCAGCGGCTGCCTGGAGGTGTGAGTTGAATGCAGTATTTCCCTGTGCCATGGGAGGAGTGGGCTTTGTGAGGGAGGTAGCTGGGGATTTTTTTGTGCATTTTTTTTGTATCTTTTTGCTCAACCAAAAAAATTTCTGGGCCCCCTGTTGAAACTTTTGTGTGCAGTGTGGCGTGGGGGATGTGGTTTTTTTTGTTTTGTTTTTTTGCGCTCAACCAAAATTGCTGCAGGGCCCCGTTGAAATTGCTCGAATTGGGCCCCACACTTCCTAAAGCCAGCCCTGGTCAGCTGTGCAGTGGGGGTGAAGCAGGGTGTGTGGGGGAGGCAGCTAAGGTAGGTTTCTTTAGTCTCCACGCTGCACCACAGAGGCAGTCAGCACAAAGTTCCCAGCCACTGGGAGTGTGGAGCTAGTGCTCAGGGCAGAGGCAGTGGGTGGAGCCCTGTGCACTCCCTCACCCCCACCAAGGAGCCAGGCCTGCTGCGGGCTGCTTCTGGGGCACAGTGCAGTCTGTGGTGCCAGACAGGCAGGTAGCCTTTCTTAGCACCCCCACTGGTCACCTGATCACCCTGCAGCAACGAGACCCAGTGCCTGACATTCCATAAACAGGGTTCCCTCTAAGCTGTGCGCCTGTGCGGCCATGCACAAAACATTTTAGGCCTGCCCACCTCACCTGCAGAGCCGCGCAGCAGCACTCACCTTCCTGCTGGACTGGAAGGTGAGTGGCAGTGGCAGTGGTGGCAGGAAGCTGCCCTGCTCCCATTTGGTCCAGCTGGAGCCAGGGTGTGGTGAGGTTGTGCCTACTGGGGCAGCCTCACTTGCCTGCTTCCAGATATGGCAGATGGGACGTCGCAGCCCACTAGTGGGCCTGCATGGCAGGTGGAGGCTGTTCTGGCAGCCCTGGCGAGGGATGGAGCCAGAGTCACCACAGGGTGGGTGACAGTATCACCCCCAAAGGAACCGTGGAAGAAAGGGCAGTCCAGCTCTAGCCTCCTGTCAGTGAAGAGCTGCCACCTCCCTGACCACTCAGCCCCCTATCCTGAGCTCCCTCCGAATCCTGCACCCCCTGGCCTGAGGCCCCCCCCATGCCTAAATATATATGTAATTAGTTATTAATTCCTGGGTGCCACAGTGGTGCACATCCGCACAAGCGCATGACATCATCGTTGGTGCACAAGACAAAACTTACTCCGCTCACGGATGGGAAATCTTAGAGGGAACACTGGTCATAACAACTGGTTTAGGTAGCAATATGATGTTCCAGAGCAAGTCACATTTCCAAAATACATTGTCCATGATCATTGGTGATTACTGGTAGGAAGCAGAGAGGAGATGACTCAAAATTACCACCCCAAAGTGAGCAAAAACAAAAGAGTAACCCCCAAACAAGAAGCTAAGGTATTAGGTCACATCTTCGGCTTTCACCAACAAGTGTTCTTTGCTCATAACTGCACAGGCACTCCCCAGCACAAGGGTACCCATGCATAGCATGAGGTATTTTTATAGAACACCACAGTGCATAGCACACTGCTAAATCGTTGGCTGCTCTAGCTGACACAATTTAGAGAAGTCTTTAAAGAGAGGTAAGAGATGCTGATACCAGCCATTTGGTGAAGCCCTTAAATTTAAGTGAGGATTTAAACTGGTTAAAGGAAGTCTACATTAGTCTGATAGACAGTGATTTAATTAATCAGAGCAAACTTCCTAATGGAGACCAGGTCTCAGTGTGATTTTCTCAGAACAAGTTCAGATTCCATGTCTCTGGAGGGATGAACAGGCATTAGTATATCTGTACACTTCGTGGCTATGTCTAGACTGGCATGATTTTCTGAAAAAGCTTTTAACGGAAAAGTTTTCCGTTAAAAGCATTTTCAGAAAAGAGCATCTAGATTGGCATGGACACTTTTCCACAAAAGCACTTTTTGCGGAAAAGCGTCCGTGGCCAATCTAGACGCGCTTGTGCGCAAAACAAATCTCAGCTGTCTACACTGGCCCTTTTGCACAAAAGTTTTGCGCAAAAGGGACTTTTGCCCGAACGGGAGCAGCATAGTATTTCCGCAAAAAGCACTGATTTCTTACCGTAGGAAGTCAGTGCCTTTGCGGAAATTCAAACAGCCAGTGTAGACAGCTGGCAAGTTTTTCTATAAAAGAGGCTGATTTTCCGGAAAAACTGGCCAGTCTAGACACAGCCCGTGTGTTCTTTTCTGCTACTCACCTGCGGTGTGTTACAGGTAGTCTTTCATTTCCATACTGCGAGGAAGAATGTAGTGTAGCAAGATGTCTGCTGTGTTTAGAATGGCACTGTGTAAATGAAAGACTCTCCGTGGGTTTTACATCATCATGAGGGAACAGTATTCATTGGCGTTCGATATTAACTTCAATGTGTCAGCAGTGGACTAAATTCACTTTCTTTCTGCCCCCATCCTCAGGTCCTTCCATGTAAAGAAAGCCAAAAGGTGTTTGCCTGAGTGAAAGCTGAGGATTTTAGGAGGATATTTCTCCTTGTGAGGAGGGAGAAATGAATTGTATACATTCAGAAGGAGCAAGTCATATAAACACTGCATGTTTGGAGAGTTACACCCTGCTTATCCAAACTAGCCAGACCTGTTGAGCATGGGGTGTCAGTCTCCTGAGGACAAGTTCTCTCATTGCTGTACTTATGCCAAAAATCATAAATATAACGTAGTGGAACCCTTCTGCCAGGTAGCACCAGCGTCAACCAGGGTTAGGTACAATATCTAGGGGTTTCTCTCCATCCATCCAACACAGAGCTGGCTTGAGTCCCCACCCAGTAATCTGGGAAATTCACATGACACCCTGGGTGAATCTGAGAGGCAATGCTACCCCATCACAAGCACAAAGTCTGAGTGTGGAAAAGAAACCTTTAATAAAAGGGGAGGGAAGTAACGTGATATACTGGGAAAACACCAACAGAATGTATAACCAGGACCATGAGTAAACACCCTGGCTGAAGTAGATCGGGCAATGTCCTTTTCCTCTCAGGTTCTTAAGACCAGCAATGTAAATGTCCCCTTCATAAGCCCAACCCTTCTGTGCACCCCACTCACAGTTGCTGCCCTTGGTCAGGGCAGGCCCACAGTCAGGGCTGGACTAAGGGGGAGGGTTAGCTGGGCAGGTGCCCAAGGCGCCAACCTATGGGGGGCTCCTGATGGCAGTTGTAAGGGGCGCAGCATACCAGGGGGCAGGGCTGCGCATGCACCGTGCTCCTGAGGGCAGAGTTGCACATGCATCATGCTCCTGCTGCCCGGGGCGCAGGAATAACTTGAGCCAGCCCTCCCCACAGTTCAGAGGTGTATCCACACAGTTTACCTCCCATCCTCTGTAGGGGGAGAGGTAGGAGGCATTTTACTCACTTCCCTGGTCATTCGCCTGCTCGCTGCTCTCTGGCACTGCTCTGTGGCTGCTCCTTATGCCTCTCCATTGCTGCCCTGGTGGCTGCTCATCGCATCTGCTGCTGGCTTGTGGTGGATTTGGCTCTGGGACAAACCTCATGATTTCTGTTCTCAGTGATTTCAGCTCTTGGCCCAAAGCACAGTCCAGCCACAAGAGATTCCAGCATCCACTGGAGTAAATTTAAATACTCAAAGAAACTCCATATGGAGCCTTTCTTTAGCTATATCATAGAAACAGTGAGGAGAAACAGGTTTAACCAGTCATACAGCTCATGCCTGAAGGGCATGCACCTCAGAGTCCTCCCTCCCTAATTTAATCTCTGAGGGTATGTCTACACTTGCAACCTATTCCATGCTGCAGAGTGCTGTGCTGTCACGAGGGCCTGGGTGGTAGGGCTCATGTTACAGGCCCTCTCCCTGGAGATCAGCCCCATTCACCCCCAGCGATCATGCAGTAATTTTTGTTATCAGAAGGGGGTCACAGAGCAATGAAGTGTGAGAACCCCTGCTCAAGAAGCTAGAAGAAAGTATAACAGAGGGAGTTTTATGTCATCACTTGGTTTCTTTCCTCCCCTTTCTCTCCATCTCAAAACCTGGAAAATTATCTGGAAAAAAAAGCTATGAACTGGGGAAGATCGGTCCCAGGCTAGAAGGGGGCCCAGTCTGTAGGAACTGTAAGATGACTATAGGGTGAGACCCTGCTGGATTCAAATCCTGCTTAGTCCATTTAAATTAGAATTTAGACAGCAATGTTTTTCTTAAGCGATTCAGTATGATCTCTATGCTGGCTACTTCTAATCACTTAAAACCTGTCCTTCTGCAGTTAATAACTCTCTGGTTGAAGTGCTTGGGGAATCTCAGCTCAGATTAGACAGGCTGGTGTATGTCCATGCCACATTGTGGAGATGGCAAACCAAGTAATGCGTTTACAGTGGTCAGGCTTATCACCAGTGCAAGTCAATATAATTCTGGGCTGCAAGGCTGAGAACTGATGGAAATTGGTTGAAGCCTCTTGATAGTTCAAGAGTGGCTGGGAGTCATTTATGTGACTCAGTTAGGTATGTCCCTGCCCGTAGATGGCTCTGTAAGGGCAATGGCCGTCAGAAGCCAGGTCTATTCTAGACCCAGAAGGTTGGCTTAAGGTACACAACACCAGTTATGTAAAATACCTCACTGGAGTCGGCTAACCTTAAGCAGAGCTTGGCACTTTCTTCACAGATGGATGTAAATGGGAGCAAATGCTCTCTCTGCTTCTCTTACTCCTTGTGACTGTGACGAGTACTGGCACCAACCAGGGGGTGCCCTTGGTGTTTTGATTTAGTGGGTCTTTAATAGATCCACTAAATCAAACACCAAAAGATCCATCTCCAGCAGAAGCTTGTAACTTGATATTAGCATCTCAGTGTGAGAGAGACAGTGCAGGCTGGTGCATTTGGAGGAGGGCTCAGTGGTCCTGATTGCACTACCAGAATTGTCAGGAGAGAATGGGCAATGGGTCAGATGCAATATTTAAAACTATCTTTAACTCAGGTTTTGAAATTGACTCTGTAAAGGTGACTGTCTCTCTTTAGCTCCCAGCACTTTAAAAACCTCACTACTGATTATGGGCCAAGGAAAACAAGGGGAGGCCAGATTCTGCTCTCAGTGGGTATGTCTACACTACAAAGTTAGTTCGAACTAACGGATGTTAGTTCGAACTAACTTTCATAGGCCCTACACTAGCGCTCCCTTAGTTCGAACTTAATTCGAACTAACGGAGCGCTTAGTTCGAACTAGGTAATCCTCATTCCACGAGGATTAAGCCTAGTTCGAACTAGCTAGTTCGAATTAAGGGGTGTGTAGCCCCTTAATTCGAATTAGTGGGAGGCTAGCCCTCCCCAGGTTTCCCTGGTGGCCACTCTGGCCAACACCAGGGAAACTCTACTGCCCCCCTCCCGGCCCCGGACCCCTTAAAGGGGCACGGGCTGGCTACGGTGCCCGTGCCAGGTGCAAGCCTGCCAGCACCCAGCCAGCAGACCCTGCACCTGGCACGGATCGAGCCAGCCACCCGATGCCCCCCAGCCCTCCCCCTCTTCCCGGGACCAGGCTGGCGGCTCCCGGGAGCTTGCCCAGGACCGCAAGAGGCGGGCACACGCCTGGGCTAGTGCGGACATCGTGGACCTCGTCCACGACCTCCGCACTAGGCACAGGAAAGTGGCCGGCTTGGGCAGGAGAGCTGCCAGCCTGGCCACCCAGGAGCAGGTGTGCAAGAGAATCAAGGGGGTCCACTGAGACCCCCGACCCTGAGCCCTGAGCTTACAATGACCGTACTGGGTCAGACCAAAGGTCCATCTAGCCCAGTAACCTGTCTGCCGACAGCAGCCAACCATAGGGACCTTGGAGGGGATGGACCAAAGACAGTAACCAAGCCATTTGTCTCGTGCCATCCCTCTCCAGCCTTCCACAAACCTTGGACAGGGATACCACTCCTACCCCCTGGCTAATAGCACTCCATGGACCCAACCTCCATGACTTGATCTCACTTCCCTTTAAACTCTGTTCTAGTTGTAGCCTTCACAGCCTCCTGCAGCAAGGAGTTCCACAGGTTGACTCTTTGCTTTGTGAAGAACAACTTTCTGTTACTAGTTTGAAGCCTGCTACCCATTCCTTTCTTTTGGTGTCCTCTAGTCCTTCTTTATGGGAACTAATGAAGAACTTTTCTGTATGCACCCTCTCCACCCAACTCATGTCCCCCCTCCATCTCCTCTTTTCTAAGCTGAAAAGTCCCAGTCTCTTTAGCCTCTCTTCATATGGGACCTGTTCCCAACCCCTGATCATTTTAGTTGCCCTCCCCTCTCCCACCCTCTTTCTTCCCCTCTCCCACCTCCTTTTCCCAGTCTCCCCCAGTTTTATTCAATAAAGACAGATTCCATTTTGGAAGACACATTATCTTTATTTTGTACATCAAGAAGAGGGGCTAGGGAAGGGTAAGTGGAAGGAGGTGAGGGAGGAATGGGGCACGAGCCCCCAATGGGGAGGACTGGGCTGGCTCTGCGGGCTTCTGGGGATGGCAGCTCTCCTGCAGCCCCCCAATTGCCCACTCTCCCCAGATGGCAGCCTGTGGCAAGTGCAGCCAGGCTGATGGCCGAGTGCTGTGATGTGCCCAGTGTGGGCACTCCGGGCACTCCAAGCCAGGACTGCTTTGCAAGCGGGGCACCCTTGAGAACTGTCTGTCCGGGGTGGGGGTCGGGACCCTTTAAGCACAGCCCTCGGCTAGCCTGAGACAGCAGCTCCACGCTCTAAGTCCTCCTCTGATGCCCTGCCGGCACTGCTTCCGGCCATCCTTAACCCTGGTTCAGGGTCCACTTAATGTGGACATGCTAGTTCGAATTAGCAAAACGCTAATTCGAACTACTTTTTAGTCTGGATCCGTTAGTTCGAATTAGCTTAGTTCGAATTAACTAATTCGAACTAAGTTAGTTCGAATTAACGTTGTCGTGTAGACGTACCCAGTAAGACTAGTGTACATCACAGTTAACTTGCTTACTTCAGATGGGGTACTTCAGAATATGGTCATGAATCTCTCAGCCTGCATAATGATGTAAATGGACAAAAGATCTCTCTTAAATTCATGCTGAACAAATAGAATACATTTAGCAATTATTAGGTTGCTATTGGGCTTTCTTCCGGAAAATGTCTAAAGAAAAATAGTCAAATGAGATTTTTAGTTCCCAGATGACCATTTAATGCCATTGTGTAGAGACAGACTATGACATAGTTGTAATGGAGCTACATAATTTGACAAGTCGAAAGAAAAGCATGAGTAGCAATGGTGGCAGCAAGAGCCACAGAGGAGCAGGCCTGCAAATAAATAACCACCAACCTTGTGGCCTGTCAGTGGTTGGGGAGGGGAGTATAAGCTGCTAGATGGCAGCTGCAACTGCAGACACAGATAAATCCTCCTATAGTCAGTATTTCCCCTGGTGCTTTGCAAGGGCTGATTGTTGCACTGTTTCAGCTGTTTTGGTAATACTGAACATTTGGCCTGACACCTGGTTTACATACTCTGGTCTTGCATTGGTGTTATCTTGTGCAGACATGCCCTTGGAGAAGTCAGGGATTTGCGGAAAGCATGGAAAAAAGATCCCACTACAACAAGCGTTTGTTAGGATTGTCTCCAGCAGGCTAATCTTACATTACTGTATTGTTATGCTAGCACCAATTCTCTTGAGCTTGTTTTTCTGAATGAATATGTCACTTTATCTTCTTGAATGAGAAGCACTCTAATGTATACAGGCCAGACACTGGGGTTCTTACATAGGACAAAACAATAGGTGCTTTTGCCTAGGACTAAGTAAAAACTAAGCCAGGATTTCAGCGTTTGACCTCATATATCAGAAGTTAATACTGTTGGCCAGTGTTACCAATGATATTACACATGGAAACAATAGAGCAGCATTTCATACTCCTGTAACATCTTCCTTCTGAGGAACATTGGGTTGGATCCGGGATGGGTGATAAAATGGAGGTGTTTCGCCTAGGTTAACTGATCACTGTTCCTGGCCAGTGGGAGCTGCAGGAAGTGGTGTGGACTGTGACACCACTTCCCACAGCTCCCATTAGCTGGGAAATGCGATTCACAGCCAACAGACGCTACCTGCTCATACCTGCAGAGGCACAGGTAAATATGGCGGCTGCCTGCCATGGGCTGGTAATTGCCCACGACTGGGTTAGAGTCATACTCCTGTCTACTCCTGTGAGGTGTGGGAAGACTTTGGTTAAACCAGTGTGTGTGAGATCAGAGTGATTGGTGATGTGCTAATTCAGAGCATCTCTCATGCAGTCTTGACATCTAGGAATTCTTTTCTGCTCTAGAAGTTAAGAATGAGAACCAGATTGCAATGACAGTCAAGCCAAAGAGAATTTAATACCATCTATATGTTTTGTAAGTCTATAAAGTGCTACCAGACCAGTTTTTGTTTTTTAAGTTTATCCTGTACAGACTAACTCGGCTACCCCCTGGAGAATTTAATATGTATGTAATGGGTCATTATTGCCAGTATAGGATTAGAGCAGTCTGTAAATCCTTTCGTATGTATATTGGAAATATACAAATGTTGGACTACAACTAGCAGAAAAATACATCCTGGAAAACAGCTTCAGAAACTGTGCAACATGGCAATCCTTGGCATTATTTTGATCCTTGGCGTTATTTTATGGTTAGTTGCACTTGACCACCGGTTACTATTTGTTTTATTAACTTGTTGGGAGCTTTGCTCTAACTGACTGTGTGCTTGAGAAATGTGACGAGAGGCCAGGAAACAGAGACAATGATAGCAAATGTGTTAAATGGTGTCAGATTGACTATATGGCTACTTCTACACTGGCATGATTTTCCGGAAATGCTTTTAACAGAAGTTTTCTGTTAAAAGCATTTTTGGAAAAGCACGTCTAGATTGGCATGGACGCTTTTCCGCAAAAGCACTTTTTGCGGAAAAGCGTCTGTGGCCAATCTAGATGCGCTTTTCTGCAAAAAAGCCCCGATTGCCACTTTTGCAATCAGGGCTTTTTTGCGGAAAACAAATCTCTGCTGTCTACACTGGCCCTTTTGCGCAAAAGTTTTTCAGAAAAAGACTTGCCAGAACGGGAGCAGCATAGTATTTCCGCAAAAGCACTGGCAATCTTACATGAGATCGTCAGTGCTTTTGTGGAAATTCAAGCGGCCAGTGTAGACAGCTGGCAAGTTTTTTCGCAAAAGCAGATGATTTTGCGGAAAAACTTGCCAGTCTAGACACAGCCTTTGTGTGTGGACTATGGACATACTGCCTGGGCCAGCATCTGCTCTTTGTTACATTGATATCAATTTGGAATAAATCAGTTGACTGCAGTCCAGATACTTCAGATTTCCTGAAATGTAACTGAGAGCAGAATTTGCCCTCCCCCCCCCGTACTTAGGGCTTGTGTCATATACAATTTTTGGTAAGGAGACCACACAAAATCAGAATGGTTCAAAGAATCCAAAAGTTAATTCAAATGGCTATTGCCTCTGTTGACAAGAATTATATTATACAGAGAAATATGAAAAACTATCAAAATTATACTACTTTGTTTATGGTTCATATTGATAGTCTCAAAAATATGCAATGTTGCTTTACTTAAATTAGCAGATGTAGGTATCTACATGTGGATTCTGATTACTCAAAAAGCTGCCTCTGCACACTGTTTTGCATCACTTCACATAAAAGCAGGGTGATGAAACTGTTCCACCAGATCCTTCAATGACAGTGGCTGGTTTATTTGTCTATAAACTGGCTTATCTGGCCCAGAGAGGATTGCCTGAGTGGATGGGTATTCCGGCAACAGTGCAGAGTTGATGTACCTACCCGCACATGCACCACACACCCTCCCTGATGTTTGCACCACTAGGCAAAGAGAATGGGACTGTTGGGGAAAAAGGCCTGGGCAGGGCACTGTTATACAACACTGATCCTGGGCTGTGTCTTTAGACCCCTGTAGCCATTAAAGGCCTGCTTAAGTCAGAGCAGCCCTTAGGCCACTCTAACCTAGCAATGGGGGAAATAGCCATGCAACACCTAGCTGAGGGCAATACAAAGATGAACCTTAAGCACATTTGCAGTTCGCCTTCTAACTTGCACTCTGCATTTTGGCTTCACCTGAGGATCCGGCCCATTCCGTTGTTTCTGAGGAGTGTGTTGTTACAGGTTGAGGCAGGTTAGTTGAGGTAACATTCACTTCACAGATGCTATTGCCATCAGCCTTTCCACGTACACACCTGCTTCATTGTCCTAGTAGAATGTTTTATGTCGATCAGATTACTCTGGATCCTATTATGATGTGAGAGTTTGATTAATTGGATTTTTTTTTTTTTTTTTTTTTTGTAAATAGGCACAGGATGTGCTCATCCTAATGCTATCTCATCCTCCTCCCACAACTCTCATTTATCTCTTTCATCTACCTGTTGAGTCTTGTTGTAACCCTTCCTGGGGAAGGCGCTGTCTTCTTAGTGCCTATTTGTACAGCTTCTCACACCTTGGGGCCCTTCATCTTGATTGGAGCCCCTAAATACTAATATACATGGTAATAAAGTAGCTGATTTTTCAGTGGATTGCAAATTACTCATGGCTATCCTTTATTGGATGGTATCACATGTTTGCAAGAGATTTGCATTGCCATTATCCAGACTGTTAGCAGAATTTTCTGTACATCCTGTTTGATGAGTCACATTGAGGAGCAGGTATTTTCATGAGGAGCAGGTATTTTCATGCCCATTAACTGTATGCATGAGTATGGTTCTGGGAACCAGGAGCTCCCCAGCTGTAATCCTGGCTCTGACTCAGTGCGACCTTGAGTAAGTTTCTTCACTTTTTTATGTTTCAATTTCAAAATCTGACAGCTGGGGATAAAAATACTCACTTGTACCTATTGTGCAAGAATTAATTAGTTAATCATTATAGTGTGTTTGAAAATATAAGAGAACTAAGTATTGTTTTGGAGAGAAAATGTCATATGCTCTCTGCTCAATTTATGATTTAAGACTCTTATCTTCAGTAACAAATTGGGGAATTGGAAGTTCCTGCATCTTGTCTGTTCATTTTCCTATCAGAGCAGAAGTGGGTGAATAGTTGTAGTGAGGTAAAGAGCTTAGAAGACCACATGGTTGAACAGAAACCCAGCAGTTTGGAAGGGAGGTGCATGTTTTGTTAGTTTCTGAGTGACCATGCTGGTTTTAATTTTATTCTGGGGTCATTTTAAAGATGGTGCTTTAGGTGGCTGCATCCTTCAGCTGCTCTCCAGCTTTAGCCTCCCAGTTTCTGGTACATGACAACTCATTTGAAGAGCCTCTTAAGAAAATACAGCTCTTTAGAAGTCACTAGGAGCTGTTTCGGGTTTCTTATTTTTTGTACATCTCTAAAAAGATGTGACCACGAGGAGGAAAGTCTTCCTCAATGCAGGCCATATCTTCTTTGCCATATGAATTATTAAAATATTATTGGTACACTAAGGCTGTGTCTATACTGGCATGAATTTCCGGAACTGCTTAAAACGGAATACTATTCCGTTTTCAGTTTTTCTGGAAAAGGAGCGTCTACATTGGCAGGCTGCTTTTCCGGAAAAGCCCTTTTTCCGGAAAAGTGTCTGTGGCCAATGTTGATGCGCTTTCCCGGAAAAGAGCCCCGATCGCCTTTTTCGCGATCGGGGCTTTTTTCCGGAAAAGACTACTGGGCTGTCTACACTGGCCCTTTTCCAGAACAGTGTTCCGGAATAAGGACTTATGCCCGAGCAGGAGCAGAATAGTTTTTCCGGAATAGTGGCTGATTTTGTACAGTAGAGCGTCGTTGCTTTTCCGGAAATTCAAGGGCCAGTGTAGACAGCTCGCAGCTTATTCCGGAAAAGCGGCTGATTTTCCGGAATAAGTGGCCCAGTGTAGACACAGCCTAAGGGTGTTGATTTAGCATTACTTCCACCTTGGGCAGGAGTAAACCTTCAAAACAGAAACATAGCTGCTCAATGGCACAGAAGAGAGCTGTAATCTGCAGGCCTGAAATTTGGCTGCTCATGTAATCAGGAGAATTCAATGGCATGAGCCTTCCCCGCAGTCTGCAATCTACTATGTCTTAAGGACCATATGCAACCAGATGCAGAATGCTGCCTGCAAGGCCTGCTTCTGTATGTTGAATCAACTGGCCAGATGTAGAGCTGCATCTCTCAGTGGCTTTGCAGGAGCTTCTGCATGGAGGAAGCTAGAACCCTGTACTCTTGGATACTGCCATTGAACTTGGCATTGCTGGGGAAATATCTCCATTACCTAAGGGACTTCTAATTACTTTTTGTTAGCTTATATTTTCACATGGCACTGTAAGAATTACACATGTGGGGTGTGGATATGCCTATACCGACCCATTCAGAACAGCAGACTAGTTGCCTTGCAGGGTGTAAATGTTTTGACAAGTGCTACATGCATTCTACCCATCTGTAACGGTATCTATTTGTCTTCACTCTTTGCTATAAATGTTGTCCGGCAAAATGAACTTACTTCTTTGCCTAGAAATCTGAGATTACTGTGCTATAGACCATGGGTCTGTACTGACCTTAAAAAACTGTTTATTAGAACAGTTATAAAGGTTATAGAAGGAATCATTAATAGAACAAGTGAAATAAATGTATGTAACCAGAGTGGTACCATTTATAAAATGGACCCTTGTGTAAATTGCAAGTGGCACACTAGGGAACATAGAGTCCGTAAAGAGAAATGCCCATGCAGCCACAGATGAAGAAGTTGTAGCCTAAAGTTTAGCTTCCTGTAGTTCAGCTCATGTCATTTGTGGTCCTTGAATTATAGGTTAGAAAGAAACAAAGGAAACGGCTTGGGATAAAATACTATTTTCCCTATAAGAGATTTAGGAGTAAACAAACAAACATTACATATTGGTTGAGAAAATGTATTTTATTTCATATTACATTTGTTGGTTTGGTTAAAAATACATAGACATAAATAATCAACTATTGGGTAATTTTATTTAAGTGATAATAGCAAGCACTAGATAGTTTGTGCTCTAAGTATCAATATGTCTTTAATAAAAAAAATCTGTTAAAAATTTAGTTTAAGATTTCTGTCTGTGTATGGTCAGCTGTTTTTCAGGTATGAGTATGAATCCTACAGAAGATACCAGCCAGCCACACTTGTGTTGGATATATTCTATTATTTTGACTTTGGCACTAATTTGCTATATGGAATAGAGATGTCAACATGCAGACAACTACACAATTAACCTATAAGCCTGGCTTACTATAAGGTAGGTGTATAACTGGCTGGATAACCATTCTCAGAGAGTAGTTATTAACGGTTCACAGTCTGCGTCTGGTTGCATATGGCCCTCAAGACATACTAGATTGCAGACTGGGGGGAAGGCTCATGCCATTGAGTTCACCTGATTACATGGGAAGCCAAATTCTCAGGCTTGCAGATTAGTCACAGTACTGGGTCCTGCCATGAGGGCATGTAACTGGACTCAATGACCTCTCGAGGTCCCTTCCAGTCCTAGTATTTTATGATTCTGTGCTGGAAGGCGTTCTGCAGGGGTCTGTTTTGCGACCAGTTCTGTTCAATACCTTTATCAGTGGTTTAGATGATGCATAGAGAGTACACTTATTAAGTTTGCAGATGATACCAAGCTGGGTGAGAGTGCAACTGCTTTGGCGGATAGGGTCATAATTCAAAATGATCTGGACAAACTAGAGAAATTGTCTGAGGGAAAACAGGATGAAGTTTAATAAGGACAAATGCAAAGTGCTCCACTTAGGAAGGAACAATCTGTTTCACACGTACAGAATGGGAAGCGACTATCAAAGAAGGAGTACTGCAGAAAGGAATTTAGAGGTCATAGTGGACCATAAGCTAAATATGAGTCAACAGTGTGACTCTGTTGCAAAAAATATATATATATATCATTCTGGGATGCATTAACAGGAGTGTTGTGAGCAAGACACGAGAAGTCATTCTTCCACTATACTCTGCACTGTTTAGGCCTCAGTTGGAGTATTGTCTGGTTCTGGACACCACATTTCAGGAAAGATGTGGAGAAATTGGAAAGGGTCCAGCGAAGAGCAACAAGAATGATTAAAGGTCTTGAGAACATGAGCTATGAGGCAAGGATGAAGGAATTGGGCTTGTTTAGTTTGGAAAAGAGTAGACTGAGAGGAGACATAATAGCAGTTTTCAAGTATCTAAAAGGGTGTCACAAGGAGGAGGGGGAAAATTGTTCTCTTTGGCCTCTGATGATAGGACAAGGAGCAATGGGCTTAAATAGCAGCAAGGGAGGTTTAGGTTGGATATTAGGAAAAACTTCCTGCTTGTGAGGAAGTGGTTAAACACTGGAATAAATTGCCTAGAGAGGTTGTGGAATCTCCACCATTGGATCCCAGCAGGGACCAGTTTAACTCCCAACTCTGCCAAGCGAGGATGCAGATAAAGTGCGCCTCTGGCTGCCTCAAAGCGCAGTTCAGGTGCCTCCTGACCCGCCTCGATGTGAGGAAGCATGACATCCGTGAAGTCATCTCAGCATGTTGTGTCCTCCACAACATTGTGGAGAGGAAGGGGGAGGTCTTCCTCCTGGGATGGGGAGCAGAGGCCAGCCACAAGGGAAGATCCTTTGAACAGCCGTGGACTGCTGCCATCCTCCAGGCCCATCAGGCATGGTGTGCATCTGGGAAGCCCTGAGGAAGAGTTTCTCTCAAGGACACCCGTAACTCTCTCCAAGGCCTCCCCACTAGGAGCTTCTGGCTTTCTCCATTATCCCTTTCCCACCACAGCCCCTCCCTTTGCCCCTTCCCTGACCTCAGAATAAACACATCTGTTTTGATTTCAACACAAGGAACTTTGTACTGGTTTTTCTTAAAAAAAACCCCAAAAAACTGGGGGTGGGGAGGGAGGCTTAAGACTGGGATTGGTGTGATGGGTGAGTGGGTGTCCCAACTCGGGTGCGGGGACATCACTGAACTTGGGGTTGGGTGGGTCCTGGGACCACAGGCGGATGGGTGGGGGTGGGGGGCTGGAGCAGGGGCAGGGATGGCGGGGGAGGGCAGGGAGAGGGGGCATAGGCATCACTTGGGGTAGCAGGGGGAGAGGGAATGGGCATAGCAGGGGATGCAGGAGGGCGGTAGGTAGGAGCTGTGACAGCAGTTGGGTGTGCAATCATTTCCCACATGACAGCACGTTATTGCCCCGCTGCACGAGCTGGTCCCACATGTGGTTCCGCCAGTTTGAGTCCTCCTGGACCTTCTGCGCCAGGGTCTGCTGCATGTCGTGCAAGATGCCCACATGCTGCCTCGTCAGCTCCTCCAGGACCATGGAGCGCTTTTGGATCCTCTGGGGTTGGGCGGCTGGCTCGGGTGGTGTGACTTGTCCCTCAGTCCCAGCTTGTCCAGCTGGAGAGATTACAGAGAGGGAGAGGCGGTCAGTTATCCATGCAGACACTGTCCGTGAGGCC
This sequence comes from Pelodiscus sinensis, assembly GCF_049634645.1. Classification (NCBI taxonomy): domain Eukaryota; kingdom Metazoa; phylum Chordata; order Testudines; family Trionychidae; genus Pelodiscus; species Pelodiscus sinensis. Next base: position 231,816,487 of record NC_134712.1, on the reverse strand, counting down.
ATGCCCTGTTCTGTGAGCAGCAACCAACAGTCCTTGGCCACAGGATGGTGGGGGAAGGGGGTGTCCTGGGAGCAAGGCCATGTATGGCTTGCACAACAGGCCCTGCCTCACAGGGGCCCAAGGTGCCCAGGGAACCATGCTGGCTGCTGTCCCCTCCCCACTATGGACAAGCAGGCAAGGAAAGTGTCCGGCCACAGTAGGATCCCATGGGTGGCAGAGGAGCTGGGAGCAGCTTGGCACCTCCCTGGGGCCCGCACACAGAGCTGCGCTTCACTGTGCGATCTGCGGGAGCAGGTGGTGCCTTGCACATGCAGACATGCCCGTGTGCTGTGTGCATCACTCCTCGGAGTGTCTGGAGTCAAGCCTGCACCCTTGTGGCTAGCCTGCTTCTAGCTGAGGCAGGTGGTGGGAGGGCATTCCCGCCTGGGGCCAGACATGTGTGTAGCCTCCCGAGCCTGGGAGCAGGAGCTTGGGTGTGTTCAGGGGCTGCCTGCTGAGGCCGTGTGGCACACAATAATGCTGCATGTAGTTCCATGTGCACGGACTGCATCACAATGTCCAGTACAAGCAGCACTTGCACGGCTCCCTCTCTGCACTTGTCTCCCCTGTCTTGTGTGTGTGACAAACTGAGTACTCACCTGAAGATCCATCCCTGGTGTCAGACGATACCTGGGACAGGTCCTAGCTCACACCAATCGGCTCCAGGACAGTGTCATGGCCATGTTGTTCTCCTCCTCCTGCTGTCCCTCCTCCTCCTCTGCTGTGACCTCTGGCTGGGTGACGATGGGCATCTGCATCCCAGAGTCCACCACGCCAGCTGGAGAAACAACTTACCCACCCCCCAGGATCTGGTGGAGCTCCTGGTAGTAGGAGCAGGTGTGGGGTCCTGTCCTAGAGTGCGAGCTGTGCTCTCTGGCCCTCGTGTGTCCCTGGCGGAGCTCCTTGATCTTACTACGGACCTGTTCTAAGGTCAGGGGTGGGTGTCCATGCTCCACCAGGGACTTGGCCATCTGGCCATAAATCTCAGCACTGCAGCATTTGGAGCAGAGATCCTGTAGTAGTGTCTCCTCGCCCTACAACTCGAGGAGGGACAGGATCTCCAATCCAGACCACGAGGGTGCCCCACGCTTGGTAACCTCCTCAGTGGGTCCTGGGAGCCCTGGTGCTGCTCCCTGCAAAAGCCAAGAAGGTCTCGGGGGGATTGTGGCTGTGCCATGGGTGAGCAGGCCTGTGACAGGGAGAGCCACACGGTGAGGTGCTGCTCCAAGGATGGCTTCCTGCCACAAGGCTTGTCCAGGGTGCCTGCAGATTTAAGAGGGGCCAGGACACAGGAACTATAGAGTTGTGATTACTTTGGATGGAGTGGCCACCAGGGCACCTGTGTTATTTCCTAGAGCCCTCTTCTTTTGAAGGAAAAAACAAACAAACAAACAAAAAACCTTTTCCCCATCCACAAACACCTTTTTCCAAAAGACCTATTTTGGAAAAGGCATTCTTTTTCGTAGAAAGAGGTTTACTGCTGTTGGAAAATCCCCTTTAAAAAAATTTTTTTTTTAAATAACTTGAGTGCAGTGAGGATGTAATTGAAGCCTTTTTTGGGAAAACAGCTGTTTTTCTGAAAAAAACGCTGTAGTGTAGACATAGCCTGTGTGTAAAGATCAAGTGCGTCTAGACTGGCAAGATTTTGCACAAAAGCAGATGCTTTTGCACAAAAACTTGCCAGCTGTCTACACTGGCTGCTTGAATTTGCACAAGAGCACTGACTTTGTAATGTACAAAATCAGTGCTTCTTGCACAAATACTTTCACACTCCCGCTTGGGAAAAAGCCCTCTTGCACAAGAATACTTGCTCAAGAGGGCAGTGTAGACAGGGAAGAATTGTTTTGTGCAAAAAAGCCTCGATGGCTAAAATGGCAATCGGGGCTTTCTTGTGCAAAATCGCGTCTAGACTGGCCACGGATGCTTTTGTGCAAAAGCATCCTTGCCAATCGAGACGCTCTTTTGCAGAAATACTTTAAATGGAAAAACTTTTCCGTTAGAAGTATTTCCGCAAAATCATGCCAGTCTAGACATAGCTGTACTGTTTAGAAACTAGAGAGAGCCTCGTGCCTGGCTCTCCTCTCACTACTAAGTAAAATATATAGATTTCCATAAAAGTAGAATATGTATTTGTGACTGATAGCTATATTTGATTTAGTTACAAGTTTTAAAATTTTTAACTGAGAGAAAAGGGGAAAAGAAAAAGGATTTTATTTTATCAATGATAAAGAAAACAGAAATATCCAGTTTCTCTGGTTAGTTAAGATAGCATAATGTTCCTTGTTCTCCAGGATTGCTCTGCTGTTCATAAATATTGAAAATCTATGTGTATGTCCCTGATAAACTGTATCAAGACAATGGTGCCTTGTAGAATGTGTTCAGGGAGTGCTTCCCACGATCAGAATTAATGATTTGCCCATTTTGGAGATTGGGTATATATATATTATTCTGAAGTATTAAAGCTCTATTGCATGGAGCTGCCATACTTGGTAAGGTACATTAGAAAAATGGTACAAAAAATTGTTGCTGCTAGATTTGCTGCCTATGCTGCACCTGTTTTGTAGATAAACAGAGTACATCAACTTCTGGGGCATAATTCGTCACTGCTTTGAATCTCGTGTAGCTGCTTCCCAGTGTGTAAAAGACAATCAAATCAGAAATTCTCCACTCATTCCACTCAAAGAGCAAGACTGCAGAAAAATAGACTCCAAGGCTGAGAGTCTGACAACTTTCACAAACAGTAAAATTACTGTCACTTTTCATATTGAGTTGTCATGTCTTCTGTTTTCTTAATTAATATATGATAGGGATGTAACAGTGTAGTTGACTAACCAATTAGTCTACACACATTTTCCCCTCCCCCTTTCTTGCCAGTAATTTTTTTACCAGGCTGGCCAGCAGCCTGCCTCCGTTCTGGTTCATGCTGGGTATGGGACCCTTCTTTTTTGCGGCTCTGCATTTAAAGTGTATTAGGAGCCAGGCAGGCAGCCTGGTTCAGTTCAAACTCATGCCGGATCTGGGAGCTCAGCATCTCTTCCCCCCCCCCCCCCCCCCCAAGACGGGCTGCTGCCACCCCGCACTGCTGCTTCTGTATCAGAGGCAGCAGCGCAGAGCAACAGGCAGCTGGTTCATAAGGGGAGCTGGTTTTTAAACTGCCTTTCCTCATGGACCAGCTCCCACCCGGCACTGCGTGCTGCTGCCTCCGATACAGAGGCCTCAGCATGGAGTGACAGGGGGTTCCTCGGGAGTGGAGCCGAAGTGCACTGGCAGCCGGCTCTACCCACAGGTAATCAAGTAACATATGAATTAATGAGATTAATCAATTATCTAATTAACTTATATTAGGGATGTTAAATATCGGTTATCATCCAGAATAAACAAACACCAATTTGAACAGAAAACATATTTGTTATGGAGACAGAATTAATACAGTAGATCAGAATCACAGTCCATATGGTCCGGTATGTGTTGTCTGAAGTGAAAGTAAAGAATGAAGAGGCAAATTATAAAGATTACAACTGCTTGATCTAGATTCTAGAGAGAATAATCAGCAGCAGAAGTAGAAGGGTTGGAGCATAAACTCAGGAAGGGTACGTCTACACTGCATCCCTAGTTCGAACTAGGGATGCAAATGGAGACAACCGAAGTAGTTAATGAAGCGGGGATTTAAATATCCCGCGCTCCATTAACATGATCTCGCCGGCGCGCTAGTTTGAATCACAGCTGATTCGAACCAGGAAGTGCGCGCCGGGACGCGTTAGTTGGGACTAAAGCCCTTAGTCCGAACTAATGTTACTCCTCAAAAAATGAGGAGTAACATTAGTTCGGACTAAGGGCTTTAGTCCCAACTAACGCGTCCCGGCGCGCACTTCCTGGTTCGAATCAGCTGTGATTCGAACTAGCGCGCCGGCGAGATCATGTTAATGGAGCGCGGGATATTTAAATCCCCGCTTCATTAACTACTTCAGTTGTCTCCATTTGCATCCCTAGTTCGAACTAGGGATGCAGTGTAGACGTCCCCTTAGAGAGAACCTGATCAAACTGGTTCTCACGGAAATCACAGGAAGCTGTTGAAAACAAGTTGGACAAACTACTGTCAGGGCTGGTCTAGGTTTACTTGGTTCTTTGACAGCACAGGAGGCTGGACAGATGGCTTCACAAGATCCCTTCCACACAACTGTCTGCCGAAGACACTACGTTACTAGTCTTACTTCATCAGAACAAATTGTTAATGGCTGAGCAGCGATCATGAAGGCCAGATCTTCTTGTCTAAAGTTTAAGGACAACTTCTATTATTGAATGGGCTGCAGGCAGTGGTAACTGAGAGAGATGCCAGTGTGCAAATCTTAAGGAGCCCAGAAGACAGGGAAACAAAAGTAGGATGCTGCAGAAGCACCTTTGGCCATGATGAGGCACATAGTTGGCTTTTAGTTCACTGCCTGGAGTCCATTCAATAATAGAAATAAATAGTCCTTAGATGTCCATCACACAGACAAGCCTTTACTTAGCTCTGCTGTCTTTACTAACAGCCAGAGCTCTTCTTCAGTTCTCATCACCCCCTAATCTCTTCCTAGCTAGAACTTAGCCTTCTGGCCCTAATCTATAGACCCAAACTCCATCTAGGCTCCCCATTCACTGGTGTAGGGAGGAGGGGCAGGGGTGTGTGTGCAGTTGCCCCCGGGAGCCACACTAGAGGGGAGCCAATTTAGCAGCAGAGGGAAGGACAGCACTAGGAGTTCAAGGACCCTGCAGGCACCTGGACAGCGGAGGGAAGGACAGTGCTAGGACCCCATGGGTGACAACTGCTTCTGCACCTGCAGGAAATTGAAACTGAGCGTGAAGCACCTGGCAGGGGCGGTGCACGGGGCAGAAGTTCGGGCCTACCATGCACAGAACGCAGCTGGCGCACAGGCCCCGTCTGTGACTACAACCCCCACAATCTTCTTCGCTGCCAGTCGGTCTGAGGCACCACCCATTGGGTCGCAGCATCCGGGTCCTTGCCTTTAGCCCACCCTGTCGAGAAACCACAGCTGCCAATTGGCCAGAGGGCGAATCAGTCTGGCTGGAAGCGGAATGGCCCCATGCGCTGGAGGGAGCCCCACGTGGTGGCGGGACAGGCAAAGGGGTTATCTGGTTGGGGGGAGGGGCGCAAATTTTGCCTTTGCCCCCATGTGCATAAGACCCTCGCTATGCCTCTGTCCCCATACGTGCTACCCGACCTAGGCTACTCTTTGTTATGCCTCCCTTCAGCTCAAGGTCTCTTCTGCAGAAGCATTTCACACACTGCTGTGTGTCTACAACTTCCTGTACACCCTCCCCTTCATTATTTCTTCTTAGCGCTCTTCACAGGGCAATCATCTGCTCCTTCCCAGGTGTGGGTCACTGTGTAATCAGGGTGGGCTAGCCATAGCTCTTAAGAGGTGAGCTACCCTGTCATAGCCACCTAAGGCTCTCCAAGTGTAGCACCCTCCAGCCACTCACTGCAAAGCTCCTTTTGTTCTAGATGTGGCCTTGTGATTAATTTATTCTCAGTTATGTTAATTGAAGAATGTGGTCACCTCCATCAAACTCAATGAGGTTTGTGGTTCATCCACTCATTAGTAACTCTCAGCTTAACAGTACAAAAGCATGGAAGGAAACCATGGGGGTTCACAGTTTGGCTTCCACAAAAACTTACTGAGTGCCATCTGCTGCTGCGAGTAAAACTTGTCAGACTTGACACTATTTTACCTTGCATCACATCAATACTTTGATCTCTAGTGCTGCACAAAAACCTCTCATCTAGAATCATACCATCATCAGTGGACCATAAGCTAAACATGTGAAACTCTTGCAAAAAAAAGCAAACATCATTCTAAGATGCATTGGCAGCAGTGTTGTAAGCAAAACATGAGAAGTCATTCTTTCACTCTATTCTGCAGTGATTAGGCCTCAAATGGAGTATTGTGTCCAGTGCTGGGCACCACATTTCAGAAAAAAAGTGGAAACATTGGAGAAGGTCCAGAGAAAAGCCACAAAAAATGATTAAAGGTCTAGAAATCATGACCTTCATAGGAAGACTGAAAGAATTGGATTTGTTTAGTTTGGAAAAGGGAAGACTAACGCTAGGTCTACACTAGACCTGCAAGGTCAGGTTAAGGTTCGCAACTCCAGACATGTAAAAAAATGTAGCTGGAGTTGGCTTACCTTAAACTGATCTTGGAGTCATCTTCACAGAGGGAGGCCAATGGGAGCAAATGCTCCTGTTGGCTTCCCTTACTGTTCGTGACTGCCAGGAGTACTGGCACTGGCTGGAACCTTCCTCAGCATTTGATTTAGCGGGTCTTAATGAGACCCACTAAATAAGTTTGATTTCTAGCACAGTAATTATAGATGTGGTCTGAGAGGGGCATTCACGGACCTAAAAGGGTGTTCCTAGGAGAAAGGTGAAAAATTATTTTCCTCAACCTCTGATGATTGGACCAGAAGCAATGGACTTCAATTGCAGCAAGGGAGGTTTAGGTTGGACATTAGGAAAAATGTCCTGTCTGGGTGGTTAAACACTGGAATAAATTGCCTAAGGAGGTTGTGGAATCTCCATCACTTGGAAATATTTAAATGCAGGTAAGACAAACATCTGTCAGAGGTAATCTAGATGGTGCTTGGTCCTACTGTGAGTGCAGAGGACTGGACTTGATAACCTTTTGAGGCCCCTTCCAGTTCATTATATGAAAACTATGTAGAAAAGAGAAAGACTCACCAAGAAGGTAAAGGGAGCTAGGCAGGGGTGCACCTCCCACCCCATCCAGGAGTGTCTGAGCTCTGAGCCTCTCACACCCCAAGTTCCCTTTAGGGAGGGAGGAGCTTGGCAAATACAGGAACATTGCTGGCTGTTCCCCTTTGTCAGAGACTGACGGGAAAGTGCTCAGGTTGTTGCATTCCTCATTCTGGCTGGGAAGCTCTGAAGGGCAGACGAACCTGGACCTGCCCCAGCTGAGGGACATGCACCCTTCCCTCCAGCTGTGCCTGCTGGAACTGCAATGGCCATGGAGAGGAGCATCTCATTTGGTCCCAAGCTGTTGCAGTGAGAGAGGACTGAGATAAGTTCTCTCTCCCTGGGACAGCCTGCATATTGAACCCCTCTTTCCCAGTCTCACCCCAGGGTAATGACTCCAATAATGCATGTGCATTTTCATTTTATTTTCCAAAAACCCCAAAAAAATAATTGAGTAAAGGAACTGAGCAATTCCAGGTAAATGTTCTAGTTATTAATATATAACACAACACCACCTCCCTTTTCTCCTTGCCTGTCCTTCTTGAGCAAGCTGTACCCTTTTCAGTCATGCATGTTCTCAACGTGTCTCTATGATGCCAGCTATTTCATAGTTCTGTTCTTTTACTAGTATTTCAAGTTCTTCCTGTTTATTCCCCATGCTCTCACATTAGTATACACAAAACTAAGACAATGATTTCATTTCATTCTCCAGTTCTGTCTGTCTCTCCTTTGTCCCTGATATTACAGACTATGCTTCCCCCTCTCCCACAATTTTTGACCCATCTGCCAGGCCTCCATATTTTTTACTTACCTATGGACTTTGGTCACCTGCCTCCATTAAACCTAAAATTTTTTGCAAAGAAGCTATTTTTTTCAAGGCTTCTATCTCTGCAATCTGTAGCTCAAATAACCCAAATTTGGATGTCTCACCCAACACTGCATCCACCTGATTCACATCAAAATTCAAAGGAATCTAACTAAGCATGTCAATTTTAGAGGATTTGGAAATGCTTGTCTTTAAACAGAAGCTGGAGACAAACCTAACTACAGTGGTGCTGCCACACCACTTTAATAGCAATTGCATATGTGGCCAAAAAGAGGGTGGGAGGCAGGATTCATAGTTAGTACCTGAGAAAGGTGGAGTTACCTTAGCTCTCACCTCTCTTTAATACAGGTTGGACCTCCCTGGTCCAGCTAGGGTTGCCAGGTGTCCAATATTGACCCAGACACTCTGGTATTTTTGTCTTCTGTCTGGTTTAAAAAATTCAGAAAATACTGGACACCTAAAATGTCCAGTGTTTTCTGATTTTTTTTTCCCTGCTAGGAGGCAAAAATACCAGACTGTCTGGGTCAATACCGGACACCTGGCAACCCAAACACCTTCAGCAACCCTGGTTCCACAGGGGAGCTGTCTGGCCCGGAGCAGGAAAACAAGATGGCCACCAGCAGCCTGTTAAAGCCAAAAAGCCTCAAAAGCATTTCTTAAAGAGGCCATATTGTTTAAAAAAAAAAAAAAAAGATTTTTTTTTCTCAACAACTTTGGTCTCAACATAATTTTTTCCCTGGTGTTTTTTTTGGGGTGTGTGTGTATGTTCAATATTTTTGGTTAAACCACCTGGTAACCCTAGGTCTGGCATCTTTGGGACTTGACTGGTCCTGAATGAGGGATTTTTGCCAGACCAGGGGAGGTTATTTCTGTCCGCCCTGTCACTGGCTCCCCAGCCTGGCTCTGCTCCTGACCTCGTCACCAACCTCCCAGCCAGCTCTCCCCTGTCACCAGCTCTGCTGCCCTGCCATTCCTGCCAGGCTCACAGCCCACCTGCAGCCCACTGTGATGCCAGGCTCTCAGCCTTGCCATGACAGCCTGAGGTCCTGCCACCAAGGCTCCTGGCCCCACCACGGCAGACTGTAGCCCCACTGGAGTCTGTTGGCATTCCAGCCACCATGACACTGGCTGGACGCCTGCGGCAGGGCTCCTGGCCACTGGCCACCCTGCAGCCTCCCAGTCTGGGCTCATGGCCCTCATCGGGCTCCTGCCTCTGGCCCTTCACTAGGACTCTCTGGTCCAGCAACATCTGTGGTCCCGCAGAATCCTGGTTTAGAGAGATTCAAACTGTTGTCTGACCTTTTAAAAATTGTTTCTGGTGGACAGAAAAGAGCACTTCACTCACCCTCACATCAAGTGTTACTTTTTTATCTGGATCTGGAAATACTCATTTTTTAAAATTAAAGCTTAAATTCTGCAACAACTGATTGGTAAGCTCTATGCTCCCAAAGAAATTCCACACACACTATTGGTGAGTAAGAACAAAATACAGGACTATGTAACACTTTAAAGACTAACAAGATGGTTTATTAGATGATGAGCTTTCGTGGGCCAGACCCACTTCCTCAGATCAAATAGTGGAAGAAAATAGTCACGACCATATATACCAAAGGATACAATTAAAAAAATGAACACATATGAAAAGGACAAATCAAATTTCAGAACAGAAGGGGGATGCAGGGGGGCGGGGAGATGTAAGCAACTGCATTTGTCAAATCCTGACTGTGTCAACCACATCATCTTTATCTCCTATTTTATCAGCTATTTCTAATAACTTTAACAGGTTGAAGAGGAACAATTTTTCTTTACAGAAAATGGGTTTCTTTGACATTATCAGATTTTACTTATCTAAGTGCTGTACTAGTCTATTTTCAATGAGACTCCTAATCAGGTTTCCTGGGATTGAGGTAAGGTTTTCAGGTTTCCTGGCTCCTTTTCTGAAAATAGACAGTAGCTTGGCAGTTTTCCAGTTTTTGGAAACAGTTAAGGCTATATTGTTGATCCATATCAGCACTATTTCACTCCTTATTTCTTTTACTTCTCTGTGATAAATAACATCCTGTCCTGGTGATGTACTGCTCTTGAATTCCTCAGGCTGATGCATAACTTTTGTTTCATGGTATTAGTAGTAGCAAGGCTAAGTTTTTAAACAAGAAAAATGAATTTCACAAAATGCGATTTAAACTTTTATATTTCTTTAAGGGTGTGTCTAGACAGTGGTACTATTTCAAGACAGTTCCACTATCCCCAAACAGCATTTTCCATGCCCATTAATTTGAAATATCTTCTGAAACAATGGATGTGCTATTCTGATGTAAACCTCATTCCACAATGATTAAGGGACATTTCAGAATAGCAGTTTATTTCAAAATTAACTTGAAATAAGCTACGCAATGTGCATAGCTCAAACTGCATAGCTTATTTAGAGCTACGGGAGCAGTGTAAATGCACCCTAAGTGAATAATCATCAAACGGAATGTCAAATTAATACCCAGAGCAGATGCCATCAGAATAATGACATCTGGATTCGTATTGGACACCTGTGAGAGTTTGTGGCAAATCACAAAAAAAAATCCTTGTTGGTAATGTGTTCCCTACCAGTAGGACACTAGCCATAAGATCGATAGAGCTAATCTTCCAACATATCTATTTTGTTTGTGGGATCGATTAGGCCTTCTTGGCCCTCTGCTGGAGATATTGGAGTCCCGATACCCTCCCCACAGACCACGTTTACTGCAAGTTAGTCCTCCAGATACCTAGAAACCCTAGAGGAAATTCTGACTAATCAAGAGCCAGAAGGACAATTAAAAATGGTTGTCTACATCTCAGGGCAGAGCAGTGTGAGAGTGGGATAGACTGTTTCCACCTCTTCAATAGTCTAAAACACAGGCCCTGCACTCATGCACTGCATAAAAGCATTTGACTTTGAGTGTTGTTTTGTGTCTGTATTTAAAGGAACAGAGTGCTGAGGTTTGTGTTTGTTATTGAGTAGCTGGTATAGTCTGAAGCCAAGCTAATAGCTACAGCCCATGGATTGAGGTAAGAAGTGCCTGCAGTACCACACTTTGGCCCTTGAGGGGTTACTATAAAGCAGACACATCTGCCTCAATGTGTATTATTAAATCTAGGCCAAATTCTGTCCTCAGAGAGGCATATAGAGCCCCTGCTGAAAACAGTGGGAATTCGGAAGTGTGTTTGTGTATCTAAGGGAAGAATTTGTTCCTATACCATGTCAATAAATTTTCCCATTTTAAAATGACAGTCGTTACAATTCAGGAGGTATCAACTGTGTGATCTGTTCCCAAACTGTTAACTCTGCCTGAAGTGCCTGCTATGTTAGACTCTCATTTACTCCATGTGAAACAAATTAAAACCTGAGTGAAGACTCTCTTTTTGGCAGTGAGCATTAGGTCCATAGTTGTGTGTACTGTATTCTATTCCACAGACAAGTGTACTGATTTTGTTCATTACAAAAGTTCATGTCAGAAACTTAGAAAAACAAAGGGAGAAAAGATCTTACATTTTGATTGCATTCACACTGCTTCTCTTGAAACATACACCTTCATGAAACTGAAATGATGCACACATGTACTGAGATACTGCACTTAAATTTCACCAAGTATAACCTGATTTTAAGCCAATTCAGAGTTTAAGAATTAGCACAGATTGATATATACTAGAACCTCAGTTACAAACATCATAAGAAAAGAAAATGTTTGCAACTCTGAACAAAATCTGTGGTTGTTCAAAAGTTTACAATGGAACATTGACTTACAGCTTTGCAAATTTACTATGCAGAAGTTAAATGCTGTTTTTTTACCATCTTAATGAAACAAGCAAAAATATAGTTTCCTTACCTTGGTCAAATCTTTAAAGTTTCCCTTTATTTTTAGCAGTTTACATTTAACACAGTACTGCATTATACAGTATTTGCCCTTTTTAAAAATTGTTTTGGCTGCCTGATTGCATACTTCTGGTTCCAGATGAAGGGGGCAGTTTACCAGTGAGTCCATAACTCTGGTATTCGTAACTCTGAGGTTCTACTGTATGATAAAACACTGCACTTGCATTGTGGTAACTGTAGCTTGTTCTGTTTATTGTCAAAGTCTTTGTGCTCTGTAAAATGAAGACGTATTTACCATATATGACAAGTTGTCACAGAGCTTAGCTCAGCACAGGGAGTCTCCTATTTCACTTCATTCTTCTCTTTACTGCATTTCAGCAGCTGCAAATACATTTAAGGAAGACAAGATGAAGGAGAGCAGAAAAGGAGGTAGAAGATGGAAGGAGAAATGGGAAAAGGTGTGATAAGGACAATTAAAGATGGAAAGGGGAGGAGGAAGAAGAGAGGATGAGAGAAAAAATTACAGAAGAAAGGATATAAAGAAAAATAAGATGAAGAAAAGAATGAAGTTGGGTGTCTCCTTTCCCTCTTTTCATTAGTTCTTAGTTAATCTTTTCTTCTGATTTGGCCCCAAAACTGTTTTGATGGTAGTGTGAGCATCCACTATTCCTCCTCAGTGGGAGTTGTAGATGATCAGCAACTCTGAAAGATGGCTATGGTGTGCTTCCATAGCTTTTCCGAGTGTATGGAAGTAATTCAACAGTTGTGCTGTGGCATCATTCAAGGTAGCTGTGCATGTCCTAGTCACACTTCTGACAAGGAGTTCTAGTAAACCCATACTTTGTTTATTCTTTCTCTTTAGCTACTTTTATGTTTATAATATAGAAAATTAATTTTGCAGGCATTTCAGAATTTTGCCTTGGAGCAAATATTCATGCAGCAGTGGTGGTATAAAAGGAGTGAAAATGGCCAAGCTAATGCATCTAAATAAACTTGTAACATGGGTGTAGGTTTTCTGATAATACATTTGTATATGTAATTCTTCATATTCCTATGAAACCCCGAAAGCCCCCATTCTCTTTCTTCCAGTCTGTGAGGCCCCATGTTGTAGCCACCAAATTTCAACCGGTGAAGACCTTGATGGAATCCCTTTCATATCCTACCAATGCTGCTCTTTAATGAGCCAGAGAGTTCATTGATGAACGTCACAATATATCCTTTCATTTTTTAATCCAAGAAAGAAATGAATGGAACCAGAAGTTTAACTAGAATCCCTGGCAGTTCAGATTAGTACCAGCAGAGAGATACAACCTAATAGTTGTATAAAACCTGTACATAATTTGTGAGGTGGAATACACATACTGTGATGTTGCACTCAATGTTCTTTATTGAAATATGCTTCTGAGTAAGACACAACTTGAACATGCTTTATGCAAAATACTTCATGTAACACATTATTCAAAAAGTTATATTCTGCTGAATGTATATATTTTATTTCTGTGCATATATCATTCCTGAATTTGAAGTTATATATATGTTTTGTATACATATACAAGTAACTTTACCCATTGATGAACCGTTCCTAAATACTGTTTACTATCATACTATTAGTTATATGTTCCTTGGGATTAGGCAATGTTTTATTAACTGTAATAAGTAACAGGAAGTGGTCTCTAAGCCATTTGACATTATATTGTTTTGTGTCCATTTCTCAAGAAAACAAAAATGACACATCTCTTGCAAATCTATATCTACATACACGGTACATGAGTTCTTGGACATTCCTGTTTTAGACTACAAACCTGCAAAGACTTGTGCAGGTGCTTTATTAATGCACTGAGCAGTCTCACTAAAATCAGTGGGACTACTCTAAGAGCATAAACTTAAGCAAATGGACAAGTTAGCAGAACTGGGGCCTAAGCATAATATTTTAGAAAGCACCTAAGTGGCTCTGGGCACATCTACTCTCTGATTCAAAATCCCATGGCACTGTGTCTGAGTGTAGCTCACTTTGACTCAGGTTGATGGGGCTTGGCTCCAGGACTATAAAACTGCAGTATAGACTAGGGATGTTAAATATCGGTTAATTGAAGAGTCAAGTAACCTCGTGAATTCTTATTGGTTAGTCAACTACTCTATAGTACCCGGGGGCAGGGTTGGCAGCCAGTGCACTCCGGCCCCACTACCGAGGAGCACCCTGCCATTCCTTGCTGCTGCCTCTGTATCATCTTCCCTCTCTTTCCCAGTGCAGATAGGCAGAAGGAGCAGGGAGCTCTGAGCCTTGGTGGTGCGCCCAGCCTGATTGAAAGGCTTGATGGATCAGATCTGGATCCCCATTCTGTCTGACGTGGCACAGAGACTTGATACTGCTCCCAAGTGAGTGACTTCAGTGCTGGGCTCTAGGGTACCGAGCTGGGTCTTTCTCAATCTCTGCTATTGAAGCTGCTCCCCTTTGTATAATATTTATTAGAGAAGAAACTGCAGTCTGGGTTTCCCAGTGGGACATAGCATCTCTCTCTCTCTCTCTTTAGTTTAATTCAAGGAATATTTAGAAAGTGCCTACAAAGCAGAACAGCTTCAACAGGTTTTTCATGAAAAAGGGCTGACTAACTTAGACACCTACTTCCAGAGGGTGTTCATGCCTGTGAATCCCAACTGGAGGGAGGCACCTCTCTGCAGCCCAGAGCTAGGCACTTAACACCATTGGCTGTGTGGGGGAAGGTGGTTTTCCTTATCCTCAGCATTTCCTGCTTAGGTGGCTCTGTGCTCAGTGTGCTGGCTTTTGTGAATTCCATTCGCAGGTGCCTAATTCTTCCTATGCATTATGATAGCATTGTACTGGCTGCCTGGGTACCACATGCAGGGCCATGGATTCCACTGTTCTTTATTACCATAGTGCTTAGGAGCCCTAGTCTTGGACCAGGACTCCATTGTGGTAGGTGTTATCCATACACAGAATAAAAACACTGCTCCAAAGGGCTTGCAATCCAGGCAGCCTAAACGTTAGGTGTTATACTTAACATATTAAGTCCCCAGTGGGTGAGACTTGGCTCCGGAGTCTCTAAGTCCCTTTTGAAAGTAGGATTTGGTTTCTATGTCACTTAAGGTACAAATTTCAAAAGCACCTAAGTCCACAAAGTGCTGGACCTGGTGTGTGCAGGAAATGGAAGGAAGCCAAGCTGCCCCATCCCCCTTCCTGACCACAGGCTCCTGGGCCATGGCTGTAGCAATGCTCCACTGGGATGGCTGCAGGACGCCCCTGCAGGAAAGTGCCCACTGTGTAGGAAACAGATGGCCTTGCTCAAAACAAATTGCCATAGTCTGAACTGAGACCTTCAGTGTCAGCTCAGAGTTTAGGGCTAGGCTTCATGCACAGTGTCTCCTGGGATGAGTGCTCCTGTAACTTTTCTTCACAGCTGGGCCAGCTGTGAGTGTGGCACATCCACCACCTCCCACACCATCTTCTCAGCTCTGTGGGATCCACTGCAAAAAGTGCACCAGGGAAGACCTGCTGCAGGACCAGATAGCCTGCCTCCAGTCCCTCATATGGGGGTTCAATGAGGAGTGCTGGGAGCAGACTGCCAACTGTGAGGCAAGCCGGGTTGACCAGAAGCAGCTGATGCACCAGTATGAGGCCATGTCTTCCTCCATGACCTCTGTCATGAAGCGCATGACTGTGCATGGAGTGGGTCACCAGTGAGCTCCTTGCTCCCCTCTCCACCCAACTCTCCTGCCCCCATCCCCGCCTCTTGTCTTCTCCTCCTAGCCCTCCGAAGGGCCACTGAACACATGGTGATGGGACTTCTTGGGCAGCGCAAGAGAGACAGCAGTCCCAACACCATCCCTGAGCCACCTTTAGCAGGAATCACTCCCTACCAAGCAGACCAATATTGTCTCGTTCCTTATACTCCCATATTTGTCTATATCAAACTGCTTGGGGAAGGGATTAGCTTCTGGTTCTGAGTTTGTACAGCTCTTCCCACAATGGCTTCTTGATCCAAGACTAGGGCTCCTAGACACTAGGACAGAGATGGTCAATCTAGGCTAGCAAGTGGGCCACATAAATGGCCCTCTTTTATCTGAGTGGGCTGCAAGAATGTTGTAAGCAAGCTACCCTCCTGGAAACAGGGTAGTTTTGCTCACTGCACTTGCATGCCTAGAATTTGCAAAAGCTTTCGTGGGCAAAGACCCACTTCGTCAGATGCATGTAGTGGAAATTTCCAGAGGCAGGTATAAATATGCAGGCCAGAATCAGGCTGGAGATGACGATATGGATCCAATCACCTGCCTGATTCTGGCCTGCATATTTATACCTGACTCTGGAAATTTCCACTATATGCATCTGATAAAGTGGGTCTTTGCCCACAAAAGCTTATGCTCCTACACTTCAGTTAGTCTATAAGGTGCTACAGGAGTCCTCACCGCTTTTGCAGATTCAGACTAACACAGCTACCCCTCTGATACTAGAATTTGCAGTGTCCCAAATGAACCATAGCAGTGCTTTGATTGGATATAGAGAGTGCATGACTCTCACTGTTAATGTTGTGTACAGTCAGTGGGCACCTCACTTCATGTGCCCTTGCTTTATATGTCATTTTAGTAATGTTACTTTAGTAAAACTGGCAGGAAAAAATGATGTGGATGGAACCCAGCAAAATCTGACAACCCTGTGCATGGGTAATGGTAAAAAAAAAATGTTTTGCAGGACACATACACAACCCTGATGGGCCACATGCAGTCCTAAGGCCATCACTGCACTAAGGTAAGAGACTTAATAATCACTATCAGGTCACCTACATTTTATGGAAAATTTTTGGTGACAAATTCTTTTTAATATGTGGTTACAATCAAATAAGTTCTGGCTTGTTTCCCTCTCCTCTCAAAGCAGAAGAGTCTAATTACACCGAGGTTAATTTTAAGCAATGAATCTTTGTGAATAGTAGTACAAAAGATTGCAAGTAACTCCTCTTTCTTCACTCCTCTTTAATCTAAACCCAGTTAAGTAGAACTGCGCATAGTTTCCTAATGCATAGGGATGAAATCCTGGTTCCATTGAAGTAAATGATGAAATTCCCATTGACTTCAATGGGTCAGGATTACACCCTAGATGTCTGTAGAATAACTAACAGAGTCCTTTCAATATTGCACATCTCAAGAGTTCTGATTGTGCACTACTTAATCACATATAACTCTGTTGTCTGTATAAGGTTTGGGATATCTAAACTTACTAGAACTATAGTCCCCAGTCTTGGAAGAGATGACTAAACCATACTGTCTTCTGAGATTAACTGAGTTTCGCATCATGTTACTATGTGAAACCTCCAGAAAACATCTTAAAACCAAGATCCTGTTTGTTCTTTGTAGACATAAAGTATAATTTTACTGTTTTTTAAAAGCACTGTGTGGTTCCATGTTTAAGTAAAACAAATGTGTGTTTTTTCTGATTGCCTGTCCTGAAAATTTAGCCCTCATTCAGCAAATCAATTTGGATGCTTTCTGTCTTATGCGCCACCATCCAGTATAAAGATTCTGCAAGCGAAGTAGAACAATTACTGACAAATGTGCAAGTTCATTTTCTTCTAATTCTGCTACCAGTGACATTTATAACACCCATTCAATTCAGTGGGGCTGTAACTGCAATTCTACTGATGTTATAAACGCTAGGATATACTCCAGTTTACTTGTCATACTGCATTGACTCTGCTCAGCTAACAAGAATAAAATGATCAAGGCTATCCTTTTGAAGAACATCTAGATTTGAGGCAGCAAAGTGTGTATGGTGACACTGTGAAAACACCAGGTAGGAGACTGGTTCATTTCTCCATGTACAGCTGTAAAAGGGGATATGTTTCTAACCAACTAAGTTCCTTGGGGTTCAGGATCCTCTATTTCTCAGTCACCATGATTGAGAACAGCCTTAGGGTGCTGGAAGACTCTGCTCAGTCAACAGAAAAGTATGGTTGATGAGCCACAAGGGGGGAATTTGTGGGGATGTAGAATCCAGAAAAGACCCCTGGGGCCAGAAAAAGAGAATTTCTATCACTGGTTCTTTCCATCCCCACACCTCTAGGATCCAAGGTAGTGGACACCCATTAAAATCAGTAGGAGTCTGCCCACACTGATCCAGTGTTTGTGTGGCTTTGCAGTAAGTAGATGCTCCTGTGCATTATTCTTTCTGCTTACCAGCCTGCTGCACTTGTTTCCTCCTGGTATAGTCCAAGTCCTCTGCAGAGAGTTGCCAATGCCCCTGCCAGCAGATAACACCCACAGAGATGCAGGAAGTAGCCAGATACACTCAGGTCAGGTGTCCCAGCTTTTCTTTCAAGGACAAGGGCTGGGAAATTGTGTAAAATTAAAGAGTGAGATTCTGCTACACTCAGGTGCCTCCAGGAGCCAGGCCCTGGGCAGAGGCCAGTAGCGTGGGGCAGCACGCCCCTACCTGGACAAAAGAAGCCCTGGACATTTTAAAGCACCCTTTGGAAAATGCTAGGGGCGCCTGCGGGCGGTGGGGGGTTTACAACCTTCCCCCGCCAAGGGCAAGGATGGGCGATCAAAGTGGGCCCCTTTACCGCTAGGCTGGGCTTCCTCTCTCCCGATGGCCGGGGGCAGCAGTACCCCTTCCCCGGGGCGGGCTGGGAGGTCTGGGCTACGCAGGGTCCCCGACACGGCTGCGGGGCCGTCCGCTCTGCTTCCTTCAGAGCCCATAGGCGAGCGCAGTGTAAACAGCAGCACATGGGCCCCCTCCCTTCCCCTGGGCCTCCTTCCCGGGCTCGGCCCCACCACCCTCCCTCCGCCCCTGGGCATGTGGCAGGAGGCGCAGCCCCACACCCGCTGGCTGGGCTGGGGGAGGGCCGGGGCCCAGAGGCAGAGCGAGCGGCAATGCCCTGCGCGGCCATAGCGGGGAGACAGCGCGGCCCTTCCCCCGCCGCCCGGGCGTGAGCAGCCGCCGCCGCCGCGCTGCGCGCAGGAGGAGACGCGGAACAGGTGGCCAGAGGCAGCAGCGAGCGCTGGCACCGCCCCGGCGGCGGCCGAGCATGTGAGCGGGAAGCCCGCAGCCCGGGACTCGGCCGGTCCGCTGCAGCAGCTGCCGCCTTCCCTCGGCGCGGGCTCCTGCCCGGGGCTGGCGGCTGGCCCGGGGCGCAGAGCCAGGCGCGCCCGGAGCTGGGGGCCGAGCGCGGGCGGGGAGCGTGTGGGGGCCGCAGGCAGCCGGGCGGCCGGGGCAGGATGAAAGTCACCGTGTGCTTCGGGCGGACCCGGGTGGTCGTGCCCTGCGGGGACGGCAACATGAAAGTTTTCAGCCTCATCCAGCAAGCGGTGACCAGGTACAAGAAGGCGATCGCCAAGGTGAGGGTGCGCGCCCGGGGCAGCGAGCGGGGGACGGCGCAGGAAGAGGGCGCCTGGGATCAATATGGCGCTTCCTGGAAAGGGGGAGGGAGGGGATGAAAGGGGAAAAGTGCAGGCTGCTCGGCTGGGGAGAGACGTGGGCACGGGCTGGAGGGGCCCGGCCTCCGCAGCCCCCCTCCCCGAGGGCGAGAGTTGGTGGGTGCGAGATCCAGAGAAGGAAGAAGCGCGGGGAGTTTGGGCCAGAGGCGCTGCTGCTCCTGGGTGCAGCGATCTAGTTTTCCTGACAGTGAAGTTTAAAGCGCTGCTGGGCTGCCCGGCCCGGCCCTGGGGGCAGGGAGCGTGTGTCTGTGTGAAAGGAGTTGCTAACTGAACATGGCTTCTTTGTAACCCAGCTGGGGAGCTGAGATTTACCCTTTAGCGAGATACAGTCGCAGACGTGTGTTTTGGGGCCTGAGCTCTTTGTTACTATTTTGTAACGAGCAAACGAGTCTCTTGTAGGTGTGATTGTAAAAGGGCTGGGGGATCTCTCCCTCTAGCTCTTTCTCTCTCTGTGGTGTTCCTATTAGTTGCGTACACCCCAAGTGCCCTGGGTCCATACAAACTGGGGTATTGGCTGTCACTTGGAGGGTTACATCTTGTTACTTTAATTGTCGCGGAAAAGACTGTGTAACAGCGTGCTATAGCTTTTGTTACATCTTCAAAGCTTGGTGTTTGAAACAGATAAAGATATAAATCCCCAAAAGTAGGTCTCCTTTACAATGATTTCTCTTTGCTGGGCAGTAGTTACTGCAAAGAATTCAAATCCAGCCCCAGGCTTCCCAGCTGCTCCAGGCCCAGGAAGAAAAAAAACAGTGAAATGTGGGGAGTTGACAAAACAGCAGGCATTTAATGTTTATATCTGAAAAAGTTATATGTCTCTTGGACTGCCAGAAAAGGGGAAAGGTACTACAGAGAGGATTGTCTGGAGAATTTTTTTTTTTAAAGGATGGGTTAAAAGAGTGTTCTGTTGGATTGTTTGCTAGGACAATCACTTCATGACAAGTCAGTGCACTCTTCTCTGTGTCAGAAATTCTCATGTCAACACAGAGAATCATTTACTTTTCCAGTTACTCTGAAAGAAGTTTACAGTGTAGGGAGCCTTTGTGCTGGAAATATGTTAATTGCATTTATCTTTGGAAACGTAATTGATTTCTTTCTTTTTGGTGATGTTAATTATAATTACAGCTTGTCTGAATAATAATAGAGAGGTAGCTGTGTTAGTCTGGTCTTGCTAAAACAAAAGAAAAAAAACATGTAGCACTTTAAAGACTAACAAGATAGTTTAATACATGATGAGCTTTCGTGGGCCAGACCCACTTTCTCAGATCATATTCTGGAAGAGAATTGGCATGACCATGGTATATATGGTAATGCCAGTTCTCTTCCAGAATATGATCTGAGGAAGTGAGTCTGGCCCACGAAAGCTCGTGACATATTAAACCAACTTGTTAGTCATTAAAGTGCTACATAGTTTTTCCTTTTGTTTTAACTTGTCTGAACGCTTTCTGCGTAGAGTTGGTGCATGACTACATGTACATAGTTATTTACAAATAATTGTATCTTCCATTCTGTAGTCACTTAGAATATTTTATTTTTTTGCTGCAAAACATGTTTTTAAATTTCTGACTAACATTTGCCAGGCCAATCTGAAAAAGACCAGTAGATTAATGAAATTCCATCTGGTGCTTCCTACTCCCCCAGCTTTGCTCAAGTAGTTGGGTATGACTTATTTTTTTACCTTTATGATTTTTGTTTTGTTTCAGTTGAGAATTTTTTACTTCAGGACTCTCTGAAATTGCACCAAGCAATTAGAAGTTTGAAGTCTGCTTGCCTTAGCATTAGTAGGTTGGAAATACTGTGTCAGGTTGTGAGTGGGGTGGTGTTTTTTTCCAATGAGAACCTGTGGCTGGTGTCCAGGGAAAGGGAAACCAAAGTTTCCATTTTTTTGTTTCCTTTTTTTCCAGAATTTTTTGAGACAATCACTACATCTTAGTATATTGTGTAACATCACACAACATTGACTAGTGAAATGTTTCACTGAAAGAAGTCAAGATGCCAACTGCAGTTATTTTGACAGCTTCATTAAAGTGCATAACATTTCATATGCACAGAAATGACCATGTCCCAAAGTACTCTTACAACTGAGAGTGCTACTTACTTAAACGGGACTATACTTGACAGTAAATATTTGTATGATTGGTCCCTAAATCTTACAATATTAATATAATCTAGTGATGATAAATCTATGGTTTCCAGGCTGTAGTCTCTGAATATCTGTCTCGTCATAGTGCACTGGATCACATTCCTGTTTCCAGCTGTTAAATTGCATTAAAGACAGCTACAAACACATTCCTAATATATTTCCATGTGAACAAATTGCAGTATGTGTAACAGTGAAGTTATGTGAGAATGAGTGGAGAGGATGGTTGCTTGTATGCTTGCAAATGGCGGGGAGGGGTCCATGACAAAAGCTCTGTTATGTAGCCACATTATGAAAAAAAAAATTAGAAACCTCTGAAATGTGATATATTGGCAGGTGAACGTCGTAAAGATAATTTTCAAGATTACAGTTTTGCTTGCTCCTAGCCTTCAGAACTTTTGATCTTGGGTTTTATAAAGGACCCGTTGGCTTTAAATTTCATTTTTATTTTGTGTACTGTATTTTGCATGGATTAAGCTTTGTTGCAGTTGGGGTTAGAATGGTGTTAATTACAATGAGAAGGCTTCTACTATATGCAAATCTTGTGAAAACAGTTATCTACCCCAACTAAGATCACAGTGATGATTCCATGAGTACCACTATAAATAAGTATAGATAAATTTTACCAAATATTTTCCAAGTAATAACTGTGGCTTTTCATAATATGGAAATAGCGAGGGATGTAATTTCAGGTTTTTATGGTTAGTGCCCCACCTTTCTAGTGTGATTAGGTGGTCTCTTTTTATTGGAGTCCAAGAGCTGTACGGCTCTTTGCTTCTTAGAAAAGGATGTATATATTAAATATTTGAGAGATCAACTGTAGTTTTTAAATTTATTTTTATCATCATTTTGATAACATTTGGCATTTTTCTGAGTCTTCCAAAATGTATTACTTCTGCATCAATTATAGCCTCATGTAGGAAACTAAAAATCTGATAGAAATGTTCTAACACTAACATGAAAATGTGGGCCCCAACCCTACAAAAATGTATGTACCTGTTTAATTTAGCATATTGTGAGTAGTCCCAGTGACTTCAGTAGAGCTTCTTGGAGATTGAAGGATCAGAACAACACTGAGCTTAGCTCTCCCATCCCACAATTTTCAGTTTTTGACTAGCAGCAGATGCTCTAAATCAAGACTGTTTTTAGGTGCTTATACAATGCTAGCTCTCTACATTAGCATTTTTTTTAGGACTGTCAATTGATGTGCGTTAACACCTCTGATTAACTCAGCCCAGGATTAACACGTTAACTTTTTTTAACGTGTTAATTGTGGGCGTTAATGCTGCGCTGCCCCTTTTGGGGACTCCAACTGATCTTGGGCTCCTGTGGCTTTGAAATGCTGTTATTGCGTTTCAAAGGGGCAGCTGAACTGAGCCCGGGGTCAGCTGAGGGCCCCAGCTGATCCCGGGCTTGTGCAGCGCTGCGCCTTTGAAACGCCGCCGCAGCGTTAATTTTTTAATTGCTTGACTGTCCTAATTTTTTTATTTGCACAGTGTGCATGAAGTTATTCTAGCACAAAGGACTCAATTTGGAATTGTGTGCAAATGTGTTTCCAAAATATTGAAAGTATATAACTTAATCTTTGACCTTTATTTTAATTTTCTTTTTCTCACTTAGAATTATTTGAATTGAATTGACGTGGTGGGAGTGGAAACAATACCTGTTTAACAGGAAATAAATTAGGGTCAGAGACAAAATGCTCGCTGTTTTAAAAAAAAATTAAATAACATACGCATAACACATTTCATTTTTGCCTTTTATCATTCTGTAGTTGCATGTGATAATTAGGAATGAGTCAATCAGTCCCTTTTATTTTTGATGGTAAATCATTGCCATTTTAGATGCAAAATCTCTCTCTATTAAAGATGGTTTAACTTGTTAGTATGGTAGACTGCATCCCCCTGTCAATGTGATGGAAAGTCCAAACATTTTTTTGGAAGCTTTATTACAAGTATTCTTTCTTTTTTTGATATTCCAATAAAGGCTGTGTAGTTGAAATATGAACAGTAAGCCTTTTTCTCTACAACTTGAAAACAAACAAACAAAAGCCCATCCAATCAACCTGGTTGTCAGCATGATACATTCTTGAATTGTAGGCAGGGCTTACAATCCACTTGCCCAGGACAAGAAATCTTTTTTTTTTTTTTTGAGAATTCAGTCAGGCTTAGCAGAATCTAAGGCATTGTCTCCATTGGGACCAGACCCACTGTTATTGTAACATCAGTATAATTGACTGGTGTACCCCATAATGAAGAAACTCTCACTGGTATTAACTACTATGACTTGCATCAATGCATTTTACCCTTGCTAGTGGGTGATGCGTAAATTTTCAAAACCTGCTTAAGGGGAATGCAGAAGTTGTATAGTTCTCCTCACAAAATTATATGAATGTCTTGGAGATTGAAAAGTTACAGAAGGTTGCAATCAGAATGTGATGAAGGGACTTGCAGGCTTTGAATTATGAAAAGAAAAAGAAGACTTGGCCTATATAACTGAATAATAAGGACCTGAGAGCCAGAGTACTGTACATTGAGAGTGTATATGATTATGAAAGGAAATGCATATATTGATGCCAATAAACTTTTTGACATACTAACTAGATTAAAATACATATTATAAAGAGAGGCACACGCAACTGAACAATTCAAATTGCATAACTTCACCAAAAGATTGACTTAAATACACAAGATGTTGAAATTTGTCTGAGAAGTTAGGAATATGTTTGTAAGAAGCTGGTACATAGATTCTCATCTGAAAGGGAGCAGATCTGTTTTATCTTTAGTTTACAGTGATTTTGGTATAAGATGGCAATTTCTATTTTTATTTCCAATTTCTACTGACTTGGTCCTTGAATTTCGTCAGTGTTTGAAAAATATAAAGAACATAAAGTTTGCAATAAAAAGGAGATAATGCACAGTTATTCTGAAGGTGAAAATGATGGAAAGAAGTGTATGTGTTGATTGTTTTCTTAACATCTATTATGTGTGTGTGTGTGACTGGATATGTAGATGTGCAGAACAAATGAGAAGTTTAATATATTTAATTGAGAGTGTTGAGAGAAACAAAGCCAAGCCAGTGGCCAGAGACAAGTAGTAGTTAGGGCAGGGGTCTGCATCCTTTTCAAACCAAAGAGCCAAACTACATCCAAATTCAGAACAAGTGGTCACCAAAGAGCCATGTAAGAATGCCCATCTGCATGACTGAAAATATACAACTTAATATTATTGATAATTGACATAATGATTAATAATAGTATAAATGAAAAATTGTACCCAGACTTTATTTAATGGGACTTTTGCTGCTGCATCTTCTCTCACATTTCTTTGAAGTTTCCATCACAACTGTCAAATCCAGCTTCATGCACATATTCAGGCTGTCTTCTGTCATTCTTATGGCAGAGGGGTGGTGACGTGGGGTGCAGGAGTCCAGTGATGTGGGTGAACGAGTGGTTCAGGGCAGGGTGTTCAGGTGTATGATGGGCTCAGGATTGATGTGTGTGGTAGGGATGTAAGTGACTACTTGACTATGCAATAAGCAAAAGCTTATTGGATAGTTGAGGGACTAGTCACCCCTTCCCTCCTGCTGCCTTTATCAGAGCACCAGCAGGGGAAGTGGTGGGGACCAGGCGTGAGGTGGGAATCAGCGGATTCCCAGCTTGCATCTAGTCCCAGACACGCCTCTATTGGCTCTTAATCCATTTAGAAGGCTAAAGTGTAGCAGGGCGGGACTTAGTGTGAGCTGGGACAGCTGATTCCTGACTCATGCCTGGGCCAACAGGCTCTTAATCCATTTAAAGAGCAGAGCTATAGCCCAGGCTGGAGCTAACCCTGCTGCAGCTCCCCACTTACTGAATAATCAACCAGTCAATGGAAAATCTATTGACTAGTTGATTAGTCGATTAAACTAAATTTAACATCCCTAGTGTGTGGGAGTGCAGGAGTATTATGATGTTGCAGCCAGATGGGGGCTGCGCCCCAACTGCAGACTTGTTGAGGGCTTGTTGGGTAGGCTTCATTTTTAAATAATGTAAAATAGTATGTTCAGCAGAAAAGGTTTCAACATTGTCTCTGTTCATGGCAGGAATGGGGACCCTTTTTGGGTGAAGGCCACTGACCTGTATAAAAATCAGTTGGGGACCTATGAGGAGAAGCTGAGGGATTTGGGCTTATTTAGTGGGAAGAAGTGAAGAGTGAGGGGGGATTTGATATCAGCCTTCAACTTCCTGAAGGGAGGTTCCAAAGAGGATGGACAGGCTGTTCTTAGTGGTAACAGATGGCAGAACAAGGAGCAATGGTCTCAAGTTACAGTGGGGGAGGTCTAGGTTGGATATTAGGAAAAACTATTTTACTAGGAGGGTGGTGAAGTACTGGAATAGGTTACCTAGGGAGGTGGAGGAATCGCCATCTCTAGAGGTTTTTAAGTTCTGACTGGGCTGATTTAGTTGGAGTTGGTCCTTTTTTGGGGAGAGGGCTGGACTCAATGACATCCTGAGGTCTCTTCCAGCCTTATGATTGTAAGTGAGAAACAAAATACCCCCCCTCCCCCCACCCAACTGAAATACCTCACTCCTATAGCGCTCCACATGGAGCGTGGGGGTCAACTGGGGAGTCCCGGGCTCCATGCGATGCTCCCCCTTTGAAATGTCGCTGTGATATTTCAAAGGGCCAGTGCAGCATGGAGCCCAGGTTCCCCCTGCTTGCTCCCTCTGTCTCATAGAAGCAGCAGTGGGGGGAAGTGAGTAGTTGACGATTTTGTCGACTCTCTGATAAGCATTTGCAGGGCTCACCAAACCGTGACGAGCCCCGCTCGTTAGCCGCGCTGTCTCGCAATCTGCACATGCGCAGATCGCCCGAACCCAGCTCTTCTGGGTTGCAGTCTACTCACCACGTGCGAGTAGATTGCATTATTTGTCAAGCCCTGAGCATTTGCTTATCGGATAGTCGACTAGTCCTTAACATCCCTCATTGGTACCGCAAAGATTTTAAGAGAAACTATTAGAGATGGTGGTGAGTTTGAGTGAGAATAAGGCAGTAGATATGCTTCTAGTAGTTCCTTAGATGTTTTTCCTTCATTTCTTTCTCCAGAAAATCTAAACCAGTTTTTTTGGGGAGAGATTAGATATCTGAGAGATATAATAGAGAACATCTGGAACAAAACTTCATTGTCAGTTTTAAATTCACTCTAGGATATTAGTGACAGAGAGTAGATGCATCTGACTGTTGTTTGATCACTTATGTGAGGTGTGTTGATGGTCTCACACCCAAAATCCCAGTAAGTATCGGAGTGTGCATCACAATGGTTTTGTTGTTGGCTGTCTGAGCAAAAATGGTTTTGGGGTCTCAGTTACTTGAAAGCTGAGTCACCCAAACTTGAAAGTTTCAACTTTGTGTCTAGAATTGAAGTGCATTGGTAGAGTGTGCAGGGACAGTTTGTATTCTTTGTGAACATGTTTCATTTTTTTCTGTCCTGTATTCTTGAATGCTAGCTACATGTCACATGTAAAACAAAATACCAGAAACCAGAATTCACTTCAAAATAGGTTTGTTTTTTAAAGTGGATCCCTCAAAGACAGTCTTTTATGATAGTGGTAATGACTTTAAAAAAAACCATGACCGTCATTGCTTTTTTAAATCTTTGCAATATAACAGTTTTCTGTCTGTCCATCTCTATCCCCAAACTAATTATGTAAAAACTCCAATCTTGGTGAAATAAACCAGCCTGGGGTTGTAGAGTCCTGATGTTACACAATGTAGTGCGTGCATTGACTGCTGTGGCAGCATGGAATTCCACTGGTTTGAGTGGGGCTTCACTTAGGAGGAGTGCTACACTTGCAGAATTGAGACTTAGGTCTATGAGGGCCAGCTAAGCTGCGACTACTACCGTCACTTCATACCCTGTGGTATTCTGCGCTATCCTTGTAAGAGCGCATAGAAGCAAAAGTGACATGACACATGCTCAGTTGCTTCAGTGAAAAATTGATTTTTTTTTTTAATCAGGCATCTCTTAATTCAATTTGTGCATAAATCTTGAGCTTCCCTTAAAGCTAAATAAATGTATCCTAAAATATCCTCAGCATAGGAAAAGGGCCCGTTGCTCATTTCAGTTGGTAACCTAAGGGTGAATTTTATCTGTCCAGTGTTTGGCTTCTGATCTGAAATGCTTGAAAATTTTCCCAGATGTCAATGGTGACTGGGTGGTCATTACTGCTCAGTTTTCTAAGAATGATTCTTGACCACTTTACTCATATTAGGCTTTGAACAGAAGCAGTGAAACTGAGCTAACTTTTGTTTTTTGCTCTGCTACTTGACAAAAGCTGTAAATAGCAGCAGAAGTGTTGGACTTTTCTGTCTGCAAACACTGTTAGTTCATATTAAGTTATTTGGAAATTCATCATCATAAAGACTGAAAATAATATTTAAAAAATGTAAGTGTTCAGTTTGCAGATATAGATGGTGTTGTTCCCTTATTCATCATAGAAGGTTTTCTACTCACTATTTCCCTTGATCTGTTTCACTTTTGAATTGTCTCAGAGTGCTAGCAGTGTTAGTCTGTAACCTGACAAACAATGAGTAGTCATGTGGCACCTTAGAGACTAACAAAATTCTCTTGCTCGCTCGCTCGCTCTCAGCATGAGCTTTTATGGGCAAAACATATATATATATTTGTTAGTCTCTAAAGTGCTACAGGACTACTCTTTATTTTTGAATTGTGTTCGCAGTCTAAAATGTAGGATCAGCTTCTTTACTCCTTAGCTCTATTCTCACACATTTGAATTGAAAGGGAAATGCTTGAGGAAATCTCAGGGTAAGGATTGGAGTGAGGTTTGAAATAGAATATTTTCTGCATAAGGGACTGTAATGTGCTTACCTGTAAGCTCCCATGTCGACCAGTGAGCTAGATAAACAATCTCACCTGTAAATGTGAATAGCTGTGAACTAATACTGTACATTGCTGCAAGTTATGTCATTAGTATGTTTGAATAACTTGTTACCTCTGCAATGTGCATATTTGTAGAAAATGAAAAATTGTTGCTCTGCGTCTAGAATCTAAGATGATGTGCAGTGACGTAGAGGAATTATTTATACAAATGGTGATCCATCTTTTGGATGTTGATGATGATGTTCTTCTCTGTCAGGAAAAACATAGTTATAATGAATAAATGGAATAAACAGAGCAGTATGACAGTGCATATTTTTAAAACTCTTTTGTAGTCTTCATTCTCCAAACTTCTTCCTTATCTTTATCCATGACTTGTATATGAAAGGAGAGGATATTCCAATAGTGATTTATTTTGCAAATTAGGTACAGTAGAGAATAATTAGTTTTTACTAAGGTTGGGAGTTCAGATAGGTAACTGAAATCCATTTTTTCTTACAATTTATTTAGATATGTATCTTGTTGAAACAACGTCTTTTCTCTTTATAAAGGTAGTATATCTATTTGTAAGGACACGTCAAGAATTTCTTTTTTACGATTTGCAGAGATTTGTGTGCTGGGATGTTAACTACATTTCTTGCTTGTCAGTTGTTTTAGTACAATGTCCTTTTTTCATCTTACCATAAAGTTTTGAATTCTGTTCTTGTTATATTCTTGTGTAACAGCTTTTCAGGTCTCTTGTGGAGGGAATTGACTTCACATACTATCATTTGTAGCATCTAGTTAATAAGGGCAATTTAAAAGTAGACAGTGTTTAAGGCCTTGGACCCTATAATATACTTTTCATAATAAATACAACTTTTCAGTTACCATTAGTAAGAATAAATCCATGAAAATTAGGATGTTTCTCAGGTATGGTACCTACCCAACTTTTTTATTAGTATGATAAATATGTTCCTTAAGTGGGACATCATATATATATATATACTGTATGTATAGAGTTTTTATTTAACTTCAATATTATGGGATGACTTAATACATTATCACCCATTATAAAAGAATATTTATATATTTCAGTGTGTGAAAGGTTGGAGAGTTACATTGGTGTGTAATATATATGTGTTCTATTCAGAATCCACAGTATTCCATAGGTTTTTTTAAAACAGAGCTGGGGGGACTGTGAAAGAGCCTAGCATGCTAAGGGGTACAGTCACTGTATCTGCTTTGGGGGATTAGTTTAGAACTTGAGTTGTAGGGCACTTCTAGGTTTCCTTCTTCTAGCCTATTGTTTCTCAACATTTTTGTGCTGGTGACATCTTTTGGACTGAAGAAAATTGTGACCTCTCCTAGTTAAACCCCTCCCCCCAACTTGTGGCTTTGCGGATGAAATGTGTGAATTAGCTTTATGACAGTTTTGTGCTATGGAGTCCCAGGCAATTGCCCTGCTTTTTACCCCCTTAACGCTGGCCCTGTTTGTGACCTCTACCCAAGCCGGCCCTATGACTCCAAGGTTGAGAAATACTATTCTGTGAAATAGCCTTCAACCAGTGGGAACCATCTGAATCTCATACACCTCTACACTTTAACCTTTCAGATAATGTTTGCAGATGTTTTTATGCTTTTAAAACAAATTGGAAGAAACACAGTCTTATTTGTGCTATGACATCTTTTTGCGTCTTGGTACTCTTAAACTGATGTTAGGCAAAACAAGCTGGATTAAAAGGGAAAAAGAAGAGATGAAGATGATATACACAGTATGGTTCATGTTGCCTTAAAATAATTTCCTTTTGTTTAGGCTAATGAGCAGCTGCATCAAAAGAAAACATTTTTTTTCCATGAAAACACTTTTTTTTATCTAAATATAAATTGAATGAATAAAATGTGCAACATTACTGACCTAGTACACTGAAAATAAAATGGAGTTTTCTTAATATAAATCTAGATCATTGCACATCTGTTCTTGCTGAGAAATATTTTGCAAGCAGTAACATAGACAAACGGGATTGGAGAAAGGTAGTATAGGGAAATTCTGAGAGCTATTTTGGGGTATCTGCTGTGTTTTGTGTGTGTGTTTGATCTCTCCCATTTGTTACAAAGAAAATGTTGGTTTAGTTACAGTAATGGCTCAGCAAGTCTGGTGCTGGAAGACAAATAAAATATTAAACTGCCTTAGTGCTGAATTACATTATCCAGCAGATCTCTGAGAAGGGACGTTTAACTAACAAAGGCTAAGGAGCAGTGCGGTGTTTGAGCTTTATAATGTTTGTTATTAACAAACGAATAAAAGGGAAATGAATCAAACTCCAGAGTTATCAAGAAATGGACACATTTCACATTAACAAGGGAACATCCCATTTCTTTTGCTGATCAGAATATTTTAGCAATTGCAGATTTTTCTACTGTAGCCCTCGTTGTTTTCTAAAACTGTTTCCAAATGTTAATGCTAGATCAAAGCAGATTTGTATAATCACTTTGTTGCAATATGTTCTGTATGTTAACAGGTATTGATATTACATGAAAGGTCATATATTTTCCCTTTCATTTTCTTCTTGGTATTTTTTTTTCCATTGGTAACGTTTAGCACATGAAGAAACCACCACCTAAAAGTTGCTGACTTTTATATACCTTGGACAAGATCATATGAGCTTTTTTCATTTTTATTGAAAAAATTAACAGGATGTGGTCCCTTCTCCACTATCCTGTAAAATGTAGACTGCTTGGCTTTTGAAGTTCATGTGCTATAACCACTAAAGAGAGAGTGTTGTTTGAGTTTTAGGTTAGCGCATGTCAGTACAGAAAACATAAATTGCATTATGACATTAGTAATTCACCATGATCTGTGTCTATAGGGACTTCACTGAATCTTTCTATCAGCAATACAAAAACTCCTGATCCCATGAGGTGAGAAGGGATACCCATTCCAATTGGTTTTGGAGGTAACTAATGATGTGCAGCACCTTGTATGACTAGTCCTAAAATGCAAGCGCAAAAGCTTGTATTGATGGCTCACTTCAGCCTGAGGGACATGCTGTTTTAGAACTGTAGTACTTTGATTCTGAGCGTAATCTAGATGTTGCTGGGATGTAAAAGTACCAAGAAACTGTAGGATTACTGTGTCATTACTGCTTTGTAATGGCCATCTTTTGAAAAGTTGTACCCCATGTGTACTCCTTTGTGCTAGTGCAATTCACTTGTTTAGCTTCTCAGTTCATTGCATCTCTGGCTCTGCCAAACTTTGATGTTTACTAGGAGAGGGAAATATTGGAAGGGGAATGACTGAGGGAAATAGGGAGAGGACAACTGGGAGAAAGGGATACATTCAGGAAGAGATGTGGTTCTACAAGGGGGAGGGGGACAAATGGTATATCCCTGGAGACTGGCAAAAAGAAAGCATGGGGTAATGAAAACGTGAATAGCCCATAGCTCTGCCCCATAAGTATTCGCTTAAAAGGAAGGCAGGTGGAGGGACACAAAGAAGTTGTTTATGTGAGAGTAAGACAAGATAAAGGAATGAAATAGGTAAAATAATGTGCAAAGGGAAAGAGCTGAAATCTGATTTTTTGAAGGAGGAAGGGACAATACTAGTAAGGAGGGGAGAGTGTGAAATGGAAAATCCCAGAATTGAATACTAAGAGACATGGAGATGGGGGGAATCTATTCTAGAAGAGGGATGAGACGATTACAATTAATAACAGACAGACTCTATTAAAACAGTTTGTTTTAAAAAAGACAAAATACTAGTGGTCAAGTGGAGGTTTGGAAAAATGGTATGGAAAGAAACGAGTCGCTACATGACATGCACACTCTTTCTGCATTCTTTCACAGACAGCCTGCTGTTGGTGCTGAGATGTTCAGGTTCCGTTACATAGGAAGTAAAAGCCTAATGCTTCCCTCTTGATCTTTGGGAAGATCAGTGATTACACGGTTACCTAATTAGCCGCTTTCCATGGTTCCCCTTGGCTGCAAATGGTAAAACGGAGCCAGTAGGAGCTGTGAGACTCTGTGGCCATGGTGCCGACAAGTAAACAAACCGCTGAGGCCAGTTAAAGTGGTTTTGCAGAGCATTTTGAGAAACACTGGATTAGAAGATTGTAAAGACTAAGTTGAAAAATCTTTTTGGATTGCTTCCTGCTAATATTAATCATTAAGAAAAAGATTGAGTCTCTGGCAGTGTAAATTAGGGATGTTAAAAAGTGGCTAATTAGGTAACACATTAACCACTGAAAATCTGAGCAGTTACGTGCTGCAGGTGCTGCAGTAGAAAGCTTATACTGCAGAACCTTCAGTGCAGCCAGCTCCCAGCGTGCACCAGCTCCCGCCTGCAACCCTGCTCCTGGGTAGCCAGCTGCTGCTCCTTTACACTGCTGCCTCTTATATAGGGGCAGCAGCTCAGGGTGGCAGCCGGCGTGTGCTGGGAGCAGGTTTTTAAGATGGCTCCCAGCTCCTGGCCCCTCTCCCAGGAAGCTGGTGTTGTCCCATGCTGCGGGCTCTGATGCCATCCTGCACTGCTGGCTCTGTAACTGGCTCCTCTGGAGCAGGACCAAGAGGCTGCATGTAATAAGCTCATGCTTACTGGTGAACCTTTTAAACGTACGGATGTAATAGTACACTCGATTAACCAATTAATTGATAAGCAAAACCTTAGGCTACACACATTCCCCCCCAACCAGTAATTTCTTAGCAGGCTGTCCAGCAGCCTGGCTCAGTCCCGGCTTGTGACAGGTCTGGGACCTACCCCTACTGTGCCTCTGCATTTAAAGTGTATTGGGAGCCAGGTGAGCAGGCAGCCTGGCTTAGTTCTCGCTTGCACCCAATCCGGGCACTCAGACACCACCTCCAGATGGTCTGATGCCATCCTGTGCTGCTGCCTGTGTAGAGGCAGCAGTGCAGGGCGTCAGGCAGCTGGTCCTTGAGAGGAGCTGGTTTTTAAACTGGCATTCCTGGCGGACCAGCTCCCACCTGGCAGAATAGAGAGGCAGCAGCGCAGGATGGCAGGGAGCTCCCTGGGAGTGGGTCTGGAATACACTGGCTGCCAGCCCCACCGCTGGGGACAATAAAATAGTCAACTAATCGGTAAGAATTCATTATGTTAATCAACTATTCAGTTAACCGATATGTAACATTCCTATTTAAACAGTTACACTATTATATCATAAGAACGGCCGTACTGGGTCAGACCAAAGGTCCTTCTAGCCCAGTATCCTGTCTGCCGACAGTGGCCAGCACCAGGTGCCCCAGAGAGGGTGGACCGAAGACACAATCAAGCGATTTGTCTTCTGCCATCTCTCTCCAGCCTCTGACAAACAGAGGCCAAGGACACCATTTTATCCCCTGGCTAATAGCCTTTTATGGACCTAACCTCCATGAAATTATCTAGCTTCTCTTTAAACTCTGTTATAGTCCTAGCCTTCACAGCCTCCTCTGGCAAGGAGTTCCACAGGTTGACTACACGCTGTGTAAAGAAGAACTTTCTTTTATTAGTTTTAAACCTGCTACCCATTAATTTCATTTGGTGTCCTCTAGTTCTTCTATTTAGGGAACTAATAAATAACTTTTCTTTATTGGCCCTCTTCACACCACTCATGATTTTATAGACCTCTATCATATCCCCCCTCAGTCTCGTCTTCTCTAAACTGAAAAGTCCCAGTCGTTTTAACCTCTCCTCATATGGGACCCGTTCCAAACCCCTAATCATTTTAGTTGCCCTTTTCTGAACACTTTCTAAGGCCAAAATATCTTTTTTGAGGTGAGGAGACCACATCTGGTGGTACACATGTGGGCGTACCATAGTTTTATACAGGGGCAGTAAAATATTCTGGGTCTTATTTTCTATCCCTTTCCTAATAATTCCTAGCATCCTATTTACCTTTTTGACCGCCGCTGCACACTGCGTGGAAGTTTTCAGAGAACTGTCCACGATAACTCCAAGATCTCTTTCCTGATTTGTCGTAGCCAAATTAGCCCCCGTCATACTGTATGTGTAGTTGGGATTATTTTTCCCGATGTGCATTACTTTACACTTATCCACATTAAATTTCATTTGCCATTTTGTTGCCCAATCACTCAGTTTGGTGAGATCCCAACTGTACACCTGTTCGGCATAATTGTTAGGATTTGAGTTTTGAAGAATATTAGCCAGAGTTACTAAGCTAAAAAGTTGTTCTACCGTACCCCACTTTTTTGTACCAGCTTACAAAATCTCTTGATTATTTCTTCATTTCCCTGCAACAGTGCAGAGTAGCCTATTTTTTTGCTCATTAAAGATAAGTGGCAATATTCTACTTAGGGGAAACTTAACAGTAACACCAGTGTGCACATGTAATGTGGGTTTAGATGGCGGAATAACTTACTTCAAGTTCTCAAAGTTTATTTTGAACAGAGGAGCAAGGATTTAACTAATTATAAAGCACTATAAAAATGAACACTTTTGAGTGATGATAGGTTTAAATAAATTGTTTTAAGGTTTGAACCCTCTTGACTGCTATCAGTTATTATTTCATAATAATTAAATATATCAGCTGCTTTAGTATCATTAATAAAATAGCTAACTGGAATAACGAGATTTGAATTCAAATGAGTTCAGGAATCTGTTGCATTGAACACTCTGCATTTTTAAAATGTACTTTTCGCATGTTCATGCATTGACAGTTTTTCCTCTGTTGCCTGCTTGTGAAGATTGCTTGCCTGCAGCTGAAGGCATTGGGAAAACAGCCAGTTACCAAATACTGAGAGAGATGGAATTTCAGTAGCATAGTGTTGGTGACCCAGACTTTCCCAGTGTATGAGCATTTAACTTTTGTAAAGCATGTAGCTGCAGCCGATTAAAGGCGTAAGAATTTTACCCGCTCTTTTTGGCAGCATAGAAGAGCTAGAAATCTATTGTTGCAATCAGAGTATGAGGCTAGTGCTGAAAGTTGAAAATATTGTGCATTTGTGAGCTATAAACTGATCACAGAAAAGTATGAAGTGCAGTTATGGTCATCAAATTAACATCTCATTAGTTAAAATATTGTTCTTTGTGTGAAAATCTCTAACCTAGGCTTCAGGTAACCACATAGTAAGGAGGTAAATCCTGTTGAATCAGTTAACTGCCACCTGTTAAACATAATCAGTAAGTATCACCAGGTCATGCTTATTGGTTAACCATTTACATCTCTACCAGACAGACAACTAAATGTGATTTTTAAAGGGTGATGGAAGTGACTGTCCAGGAAGGAGTACTGCAGAAAGAGATTTAGGGGTCACAGTGGACCACAAGCTAAATATGAGTCGACAGTTTGACACTGCTGTAAAACAAACAAACAAAAAACAAACAAACATCATTCAGGGATGCAGTCACAGGAGTGTTGTGAGCAAAACACGAGAAGTCATTCTTCCACTCTATTCTGCACTGATTAGGCTTCAATTCGAGTATTGTGTCCAGTTCTGGGCACCTCATTTCAAGAAAGATGTGGAGTAATTGGAGAAGATCCAGAGAAGAGCAACAAAAATGATTAAAGGTCTAGATAACATGAGCTATGAGGCAAGGTTGAAGGAACTGGGCTTGTTTAGTTTGGAAAAGAGAAGACTGAGCAGGGACATGATAGCAGTTTGCAAGTATCTAAAAGGGTGTCACAAGGAGGAGGGGGAAAAATTGTTCTCCTTGGCCTCTGGTGATAGGAAAAGAAGCAATTGACTTAAACAGTAGCAACAAGGGAGTTTTAGGTTGGACATTAGGAAAATCTTCCTGCTTGCCAGGGTGGTTAAACACTGGAATCAGTTGCCATCACTGGAGATATTTAAGAGTAGGTTAGATAAATGTCTATCAGGGAAGATATAGACTGTGCTTGGTCCTGCCATGAGGGCAGGGGTCTGGGCTTTAATGACCTGTCAAGGTCCCTTCCAGTTCTAGTATTCTGTGATTGTATGCTGACTCACTTCAGGGGCAATCTAATGCCTTAGTTGGGGAGAAGAAGGAAAGCTGAAGTCCAAGGGGTTCTGTCCTGTCAGGGGGCATCTAACCTAGCCCTTGGTGGTGGGTCTTGGTCCCCAGTAAGTCTAATATCAGCCTTAGTAACCCAATTAAAATGCAGTCTCAACTCATTTTGGGGTCCCAATGCAAAGTTCAAGAAACCCTTGTGCAGTGAGTTGTATTGGAAAAAGGTACTTTTTTTGTCATATAGACAGCGTCTGCATTGCAAAATTGCCTATATTCTCAATGAAATGCACTGTTTTGTGGGCAAATATTTTAAGTTTGCGGCATTGAAGTAGTTTCTTTTCATGCACAGCAATTGATTAAGAACATAAATGATTTGCTAAACTAAGGCCAGCTAGTAATATGTTGTAAAATAGAATTGTGTTCAGTACAAATATCGCCTATTCCATTGGGATATTTCTGTGAAGTAAATACCTTATGAATTTTTTGATAGTTGAACTTTATCATGCAGCAGTCATTGCCAGGCAGAACCCTAAAAACTAAGTACTTAGACCCAGGTCAAAAAAGAGTCAAGTTTGTATTTATTTAAATACTTAAACATTCTTTATCCAAAAGAGGCTTTTGGATCAGATTCTGTCTTCTGCCGAAGTAGGAGTGGTTAAGGCAGTTGTCTTTGCTAGAATGAATGAGTGAAAGAGAAACAGTGGACACATGAAGAGTAACCTTACAAGCAAAATTGTAAGGTCAGTTTAATACCCTGTTGATATCTGAGAAAATGAGCTACCAGTAATTAGCTTACATTTACAGCTGTTTGCATTTGAACATTTGGAGAAGCCTAAACAACTAAAGGGAACTTCTAAGTATTTTTCCTAAAACCCCATATTTCAGGCTGGACTCTGAATTCAGTTATTAAAATGGATTCTTTTTGGTTGTTCATAAAAATGAGAAGTAGATCTACGTGTTGACAGGTTACTGGTGGCCCCACAGGTTACACAATTCATTTTCTCCCCTAGGTCTCATTTATTGAGGATCATGCGGGGGTGAAGTAGTAGAACCCTGTGAAAACCCCCTCTGAGAATACTCTCTGGGTAGATGGGTAATTGTGCATACATGGACAGCAGTCCTCTATTAAATATACTGTAAACATTTATTGAGCCAATTATTGTATTTGACAACAATTTGCTGCAGAAAGTAATCTTTCTGGTTGTTCGTTCTGGATTCACTGCTCTTTAATAATTCAGTGTCTCCTTTCTCTTGAGTATAGTGGGACAAGGTAAAATGGGAAGGACTGTTCAGTTTGTGTTTTAATGAAAATATATTAACATTATTTATTGAAGTGGTACATCATTGGAAGCCATCTTATAAAATGCACAACCTGTTTTCCGGATAATTTTAATTTATTAGAATTAGGGCTGTCAATTAATCACAGTTAATTTATGCAATTAACTCAAATTAATGATTAATCATCTTTAATTGCCCTGTTAAACAGTAGAATACCAATTGAAATATATTAAATGTGTCTGGATGTTTTTCTACATTTTTAGATATCTTGATTTCAGTTACAACACAGAATACAAAGTTTGCAGTGCTCAGTTCATATTTTAATTACAAATATTTACGCTGTAAAAGTGATAAACAAGAAGAAACGTTCATTTCTCTTTATGCAAGCACCCTAATGCAATCTCTTTGTTGTGAAAGTGCAACTTATAAATGTAGATTTGTTTTATTACATAACCATACTCCACAACAAATCATTGAGAAATTTTACAGCCTGCAAGTCCTTTCAGTCCTAATTTTGTTCAGACAATCACTAAAACAAACAAGTTTTTTTTACATTTATGGGGAATAATGCTGCTCATTTCTTATTTACAAAGTTACCTGAAAGTGAGATTAGCATTTGTACAACACTTCTGTAGTCTGAATTGCAAGGTATTTACATATCAGGTATGTACAGATTGTATTGAACCATGGCTGTTCCAGGATCAGAGTCCTAGTGAGCTGAGGGTGGGGGGAGGCAGAAACCTGGCGTGATGTAAAGGGCGGAGGGCGCAGAATCCTGGTGAGATGCAGGTGGGCTGCAGGTGGTGGGGGAGTGGCAGGAGCCGGGCTAGGGGGTCAGCTAGGCTGCTGGGGAGAGGAGCTGTGAAGCCTGGTGGAGTGGCCTGGTAGTGGGTGGGACTGGGAGCAGAAATGACATCATCTGGGCAGAAATGACATCATCTGGTCAGGCAAAATCACTCATCTGGGACTAGCCAGGTCCTGAGAGTGTTGGATTAGAGAGGTCCAATCTGTATGTCCCTTCATACTTCGGCCATTGTTCCAGAAGACATGCTTCCGTGCTTGTGACGCTTGTTAAAGTGTTGAATTACATTTGTGCCTGAGTTCCTTGGGGGGAGAATTGTATGTCTCCTGCTCAGTTTTACCCATATTTTGCTATGTATTTCATGTTTATAGCAGTCTCAGATGTTGACTCAGCACGTTTGTTTTAAGAACATTTTCACAGCAGATTTGACAAGACACAAACAAGTTACCAAGGTGAGACTTCTAAAGATAGCTAGAGCACTTGACCCAAGGTTTAAGAATCTGAAATGCCTTTCAAAATCTGAGAGGAATGAAGAGGTGTGGAGCACGCTTTCAGAAATCTTAAGAGTAACACTAATGAAGAAACGATGGAATCCGAACCACTGACAAAGAAAATCAACTTTTTGCTGATAGCATTTCAAACAGATGGCAAAAGCAAATGGCCACAGTACTTTGGATCATTATCAAGCAGAATCCGTCATCAGCATGGATGCATGTCCTCTGGAATAGTGGTTTAAGTACAAACCTTAAGCACTTCTAGCACATAAATATCTTTTGACACCAGCTGCAACAATGCTACACCAATGCCTGGTCTCACTTTCAGGTGACATTGTGAACAAGAAGTGGGCAGCATTATCTCCTGCAAATGTAAACAGTTGTAGTTTATCTGAGTGAAAGGTTGAACAAGAAGTAGAACTGGGTGACTTGTAAGCTCCTAAGTTTTATATTGTTTTACTTTTGAATGCAGTGTTTTGTACATATTTCTATATTTGTAACTTGAACTTTCACAACAGAGGTTGATTTACAGTACTTGTATTTCAGTTATTTTGCACTATTTCTTTTTTTACAGAATGTATATTTGAGCCCTGTATACTTTAAACTCTGTGCTGTAACTGAAATTAAATCAATTTGAAAAGGAAAAAGCATCCAAAATATTTCAATGGTATTCTATTATTGTTTAAATTGTGCAACTAATTGTGATTGATTTTTTTTAAATTGATTTTTTAAAATCGTTTGGCAGCCTGAAGTAGAATATGTATTCTGTAGCTGATAGACTAGATTGAAGTAGCATGTAATGAAACTATTTCAGCCTTACTGACAAATATATAGACAAGACCCTAAATTTTCCACAGTGTCTAGTGATTTTGTCACCACCTTTTTTGTCACTGTAAAGCAGATGATTTTTTTTCTTTTTTTTGAAGGAAGGATTGTGAAAGTATGATGCATTGTGCATAATTGGTTTTTTACTTAATATATTTTCTACTAGTTGCTTTCTAAAAAAGCTATCTTGGATATTTGTTACTTTTTTAACTCCAGTACGTAAGTTCATTTCAGTCAAAGTCACTTTTAAATTGATCTATGTAATACTGCAATTAATTGAAGAATAAAAGTTGTAGTAGAACACGGGGAGGGTAGTGAATGGGAGGGACGGGCACCAGAGTGGAGAGGCAGGGCAAATGGAGGGAGGTATTAGGAGAGGGGATGGGGAGAGGTAGCTACTGATGATCAGAGTGGGACTAGAGGAGGGGTGGGCACAGGGGGGAAGGGAAGAGTGGATGCAGGAGTCAGAGAGGATGGGGGAGAGGGCAGGTCCGAGGAGGGCTGAGGGGAGTGAAAAGGGCAGGAGCCAGGACAGCAGAGGAGGGTGAGGGGTGGAGGGGCAGCTGCAGGCACCAGGGGAGTAGATGGGGTGAGGGGAACGTGGGAGACATGGCAGCAGAGGGGAAAAGGGGGAGGTTTATAAGATATTGGTTAAGAACTTGGGTGCCACAGTGGCACACATCTGAACACGCACACATTACCTCAATATTGGTGCACAGGACAAAACTCACTGGTGGGTGCAGAACTGTCTGGATAACCATTCTCCGAGAGTAGTTATTAATGGTTCACAATCCTGCTGGAAATGTATAACAAGTGGGATTCCTCAGGGGTCTGTTTTGGACCAGTTCCTTTCAATATCAACAATTTAGATATCGGCATAGAGAGTACGCTTATTAAGTTTGCAGATGATACCAAGCTGGGAGGGGTTGCAACTGCTTTGGAGGATAGGATCATAATTCAAAATGATGTGGACAAATTGGAGAAATGGTCTGAGGTAAACAGGATGAAGCTTAATAAGGACAAATGCAGAGTGCTCCATGTAGGAAGGAACAATCAGTTTCACACATACAGAATGGGAAGTGACTGTCTAGGAAGGAGTACGGTAGAAAAGGATCTAGGGATTATAGTGGACCACAAGTTAAATATGAGTCAGTGTGATGCTGTTGCAAAAAAACAGGATGCATTAACAGGTATGTTGTGAGCAAGACACGAGAAGTAATTCTTCCACTCTACTCTGCGCTGATTAGGCCTCAGTTGGAGTATTGTGTCCAGTTCTGGACACCACATTGCAAGAAAGATGTGGAGAAATTGGAGAGGGTCCAGAGAAGAGCAACAAGAATGATTAAAGGTCTAGAGAACATGACCTAGGAAAGAAGACTGAAAGAACTGGCCTTGTTTAGCTTGGAAAAGAGAAGATTGAAAGGGGACATGATGGTGGTTTTCAGATATCTAAAAGGGTGTTACAAGGAGGAGGGAGAAAAATTGTTCTTCCTGGCCTCTGAGAATAGAACAAGAAGCAATGAGCTTAAACAGCAACAAGGGAGGCTTAAGCTGGACATTAGGAAAAAATTCCTAACAGTCAGGGTGGTTAAACACTGGAATAAATTGCCTAGGGATGGTCTAGACAGTACTGGGTCCTGCCATGAGGGCAGGGGCTGGACTCGATGACCTCTTGAGGTCCCTTCCAGTCCTAGTAATCTATGATTCTATGATTCACTCCACTCATGGATGGAAAATATGAGTGGGATCATTGGTTATGACCTGGGGTAAGGAGTTGGGGAAAGGGTGGAGCTGGGGTGGCAGGTGCAGGCTCTGACTAGGGAGTGCTTACTTTAGGTAGCTCACAGCCAGCAGTCTAATGGGACCCTCAAGCAGGCTCCCTGCCTTCCTTATTCCCTGCTTGCTGCTCAGTGCACTGGGCTGCTGGGACCATGTTTGTCACTGCACTCCCTTTGAAAGACTTGGGGAGGCCACAGACATACATGGAGCCCCTCCCAGCGGGGCAAGTGGCACAGAGATGCACATGCTGGCCCCAGCAGCCGTCCGCTTTGAGCAGTGTGCGGAGGTGCAGCAGGCACTGAGTCTGCATGAGGGTCCCACTGGTCTGCGGGACACTGGTGGCTCAGACTGTTACGGTGGGCCAGCTCTAGAGAGCCCGTGGGCTGAATCTGGGCCGCCCTTGCTCTGGCCTCTCCAGCAAGGGCAAACAACCCACTACTTTACACCACCTTGTTCTTAGGGCTGGAGTTTTCTGATTGATGTGAATGTCTCTTCCTTAATATTTGTGTTTAAAATGTGACTATTGGAAGTGACTATGAACTAGTGGTGTAGAGATACAATAGGTATGGATCAATTATTTTCATATGTAAATTACTCAATGTACAGGTTTAAAGATACATAGGAGGTGAAATTTAGCCCCATTAAAATCAGTGAGAGCTTTGCCATGGAATTTAAAAGACATTAGGATTTTGTGTGTGAATTTCCCCCTTCCCTTTAGAGCCAGTCCTACAAACCTAGCTTAGGGTTTGAAAGACAAGCTATGCTCATTCTGTCTTCGCATCATCACAAATAATAAAGCCATGGTGTCGAACGATAATGGTTACTGCTATAGCAAACAAGCCACACTCAACCGGCCAAATAGCTACATGCAGTTAGTGGTTAGCTTGTTGGACACCACGGTAATCAAGGTTCTGCAGACAAATTATGCCCTTGTTATATTTGTTGTCAGACTGTCTTTACTTGGAATCATTCAGAGTTATCCGAGGACACAATTTAGCCCTGCAATTAAGAGCTT
The DNA here is from genome assembly GCF_049634645.1 of Pelodiscus sinensis. Lineage (NCBI taxonomy): Eukaryota > Metazoa > Chordata > Testudines > Trionychidae > Pelodiscus > Pelodiscus sinensis. The sequence goes on along the minus strand of NC_134712.1, from coordinate 231,774,451 downwards.
AGTTAACATCAACAGATGTTGTGCCACCAACAGTAAAGGCTATTGGCTTGGAAGAGGTCATAGAAGTAAAAAGTAGTAAGAAAAGCTGTTTTAATAATTTTTTTTTAGAGTAGGACCTCAAGCACAAATAATTGTGTTCAGCATAGCAATGTTTGAATGGAAAAAATGGCATTTCATTGTTCCTCAGGCCCATTTATGAGAATTCAGCTAATAGAATCTTAAAATCTGTAAGACGTGGGAACAGGTTGTAGTAAAATGTAAGCTTTTGCCTCATAAATTTTTTCTATAATATCTCTCTCTGCAAGGCAGATGTTCGTGTACTTTTGCAAGGCATTGCACGTCCATAGCTTATTCCTTTTATAGTGAGTAATTGAATAGTATGTTGAAGGAAATATAAGCCTTGCATTGATCTTCAAGCATTGGATAATGGTGTACATATAAAATTACCCTGTCATAGAGAACTATGTTTGACACACCCTCACAGTTAGAGCGCTCTCTCTCTCTCTCTCTCTCTCTCTCGGATGGGAGGGTTATGAGATCTGTTCTTGGTACTACATATAACACAGACAAATGTGACACACATGTTGGCTTGTCTACTCTTGGAAATTTACCAAAATAGCTGTTTGGAATTACTACTCAGATTATAGTTATTTTGATATTGCACCACTGTCAGTGGATACTTATTCTAGAGTAGCTATTTTAGTGACTGTCCAAGTGAATACAAGATGAGATTATTGGCGTACAGCTCCTTCTATGCTAGTGAATGGGGAAATTACATGCTTAAATTACAGTTTAACAGAAAAGTTACAATGTCTTCCAGTATTCTGAAGCATCAGATGAATCCCATGGTAAAAATCTCTCTTTAACTAGTCCTGTGATTTGTAAGTGGGGGATGTTTTTCTCATTGCCAAATTTGGTTCAAAGGCTCCTCCTTCTGACTGACCACAGTCCAGCTGAAACATTAATTTAGTTCAACCCAGGTATACTTACATATGTTCCTGATGAGGATGGTAGTGGGAGAGCTCAAATGAAAAAAATACCAGGCTTATGTGTAACATTGTCCAGAGATGTGAATGAATTAGGCTTCACAATAGCCCTGTGAGGGTTGTTAAGCTGGGGGGTGAATGTCTCAAACACATTTAAAGCCTCTGCTGTAGCTTTGTAGAATTCTAGGTGGGAGAAAATTATTCTGCACTTCTGGCTGTTCCAGAGCACATCTACACTGCAGCTGGTAAGTGTAATTCCCAGCTTCAGGTAGATGATCACGTGCTAGTTCTTATTAAGGTAGTGTGCTAAAAAAGTGATGTGGCCGTAGTGGCATTAGTGGTGGTTAGGGCTAAGGCTGATTGAACCCAGCCTGACATCTTAGGTTTATGCTTAAGCAGCTAATGGAAGCCACCATCCAAGTCACTATTGTCATATGCGTATTTTTAGCAGGCTAACTAGTATACGTCTACTGAGCTGGGAATCCCAGCTTATATCTGTCTTGCAGCTGTACCTTGAGTATTCACTGGGTGTGGAAGAGCTCCATCTGCATTCAGTAAAATGATACTCCTGAAGGAGTGACCTGGGGAACACTCTTTTCCCTCTTTGAGCACAGCAGCACTTCAGGAAGGCGTGGTGGGCCAGTGTGCTGCCTTGGGGAGGGGAGAGAAGGGAGGCCTTTAATAGGGGAAGACACTCTTAAAGTTCCTACCCCTGTGGTCCAGGTGGAGGCTGATGGGGTGTAACTTCTCTGCCTTTTTGCTAATATATTATTGAGTAGTTCCCTTTTCCACTTCTGTGGGATCAAGACTGCTAGAGGGAGCTGCTCTGGATGAAACCACAGCATGTGGATGCCTCCTAACTAGAAAGAGAATGTAAGTGGGTAGGTGGAAGAGGAAAGGCATGAGAATGGAGGGTAGATGTCAGGGTTCAATCAAGGTTTCCTGCTTGCTGATATAAAAAGATTTTAATAATCTTTTGTAATCTTTAGTTATTGTCCAAAAGGAAGGTTGAATCTCATTAGTTGGTAACCATTAAATCATCTTGATTTGCAACTCAGGCCACTACTTTATGGGCCCCACAGTAGTATAGCTGCAGGTCTGTAGTTACACTGACTTAATTCATGGTGTCACCTACAGCAGTGGAAAAGTGTGTGTGTTTTTTCCACTGTAGGAATACAACCTCCCTGAGGGACGGTAACTATCCTTCCATCAACCTACCTGCATCTATATCGGGAGTTAGACTGGCATCACTACAGACCATGGGAGTATGCATTTGCATATCCCTGAGCACCCTAGTGATGTTGACCTACATTTTAAGTGCAGAACTGGCCTAAATACAGCCTTCATATTAAACTTGGTGCATTTTTTTTTTTTACTAACTGGGAGGATATGCTCACTCAGATGCTTAAATTTTATCTTCTAAACCATTTTTACAGAATTCTTACAATATTTATAAGAAATGATGATGAGATCAAGAGATGATATGTAGTAGGGTAAAATAATTAGGGCTGCATAAGTTTGTCTTCATTTCAAAATACGGGGCTCATTGGGGTTTATCTATGCTGGCAGATGATATTGCCAGTGGTGCTGCTATAATCAATAATAATGGTCAACTCCCTCTATTTGTGGCATGAAAAAAACCTTTTTTTGCTTAAATACAAACTTGGCTGACCAGAACTTCAAAATGGCTTACCAGGACACAGGTCACAAGAAGATGTGCTGAGGACTGTTTGGGTGACATCAGGGAAAGGGGGAGTCGTAGCAGTCTGTGGGAGGAGAGAGAACCAAGTAGGGATGTGAATGGTTAACTGGTTACCCGCTAAGCATCACCCCTGCTGGGGCTGGGAGCCTCCTGCCACTGCTGACGGGAGCAGCTCCACCTCTGGAACTGGGAGCCTACTACTGGTAGCGGCAGCCTCTGCCCTGGCACTGAGGCTTAGAGCCTCCTGCTGGGGTGATGGTGGCAGCCTCAGATCTGAGGCAAGATGCCACTTGGTCAGTTAAGCAGTTAGAAGTTAGGTTAACCTAACTTTTAGAAGCTTCAGAGGGGTAACGGAGTTAGTCTGTAACAGGAAACACTTAACCCACAAATGGTCTGGTAGCACTTTATAGACTAACAAAACATGTAGATGGTATCATGAGCTTTCGTGGGCACAGCCCACTTCTTCAGAGGACAGGAGAGTTGCTGGGATTTTGTGCCACTGTAGCCAAGCAACTCCGCTTCCACTCCTTTACCCATGGCGCTGGAGGTCAGGTGGAAGGTGTAGGTTTGAGTACTTTCGCAGGACTCATTGAGGGCTTGTATCCATGGGGAGAGAGAGTAGTGTGTTAGAATGGGGCAAACCTAATGGGGGGGCTGATGTAATCGAACATATCACCTTAGTCTGTCATCCTTGAGCGGGGTGTGTGCATAACATGTATAAGCAGTAGGGATGTAAAATCCCAGTTAAGCAGTTAACTGGTTAAACATTTGGTTGACTTCACATTTAACTGGTTAGTAAAGTGGGATCCAGACTGGGGACTGTTCCAGTCCAGGAGGAGCAGCCCCAGTCAGTAGGGCTCTGGCTCTGCATGAGGCTGCTGGCTCCCTGTCCCCAGCTTCTCCTGGACCAACCATTACCTGTGGGGCACCCGGGCTCCCTGTGAACAGAGACAGGTCCATGGGAGCAGCCCCTGCCTGGGGGAATGTGGGCCTGCTATGGTCCTGCAGAGACCTACTCCAGCCTCCAGTGGTTAGGTGGAACCGATAAACATTACTCATTTAAGGTGATGCTTACTAGTTTACCAGTTAACCTGTCACATCCCTAATAAAATTACTGTCAGCTGAGCCAGTTGAAGAATATAATGCAGTTCTTAATTACACAGGCTCAGCTGCTGCTGGCCTTCTGGGTGGCCAAAGTCTGTCTGGGTCTGAAAAAACCCACACCAAGTCAAAACAAAACATAACCCACCCAAAACTCCAAACACCAGAGTCAGAAACCCAAAGAGGGAAAATGGGCAGCTCACTGGTTAGAATTTCACTCTAAAATGGCTCCTTAGGTACCGCTTTCCCAACTCACAAGATCATATTTTATCTGTAAGAAAAGAACAAGTATGATGATGTTCAGCAGCAGTGTAGCTCAATGTTAGTGTTTCTCATTGAAGATTTCATTAAAGAGTCTGTTAACATGATGGATACATCACAGATATTAACTTCAGTTTTTGGAAAGACTGAGCAGGTGGGCTACACAAGCAAAATAGTAAGTTCATTAATTTTAGATTACATTATCATCATTGTTCATCTTTTGTCTTTGCACTTGTCATTTTGAAACACTTTCTAAATACAGTCCATGTTTTACATACTGTTGAATGCTGATGACGCTGTTGTAATACGAGTGAGGATGTGGGCTAGTAAGTAAGGCTCATAAGACTTGATAGTCTAATTCATGACTGGAGTGCAATCTATTTTAAAATCATGCTTCAATATTACCTAAGATAAGTGTGTCTTGCTTGCTGAGATACAATGTTGTTAAGGGTGTCTCAGGTCATTTAAAAATTTCTGAAAAAGAGCAAGCTGGTAGCCCTTGTATTTCACGGTGGTGTAATGTAATAAAGTAGTACTCTGCTCTTCTTATTCCTGTTCATGTTCATTTTGTCTCCTCCCGTATTAGTGTCCACATTTTTCATACAGTTTCCTCCACCTGGAACAAAATTTCTTCCTACATGTTGTGTGATGTCCATCTCTGCCAGTTTTCCCATCAAAACTCATTCTGTTAGGTTCGGTCCCTTCCGTTTTAAATAGCTGATCTGATGTGATGTGCTCTAGCCCTTGGAGTTGATATTTATGACACCACCTTCCCTTCCCTTCAGACTGTGTGTGTATAGCTGTTGGTACAGTTATACTGTGATATATGTCCTTGTTCTCTTGCTTCAGGTCTTTCATTCTGGTTCTATCCCATTATGCTTTAATTTTATTTTTGTAATCTCAATTGTTACCTCTGGTGCCTGGGCATTTTCTGTTTTAACGCCCATTAGAGGGAAATGGGCTGAATTCCACCTGCAACAAGTTTAGTTCATTTCTCTGGGGCAGGAGAGTGAATAGTGATAACTGTGGTCAGCGGACTGGCTTTGGCTAGGCCTGGGGTATAAAGAGGAGGCTTGAGAGAGTGAGGAGTGAGCGACACTCGAGTTAGGTAGGCCTAAGAGGACATTGCAGGACAGAAGGTTGGGAAGAAGCTGCATGTAAATACTGCTCTTGCAGGGGGTAAAGGGTCATGTTGACAATCGATTTATTATATACTTAATATCCCAAATACGTACTTGCCTCTTCTCCATGCCCCTCCAAAGTCAAGTACAGATGTTATTTAATGAACACACTGAAGAATTGGTCCCATTTTACAGGCAGAAAGAAGCAGAGGAGTGAAGTGTCTTACCTAAAGCTCCATGGAGAGTCAGTAGCAAAGCAGCAGCAGCAGAAGGGTTTGGTTGGATTCCTTTCTGGAGATGGGCTACGTTGTGATGATTCCTAAGTCAAAGAGAGAGAACTAGGCTTTAAAATGATGGACTGGATGGTACTTTTGTATAGGTCTGGGAGAGAGAGAAACTGAAGCAGTCCGAGTGGGTAATGCTTACCGGTTCTGGTTAACCAGTAGCTAGTGGAGGCTAGAGTAGGTCCCTGCCTGCTGTGGGCAGGTTGCTGCTCCATTCTGGCAGGGGGCCCAGCGCAGACAGGGGCTGCTTTCCTCTAGAGCAGCCTCTGTCTGTAGTAGGCCTGGGTGTCCGGAAGGCAGGGGCTGCTCCTGCATCTGAAGCAGCCTCTGTCTGTTGGGAGTCCCAGCACTGGCAACAGCTGCAGCCCCAGCACAGGATTGGAGACAAGAGCCCTGTGTACTGGGGACTGCTCCAGCTGGGCTACAGCGATCCTTAGCCTGGATCCTGCTTAATTGATTAACCAGTTAAACGTTAGGTCAACCTAACATTTAATGGACTAACTGGGGTTTTACATCTCTACCGTCTATTACTTCTGTTCCTAAAGAAAGATGTAGATAAATAACAGGCTTCCTTCAGTTATTTTGCCTCTGTCACATCCCTTAAGACTGCATTTTATTAAAATAAGAGCAATCTTTAAACCAGTACTATAAGAACAAATCAAAGAATCTTATATGGATAGGTCAAACATTGAGCATTTATATCTCTGAATACTTTGATTATACTAACCATTTCTTTATATGGCCAACAATTAAGTAAATAAGTGATACAGGAAACAAATAATCTCTATCACATTATTATCCAGCTATGTCATGTCCTTAACTTTATTGTTCTTCAAAACTAACATGTTAGCGTAAAGAGTGCACACATGGTTAGATCTTTCAGTAACTAGTAGCATTGTCCTTGGGTTTCTTGGGAAGTGGTGGTTGTACTGAGCCATTGCAGAGTATTATAGTATAGCAAAACACCTTTTAGTGTAATTGGAGTGTTGATTTTAAATAGAACATTTTTGTCTACTTGTCTTCAGCATATGCCCACGCATGATATGCGCTGCTCAGTTAACAGTTGTACAATTGTCTTATGTATATCCTCATGCCTGAATATAGGATACATTCATCACAGCAGCATTATATTGCTTGATGGTATTTGAATCTTATTTGAGTCCAGTACAATATGTTTTCATAGTATGTGCAGACAGTTTGTTAAATACATAGTCCCTATAATACTGAATTTCCAAATGTGACAACATAAATATTTGTATTTTTTGGCAAACAGTGACAGTGTGCTTAAAGTCAATATTGAGTTTCCTGTATTCTGTAGTATATCCAGTTATATCAGCAGTAACTTGGGCCAAGTCAGAAGATGCTAAATTTGCTTCAGCTTCCTCTTGAATTAAATGGCCAATGGGATGGATTCTTCTGCACTAAACTTTGCATCCCTGCCAGGGTGCATTGTGCTATTGAGGCTTTATTTTGAAACCCTGCTTGACTTTTCTATTCTCTCTTAGCGCCTGATCCTCTAAGTGCTTACTAACAAGCTGCAAGCCTTACTGCAGTGCATAGTTCCATTGAAGACAATGGGACTACTCCTGGAGCACTGCACCCAGTGGGTCTGTGCTTGCAGAATGTGGCCATGGGAGTTGAAATGTTAGTTCACTTCTGTTTATTAGTTTGTTTATATTTCCATATGAAGTCTATTTTAAGAACTCTTTAAAGGGACACTGTTGGGTCAGCTCTGCCTCAATATGTACTTGTTTAATTTTTAAGAAGTTTTGCGATATCTGAACTCAACATAAATGCCCTTATGATTTTTTGTATGTGGTGCTGTTGTATCTTTGGGAGTCCTACGGCATTAGGGAAGGTGGGTGAGGTAACTTTCATTGGACCAACTGTTGTTGGTGAGAGAGGCAAGTTTTTGATAAGGATGTTAAATTGCAGTTAATTGAGTAGTTGAGTAGTGGATGGAATTTCCATCAACTACTTGACTAGTTGATAAGCACTTCCACATATCTTCTTTGAATGACTCTGCGCTGCACCTGGGTGCCTGTTTTGAAATGTACAAGAGTCCCCAGCAGGGGCATTTCAAAGCTGTGGAGCCTGCGATCAGAGGGGGACTTATTTCAAAGGGGCAGCACCGCACAGCTGATCCCCCCAGCTCAGCTGTGCGATGGCTGCCCCCTTTGAAATGCTGCCTTGGGGTTTCAAAGCATACAGCTTATCCTCAGCTTTTGCTGTGCAGTGCTGCCGCTTTGATGTACCCCTTCTTCCCCTCCCTCCCCCGCTGCCTCTGTCTGATAGAGGCAGCAAGGGGGGATCGACTAGTCCTTAACATCCTTTAGTTTTTGAGCATATTCAATTTTAGATACGCCAAAGCTTGCTTCTCGCTAACAGAAGCTGGCCCAGTAAAAGCTTTTACCTCATCCGTTTTGTGTGTCTTTTTTTTTTTTTTTTTTTCCACAGCTTGTGAAATGCTCGTTTGGGTTAGACATATTCCTATAGTGTTCCCAAGCCAAACACTGCGTCATAAAAGACAAAGTGAAATTGACCAGTCTGCTTTTACTAGTCAAGCTGAGTTAGATGTAGAGAGCATAATGAAAAGTGAACTCTTTAATATGAGGTGGTGTTTCTAAAGGAGGAAGATAATTTTATTTTTAAAACATGTTGGCCTCCCAATAAAACAAATACTTTGATAGTATCCAAATAATGTTTAAATTGTAAGTTAAATAAAATTGTATTAATCTAAAGAGAAAAAACAAATACTGCAATATAAAATAAACTTTTGTATTGGTGCAGGGACTAAGGATGTTAAGTACTGGGTAATTGACCAATTGAATAGTTGATGCATTTTGCATTGAGTATTTGATTAGTCAATAGGGTGCCTCCTCTTGAAGTGTAGCAACAGCCCTATGGCTGTTGCTACACTTCAAAGGAAATAGTGCTGTGTGAAGCCCAGGGTCAGCTGGGGAGTCCCCCGCTGACCCTGGGCTCTGTGCTGCGCTGCTGCTTTGAAACGCCACAGTGGCATTTCAGAGTGGCAGCACTGCACTGAACCTGGACTCAGCTGGGGAGCCTGCAGCTGATCCTGAGCTCCACAAGGCGCCCGGGGTCTGGCTCCAGGCTTCAAGTGGCTCTGCTGTTTTTAAGTACCCCATCTTCTCTCCCTCCCTTGCTTCCTCTATCAGATTGATGCAGCAAGGCGAGGGGGGGAACAACTATATGACTAGTCCTTCTCATCTCTGCCAGGGGCTTCCATATTTGACTGGAATCTGGAATCCAAATCCACTGGATCTCTTTCTGATCCTCATGATACTGCTGTTTGTCTCTTCAGCTCATGAAACTGTGATTGTCACTTGTTTTCTGAAGCTTCTGTATTCAGTTGGAGCCAAAAATTATCTCAGTTCCATTTGTTTCTTAAAACACTGACATCTCCAGGCTAGTTGTATCAGCAGAGATAATATGAATGGTCTTTCTGCTTTTACAAACTACGCACGCTTCTGCAGTGTTGCCATTCACTTTGTGCTTTACCAGTCAGGGAAAATGGTTATGTTCATTGCAGCATCTCCCCTTCTTATTAGCCTTGCACAAGGGCACGCCATTGTTTGCTTTCTGCTGAATTATGTACCAGAAAATGGAATAATCTCAACGATCTCATCCACTGAGATGCACTAGTCTTCCTTTTAGACATGCCAGTTCACATTTTGCTCTATGCTTCTCCTAGAAGTACAGGCAGAGCTATTTCATAAACCTCTATCATAGTGTTCATCCTGTTACTTATGAATTTAGAAGATGTCCTGAGGTGAGCCTAGGAAGTACTTGCTATTATCTGCATGGCTTGCTGGTGGGGAGAATGTCTAAAGAAAAGAAAATGGATCTGACTACGTCCTGAAAGCCTCCTGCAACATCCTTATAGAACTTGAGTGTGTTTAGAATTTTGCAAGATCAGCCCCATGTAGGAGGCTGTAATTCCCAGGTTGAGAAGACAAACTTGCACTAATCCTGATCACGTTAGTTGGATAAAATGATGATTGGAGGGGCTCGCTTTCGCAACTATATTGGTCCAAGACACTGGACATGCAGATAGCCCTTCCTACTGCTGGCATCACTGTAACTACACACTTTTTAGTGCACTAGTTCAATCAGAGCTTGAAAAGGCGTGTTTCCTTGAGTAGGGAACCAGCCTAAAGTAAAGACACAGCCTGTGGGGTCTCTCCATGATGCCTCATGATTAGGCAGTAGTTCCATGACAATACTTGTAGCAAAACCCCTGGAGCAGTATTTCCACTTCTGTGTGTTTTGAAACATCTCAATTTTAGCCCTATTTCAGTTACTCAAGATCTTGATGAGGAGAGTGGTGTCTGTTTTATTCACTCAACTTGGTTAACTGCAGTCACCTATTTGTGGAAAGCATCTAGCATGTTATAAAATTCCTGTTCCACAAATCATAATAAAATGCCCTTAAAATTAGTGCCCAAGAAGGGATATTTGGGTACCTGGGCTTCAGCTGTTTAAAGTATATGTGACTGGTCAGTTTTGTTTTATTTTCCATCTAACCCTACAGACTCTTTTAATTAATAGTCCTGATTCACACCAAGTATTTCATTGATTTAAATTGATTGAGGCATTCAGATACCATGGTTCAAGCATAATATAAATGCAAAGGTGAGGCTCACAGTATCTGGCCCTTAGGCCCTCCAGGGTTCATAAACTTTCTTTGTACTCCACAGCACAGTTCCAAGAGCGTTTATTAATCATTATTAAATGTTTAGTCTGTAACATCTTAATGTGTTAATGTGCTTGATTATAAATTATTGTTGGTTCTCTCATCCACTTAGTGATCCCATGTAAAGAACTCTGTGTAAGCTTGTAAGCGTCTTTATCTCACTGACAAAAGTTAGTCCAATAAAATGCACCTTGTCTCTATAATAAGCCTGACACTTTCTTCCAAACACAGACCCTGGATTTCAACTTTTTGGCTTGGAAAGCTATCTTTTATAAAGGAGTCTTACTGCGAAACGTGGGATTGGTATTCTTCCAATTTACTGTCTAGGGTGGGGTAGACCCTCCAGCAGACTTGGTTAGATGAGTATCTCTCCAGTCTTCATTGTTGCAGTCATAGAGCTCGTTATTCCAGATGTACATGATCTGCTCTCATTCAAAGCATTAACCTTTCTCACTGTTTCAAACCAATGATTTCTCCAGGCTTATCCAGATTCTCAGCACTTGCTGCTGCACTGGTGGGCCTCTGAAGTAATCAGGAGAGTGAAAATCTGGAACTGCTTAGGCTTGAATTCTGGAATGGGAGCTCTGAGAAATTGAACTGATTTTATTTTTTTTTGTGATTCATGCGACTGTATTTGTGTGTGTGAGACAGAGACAGACCGACCCGGTATGCTAAAGAGGGAGATCTCATTTTTCCTGTTTTTGGGTAGACTGTCACGTTAAAGACCACAGGGCTTCAAAATGGGTGTTTCTCAAACTCTGTAAATTTTTTTTCTTCTGCTATATCCTACGGAGTTATGTCTGTCCTAGAGATTTTCTAGTAGGAAGGAGAAGATGATTACCTTGCTTTGCTGGGTTCACTGGGTAGAAATGTAATAATATATATCACTCAGTCAGTCTGAGTGGACTGAATTTTTTTATGCTCACGGAAGCGAAGGTGATTTGCAATACATCACCTCCACGTTTGTGCACATAACAAAATTCATGTGGTGGAAGAGGGGCTCTGGAGTGGGTCTGGGGATGAGCAGTTTGGGGTACAGGAAGTAAGAGTGTTAGATATCGGGTAACTGACTAATCAAATAATCAATGGATTTTTGCATCGGCTATTGAATAGTTGATAGGGCGCCTCCGCCTTTGCATCAACTACTCAATTAGTTGATAGGGTGCCATTTCAAAGGCAAAAGTGCCGAAGCCTGGGGTCAGCTGGAAAGTCCCTCGCTGATTCCAGGCTCCGTGCAGCGCTGCCACTTTGAAACATGGGCTGGGAGGGAATTCCATTGGAGTGGCAGGGAACTCCATTCGAGTAGGGCTGAAGGTGCACTGGCTACTGGCCTAACCCCCATGGACTATTGAACAGTCATGTAACAGCTAAACTTTCATGCAGTTACGTGAAACGAGGAATTCAATTATACTGTGTCTCACATTCCAACCTATCAGTGAGGATTAGCATGAGCATTTCTTAGGTAGGTAGCTCTGAGTAGAGACGTAAGCAATCTGGTAGTCAGGTCATTACTCAACTAGTCACTTCCTGCCCACCTTGGTGCTTATTTATTGGAGGCAGTGGGGGTGGGGTGGGATCAGGATCTGGTGCTGGGGGGATCTGGCTTAAAAGCTGGTTTCCACCAGCACCATCTGACACTGAATCTCAACTGCTGTGCCTCTGCCTTTTAAATGTAGTAAGAACCTCACGGGGCTCTTACTACATTTAAAAGACAGAGATGCAGTGGGGAACCCAGGGTGAACGAGGACTCAATTAGCTGATTAATCGAAATTTAACATCCCTAGCCCTGAGTAGATTGAATTTTTCCTCCTATTTCTTTGTGTTGAGAGATGGGGTGGACTCTCATTAAAGGTTATCTTATCAGAGGAATGCATTTATAGCAATGAACTTCCTATGTTAAAAGTAACATTTAAAATACTTTAATTTTTAATTCTGCCCCTCTCGCCCGCTTTTTGCACTTATTTTGGTTTGGCTAGTGAGAACAAATTAGCCAGTTTCTCTCTTTGTTTCACTTTCTGGTTCCATGTGTTAGTTGATTCATGAGTTGCAAATACAAAACCACAATGTCTTCCATTGGAATTTGTTATAATATATATTTTTAAAAGTTTATCAGTCTTAGATTTAGTAAATGCTTTTTTTAACAAACTCTTAATTTTTACCAGATTTGATCCAACAGTTTTGTTTAATTGACTTTCTAGTATCCATTCAGAACTCAGCTCTGATTACACTTTCAGTGCACTAGATTTGGGACATAGTATACTTTATATCCAAGAAAGAATTTCAAACTTTGCCCAGTGTAGCACTTTGATCTCAAATATATATTCCAGGATTTATATCACTGATTCCTATTACAGCGACATGGGACTTGAGCATTTTGATGCAGTGTTACCGAATAGCCTTACCTGTCTGTAATCCTATGGCCATTTCTTTATTTCCTCTGAAGCATTTTTGTGAAAATTTACCATTCTTTCCCCTTTTCAGTATCCATTACTGAAACGGGGCACCATAAAACTCAAATAGTGGATTGTTTATCTGGATTTTTTTTAAATTTTGGGATTGCTTCAGTTTTCCCAGACCAGGGTTCCACTTCTAGGTAGAGAGGGATGTAAATATGTAACTGTCGTAATGGTTAACTGATAATTTGAGGCTTATAACTACTCTGCACTAGTTAGGCCTCAGCTGGAGTACTGTGTCCAGTTCTGGGCGCCACATTTCAAGAAAGATGTGGAGAAATTGGCAAGGGTACAGAGAAGAGCGACAAGAATGATTAAAGATCTAGAGAACATGACCTATGAAGCCAGGCTTCATGAACTGGGCTTGTTTAGTTTGGAAAAAAGAAGATTAAGGGGGGACATGATAGCGGTTTTCAAATATCTAAAAGGGTGTCACAAGGAGGAAGGAGAAAATGTGTTCCTCTTGGTTTCTGAGGACAGGCCAAGGAGTAATGGGCTTAAAGTGCAGCAAGGTAGGTTTCCTAACTGTCAGGGTGGTCAAATATTGGAATAAATTGCCAAGGGAGGTGGTGGAATCTCCCTCTCTGGAGATATTTAAGAACAGGTTAGATAGACATCTGTCAGGGATGGTGTAGACGGATCTTGGTCCTGCCTTGAGGGCGGGGGGCTGGACTCGATGACCTCTCAAGGTCCCTTCCAGTCCTATGATTCTATGATTGATTTCCGTTATGGTTACATGCTGGCAGAACTCATAGTGGAGCCTCCCCAGGAGTGGGGCCAGAGCTTTATACTGCCGTGCATCTGCTAGGATTTTTAGCCATTACACAAATGGCTTTTCACATCCCTACTTCCAGGTTGGAGATGGGATCACTGTGATGATAGCAGATGTTGCCATAGCAGATGAAGCATTTAGAGAGCAGGGTCCTACCTTGTAGGCTAGGTTATTGACAATTTAGTGGTGTTTTTCAAAAGCTAATGTTTCAAGCTTCTTTAAGATGTTGTCTTTTTTATGTTTAAATCAAATAATAGAAAACACTTATTGTCTTCCCCGTCTCACATTGCGAAATTACAGAACATAAGAAATGAGTCATCATGAAAGAAACCAAGCCAGGGATCACTGCTTACAGTACACACTAGTTATGTATAAATAATGAAATTGCTATAGAAAGCTGTTGTTAATTCAAATAATAAATCACTCAACACCACTACTATATACATGAGTCAGACTGCACTCTTTGAATGCATTTTCAAACCCTGTCCCTGGAACATGAGAGATTTCTGGGTAGCTAAGTTGCATATTGGCAAAGTATGCTGAACTAGAGAGACTTCTGCCAACATGGTATATTACCAGAGATGTGTGGCAGAGGGAGGGGAGTGGATTTTTAGGGTGCCTTTGAGGAAGCAAGAGAGGTCTGGTTGTATTGAGCAGGCTAGAGAAAAGGGAGACATTGAACATTTCAAATAAATGCATTTATTTTTTAGAGCTGTGGCAAGCCATTTTTAACTGTGATGTCTGAGTCTGTGCGGTATCAATGTTTAACTCCTTATTTTTGTTTTACTGTTGCGTACTTCATACTGCAGGTGGTTCTTTCTAAGTAATGTACAAAGAGAAAGTGGAATGGTAATGTTCTTGTAAAGAGAGAGACAAGGAGGGTCCGATCTTTTAAGAGACAAGCTGTTGAGCTCCAGAGAACTCTTCTAATGAGTGAATTTGAAAGTTGTCTCGTTCACCAACAGAATCTGGTATAATAAAAAAATACTACCTTACCCACGCTGTCTGTCTCATATCCAACATGGCTCCAACAACACTGGCCATACACTGGGATTTTTAAATTCCAGTGTCTCTTAAAAATAATTTGAAATATTTATATGGCACATTTCTTCTATTAAGCATTGTTGACATTCACAGAGCCCCTCTGCAGAACTTAGACTGTAAAGATCATTTTAGTTTTGAGACTAACAAAGAATTAGTATCTTAGCATCAGTTCCTCCAATTAGAGTTAAGAGCCTCCCCCAAAGCATATTTTGTCATGTCAAGGGTCTATCAAGTTGTAACATGAGCTGTTTTAATGCGATTGTTTTTGCCAAGAGGCCATTTGGTATGGATCAATTCATACAGAGTTAGGAATTGACAGTCTCCACATTCTTCTGCTTCTTTGTCTCTGACTCACTGTGGAGATTTGGGTAAGATATTTCATTCCTCTGCTTCTTTCTGTCTGTAAAATGGGACTAATACCTCACAGTTTGTTGACGAAATAACGTCTGTACCCAACTATGGGGGAGGAGGTATGGAGGAAAAAGAAAACATTTAATTGGCAAATTAGGTATATAATAAATCAAGTCTCAACATGACAACACAACCAACTTAATGCTAGTCATTTATAAGCTAAAAAAAAAATTTTTTTTATAAGTGATTTTATGGTAAACTTCCCGAATAGTGCCAGGGCATTGATTTGCATTTGAATGATTGAAAATATTTAACATTTTATTTTTTTTAGCTGCACAAAAATGATCTTGGTTGCTTGATCAAAACATAATACTCCCCATTTGTTACAAGTGATAGAGGAGTATTTTCGAACCTTGTAGTTGAACCAATTTATATTTTTCCCAGAAATATATGTGAAGCTTTTTTTAGTATCTGCTGTCCTATGACTGAAAAGCCAGAAAACTAAGGAGCAGTTGGGTAGAGACAAATACATTTTACGTATGCCTCACAAATGCTTATAAAGTGTTGTGTTTAATAAAATATTTAGACCCTTGAAAAACCAAAGGGAACGTGGTGTATGAGAGAAGCAGACTTGTTTTGTAATCAGTTGCAGGAGGTATTGGGTGTTCTCAATCTGAGAAGTGGACATGCTGGAACAGAGCTATGGGCTCTTTGAAAAGAAATTGTAGCAATTGTTCCGTCTAATGTAAACATTTGTAATGCTAATTAAAAGGCACAGAGAAGAGTATTGCTGTTCATACAGGTATGGAATGGTCTTAAATTGTTTTTTCCCCATTAGGAATAACACTAGGACTATTTTGCAATTCATGACTAATGTTAAAACATAAAGCCTTGACTTGACGTAACTCCTTCACATATTATTAATGTAGCTCCATAACAAATAATCCTAAACTATAGATAACCTTTCTGGATATCTCTGTAGACAAGTTATTGTAGACGTCTGCAGGCTGTTCCTGGCCTTGTTTTGAAGGCAGTTTGATAATGGTGATTTGATAGGATCAGTGAATGTGATAAAACCACTGACTATTCTGTATAGAAGTGTAACCAAATGCTCTCAAAGTTTTATCTGTAATTTTGGCACAAATAACAAACAGTACTACAATTGGCACCCATGTTGGATTCCATTGCTCTGAAAGCCAACCTACCCTCTGGAGAATAATACGTTAGTTCAGGGTTGAGGAATGTGGATGTGGCAGTGTGTTTCTAGAGGGCTTATTACATATGCATTTCTGTGGTGTCCGTTACTGTAGTGTTAATTGCCCATATTTTACTCATTCATGAATGGAGAACTTCAGTCCACAAGGCTGTTAATTCAGCACCATTCCTGGGCACAGGCAATGTAGTACTACAAAAATGGACCAAGAATTTCCCAAGAACATACTGCTTTCTGGCAGTTGGTTGTCAAGTTGTGTGTCCATGTCCATAAGCAATATAGAACTATACTTAGAATTTGTGTTCAGTACTTCAGTTATAAAAGCTATTCTTTTCCTCTTATAAATGCTTGTAATAAAAACTCTAACATAGCAACTCAATAACAGACTATGTTGCAGGTGAGGGCTGAAATCCAATATGCCCAACTCTTTTTGAAAGTAAATGCAAGTTCTGTGTCTAACTTCCTTGGACTTCTTTGAGCTTGTGTATTTTAAGTCCTGCTTTTAACTCATTAGTAATGGATAAATAGCATTGTAAGAGCATAATGCAGCACAGGGGATGCTTGAAAATGTTCTGCTTTTCTTGTTCTGGGCAGAGAGTTCTCCATTTCCTCCAGTAATTTTTCAGTTTTGTTGGGGTCATTGAACATTTATGCCCTTTGCCCTTGGGCTCCCTAGTGTCACAATTACCCAGCGAATGGACATGTATACAGGCAGCTTTTATTGTGTGGCCACAAGAGCAGGTAACCAATCTGTTCAGAGGATGTCCACAGTGCTGCTAATGTGCTTAGAAAAGATGTTCACAGCTATGGACTGTTGTTAATGCTGGTCCTTGTAATAAAAGTGCTAAAGCAATTGTGACAATTTGGAATCAACTGTATTTTTCCTCCTCTGGGTGTCTCTCTCTCTGTGTGTGTGTGTGTGTGTGTGTGTGTGTGTGTATTTAGAGGGGGTATGTGTGATGGATGAATATAACCAATGTTATAATAGGTTATGCTTAATACATTTTGTTATGAAAATCAGTATTATAAACAGTGAATCTAGGAGTCGAGAGCTAGATTAAAATATAGTACACTGTTCAGAACTGGAGAGGTTGGTTGTTGTAAGCAACTAAGATATCTTTCTTTTAGATCTATAAAACAGAGACCTAGAGGTGAGAAATGTTGGGTGGAACAAATGCAAGCTGACCCCGCCTGGGAAAGGTACCGGGATGGGGGAAGGGAAAGCGGGCATGGCCACGAGAGGAGCAAGCATGCTTCGTCAACCTAGGTGGAGGCAGGGCTGCACCGGGAGTGAAGTCACATGCGGCGCACCGGAAGGGGTGGTGCTATGTCGGTGTGGCGTTGTGGCGCCATTTTTTAAAACAGCCAGCTGTGGATTGGGGAAGGAGATGTGCCGAGTGGGGCGTGGGGGAGCAGAGCCTGGCTAGAGGCGGGACGGTGGTGAGCGCACCTGGCGGGGCGATCGTGTTGTGATGGGCCGGGGCTGTGAACGCCGAGCGGCCCAGCTTCAGGTCCGGCACATGGTCTGCAGCCTGGGTTGCAGGGACTTCTGGGGCCCGATGGCAGCAGACTCCAGCCCTGCAAACTGGAAGGCAGAAGGGAAGGGAGAGGAGAAGAAAAATAGGGGGAAAAGGTGGGAGAGGAAGGGGCTTGTGCTGATGGGAGGGGGGCAGGTCAGAAGAAGAAAGGGGAAGGCACCAAGGGACAGGGTGGAGGAGACACAAATGCTGGGGGTGGGGGGTAAGTGGAGACAATGAAGAAAAGGGCAGGAGGGGAGGTGTCAGTGGGAGGGGGGACAGGGTGATGCTGGGAGAGGAGAAGGTAAGGGCATTGGGGCTAGAGAGGGGAGGTGCTGGGAGAAGGCTTGAAAGAAGGGGTGGGCATGAGGAAGGCGGGGATGGAGCAAGTCATGTGAGGGCACAGGGGTATGAGGGGAACGGGGGCAGAGGGTGGTGAGGTGGTGAGCATCAGGGAAAAAGAGGGCAAAGGGGGCAGAGGCAGTGAGGGAAGAGGGAGGCACCAGGAGGGTGCAGGGGTAAGGGAAGGTGCAGGTGCTAGGGGATTCTGGGGGTGAAGCAGAAGGACAGACACCTGCAGGGAAGGGACTAGTACCAGAGGAGAGAGGCAGGGAGGTGTGTAGAGGGAGGTGTTAGGAGAGGGGGTAGCTCACATGATCAGAGTGGGGTACTGGAGGAGTGGGCACAGGGGGAGAGAAGGGCTAGTGGAGGGGGGCAGGTTTCAGGAGGGCTGAGGGCACCAGGGGAGCTGATGGAGCAAGGGGAAGGGCAGGAGTCAGGACAGCAGAGGAGGGTGAGAGGTTGGGGGGCAGCAGGCACCAGGGGAGCTGATGGAGCAAAGAGAGGAGACATGGTGGGGATGGGGAGTGTGAGATTTAAAGGTGCCATGATTTTTTTTGGTTGGGGAGGGTGCTTTTTTTGCTCAACAACATTTGGACATTCCCCCCCTTTTTATTAATGCAGAATTTTGTTTAAAAATGAATTACAATGTAATTAACATAAAAATTATCCAACTATATTAAGTTTCTATCAAATTTACCCAATTTACATTTAATATGAAAATAGGAAATTCGCATGGTAAGGTGAAAGAGTAATTGCCGAATAATTTAATTAATACCTTTTACATGTAAAATTACCTTTTTTATCTTATAGATTCATATATTAAATATGATGTTTTCATATTATTTAATGTACAAATACAAAATAAGCCTTGAAAACTTGTTGGCGCCCGCCACACTTCTGAAAACATGAATGTGCTATTGGCCACAAAAAGGTTGGGGACTACTGAAATAGTCTGTCTCAGAGAAAGGGAGAGAGCCAAACCTGTGGTCCTTTCAGCCCCAAACAGGAGATCAGAGCAGGGACACATGGTCTGTTTGTGAAAGAAGTGACTGACATTTCCACCAGCTTGTGGATTCTAGCTGTTCAAAACAGATGTTGAACTTCTCCCTTTCTTTCTGTGTTGTCCCTCCTTGCTCTCCAGGAACTGTGACTGAGAACAGGCTTTCCAAGTGTATGTTGCTGCTACAGAAAAAAGACCCATAACAGCAATTTTCAGGTCAGCTGATTTGGGCTCCAGGGACTTGTGTTTCATACTTAAAAATAAGTGTAGATGTTTGGGCATGGTCCCCAGTCTGGGCTCTGACCCCCAGTGAGGGGGTGCATCTCAGTGCTTGGGGTCTAGCCTGACTCCTAACATTTACACTATTTTTAGTCCATTAGTGCAGGATCAGATGACCATGGCTCTGAGACTTGCCCCCACAAGTCATTCTTTGCAGTGTAGACTAGGGATGTTAAGAAGCGTGTAATTTGTTAATCATGTAGTCGACAAAAATTGTCCTGGCTTGTCAGGTCAGGCAGCAAACCCTGCTGTGGCTCTGTACTAAGAGTAATTTAGGAGCTGGTGGGCAGGCAGCTCAACTCAATCCCGGCTCATGCCAGGTCCCGGGAGCTACCCCTGCTATGGCTCTGCAATAACACTTTCCTTGCAGAACCTCAGTGGGAGTAAGCTCCCCAGAACCAGTGCAAGCCAGGACTGAGCTTGGGGGGGTTCCTGCCTGCCCTCTTAAAAAAAATATTACTAGCAGAGCTGAGGGGGGGGAGGATGCATGTAGTTGGTAGCATGACTTGATAAGCTTTCATTTACTGGTTAGTCATTTAACTGATCACACTATTATTTCCTTAGTGTAGACGTATCCTAAGGAGTCAAGATGCTCAGTCCTGAGCTGTATCTGAATCAGGTGACTGAGGGTGCTAGTGTTGAGGTGGCAGCCTGGAAGTTATGCCTGCGGGAAGAGGGAGTGGCTTTCTCACAGTCTAGGGAAGATCTGGTATAAAGCTCTCCGCAGCACTCTGCAGGAGGACAGCTGCCTGTCTACAGAATGAGTTCAATAGAGGCACGGCTGTGGTGCTCTAGCGATGCTGCTCTAGTGTATACACTTTGAAAGTCATTCCCCCCCCCCCCATTGCTGTAGTTGATCTATTTCTTCCATCTTCCTAGTTCTGAAGGAAGTCGTCCGTTGGCCTACTGGTGTGTACGCCGGGGCTTAGGTTGGCGTACTACATCTCTTAGAGGTGTAACCTTGCTGAGCAATGTACCTAGGTATAGCCCAGGACTTACTGTGCCTATGGGACAAGCAGAGAAAGCTGGGCTACAGAAGCCTAGGAAAACTTAAGAATGACCATACTGGGTCAGACCAATGGTCCGTCTAGCCCAGGATCCTGTCTACCAACAGTGGCCAATGCCAAGTGCCCCAGAGCAAATGAACAGAAGAGATAATTGTCAAGTGATCCATCCCCTGTTGCCCATTCCCAGCTTCTGACAAAAGCACTTCTTCTCTCTAATGTATTTCTTCTCACAACATCTCTGGGAGGTAGGGCAGAGTTATATTATTCCCAGTTTATATGTGGGTAACTGAAGCACTGACATACTAAGTAACTTGCCAAACATCACATACGCAGCCTGTGGCAGAGCAGAGAATTGAGCCCTGTTCTCTTGAGTGCCAGATTAGAACCTGTACCATTGCCCTATCACTCCCAGCATAGAAGGGACTCACTGGAATAAGACCAACGAAGGGATTTTGTTAGGAAGAGCTTGAGGAGAGCCAAGTGGTGGAGAAGAAACCTGTTAAGCCAGGTAGAGCAGCTGCAGAATGGAGAGGAATTTGAAGTGAGAGTGTGAGGCCACTTTTCTGTATTGGGTCTGGAACCAAGGGCATAGGGAGGATCTGTGTTGATTTATCTCACTAGTACCATATGTGATGGGGGCAGAAACCCCTGTGATTGATGGGGGAAAGGCCTAAGCTTGGAGGAGTGGAGTTTATTGTATTTTAATAAACAAGCTCATAAGAGGGTGAATGTTGCTTGAAATACAAGTGGAAGTGAGTGCATTCATCAGAGTTGGGACGGGGTGCTGGAACACTGTGTATTGTGGGTATTGAACCCAGCTGTACATTCTATATCCTGAAAACCACTTGAAGCCATGGGGTGCTGCAGCATCCCATGCACTGCTAGTTCCACACCTATGATTGGGGGAAAATTGGGGCCTGGACAATTGAATGCTAGGGGGAGGTAGAATGACTCCTTCCCCCGTGCACTCCCAAGGGTTTAACCTCCCTCCTGGTTCTCTCTCTAACGGAGCCGCCACACAAACACTACCACCTCAGATGGACAGCTCAAAGCACAGAAAGTAACTGTCAAGGCTCCTTTCCCATTCTGGCACGATAAATGCAGAAGTGGGATCCGCAAAAGTACCTCAAAACCTTATTTTTCCAGGCGTTGGTAAAACATTCCCGCTCCCCCCCCCCCCCAATCTTAACAACCTAGATTTTGAGGATGAAAACTCCACTGCCACCACCCAAGTGATAAGAAAATTAGGGGAGAGATCACTTGGGAAATCTCACCCCTAAAGTACAAACCAGGACACACAAATTAACCAATACCAAAATTAATAAAAATAAAAGAGAAGGAACTTTTATTATCACCACAATATTCTTGTTGCAAGCATAATGACTAGATGGTAAGTCACAAAGTAATATACTCATGGGGAATTCCACTATGGGCCCAAACTTAGTTGCAAAAGAGAGAAAAACTCATTTTAAATGCACAGACATCAGATTTCATTTCCCAAACCATAAAACAATAAAACCTAACAGATTTATCTAAACCTTTCCTTACTTACAGAAGAGTGGAGAGTCTTTTCTTGGAGGGAGACATTCTGTCTGTCTCCCTCAGTAGCTGGAGAGAAACTCCCCAGAACAAAGGAGGGAGGAAACAAAAAATTCCTTTCTCCAAGTTTGAAATTCCTATCTACATTCCTATTGGACAACTCTACCTGAGTTAAGTATGTTAACCCCTTAGTCCCCAGGCTGCTGGCTAACCCTCATGATCATGACAGTGACATTCTACATCAGTTTGTTTCTTGCAATTCATGTAAATCAATCTAGATTGTTCTTCCCTATAGAGGAAACCCTCTCCATTTTGGGAGGTGCATTCCTGGCACCACCTTGAATGGTGAAATTTGAGAATCCTGGGAGTCACAGCTCTCGGCCTCCACAGTGAACTCCCAAACTCACCATAATGGTTGGGAGCTGCGGGGAACTCAGTATGTTCCTGGTAGCTGTGGTGAGTTCCCTGTAGCTCTGGGCAGCTGAGGGGAATCAGAGACCAGGAGCCATGATGAGTTTCCCCCCAACTTCTGGCCCAGGCCAGGCTAGGAGACCCCCTGCCAATATGTGGAACCACATATAGCGATTCCACGAATTGTTAGGGTCTCCTGTAGTTAGATTTCTTTGCTTCATTTTGTTCATGTTCCAAGTGATATGGAATTGAGTGTCAATTTGCATGTTTATCGGTAATGATGGATGACTGACTGTCTTGTGTGTTGAGCTTTTTCAGCACTGAATGGATGGGGCTGAGATATTCAGTCTATGACAGATAAAGTTTTCTTCCTAATCATTTCTTCAGATACTTAAGCTAACTCGCTTACATGACTCACCCCTGACCAAGTTCCAAATAGTGCAAATCAAATGATTTAGGGAAGTGATTTTTATTTTTCTGAAGTCCTTTTACAGCTGCATAGTTATCTGGACAACTTTGCAGTGTAGACAAGATCTGAATTTCCGATGTAAAAAACAAGCTAAATAAAATAACAATCACAACCAATTTTATATATCGTAAATGAGTAAAAACAATAGGATTTTTTCTTTTCAGATCAGATTGTGAAGTACACATTGCTTGTGGTGCAGAGGCAAACTGTGAAAATCTAAAAAGCTTCTAATTTATGGATTTTCATAGAAACAACAAAAATTTAGAAACATTGAAGAACTGATTCCTGGCCAGCATATGTATTTTTGAAGTCAGCTAATAAAGGACCAGGGAGAAAACTATGAAAATCATTTAGTCATTTATTGTGTAACAGAAAGAAAATTACTTTTAAAAAGTCCATTAAATTTTAAAGAGCCAGATGATAATAGCATTAAGACACCCCGGGGCATGTTCAGTGTTTAATTAATATACACCTTGGATGGTTGAAAGCCCTTTGCCTGTGGCTGTATGATTCCCAATATACCAGAGAGCTCTATTCAGGGACTAGTAAAACAGACCTTAACATGTCATATCTTATTAGTTTATGGGAATTCTGATGGTGACCAAGGTAGAATGTTATTTCTAGCAAGTATTTTAATGGCTCAGGTCTTGTATGTGTCGAGGACATGAATATCGATGGATGATGGATTTATGTATTTTTAGAAATTAACATGACAGTAAGATAAGGCTAAATCATGCCTAATTCGTTCTCCAGATGCTAATGGGAAAAGCAGGCAAAAAGAACTTAGAGTCCAGCTTCTAAGGAGATAAGATGGCAGGCAGTTATCAATACTAGATGCCTTGCAAGTACATTTGTCTGTGGATGTCTGATCAGGTGGGGAAGGCGCAGAAGCAGGGGGCAGGAGTGCTGGCTGTTTCTTTTATACACGTGTAGCATGCTCTCTTGCATAGAAGTTTACACAGTAAAACTCCATTGGTCCAGAATCCAATGCTCCGGCACTCCTGAAGTGCTCCGGCTGCCTGACAACTGGAGCTGCTCTGCGCCCGGCTTCCCCGATTCAGCCGTTGCTGAAACTGACCAGCAGCTGAATCGGGGACACCTGAGACAGAGAAGCTGGGGTGCTGCTGGGTTGGTCCGGTAGCGCCGCCCCTCGGCGCTGTGAGATCAACCCGACAGCACCCCAGCTGCTCTTGGGGATGCCTGGGGAAGAGCAGCTGGGGTGCTGCCAGGTTGGCCCTGCAGCGCCGAGGAGCGGCTCTGCCCCAGGCGTCCCCGATTCAGCCGCTGCTGAAACTGACCAGCACCTGCTGAATTGGGGACGCCTGGGGCAGAGCCGGACTATTGGAAGGGGGGGCTTTGAGGGGCCTGAGGTGGCATCCCCCCACCCCACCCCAGACCCGTCATAGCCCCCCTTCTGATAGTCCAGCATATTTGATAATCCGGCACCCCCTGGATCCTAAAGGTGCCGGATTATTGGAAGTTTACTGTCTCTGTTAAAAGCATATTGCTTCCCAGCTACTTTGGTGGGGTGGTTCATTTTCGGCTCTTAGGCTCCTACCCCTCACCCCAATAGGCATAAAATAAAGTATTCCTGTAGAGTGTTATGAGAAATACGTAAAATTCACAGGAGACCTCATATGTTTACATACTGAGATACTTATTAAAATTACTTAGGAAAACTGTTTTTCTCAGAAGCTTTGTATTGTATTGGAGTCTTCCATGTATTTATGAAAAACATGTGATTATACAAAATACTATTTTTGTATTACTGTGGTTAACACAAAACAGAAAACTTTGTCCATGTGAGATTAGAACACTGAGAATATTCTTGCTCTTCCAACATAAAATGTTCTTACTATTCCTTCAAACAATAGAATGAATTGAAGCTTGTACCCATTTTGCTGAGCCAAGATTTTTGAATTTTCCATGATGAGAGGCAATAGTTGTCGCTTAAACTACAGTGCATTAAATACACTTCAATTAAAACCAATATTCTTAAGTCTGTTGCGTCAGGTTCTTCTCTTGCTGAACGATGATATCTTTTGTCTCCGATACCTTCCAGCATTTGAAATTAAATAGGTCTCAGAGGGGTAGCTGTGTTAGTAGTAACTAAAAACAACAATAATCCTGTAACATCTTAGAGACTTAACAGAAATATATAAATAGTATCATGAGCTTTCGTGGGCAGAAGCCACTTTTTCATATGACAAAATAGGAATGTTCATGGAGTTAAACAGCATGTCCCTATTTTCTTTCCAGATAATACATTTCACTGGGGGAACTTCGTTTGAAAAGTGGAGGAGGATTGCCTTCCTTAAACAGGGGCCTTTGGACCAGAAGCAGTGGGCTTAAATTACAGCAAGAGAGTTTTAGGTTAGACATCAGGAAAAACTTCCTGCCTGTCAGGGTGGTTAAACACTGGAATAAATAGCCTAGGGAGGTTATAGAATCTCCATCACTGGAGATATTTCAGAGCAGGTTAGATAGACATCTATCAGGGATTATCAATATGGTGCTTGGTCCTGCTGTGAGT
The DNA here is from genome assembly GCF_049634645.1 of Pelodiscus sinensis. NCBI lineage: Eukaryota > Metazoa > Chordata > Testudines > Trionychidae > Pelodiscus > Pelodiscus sinensis. The sequence goes on along the minus strand of NC_134712.1, from coordinate 231,749,349 downwards.
GCAGGTGACTGGACTTGATGACCTCTGGAGGTCCCTTCCAGTTCTAGTATTCTATGATTCTGTGTGTGTCTCACCATGCCCTGATCTGGAGCGAGACACTTCCTTGTAGCCTTCATTACTATTGAACAGCTAACCATTAAAAACCAAACTGTACTCTCAATATTTTTTAAAAAGCTAGCCAATTACTTGTTTTAAAAAAGAAAAGTCAGGTTTGTGATTTTTATGTTGAGGGGGGAAATTTGGAGAAGTAAATCTAAAAAATAATGAGTAAACTGAAGGAGGCAAAAGTAAACCACTCACATGCTCTTGAGTCCCTTGATAATTCATCATGTAATTTCTTTGGCAGCAGTTCCAGAAATAGTCTTACTGCATTTCAAAATCATCTCCCTTTGTTTGAACACAAAGTAATAGCCTTTTCCTTGAAGGAAATGCTGTACTGATGAGCCTAAAATACCACAGAGAAATATCAAAAGGGAAGGCACTAGTCCAGCTTAACTGAATGCATATAAATGATTCTCACAGGAGGGAGTTGAATCATTATAAGTACTTTTTAAAACAATCCCATCATCATCTAAATGTCACCCAGCAAAAACAAAATTGTATTAGGCGCCAATGGAAGTCTAGTAAAAATTAGAGTGCAATTGGATGGATCCTAAAGGCATCTTGTCAGTGAAGTAGTTTTGGCCTAAATGGGGATAACGAAGAGCTAGATCTACAAAAGATCCCATTTTTCACCTTTCCCTTTGAGATGCCACGCCAACACCTAATTCTTAATTGATTTACCATGACGCATTTACGCTTTTGTATTCCAGCCATGGCATTTATGTGCACGTGTGTGGGCGGGAGATGTGTTCTTAAACAGAAAACACAGAACATACATACATGCACATGCGCACACAGAGTGAATGGTGGGGTAATGATGGGAACAACATGCTACTGTCAGAATGAGACTTGGTATTGTTTCCATTTCTGGAGTGTAGTTCCAGTGAAATTCCTTTTAACTAACGATGGCAACCTATAAAAATGTTTAAATAATCTGTAGGTCACCAGTTCACGCACTCAGAAGTTAGGTAATCCCAGTGTCTTGGTTAACCCTGCAATTCTACTGCTTTGGGCATATATATGGAGGGGGGAATCTGGACTCCATTGGAATCAATGACACAATTCTAGATGACTTCAGTGGAATCAGGATTTCACCCACAGTGGGAGAGCATGGGCTAAAACTCAGCTTTGGTACATGAAGAAATAGTGGTCTGCTTCACCCACAGCAATTTTATCCTTCCCTTAGCCCTCAAGGTAGCTGCGTGCTCCATATTTCTCAGCGCCAGGTAAAGGAGTTCTTTAACTGTTTGCAGAGTGGGGCCATCCTCTCCTGCCACTCCCCTCAGATCACTCAGCTGTGACTAGTGTATGTTATATCGTGCACCCCTGCAGGATCTATGGGGCGCGTAGTGGCACTCCACAGAATTCTGTACAGTGTACACCTTGCTGGGCACTTAATTCCATCTCCCCTCATTCAGCTTGTGCCTCTGCTTGAGTGAGCTCCCCAAGGGAGTGCAATCAGGACTTCACTGCCTTCTCCTCACACGAAGTGAGATGATGGCAAGTGACCAGTGTGGATGTTGGTGAGCAGCTGCTAAGTTCACTCTCCTCTCTCACGGGCATTGCTTGAGAGAGGAATTACCGAGGTTCAACACCAGAACTCTACCTACTCGTATCCTATTTGCCCCTTCCATACCTGGGCTCTTTGTCCTGAAAGGGTTTGGGCTTCAGAGCTTGTGATCTATGCCTACCTCTCCATCTCAGCACTGTCTTTCCATGTTCCCTCAATCCTCTCATTCTTCAGGATCTTTGCCTGCACTTTAATTTCTTTGTTCTCCATATGGGGCATCTGTTACCTTTCCCATCTTGCCTCCCTCACCTTAAAAAAAGCCTCTTTTATATACACCCAGGATTTCTAGATTTGTCTCTTTTACCTGGATGTCTTCTGTCCTCTCTCCCATCCCTCCATATATGGTTGCTTTTAGCCCTCTTCCCATAGAAGGAAGGTGGTCCAGAAAGCAGCAGAGCAAAGAGGAACAGTGTCCTGCTTAAGGTAACTCAGATTCTGCATAGTACCTCACTCTCCAAGCCCACTGAAGAGCTGAACTGACTGGGAGAAGGGTTGGAAGCTCTGGGAGAAGGGTTGGAAGCTCTGGGAGAAGGGCAGTTGGTGGATGCAGGTCTCCATTGACCAGTTCTTGTGCTAGTGGTACCAATTGTCTTCATATGTAATTAGTCCAGCAGGCCCCAAAGCTCTTCATTGCATTCCTGCTCACCAGCCTTTGCCTCAGAATGTCAGTTTTCAAAGCGTTGCAGTTCCAAAATGTATTTAATGTTTTTTGTGCCTGTAACAAACAAGAACAGTTTTAATTTGGGGAGAGTACTTAAGGAGTTAAGTGTTATTTATATAACACAAAAGTGCTAAGTCCTAGAATTACAGTAAGCTTGTTGTCACATGCATAACATTTTAACAAGGAAGTCTTTGCTGGCAGAAGGAAAGAAAATACTTTGATTGGGGGTGGGTAAAATTGGTTGATTAGCGTATTCAAAATAGAAGCAAATCAACTACATGAAGAAATAAGCTCAAATAAGACAAGCAATTTAGGAAGCTTGGATTTGTTTCTATTTTCCAATGGCTGAATTGGAAGAGATGGAAATAAGTGCCCAACAATGTATACAGTATTATGTGGAGTGCCACCAGTGGCAAAAATGAATCTGTACAAATACAGGATAATTCTTCTGTTTAATGTAATGACACAACAATTTCCCATGAGGTGGCTGAAAGAGAATTTAAGAGTTACCAAGTGTGTGAATCATCAGTTGCTAATCCTTTTTAATATTGTGTTTTGCCTTCACATTAACTGAGCACCAATTTCTGCATGAAATGATTTGACAACACCATAGACTGTATGTTGTTCTTAAGTGTGAAACTTTAAAGACCAGCTGCTTTTATACTGTAATGTTGTTATAACTGTAATGTCGTTATAACTGTATCTTTCATTTGCAATATCCCAATTTCTGCAGGGTCTCTTTTTCAATTAAGTTAGATGATTACACACAGTATGTGAATATATTCAATTTTCAAGTCAATTTTAGAGTAAGAGAAACTTCAGGTCACTGGGTATGGACAAAATCAAACCAAAAAATTTTAAATATTCTAGTTAGATTAATTTCCTTTCATTGTACAATATGTTTTTCTCTTGCTTTGAAATACAGGTTGAACCTTTCTAGACCAGCACAATCTGGTTCAGCAACATCCATTATCCGGCATGGTTTTAGTTCGCCGAATGTCCACTTATCCTGGGTGTGGCCAAGTTTCCCGTGGTCCCATAAAGTTTGTTTGCGGCGTCTAGACCTGACTCTGTGTTCTATGCTCTTATTTAGCTCTAATTTATCCCTGAATATCCTTTAGGAGCCCTGTAAGCAGTGGAAATGTTGGTAATGCTTCTAGACAATATTGACCTCCCATGGTTCAGCAAATTCTCTGGTTCGGCACTAGTCAGGTCTCCTGAGGGTGCCGGGCTAGAGAGGTTCAATCAGTAGTAACTGAAATCACTTTGAAAGGATAAAGGTGATGTCTTTTCATTGGTGCTTTAAATAAGAACTTATATTTTGCAAGGTAGTGTAGCTTTTACCCTTAACTGATGAAGAGATTTTGCTTTCTACTATCAGAACAGATCAGGAGGGCTGTTATTTTTCTTCAGCAGTGTAATTACACAGATTTTAGAAGAGGTAGTGCTGTTTCTGGGTTCTGTACCCCTCTCCGATACCAGTCGGTTTGTAAATGAAGAATACATTAAAAATGGAAGGGAAAGAGAGAGCAGATGGCCACATACTTTCCTCTGGGACAATATTTCTGAGGAACAGTCAGCTTCTCTGTCCTTTATCTAATGGAAGAACTGTTGAGGTTTTTTTGGTTACATTTTAAAAAAATTGACACATGATTAAGGTTTGGCCAGAACCAGCTACCGTAGTCTGAGAAGCCTTAAGTGAAATAAGGCACAAGAAGCCACAAACAGGTATCTTTAACTCTGTGTAGTATGCTTGTGGTATGTGATGAGAGTCTTTAGCACATGTGGATGGCTCAGGTACTTTTGGAATTATGGAAATTTTGCCCACTGGAAGATCAAGATGATGATGAGAGGAAGGTGCCAGTTTAAATAATTAGTGCAGGTGCTTGTTTGTTTGAAAGTGCCTTATCTTTCAAGACCAGTGCACCTTTTCTTCTCACCTGTCCTCATGTTGTGCTGGACAGGTTTTGGACTCTTCTCTGGCTTCTTACCTTAAAAATCAAGCCTCCTTGCCTGCTTCTGTTGTGAGGTCCAGTTGCATACCCTGGCTGTCTAGCAGTGCTGGGAGTCTAAGGTAAGCATCTGGAGCACAGTAAATTCAGAGTGATCAGTCAGTTGGCTTATGTGCAGACTAGTTAATTTATTTCTAGGTTTGACACTGTCTGAAAGGCTGTCTGTGAGTGGGGTGGGTTTGGAAGGACTGACCCTTAGAAAATCATAGGACTTGGAAGGGACCTCGAGAGGTCATTTAGTCCAGTCCCCTGCACTTGTGGCAAGACTAAATATTATGTAAAACATCCTTGGACAACCTGCTCTTAAAAATATCATCTCATCCCCCAGATGCCTTTTCTCGGTACTTCTTCCTAGGCCATTTTGCCTATTTTGTATGTGTGCAACTGCTTTTTCCCTTCCTAAGTGGAGTACTTTTGGATTTGTCTTTATTGAACTTGATCCTATTTATCTCAGACCACTTCTCCAGTTTGTCCAGATCATTTTGAATTTTATTCCTCTCTTCCAAGAACCTGCTACCCTTGTGAGCTTGATATTATTTGCAGACTTGGTAAGTGTACTCAGTGCCAATTCTTAATCACCAATGAAGGTATTGAATAGAACTGGACACAGAACTGATATCTGTGGAACCCCACATATTATGTTGTTCTAGCTTGGCTGTGAATCACTGATAACTACTCTCTGGAAATGATTTTCCAACCAATTATGCACCCACTGCATGGTGGAAAATGAGGAGTATATAATTCTCTGGGTCGTTTTATTCAGGAGTGGGGTGGGAGGAGATGGACATATTTGGTATTTGCCAACCTAAAATGTGCTTCTCCCTTTGGAATCCCTCATCCTAGTTCACCTTGCTTCTCTGAGTTTCCCAGACTACATTTCAATAGTAGTTTTCATGACTAGTTGTTTTCATTGATCTTCCTTGTCCTGTGCGGCTGTGACCTTTTAGCCATGAGATAATCTGCTATCACTTTGGCCACTTCAGTGAAGCTCAGTGTGACAACTAAATCCTTTTCCAGTACCTTCAAACCCTATTCTGTCCTATTTTTTGGCTCCTTCTCTGTGGTACCTTGATGCCTGGCTGCTCGGCTTCTTGCAAGAGAGCATGTGGTTCTTGGTTCAAATTAAACTGGTCAGGTAACCTGAAAAATGTGGGCCTAGAATTTTATTTATGCCAAAGTATCCCAAGGATTTGGGCTTGTAGAATTTGTTGTTAAAAATGGAAAGGCAGGTGTTTCCAGTTACCAATATTTGACATTTGGATTCTTAGAAGATAGTAAAAATTTCTAAAAAACAGGACTCTGAAATGCTTTTGAGTTCCCTTTTATGACTTTGTTCTTCTGATTGCTGTTGAAGGTACTTTAAAATGTGTTTTGTTGGAAATGTAAAATTTTTCCAACTCATTTTTGGAATACTAAATATACCCTGGCATTCATTCAGGCAACTAAAAATAGACACAAAGTACCAAACTTACACGAGTAAATGAGAGATATATTTAATTTTTCTACATAAGGTAAAGGCCTTAGTGCTTTCTACTGAAGCTTATCTAAGAACAGACAATAGCATTGTGTATAGAGAAGAAAATATGACAGATCCATGGTCACTGTGCTTCTTGCTATAGCTGCTCAAAACTCCATGGTGTTGGCAGAAAATGAATACTCATCCTTTTGGTCCAAAAATCACAGATCCTAACTAGCATAACTGAAAGATAATTTTGTTTTTGGTATAAGCAGACACCTATGCTGTTTACTCCTAGTAGCTCCTGTTACAAGGACAGAATCCTTATTTTTCAGCAAAATGACCATTTTTTCACTCTCTTCCTTCCATGAGGTCTACTAATCAGATCTTTGGTGGAGCTTTCATCCCCAAATTATCCCTATATATAGATTTAAAAACTTGCCATATGAATTTTTACTGTGGAATCATTTTAAAACCACAGTATGCAAGCGCTTAACTATGAGAAAACAGCATCTTTCATTCCAAGCAAAAGGTAAATAGGAAGAACTACAGGCATAACGCTATACAAGTGCATTTGTAGAAACCAGTGCAGGCCTGCTAATGTGGGAGGAGGATGACAGAGGGGGCCTCCATGCACTGACTTTTCCCCAAGTGCTGATTTCACAGCTGCCATTGACCGAGAATTGCAGCAAATGGGAGCTGTGGGGCCAGTGACTGTGGGCAGTGGCATGTGGGGACCCTCTGAGCCTGCACTGAAACTCTCCCAGAGCTGACCCCGCGCTGCCTCCTACACCCAAAACCCTGCTGTAGTCCTGAGCCTGTACCCAGAATATTTACCTCTTCTGTACCCCAATTTCCCATCCCAAAGACCGCACCCAAACTCTCCCCGAGAGTCTGCAGTCCACACCCTTTCATGCACCTCAACCTCTCCATCAGTCTGGTGAAAGTGAGTGAGGATGGGGGGAGATCCAGTGGCAGAGGGAGGGAGAATGGAGTGAGCAGGGCTGAGACCTTGGAGATGGGGCAGGGTAGGGGTGGGACTCGGGAAGGGGCAGGAGGAGGAGCTAGGGTCTTTGGGTTTGTGCAGTTACACAGTTGGCAGCCCTATCGGGCAGGCATGTGAAAGCCCTGGTTGTGCTGGAAAAGTGAGATCAGCAGCACATAGTGCTGGTGGCTCAGTGAGTACCAGCCAGTGCAGGCCCAGCACTGCACAGATATCAGGTGGACTTCATGGGCACGGCTTGTGCATGCATGAGGGGGCCCATTGATTGCTCTGCCCTGAGGTCTGGAATTGCATTCACTGGGGCTGAACCTCTGGAGTGCCAGTCTCTCAGGGTGTATCTAGACTACATGGCTCCGTTGACATAGGAAAATGAAGCGACGATTTAAATAATCACTGCTTCATTTATATCAAATGGCTGCTGCACTGTGGCAGCTGGATGCTCCACTGTTGACAACGGAAGCCTTTATCGACCGCTCCATTATGCCTCGTGGAATGAGGTTTACCGGAGTGGTCGACAAAGGCTTCCGTTGTTGACAGCGCTGTGCCGCCAAACAGCTGATAGGCACAGCATGGTGGCCATTTTGATGTAAATGAAGAGGCAATTATTTAAATTGCCGCTTCATTTTCCCATGTCTAGTAAACTCATCTACATGGCTCCGTCGACGGAGCCATGTAGTCTAGACATATCCTCAGTGCTGAGCCTCTCAAAAGTGCTCTAACTCCTAGGGCCCCAACATTTACATTTAACTGTTCAGGGAAACAAGTCTGATATGTAGGTGCAGAGCCATACTAGGTATTTATAGTTAGTAAAGGTAGGGATGGAAGCAACTAGTTGCTTCCCCTGCCCCCCTTGTTACAGAGGCAGCAAGGGGGGAGCTGGAGTTGGTGCTGTGGGGAGCCGGCTTAAAAGCCGTTTTACCCCAGCACAGTCTCCATGGGGGGGTGGAGAGGGGAGGGGTGGCAGGAGAGGCAGAGGGGTAGCAGGAAATGGCATGAGCAGGAACTGAAGCAGTTCCTGCTTGCACCAGTTGGACTGCTGTGCCTCTGTCTTTGAAATGTAGCAAGAACCGCAGTCCTTACTCACCCCGGATTCATTTAAAAGGCAGAGGCACAGCCAGGATAGTGTGCTCCCTGCCCCACCACTTATCGACTAACCAAGCAGTCGATGGTTATTTCATCGTCTATTCGATTAATTGATTGATTGAAATTTAACATCCCTAAGTCCAGTCCCAGTACAACTCTTCTTTCTGCTGACTTGGAGAGTAATGGAATCTGCCCTTAAATAAACAATCACACAGTTAACCTGACTTAGCAGAATCATTTCTTGGGATTTTAAAAGTTTTCCATCAAAAGAGAATTGTAAAGCACAGGTCCCAAATATGGGTGTCCTTACCCAGTCCATCTCTGAGATTTCAACTGGTGAAAACATATGGTCAGTAATATCTCAACGCTAAAATACCAGCAGAGTTGTTTTAGAATTTATGGAATCGCTCTCTCATGTGACTTGTTCTCATCCCCAGCCTGGGCTCCCCCATACTCTTCCTGTCCCCTCTCCATGGCACCTTACCTGGGAGAGTCCGGCAGGGAGGGGGGTTAAATGTGTGGCTGCCACGGAGACTGCCACTAAGCTCTGCAACTCTACTCTAGCCTCCCAGCAGGTGGGAAGACCAGCTCAAACAGCCACTGGCCAGGAGGAACCAACCGAGGAGGTAACTGGGTAGCAACCCTCCACCCCTCGAGATTTCCATGCTCATGTTGCTGTAATTTGGGTTCACCATTGAGACAGCATGTAAAAGCGGGTCAGCTCCTGCAGAAGCCAACCTGCTTTCCCCAAATGGTGGTGCCCCAAATTTTCAGGTGCCTTTAGCACCTGTGTATTCTCTGTGTATGTAGAGACATCCCTGAATACCAGATAACTGGAATAAAAGACAGGCTTATCAACCTTGTTATCTGATTGAAGTGACAGTCCACAGCTCAGAGTTTCGCAATTTAAGACAATCGCCCAAAAAGCAAATAGTGGGTCTTCTAGAATATTTGAGGAGTCATTAGTATTACTCCAAGGCATGTATTTGAGGGAGCCACAATTCTTATCCTTTTTTCCCTTTGCTCACAGCTGATCTTACATGTTATCAAAAGATGTCTGAGATTGGCGCTATTACTTTCCTGGCCCACCTCCACAACATATCTCCCCAGGAAAAACCCACCTTCCTGGCTGTTCCATCCACTGCATAAGTCTCCAAATGTAGGAAATGCACCACTCTCCTCTCCTCTCCTCTAATTTGGTGCCTCTTCTTATGTATACTTGTAATTCCAAGCCCCTTTTCTGCTATCTTGCCTTCAGAAGGAGACAGCTGAATAGAAGCAGAAAGGCTTCTAACTGCTGCATGTCTTTGGTCCTTATCTCTTATCCCATACAATAGAAAGAGATATAACCAGCAGGGAGATATAACTAGTCTTTACACTAGGGGCAAGAAAGTTTATCATTTTTAGAGCTGATTCACACACACACACACTTCCATTAAAGTCATGTTTATTTCAAAAAGGAAATGGCTTAAGTTGAATTGATTTTTTTACACTGTGTAAATAATTTTGTTATCCAAAAGATAGGGAGACCTCTTATATGTATCTGTCTAGTGTTCCAGTTCTTTTATAATTACTAGCTTGTGATAGAGATGTAAGATCCTGATTCATCAGTTAACCGGTTAAATGTTAGGTTGACCTAATGTTTCACCAGTTAAACAAATAAGGATGGGGGACCACTCCAGCCTGGATGCAGTAGCCTCCATTCTGCAGGGGAAGCAGGGAAAAAACCCCATCAAAATATCCAGACAGACTTAAGTTTAACAAGGTAATGAACACTGTAACACATGTCTCTGGTGGTGAGTCTTTTACAAACCTCAAGGTATGCTTCTAGAGGAGAATACTGAAATATATATCACTGTATTCTTAATGTGACCTTTTTGCATGTGATTTTGGTCATTTCTTTGTTTTTGTTTTGTCGGAGTTGAGCTTTATAATAAAGATTGGAATTCCCTAATTTAAACCACTTTCTAAGAAGTGGGAGGGGACAGGGGCACACCAAAATGTCATGTTGCACGTTATGCCAGATTTTTAAAGCTGCTCCGCATTTTTCCCTTCCACTGGAAAATAAGGATGTTAAATAGCGAGTAAATGACTAATCGTGTACTTGATACAATTGGTATTGAGTACACGATTAGTCAGTAAGAGGCCACTGAGGCTCTGTAGTTTAAAAGTAGTAAAAGCCAGTTGCGCAGGCAGCCTGGTTCCTGCTGCATTTAAACTGCAGAGCCACAGTAGAGGTTGATCCAGGACCTGGCGTGAGGTCTGGATCGCTGCAGCTTTTTCTTTTAAATGTAGTGAGAGCTGGGTGGCTCTTACTACATTTAAAAGGAAGAGCCATTGTATCTCTGCCTCCCCTGCTTCCCTCCACCCCCACACCACGGAGACAGTGCTGAGGGTAACTGTCTTTTAAGATTGCTTCTCCCAATACCACCCCGTTTGCTGCCACTGATAAGCCTAGGTTTATTGGGTAGTCAGTTTATTGACTACTCTTTTACATCCCTATTGGAAAATGAACTTGCTTTTACAACTTCATGAATGCTGTTTGTTCCATACGGAAAACAAAGCTTCCCTATCGGTCACAGTAAAATTGAGCAATTTTTGGATCAACTGGTCTGAACAGAGATGTTTTCTATTTCTTTCTCTATTGGACATGAAGTCTAGCTGCTTTGCCTCCCTCTTAATCTAGTCTCTTGCTTTATTTCTGACCAATGCAGACATGCCATTAAAGCTTTAAGCAATCTTGCAAGATGTAATGAGACAGTTGGCGTTCAATGTACTATTGTTAGATGCCTCATACAACTATAGGTGACAAAGAAAAGGAGGTGAAATAATGCTTCAGATATTAACCCTGCGTCAGCCATCAGTGGTTGGCTCACATTACCAAGGGCCTGATTCTGCAGTCATGTATTGAATAGAGATGATATGACACATAAGATGGTGGATGGAATTAGTGGGGTGACAACGGGGATATACTTTTATATTAGTTTGCAAATACAGGCAGTCCCCGGGTTACGTACAAGATAGGGACTGTAGGTTTGTTATTAAGTTGAATCTGTGTGTAAGTCGGAACTGGCGTCCAGATTCAGCCGCTGCTGAAACTGACTGCCAGTTCTGACTTACATACAGAATCAACTTAAGAACCCCAAGCATCCCCAAGTCAGCTGCTGCTGAAACTGATCAGCAGCTGATTCCAGGAAGCCCGGGGCAGAGCAACTCTGCCTTGGGCTTCCTGTAGTCAGCGCTGGTCAGTTTCAGCAGCGGCTAAATCAGGACGCCTGGGGCAGAGCAGCTGGGGTGCTGCTGGGTTGGACCAGTAGCGCCCAGAGTGGCGCTGCGGGACCAACCGGCAGCACCCCAGCTGCTCTGCCACAGGCGTAAGAGAAAAGCCTAGTCTGCTGGGGGCGGGGGGCGTACTAGCTGCACCCCCCCCAACCCCAGCAGACCAGGAAGACACGGGCGGCGGACCGAGATGCACCGCGGTCCCACTGCCTGGGTCCTCCGCGGCTTTGCTCCCAGTCTCCCAGGTCTGCTGGAGACCAGCAGACCAGGGAGACGGGGAGCAAAGCCTCTGAGAACACCGGCAGTCGGACAGCCGCGGGGCGTCTGGGCTGTCCCGCTGCCGGCTTCCCCCGCGGCTTTGCAAAGCCGCGGGGAAGCCGGCAGCGGAGCAGTCCAGGCGCGCCTGGGGTGCCCCGCTGCCCGAGCCTCCCCCCCCCCCCCCGCGACTTTGCAAAGCTGCGGGGGGGGGGGGGGAAGGGCAGCGAGGCACGCTGCCCCGCTGCCTGAGCCCCTTTGCGGCTTTGCTCTGCGTCTTCCTGGTCTGCAGACCAGGGAGACGCAGAGAAAGCTCCAGAGTACACTGGCGGCAGGACTGCGAGGTCCCGCAGTCCGTGTACTCTGGGGCAGCCCCGTTCGTAACTGCGGATCTGACGTAAGTCGGATCTGCATAAGTCGGGGACTGCCTGTACTCAAGGCAATCATCTTGTTAGAAGTCCTGTCTCTCAGTTGGTATTTATAATCTTATCATGCCTGGGTAGAGATATCACGGTCCGGAGTACCTGAGCACAGATGAGTGAAAGAAATAATGAGTGCAGTCCCTATAAATGACAAGGTATAAATGACTCCATCCAAGATATTAGGCTCTTTTCTCTAGGAGACAAAACCAGAGAAGGTTCAGGTAGGGATCCATTTCCTCTCATCCGCACCTGAGGTAGACCCTGTTACTGTTTAATTGTCCTCATTGCGCTTAGCTCATTTTGGTTCACAGAACTTTTGAAGCTCTTAGTCCAACCACCTGTGAACATCTACAGGACTTTTAATACAACGCAGAAGCAAAATCACACATCACAATCTGAGGCCTGCAACTCAGTCTGATACTTGGGTGGAGATGGATTTCTCATGTTCAGTTGAGGAAGATTTGCACCCTCTTTGAAGTGGAAAAGGTTCTATGAAAGGCTGCTATGAAGTTAGAGACATTTCTCCTCTGAGGCTTATCAGTGCTGTTTCCCTCTGGATTCTGCTAGAATCCCTGATATCTTAGAGAATCTCCTCACGCTGAAATCTTCAGATCTTGCATTTGGTTTCCTGCAAGTGCATATAGAAGCAATCCAAATGTTCCATCCTCCAGTGGATAACAATCTGATTTTCATGATCCTTGTCACATTTAGGTTTTGAAGGGGATTCTCATACTCTTTCAATCAGTGGTAGTGATTGTGCCTCAGTAAGCCCTTTATTGTATTTTATTGTCTCATACATATTGTGTTTTATTGTCTCCTGGCTTGTCTTTGCTTCCAGGAGATGCTCTGGAGATCGATCTTCCAGCATTTGATTTTGTGGTTCTAGTAAGGATGTTAAATCGAATGCTGAGGGTACCCCCATTGACCCCAGAATGAGTCTCTCCTGTTGACCTCCCACTGTGGAACTGCCCCAGAAAAATTGATGCAAGGTATGTCGACTTCAGCTATACAATTCTTATAGCTGGAGTTATGTATCTTGCATCGATTTTCTCTACCAGTGTAGACCTGGCCTCCGATTCCCTTTGAGATATTGGCCACATGCTCTATGATCCATCTGTCCATAAAGATGGTCTTTCTGATAGTTTTATAATATTGGCCAGAGTGGTCAATGAACAGGGAGTGGGCCCACCATATAATACCCTCTATAGACAAAAGGGCTTCCTATATACCCCATCCCCAGATTTAGACCCAAGATAGTTTCCAAGTTTCTTTGAGTCAGGTCATCTTACTTATCTTTCCCCCTAAAACACATGTATAAGAAGTAGAGAGAAGACCACATCTCTGGTAGGGATGTCAATGAGTAGTGGACTAGATGATTAACTGATAAACCTAAGAGAAGTGAGCAGGAGCTGGGGTTGGGGGAAGCTGGCTTAAAAACTGGTCTGTCCCCCCCCCCAGCACCGACTTCACAGTGCTGCCCCCCCGCCCACTACCACACTGCTGCCTCTATCGTGGGCAGAGGCTGCTTCATGGCAGCCTCTCCTTCCTAGCAGCCTCTGTCCACAGGGTGCTCAGACTCCCCATGGACAGGGGCTGCTGCTACCATATGCTGCTGCCTCTGTGTCAGAGACAGCAGCTTGGGGCAGAAGGCAGCTGGACTGCAAGGGGAGCTGTTTTTAAACTGGCTCCCTTCACTGACCGGCTCCTGGCTGGCACCCCACGTTGATTCCTCTGCTAAAGGCAGCAGCACACTGTGGCAGGGGGCTCTCTGGGCATGGGGCTGGAGTGTACTGGCTGCTGGCCCTGCCTGCAGGTACGACAGAATGGTTGACTAACTGCTAAGAATTCATGCGGATAGTTGGCTATTCTGTTACCCGATATCTAACATCCCTAATCTCTGGATATCCAGAGGGCATTGGCATTTTATCTTCAAAGCACCTTAGAAAGATACCTAAACTATTTGTTTCCATAGTATGTCAGTCAAGAGGATATATCAAAGCAGAGACTTCTGAAATGGATTTCAGATTGTATTGCCCTTTGTTACCAGCTATCTGGACTCTACTTCCCATCCTTTCCAGCTTCATTCAACCAGGGTCAAGCTACTTCAGATGCATTTCTGGGAGATATACCTATACTTGTCCTAAAGATATGTAGGCAGCTACTTGGAGATGGTATGCTCTGGTCTAGTCAGCAACAGTTGATACAGCTGTGGGGACAGCAGTACTACACAGAGCTATCCATTCTGCAACCCTTCTCTCACACCCTCTGTTTGATTATTGCTTGTTAATCATGTGGAATACTTACAGAGACTGTCATTCAAAGAAGAAATGGAGATTACATACCTTTAAATGGAGATGTCTTTGGGATGTCTGGTGTGTCTGTATTTCACTACACACCCTCTGTCCTCCGTGCTGTGGATTCATTACAAGGAAACTGGTGAGGTATTGGTTTGTACTGCACTATATGCCCTCAGGAGCACAAGAAGTGGTACTGGGCATGTGTAGGCCATATTGCTTGTAGGAAATTCTAGACTTGGGTGCATGGTGCACTTATATGTGGAATGTAGATAGGGAGAACCCGAACTTCTGGTTATAGGTAAGTAAACCTGCAAATAAGTGTGTTCACTCATGGTTCACTCACAGATCCATAAGCTCCATCCACCAGAGGTTGACTTTGAAGTTTCCAGTACAACAAAAATAACAATGTAATAATTGTAATAAGTAATTACATTTTGTCCTTTAATAGTCTCTTAGTTTATGGTAGTTGCTGGAAGTGAAACATTGTATCCTCTAACATTTACAGTAGCATTTGGAATCTTTAATAGACCTAGTCTGTATCTCTTTCAAGAAGGAAATAACTGTGATTTCCCATCCCCTCTGTCTTTTGCTAAGCTAGGCCCACATTTGTTATTACTCACTTCAGAAAACAGGCTCTCAGTTCCCTGATCATCCTAGTAGATATTCTGTGTACCTGTTTCAAATTGAGTTCTTCTCTCTTAAGCATGGGTTGCCAGAACTGTGCTCAGTGTGGCAGATACCTTACATAAAGCCATGTATACTTGAAAGATTGCCTCTCCCTCTACTCCCCCCCTTCCACTCCCACTTCTGGAATCCCGGATTAAAGAGGTACAATGTGTCAACCTTTTTCTCCAGCAAAGCTTCCTGCCTGACCCTTCATTTGTTAATTAACGCAAGCTACTTGTTGTTTGTATTCTAATAGTGGGAAAAGCTTTATAGCTTTCCTCTCCTCCTTTGGTATTTTTGATTCAACTTAACAGCTTTCTTAGAGATGGTAATAGTACTCTGGAATGGTTGTCATGTAGGGGGAAGGAGACCAGACACATTGTAACACTGCAGTCTTTTATAGAATCCTAGTTTGCTTTGTGTTAGCAGTACTTCCTAGTGGTTATATATCATTCTGAATTTTTAAAAAAAACCACATTTTGCTTCTTAGTCGAGTTTTGTATGCTAGGGTAATAGTTATTTTAATACTACTACTTAGCTTTTTTATAGCATATTTTCTCTTTAGATCTCTAAGTGCCTTAAAATGGAGGGGGTAAGTCTCATTCCTATTGTATCGATGAAAAAGCTGACACCCAGTTCTCCAAGGTAACATAGCAAGCTAGCTGCAGAACTAAGAATAGAATCCAATTTCTTGATTTTTAGGCTTGTGCTTTAGCCACATAATGGTACACCCCATAAAGAAAGAAAGAATGAAAATCCAAAGCACCAAGTCAGACTGAGATATCCCTATAAAAACTCACCTAATAGAAGGTCTGGTGGTTTTGGTAAATGCTGTTGAGTGGGAAATAAGAATATATGCAGGCACTGATCTCAAGTGAGCAAAAAAGAAATTCAAGAAATCATTAATTATGTGGACTCTTGTCTTCTGCCCAAGAGTGAGTATGTTTATATGTATTCAATAGTCAGTAAAATACAGATACCCTATCTTAATGGCCCTTATCAACCAAAGTAAATTTAGCATTTTAAATTAGGTCTCCTTGTTATTAAAATGAGCTCCAAGAGTGAGACGTCACTGCTGGTTACATTCAGTGATTGTGTTTTTTGACACAGATCTTGTTCTGAAATGAGCTAATAATCAATAGCATGGGAAAATGAATAAGCATTGGATTTTGTAGTGAACACTAAACTGTCATGTAATTGGAGAATTTAAAAACTAAAAACTTAAAAACTAATTTATTGTTAGTGGGTATGGAGGGGAAAAAGGTGTTCCATAAACATCACTTTGCCCTTCTGTGGTGATTTTTACAAATGTGATGTAACTCAGATATTCAAATTTCAAGTTGGATGGCCTTTCATTATGTGAAGAAATCACAGTGAAATAGGAAAGAGTAGTCAGGTTATCTAGAAAGAAATGCCCCACTAAGTAGAGCTTTCTATTAGATATTGCTGATGTTCAGTGGTGGCAATGGGAAGAGTTATGCAGCCTCTGGTGGTTGAAAAAAATAAGTAAATTCAGTGATAGTTTGTTATTCAGCACTCAGTTAACCAGAGAACTTTGTTAACTGGCATTTCCCCCAGCCACAATGCCACCACATTTTCAGGCACACCCACCTGACTCCTGCCTGTCCAGCTGGCTGTTGCTGGGCTTCTGTTAGCCAGCACTGCTTGCTGACATCATGAGCAGGCACCTCCTTTCCTCTCTGCCTGCTTCCAGCTGCCAATAGCTAGATTTGCTGTGGGGGGAAGCAGGAAGACAGGAGGGAGAGCTATAAGCTTTGCTACCTGGCACATTCAATTAACTGTCAACACCCATTTCCTGTGAGCAGGAGTGGCCTGAGGTGGGCTGCGGCAGCTGGCGCCCCAGGTGGGTGGTGTGATAGGCGCCCCCGTCTGCACGGCTGTCAATGGCTGTGATGTCATCATCGGGTGCATGGGCCGGCGGCACTCTAGGCAACTGCCTAGTTCGCCTAGGCTCATGGGCCACCCCTGCCTGTGAGTGCGTGATAACAAAGCTTTTACTGTACATATATGTAAAAAGAATAATATGCTGATCTGGCAGTGTGCTGAGTTTCCTTTGAAGCCATGGAACTCAATTGTTTGTACACAACCTACAAAAATGTTCAGAAATTTGACCACCGTCCCAATATGCCATATCTTCACATCCAAAGAGAATTTTTTCTACCATTTTGTTGGCTGATGATCATAAAAAATGAAGGGGATGAGATTTGGCTGATGCCATTGGAGTGAAAGGGTCCCTCCTGTGTCTGTACAGTGCTTAGCTCTGAGGGTTGAGAAGATCTGCTTCATAGGTCCTTGATACCTCCCCTGTTTTGGAGCCAAATGCTGCATGAGACAGGAGAGGGATGGAATGAGGAACATCTCTGGGACTGGGAGGTGGA
Source organism: Pelodiscus sinensis (assembly GCF_049634645.1). Classification (NCBI taxonomy): domain Eukaryota; kingdom Metazoa; phylum Chordata; order Testudines; family Trionychidae; genus Pelodiscus; species Pelodiscus sinensis. The sequence goes on along the minus strand of NC_134712.1, from coordinate 231,732,144 downwards.
AGGGGAAGGAGCAGTAACAAAAGGGAAGTCAGTCAGCTATGTCCTTCCTGCCCTGGGCAGGATTCTCATAAGGTCTTGCTGGACTAGGTTTTTAGAGAGGTCACAGGCACCAGCTCACTCATCAGGTCCCTCCTCACATCACTGTTTGACAGTGGCTGTTATGTGATGTGCTGGAACACCTCAAATTCTCGCTGTGTGGCCAGTCAGGAGAGATTCAGATGTCACCCAACTGATTAGCCGAGTCCCCACAGCTAGGCTTTTTGTTTCTGGTGGTGGTGCACATTCACACATGCCTGGATTCACATACAAAATGTATTGTGCACATGGATGGAAAAAAATCTGCACATGAATGGAAAAGATTAGAAGGAACATTGTTCCCATTAAAGTTCATCATTTTGTAGATTTCTGTCTTCAGAGAGCAGTTGCGTGCTTATGTTGAAATAACTGTTGCTGCAAACTTACTCAGGACACCATATCCACATATCTTGTACAGATTCCTTGTCTTTCAAACTTTTTCTTCCTGCAGCTAAAATAACAGAGATACGAAGCGAATGAAATGTAATTCAGACTCTAATTTTTGCTTTTGCTAGGTTGTTGGGATGTGCAACATAGAATCCATCTTACTGAAAGCTGTTTGCTGCTTTTATTTTGCAACTGGAAGTTTGTCCTGAAAATTTCCTCTTGCAGAACAGAGAGAGACACAGAAATGAACAAAACTTCTGGCAAACTTTCTATTATTATTATTATTATTATTATTATTATTTTCATTTCAGCCTGTTATCATTCTCTAATGTTTAGTTTTCATGCTGTGTTGTTGAACAGATAGTTCTGGTACACCTCTTAACTGATAATTTTGATACTTTTAACATATGTACATGTCCCCAATAAAAGCTTTATCTGAAGCTTTAAAATAGCACAGAATTGAATGTACTCTTACATTCCCAATTTTAAATAAACATTAGAAAATATGCTTGTTTTCACACTTTGAAGAATTGTAAAGGTAAAGCAATCATTAATGGAACTGGAAATTTTGAAACCTCTGAAACATGCTTTCTCTTTTTGAAGTTGCTGTTGTATATAAGAGAACCAGAGGGATTTGTCTCCAAGTAATTCTTGTCAAATTATTTGATATAAGGAAACTTAGTATTAAAAAAGTTACACTTTTGTAAGGATAACTTTGATACACACAAACTCTAATGGCTTTATTTAGATACATGACATGGAGTTTTGCATGCCTCCAATTTTAGAAAATTTCAGACTGCTTTTTGAACAGCTGCCATTTATTTCAGTTTGAGAAATAGATACTTATTGCCTTGGAACATCAGTCACCTGCATTAAAGGTAACATTTGAAAGTGTGTTCCCAATGGTTATTGATCTGAAAACTTGAAGTCATTGTAATTGCATCTTAATAGGATCTAGTTTAGTTTTGCTTATTTCCAGATAAATAAGCTAACAGTTGTAGTGGCAGCTGATAGGGCTGCTACCAGCTCCGAGATGAGGAGTCAGTAGGAGTGGATTCCTATGGTCTGAAAGAAGTAATGTTAGACTGTCTCTTAGCAGTGAGTGAGCAGTAAGGCAAATGGTGCTCTCTGCTGGCCACTTCACAGGGAAGTATTTTGTATGGAATATGCCTTTGAATGTATTGGAAAGAGCACTGTGCTGATATTGTGACATACCATATACTATAGCAATGTGAGCATCATAAGAGAAACTAATAAGTAGTTTAATAAAGAGAAGACTGAGCTTATATTTTTTTTAAAACTTGTTCATGACAAAATAAAATGCTTTAAACTGAGAAGTCTTAGTAAAAATATTTTTGGTGTCCCAATGCAGGTATAGTTTCTTAACTGAGAAACTGGAATTTCTTTCTTCCTGTACTGTTTGATTTAAAATATCCCAGAAAACAAGCCATTTTACAGTAACTTTCCCTCAAGACTAGAAATTCCCTCGTACTCTTTGGAAAGGATAGATTTACAAAAAGAGTAAATAAAAATATTTAGAACCAAACGAGTAAGAAATCACTACCTAAGCTATTAACAGACATAATTTCCATTGCCTTTTACTTTATACTCTGTCCTCTGCATATGGTTATTGTTTACGTTATCTAGTAGAGTACAACTGTTAGTCGCAAATTAGTTGTAGAATGCAAGGTTACTTATAGTGGTGGCTTTCTCAGTTTTCCCTGACTACATCTTATATTTTTATGCAATCCCTGTGGAATAAACAAAATGAAAACAGCTTACTAGCTTTGATAGACAATCTCTTCTTACATTCACTTTTTAGGCAAATATTCAGTTAAGAAAATAGTTATCTTTATTTACAGAAAACTCTGAGGTGGAAAGTGAAGTGTTCACAAATGTCAAATTTAAGTAACTTTCAGGGTAGAGCCAGGTATAATGTACAACTGGGTGGCGTACATAGGAAATAGGAGGACTGACTTGTTGAGACTTGAGGAATGTGAAGCAATGATTAAATGAATGTATTGTTGCATTGAATTTCAAGTTTAGCATTAACTATGCTCTTGAATTGAATGAAGTGAACCAGCCAGTTCTTCTGCACATTCTTTGAACTATGCAAAAAACATCCACGTAGCTTTTACAAAATAATTGTGCCTTACTAATTTACCCTACCCAAAAGTACTAAATTGTTCTAGAGCAGTGTAGTTAAATCTGTTGCTGTAATAAAATGCAACTTGATATGTGTTGTGCTGAATACTTAAAAAGTTCATTGAACTTTGAGGCTAGCATCCACAAGTGAGTATCAGAGTGTTTTCATTTGATGGCCAAAATGTTAAAAATCCTAGTTCTGAGTAGCTAAGTCTGAATTTAAGAAACCTAATTCTATTTCAAAAAGTAAAATTTTAACTGTCTTCAAAATGTTGCTGTCCTGAGTAGGTGAAAAATTGTAATTGAGTCTATGTGGCTATTACTATAAAAAATTTTCTTGAGAAAATTTCCTAAATAATTTTTTAAACCCCTTTAAATATCTTTAGTTCTTAGTATTGGTCCATTTTTAAAAAAGTGATATTTCCACTTAAAAGATTCCATGTATTGTATCTTCATGATGCTCTGTTTAAAAAAAAAAAAAAAAAAAAAAAAAAACCTGAAAAATTTGGCCAAGATATTGCAGCAGGACGGCTCTGAATTGCAATTTTTATAGTTGTATTTTTTCTCTTATAATGTGACACATCTCAGATGTCTGTATAAATTCACAGTGGGGCACCTTGAAAATATTTATTGCAGCACTTGTATTAACTGATTTGTAAAGAAATCCCCCCCTACTTAATTTTGCTGGGTAAATATCACTCTCCTTAAGGGTTGAGCAGAGTATAGCTCAATAGTCATTACCAAAGGAATCTTTCCTGGGAGAGATAGCATTTTAGGACACTACATGTAATGCCTCATGCATATTCACTGGAACCCAGACATACAGTGATACAGACTGCCTTTCAGAGTGTCCCAGAGGACTGATGAAAAAGGTTTGCCACTTGATATGAAACCTCAGTTAGTGCCGAAGACCAGGTTATGATCTGATAAATCTTGCATCTAAGCTGAAATAATAATTTCAGTAATAGTTCCAAAATTTCTCTTTGGCAATGTTTTATTAACATTAGGTAGGAAATACTTGGTGGTATTGGTTAGCTCTGAAGGAAACCCACAATTGACCAAGACATATAGTGACATACATCTCATGGAATCTTGCTAAAATGAGTGGTGTTGCACTTGAACGCCACTTAAGGCAGAATTTAGTAGTGTCTTTTTGAAGGTAGAGAATACTATGGATGGACTCAAGCCACATCATTTAGATTCTCATTTTGAACATTTCCAAAGCTGAAGTGGTTGGACCCAGGTTGTTTGTTTATTCTGCCAAATTGTATGGATAGAAACCATTGCCAAAATATGGATTCAGCTGGATTGCAGTTACTCACAAAATTCAGTGGTGGTTGGATCTTGGTGTTTCAGTTGGCATGTATCCATTTCTAGAAATAGCAGTCTTTTTCATTGCTCACAAGGCATGTAGATAAACACTGTAAAATGTGGAGTAATCACTTGGAGCAAAGGGGAATCAAGACATGTCTGTCTTCATGTGGAATAGAGGAAAGCTTTATTGTTGTTGCATGTTTACTTAGCAGATCTTGTCTGTGTAAGTTCTTGCCAAACTCGTTTTAGGTATTTCTTGCCTAGTCTTGCTGACCTACTATTTGGTGTCAGTGCCTTGTCAGACAGGAAGAGCCACAACAGACTCAGCTCAAGTTTTGTGGATTAAACTATAAAATACTGTACATGTGAGGAGTGAAATGAAGTTGTTTTTATTTTGTACATTTGTCAGAGACGAAAAAAAGCCTTTAAAAATTATATACTTTGTAATAGTGGAAGAATACTGCTTTTATCTAAGATATGTTTTACTGTAGATTTAGGCATATGATGTAGCGTAAGGGCAGCAATTGTGTTTTGAAGTTACTATTCCATTTAAGGATGTTAAGGGTTAGTTGACTGTCTGATAAGCAAATGCTTATTGGATAGTCAAGTTGACTAGTCGCTTCCCCCTCATTCATGCTGCTTCTATCAGATTGAGCTTCAGGGGGTAGTCGAGTTAGTCTGTTCCAGAAAAAAACAGCAAGTGAATGGTGTGGTAGCACTTTATAGACTAACAAAACATGTAGATGGTGGTATGAGCTTTCGTGAGCAAGGGCTGTGCCCACGGAAGCTCATGATACCATCTACATGTTTTGTTAGTCTATAAAGTGCTACCACACCATTTGCTTGCTGTTTTTTTTTCTGTCAGATTGAGGTAGCAAAGAGTGGGGAGAGGGGTACTTCAAAGCGGTAGTTCTGCATGGAGCACCTTTCAAAGGGACAGCACTGCACAGAATCCAGGATCAGCTGTGCGGCACCGTCCCTTTGAAGCACCACCGTGGTGTCCCAAAGCGGCAGCACCGCATGGAGCCCAGGGTCAGCTGGGGACTCTCTCTAGCTGACCTCAGGTTCCATACATCATTTCTGCAGAACCCGGAGTTAGCTGGGGAGTCCCCAGCTGATCCTGGGCTCTGCATGTTATTTCAAAGGTGCAGTAGTGCCACATGGAGCCTGAGGTCAGCGGGGGATTTTGAGTCCCTCACTGACCTCAGGCTCCATGTGGGCACTTCCACTTTGAAATGCACAAGAGCCCCTGCTGTGGACTCTTGTACATTTCAAAGATGGCACACTCCGTGCAGCTTGGGGCCAGCATGATTCAATGTGGCGTTTCCACTTTGAAATGCAGACCAGCCCAGGGTTCAAAGTGCAAGTGCCCGCATGGAGCCCAGAGTCAGCGGGACTTCCTATTGTCCCCAGGCCGCATGTGGAGTTCTAACTTTGAAATGCCCAAAAGCCCCAGCGAAGGAATGCGGAAGTGCCTATCGAGTAGTGGATAGAAGTTCCATCGACTACTTGACTAGTAAATTAATGGATACTTAACATCCTTAATTCTATTATCTACCCTATAATTTTGTGTATTTGCTATGTCACCCTTTTATTAACACAGAATGGAGTAGAACTTTGGTGGGCAAGCTGTCCAAACACAGGATAAAGATCCAGAAATACCAGAGTTTGGTTTAATGATGTTGGCTATCCTTGTGGATTTAGCCACTCTTGCACTCTTGTAATATCACCATTTTACAGACAGAAAACAGAGACTAGAGGAGTTAAGAAATTTGGCCAAGAACAGGCAGGGTTTGGATGATGAGGTGGAAGACAATCTTGTTTCCACTAACCCAGTTTTTTCTCATTGCCAGATTGGGATTAAATTTGGATTGTCTCTCAAATCCCAGTTGAGTCTTTGAGCTGGGGTAATGAGTCACTGTAATAAGTGATTTATTTTGAAGGGTAGCCTGTCAATTCTGTCAGACTTTAAAAACCCAGCTGTTTGTAATCGATCATATGAGAAGTGTTTTTTCAGATACCAGACACAGAGAAGTTTCACATAGTGGGTTGCGAGATGAGGAACTAAGTCTCCCCTACTGTTTTATTAGTTTGAAAGTTGCGTTCATAATGGCATGTTGCCTTTGTACCTTGTTCTAGAGCTTGCCAGGTGAAGAACTTTAAGACATGTATAAGCTAATAGCTTTTTATAAACAGTGAAACATTAAATGCTCAAAGTAAATACGAACATATATAATTACTCTCTTCTGTATAGTGACTTCTGGATGTATGTGCTATAAGAGGTCCAATAGTAATTTGAGGAGTGTTTTTTTTTCCATAAAGATAATTTCAGAGTGAAGTTTTTTTAAAAAAAATCCTTTGAGCTCTACTGATTAGTGTAGAATTTCCATAAACAGAGAATTTATAGAAATGAAGTATTTTCATCACTTTTCACAAACAAAAGGCAAAGTAGGTTATAGTCTTAATGTAAAAACATTACCTTCTAATCTGTATATAATGTGGTCTAAAATCTATCCATTAAATTATGTGTGTTTACACAGTTGTAGCAAAATCTTGGTAAAAAAACTGTAATGTTCTCTCGCAGGTTATATACAGAAATAGCCCTGTAACTTGGCTTTGGCCTGCCAGATGGGGGATCGAGGTAGGGAGGAGGGAATGCTGAGTTGTTGTGTAATGTTGCATTAAATAGAAAGTGTCACGTTCATTTTGGCAAGTGTAAATATTGTTTCTCATACTTCTATGATGATATGTAACACTGCTGATACTTGCTAATTTAACCCCAGTAAAAGCAGTGGTAGAATGTTTGCCTGTATTGTTCAAAACCCAGTACCTCGGAGTAGTGATGGAGTATGTTGAGTTAGTGCTTGAAGAAAACTTCATTTTGTGTAAGTGATTATGTCACTAGGATAATTACAAAAAGGGGAAGCTGCTAGGTAAAATGAGTCAACTTCAGGAATAGTATATTCTTCCTTCATCATAACTATGAAATGATTTTGCATTCAATAGGTAACAGATTGTAAAATCACTAAGTTGGTAAAATTTCTGAAAATAGCATTTTCAGCAAAACATAATTCTAAAAGCTGATCTTTGGGTGAAGGGAAGAGGTAATTGAAATAGATGAAAGTCTGAAAATGAATGCATTGCATAAATAAACAGAGTAAAAATCTCTAGGCAAATTAATCTCCTCCCTTGCCTTTCCCAGGTCACTAAAGCATATAAATTCAAAACCGATTTTCCATTTATTTTCAGTGTTACAAAAGCCAATGTGACTGGATGCCTAAAACAAATAGGGCAGTTTCACAGGGTACCATTTGTCTACGCCTGCCGCTTTACAAAACAAAAATTGAAAGGAAAAATCAACTTTTTACTCTCTCCCGCCCTTCATTGAATATAGTTGCTCTGCTTTCCAGGCAGTTTCTTCCAAGGCTTAACAACAGGAATGCATTTATAGAAATTGTATGACTATGACTTCCCTTGCCTATGTTCTTTCCCATCTAAATGGGAGTCCTAAGATTCTTACGCATTCATGTGTATTGTTAAATCTTGAGAGATGCTGCATGATCTGTTGAGCAGTTATAGTTAGTGAGCCAGGATCTTCTAAATTTAGGTTGTTTTTGTTCAAAATATCCATCTCCTGTGGCAGTGGTAGCAGTAGTACAAAACCAGTGCCTATGTATGTTGTATCTGTGCCGCTATCAGTGTTGCCATTGTATGTAAAATACCACTGTGTAGGAGGGAATCCTAGATTGTGTTCCAAATAAAGTTCTTTGTAGTCTTTTGAGCTGGCAAAGAAAAGGAAGAGGGGTGTAGGCAACCCTTATGGAAAGTGAGGTAGGAGAGTGAAGACCTAGAAGACAAAGAAGGATGAATATACGGCAGGAAAGGAAAAATAGAAGTGGGGGTATGGTTGAATGGGGAGGGGGGGGGGGGGGAGGAAGGACTGTTTTCCAATAAAAGTGCTTCATAACATTGATTTCTTCCTCTTAAGAAAAATCTCCTTTCCAGTAGTTTGGGCCCACAACATGTTCAAGTGGGGGAGAGGAGGGAAGAAGAGAAGAGGATAAAAGTCCTTCTTGCAAGAGCACTGCCTCCCACATGTCAGTGGTTTTTCCCTTTTGCCTTTCTCTCTGTTGGTAGCAGTGTAGCTTTGCGTTTGAACAGCTGTTAATAGAAATAGCAGTATCTTAACTTTTAATAGTTTGTAGGTAACTTAAAGGTGATTGTTTAATGGTACTTTTTAAAAATCCAAATGGGAAGTTGAGATTATGTGGCTGATAAATCCTTTTGAGGTGTCAGATGCTCCATCAATTACAGTCAAAGCTGCGCTATCTGGCACTTAAACTATCCAGAAAACTTAAGAAACCCGCAAATTTCCTAGTTAAGTGTTTCCCAAATGGTGCTCCGTGGAACCCTGGGGTTCCGCGAAGTGGAACTAAGGTTTCCAGGAAAAAATTCGACTCCCCCACCTCCTGCAGAGCCCATAGGCAGCTCCCATTGGAGCTTTGCCGGAGGGGGCAGGCTTCTGGTAGTGCGCGGCTCTGGCCGCTTCACCACCCACTGCAGCTGGCCAACCCCCGCGCAGGCCACGGCCCCATCTCACCCTACAGGACTGCCCCTGTCCCATGGGGCCTCCGGTGGCACGTAGCCTCCTCCTCTTCCTCCTCCACATGAGCAGGTAGCAGCTTTTACAGTGGCTGCTGCTGCTGCGGGAGAAAGGGGTGGCTGGGTCCGAGGCTCTGAGTAGCTGCTCTCGGACCTTGGCATTTTTAAACTGCTGCCTGCATGGACCTCAGCTCGAGTTCTGCTGCCCCTCCCCTCACAGCACGCTCGGGCTTTGCTGCCCCCTGTCCACTGCTGCTCTCTCCCCCACGCCTCTCCCCAGCCTGCTGCGGAAGTGTCAGTTTTGGTCTGGCGGGGAAGGTCGGGGTTTCTATGCTCACCTCCCCCCCCCCCCCATGCCCTGCCAGTGGGAAGCCTGACCTGGTGGTGCAGCTGCGCTGGGTTCTCTGCTGAATGGGGGTGAGGGGGAAAGACTGAGGCCTCCCCCCACGCCTGGAGGAACAAGGACGTGCTGCCTGGAGGCTTTCCCTGCTACAGCAGGATGCCAAGCCAGGTAAGCATGCCCAAGTGCCCTCCTGTACCTTCCCTCCTGGCCAGACATCCTGGGAGCTGGGCCCAGCAGCTGGGAGCCTCAGATAACCGGAATTTTTAGGTAACCAGAACACTCTAATCCCTGAGCGTGCCGGATAACACAGGTTTTACTGTATCTTGAAAAACAGCCCGTGTTTTAAAAAATCCCACAGTATCCCTGATCTGTCAGTCAATCAGAAAATATGTAAAATATGCTCCTGATGTCAGACCCATTTGTAGCAAATGTGTGGCCCACTGCTTAGGAATGTTATCATCTGTTTTGCACCAAGAGTGCCCTTGGCATGGACAAGATGCAACCTAGAGACAGCCCCAACCTCGAAGTGCCTTACAATCTGATCAAGCCAGATGCAGAGCGGATATTATGACAGGAGAATGCAGAGCTATTAAAACATGGAGAGGTTTTGGTGAAAATATATGTATTGTTCCTTTCATGACAGTTCCTAGATGACACTACAGGAATTTAGAGATGTGTCCTTAAAATGTTTAGTCCATTCCCATCATAAGACATGCAGGCCAGAATCTGCAAGCTTTTAGGTGCCTTACTTTTCAGGGGCTTGACTTCAGACTCCTTTTAAGTGTCTCGTGTTTCAAAGGTGGATGTTCAATACTTCCTGTGAAACAGTTTTCTTTAAGGTGTAAAAGATTGAACTCCCCAAAATTATGGAACCCAACACCACTAATCAGTTTTGAAACCTCTGGTCACCATATGAAACGTACTGAATATTATTCTAATTTTGGATATTGACCAACAGTGCATAGAGTGGTCGTTGTTACTGTTACTCAGATGGGATACCTGAGATGCACCCCCCCGCCCCCAAAAAGTGTGTGTGTGTGTGGTTGTAATAGAACTTTTCCGTAAAAATCATCTCTTTCAGCAGTAAGATATGTATTGACCTTGGTTATTGAAGTACATATCTGTGTGGAAACGGGTGTGCTTCTACTGATGCAACTTCAATGTAGTGATAGTGCTATGCATGGTGGAGAAAGTTGGGAAAACCTGCACCCTTTTCTGTTGGTAAATGACGGTATCCTTCCTTCAAAACACAGAATGTATACAATATATGAGACTTACATGACTCGGATAGCAATAGTATGTGAAAGAACATTGTTGGAGTTTGACATCATGTCTCTGAGATGTTCTTTTTAACCCTGTACTGGTGTATAAAGAAAAAATTTCCTTACAGAGACTTGTTGACCAAAGTGCTTAGGCTCTTTCTTTGTATGGAGGCATTTCTGAAAAAATTCTGTCACAATAAAACAATAGAACTACTCTGTCTTAGGATCATTCCTCATCACACAGTGATGATGGAAGGTGCACAGACACTGCTATAATTCAGGCCATAGAAATGCTGAAGATATCAAAAGTAAAAAACTTTCACTTTACATAGTATTGGAGGGGTAGCTGTATTAGTCTGTATTCACAAAAATAGCACAGAGTGCTGTGGCATCTTAAACATTAACAAATCTGTTTGGGTGTAAGCTTTCGTGGTCAAAAACCCATTTCATCAGATACATCTGGTAGTCTTTAAGGTGCTACAGCATTCTTCATTGTTTTCACTTCACATGAATCACTTTTGTTAGATGATCTAAAGATTTATTTACAGGTTTTGAATCTGATTTGAAACTTTGCCATAAACTTAAGTAACTCTAGGACTGGGCACGTGAACTTCTTGGAAATACTGTCTTTTACGAAAATGTATTTGAAATGGCCGATTTTTTTTTTTTCTTTTGCATGCAGGATCCAAACTACTGGATACAAGTACATCGCCTAGAGCATGGGGATGGAGGAATCCTAGATCTTGATGACATTCTTTGTGATGTTGCTGATGACAAAGATAGAGTGAGTACAGACTGCTATTATACAGACTAAGGGTTTGTTCCTTGTGAACACAGTTTCACATTTCTAGAGTAAACAGTGAAGATGAGGTGGGAGGGGAAAAAAAGAAAAGGTATGGAGGAAGATGAGAGTGTAAAAACATGAAAGTAATTTTCCTGAGCTGTTTAATATTGGTGCTTTGACAAAATCCTAAATAGATTAGTGAAATTGAGCTGGAAATGTAAAATAAAAGATTTGATTTAAATTAAGGTGCTTTCATTGTGCAATATAACTTATAAGTGAAATATGGAAGTGAGAATGAGGAAATGAACCTCCCTCCCCCACCAAAACCAAACCAAACCAAACCAAAAAATCCAAACAACCTTGTAAGATTTTTTTCCAAAAAGTGCCTTAAATTTAGAATCCTAACTCCGTAATTAGGGTTCTAAGTAAGTAGCCTAGTTTTAGGTGTTGAGCACTCCCATTTTTCACTTTCAAAAAGTCATTGATGGAGCTGCTACGTATTCAGTACTGAGGAAATAGCAGGCTTCTTTATATAGATTTGGACGTTGGGGATCTATTTTTGAGAATCTTGGACATATAAAGCCCCTTTTTTTGTTTGCACTTAGCTTATTTATGTTTCACTTTAATACTGGATTTTTGTTGCAGATGATGGATGCATTTTCATTGTCTTAAGTAACGTTGTCAGATTGGATAAAATAGGAAACACTGACGTTATTAAACTGGAGAAATTTTATATAACATGCCAAACGTTGACATTTCACTGCCAAACTATGCTCCTAGCAATTCTTACTGAAGATATAGCTCAGTTTCATTGGAGTACTGAGCAGTGATATTGAACCTTCAGTTTAGAGATGTGATTCTCAGGGTCCTGCACCTTTCAGCACATTGCACATAATTGCTTTCATGAGCAATGATAGGCAATCTAAAAATGTCTTGAAAATTACTCAAATGTAGAAATAAATACTCTGTCATTAATATTTCACTTGGGACAGAGTTTAATTGACAGGGGTTGTTTTAACTCCCGTACTAAAGCTTTAAAAAGCAGGGAATTATTGGGTATAGAAGACTCCTTACTGTCTGAAATTCTAAGATTACTCAAGCTGTATAAAATAACAACTTACAGTGTCTAGTTTTTAGGACTCTCCTTTATAAAAATAGCACCCAGCTAAGATATCACCACAAATGGAGACCATATAACATTACCATTTGGTTCTAAAGTGCTTCCTGCTACAGTTTTGTTTATGGGCCTCAAGTGGGATGATTGTTACTTTCAACATTGGTTTTCTTTTAAACTTACTTGAGTCTTGTAATTTTTACTTCTCTCCTTTCCTTGCAAAGGGAGGAACCTGACATCTGGTTACTTAGAGGTTTCATTCTTTGGCTGTAGCCTTTGCTTTCTGGCTTCCAGTGGGAGATTCTTCATACTGAAACTGTGTGTAGGTGTTTTTATGTGCTTGACTAACGAGGGGAAAAACTGTCAGGGCCATTGAAATAATTAGCGCCATTATTACAAGTATTCTTTTTCTGCTTGAGTGGATAAGATCCCTTTAGACAATAGAATTAAACCATTTACGTAGGTTTTCCTAGCTTGTGTCCTCTCTTAATTTTATGAAGATTTTATGAAGCTGGCATTTCTATCTTCAGTTTCTACCCACTGAATAGACCACTTAAGTTTTATTTTTTTAAAGAATCTTGAGATTTTGATATGAAGGGTGAGAGATAAATTTACGTTGTATGTAGATTATGCTGTACTTTTGTTTATCCTTAAATTAATCATTCCAGCTTGAGCTTCTCTTTTTATTGTTTTCAAGTATTTCAGTCATTAGTCATTTTCTTGATTACATATCTCCTGATACTTTTATACCCACTTGGAATACCATTGACTTTTCTAATTTTGTGGAAGTTTTGGGTTGCTAACTTCTGACTCCATAACAAATGTTTTAATTGTTTTATGTTTGTTAAACTTGTCACTGAGCTCAGTATCACAAGATCCTGAGCATAGCTGGACCTCAAATCAAACAAGCATGTAACTAAATAGTTATGTACTTAATGTACTTAAGAACATTTAAACCATCCAAGTTTAAAGTTAAGCATGTATTTAAATTACAACCTACGTAGGTTACGCCTGAGATCAACATGTGCTTAGTTTTAAGTACACGAGTAAAGTATTTTGCTAAATTGGAGCCAGAATGTTGAGTACTTTGCAGAATTGAGTTAATATTTTTGTGTTGATTTTCAAGGAAGGATTCAAATGCACAAAGGACAATGGAGCTGGTTAGTCATCCTCATTGGTGTTAATGCAATATCTAGGAATAATTTTTAAAATGGAGCATTTTTCTTAATTTTCCCCTGCTCCTGCAGTATCTAATTGTTTCTCTGAAATTGCATATCTTCCGTTATTAAGGGTCTCATTTTAACTAAGCAGCCATACATATAAAACATTATGCAATATTTGTGTACGATCTAACAAAACTCTGTTACAGAATATTTAACAATTTTAGTATACAATTTAATACAATTAAAGGATGTACATTTTTGAAGCCTTAATTCTAAATATATTAGATGTTCATCTGGGGCAGCTATTTTAGTGAAATAACAAACTCTAGAGGTAATGTGAAGTATATTTGCTTCCGTTCCAGTGTATCCATGGAAAATTGTGTATGCTATAAATTCACATAAAGATCCATATAGATAACAGCTGCTACAAGTGGAATAAAAAATGACATGTCCTTGTGAGGGTTCCTTTCCCATTAAAATGCAGTATGTTAGAATGTCTTCATTTTTTTTTCACCATCCCCCATATCTCCTGATTGCTTTTGTTCCTTAATAAAATGTAATAGATGGGAGGTAGTGGACACACTTTGGAAGTATTTGAAATGTTGAAGACAACCCTGAATATATAGAGGGGAAATATTCTTTGGAATGTTAATTGTGTGCCTGGTTTATATATTTCCTTTTTGAAACAGCAACTTCTATGTTACTGATTTTAACATAAAAAAAGAAACTGGATGATTCATTCTAATTTAGACAGTGATTTGACATTCACATTCAAATTGGATACTTATGTATATTTTGCAAGAGGGTCCATTATTTACAGTTGTAAAATATTGAATTTACTTGCAGCTACTTCAGCTTATCACATCATGCTGAGATATAAACTCTTTTTAGCCTATTCCTAATTTTATTTTTGAAAAGTGGTTTTATATTTTTAAATCATCTGTTGAGTTATACCTTTAAACTAGTATGTAACTCCATGATGGAAACAGATTCAGTGATAATGCTTTGACTGGTTTTTGATTTATAATGAAAATAACTTCCATTCTGAACAGTTATGAGGGTACAGCATGCTAAGAAAGGGGCATTAGGTTATTTACCCTTTCAAGTAACCTGACTGGATGAATCCTAAATACTACTTATTAAAACGAGTCATGATGGGCTAGTCATACATTAGATTAAAACTTAATAGATCATTCTATTAGATAAGAAAACAGTAGTAGGCACACAGAAACCTGCTTCTTCCTATTTAATGAAGCCTTGGCATTTGAAAATTGCCCATACATTAGGTTTCATTATTGGAGAAGTATTGTATAATGGAAGCATTGCTATTGAAAAAAATTATTTATTTATATATCAATATGTAAACATTTTTCAATAAGAACAGTTTTGGGTAATTGTTGGGTTGGGAGAAACAGGATTAAGCTTATAACTAGAGGTACCCAGTCCAAACTAGGTTTATGAATGGTTAAACAAGTGAGGGATGGAGCAGCTCCCCACCTGCTGCAGGCATGGGGCTGTCACAGATAGGGACACTCCAGACTGGCTGGAGCAGCCCCTTTCTGGAGGGGGGAGGGGCAGTTTAATCTCAGCTGGGCTGGAGTTGCTTCCCCAGCTTAATTATCAAACATTACATTTAACTGGTTAACCAATTAAATGGGATTTTACATCCCTAAGCCAAACCCAATGAAAGGCATATTTGGTGGTATGAAGTTTAATCGATTTAACATGTTTTCTGTGTATTAAGAAACTTTTAAATATAGTTAGTGCTTTTCAATATAAAGTGCATTGGTTATTATGTCTTTGAGGAATTAATCTTTACTACAGATTAGTTTTCAGTATTTCAACAGTTGTTTTCTTTCTCCTTTGTTTTTAAATAACCTTCAAAATAGTCTTTAGAGATGCCCATCTAGAAAGTAGGGCAGTCAATTGTCATTCTCCAGTTGAGCTAGCAGGTTTTCTGTCTAAGCAGTCCTGATAAGGAGAAGTGTGAGGAACTTCTTAGGCTTGGTATGTGACTGTAAAAAATCAACACCACTCGACAGCCCATATTTGCATTGTTAACGGAACACCATGGGAGTTCTCTAGATAGATTACTTTGAGTCCACAAAACAGTTTCTAAATTTCTTTCCTTTGTGTAAAATTACAGTGTTATCTGTATATTTAATAATTTAAAAGTGTACAGGTTTAGGGACTGCTGTAGAGCATTGTTATTAGAATGTATAGATTGTTACCTTTAGATTATCATAATGAATTCTATTCGGGTTGATAGGTTTCCAAAGAGCCATCAGATAATATTTTACAAAAATATCTGTAAATATTCATGTACATACAAAAAACCCCTTTCATCTGTCTTCTGGTTATGATCTTTTCATGTGAGAGAGATTCCCACAGAAGTTGATTCTACTATCTGAGCTTTACTTGTGTGAATGAAGAGGACGTATTCAGGATGTCAGATGGGCACCATTTATGAACACTAAATCATTCTACGAAATAAAAAGTACAAAAATACTTGGTTTGCTCTTCTGTTTATAAAGTGTGTATATGCATTTAAATATAAAAATCAGTCTGTTAGATAAATTTGAAGTGAAATGGTTATTTCTAGAACAGAGGCATATTTTATGAGTTGAAAAAAAATAAAAATATATAATGCAGAGTAATTTTAGTGTTGCTGCCAAATAAATTGCTTAAAAATTGGGATTTCTGGCTCATGTAAATCCAAACATCATTTGCATGAAAGGTTTTGACTTAAAGGGAATGGTAAATGCAGCAATTAGGCTCATAATTTCGATACTGTGAATAGTGAGACAATAGTAAATGGTGACTATCTCTGGAACTGAACTACTATGTGGGGTGTGAGGTATATGACTTTTGTTCAGATGGTCTGCTTACTCAAATGTAGGTTGGATTTTAAGTAGCTTTGGATTGGTCAAGGTTTATGCTCAATAAAAATGTCAGCCTTTTATGGTTGCTTATACTGCTTTCTCCTCAAATGGGGCTTATTTTCTTAATTCACTGCTGTTAGTTCCCTGTCTTTGGGTTATGTTCACAGAAGAAAATACTGTGGCAGTAACTTTGCTAAAATTATTCCACAAGCCCAAGAGCATGCTTTCTTTGATTGGCTTACCATTTCCTAATACATTATCAGCTCTTTTCTTATGCATAAATTTTCATTTTTTATTTATACACCATGATGTGCAGAAATGCAAAACAAGTCAATATAATGCAGCAAAGTGGCTAGTGTATAGGTCAGTTTCCATATTTACATGTAACTGTAGCTGTATATTTCTTTGCCTTTTTTGTGTTATCTGTGGCTCAGCTGTTGCAAAACTGATCAGGGCATTATCTTTTTATTGGTGATTAGGCACACCAGCTCAGGGCACAATCTTTTTATTGGTAATTAGGAAGCCTGACAAAATTTTGCATATTGTGCCTGAAACGTAATTGTTGAAAATGACAAGTTCATTAGGAATATCATTGTTGAAATGGAGTCCATTAAACATTCATAAAACAGAGCTGTGTTAAGTGATCAGATGGTTCCTGAAATTTCCAGTGAGCTAACAAACAGCTCAGGATCTCAGATCCCATTTTAGAGCTGTATAAAGGCTCTTTATCCCCTTAATTAATGTCTGGCTCTGGTTTGCTAAATGGTAGAAAAATTAAGGCTTAAACAGTAGCCTCCATGTGACATCTGGTCAAATTAAGAACTCTTGGTATTTTTTAGTATACTGAAGACGTGAAATTTAGGTTTGTGTTGAAACTTACAGGCTATCATAAAATATGGGTTATTAAAACTGGTATTGTCCATCAAAGAAGTGTATATGATGTACCAGATATGTGTTTTGGGAAAGACGATTGTAGCCAAAGTAAGTCTTTCAATAAATTACCTTAAATCACCTTAAAAATAAGCTAGAGAACTGTGCAACTGTGTAATGGTGTTGTGAATTATGGCACTGGACTGGGACTCAGCAAATCTGGATTTAGTTAAGTGGTGGGCAATAATTTTCGATGGGGGGGGGGGGGGCACTCCAAGATTTTGGAAAGTGGCCAAGGGCCACATTCTTCCATGATATGAATGGAGGAGGTGCAGAGTCTGGGATGGAGGTTGGGTGCAGAAGGGAGCTTGGAGGTAAGGGACTGGGGTGCACGAGGGAGACTGGAGTCTGGGGTGGAGTTGGGATGAAGCAGGCAGTTCTGACCTAGTGCAGAGGTTTGGGATGTGACCTAGGGTAGGAAGGGATTGTGATCTGGAGCAGGAGATTGGGGTGCCAGATTTGGGAGGGAGTATGGGTACAAGAGGGGGACAGAGGGTTTAGGTATGTTGAGTGGGCGGGGCAGAGAGTCGGGGCAGGAAAGGGCTAGGGTGCCACACGCAGGCTGTGGCCAAGAGACTTACTTGTCAGCTGCCAAACTAGCCTGCCGGCCTGCAGAGCTTAAAATGTTTCCCAGTCTGGCCATATGCTTCATAAATAACTGAGCCGGGGAGGGAGGGAACATGGTTATTCTTAGCTTCCTGTTATTCCAACAAGCAGCTCGCATTGGCTGGTTTCTGCCAGAAACTGGACAATGGGAATGTGCTGGGGCGGGACGGTTCCTAAAACCTTCCCTCTCCCCTCCAATTTTAACACAGAAACAGAGCCCTGCAGCTGCTTTTCTGCCCGACCTGAAGGAGCCTGCCTGGGGCTTCCCACTGCCTCTGTGGGCCGGATCTGGTGGCTTGGCGGGCCAGATCCAGCCGACGAGCTGCATTTTGCCCACACCTGGTTTAGTTGCTAATTTGACCATAGTCGTCCTGAAGGATTTTTAGATAAGTGACACAAACTCTGATCCTGTAGTAAGGTTTCTCTGGACTGACTGGCACCATTCAGTGCATATTGCAAGACTGAGGCCTTGTCTCTGCGTCTTATTTCCTTTTCTGTGAAATGGAGATAATGCTTGAAATCTCACACAGCCGCTTATTTTGAGTTTGGTAAACCTCATTCTACGAGGAGGAACGCCAAATTCGAAATAGCTATTTCAAAATAAGTGCTATGTAGACACTTATTTCGAAATAGGGGGCCTCCAGCCTTCCCAGGGTTCCCTGGTGGCCACTCCAGCCTCAACCAAGAACACTTTTCTCTCTTTCCGCCTGCCCAGAGCCCTTAAAGGGGTAGACTCTGGCCACAGTGCCTGTGCCAGCTCTAAGTCTGCCATCCCAGAGCCAGCAGTCACTGCCCCTTACCCAGTGGCCCCAAAACATGAGCCAGCCAGCCCTCCACCACTCCCTAGGAGCAGTCTGCCAGCTCCCAGGACCCTCCCAGGGTGGGGATCATGGGTGGAGATGCCCCCCAACATCCATGATCTCTGCACTAGATGGAGGAACGTGGCAGTCTAAGTTGGTCCAGCGAGACCCCCAACCCTGAGCTTCCCTTCCCACTTCTTCCCCTTGCTTCCCCCTTCCAGCTCCCTCCTCACAGGTTTCCCTCTCCTGCCTCCTTTCCCCAGTCTCACCAGAGATTCATTTCCCCCCCTCTGTTTTGTTAAATAAAGAAAGTTTGTGTTCATGAAAATACGTGTATTTTATTTGACATCAGGAACGAGGGTTAGGGAGGGGTAAGTGGAAGGATGTGAGGGAGGAATGAGGCACAAGCCCCCAGTGGGGCAGACCAGGGAGGCTCTTAGTGCTCCTCAGGGTGGAAGCTCTCCTACAGGGCCTCCTGGATACTGACAGCCCCTGACGGACCTCCCGGATGGCAGCCTGCAGAAAGTGCAGCCAGGCTCTCAGGAACACGTCTACGAGAAGCACCAGAGTGCCCAGGGACAGCTCTGGCTCCATGTTGCTGAGTGCTGTGGTGTCCCGAGTGAGGGCAACCAGAGCACACAGAGACAAAATGCTTCGCTGTCCCTCATTGAGGTAGACAAGCAAACAGGGAAACCTGAGAACTGGCTTAAAAGTGATTCAGAGGCCACTCAGTGTGGACGCGCTATTTTGAAATAGCAAAATGCTATTTCAAAATGCATTTTGTGTGTAGATGTGTTATTTCGAAATAATCTATTTTGAAATAACACTGTAGTGTAGACATACCCTAATAGAGTATGTCTCTCGAGCCATGTTTAAATATTGGCGTTAAATATTGGCATTACATTAGCTGTCTTCCAGTCATTGGGTACAGAAGCTGATTTAAAGGACAGGTTACAAACCAGAGTTAATAGTTCTACAATTTCTCATTTGAGTTCTTTCAGAACTCTTGGGTGAATGCCATCTGGTCCCAGTGACTTGTTACTGTTAAGTTTATCAATTAATTCCAAAACTTCCTCTAATGACACTTCAATCTGTGACAAGTCCTCAGGTTTGTCACCTACAAAGGGTGGGTCAGGTTTTAAACTATTCTGTAAGTTGCTGATATCTCCACCACCTGGTTTCCCTGGTTATGTGAAGCAAACCTCCCTACTCTATTCTCACATGTAGTTGCAATATGCAAAGTAACAGAAAAGCAGCTTGGGTATCTGTTCAATTTTATGTAGTTTTTTATTTTTATTTATATATATAATATATATATATATATAGGAAACAATAACCTCAGCTATTCATAGAGTTAAAATACTACTCAACCACAGTAAGGGTAGCAGAATCCAGCCCAAAATAATGATGAAACATTACCTTGTTTAAACAAATTGCAGTATGGAATGTTCATGTAATTGATCCAAGTTGCTGATCTTTTAGGAAGGTCTGTTTACCATCCAGAGGTGGATTTACAGATAAATTGGTGGTTCATGAAGTAGTAAGAATATAGTTTCTAAAGAAGATGTATTTCTTCTTAGTAGTATCTACAAATTGGTAAGAGTGGCTTGAAGATGTACTTACCTATAAAAATTTGTTCATACTTCCGCTGTTTGATATATAAAAAGAGATCTCTGTTGATCTGAAATAAATGTCTTCTTCTAAAAAAGCCAAATTTTGGGGCCATCTTCAAATTTTATTTCCTATAAGTTGCTAGTGATAGTTGTAAGAAATTCTGCTTCTGAAATGTTAGAGATCTAACAGCATCTGGTATTTATTCTGAACTTCCATGAAGGTGGAAGATGTGGGTTTAGTTTCCAGACTTGGGCTCTTGCTCTTTAAACCAGCAGGAATTGGAAACTTTATAGAAAACCAGCTACCAGATGGAGAAGGATTTGGTTTTGGAATTTCAATGGAAACCCTCCTGGTAAAAAGATCGGTTTGGCTACAGTCAGAGTGGAGTCCCCATTACGAATGTTTAAAATGAGGTTATTTTACTAATCTGTGTGAGCTGGGACTGAGCAAGGCTGCCTCACCTTATTCTCATAGTCTAGTTCCCACTTCATTCTTTTAGCCAGGGTGAACAGATTGCAAGTTAAAAAACTTGGGCTGGATGCGGGGGAGTGATAGGCACTAATTGATGCCAAAGCCCCCAATATCAGGATTGTCCCTATAGAGTTGGGACAGTTGATCACTCTACCACAACTGAAGGCCTTTCAAGGCATGGAGTAAAAGGGCTTTTGTGCTTTGCTAGAACATCATGTCTTTAAGAGAGAATCCAGTGAAAGTTAGCTGGAGGCACTTCACATATTGCTTAGTTTGGGTTACCCTTCCATCAGATCACAGTAAGTTAAGCTTGCTTTTTAATTAACTTTTTTTATAGTTGTTTATGCCTTTCTAGGGCTCATAGCTATTTTTTAAACAAGGCTTTGTGTTTTATTAACATTCCTTTTCACCTATTATCAAAACAGAGAAAACTGGAGCAATGATTCTATCAGATGTTGAACAGATGTTTCGAGGAGGTTGAGTAATTCCTTTTGGAGATGTATCCTGATTCAGAAAGAATGATTTTGTGTGATTGCTGCTCTGGCTAATTAGAGGAACCACCCAGAAATGCTGGGAAATACTTAAAGGTGATCCTGCATAATTTAAGAGGGGATTTTTTTCAGGTGGCCTGTTCCATAAAACATCAAAACTACGTAGGAAAGGTCCAAAAATAAAGCACTGAAAACAAGATAGCTTAATCTTGGCTTCGTTAAAGTTTAAAATGGGACTACTGCTAATGTCAGTGTATATTATAATACATCCATTTTGATGACTTTTACTCATTGAAAGTGAACATGTTATTTTATAGTGTCTGTTTACTATACTTTCAGATGTCTGGTATTTATGGAATGCCGTTGATAAACGTTAACTGCCATGTTAGTAGCACTTGGCTTACTATCTGCACTGCCATCTTACAAAGAGTTCTTGCAACATGCAGCACTACATGACTCAACATTTTGCAGTTCTCCACAGAAATGTATAGCATATCCAGAATTTGTCAATTAGGCCATTGTGACTTTGTGCATCTCACATATTTTCATTAATTGAAGCAATATTATCATTCAACCTATGTCCTAGAGCAGTGGCCTCCAACCTTTTTACACCCAAGATCACTTTTTAAATGTCAGGGCAAGCCAAGATCTACCCTATCCCTTCCCCAAGACTACGCTCCTTCCTTGAGACCCTGCCCTCTCCATTCCCCTCCTCTCCATCACTTGCTGTCCCCAGCTCTTACTCACTGGGTTGAGACAGGAGGTGCGGTCTGTGGAGTGGGAACGAGGGATTTATGTGTGAGAGAGGGTGAGAGGTGCAAGATCTGGAAGGGAATTTGGGTGCAGGAGGAGGTGGAGAAGGGGATGCTGGATCAGGAAGGGGGCTCCAGGCTGGAGAGTGTTGGGGTCAGGTGGAGGGTTGGGCAAGCCACAGTCTTATGAATGTGAGGTGCAGGAGTTTGGGTTGGGGCGTATGAGGGGCTGAAGGCAGGGAGGTTGGGAGTATGATGGGCTCAGGACACAGATTTGCAGTGTGTGGATGGTGCAGGAGTGTTGTGGCAGAAGTCTGGGGGTTTGGGAATGTGAGGAGCTCAGGACAAGGGGTTCTGGTGTGATAGGCTCAGGGTTGGGGTTTGTGGGGGGGGGGGGTGCAGGGTTATTATGATACTGCGGCCAGATGGGGGCTTGGCCCCATCTGGGAGCTTTTTGGCCAGGCTTCATTTTTTAAATAAAATATTATATCAAACACAAAATGTTTCCTCATTGTCTTTATTTATGGAAGGGGCAGGGAACCTGTTCTGAGTTAGGGGGTCACTGACCCACAGAAAAATCAGTCAGGGAACACCCAAGTGAGATGCAAAAAAAAACTCCTCCAAAAACCCCCAAGCCTCACTGATGTGGCCCCAACTGAGACACCTCACTCCCTGGGCACTGCAGCCCAGTGGCGGGAGGGTAGGTAGGTTCAAGACCTCAGGCCAGATGAACTCTTCTGAGTTCCAGGGTTACTGGAATTTGTGGGCCCCTCTACACTCTGAGGTGGGGCCAAAAATGAGGGATCCAGTGTGCTGGACCGGGCTGCCAGTGAGTGAGATAGGGATTGGAGTGCAGAATTTAGGTGGAAAATAGGGTGTATGAGCAAGTTGCACATAGGTGTATATCAGTATAATAGTAAGTTTGAGGATGATACCATTATAATCATAATTATCTTAGTACAGTTATGCAATCTAAACATCCATACTGCAGAAAAATATATCACAAAGCCCACAGCCTCACCAGCACAAGTTCTAGTTGAACGTGGCTTTGGCTTTATTTTCAGATTAGCTGACAGGTTTTAAAACAGCAAATCCTTGTCTTTGTTATTTTATTATCAGAAATCTTTGACTTGAATTTGGTTTGTTGTGCTACTGTACTATAGTTTTTGTTTCAGTGCCCTTCTTTCAGTTCAGAGTGCTACATATGGACAACCATGCACAGCTGTCTGCTCCCAAAACCTGTAGTGCAACTACTCCTATTACCTGTTACTATATTGGTGCTAGGTTTGGGCTAAGGGGTTAAGTTCACTTACCATATCCATCTACAGGCTGCCAGTTTCAGACAGTAACATTTTGTTGTTTTTGGACTACTGCTGGCTCTGTCCACTTGCTGAAACTATCTGGGGAGGAGAAGGAAGGTTACTCTCTACAAAGGGGGGGAGGGAGGAAGAGTGAGTTAAGTTACTTTAAACTGTTTGTTTACTCAGGATGATTCCCATTTTTTCCCAAAAGGGAGGATAGCAAGTATATTGCCACAGCTCAACTTAGGACACCCCGTCTACCCCCCCCCCCAAAGTCCTCCTTTTGGTGAAATAAACCCTCTTAAAGTGGTTTAACTAGACTTGGAGGTTTTTAGTGAAGAAAGAGTTAAGAGGATGCTTTGAACCCGAACTCTCCTGGTTCATCCCCACACCCTGTTGGTGCTGGCTGTACTTCCACACCCTGTTGGCTTGTAATGCACTTCCTTTCATTCACCTTTAGCATGTTTAGCAGGATAAGGACAACATTTTTTAGATCTGCATCATAGCTTCAGCTTGTTTCAGTTTGTACAGTAAGAAGGATCTGTACCTGGTCTCCAATAACAGTGCTCCTTAAAATGGCACCTGGTCTTTTTCAGCTGTGGGCAAAATTATAATTGCCTTTAGGTGGGCTTGTTTTTCTAGATTGCTTTTCTTTTTGAAACTGAAGAGAGTCCATTTAATGACTGGTGTTCCTTTGAAGGTAGCATCTCTGCTGAGTCTCAGTTCTTTGGGATGTTGCCTGATTTGGAGGTAGCCTTTCCAGCGTGGTTTTAAAATGGCAGACACATCTAGAAGGAAAACTACAAAGAAGTCATCTTCTTTTTCATATAATCCTCGGAGAGACTCTGTGAAAGTTCGGAGATACTGTAAGTCTCTGAGCTTCAAGTCAGCTACCTTGGACTTTCGGAAAACAGAGGTGCAGGAAAAACTGGTTTGTATCGGATTTTAAAATACCTTTTAGAATTTAAGAAATATGGGGTTTTTTGTTCAAAACAGTAACCTTGAGAGTTCACAGGAAGTGGTAAACAACATGAATTTATCTGACACCTGTTTGTGTGTTGCTGTCCAATTGACATGGTGAATTCTCATTTTGTTGGTAACAAGAGGCAGCAGTAGTTGATTTTATCTCTATTGGTAAATGTGTATAGTTTGACTTTAAGGTACCTAGATTTGGTTTTAGTCAAAGGATCTGCTTCTTCCCAGTAATTTGCATCATATGATTTTTTTTCATGACACATTTATGTTCCTCAGACTATTTTACAGGTTTGGCAATCAGCCTTGTTTCTTAAATGAAAACTGCTTAATTTGCTCTTTGTTACTTGTAAAAATATTGAAAAGTACCAAACTGACGGCTTTAGGAATTGAAGTATTTTAATTATCCGCAGAACAGGGTAATGCAAATCAGCAGTTCTGACCAGTTCCATAGGTTAGAGGGTAGCTTAGCCTTTAAACCTGTACTGCTCTTTACTACAGTGAAGGACTGAATTTGAAATTCTTTTGTTTTGAATAGCGAGGTAGGAATTATAGTTTCAAAGGACAAAAAATACAGAAAATGAAACTAAAATGGATCATTTGATAAATTGTGTGAATGTACAGAGTTAGATTTTTTTCAGTATGTTTCTACATGTTTAGAATATACAAATCTTTAAAAAATACTCGCCTTATATTCACATCAGCAGGTGCAATCTCTTTTTTACTTAAATGGCTTTCCTTGGTATGTAAAATGGACTGTGTGGAAAATTAAGGGATAAGTATTTTACATATATTAATTATACCATAAATGCCTATAATATGCCAATTTTCCATTAGAAGCATTAGTGATATGCTTAGTGTATATAAGAATTAAACACACAAGTGTATTCCCATGCCAGACCCCAAAATTTTCAAGATTAGAAAGGAGATTTTTAACAAACATTATACCCATATGAAGTAAAATAATTCAATTGTTCTCATGCTAATACAGATTGAAATTATGGATGTTAAATTTAGTTTAATCAGCCAATCGACTAGTTGATGGATTTTCTCTTAATACATTTAAAAGGCTAAAGCACAGTGCGAGGGTCCCAGCGCAAGCCAGGAATCAGCTGACAGGCTCTTAATGCATTTAAAAAGTGGAGGCACAGCATCTGGAACTGGGTGCAAGCTGGGAATCAGCTGATTCCAAGCTTACGCCTGGTTCCCACAACCCCCTACTTCCCCTGCCCACCATGGAGCTGGTGCTGGGGGGAACCGGCTTTTAAGACGGCTCCCACAACACCGGCTCCTGCTTCCCCAGAGGCCGCAAGAGTGGGGGTTGCCCCCCCCCCCCAACTCCCACTCTTGCGGCCTCTGGGGAAGCAGGAGCCGGTGTTGTGGGAGCCAGCTTAAAAGTTGCTTCCACTCCCCACCGAGTGGAAGCGACTGGTTGAATCTCTCTACTCCGTCACCCTGAGGACCTGAACCAGAGAATCTGCTGAACCACAGGAGGTCAATATTCTAGCAAATGGGTCTCTTTTTATTGTTATTTTGCTGAGGCAAATAAATGGAACAATGTACTGATGTGCCCATTTTCAGTTTCTTCAACAATTCTACCTTTTGCTGTATTGATACTGAATTGACACATTCTTATACTTAAGAGCATTGCCAATAGTTCCATTCTTAAAAGACATATTTAGGGGTAAATTATAGTTTAAAATAACAGGACAGAACACTGAGAGCCAGGATGGGTAGCTCTATATAAACTTTGCCAGATTATAGGAAACTTGGCTCCACCCATGGTAATCAGATATTCGGCTCACTGAAGTTATGTCAGATCATGGATGGTGCTGGACTAAAAAGGTTTAACCTGTACAAGATGAAGCATTTGTTTTAAAAATACATTGAATGTGGTTTTGCTGACCTCACTTTTTAGATTAGCAATTCACTTTGGTGTGCTTCAAACTTTGAATTGCAGAATATTTAATACATAAGTCTTCAAATGAAGGGTATTCTTTTCAATTGCTGTTCATTATAACTTTAACATGTTCTTTATTGCAAATCAGTAACTACAAGTAAAAACTGAAAGACACATTTTTTTGATTGAATAAGTGCGCGCACACACAATAATTACTGTAATGTCATACTACATTAGCAGATATAGCAATATACTTTTGAAAGTTTTATAATGATGAAAGTTAATGTTAATAGACATAAAATTTTATACCTGTACAAACAAACATGCTAATTGCTTCTTTGATGGCCCATTGGGAGAGACCATGAAATTTGTGTTTGAATGATGCAAATTGTAAGGAATAACAAAAAGTCAGTATTAATGAGGTTCTAATTTCTGAAAGTGTTCCTGGGTTGATGTATTTTGCAATTTTTTTTTCCCTTTGGCTAGCTGCCATAGCTAATGCCTGACCCCTAGTGGTCAATATGGAATATTTTTAATTTAATGAGTCAGTTTTAAAAGTACATTCAGTTGATCATTTCAAGTGTTAAATACTTAAAGGCAATCTGAAAATCAGCTGTTTTAGAAGATGGAAAGATGTCAGTCTGCTTTAGCTACTGAAACATTTTCTATTCCTTCTGTCAGAAGGAAGAATATAGTTTTTGTTTTAAACATTTCTTCATAGTCTATTGTGATACACCATAAAAACTAACACCCAGTCTCAAGAATTATAATCATCCTATATTTTGATTATTTGATTATGAATTCTGCAAAACTGTTAATTCTTAAGATATTATTAGATTTTCAAGTACTGTTTGAGGATCTTAGTATGTTAGAAGAACAACTGTATATATAGTGCTATCTTTTTTAAATCTGTGTCATGAAGCTGTTAAAAACATGGAAAATATTTAGTCTGAATTTACCTGTATAGATGTACCCCTTAGGAAATGTTTCCCAAATTTTTACCAAGGGGCCTCACCAATTGCATTTTGTCATTTTTGCAGACTCACAATTACTTTTATTCTGCATGAATATTTATTTTATATGTAAAAAGTCATATGTACTATGTCTTTTAAAAAAATTTAAACACAAAGAAAAACTCCTCCCCAGTCCTTCTGCTGTTCCAGCTCTACTTCTTGTAGATAGAGACCTTTTAATAGGACTCCTGCTTCCTGCAGTTTGAGGTGAGCCCTTATTTACATAAGAGTGGAAGACAGAATACAATGTGTCCTTCAGGTGTCTCTCATTGGAGAGAATTAGTCTCTCAAAGATCATTTTATGTCTGGTGTGAGAGATAGGGACTGTCTGCTTTTCTCTACTCCCCCATTGGCAGTGTGAGCATCCCGACTCTTCCCACCCAAGGAAAATCCATGCAGTCTGGATGACCAAAAATCCAGCACCAGTAGGTGGGTTAAGAAAGCTTGCCTGCTTTTGCTCAGGAGTGGAGTTAGGTGAGACTAGGACAGAGGAGCTGCTCAAGGCTAGCCCAGAACCTGGGTAGCTGTTTTGTATATGACTCACAGCACAGGCTGCCCTGCCCCAAGCTGGCAGCCCAACCTGGCAGTCTAAGGCAAGGAATGACTGCAGTACCACAACTGGCTCTCAAGGGGCATTGCAGAGCAGCTCCAACTGCACACATTTCTCTCTCAGCCAAGGGACTACCCATTCTCAGTTTTCCCTGGACATTAAGTAGATGATAGCTGGGCCAAGGAATGCAGCCTCTGGGAGGAGGGAATTTGAATGTAGGAGAGAGTGGGGCCAAGAATGGACTGTTGAGGGTATAGAAGGGGCTCCAGGCTGGGGCCAAAGGGTTCGGAGTGTAGGAAGCGGCTCAGGGTTGGGATGAGCATTTTGGGAGGGGTGTGGAGTCCAGGCAGCAATTAACTAAAGCAACTCCCAGGAAATAAGCCAGTAGGTCCCTGCAGTTCCTAGATGTAACGACATGGTATCTCTGTGCGCTGCCCTTGTCCACAGGCACTACCTCCACAGCTCCCATTGGTTGTGGTTCCTGGCCAATGGGAGCTGCAGAACCAGTGCCCAGATTGGGGGCCGTGCACAGGGCCTCCCTTGTCTCCTGTATGCCTAGTGGTCAGCTAAAATGTCAGGCTTATGCATTGTGTCTTATGGGATTTTGCCTGTTGTTCTATAAAAATCGTCTCGGAAGCAATGGCCTACTTTTTGTATCTTTGATGTTTATGAATGACTTTGTAAAATATTTGCCATTGAAATATGGAAATAGGACCAGGTGAAACCAAAAAACTAAATGAGAAGTACCACACAGATTTTAATGAAAGTTCTTGTTGACCTCTTGCATACAATGTGACAAATACCTTTTGCTGAATTCTGTTGTCTTTTTGGTCTACTGTGTGTTTGGGAAGCAGGTACAATTTAAAAAGTAAATTGTCACTCTTTGCTGTAGTGACAATAAAAGATCCCTGTTACTGTTTCTTCCTCCTATTTACCCCCCCTCCCCCATTTGTCCAATCTGTTTAAAAAGAACCTGATATGCCTTGCGATGGAGCCTATGGAGCTATTAACCTACCATAATTTATACCTTGACATGGTAGTCCATTACAAGTCCTTTACTTCCTCAGGCAGACTTAGTATTAAGTAAGCCATGACAAGTAAGTTGAAGCAGGGCTAATATGTGGTATATTAAGTGTCCACTGCTGTCTTTCTCAGTTTAAGGGATATCATTGACCACTGAGTGCATGGCTGTTTCAAAGCACACTAAATGTTCCTCTTATTTGGCTTGTACAGCTCTCTTCATACCTATAATGTGCTATGCAAACAACATATTAATACTATATATTTCAGGTAGACAAGTAATTTTTGAGAGCTTATTATATCATATTTTATTTTTAAACCTCCAGAAAAAACTTCATTTTAAAATATGTATAAGGTATTTAGTGTATGTTTCAGCAACTATAACATTTTTAATGTATTCATTGTCTCCTTGCATTTAAAAAAAAATGAGTTCAGTAGATGTTAATGTTGTAAAAATGTCACTTTCAATCAAATGTCTAGGTAATAAAATTGCAGTTTTTAATACAGTTTATATTTCTGTTGGCCTGTGAAAGAGAAAAATATTCTACACTTTACAAAAGGGTTATTTTAATGTTTCATGACAAAAGTGGAAAGAATTAAAATTAATGATATAAAAATGTGTCCCCTGACTCAAACTATATTTCTCAAATAGAAAAGAAAGCAGTGTTCTTGCTTTTTCAGCAATTTTTCTGTCATTTGAACCATGAATCAATCACAGCGGTAATAAGACATGGGGAAAATCCAGTGGGAGCTGTCTGATTTCATATATGTTGCCGTTCAAGCACTTATTTTCTTTTGATTTGTGGATTATAATTTTCACTGACAGTATTAGCAGCTTTTAGAACAGCCACTGACAAGTGACATCCTCCCAACCAGATGCTATCTCATCTGACTTCTGCCCAATGATTGCATTATCTGGCTGATTTGAAGTACAGTAAATCCTAATGGTTGTTCATCTATTATTTAAAATAAATAATAAGCAGTGAAAGGGTGAAGGCAGCAAAGCAGCAATACTGCTGCACTTCATAATTTTTTTAGCTGCTGTTATATAATGTTATTAATTTCTGTGATAAGATCCTTTGTCCCAGCTAAGCTCTGTGGGAAACTGAATGTGTGAGTGAAATGATAAACACTTTTGACAATATTTTAAATGGTTTTTATTTATCTACGGCATAGTACTTAAAATGTTGCGTACTTGTAGGGGTTCTTATAAATTTTTAAAAAGTTGTTTTTACTCTGCATGTGATACTTTTATGAAAAAGAAGATATCATTAATACCTTAAGCAGAATAAAGCTATTTGCTAATGGAGAGACACTAAAAATATGTATTTGCTTTTGAGCTTTTCTGGCGAGTTTCAGCAGCAACTATAGATGCCCACCCTCCATACACACTGTAATGTTGCAAGGTTGCATATATAGTCTTAGATTTCAAAAAGCAGCAATAGATTAAAAACTTATTATGAACTCCTATAAGAAAACCCCTTTTTAATGAAGTATATGAACTCCTATAAGAAAACCCCTTTTTAATGAAGTAAAACTGAAGTTTGAAATTGCTTCATTGTTTGTCAATCTGCAAATTGCAATTTGTGTTATAGAAAATCTCACTTAAGTGATGTTCTGTTTTGGGGGCAATTAATGATTTTTCTGTAAAAGCATATTTTAATATACACTTGATTAAATTATCCTCTTCCATTGTGAATCTCAGCATTTTCATTGTATTAAAATTTCTATACATGTACAAATATTGTAATATATATTTTAAATCTGCCAGCATGAACAAGAAGTCTCTTGCATTTTCAGCATCTCCTGAAGTTTCTACTTCTATAGACAATGAAATTTTGTTGTCTAGAGATGCTCTTCTGTGCATCTCTAAAAAACACAATTGACGGTGTGTTGATTCTTTTGGAATTATTCTGTTTTCTACAGTAGTGTAAGCAATCCCATTAGTTTAAAATATCAGTATTCTTTTGAATCTAATACTGTAGCTAACGTTTTTTATTTCTTTCTCCATTCCTATTCTTGTTTGAACCCCCCACTACAGAAAGAATGAACAAATTGGGGAAAGTCCATTGGAGTGAAAGAGAAATAATTAAGAGGCGGGGGCATATGGCTTATGAGGAGAAGCTGAGGGAATTTGCCTTCTTTAGTCTGCAGAAAAGAGGTGTGTGTGGTGGGGGAGATAGCAGCCTTCAGCTTTCTGAAGGCAGGTTTCAAAGGGGATGGTGAGAATCTGTTCTTAAGTGGTGGAGTATGACAGAACGAGAAGCAGTGGGGGAGGTCTAGATTGGATATTAGGAAAAACTGTTTCACTAAGAGCATGGTGAATCACTGGAATAAGTTAGCTAGGGAGGTGGTGGACTCTCCATCCATAGAAGTTTTTAAGTCCCAGCTTGACAATGCCCTTGGCTGAGATGATTTATTGGGGGTTTGCCCTGCTTTGATCAGGTGGTTGGACTAGTTGTCCCCTTGAGATCTTTTCCAACCCTTATCTATGGTTGTGTATTGTAGATTTTCAATCTTTTTTTTTGTAATGTTTGATACAGTGCATGTTGAGTGGACAGGTATAAAGTGCAAATGTACAACTGAAAACACCCATGCATCTGCCAGTGTTTTTACCCATGAAAGCTATGCCCAAATAAGTCTGTGGTGCCACAGCACTCCCCGTTTTTAGAGACACAGACTAACAGGACTACCCCTCACAGACTTGAAAACACTAGCTTGGGCCTGATAACAGGATACAAAATCTGCCACTTTTTTGTTGATTGCTTTAAATCCAACCCAGATAATATATAATATTGAGCATCCACATGATGATTCATTTGGGTAAATAGATGGCCTTAGTCCATGTCTAAGTAGATGAGTTAAAAATAAACCATACCCCACAACAATCTTACTTGTGACAGTAACATCCAAAGTGGCAACTGCAGTAACAGTCTATGTGAAAAAGTTAGTTTAGGACAGGGGTGGGCAAAAGGGCCTCTGAGGGCTGGATGCTGCCTACCAATCAAATTGATGTAGTTTTGGAGGCCCTGATTGGTGGGCGGACAGGGGGAGCATACAAAGTCTCCAACCTTCCCTGCAAGGGGCACAGCACTTCTAAGCACCGCGTGCTCCTGGCAGGATGGGGGCAGGTGGGAGAAGACTTTGTGTGCTCCCCCGGCCCCCAGGCCAGTCAGGGCTTGGAGGTGGGAGGAGCTGCTGCTCAGCTGGCGGTTTACTCTAAGCACCATGCTCCCTTGCAGGGCAGAAGCAGGGAGCGAGAGACTTCATGTGCTCGCCCTCCCCAGGCCATGATTGACCTGGGAGCAGCAGTGGAGAGCGTGCAAAGTCTCCTCCCTCTGCCAGGGACATGGGTATCTAGAGGGAACTGCCAGCTGTTCAGAACAGCTGGTGGTTCTCTCTGGGGGAGGGACAAAGACCTTGCATGCTCCCCCAATCCCAGACTAATCAGGGTCTGAGGATTGGGAAGCATGGGAGGGTGTGGCCCCCACTCCTTCCGCTTGAGATCTCACCCCTTCCGGGGCTGCCTGGGGCCACTTGAAAAATTTCTGAAGTGGCCCCCAGTCAATAATTATTGCCCGCCTCTGGTTTAGGGCAATATTGAAAGTGTCATTAGCTATCTTTAATGACTTAGTACAGTAACTCCTCATTTAACGTTGTCAGTTGATGATGCTACATTGCTCCTCCTGCCCCCTGCCTCGGATCTGCTCCTGGGAATCTCTGGCTTACTGTGCAGGGAAGGGGCAGAGGGCTGTTGATGGCAGGATGTTCCCCATCCCTCCCGTTGAGCCCCTCCCCTCCGTACCCAATCTCCACACAGCAGGATATCATAGCTATCTTGTGTCTGGACTTCCTGATCTTCTTACAGGGGCAGTGTACTTGAAATGGGGCTAGTATACTTAAACAGGCAATGCACATTTCAGTCTGCCTGCTGTGTGCACATATACAGTGTACATCTCAGTCCCCAGTCCCAAGGGATGTGTGTGCAGCTGTGCATATGTCGTTTGGCAGAGAGTGGTGCACTCTAGCAGTATAGTGTGGTTTTGTTGTCATATTCAGTTTCTGCGGGGAAGTGTATGCAGTCAATGCCCTGGGTCTGTTCTTCCTCTCTCCTGCATCGGTCTATGTTGCCTGTAGTAGAGCATGAGGCTACATTAACAACATATTAACCCTTGGGGCTCAGCAAAGTGCTAGTTCATCATTTAGTAGCAAGGTAGTCCCTGGGAAATACTCCATCTTCTGACTCCACCACCTCAACCAAGATTCATAATAAAAATTGCCGTGTACAGTACTAAATTGTTTAAAATTGTTTAAAACTTACACTGAGAGTGCGTGTGTTTATTTACACACACTCTTACTTTTCAGGAACATAACTACAAGGTTAAGTGAGGAGTTGCTGTATATAGAAGTGTAGACCCATAACTAAAGGGGCCTCTGTTTTATTCTGAAAAGACCCTGTGTGCTACAATCCAGACTACAATTTCCATGAGCCCTTGGGAAAAAAACAGAAAGGAAGGACTCTAGTGTGAGAGGACTGCTCTCTCCATGTGCTTGAAGAAAGAGGCCTAGCAGTCTGGGACTTGGCCTTGGAGTTTGGAAGCAGAGGGGGAGCCAGGCTGCTGCCAAGGACATTGACCCAGTGGAGGGGCTGTTGGATGCAGCCACTAGATACCTGTTGGAACTGGGAGTTAGCAGGCTGCTTCCTATAGGCACAGCATGAGGCAGTAAGTTTGGGCCTTGCTGGAAGAGTGGTGCCTGGGACAGAGCTGCTGTTTAGCCTGGACCAAATCCTCACTACAGCTGCAACATCAGCGTGCCAACGCAAGCGTCTGGGACTGAGTCTAAGAGTGTGCACACTCTGGGGTGGGGTCACTGTTGTCTAGCTATATAAGCATCAATTATTGTTATATGTTTGTAAATGCTATTCACTTCTAATTCTGTTAATCCCTGTTTATTTAAATTAAGTAAAGATGGTTTATTTTAAAGTATTCTATTAAATGTATATGATTTGTAGTTGTTCTGGAATTAGATCCAGATTTATGTTGGAATGAGTATATTCCTGGAGGCTCTCAAGGCACACCAGTGTGTGTACAAGGCCAGCCAGGTGGAGGCACCGCCATTTTACATTCATTGCCAGCAAGGAACTGCAGCAAGGGGGTGGATAGGGCTTTCCCCAACTAAACACCATCACCACTAGGGTGCTCAGGATCTCTTTTGGGGTAAAACACCAGGCGCCCAGGCACACCTGTGAGTGTGACCTGCTCCCCAGTAACCCGGGGAGGGAAAAGGGGGTTACATAAGCAAGAAGATACAGATGACTTGCAAGCTCTCCTGACCAACCAGCCACAGTTTTGGAACCTCTGACATAGGCCCTTACAGAGCACAGAATATCTTGTGTAAAAAACATTTAGTAGTGCCTATGCCATGTTTTGAGGAAATAACTTTCAGGTTTACTTGACACATCATAAATAGCAAAAAAGACATAATTCCCCCCTTTTTTCTCTTGTGAATGCCACTTTTAAACTGTTAGAAACAAATATAACTACAATTTGATAGTTTTACAGCAAAAGCACTGTTTTAATTGTAATTTCCTTTGTTTAAAAAAAAGTGAGTAAAGTTGATATACTAGCTTTTTATACACCTCTTTATCCTAAAATCTAGTTTTAATTGAGCAGAATTTATTGGTTTCAGTTTAGTTTGTGTTTCATGTTTAAACAAATAATAACTTGTCATAGTCAGGCATTGCTGAAGAAAATGGACTTGTATGTCCAAATTCTTAAATATCATATGGCTGGCAAAAAGCTATTGAGCTTTTCAACACCTAACATGGCTGAGAGAACTTGTCAAGGCTTGGCCCATTAGAGTAGGGCTGGGCAAGGCAAAAGGTTGCTAGCGGGCTGGATGTGGCCCGTGGCCATCTTGCTTGCACCCTTACTACAGAGCAGGGGCAGCCTCTTTAAACAGAAGGCTGCTAATTGCTCTGCAAGCTAGGGAGGGAGCAGAAAGCTGTGTGTGCTATCTCTGCCCCCAAGCAAAATCCCCAAGCTCCCATTGGCCAGTTTCTGGCCAGTAGGAGCTGAGAGATTTTGCTGAAGGCAGGGGAAGTGAATGAAACCTCCTCACTCCTTCCCTCCCCACTCTCTCCTTGTGCTGGAGCATAGCCATGTGGAACAGACCACCCCGCGCACAGGCAGGGAGTCTGCAGGCCATCCAAGGTAAGGACCTCCTAGCCCGAGCCTGCTTCTGACACCTGTCCCTCTCTCTCTCCCCAACTACCTGCTCCAGGCCACCACCCAAACCCTCTGTATCCCCTCTCCCCACCTCTTCCAGGTCACAACTCCCTCCCAGACCTGCATCTTCTCCTACACCCCTCCCCCAGGCCAGAATCCTCTTCTGCACCTATAACCCCTCCTGGATCCTGCACCCCAAGCCCCTGCCCCAGATTGTAACCCCCTCCTTCAGCCAAACTCCCACCTGCACTTCAGTCCTCTATTCCAAGCTCTCTTCTACGTCGCACCCACTGTCCCAGACCTTGTGTCCCCTCCACAGAAGTGCGGCCCTTGACCAGGGCCGGCCCGAGCCCTTTTGGCGCCCTGGTCCCGGGCACGTGGCCCCACCCCCAGAAGCACGACGCATGCGTGGCCACCCCCACTCCAGGGTGTGCGGGCCCGCCTCTGCGGCGCACGATGCATGCGCGGGTTGACCATGGCCGCTGGCGTGTAGCCCGGGGTGCACGGCGCACGCACTGCCCAGCCCAGCTTGGGCAGCGCTGCTGGTACGTGCGCCGGGCCATGCAGAGCTCCGCAGCCGTGGGGGGAAGGGCGCTGCTGGCCGGCGCACAGGGCTGGCGCTGCAGGAGCCGGGCACCCCCCATCGGTTGGCGCCCTGGGCAGCTGCCCAGCTCGCCCATGCCTCCGTCCGACCATGCCCTTGATCACTTACCAAAATCTTGGTACTTGAAATGGGGCCAGCATACTTAAATGGGCAATGTACATTTAAATGGTGGCTCCCCATTAAAAGATTATTGCACACTCCTGCATTAGAGTGACAAGGAGGGTGAGGTGATATATTTTATTGGACAACGTCTCTTGGTAAGACAGACAAGCTTATGAGGCACACAGGGCTCTTCTTCAGATCTGTGAAAGGTATTCCCAGACCTGAAGAAGAGCTTTGTGTAGTTCAAATGGTTGTCTCTCTCCACAACAGAGAAGACAATACTTTACCTCACTTTATAATGTCCTGATACAGTGAATAGCTTCCAGTCTTATGATTGGATTTTAATAATCACAGATCTTTTCCTCCACTAGCAGTTTCCTCCACTAGCAGTTTGGCATATATAAGTTAGAATTTTTTTGTTTCTGTTGTGACAGAAACCCACAGTATGACAATGGCCAAACAACGGATAATTTGTGTCAGACATGTTCCACCAAAATAACCTTTGTAAATATTTGTGACAGTAGCCAGCTTCAAATACTTCTTAAAAAAATTACAATAAGTTTCTATTAAAGCAAGCTGTCAAATAAAGAACATCTTTTTCTTACAACTCTGAGTGCATTGATGAATGATACCCGAGAATTGGCGCTTCAGGTTATTACATTACTTGGTGTACAATAACAGTGAATATAGATGCAAGTCTAAGACATCAGTCTTACTCCTATCAGTCCACTGCAGCTGTTCAGTTTGAGAGAAAGTGGTAGAGCACTGACACTGGCAGTAGCTTGGAGACATTGATAGATGTGTTTTTATGTGAAAACAGTTACTGGATGGTATTTGTAGTGATTCATTGCCATTTTAGAATGGAAGTGATTTTCTGAACCATTGAAAATGTTTTTTAAATTGTTGGTGGGTTCTACTGTCGAGAGGTAGCTATTTAGTATGCTATATGTAAATGTGTGTATGTTGGTTCAGATGTCAGTCTCTATGTAAACCAATTCCCCAACCCCCTTAAGAAATTAATTGCACTAAAGCCACATAATTTAAAATAATCAGTAGACGCTGAGCTAAATTACCTTGTTGTATATGCCCTTGGATTAATTTCTGCAGTGCCCTTTAGAATCAAATGACTGTTTTTGGATGTAGGTGTCTGAGAACTGACAGCATTCTAAAACCCCTTGGGGCTCCTATATGCTTATGTTTAACAGTGCCGAACATCTACGTGTTTGGGGCAAAACCAGCCGTTGGTCTTTCCAGTTGATGCTGAAGGGCAGAGCTTCTTAAACTATGGGTTGCGACCCCAGAGGGGGTCATGAACTACTCCATTTTGAAGGGGTTGCCCAGGTGGCATAGACTTCCTAAGTCCAAAGTGCAGGGGCTCAGGTTACAGGCCCCTCTGTCTGGAGCTGAAACACTTTGGCTTTGCCTCCTCCTCTCCCCTCCCACCAAGGGTGTTGAGGGTCAGGCTTTGGCTTTGTGATCCCTTCTCCACACTCAGTAATGGGGCTTGATGGGTTCAGGCTTCAGTCCCTCTTCCTGGAGTCGTGTAGTCATTTTTATTGTCAGAAGGGTGTCATGGTATGATGAAGTTTGAGAATCTCTGCAGAAGGGGTTTGCTTTGTAGTTTTTCAGGATTAATAACTCTTTTTTTTTATTCCTGATGTTTCATCATGTGTGCCAAGCGCATTTCTTTTCCTGCATAATTATCTAACTATATAGATTGTCAGAGGATATACTTAATAAATTGTGGTGCTAAGGGGCAGGAAGCTACTTCCTGGAAGCCACTCTGTATTGTACTTATTCTTTGTGTTGCCAGTCAGGCGGAGTCCTCCCAGTGGTTTCCTGACAGGTCTGTGGCTCTGTTGATGATGATAACCAGAAGGCTGCTTGTGTGTGTGTGCTCAATGATGTGTGCCGTGTCGACTTACTCAGCTGACCCCAGGAGAATCCCTCAAAGACCACAAATCAGATAAGGATCGAAGGTGCCTGACCAGGTTTATTGTTAAGCAAAGTACAGTAATAGTTGTCAGTATATTCTACCACAGTAGTCTCCAACCTTTTAAAGTATGAGATGACTTTTTGAATTTAAGTGCAATCCAAGTTTAAGTGCAACCTCAAACCCAAATACCTTTGCCCCACCTCCTTCATGCCCCTTCTCCAAGGCCCCAACCCTGCTCACTCCATCCTTCCTCCCTTTCATCAGGCAGGTGCAGAGGGTTAGAGTGCAGGCTTTGGTCTTGGCTAAGGGTTTTAGAGTGTGAGAAGGGCTCTGAGCTGAGCCTGGGGCAGTGGTTGGGGATGTCAGAGGTGGTTCAGAATAAGGCTCTGTAAGCGAGTTTGGGTCTGGGGGGCTCAGGACTAGGATGGGGCTTGGGGTGCAGGAGGGGATACATGACTGGGACAGGGATTCAGGATGTAGGCTCTAGCTGGATAGTGCTTACCACAGGTGTCTTCTGTGTGGTGGTGCAGTGGGGCTAAGGCAGGCTCACCCCGGCACTGGCCCTGCACCTCTCTCAAAAGCAGCCAGCAAATTTCCTCCATCCCAAGTCCTGTTGTAGCCCCACACACCCGTTCCGTGGAGATAGAACACAGGGTGAGAAAGGGGAACAGCTCCAAAGCAAAGGGAGTTGCACAGCAGTAGGGGGAGGGGCAACTGAAGTGCCTGCACTTGATAGCCTCCTGGCCAAACTAGTCAATCACCTGTTAGAGGCCCAAGATTTACTAGTAGATCCCGATCTACTGGTTGGTGACCACTGCTCTACCGAATCATTACATACATGTAGTCATAACAATGGCCTCAGCACAATCAGTGGGAAACACCCTCTGCCCCCATGGCTGGACAAAGACTGCCCCCCCCAGACACCACTCGATATACAGGTACAAACAAGTTACACATCAGTCCTAGCATGTCAGGTTGCCACCCTCTGATGCTATTTAGATACCACTCATCACCCTGTACCTCGTGGTTTAATTAGATCATCTTTATCCATCACACTTTCATTTTAGACCCTTTCCTGAACCTGGGTCTTTACCTGTGTACAGTGTGGGCATCAAGGTCTTTTTTAATGAGTTGGTGGTACCACGTGCTTTCCACTTATGACCAGTACCAGTTACTGTTTTGCACCTTGGCCTATTACCAATTAATGTTTTGTAGTCTCAGCCCTATTCTGTGAGCAGGGGCCTGTCTCTTGCTCACAGCTTAGCTTTGCTTTATGTTTTGTCTGTTAGCTAGGTCTCAGGCCTCAGACCAGACCTGTGCTACATGAACTTACGTTTTAAGCCTTCATCTTACTACTTCTTGCTGTTCACATAGTAGGTAAACTAGGAGATGGGAATCATAATGGCTTGCCCTTTTTTTTTCCTCATCCAGATTTATGGCTGCTGAAGAACAAATATAATTTTGCCTTCCAATGTAGGAAATGAGACTATCCATGTCTTCTAGTGCATCAACATGTGCAATACAAATCTTTGGAAGTTGTTTGGATAAAAACCCAAAAGGTTTTTTTCCCCAACTTTATGCCATAATCCTCTGCCAATGTCACAAGAGAGACAGTCTGCCTAGAATTGTCTAAGATTATGTATAAGGTTAAAACCAGACTAAATAAATACTTGCTGCCATTTTTGTGTGTTCTTAATGACTCGTAAATATTTCAGCCTGAAGTATTGTTTATCTGTTTTCCATAGTTGTTTGCCAGTTTGTGTGTGATTTTACAAGGATTAACATGTTAGTGTTAAGCCTTATTTCTATTCTCTTGTAAGGATGCGGAGTGGGGGAGAAACTGTAGAATTTGGATTTGAACCTGTTTATTCCCCAAATTCAGAATGGTTTTGGATTGAGCTGTTAGGTTGATATCTTTTAAAAAAAAAATAGTTGGCATACAATGATTAGATTCAAATACAGATGTCTTCAAAGAGCTGAGCTGGGCTTTGGTTCAGGCTTATCTCTATTTGTAACATTCAAACCCCTAAGTATGTGGATGATAATCTGAAAAAATAGTTTTTAATGTTAAAAAATCTAATATGAAACCTGAATCTGGAGTATTTTTCTGAATGTTCTCTTAAATATTTTTTACTTTTATCTTCCCTTTATTGCTTAGTGTGTTTTGTCCAGGAAGAGTTATCAGGCAGATGTTCGCTTATAGCTAAAGACCAACTTGAGCTAGTAGCTTTTTGTGTGTTGCTGTTGTAGGAAATATTTTTGTAGCCACAGCAATAGGTGGAAATTACAGCTTTTTTGCTGTTTCCGTTCTCTTTGGTTTTGCAAATAAATAAAAAAAATCATTTGTTATTCAGAGAACTAATTTAAAGGAAGAAATTTGCTAATAGGCATACATGATAAGGATGTACAACTTTACTGCAGACACAAGTCTATATGGTAGAGTCTGAACAAACGTTATTTTGAAACCTAGTTGAATCCTTTT
This sequence comes from Pelodiscus sinensis, assembly GCF_049634645.1. Lineage (NCBI taxonomy): Eukaryota > Metazoa > Chordata > Testudines > Trionychidae > Pelodiscus > Pelodiscus sinensis. The sequence continues at coordinate 231,692,299 of NC_134712.1, read as the reverse complement.
GACTGGTTGTTGAAAGCCTTTAGAAATCTTGGTGGTTGTTGTGACTAATTGCAGACCTTTGTTGTCCTGAATGGCACTGTCCTTCAGAGAACAGCAGTACGTGGGACAAGGTTGCATTTGTAAATGGTTGCTGTCCCAGTTTCAGACTGCTTGCTAGATACGCAAAAAATTTTTTTTTTAAATAAAAACAAACCAGTTTTTAAGAATAAATCATGAGTAAAAATGCTTCTGAAGAGTGCGAACCTGAGAAAATCGTTAAGGTCTGTTTTGATATCCACTTAGGAAGTGGCCTCTCTATAGAAATGCCCAACATTTTCTGGCCAACATAGTGTTGGCATCACATAACATGCAGATAATGTCATGAATAGAGCATCCGCTCACATCATCATACATTGCATATATCTGTCATTAATCATTGGCGAGGTTAGTGGGTGAACAAGCAGCAGTGATGGTGGTGATGTTCCAATGTGTGAGAATCTTGACACCAGGATATATTTGGAGAGGGGAGTGAAGATTTCCTTGACAAGCCCAAAACAGTACTCATCAGACTGATGTGGCTGCCGTTGTGCCAGCCACTTGGAATGTCTGATGACTCTCAGAGAAGATTTTTACCAGTAGCCTAATTACTGAAAAAGCTCAAGACTTTCAGCACAGGAAGGCTGAGGTTTAGATAGACTTTATTGCTTTACAATCTTCCTTTGATTCTGTTGACACTTGATCCATTTGGCTGGGCCTGCAAACCGCTGGTGTGCCCGGCAAGCTCTTCTAGTTTTTAGTAGAAATGCACTGCAAAAGTGAGAGCTGAGTCTGCTTAGGTATTGGGATGGCCAACTGGTTTCCGTACAGTGGTAGTGTCTAAGGGGCATGGTTTCCCCATATCTGTTCAACACTGTATTTGACTGAATCATGAAAGCCATCATTAGCCACATACTTGTGGGAGAGGGGGACTGGTATTGCATGATTTCTGCATTGCAGACCTAGAAAATGCGGATCATGGTATATTTGCACCCCAAGATCTAACTTTACCAGTGGTCTTAGTATATTTATGAAAGAAGCAAGTGAGTTTGGTCTGCAAATAGAGATGTGAAAGATTAACCTGTTAACCAGTAAGCATCACCCTTAATGAGTGAGGTTTACCAGTTCCAGTTGATCAGTGTGGGACTCCTCACCTGCTGTGGGTAGGGGGCTGGTCCAGGCTCAGGGGCCTGCTACGAAGAGAGGTGCTAGAGCAGCCCCTTTCCATGGTAGGGGCCACTCCAGCCGGCCTCCACCCCCCCCACCCTCTTGAATTGGTTAAGCATCATGTTAAACTGGTTAACCAATTAAATGGGATTTTACATCCCGGTCTTCATGTCAGTTGGAAGGTGACCAAACTGATGAAAGTGGCTGATGTTACTCTATCCCTCCTCATCATAATCTATGGAGAAAAGTTGAATTCATCAGCTCATTTGAACATCTTGGCTCCTTCGTCATAAGTAGGGAGGTGTTACCAGCTGACATGAAACATCAAATTAGCAAGGATAGGGTTCTAGCACATTCTTTGGATGCCTCCATCATGTCAACACCATTTATCAACTTGGGCTAAGATACCTATCTAGCAGTAGATGCTTCTGTCCTTCTGAAACATTGGCCAGCCCAGAGATAGCGATAGCTTAAACTTTCAACATGAAACAATGTTGGCATACAGTATTGAAAGTGGTCTCATCATGTTACCAATGAGGATGCCGGGAATTGGGCCAACCAGTCTCCAATGTTTTCCCAAATGACCCATCCCCCAGCTTCATGCATTCAATCCCATAAAAATTGGATGAAGAAAACCTTGCAGATGGCTTTGCACATACTGAAGGGGTGCCATGACTTCTAACTTGACCTGCCTCAGCCTTCATATAGAGAAGGCTGCAATATCAAGAGGAGACTGAGGGGTATGAATGAGGGGATGGCATCAGTTGTTTTGTCTTCAAGTGAATGGAATGGCCTGGAGACTTTTGGGAAGATATAAGTAGCAGTCTGTTCTGTTCTTGGGGCATTTTCCCCTCCTGTTTTGCCCTGTCACAATCATGATGGGTGACTGTGTGGGCAAGTCAATTTTAGAAAATGTTTTTTAGTGTAACACAAGAAGGCAAACTAGTAGAGTGAATGTGGAGTAGCAAGCTTAGATTCTGTATACTGAATCTTTGAAGGTAAGATGGAAGGTTTCCTGCCTGTTTGCTAGGTCTGAGTTGGACTATAAAGTGATTGAGAACAGAGGAGCATACAGAGGGAGTGTCTTTTCACTTCATTCATGCTCAGATTCTTGTTCTTTATTGTTTTTTGTTCATTTAAATGGTCACCTAGGGTGAAAATACATGTTGGCTGTTTTTGTAAGAAAAACATAGTTTTCGTGGGTCTTGTTTACTAATGCCACCATATGAATATCCAAAAAACGAGAGGACACTTGGTTTGGTAGATGGCAACAGCCTTAGGGGAAAAAACATATACATGAATGCCAGTTCTTGTACTGTAGCAAACCCAGGATTGCCAGTTAACTGCATTATTTGTTAATATTCTTGAAGCTCAGGCCCTAGTAACATGAATCTCAGCTTTTATTAAAGGTAACAAGAAAGTGTTATTGCGGAGAAAAGCAAACGTCTTTCTTTCTTCCCAGGTTGGGGTGTATTCCCCACACTGGCCCTGCAAGAGCTGAATTGAGGTATATGGGCCTAGACAGTCAATTAGGCTGCGGACAGGGAAGCTGGAGGAAGCTAACTAGAAGGAAGCTCATATGGGAGGGAATGGGGAGGGGTGTGTGTGGAATGAGAGGCTATACAGTTAGGAGGCAGCAATAATGAGGGGAAGCTCCATGGAGGATGCCTGCAGTCTTACTTCCTAAGGTCAGGGAGAAGGAAGGGGGGAAGGAGTCCAGGGGTGAGAGCAGCCAGGCTGGTGCTGATGTACAACTGTTCACTACGGGGCCCTCGCCTGGAACCCAGAGTAGAGGCTGGGCCAAGGTACCCCTACAAGCCACTGTGGGAGTGTCTCCATGGCATAGTGGGCAGGAAGACTGCCCCAGTCGCTGTTGGAGTGACACTGGGAGGGCAGCAATTGGGGGACTGCTCAGAGGCGGAGCAATTTTTACAGTGGAGATGCTGAGAGCCAATGAACCAAACTGTAACCTCTATATAATGGAAACCACTTCAAAGCCCCCACACTCACAGTTCTAGCACCTGTAGGACTGCCTGGCGCTTTGTGGCAAGTTCCTTTTAAAGAATACCCCAGAAGGGGAAACTACTGAGTGATATGGCCTGTTTGCTGAGTCAGAAAGAGGTGGCAGCAAGAGCTTTTGGAGCAAGAGAGGGGCTGAAGACTGAGAGTGTGAGACAAAGAAACAGAGTGCCAACGGCAAGAAGGGTGTCTAGCTCACAGAGCTAATCTCCAGTTGGAGGCACTGTCCAGTTGTTAGGAGGGCACTGTGATAACCTCTAACAGGCCCTGGATTTCACCCTAGGTTTCTAGCCCTATAAATTGTAAATAAAAGTTGGAAAATAAGACCCAAGGGCACCCTAAAGTCTTTAAAGCTAGAAGGTAAATAAAAAGAAAATAATTTTCCTTTATTTTTGGAGCTGAGATTTATGTTAGGGACTGGCCTATGGATGTAAGTGGCTAGACAAGTAATCAGCTCCCCAATAAGCCTGGGTTTATCAAGTGATTGAGTCACAACTTAACTACTCTCTCTCCCCCCACTTGCTGCTCTTATACAGAAGCAGCGAGGGAAGGAGGGAGAGCAGGAGCCAATTGCCCCCATCACCCTCTCGTGAGGAGGAGGCCAAGGGAGGCAGAGGGGCAGCAGTCTGGGACCTGGTGCGAGCCGGGACTGCTGACTCCTGGCTCACTCTGAGTCCTGGACCTACCCCGCTGAGGCTCTGCAGTTTAAATGTAGTAGGAGCTGGGCTGCCTGCATGCCCAGCTCCTACTACGTTTAAATTTCAGAGTTGCAGTGGAGCCCCTTATCGACAAATCATGTACTTGATACAAATTGTATCGAGTACATGATGAGTCAGTTACCCACTTCTTAACATCCTTAGACTGGTTCTGAAACCCAGCAAAACAGATGGATACTTTTTACTTCCCCAATGTCAGAGGGGTGCAGCCTGAACTAATTTTGACCTTTTGGCAAGGTAAGAGTGTAAGCCCCTTAGCAGGAATAGTTTGGCCTGCCCTAATGCCTGGTGAGGCTTCTCTCTCTGATTGTTTTACATTACCTTCAAGCAGTTAGACTTGTGCCAGAGCTGTAGGGGAAAGAACCATCTCCTGTTCTCTTCTGCCCAGAACTTCTCCTGCTTCTTATTTGCCACAATTGAAACCTGTTACCTGCTGATTTGCTGCCAGCTTGATGCTCTTGGAAGCACACCAGTTTGTGAAATTAAAAACAAAACATCAAAAATGCCATTCATGTCAGAACATAGCAAGGAGCAATTGCTGTAGAGCTGGAAATGGGCACTTTGAGATGATCTCATCCCTGTCTCTGTGAGGGAGAAAATAATTTACACCCACATGCATTTCCAGGCTATTGCTCTGAACAATGTGTATGAGGGGACAGGTGCTGAGTTCACATGACTCTTATTAAGGTTACAAATGCAAACTGTTATAATACTTTATTCTTACGTAACAGTCTCTGTGTTCCAACTTTCTAATGAGTCTAAAGTAATTTCAAAGCAAAACAAAAATTAATCAGTTAATCCCCAAAACACTGATCCAGATTTAAAGATTGCTCCTATTTTACACATGAGAAACTGGTAAGTTCACACATACAAATCACTTCAGTGACAACACTGGGACTTAGTTACTGGTGGGATTAGAATTCAAGTGCTCCTTGTGTCATGCTCAGTCTGCTTAACCCAGGTACCTTGAAAGAGAAAACAATGGGCCTCTATTAAGTAGAATATAGTTTAGAGATAAATTACAGAAAGAAGAGGGACAAATGACCAGTTCCTCATCTATTGGTTCATTTTTTCCTTAAATAATCTATTGCCTCCTTTCTGGATTTCAGAAGAGAAATATTGCAGTCCCAGCTAGGGATGTTAAATATCAATAATTGAAGAGTCGATTAACCTCATGAATTCTTATCGGTTACTCTATTATTCTGTAGTCCCCAGATGAGACTGGCTGCCAGTGCGCTTTGGCCCCACTCCCAAGGAGTCCCCTCTCTCTCTGCACTGCTGCCTCTATAGGGCGGGGTGCCAGACGGGAGCTGGTCCACTAGTGGAGCCAATTTAAAAACCAGCTCCCCATGCGGACCAGCTGCCTGTTGCTCCTTGCTGCTGTCTCGGATTGAGAGGCGGCAACACAGGGTGGCAGCAGCCCCTGTCAGGAGAGGGTGGGCCATCTGACCTCCTGGGCCCAGCGTGAGTCAGAACTGAGCAGGGCTGCCTAGCTCCTAATACACTTGAAAAGCAGAATTGCAGCAGGGGTAGGTCCTAGACTGAGCTGGGCTGCTGGCTGGACTTCTAAAAATTTACTGACGGGAGGAGGGGGTAAGGAATGCATGTAGTCTATAGCATTAACCTATAAGCTTTTGCTCATCAGTTAATTGACTGCACTATTTCCTCCCTAGTCCTATCTGTTAAGTGGAATTTTCCCTGGAAATCTGGAATGTGGCTAGAGGCCTTTGAGTTAGGACAGTGTTTCTAAACCAGTGGAGTACCCTTAGGGGTAGTTGAGAGAAGTCTGGGGGGTATGTTAACAACTGAAATTTGGATAAGAAACTGAATTTTTGTTTTAAGTTTTACAGCGCTTTATTATTTTTGTACTTTTTACACCCAAACTTTTGCATGCTACCCCATCCACAGACTCTGATTCCCGTGAGTGATCCTGAGCTGGAGCACTCATGGGGAAAACTCCGGGCCCACGCTCAGCAACTTGTCCCAGAGTTTCTGGAGCACTAAAAATAGATGATTTGTAGCATTCAGACACAAGGAGGGAACAGGCGGCACAGAGAGTGGGAGCTGTTTGGGGAAAGAGGCAGCAACTGTCCTAGAGGGTTGCACTTCTGAACCCCAGGTGTGGGGCTCTGCAGCTACTCTGAGTCTTGCCCTGAGCGTCCACCCTGACCCATCCTCTCTTGGCAGCCAGAATCAGTAGAGGGGCTGCCATTAACCTAACAGGGACGGGAATGAGGCAGGGAGAACGCACATAGGAGGAGGCAGGGTGCTGTGGAGCCCCACAGTTGGGAGTGCAGCTCAGCAGCTGCAGAGCATGGTGAGTTCCTGCAGGGCTGTGCTGCTGGTGCAGAGGGGCTGGCATCAACCTTCCGTTGTCTAACAAATTAGCTGGTCTGCACCTGGTTAGGTCCTGAAGATGCTGGACTAGGGAAAGTAAAAAATGTACAGGGCATACCACTCACTTCTGACTCCTATTACATCCGTTCTCCCTGGGGAGAGAATTAAGAATGTCAGTGTTGCAAGTTTGAAATCTGTGCACTATTTGTGCATTATGAAGGAGCTATGCAAGTTGTATTATGATTATGTAGAAATGTCATCAGTCTGTCAGTTTCACTAACATTAAATTCATTATTAGGGAAAAAAGATGAGTGTAGAGCAGAAAAATCAAATTCAGTGATGCCATCTGTAGTTGAAGATGATGGCTAGAGAAACATTTCTTCCTTCAAACTTGAACTGTGAAGTTGTTAGGTATTGCTGGAGTGTCCGTTTTTGAGAGAGGAGAATAATTTATCATTCAAAATTCCAATAGTCATCAGCCACATACTTGGATGTGACTCCTGTGAGCAGCGCCTGGGTATCGGATGATTGAATTGAGCCTTATATAATAATAATTTAATGATATATTTACATTTCTAGTTTGCTCTATTTGCCTTTAAAACTGTTATCAGTTAGGAATTTCTAATCCTAGAACAAATCCATATTTATTTGTGCATTACAGAAAACAGCATTTTTTAAAAAATGTATTAGTACAGAACATAGTTTATAAATTGCTTTTATAAAACTATATATGAGGCTAAGGATTTTGGGAATTTTGCTTTGATAAAGCAGTTTTTCTTTATTTTAGTTAATATTTCTGTTTATATTAAAATACCTGCTAATACAAAATGATAGTATAACAGTCTATGTATTATTTGTTTAGAAGTCTAAACAAAGACATGGCTGGATGGCCTGCTACATTCCATATCCTAATGACATAAAAAAAACCTAACAAAGGGTACTTCAAGTGGGTACTAAGTATTCTTATCACTCAGCTTCATTTGGCATGGATATTATAATTAAGAATTTCTACCCCCCCTTTTTAAATTCTTTTTCCTTCTCTTCTGCCCTCCCAGTCCCCTCTCTGTGCTATTTACTTGAAAAGTGGACCCCTTGAACCCCATTCATATGAAGAAGTGGGTTGTGCCTATGAAAGAAAGCTCATGATACCAGCTACATATTTTTGTTAGTCTCTAAAGTGCTGCAAGACTATTTGTTGTTTTCTTAAGTTTTTCCGGTCTACTTATTAATGGATTTTAACCTTTGTAGAAAATAATTATAATTGAGTCTAAATGTATGTGTTTAATTTTGCATTTTATCTGTTATCCTCTAGATGGAGTAGCTTGTTTGAGCTTAGATATGTATAATAAGGATTGACAGAGTAGTAAAATACAGCAATAAGCTGTTTCATAGCTTTAGTTGCATGAAGGTTAAAATAGAATAAAAATTAATAAAGATGAGAAGTGTCATCTTGAAACTTTCATTCAAGATACAAATGCATGTTTGTTTAAGTTGCACTGTCATTAATACAAAGTTTGTATCAAATTATATCCCATTTTTCACATAGCAGAAATGTTGAAAAGAAAAGAGCATATGTTTGTAATTCTATTACATAAATAAAAAAGTAGCTTGAAAGAGGAGAGAGAAGCTGCATTACAGCACATGCACAGAAGACGTTGGGAAGGGAAGGCTTCAAATGTTTTACAAATCTATTTAGTTATATTCTTAAGAAATAAAATGTCAGATAAATGCAGAAAATCTTGGTGGTTTTTAAACATTAAGGAGATATTACACTGTGTGCTGACATCGCATGCTATAAAAGTGTGGGAGAAGAAGATTGAAAAGCATCTGCAAGGAACATTGCATTAAACTTTGGAAGGATCTGTGTGGATTTATGATGTACAGGAGTACATTTTAATGCCATTTTGCAGTATGAATCTCTGAGCATTTCAGAGAAAAGATAGAACAGTTGGGCATGATCTTTGTAGTCTTGGAGAAGGCATATGACTGTGTACGAAGTGAGTTGATTTGGAGGAGTTTGCAGCAGAGCAATATACTGGAAGGCTATATCTGTTTTGTCTAGAATATGTATGGTAGAGTGACTACAGCAGTTAGAACAAACCTGACTCTTGCAGAGACTTGCTGGTAAATGTGGGCCTGCACCATGGGTCAGCAATGAACCCTTGTTTTGCTTGCAGTTATCTTGGATGTGATAAGAAAGAACAGACAAAGGGAACTCCCTTGGGAATAAACCATTTTGTTAGTCTTTAAAGTGCTACATTGTCCTGCATTTTGCTTCAGCTACCCCAGACTAACAAGGCTACATTTCTATCCCTTGGAATGGGCTGTTTGCTGGTAACTTAGTGATAAGTGTGGGATGTTGTGAGAATGTGCAAGCCAACTCTTGTAATTGGCAATGCAGGTTTGAGCAGGCAGGACTTAAGAGGGAACATTGGTAAGGCTGGGGCTTTGAGTAATTGGGAAGGAGGAAACATCAAAGGCTCGTAAGTAAAGTAAGTTGTCATGGGGTAAGAGGGAAGGTCTTTTCATGGATTGATAACTGGTTAAGAGACAGGAAACAAAGGGTAGGAATATGTGGTAAGTTTTGAGAATGGAGAGCGGTTACTAGTACTGTCCCCCAAGGGTCTGTGCTAGTACCAGTCCTATTGAATCAATTTATAAAGGATCTAGAAAAAGGGGTAAACAGTAAGGTGGCAAAATTTGCAGATGATACTAAACTGCTCAAGATAATTAAGACCAAAGCAGACTGTAAAGAGCTTCAAGCAGAACTCACCAAACTAAGTGATTGGGCAACAAAATGGCAAATGAAATTTAATGTTAATAAATGCAAAGTATTGCACATTGGAAAAAAAATCCCAACTATACATATAATATGATGGGGACTAATTTAGCTATAGCTACTCAAGAAAGAGATCTTGGAGTCCTTGTGGATAGTTCACTGAAAACATCCACTCAGTGTGTAGCGGCAGTCAAAAGAGCAAACAGAATAATTAAAAAAGGGATAGAGAATGAGACAGAGAATATCTTATTGCCTCTATATAAAACCATGGTACACCCACATCTTGAATACTGCATACAGATGTGGTCACTTCATATATATATATATATATACATATATATATACACACACACACACACTATGCATTGGAGAAGGTTCAGAAAAGGGCAACAAAAGATTAGGGGTTTGGAGTGGGCCCCATATGAAAGAGAGATTAAAAAGACTTGAACTTTTCAGCTTAGAAAAGAGGAGACTAAGAGGGGGATATGATAGAGGTCTATAAAATCATGACCGGTGTGGAAAAAGTAAATAAAAAAAATTATTTACTTGTACCCATAACATAAGAACTACTGGTCACCAAATGAAATTAGGTAGTAGGTTTAAAATAAACAAAGGGAAGTCATTTTTTACACAATGCATGGTCGGCCTGTGGAACTCCTTGACCCAAAGGAGGTTGTGAAGAGCAGGACTTTAATAGGGTTCAAGACAGAATTAGATAAATTCATGGATGTTAGGTCCATCAATGGCTGTTAGCCAGGATGGGTAGGACTGGGAATGGGTGACAGGAGAAGGATTGCTTGATTCCCTGGTCTGTTCACTCCCTCTGGGGCATCTGGCATTGGCACTGTTGAAAGACAGGATACGGGGCTAGATGGACCTTTGGTTTGACCCAATATGGCAGTTCTTATATTCTTATGTTCATGGGAATGGGAAATGGTCAGTGATTAAATGCACAGTGATAGGAATGGAATGGTGAGGGGTCTAAGGCTCAGTTGAAGATAAGTTGAACAGGACTAGGCTGTGCTGGTATGGACACGACCAGAGTAGATGAGTTACTGGGATAGCCCTTGAAGTGGATGAAAGATGACCAAGAGGGATATAAGATACTAAGTGTTGAGTTCCATTCACTTTCAGTAGGAGACCTAGGCTCCTGATATCCAAGTCACTTAATTGCTTTTTAAAATGTTGCCTTGTGAATAACTTGTCTGTTACTATCAAAAGTAGCAAAGATTGCAGGAGGATGTTTACAGTGTGCAAAAACGGAGTTTGGAGTAACCCGATTCCCTGAATGTTATAGCATGCTCAGTTGAGTGGGAAAGTATGAAAGCAGATCTTGCCTTTGAGCTTAACAGGGAGGCAGAAGAGATTTCCATCATCAGGAGTGTGATGTTAGTTTTGTGATTGAGACTGTAATCATTCATGTGGGGCACTACAGGGAGAGAGATGTGACTATGGGGTTGGAGTTGGAGATCTTGGGGCTTTATTATTGGATATGAATCCTGCGAAATAAAATATATCAAAAAAGGTGTGACAATATATTTTACACTTTAAAGTTGATTACATGGCAGATTATTAGTTACATATCACATTGTAATGGAAGCAGAATACGTGTTAAATTAATGTTCCACTATCACTCAAGCCCACTTTGTTGTTCACCAATCATATGTGCATTTGGTGTGTGAGGTTTTTTTTCCTTGAGTCTGGTCCAAACTAAAATAATATTCCGTTGTTGAAGTTTACTGTTTAATCCCCTCTGGTGCTGGAATGTGCATGTGTTCCAGGATCAGATTCCTTTGTCCACTCAAATAAATGAAATGTCAGGATTTAGTAAGTACTGTGTATCTAACAGTATTGGACAGGTGCATTTGTTTAAAATACCTGGTCTTCCATTTGGCAGTGATGCTGTTTACAACATTAGCACCTAAATTGTCACAAGTAATGTCACTAATATTACTTGGAGAGTGTGCACACACTTGTGAGCTATTAATTGTATTGGCACAGGCCTGATAGGATGACAGGCCACTCTGTAGGCTTCTATATGGCTAGGTACTTCAGTTGAAGCTATTTTCAAGAATATAATATCTAGATTTTAATTACTCTACCCATAAATATAGGAATCAGGATTATTCTATTTAAGTAGTTGCTGATTTCAGGATATCTTCCATCAGTAATTAAAATAGGAGGTGTTAAAGTAAGAGAAGTCAAATACAGCACACAACTAATGTGTATTAAATAGGGACTCCCAGTCTATTTCATTCTTAAGTCTATCAAAACATGAAAATTGCTAGGTTGCACTGATGAACAGTCAAAGAAGTAACAGTTAAAATTGCAATTTGGTCAAACTGTCCTCCTCTAATCCCTTTTGCATGATGTTATTTAACTTGATGTTTTTTCACATGAAACATTTTTTTCTACTGTCTGTGCACATGTTACATCTCATAACTTTTCCTTCTTGCATGTTTGTATTAATTTCACTCTTAGCACAAATGTTTATTTTTGGTATGAGCTCTGTATAGACGCACAGCCTTGCCTGTATGGAGCTTATTATGTGACTTTCTTCTATAAGTTCTTGTCTGATCAAGATGTATGTTTTATATTGAAGCACTTTGAGAACTGTGGCTTGAAAGCGGGACACTCTTATTATTTCAGTGAAGTACTCAGCAATAATAGGCGACACGTGGGGTTTCCAGAAGCGGCTCTGGATGTCTGATGTGCTGTCTAGTGGATGATGGTTATTTTAAGTTGTTTTCTTTATGCTAATGCACAGAGACCTCAATCAGAATATTGGTACTGCAAGCAAACCTCTGATGAAAACACTTTGAGAGTGAAACCAAAGAAAAGATTTGTGTGTACCTCTTGTAAAGTATTAGTACTGAGTGTAATGCAGTCCTGTGTATTAGTTCATGGTACATAAAATGTTAGCTTAGGTGATGGAAATCCTCCTTTCCAGAGTCTAGTGCATCCATCCAACTGTAGCAAAAGGTACTTTGATTAATGCTTCCTGGCCTCTCACTGTAGATTTGCTCTGTAGATTTCCCTTGGTAGAGGAATGGTTGATCTAATTAAGCTAAGCATAAGATTTGTGACAAGAACATGAAATGTTAACAAAACCAAACCCCTGAGACTGTCCTGGGTCAGTTGATTGGGAAGAGTTTTGTTCTAATAATCAAAAACAAAATGCACTTGCCACTGAATGTGTAACTTACGCATTTAGGAGTGCGAAGAATAGCACCTACGTACTAATCATATCTTAAAAAAACAAACCCCAAAACTGTCTCTTGGGTGAGTGTTTCCTTCTAAGATTTTCTTTTGAATGAGCACCTGTTGTGTCCTCACTTACTTTTACTCAGTGACAACTGAATAATCAATTGAGAGATTTTTGTGATAAGCACCGAATTCATTATGGTTAGTGCCCTACCAAATTCACAGTGCATTTTTCATAGTTACAGCTATAGGACTTTAAAAATAATACATTCCATCATTTCAGATATGTAAATCTGAAATTTCATGGTATTGTTGCCATGGAGGTCCTGATGGGGTCACAAGGCTGTTGTGGGGATGGGGCTGTGTGTTGCCTTATGGCCCCCCTTACTTCTGGGCTCCTGCCCTCAGAGCTGGGCATTTGTTGGCTGGGCGCCTAGCTCTGAAGGCAGTATCACCACCAGTGGCAGCAGAGAAGCAAGGGTGGCAATAAGTTACCATGCCACTCTCACTTCTGCACTGCTGCTAGTGGCAGCAGTGCCTTCACAGCTGGTCTCCCCTACAGCAGCCAGACTCCTGGCAAGTTGGGGGTGAGTGCCAAAATGTTCTCTACTGTGTGCACAAGGAATTTTAATCCCACTCACCTCCTCAGCAGAGCCATCCAGCAGCACTCCCCTTCTTTGGCAATGGACGATAAGCTAGTAGTGGTGGGTTTGGTGGGAGAGTGGGGGGGGAGGTGTTAAGGCTGTGTGGTGGCTGCTCAGCTGCCTCCCAAGAGCAGCTGGGAAGCCACCAAGTGGCCAGGGCCCCAGCTTCAGCCCTTCCGCAGGGCTGGAGTGGCGGCCAGGGTGGGCTGCATGGCAGCTGTTGGAGCTGGAGGCAGCCCTGCAGTGCGGCTGCTCCTGGGGCAGGTCCCTGTTTTTCCCCCTCACCACACTCCTCTTTGAGCCCCCTGCCGGCTCTCCCTTTTCTGCCTCCCCACGTATCACTGCCCCACCTCCAGCATCCCAATCCCTGCATACCCTGGGAATTTGGCAGCAGCTTCGCTCTGTTCTGGGCGGGGGGGGGGGGGCTCGCAGCCAGCCCCACAGGGAGCAGCCTGAGGCAGCCTCTGTCCTGCACACAGGCTGCCCCAGGAGCAACACTCCTCAGGGGGTGGGTCCTCCCCACAAGGTGGGGGCGTGCTGCACAGGAGCAGGACTTGGTGTCTCAGCAAGGAGAAGCCAGCTAGGGTCTGCGCCACTGGTGAGTGCCACAGTGGCACACACACAAACAAGTGCACGTGATCTCAATATTGGTGCACAAGACAAAACTCACTCTGCTCATGGATGGAAAATGCTAGAGGGAACTCTGTTGGGGTTCCTGTCTGTTATTGGGCAAGTGTACTTGCTAGGCTGTGCTCTGCTTCCCTGTGGCTCCTGCTGCTACAGATAGCCTGGAGGGCCTGACCACTGCTCCCACTCTGTGCCAGGCCTCACCCAGCGATATCCAAAGCCACATCTTCAGGGAAGGGGCCCTGTGTGGGGAGAGGGTGGGCTGGCGGTGGAAAGGTTCCGGGCTTGGGAACTGCTAATGAACAGGTCCATCTCTGACCTGATGGGAATCCTGGAATGAACTGTGCAGTCGCTCAGCCAGGGATGACTTGTGGGTTGAGAGTTTGAGACCCATGCCCTGCCCAAGTTATTGTCTTATAACTTGGTGAAAAGAGAAAATGCTAAGTTTTCCAAAGCTACAAACAGTGGTGTTTTGACAATGTTTGGGAGCACATATCAATGAGATGAAGTGAGCAAAATAATTCTTGTCTTTCAAGAATTTTTCATTACTTTACTCCTATATTTGTGTACAGCATCTAAACAAGAACACACTTTGTGTAATCAAAAACTACTGCTTGTTGTGTTTCACAAGTTGTGCTTTCTACAAAGCTTTCAAAGATTTGGGAGTTACTTTTAGTTGCTTGAAGGTCAGAGGGGAAATAATCTAATTCTACACAAATGAATTATAAAAATTGAACCCACTCCCAGCCACGGTAATTACACTTTTAATAAAATATTGTTTCTTTGCAAAATGTTTACACCAAGCATATGCATGTACCAGATTAGTACTTTTATGTAGCTTCTGTTTTCAAATCTGAGTTTGTTTAAAAAGGCCATAATACAGGTAGCAGTTTAGCACAATAGGGAGTTGCTCAGGTTGTTTCATGTGTTCTCCCACAGAATTTGCGTTTTTTTCATAATGTAAATTCTCTCTCAATTCCCAGCATGTACATAATTAATGGAAGAAACCACCCAAGAAAGAACTTCAGCCCTGAATAGGTCACCATTACCAGATGTTTAATTATTGTCGTTAGGAAGCATTTGGAAATACCTGGTGCGCACTTTAAAAACATAACAGTAATAGAATCCCCTTGAATTTTGATGGATTGGTTCCATTGTATTAAATGATGATTAAAATGATTAGGTGCACAGTGCTGAAGCATTAATCTTCTGAACATCTTTATCAAGAAGAGGTAATAATTATGCTGCAGTTGATATGTGATGCACGTCATACTCCTTTTCATGCATTATCTGATTTTTCTGCAACTGTGCCAGGTTTTAATTAATGTACTTGAGCAGTATGAAAACTGGTGCATCTATAATTATATCTTCAGTAGCAATACTGTTAACCTTTCAAGACAATATATTTATCACATAGAAAGTGCCTAAAATTAGGGTCAGCTATCTTCATCATCAAATAAATATTGGAATTCTTTCTCTGAAAGAAAATAATTCAACAAGAGAAGCAGCAGGACTTAGGCTTGGTCAACACTGCAGAGTTAGGTCAATGGAAGGCAGCTTATGGTGACCTAATAATATCAGTGTACACACTACAGCTTCACTCCCGCTGATGGAAGTGCCCTACAACTCTGATATCACTCCTCCTCCATGAAAGGTTTAGGGATTCTATCTGGGTAGTCACAGCGTTACTTACATTGCCAGCTAACTGTCATTTTTGTGAATTTCATGACTCCAGCATGGAGCTGTGAAATCCCCACAAAGCTTGGGACTGGTAGTGGGCTTCAGTGAGTGGATGCCTCCTATCCTGTATCCTGGCTCCCCTCTGGGCTGCTGCTTGTGCATTCTGCTCCTTGTAGGGAACCCTGCTGGTGCTGGGTTCCCTGCTCCCAGCCTGGGCTGCTGCATAGGCTCCTTCCCATGTCCGATTCCCTGCTCAGGGAGCCAAGAACACTGCGTGGCTGCTCCCAACAGGGAGGTGAGAAGTCTGGGTGGTTGTCGCCTGCTTTCTGCAGGAAGGCAAGAAGCTGAAAGCTCAGTGGGGCAGTTGGGTTCCTGGCAGGGAGCTGTGGAGAGCTGCGAGTCTGGCTCTTAGCCCCCTATACTGCCTCTCAGCTCCCAACATTAGCTCTTTTCAGTTGGTAGAAGCGTGTCAGATGTTCCCCATTGACAGAAGGAAGTTAGTGTGAACATTAGCCACCAAGTAATTACAGAGGTGGCCGTAAGTTGATCGAACATAGGGTGATTTAAGTTTGTAGTGTAGACATGCCCTGAAAACCTCCCATGGTAATTAATCATTTATATTTGTGAACTTTGCTCCCGGGATGTTGGATATCATGTAACTGAATAGTCATGTAACTGCATGAATTCTTAGCAGTTACACAACTATTCAATAGTCTCTGGGGGTAGGGCCAGCAGCCAGTGAGCTCCAGGACCTACTGCTAGGGAGCCCCTTGCCCCGCTCCTCATACCCTAAATTTTGTTAGGTTTCTCCTGGCTGCTGTCTGTGGAGTGACAATGTACAGCAGAAATGAGCGTACAGTAGACTTCCAATAATCTGGAACCTATGGGACCTAGGTGGTGCCGGATTATCAGATATGACGGACTATCAGGAGGTACTATAAGATGGTTATATTTATACTGTAAACATTATATACTATATATAAAGTGTTCTTAATCCTTTTTATTGTACATACTGTATACAGTATACTGTAATGTTTTAGGGTTTTTAATCCTTTTTTACCCTTTTTGCTCAGTTCAGCTGCTGCCGCTGTTACCTTGTGACTCATTTTTTGCCGAAACTCACTCACTAGGCTCTTGCCATTTTGATGCCGGACTATCAGGATTGCCGGACTATTGGATGCCGGACTATTGGAGTTTTACTGTAGTATGAAAATATTTTTCCTATTTTTTCCCCCATCACAGATGTGTTGAAAATTACATCTTTGTATGCTGGTTCAGTTGTATTCAGTTAAGTATGGGGTCTCAACTGACTCATAAGTAGTGCCTTATTCATATTATCTTCATGTCATCACATTCTTCAGAGTACTAATCAGAACATGGAGCCACTAGCGACCTCTTGTGTTCAGTCTCTTGAACTACACTGCTTTTGCTTTTTAAGACAATTAAGTGGACAGTAGCTTATTATACGAGTTTAAAAAAAAAAGTTTGGTTCTGAAGGATTAGGGTTCAGTAAAAGTATTTTACTGCTATGCTCAGACAGGTATCAGCATTTCTGTTATAACTCCCTTATTTTCAATGGTATATAGCATTCCCTTTTAATCTGTCTTGATGAAATAAGTAGAATGCTACATGCTAGAACCTGACTTTTTGTATTGTACAAAAACTGGAATGCTGTAATTTTTCTGTTTTAAGAATAGATAGGACACACAGTAATATGAATGAAGGTGGTGAAATTATGAATATTGACTCTATGTACGATTATCGAAGTGGCATTTGAAGTGTTTGAGAGAGAGGGTGTGTGTGAGAGAGCACTGTTGTAGTTATCGAGGATGAAATTGTTATTAGAGGCGCCTGGAGACCCCAATTTGGGGTGCACGTGCTTTGCATTGTACAGACATTCCCCAAAACACAGTACCTGCTGCACAAAGCTTTAACAGGTATAACTTTATAGTATCAAGACGTTTTTGAGAACAGAAAAATACATTTGACTTAAATAGTAATCACTTCCCTCTAGTGATTTTTCTTTAAATACATCACACACTGTCCGGGAAACAACAACAAATGACGAGTTAGTCTTTGGATCTTTGTCTGGGCATTTAAAATACATTTCCCTTTGTTATGTAGCCTATGTGTAGAAAAGCCTGTGTTTTAAAAGAGGCTACATGTATGAATTACTCCTGTTCTGGGAGACAGTCACACATTCTACACCAGGGGCAAGCAAATTCTGGCCCATGGGCTGGATCTGGTCTGCAGGGTTAGTCTCTGGAGGGCCCCCACCTCCTTGTTTACCTGCACCTCAACAGGTATTGGAGGATCAAAGGACTGGTTGGCTATGAATTGCTGTTCATGGCCAGTGCAAGTGGTGGGAAGCGGCATCCTGGTCCACAACGCTTCCCACCACTCACATTGGCTATGAATGGTGATTTGCGGCCAACCAGCATTGCGATCCTCTGATACCCGTGGTAGTGCAGGTTAAAATAGTGGAGGCGGCCTGCCAGAGACTAACCCTGTGAGCTGCCTGGTTTTTTTTTTTTGCCTGCTCCTGTTCTGCACTGTGCTGGTTGAATCTCTCTGGTCCAGCAGCCTTGGGGCCTCACCCGTGCCAAACCAGAGAATTTGCTGAACTGGAGATCAATATTATCTAGCAGCATTACCAACGCTTCCTCTGCTTACTAGGATCTTGAAAGACATTTAGGGGCAAATAACAGCATGGAACACTGAGAACCAGGACTCGTGGCTATAAAAAATTGTATGGGATTGTGAGAAACTTAACCATACCCATATTACGTGCACATTCTGCTAACTAAAATAATGCCAGGCCACAGATGGTGCTGGACTAGAGAGGTTTAACCTTTAGTGTTTTTCTTATTGAAGTAAGGTCATTGCCTGACAATTTCTGCTTGCTTGCTTGCTTTCTCTCTCCCTCCTGAACCTCACTCCTCATGAAGTTCTGGCCTTCATGGTTTCAGAGAGCATCTTGAAAATCAGTTCCCTAAATCAGTGTTTCTCAACCTTTTTTTAAATAAAGTACTCCTTTAAAAAATAAAATAAAATTATAAGTACCTCGGTACCTACAGTTTTCAGACACATTTTTTTTCTATCATTGCAACACATTTGTTTAAACAACTTAATCGTAGCTGAACGGGCGATGAAATTTTTGGGTGTAAAAAGTACAAAAAATAATAAAGCGCTGTAAAACTTGAAACAAAAATTCAGTTTTCTCCACATTTCAGTTGTGTTGACATAACCCCCAGACTTCTCTCGAGTACCCATAAGGGTACTCATACCACTGGTTGAGAAACACTGCCCTAAATGATCCAACACTGGCAGGCAAATGAAAAAGCAAAACAATATAACTAATGTATGTTTTTTAAAATTATTATTAAACTAACTTAATGATTTTTGAGACTGACTCATATTTTTTAAATGCTTGGCATTGGCATTACTAACTATTGCTTTTTAAAATGATTTTTCTTTGGCATTTTAAAGCATGGTAGCCATGTTCATCATGTATGAATGCCAGATAGTTAATTCCTATGTTTTTGCTGTTGTCTGCAGCTCTTAAGGTGATACAGCATCACTACTGTTGTCTTGCTACTTAAACTGCCTACCTGACAACATCATCTTTCTGAAAGCAACAAACATACAGATTTCCAAGAATTTTCAAATGCTTTCATATATTTATATAGAAACAATGCATGTTCCTTCATGTGTTAAAATTAAACTCTAACAAAGCCATTACTTCAAGAAATAATTCCTGAACAACATTAATTTGGCCCCTTTGCGACAGATGTTCTGATCTGGTCTTTGCTTCAAGATAACATGCTCTTTTTTCCACAGGACTGTCTAAATGATTTAATGACCAGAATGGATGGAGAAAGTGTCTGAATAAAAGTTGCATAGGAAATTATTGGTCTAGTGTTTCCTAATTTTTGAATGCTTGACTTTGCCACCTAAATAAACAGTTAATTTTTGTATGCAATATATCAGTATGTTGAGATTTGTCTAGAGAAAATATAGCAACTTCTGAGAGAATTCAAGTAAATTGTGCTCATCAACCACCAGAATCACTTCTTCTAAATTTTTTTTACACTTTTATTTCTGGTTAGATATTTTCAGTGAATAGATAGTATCATCAGACAGCAGCATAAGGTTTCTCTTGGACAATTCCTTCCTTTTTCTGACATAATAGAAGGTTAGTACCACTTATTCTTACTAGAACTTGCCTTAAAATGTACATACAAAAATGTCGCTCTTACAGAGAAGTCTGCAAGACAGTTGAACAGTGAAATGCTATATAAAAAGAGAACTTCAACTAAGTAGTTAATTTTTCATGTTTTTTTATTTCATGTATATTTGACAGAATTGTTATTTTCAAAGTTATATAATACTCTTCTTGCAGTATGCTTTATCCTCGGACACATGCCTTTTTTGTCAGCTTTTTTCTCTTCTGCTAGTATGGCAACTACTGAACTCAGATGCCATTCTTTGGAGAAAGTTGTTTCCCAGCAGCATGTAGTCTTGGCCCACACGTCAGACAGTTGTTACTCTGAGGGTGCCAAATGATTCGGTGTTCTCAGTTAGGTTCGTCCGGATACAGTTTGTTCATAACTTGTCTTCGATATTTCTGATGTATACACATCTTGCAATTTATTTGTGAAAAAAATCAGTGCAAATTCCTCATGTGGACAGGCTTTTTTTTTTTTATAAGAGGAAAGAATGGTGCCACGTATTTTCTGTTAAAATTTACAAGCAGCCAAGATCTTCTACTGTGTCCTTTTTGAAGTGCTTTTGGAAGCAAGCAAAAACAGAAGCTATACATTCGAGGTCTGAGTATTTCATACTTTTTTTTTACAAACCTGAAGTCCAGTTGAACCACTTGGTTGATAGAAACTTGACACTTCTAGAAAGTAGGTGACATCTTGAGAAATGAAAGAGTTCTCTATTGACACTATAGACTGGAAAGGAAAATTGTTTTTAAAAAGCTGGTATCTTAGTCTCATTGGAGGAGCATTTTCATTTGCTATCAATAAGTACTCCTATTTCCATCCAACTCTGATCATAAACTCCATGGAACAGAGGTGGGCCACTAGAATTTGTTTTCTCAGACCACAAGCACTGCTTCTTACTCGCCCATAAAACTTTCTACAAGCAAAGAGTAATCAGATATGACTCTGAATACAAACAGTGCGATTTTTTTGAGTGGGTAATTACCATTTTTACATAGTCACTTTTCAAAATATTACTTTACTTTAAGAAATTATCTCTAAATGAAATCTCAATCTGCTATTTATAAAATGCAAATAATCTCTTCAGGCATGAAGAGGTACCTTATGTCAAGATATTTTCATATACAGTAGATTTTAACCAAAACAAACAAACAAAATTATAGAATACTAGACATACTTAAGCAGCATTGCAATTTATACTTATAAAACACAGTGCGAATGTTGGCCAATTAGTGTTCCCAGCAGCCCTCTTAGATAGATTAGTATAATCTCAGTTTTACAGAAAGGGAAACTTGAACATAGAGAGGTTAAGAAATTTGCAGGAGGCTACACAGTATGGTACATGTCAAGAAATAAGAGCTCAGAACACTAGTTTGTTCTTAATATTAAAATATTGATTCATAATTTGAATTCCATATTCAACTAATGTATTTATTGTAACATTACAATCTATTAAGGGATTTAGATTTGTAAACATTTACAGTTTTCAGTATTTTAGAAAGTGGCATGTAGGCATTCTTCATTGCAAATTGTATATGTAATATGTATATAGTGTGTATTTCTATTTTGCTGAATTAAGTTCGAACTAGCGGTTTGCCTGTGTAGCGCCTATCAAAGTTAATTCGAACTAACGTCTGTTAGTTTGAATTAACTTTGTAGTGTAGACATACCCTTGCAATATATTTCAATACTGTAGAATCTTGTTGCATCTACAACACTTGATTACAAAAAAGTTTGTATAAGGAAAATGACTAATATCATGCTAGCTATATTTGGTATGGTAAGTTCTTAAGTTTTTTTTTTTTTTTTAATTTTGGTAGGTAGGGAAAATTAATCTCATTAACTACATTTGTCCTTATTTGATGTTCTGACATTCCTGTCATTTTTGTTCCTTTCGCCTTCAGCTTTTCTCTCTTACCTTCTGTTTCCTTTTTCTCTGCTTATGCTTTTTCTTTCCTTGGATTTTTTAGTTCCCTTCCTCCTATGGATTAGAGATGTAAAATCCCATTTAATCAGTATTGTGGCACAGCGGGCCCCTCCAGCCCTGCTCAGCTGACGGGTAACGAGTAAACATCACCATAGAGGCTGCAATTTGAGGGACGGGGGAGAAGGTGGGAACTGGTGCTCGTGGGGAGCTGTCTTAAAAGCTGGCTCCCCGTTAGCAGTGGGTCTAGTGGGGCTGTCTGCGCCCCCCTCTGCTCTGCTGCCCCACCTCTGTGCTGCTACCTCCGATACAAAGTACATAAACTGTGAGGGTACTAGGCAAATACAACTGTTGGTGCTCTAAGGGTGGGTTGATTTGTTCCTGTGCTTCTGTAGGGAGTGTCCTGAGCAGATGGTGCAGTTTCTTAGTGTACTCCTCAGTGGGATCTGAGGAAAGTGGCCTGTAGAATTCTACTTTCCTCAGATCCCACTAGGGAATACACTAAGAAACGGCACCATCTGCTCAGGACACTCCCTACACAAGCACAGGAACAAATCAGCACACCCTTAGAGCCTCGACCGGGGTTATTCTATCTACTACCCAAGATCCATAAACCTGGAAATCCTGGACACCCTATTATCTCGGGCATTGGCACTCTCACTGCAGGACTGTCTGGATATGTGGACTCCCTACTCAGACCCTACGCCACCAGCACTCCCAGCTATCTCCGTGACACCACTGATTTCCTGCGAAAACTACAATGCATTGGTGATCTTCCAGAAAACACCATCCTAGCCTCCATGGATGTAGAGGCTCTCTACACAAACATCCCACACATAGATGGAATACAAGCTGTCAAGAACACTATCCCTGATGATGCCACAACACAACTGGTGGCTGAGCTCTGTGACCATCCTCACACACAACTATTTCAGATTTGGTGACAATATATACCTCCAAACCAGTGGCACCGCTATGGGCACCCACATGGCCCCACAATATGCTATCATTTTCATAGCTGACCCGGAACAACCCTTCCTTAGCTCTTGTGCACTAATTCCCCTTCTCTACCTATGCTAAATTGATGACATCTTTGTCGTCTGGACCCATGGGAAGGACACTGGAAGAATTCCACCACGATTTCAACAGCTTCCACCCCACCATCAACCTCAGCCTGTCACATAAACACCACCCTATATTAAAAACCTGCCGACTGCTATGCCTACTTTCATGCCTTCAGCTTCCATCCTGGACACACCACATGATCCATTGCCTACAGCCAAGCACTAAAGTACAATCCCATCTGCTCCAACCCCCCCCGACAGAGACCAACACCTACAAGATCGTCACCAAGCATTCTTGAAACTCCGATACCCGCACGAGGAAGTGAGGAAACAGATTAACAGAGCCAGGCATATACCCAAAAGCCTCCTACTACAAGACAAGCCCAAGAAAGAAACCAACAGAACACCACTGGCCATCACCTACAGTCTTCAGCTAAAACCTCTCCAACGCATCATCAGTGATCTATAACCCATCCTGGACAATGATCCTTCACTTTCACAGGCATTGGGAAGCAGGCCAGTCCTCGCCCACAGACAACTCGCCAACCTGAAGCACATTCTCACCAGTAACTATACACTGCAACTCAGGAACCAATCCATGCAACAAACCTCGGTACCAGCTCTGCCCACATCTACATCAGTGACACCATCACAGGACCTAACCACATCAGCCACACCATCACGGGTTCATTCACCTGCACATCTACCAATGTAATATACTCCATCATGTGCCAGCAATGCCCCTCTGCTATATTCATCGGCCAAACTGGACAGTCCCTACATAAAAGAATAAACAGACACAAATCAGATATTAGGAATGGCAATATACAAAAACCTGTAGAACACTTTGATCTCCTTGGACACACAGTAGCAGATTTAAAGGTAGCCATCCTGCAGCAAAAAACCGTGAAGACCGGACTTCAAAGAGAAACTGCTGAGCTACAGTTCATCTGCAAATTTGACACCATCAGCTTATGATTAAACAAAGACTGTGAATGGCTAGCCCACTACAAAAGCAGTTTCTCTTCTCTTGGTGTTCACACCTCCAGATCAGCTGCTAGAAGTGGGCCTCACCCTACCTGATTGAATTAACCTCGTTATCTCTAGCCTTATTGTGGCCTGCATATTTATACTGCCTCTGGAAATTTCCACTACATGCATCTGACGAAGTGGGTCTTTGCCCATGAAAGCTTATAATCCAATAAATCTGTTAGTCTATAAGGTGCCACAGGACTCCTTGTCAAGAATGGTTAAAGGTCTAGAGAACATGACCTATGAAGGAAGACTGAAAAAATTGGGCTTGTTTAGTTTGGAAAGGAGAAGACTGAAAGGGGACATGCTAACAGTCTTCAGGTATTTGAAAGGATGTCACAAGGAGGAGGGAGAAAAATTGTTCTCCTGGACTTCTGAGGATAGGACACGAATCAATGGGCTTAAACTGCAGCAAGGAAGGTTTAGGTTGGACATTAGGGGCATGTATAAAATACATTCCTTTTTCGAAAGAGGAATGTAAATGAAACTGATTGAAAATTCAAATTAAGTGCGGATTTACATATCTCGTGCTTCATTTGCATAATTGCGTGAACGCTTTTTCGAAAAAGAAACCACAGTCTAGATGGGGTTCTTTTAAAAAAAAAAAACACACCCTTTTTCAAAACAACCCATACGCCTCATTTTTTCTTGAGTATGGAATCTTTCGTAAAAGGGGCTTTTTTTAAAAAAAGAACCCCTCTAGAGTGTGGTTTCTTTTTCAAAAAACCCTTTTTTGAAAAAGCGCTCTCACGCGATTATGGAAGTGAAATACGAGATTTATAAATCTGTGCTTCATTTGAATTTTCGGCTTCATTTACATTCCTTTTTCAAAAGAGGAATGTAGTTTAGTCACAGCCTTTGAAATACTTCCTAACTGTCAGGGTGGTTAAACATGGGAATAAATTGCCTAGAGAGGCTGTGGAATCTCCATCTCTGGAGATATTTAAGAGCAGGTTAGACATCTGTCAGGGATGATATAGACAGTGCTTGGTCCTGCCATCAGGGCAGGGAACTGGACTTGATGATGTCTCGAGGTCCCTTCTAGTGCTAGTATTCTATGACTCAAGAAGTTGCATACTGGCAGCCTGGACCATGGTAAGCAGCAGTTCAACTTTAGGCTGAGCAAGTGTAGAATGGTGGTAGAATGTGCTTTTGGACTTTTAAAAGGAAGGTTCTATAATCTATTGACAAGATTAGATGTCAAGGGAAAGCAACACTCCTATTGTGGCATCCCGCTGTGTGCTCCATAATATTTATTAAAATAAGGGGGAGAGTTTTATGGCAGGGTGGGAGACTGAGGCACAGGGCTGAGCTAGTAATTATGAGTAGCCAGATACCAGGGCAATAAGGAGAGCACTGTGAGGGGAATTCAGAGAGGTTTTGAAAAAGAGCTTTTGGAATGACCAGGCATCAATATGACAGTCATGCCTGTTGCGCTTAACAAGCTGTCCCCGACCTTAAGTGCTCTTGCCTGTAAACACCCCCAACACCTTCAGCACAAGCAATGAAGAGACTGTTGTTGAGAAATCATGCCATTTCTTTTAATGTAACACTGAAAAGGGGGGACAGAAAAGGTGTTCAGGTGGGAGCTTTGGGGTGGGGAAAGAGGCACATTACAATTCACCTTGACTCCCCCCCACCACATTCTAGGGCTCCTGGGACTATGGCGCGTGGGAAGGAGGGAATGTGGATCTGCAAGTGTTTGAGGAGGTGCCTAAGCACGCGGCTGTCATGGAAGGACACCATGCATGTTCTCACATCCACCATGACCATCACAACACTCTCCTGGTTCTTCACTTTGAGTTCCCTTATGCTCTCCTGTCCTCCCGCTCCGCTCACATCTCCTGTAGAAACATTTTCCTCCATGCACTTACTCGGTCCCTGTCCATGTGTGTGCATTGCAGTTGCTCTTTGAACATGTCACCCTTAGTATGTTTTTTGCTTTTGGATTTGTGCTCACCATTGCACTTGCTGTAACAAAAAGTGAAGGGCAGACTTTGTAGGGGAAAACTTGAGCGTAAAACCTAATCTTTTAGCATAAAGGAAGGTCTGTCCAAAGGCAATAGAGATGTGTTATGTATAAGGCCACAGTAATGCTTTCTAAGTACCCACAATGCAGCAGTATACCACAGGCATCTTACTGAAGCAGCTGGACAAGATTTGTTGGCAGGCATGGTAAGGGACAGGCTGGGGCTCGAGCCTGCAAAGTGCATGTGGGTCTGGGCAAGTGGGCAGTGGCTCTCGTGGTGACTGAGTGTTTGGCAGTCCACGTTTGCTGGGAGAGTGCAGCTTTCCCTTCTCTCAGGAGCATGCGGGTGAGAGGGACTCCAGGCATGGCAGAAGGATAGTGGCTCATGCAGTGACCAAGAGTTGGGCGTTCCCCTTTAGCCAGGAAAGTGCAAGTTTCCCTTCTTGCAGGAGAACATGAGTGGGAGGAGGAAAAGGGGTCTGGACATGACAGATGGGCAGGGGATCAAGCAGACATCAAGGAGAGTCCTGCTGGATGTGGGGGGTGGGGTAGGTGTAGTGACTGGCAAGGGCTCCAGTCATGGGGATGAGCAAATGGAGGTTTACTGCTGAGGCATCAGTTAATTGCTTCCCCTGCTAGGTTGCCATGTACAGTATCAGTTAGAGATGTTTTAAAATGTGTTTATTTTTATAAATATGTAACTGCTAAAATGATCAGCAGCTACACATTTACATGTGGGTGGGGGGGCAGGTAGGAGCTGGCGCTCCCAAGGAGCGGGCTTAGCACTGGCTCCCACCTGTCCCCACAGTTGCTGCCTCTGTGGGAGGCAGGGGTGGGTGAAGGAGGGCATGTACTGGTTCCTGGCCACCCCCCATTGGTGTTGCTGTTACAGAGGCAATAGCATGGAGGGGGGACAGGCGGCTCTATGGGACCTGTGCTCACAGACCATCTTCCCACCCCTGCACTGCTGCCTCTGTGGGAGGCAGCAGGGGGAAGGCGAAGGGGGACTGGTGGTTCTGAGGGACCCAGTGTTCGCAGGGAGACAGCTTAAAACTTTACTCTGTGGCAAGGTGGTTGCGTGCCAAATATGCACTTTCTTGGCATACTTCTGATAGTCCTTCTGCTGACCCTGCTTGTAAAAGCCTTGAATAGCTTTCTTAATCATATTTTGTCACTTTCTGTTCCATTCCCATCCAGGTCTGTAAGTGAAAAGGAAGTTGTTTTTTAAAAACGTGCCAGCCCAAGCCCTTATTTTATCTAGGGGTAGAACATGGGGAAGAGCTTCTCCACCCAACATAGCTTTGCTGCTTGCGGGGATGGGAGCATTTAAACTGATGGTTTAGGCACAGTGTTCCTCAACCTTTTTTTTTATAAAGTACCCCTTTAAAAAATTATAAGTACCCCCCCTTTAAAAAAATTTTAAGTACCTCCCAGAACCTACAGTTTTCAGACACACAATTTTTTTTTCTACCATTACAATACATTTGTTTAAACAACTTAATCGTAGCAGGGCAGACAATGACATTTTTGTACATTTTACACCCAAAAATAATAAAGCTCTGTAAAATTTAAAACAAAAATTCAGTTTACTCCAAATTTCAGTTGTGTTGATGTACCCCGCAGACTTCTCTCGAGTACCCCTGAGGGTACTCATACCACTGGTTGAGAAACACTCATTTAGAACAGGTACATTAGAGAGCTTACAGCAGGGGTATGCAAACTTTTTTGGGTTGGGGGCCACTGGCCCCTAGAAAGAACTTTTGGGGCCACACAGTGTGGGCTACCCAATGCTGGGGGGGGGGGGGGAGCGTGGGGGAAGGACTGAGCCTTGAGGGCCGAATCTGGCCTTCAGGCCTGAGGTTCCCCACCCCTGGCTTACAGTGAGGCAGCTGCACTCCTGTAAACTCTCTAGTATAGCTGTATCTTTAGATACACGTTTTCAACAGTCTTTAATTCTAGTGGCTCCATTTTGGAATGCCCAACTTCTGTCATGGTTGGGTTAGATTTTGAGGTACTGAGCATGCACAGTGCTAGTTAAAATCACAGGGAGCCTGTATGTGTTTGAGTGTAAGCATCACAATACAAAACCTGCCCTTGTGCACCTGTTGTTCTAAGGACTGCAACTGAATTTATACTCCTGGGAACCTATGCAAGGTTCCGGAAGACCCTATTGATTTAGTGAGAGTCATGCCCAGAAGACTGTGATCTTGTCTCTAAGCATGTAAGGGGAATATTTTGTGTGGGAAGTATTTCATTATTATTTGTTACGTTTTTGCTTTCCCTCTGCTATACAGTTGTATCTAATTCAGGATGTTAAAGTTATCTTTTGAGACAAAATGCAGGACAATGTAGCATTTTGCTTCAGCTACCCCAGACTAACACGGCTACATTTCTATCACTATTCTTTTGAGACAGTCACTTAAATTAAAATAAACAATTTAAAATATGTTGTTAGAAATATATTGTGCCCCCCCAAAAAAAGGCCATTAAAATGTCCCCTAGGACCAAAATTAAAAAAGAAAAGAACCTTCAGATATTGTGGGCAATTTAAAGTAGGCAAATTTAATTATAGCAGGAAGTGCAGTTACTGAATGAAGTATGAGAGACATGAGAAATGTTCCCATCTAAATAATGACCAGAATGTGCTTGTTGGAATGATATCCATTATACATTCAAGGCCCTAGGATTACAACACTTTCAGGTTATTAGAAGATGATGATAATACTGTGTTTTATTACCAAATTACTATCATACTCTCTGAGGTATGAAGTGATATTAATGACTATTTTCAATAAGAAATAACATTCTGCAGCATCAGTATCATTTAAACGTATTAGAATATGTTACAATATGCAGTAATGCCTTAGGGTATAGGGAGGAAAACGAAAGAGTTTAATTTTAAAAGGCAACTGGGAAATTATTTGGACATTGAAAAAAGCTTTAGGGTGACGATTCATTAATGAAGATTTTAAAAAACATTCACGATAAATACAAATATGCATGTAGATTACCTGGATGTAGTTGTGGTTTATTAAAAACATTAAAAAATCAGTTCATAGCCTGTATATTATTCAGTATAGTATATTAAATTTAAATAATCTAAATTCTAATGAAATTCAGAAATGAACCAATAAAAGATTTTATGCTAATTAATATATCTGTGTAAATGAAAGCACGGCATGAAGTTAACATATTAAAAGTATTTTTCAAAATTGAAGTTTCTTTATAGATAGAGTATTTAAAAAGCAGTGCTTAGTTTCCTAAGTTATATATTCTTTTAATGAAAAGCCCAGTGTAAAGTTACAAACAGCCTTTCTTTAGAGGGATTTTTTGCTCTTTGCTGCTGTAAATATTACAGTAGTTCCACTTTGCCAAGGTCAGATGCTCAGGCTTGCTGACACTGTTGTCATTGATCTAATCAACTCTTAACTCTCATGCCATCTGTTTAAGTTATGTTGATCCCAAATAAATAAGCTAATTCCAATCAGCAAGAGCTGCCAAACACTGGGGCATTGTATTTTGTCAAAACGTCTTTCATAAAAGAAAAGGAGAAGTACTTTGTATTATGGAATGGTTTAAAAATGAAGGATTTGTTTTTCTTATAAACATCACAATTCTAAAAATATTCAACATAAATTTGACTTAGCTCTTTTAAAGTAGAGAAATTCAGATTTTTGGCTTTCCATATCTGTACACTTCCATGAATGGTCTATAAATCATTGTGTTGGTTAAGGCTCTGAATATTGGGTAATTGTGGATTGCATAGTGCAGGAGTGGGCAAGATAGCTCCCACGGGCCACATCCAGCTTGCCAAGCAGTTTGATCTGGCCCACGGCTGCCCTGCCCTGGGGATGGGGGAGCGCACTAAGTTTGTGTGTTTAAGCTGGCTCGCTGCAAGCACTGGCTCCTGTCTGCCCCCGCTGCCTCTGCACCAGAGGCGGTGGATAGGGGACGGCTCTGCGGAAGCTGGTAGGCACAAGGAGCCAGCTTAAAAGCCAGCTCCCCCATGCACCGGCTCCCGTCCCTCCCTCCCAATTCTGATATGTGACGCCGGGGGAAGGAAGGGGTAGCGTGTAATTGTTAGGATTAACTGATGAGTCCAGGCTTATTAGTTAATTATGTAAACGGCTACTTGTTCGCATCCCTAGTTTAAAATAATGAGATTTGAGTTCTTTACCTTTGCTTCCTTGTTTTTGAGTTTGCAGGGTGCCACTGGCTTTGTTTTTAAGATTTTCTTGGCAGTCATGCTTAGAAACTTTTAAAATGAAAATTGAGATTCTCATTAATCTCTCGGTTCTAGTGGCTGGGGTTTTTAAAAAAATCACGTGACTTGGGGTAAAATTGTAAGCGTTGGTAATGCTGCGGTTCTGTTGGTTTCAGTGACATCAGAATCACGTCCCAGGTATTGAAAAAGTTGAGTGTTGGGTGAAGTTAGGGCTGGCAGGAGTATTTTAGTGATCCACAGGTGTGATGGGGAAAAGATTAGTGTTTAGGTAGCAATATGTTCAAGGTCTTTTTAAGGCCTTGATAAGAGAGCATACTTTGCATGTCATTCTCAGGTTGTTGCTGTTTTTTTTTTTTTTTTTTTTTTTTTGCGGGGAGGGAGATGGAGGAAGTCCTGTGTGCCAGAAATTTGAGGCTTTTTCTCATCACCATCTGATGTACAGTTCTTTGCAATGGACACTTTACCCGGCTGCATAGTTTTTAGGATTTCTTTATTGGATTAAGCAGAATCCTGGAACTAGGAAACCATGATGCTTAAAATTGTGGTGTAAATACTCTTGAAGGTCTCAGGTGCCTATCCATTTTATAAACAGAAAGTCAATGACAATATAATGTGTGTATAATGTATTCCTCAATGAATGACTTGTAAGATTATCCAATTGGATTCATCAGTTTGTAATGATTTGCCAAATAAGAGGTTCAATTATCTTTTAGAAGTACTGTGAGAAGACTCATTACTGCAAGTAAAACAGCTGCCTCCTTTTGTAGTGTGTGAATGCATCGCTGTAGTCACATTTTCTGTTATTTATGTGTGCACAATTACTATTGTAACCTTAAATTCCCTTATTCTGTCATACCTTTAAATCACTCTTACCAGATGTAGTTACTGTATCCATCTTGTGATTCATAGATGTAGATTTCCAAAAGAGCCATTGTCAATTGGAAAATCATCTTTCTGTCAGATGCCTCACTATTGTAAGTAGCGCTGAAAATTACTAAAACTGACACAGACTAGAGGAAAATAATATTCTTTGTTTAGTTTGTTTTCTTTGTGCACTTGACAGCACTCTGTATGCTCATTTTCACTGCTGTGTTGATGGTCAGTTGGACTTCGGCTCATGCATTTTCAAAATAACATCACTTTCATGTCGTGCTCTTAAGGGAGTCAGTATAAACATGCTTCCCTTGTCTTCACAAGAGAGAGAGGATACCAGGGACAGTGGTAGCAGAGCTGCTGCTGAAGAGTTGTCTTCTTTTCTCTGGACCCCAGTTGGTGGAGGATGGGGCTTGGAGGTAGTTGGGTCCCCTGACTAACCAGAACATTATGTGGGATCCAGGATTGCCATCACTTCAGTAGAGACTGTTGCGGGAGCATCCTTCTCATGCCTTGGACCCTTGGCTAAGATCAAGGAGCTCTCATATTGACTCTTATACCTGTGTGGGGCTGTCTCTCCTCCTGTAGTGCGGAGAGAGTGGACTGGCCATTTAAGAAGTAAATGCTACTGAACAGGACTCTGCAGAGATTAAAGGAGCAGGCAGAAGGTACAGGCTGGAGTAATATCAGTCTTGTCCAAGTCCAAAAATGGGAGTCCAAACGGGTTCAAGGAAACTCACTCATTCTCTGACACCCTTCTCATGGATTAGGCAAATGAAGAGTCAGGGTTTGGAGGCAGGGGGCTCCTCCCACGTGTCACTGCCTGTGGGAGGCAAGATTAGGAGAAGCAGTTCAGAAAGTGGAAAGGAATGGAGATATTCAATCCTAATCTGCCTCCTGCAAGGGAATAGAGGGAGTGGAGCAACCAGGCCAGGGAGCAGAAGGGACCTCCCACTCTGGAGACAGGGAACAGGAGCACCAGATTGATAAACCGTTGGTCCCCTTCCTGTGCCTTATCCCCCACAGCAGAAGCATGGTACAGTCCAGAGGGAAGATGGGAAGTTATTGGAGGAGGTCTTCACTCCCTGGTAGGATTCCTCCTCTGTCTCAGGGAGGAAGGGGGACAGAGCCAGCCAGTGGAGACCATGAACAGGAGGCACTTGCAGGGAGAGGAAGGGAAAGTGAACACAGTGGTCTGAGGCGCTTGCAGCTCTCCTGCTCTCCGGATGAAACATCAGGGCTACATTACATAGGATTTGGATTTTAAAAAATGATCATATGTACATTTGAATAAATTCTGATTGGCAGTTTAGGTCCACAAATATGCTTGTAGTGATGGGTGCTAAGAAATGGAACATTAGCCTTACATTTTTTTCTTCAAAATATGCTAAATATGAAGTTAACAGCCAAATTTTAGAAATCCTGACAAGAAAATAAGGATTCTTTCTCATTTTTAATTAATGACTTACTTCTGCTTCCATTGTGAAATCATGATTTAAATTCTGTCTGGGAGCAAGATGGGCCTGGTACAGTTGTATCCAGAGAAAGGGGTGCAATTTTTCTAGGAGTTGGTTAAATTAGAATGAGGTGTGCCCGACAGTACCCAAACAGGTGGACGAGGGTTTTCACTATGCTTTATCACGATGTGCAGATGTTTCTGGGTGACCTGTGAAGAGTCCCATTGACTGCACTGAACAAACGAGTCAGCAATCAAGCTGCATTCCCTCAAGCCCCATAATTAGGTCTCTTGGCACTAATTTGTCTTACAACTTAAAGGGAAATATTTTTCAGAATTGTGTGCATAACTAATTGGAAAGTGGTTAATAAAATCATGTAAGTACATAAATAATCCACATTTTGAAAAATGTATGTTATACTAACTGTTCAGCAGAGGTCACTATAAGTTTGTGATTGAAGTATTTTAATCGTACTCGTCAAGATGTTATCCTAGTAACAGCATTGTACCATAAGGAAATTCTCAGGAGTGCATCTAGTTTATAACAAACATACATACAAAAAGGTTGTTTTTCACAGACATTTGTTGTGGAAATAGGCAACTTAAGTGATTATGTATAGAAAGGTTTCAGTGAAACTAGAATGTTAGCACCCTGATAAGCGTAGGTTATATGTAGCATTTATCCCATAGTGTAACTTAGAAGAATTTATCCAGATTATTACTTCAAGGGGAATTTAAAGAGAGAGGAAATAAGCATCTGTCAAAAACTGTTTAATGTATATACTTCTACAGGGAGCCCTCACCACTCATTTACATGATCTGCAGTTTTGCATATTTGCAGTGTTGTCTTCAAGTCGTCATTGTCAAGTCAAAGTCGAGTCTCAAGTCACTACAGTTAAAGTCTCAAGTCGAGTCTCGAGTCCCTAAAGTCACTTCTGAGTCAAGTCCCAAGTCGAGTCTCAAGTCTTAATTTAAAAAAATGTCAAGTCGCTTTTGTACAAGCCATCAATATCGGCATTTTCGGACAATTTTTTCACCAAGTCGATTTAACAAAATTAGCAAGTCTCAAGTTACAATGAACCCGAGTCGAGTCTCATGTCAAGTCACCTAGGCGACTTAAGTTGGACTCGAGTTCAAGTATATTTGCATTGCATTGCGCTGCACCAGCCCAAGGACATGGCGCAGGGCGATGATGCTTTTTCAGTGCACTCTAGTAATGAGACCAGAAAGTTAAAAGGGAAATGGAAGCTGTAGTGATGCTGTACTAGAAATTGTATAGCTTTTACGTTTGTTTATTGCATTATTACATCTAAATATTAATATATGGCATCATTACATCACTTTATATGGAAAATCGCGTTGTTCTGCTTTGGGAACATCTCCCACCCCAGTATTAGTGGAATTTGCCATTCGTGGTGATCTCAGAACGTATCCCCTGCAAAAGGCAAGA
The DNA here is from genome assembly GCF_049634645.1 of Pelodiscus sinensis. Lineage (NCBI taxonomy): Eukaryota > Metazoa > Chordata > Testudines > Trionychidae > Pelodiscus > Pelodiscus sinensis. The sequence continues at coordinate 231,658,889 of NC_134712.1, read as the reverse complement.
GCTTCCTGTATTCCTAATTGTGATGCATCCACTTTTCTGTACAAGGTAGTTCCTATGTAACAATGGCATTAACAGGGACTCATTAAATAAGATTATATAGAATGGTTGCTTTTTGTTAAAAGTAAGATCAAAATTCATCTTTTACAGGTCAGTTTTTGAATTTAGTTTTCATTACAACATAATTAGTATTCAATAAGCAGGGCTTGCCGAACCGCGGTGAGCCCTGTTCGCCAGCCGCGCTGTCCGGCAATCTGCGCATGCTCAGATCGTTCTGCGCATGCACAGATCGCCCGAACCTGGCTCTTCCGGGTTACAATCTACTCGCCTGTGGCCTGTCAATAAGCAATTGTATCTTCTATGAATTATATTTCATTTAGGGATGCAAACATCCATTAAAAAGTTAACAAATTAAACAATATTATTGTAATGGTTTATCCAGTTAACTATGTGGTCTGGGTCCTTCGGGGGTTGCTTCAGCTCGCTGGGGTCTCACTGTGTCATGGACTGCTCATTGTACCCAGTTCTCCAGTTAATTGGTTACCGAGTAAGCATACTGGTAAGGCTAATTTAGATGAAAATTTTTTTATCCCCAATTTGGATAAAACAGTCATTAGTTTTTCCACAGAAGAAATTAAAAGCTATGTTTTGAAATTTTACACTAATAATCTCATGTTTTGGGTGGTTAACAAAAGTTATTATATGTTCAAACTTGATCCCATCACACAGGCAGTGCTTTAGTATCTTGGATAAAGGGCACTAGAAAAAATAAAAAAACAATTAAATAGAAAAATATTAATCCCCTTGTTTATCATAACTGTTTTCATTTCTGTCAGGAATATTCAGCAGATGCTTATGAATCTGCCGTGAACTTCTGTTCTCTGACATTGACTTTTTAGCCCAACTGAATCCTCCCCTTTGAAATGTGGAGGCAGTGTTTCAACGGGGCAGCCACTGCACAGCTAATCCCCAGCTCAGCTGTGGTGTGCTGCCTCTTTGAAGTACCCCTCCCTCACTTTGCAGGGGCAGGAGAAGTCGACTAGTTGACAGACTATCCTATAAGCAAATGGTTATTGGATAGTCGACAAGTCCTTAACATCCTTAGGTGGGGGTAAGAAGGCTGTTGTGTGTGTAGTGGGGCTGCTACCCTTACTTCTGCATTGTTGCTGGCAGTGGCTGCCTTCACAGCTGAGAAGCTGGAGAACAGCAGCAACAGCTGCCTAAGTATGAAGGCAGAACCACCATCAGCAGGGTATGGTATTGCCACCCGTCTGCACTGCTGCTGGTGGAGAGTGCACTCAGAGCTAGGCAGTTGGATAACAGCCAGTGCTCTTTGGCTACCCACCTCCGAAGGCAAGTGTAAGGGTCATAATACTGCGACAGCCCCACCCCAAAAATAACCGTGTGACTACTCTCTCTTGCAATTCTGTTTTTGGTCAGGATTTCCAAAGTGAGAAACTATTGTCTCCCTTGTGAAATCTGTATAATATAAGCTAAAAGCACACACAGGTCCAGATTTCATGGTGGTAGGCCAGATTTCATTCATGATGTGCCTCCAGTTGCTGTAGCACCATCAAGAATAGTCAGTACAATTCCTAATCAGACTAATTGGGCCGTGGAGCTGGGGAGCCATGGCTGAGGTACACCGCTCTTGCTGTGCCTGTTGGGAGAAGCGAATTCTGCCCTGCCTCTCAGCCAACAAGTGCCAGGCAGGGGTGGGGTTTCTCCTGGGCACTTCCCTGTGTGGCAGGAAGGCTGCACAGAGTCTCTCAGTGTGGCCTTCCCACTGTGCATGAAAGTGCTCTTTTGTGGCTGGGAGGTGACCTCACACTGCACAGCAGTCCCGCCGCACAGGGAAGCGCTTTGCCGTGGTCGGAGGAGACCTCACCCTGCCCAACACTGGTTGGCTGAGGTGTTGGGCAGAACATGCCTCTCTCAATAGCTGTGGTGAGAGGGAAGGCACTGGGTGGTGTTGCCCGGCCCTCAGAGCTGCTGCGACACAGGTAGCAGCACAGGGCTAGGCGAGGGGGGGGGGGGGGGTGGGACATGCACTTGAGGCTCCAGGGGCGGGGCTAGTGCTGGGGGGTCTGGAGGTTGAGCTAGTAGTGGGGGAATTGTGGGGCAGGACTGGCACTGAGGGGTTCTGGGTACTGGGAAAATACTAGGGGCTGGCCCTGGAGGAGGTTCTGCGGGGGTTGGGTGCAGTGGGGCTCTGGAAACAGTAGGCTGGTACTGGGGGGCTCGGTGGTGGTGGGCTCTAAGGGGTGGGTAGTCTCGCACTGACGAGTTTTGGATAGGGGTTGCTAATGGGGGGCTCTGAAAGTTGGAGGCTGGCACTGGGGGGGTTTGGTACAGAGGACTCTGGGGTCAGGGGCTGGTGCTCTGGGGTAGTGGAGGGGTCGGGGGCTCTAGGGGTTAGGGCTGGGCTTTTGTCAATCTGGTAATGTTTTATTTGCATATTTGCTTATTCAGCATTTGCATAATGAATATGCAATGTTACCGGTCTGCCAAAAGATTGTGAATGGATTTGCCAGTCCCTGGAGTCAAAAAGGTTGGGAACCCCTTGTATACTCTATTTTTGTCATGCTGGCTTCTAATTTTCAATGAAAATCTCTTGAAAAGGGAAGGATTAGTGTGGGTGGGTGTGGTTGTGCATATGTACTGCACTATAAGCAAGGTGGAAATGGCACCAGTTTAAAAGGGTTTCCTGAGGACTAGCACTACTAATGAAAGTGTAGCTTTCTTCAGTTCTCGGCAAGCTGAGAAGGAGAAGTCGAAATGCAATGAGGAGGACTGGGTAAATTGTACTTGCAAAATTCACAATGTCAGAATTTTGGAAGTATGCAGTAGACTGTAGATTTTTTTCAGAAGTTACTTCCTGGCAAACTCGTAATTTTTGCAAATTACTGTGTTAATATAGTAATAGTGCATACTGTGTTCCAGTTTTGTTTCCAAGAGATGAATTGTACTAATGACGTTAATATTAAGCTATTGTTGTGCAGAGTTTAGTAAGAAAATATTTTCCCTACCAGAATTATCTTAATAGGAAGATTTAAATTTAATATAAAATAATTTCTTTTGTTGTGTCTTTCAAGAACTCGTGTAGGGTTTGTACAAAAGGTTTCCTATATATTTATGGGTATGTCCGTCTTTATTACAAAGACCTTTCCCAGGGACATTGACTGCATGCAGTGTTTACAAATAGGTTAGGTTAGTACCACTGCTTATGGCAAAATAGAGCCAATGCATTTTGGGATTCCTGAAGATGTACTCCTAGTGCACGAGTCATTTTGTTACCTGAAAAGGTAGGCTGTACCCACAAAAGCTCTATATCCGGGGTCAGCAACCTTTCAGGAATGGCTTGCCAAGATTTAATTTATTCACTCTTATTTATGATGTGCATGCCACTGATACTTTTAATAGTCAATAATAATCCTATTTACATTTTAGCAGCTTTGTTAATCTCTCTCGGTAGCCTCAAGCATGCGCCACATCCTCCTTCACCCCTCTCCTGGCCCCACATCTTCATGCCCCCAGCGTGCATGCTGGCATGGCAGCAACACCGGGACTCTCAGCCGGCTGGGAGCAGTGCTGGGGCGAGAAGGCTGGGGGGCAGAGAGCTGAGCCTGGCTGCGTGTGGTTTTGGCTCAGCCTGGCTCAGTCCCCTGGAGGTCAGGAGATGGGTTAGAGAGGGCCGATCCTGGCCATGCATGGCTTTGGCCTGGCCTGACCCAATCCCCCGGAGGCCAGGGGATAGGAGGAGAGGGCAGAGCTTGGCCTTGTGCAGCTTTGGCACAGCCCAACCTCCCCCGATGGCTGGAGGGAGAGGGCCATGCTTGCCGAGTGCGGCTTCTGGAGCAGGAGGTGGCCGCGTGCCTCTCAAAATCATCTTGCATGATGCACGCGTGCTGCATGTTGCCGACCCCGATCTATATATTTTTTGGTTAGTCTCTAAAGTGCTACAGGACCGTTGTTTTTTAAGTATTTTTGTTACAGACCAACACAGCTACCCCTCTGAGACTCCTAGTGCAGGGTGCTGTTGCTGTAGTGTAAGCAAAGACTTTTGGTTAATTTCCAAACAGTAAGATGATCTTTCTTACAATGAACCAATAAAGCTGTAATGCCCGTGGCTTCCTTTTGACCCTGGAGGATAATCGTTTGGCTCTCTTGATCCAATCAAACCTTCAAGTCGGTGTTCCCAGGTGTTCCATCCAATGTGTGTACAATACCCACAATAGCGTATGTGTATTGGTGTGTTTGAAAGAGAGCATGTGTATTAGCTGTCATCTTGGCTGATGCACTGGGGAATGAGCTGGGGATCATCAGTGCTAAAATCATCAGCTGCTTCAGCTTGAGCTGACAACACAAGCTTTTTAGTTAGGGCTATAATGGAGTCCAATCCTCTGCAGATTTGTTACAAGGAACCTATATACACACTCATCAGTGGGCTAAGCACACAGGGAGCAGTAAACCTATTGCAAGTGCAGGATGTTACAGCCAAAGGTTTCTTCTACAGTTTTAAACTTAGGCAGGGACTATATACAGTAGGAAACCAAAAACTGGTACCACTTGAAATCAATGAGAAACTTTGTGCGTTGCAGTGGAGTGATTATTCTGTTTTGACCCTTGATTTTCGTAAATTGGGATTTGTCTACACTTGGCAGTTGATCAACAAAATTGTGTTGTTCCTTGGTGCTCTATACCACTCTTCCCCAATGACAAAAGTTTTGGCACAGCAAGAACAAGTGTAGACACTGCTTTGTCCTGATGACAAAGCTAAAGCTGTTTGTGAAAGCTAGAAGTAATTTGTCAGCCAGTGTGCCAACAAACAGCATTCACTCTCACTGACTTTTTGCGATAGAGCTGTATCCACCCAGCCTTGTTCTAAAAGCTGTAGTGTAGACATGAAATAACTTCCAATTGCATTGTATTTATCCTGGCAGACTTGTTTTTTTGTTTTTGTTTTCCTAGCTAGAATTGCTGAGAGATTGTGTTAGTTTAACCTTTGCATGCTTAGGTGTAGGTGAGAGAGTTGTGTCAGGAATATAATTTTAACTTGTTCTGTTAAACTGTTGAGAAAATAGATTGAAAATTCAGATGGTAGAGAAAATAGATTGAACATTCAAACTGTTGAGAAAATAGATTGAAAATGCCTAATAAGTGAGCCATTGGCAGTAAATCACATTGTGCTTGTTAAAAATAATATCCACAAGTGTGCACATTGGCTGGTTACGTATATGTATGAATGTCTACATGCATTTGTGTAAATGGCTGTTAATTACTGCTCTAGTCAACTATATTATTAATACTTATTAATTTCAGAATATTTTTCTACAATCTTGTAACTGAAGATTTTTCCAGTTATAAACGAAAAGATGCAAACAAGAAATACAATTGCAATATGGGATTTGAAATTGAGGGCACAGTCATGTACTTTTAAGAGCAACCCTGCATATTTGGTTCTCAAAATAGATGAATCCTACTCTGAAATGACTGTCCTTCAGGCTGAGTCAAGGAGACTTTTACTTAGTTCCCACTTTACTCTGGGGTTTACTGAAATTGTAGGCCAGTGGTCCCCTGATGGAGAAGGAGAAAGACACTCTCCACATCCCCCTGGCACACCAGAGTCTAGGAGGGCCCAGGCTTGTGGATTTTGTGTTCTCCAGCTCCTCAAGCAGATGGCGGGGGCAGGAGGCTGTCGAGTGTCAGTGTGGATTCCCCAACGATGGGGTGGAGCTCTGAGCCTTGAGTGATAGATCCAGGCAAGCCAGGGGCTGCATCTGGCCCCCAGGCCTTAGGTTCCCTACTCCTGTTCTAGGCTTTAGACACTATTTTGTGGTCATGACTCTTTCCTCGCTAGCAGCACATCATATTTACAGTTTTGTCTAGTTCTGTGTGGAGGTGTGATGCCTTTATCTCTGGTTAATTTCCTGGTGTTTGGAGAAGTGAGTCTCAGACTCGCCGTGCCTTTTGTTATAAAGCAAACTTCTCTTTTTCCTGCAACACCATTTTCTGCCTTCCCCAGCAGGTTGGTATTAATGGCTCCCTGCAGTAGCATGAGCGTTAAGGAGAAAGGGGAGAGCTCTGTTTAGTACCACTGGGCAGGAAAAACAGAGTTGCCTTGCAGATGTGGGCTGTTCTCCATAGCATCCAAGAACCAGAATAAAGAAGTAGGGAAACTTGCAGTAAAGATGAGGTAGAAGAATGTAGGCTGGGGTCTTTAGAACATGAATGTTTGTCAGAAAACTACATTAAATGTAGATTTTTCTTTATAGTCAGGGGCTGAGTATGGAGTGAGATACCTCATCCCCAAACAAACTTAAAAATTCCATGTTTCCTCCCACAAATCCCATTGTAATCCAACCTGCAGTAAGAAGGTGTTTTTTAAAGAGATGAAAAAGAAGAGGAGGTGGTAAAGAGACAAAGGATGGCTGTGATCCCTCCCCTAATCAATCATATGCACGAATTTACTGTGCATCCTCATTTGTTAAATTTATAATGCCTAAGAAATCTTACAGTTCTCCTGATGTGATGCTAAATCATCATTCACACAGTATGCAGAAGGCATTGAAACAAACTTTTATTTCACTGAGCATCACCACACTTGAATTTGTCTTTGATCAGTCACCAGGTTTTTGACTCCAAGGTTTTATTCAGTACTGGAGAGATAGGCAAGAGAACAGTGTGTAAACGCAGAGTCTCCACCCTGGTTTATACCACCCACACTGTGTACCTCCACTGAGAGATTGTATGGGCCAGATGATCTGGTATTAATGACTGCAGCTTCAGGCCAGGAAAGATTGAGCACCAGCTCTTCAGTTGATGAAAAACTGGGGCGGGGGGCGAGCTCCAGTGGAGTCACTGAAGTTGGATTGTTTTCTATGCTATGCAGATCTTGCTAAATTCGATCTAGTTGTTTCAGAGGCTGTGTATTGCATCCAAGAACTAGGATGATTATCACATTTATGACATGAGATCATAGCAGTTAGGTAGGTGCCAGATGGTCCCTCACCTGCAGGGTTTAGAAAGCAAGGAAGTTAATAGAGAGTAAACTGAGGGAAGGAACTGTTTGTCTTGACTGAATCAATACAGAAAAACACAACTTAAAACTGAACTAATATTTCAAATTGTGGATAAAAGGGTATGACAGCCTCTGTACAACATTAATTTGATTAAGTGACTGACAGAATTTAGAGTCAGTTGGGCAAAGGAAGAATGACTTTCTGATGCCAAGTGCTTGTGCAAACTATTTCTCCACTGAAATGAATTTTCCCACTGAGAGAGCCAACAGCTTTATTTTCCCTCAGCTCTGTTCTGAGACTTGTCACATTACATCAGACATCTTGAAGCTTTCAAAAATGTTTTAGCGGAACAGAGTGGGACTTGTTCTATAAACTGTGTTTCAGATGATGATCTTACTAATGTTATTGACTTTAATACTTCAATGTGTTGTTAAAATTAAGATGACAGTAAATAATGCAACATCTCATTAAACAGGGCTTGGACCCTGTCAGTATACACTGTACAGACTGTTCAAAAATAAAAATTGACTCCCTTACAGTGAAGAGTGGGCTCACATAGGTGGAAATAAGAACCTCTCCTTGTTAAAAAGACCCAACATGGGACAGTTTTCAAGGACTTTGTCACTACGGGAAAGCTTTATTTTATGATGGGTTTAAAGTACATCTCTTTACCGTTAACATGTTCTTCATAAGTTGCTTGTTAGGTTTGAAATTAGTGAATAAGTTTGTTTGCAAATGAGTTGACTCTTTCACAGGCTGATTTTTTGCAACTTAGTGGCATCACAGACAATAAAATGTCAACAGGTGAATCGACTATCCATCATTCTGACCACACTGCACCTACTGTTGGACTAACCAACAGGCCACATATCCTAACCTGTTTGGGAATTATCTGAGGCACTTTCATTCCAGAGTGGAAGCCAGTGTCCTTTCTTTGCTTCCCCAAGGTTTTGTACTAAGGATGTTAAAAATCAGTTAATTGGATAATCAATTAACCTCATGAAGTCTTATTGGTTGCTCAGCTATTCTATAGTCTTTGCACTTCGGCTCCACTCCCGGGGGAACCCCCTGTCACTCCATGCTGCTGCCTCTGTTCACAGAGGCAGCAGCATGGGGTGCCAGAAGGGAGCTGGTCCATGAGAGGAGCCAGTTTAAAAACCAGCTCCCCACACAAACCAGCTGCCTATTGTCCTATTCTTCTGCCTCTCATATAGAAGCAGCAGTGTGGGCTGGCAGCAGCGCCTGTTGGGGGCAAGAGGGGCTAAGCTACCAGATCTGGTGTGAGCTGGAACTGAGCCAGACTGCCTGCCTGCCTGCCTGGCTCCTATTACACTAGAAATGCAGAGCTGCAGCCGAGGAGGGACCTGGATCTGGCACGAGTCAGGACTGAGCCAGGCTGCTGGCCAGCCCACTAAAAAATGTACTGTCAAGAAGGGGTGGTGGTTTGTAGTATATAGCATTAACCTATAAGTTTTTGATGATTAGTTATCTGGTTAGTAGATTACACTGTTGCATCCCTATTTTGTACGTATTGTTTTTTCCAGTAGTGGAGCTGCATACTTCTTAATCATATATTTCAGGTATAAAAAATGTTTTTTGTCACAAAATATCAATTAAATCCATGGAGAGCAGAACAAAACCTCACTTCAGCAAAGCACTTAAGCATGTATTTAATTTTAAGCGTCACTGGGATTGCTCACATGCTTAAATTTAAAATGTGTCCTTAAGCTCTTTATATATTTAGGTAACCATGTGACCAGGGTTGTCCCTACACGAGCGTCTGTCTTGGAGCCTAGTTGATGAATTTCTAATCTGCCAAGAGTGCTCTTTCTGGCTTTGCACAGGCTCCAGCTACCCTCCACCCTTTCCTTCAAGGTCCTGCTCTGCTCCATCTTTTCAAGTTCTGCACCCTTCCCCTGAGTTCACTGCACCCCTGCTTCCCCGCACCTACTGATGTGTCACACAGCTGATCCACCATGGGCAGGAAGGGCTGGGAGGGGCTCTGGTAGGACAGGTGCCAGTGGCTGCTCCAACCTAGGAGCATGGGGCCCCCATCTGTGAAGCATAGGGCAATCATCCTGATTTGCCCCATCCTGGGGATAGCTCTGTAGATGACCACCATTACAGTAGTCTCTGAACACCTCCTGAATAAAATTGTATCTTTATTTTTTACTACAGTATGATTTGTTTCGGGCTGGGGAGAACAGACTGTATTTTCATTAGACTTGGCATTTTCCCCAGCAACAGACACATTAGTGTGTGTGTGTGTGTGTGTGTGAGAGAGAGAGAGAGTGAGAGAGGGAGATTTCATAAAGTAGCAGAAGAAATGAAATAACAAAATTTTTCACCACGGGGAACATTTTAGAAATTCTCTTAAGAATATATTAGATTTAGCCTTGACAATACATAATCTAGTGTAGGATTTTGGATGCATTTCTTTCTGAATACTAACCATAGAGATTTTTACAGAACAATGCAGTTGAAATCAAGTGTTCTGAAAAATAATTTAGATTTTTTAAAAAAAATAAAGGTGTTTAAATGCTACAGTTGCTTCAATTTACGAGGGACGTAATTTCAATCTACCACAGTGTAAAAACAAGCATGTGGACAAGGGGGATCCAGTGGATATAGTGTACTTAGATTTCCAGAAAGTATTTGACAAGGTCCCTCATTAAAGGCTCTTAAGTAAAGTTAGTTGTCATGGGATAAGAGGAAAGGTCCTCTCATGCATTGATAACTGGTTAAAAGACAGGAAACAAAGGGTAGGAATAAATGGTCAATTTTCAGAATGGAGAGAGGTAAATAGTGGTGTCCCCAAAGGGTCCATATCAGTGTTCCCTTTAAAGAACTCCACTGCGCACTGAGTTCTGAGCCTCTGACTGGGCGGGGCTTATTAATCACCTCTGAAGCTGTGCTGCCATGCAGTTTAGAGGGAACAGTCATCCATTCTGGGACCAATCCCATTTACCTTATTTATAAACAATCAAGAGCAAGGTTACTCAAGACACGGCCCATGGACTGCATGCAGCCCACAACCTGTTTGTTTGCAGCCTGTGGTGTGGTTTGGGTTTAAATGGGGCTCAACATGTGGTCCGTGGGTGGGATCCTTTGAACATGGCCTCCACTAGGACCATGTTCCGTAATGGTGAGGCGTCTCCCATGTGGGGTGAGTACTGAAATACGCAAGCAGACAGGCTGGCTGGAATAGACGGGGACAGAGTGTCTGCATTTCTAGCCCCCAGGGAAAAGGTGCCGGAAGCACAGGGGATGCAGGCAGAGTCTGAGAAGTGATGACTGGCTTATACTTGCCACGTTTGGGTCTGGCGCCATGGCTTAAAGCTTAATCTTTGTGTTCATGCCTGTTAGTGTGAAAGAAGCTATTTGCATATATTTGCATGTATATGCAACCACACTTGAGTTGCTGCCCTTGGCATGTGCTGTGTGTGTCATTGTGGCCGCCAGAGCTTCCAAAGTTGAGTAGCCCTGATCCAGAGAAAGGCATGAACAGAGAGGTGGCAAAATTTGCAACTGATACTAAACTGGTAAAGATGGTTAAAAACAAAGCAGATTGTGAAGAGCTTCAAAAGGATCTCACAAAACTAGGGAACTGCGCAACAAAAAGGCAAATGAATTTTAATTTTGATAAATGCAAAGTAATGCACGTTTGAGAAAATAATCCCAACTATACATACAATCTGATGGAGACTAATTTATCTACAACTACTCGAGAGAGATCTTGAAGTCATTGTGGATAGTTTTCTGAAAACATCCACTCAATGTGCAGCGACAGCTTATATATATATATATATATATATATATATATATATATATATATATATATATATATATATATATATATATATAATATTTATTTATTTATTTTTTTGGACTAACAATGTTAGGAGTCATTAAAAAAAAAGGATAGGGAATAAGACAGAGAATATCTTATTGCCTCTCTATATAAATCCATGTTATACCCATATCCTGAATACTGCATACAGTAGTGGCTGTCTCATCTCTAAAAAGATATCTTGGCATTAGAAAAGGTTCAGAAAAGGGCAACAAAAATAATTACGGGTTTGGAACGGGTGCCATATGAAGAGAGATGAAAGAGACTTGGACTTTCAGCTTGGAAAAGAGGAGACTAAGGGGTGGGGATATGATAGAGGTCTATAAAATCATGACAGGTCTGGAGAAAGTGAATAAGGAACGTTATTTACTTGTTCCCATAGCATAAGAATTAGGGGTCACCAAATAAAATTAATAGGTAGCAGGTTTAAAACAAAAGAAAGCTTTTCTTCACACAGCACACACTCAACCTATGGAATTCCTTCCCAGAAGATGTTATGAAAACCAGGACTTTAATAGGGTTCATAAAACAACTAGATAAATACATGGAGATTAGGCCTATCAAGATTTACTAGCTTGAATGGGTAGGAATGGTGTCTTCAGCCTCTTTTTTTTTTTGTCAGGTGCTGGAAATAGATAACAGGAGAAGAATCACTTGTTCTGATCATTCCATCTGGGCCCATCTGACGTTGGCCACTGTTGGAAGATAGGCTACTCAGCTAGATGGACCTTTGGTCTGACCCAGTATGGTCATTCTTATGTTCTTAAACAGAAGAAGTATGATTCTGAAACAGTGTATGAAACGTGCATGTCAGTATAGCTTTCTATTCTCATATTTCAGGAAAATATTATTAGAGTAAAATATTGTGATAAATAGTCATAGAATACTGGAACTGGAAGGGGCCTCAAGATATCATCAAGTCCAGTCCCCTACCATCATGGCAGGACCAAACACCATCTAGATTACCCCTCACAGTTGTTTGTCTAACCTGCACTTAAATATCTCCAGTGATGGAGATTCAACAACCTCCCTAGGCAATTTATTTCAGTGTTTAAACACCCTGACAGGAAGTTTTTCCTGATGTCCAACCTAAACTTTCCTTGTGGCAATTTAAGATCATTGTTCCTTGTCCTATCATCAGAGGCCAAGGAGAAGAATTTTTCTTCCTCTTCCTTGTAACACCCTTTTAGATACCTGAAAACAGCTATCAAGTCCCTCAATCTTCTCATTTCTAAACTAAACAAACCTAATTCTTTGTCTTCCCTCATAGCTCATGTGCTCTAGACATTTAATCATTATTGTTGCTCTTCTCTGGACTTTCTCCAGTTTTGACCACATCTTTCTTGAAAAGTGGTGTGCAGAACTAGATACAATACTCAGGCCTGGCAAAAGGGTTTGCGAGGCCCAAGGCAGGATGCTGGCCAGTGGATGGTGAATACTCAGCATTGTATGCCTCTCCTTGCTCTAGGGCGGGGCCTGACAGTACTCCAATTGAGGCCTAATCCGTGCAGAGTAGAGCGGAAGAATGACTTCTCATGTCTTGCTCACAACACACCTGTTAATTCATCCCAGAATCATGTTTGCTTTTTTTTGCAACAGCGTCACACTGTTGGTTCATATTTAGCTTGTGGTCCACTATGACCCTGAGATCCCTTTCAACAGTACTCCTTCCTAGACAGTAGCTTCCCATTCTGTATGTGTGAAACTGATTGTTGCTTCCTAAGTGGAGTACTTTGCATTTGTCCTTATTAAACTTCATGCTATTTACCTCAGACCATTTCTCCAGTTTGTCCAGATGATTTTGAATTATGACCCTAACCTCCAAAGCACTTGCAATCCCTTCCGTATTATCTGCAGACTTTATAAGCATATACTCTACGCCAATATCTAAATTGTTGATGAAGATAATGACCAGAACTGGTGCAAAACAGACCCCTGGGTAACCTCACTTGTTATGCCCTTCCAGTAGGATTGTGAACTTTGCCTTTGTCCGTATTAAACTTCGTCCTCTTTACCTCAGACCATTTCTCTGTTTGTCCAGATCATTTTGAATTATGACCCTATCCTCCAAAGCAGCTGCAACTCCTCCCTGGAATCATCTGGAAATCTAATAATCATTCTTTCTATGACATCATCTAAATCATTGATGAAGATATTGACCAGAACCAGTCCCAAAACATCCCCCTGCGGAACCCCAGTTATGTGCTTCCAGCATGACTGTGAACCATTAATAACTATGTGAGAACAGTTATCTAGCCGGTTATGCTGCCTCCTTATTGTAGCCCCATCTAGGTTGTATTTCCTCAGCTGATTGATCAGAAGGTCATGCAAGACCATGTCAAATGCCTTACTAAAGTATAGGTATTCCACGTCCACAACTTCTTCCCTATCCACAAGACTTGTTATTTTATCAAAGAAAACTATCAGATTGGTTTGACATGATTTGTTCTTTACAAATCCATGCTGGCTGTTATCTGGAAGATAAGGACGTGATAGGTGATAGGATTACTTCCCTGGCATAGAAGTCTCTTGAAGAAAATAAGGTGATAGGTAACTGCTAGCATGGATTTGTAAAGAACAAATCATGTCAGGTTAGATAGACATTTATCAGGGGTGGTCTAGATTGTGCTTGGTCCTGCGGTGAGGGCAGGGGACTTGAGTCGATGAGCTCCCAAGGTCCCTTCTAGTTCCATGATTCTATGATAAGCTTTACACTGGGACTATTCAGTGTACAGCAGACAATGGGTCACATTCATTTTTTATATAATACTGTTGGCATCAGTGGAGTATACCAGTTATGAAATTAGCATGTGTGTATAAGCAATAGGAATATAAAAGTTTAACCAGTTGCTTAATAAGCATTAGGCTTTCTGGAATGCTTACTTGGTAACTGGTTAACCAAATGGCCAGCTACATGGTGCCAGCTGCTGGAAACCAGGTCAGGGTAGCAGGTGGGGCCCCGGCTGTGCTGCAACAGTCCCAGCGGGACAGGCAGGACCTGATCCTGGACCTAGCTGCACCGCAGTAGCTCCAGATCTCTCACCTGGTTGTGCCAGGGCCCCAGCTGTAGTGGCCCTAGTCCCAGCTGCACCACAGCTGGTGGTCTTGGTCCCAGTGGCTCTGCTGCAGGAACCAAGGTTCCAGCAGCCCTGGTCCCAGGTGTGGCAGCTCCAGTCTCAGTTGCTGCAGTTGTGGCTGCTCCAGTTTGGCATTTCCTCAGCTCCAAATTCATTTTGTTGTTAAGTCAAAATGTATTTGAAGCATTTTTTATATTCTTCAGGGGACCACTTCCTTGTTTAAATTCAAAGGCTACCTTTAGCTCCAACTATCTTGGGGTATGTCTACACTACAAAGTTAATTCGAACTAACAGACGTTAGTTCGAATTAACTTTGATAGGCGCTACACTAGCAAACCGCTAGTTCAAACTTAATTCGAACTAGTGGAGCACTTAATTCGAACTAGGTAAACCTCATTCTACGAGGACTAACGCCTAGTTCGAATTAACCAGTTCGAATTAAGGGCTGAGTGGCCACTTAATTCGAACTAGTGGGAGGCTAGCCCTCCCCAGCTTTCCCTGGTGGCCACTCTGGGCGCCAACAGGGAAACTCTCCTGCCTCCCTCCCGACCCCGGAGCCCTTAAAGGGGCACGGTCTGGCTACAGTGCCCATGCCAGGTGCAAGCCTGCCAGCACCCAGCCAGCAGACCCTGCACCTGGCGCGGCACGAACCAGCCACCCAGTGCCACCCAGGCCTCCTCCTCTTCCCGGGACCAGGCTGGCGGCTCCCGGGAGCCTGCCCGGGGCTGCAAGAGGCGGGTGCCCGCCTGGTCTAATGCAGACATCGTGGACCTCATCCACGACCTCCGCACTAGGCAGAGGAAAGTGGCCGTCTAGGGCAGGATAGCTGCCAGCCTGGCCACCCAGGAGCAGGTGTGCATGAAAATCAAGGTGGTCCAGTGAGACCCCCGACCCTGAGCCCTGAGCTTAGCATGGCCGTACTAGGGCAGACCAAAGGGCCATCTAGCCCAGTAGCCTGTCTGCTGACAGCGGCCAACAGTAGGTACCCTGGAGGGGATGGACTGAAGACAGTGACAAAGCCATTTGTCTCGTGCCATCCATCTCCAGCCTTCCACAAACAGAGGCCAGGGACACCATTTCTACCCCCTGGCTAATAGCACTCCATGGACCCAACCTCCATGACTTTATCTCACTTCTCTTTAAACTCTGTTATAGTTCTAGCTTTCACATCCTCCTGCAGCAAGGAGTTCCACAGGTTGACTATTTGCTTTGTGAAGAAGAACTTTCTGTTGTTAGTTTGAAGCCTGCTACCCTTTCATTTCATTTGGTGTCCTCTAGTCCTTCTATTATGGGAACTAATGAAGAACTTTTCTTTATGCACCCTCTCCACACCACTCAAGCTTTTATAGACCTCTATCATATTCCCCTTCAGTCTCCTCTTTTCTAAGCTGAGAAGTCCCAGTCTCTTTAGCTTCCCTTCATAGGGGTCCTGTTCCAAACCCCTGATCATTTTAGTTGCCCTCCCCTCTCCCACCCTCTCTCTTCCCGTCTCCCACCTCCTTTTCCCAGTCTCCCCCAGTTTTGTTCAATAAAGAGAGTTTCTATTTTTGAACACACGTGTCCTTTATTTTGTACATCAGGAAGGGTGGCTAGGGAGGAGTAAGTGGAAGGAGGTGAGGGAGGAATGGGGTATGAGCTCCCCGATGGGGAGGACTGGGATGGCTCTGTGGACTCCTCGGGTGAAAGCTCTCCTGCAGCCCCCCGATTGACCCTCCTCCCCAGATGGCAGCCTGTGGCAAGTGTAGCCAGGCTGATAGCCGAGTGCTGTGATGTGCCGAGTGTGGGCATTCAGGGCACTCCAAGCCAGGACTGCTTTGCTGTCCCTCATCGACTTAGACAAGCGAGCAAGGAACCCCTGATAACTGTCTGTCCGGGGTGTGGGTCGGGTCCCGTTAAGCACAGCCCTTGGCTAGCCTGAGACAGCAGCTCCACACTCTAAGTCCTAATCTGATGCTCTAGTTTTTAGTTTTTAGGTCTAGATGCACTAGTTCGAATTAACTAATTCGAATTAAGTTAGTTTGAATTAGTGCTGTAGTGTAGACATACTCTTGATCTGTTCTTATATCTTCAACAAGAAGTCCCATCCTTTTAAAGTATGGGTTATTTGTTAGACTTTACTATTGATACTGGTGGGATTTAGAGCTTTAGTTTACTCAACAAAATGCTTCTCCCCTCAAAATTTCATAATGGGTACTTGTTTCAATGTCATCAAGCTTGATTTACCAGAATAGTGGAATAACTTCAGTACAGGGTTAGGGGTAGGAGGTGTGTTTTTACTAAATGGTTTTTCAGTTACTTCTGGAATTTGGCTAATGGGGTGTTAAAGATGTATTCAAGACTCCTGCAAGTTTCTGTGTCTGTCACAAGTTAGATAAAATATATAATTGCCTACTTTTACAGCCTTGTGCAGAGATGTGTATTGTTACTTTAGCCTTACTCATCACTGGTGTTTCCTCTTTTCTCACCCTTGATTGAATTAAGGTCATTCTCCTATCCACCTTTACGAGTATAGTGAAGAAGTCTTGCGTGTTGTATTCTTCTAGGCCAAGTGTTTTTTGAGCAAAGCAGACTAGATAAAATTGAAGATAGTGCTTTTGTTGCAGAATTTCCATTTGGTTGAACAGTCTGATTGATGTCAGAAGTCAAGGAAAGCTTATCTGTATGTATTTATGGGTCTAAATGAAATAAACGGTTTAATGAGTGGAAAACTTCTGTTTTCCTTAGAAAATATTCTTCTCATGATTCTTCAACTTAACATTTCTTTCAGATCCATGTTAGCATTCCTGTATTAGCTGTGAGCATTCTGTGTACAAAGAAGCTGAACTCCCTCTTTTTTTTCATGATCAATGTTGTTTTTTTTTATAGCTATTTAATCAGACAGTGAAGAGAACCGCTGTCTGGCGATGTCACATACAAGTAATTTCTACACTGGTTTCTTGTTTATTGATCAGATCTCCCATGCAGGCTGCACTGGTGGGATAGAGCAATGAGAGCTGTAAGAGTTGAGAAAATGTAGCTTATGTGATGGAAGAGAAATATATTTTAGTTTTCTATAGAGGTCATTGAAGTTTGCAGAGACATGTCTAAGCCACATTGTGTGATATGATGTATTGTAGCAATATGCTTGCCTGGGTGTAGTGTTTGAAATTTCCAGGGTTCTTAATACAATATAATATTCATAGAATAATAGAAATGGAAGGAAACTCAAGAAGTCATCAAGTCCAGTCTTCTGCACTCATGGAAGGATCATCAGTTTGCTTCATCCTAATCTCCCTCTTTTTATTCAAGGTTCTGTTGCTGCTGCTGCTATTGCACAATAAGTGTGCTTACTGAATAGGGCAAAACTGCTCTGATATTATGCAATTGACATCAATTAATTAGGGCTGTCAAGCGGTTACAAAAATTAATTGCGAATAATCGCATGATTAATCACTCTGTTAAACAATAATAAGAATACTATCTTTAAATATTTTTGGATGTTTCCTACATCTTCAAATATATTGATTTCAATTACAACATAGAATACAAAGCATATAGTGCTCACTTTATATTGATTTTTTATTACAAAACATTTACACTGTAAAAATAAAACTTCAGTTCACCTCACTGAAGTATTGTAGTCCAAATTCCATCATTAAAGATGAACTTACAAATGCAGAATTATGTAAACAAGAATAACTTCATTTAACAATAAAACAATTTAGAACTCTAGACCCCACTAGTCTACCCAGTCCTTCTTACTTTTCAGCCAATCACTACGACAAACAAGCTTGTTTACTTTTGTGGGAGATAATGCTATGTGCTTCTTGTTTACAAAGTCACCTGTGTGAAAACAGGCATTCGCATGGCCCTGTTGTAGCCAGCGTAGCAAGTTGTTTGTGTGCCAGATTCACTAAAGATTCGTATGCCCCTTCATGCTTCTACCACCATTCCAGTTGACATGAGTCCATGCTGATGATGGGTTCTGCTCGATAACGATCCAAAACAATGTGGATCAAAGCGTGTTCATTTTTTACATCTGAATCAGATGCCACCAGGAGAAGGTTGATTTTTTTTTTGAGTGGTTTGATTTCTCTAAATTCTGTATCAGAGGATTGCTCTTCTAAGATTTCTGACAAAATGTTCCACACCTCATTCCTGTCAGATTTTGCAAGGCACTTCAGATTCTTAAACCGGGGGCGGGAAACGAGCAATTAACGTGTGTTAATTTTTTAAACACGTTAATTCTGCCTTGGATTAATCGCAGGCGTTAATGCGTGTCAGTTGACAGCCCTGAAATAAATACAATATGAGGTTTTGTATTTTTTGTGCTGTAGCTTTTTTTAGAAACCTCATATTAGTATCTTCTTTGTGGATTGTAAAATCTGTTGTGAAAGTGTTATTAAATCTAACTACATATTCTGGGTCTCCATCAGAGACTGCCATAACTTGGAACTTATGGCAGGATGTGGGTACAACTATGGAGCAGGAAGCATAGTCCCCCATCTCCCCAAGGAATTCAGTCACAAACCTGCAGGGCTCAAGTAATGTTTCTAGGTTTTGCAGTTTTTCAAACTCCTTATTTGTTGGCACTGATAGATGGTGCTTTTGAAGAGCTAATGTGGATATGATAGCGGCTTTATTGCGAAGCAGGCGCTGAATCATAGCCAATGTGAAATTCCATCTGATTGAAATATCTTGTACCAGAGGTTCTTGTTTCGGTCCATTTGCAGATTGTTGTATTCCTAACTCTGTACTGTTAGCTGGCCTGTGTTTGAAATGACCCATAAGTTTTCTACATTTTACCTGCATGTTTTCAATACCACGATCACTGAGTGCTACAGTATGTGGATCGCTGCAGACTGTGAGCAACGCATGTCATGTGTTCAAAAGGCAAGCGACTGACTGCTGCTACCATGTTATGTGCACTATCAGTATTAATTGTTGATGCCTTTTCTTGAATATTTCATTCTTTCGCAAGATCTTGAATATTCCATTCTTTCGCAAGATCCATGAAACACTCTGTCTCTCCTCAGTATGAGTTACTGTTAGAGCAAATGACTGTAGTGTCTATGCAGCATCAATCAGGTGTGCTGTGACACCAAGACAGCTATGATTGCTCAAGGATGACCAGTGATCACCAGTCAAAGCAACAGCCAGTGCATTTCTCAGAAGCTCCAACTTTGTAGTCTTCTCATTGTTGTATAGGTCATTTATTCATGATGCAATGGTTCCTCTGGAGGGCAAGGTGTATGACTGATTGGAAGATGATATTTTAATAATATATCTTTAATAATATAGCCCTCTGTCATTGACAATATTGAGTGGTCTGCAGTCCCTAGCTATCCACTTGACAATAGCATTGGTTAAAATGCTGTATTTTGTTTGATCCATGGGCTTGTAGCAACCCTGAAACTCGGTAATCGTACTCTGTCGTGGCTGGCTGGACAGGTTTGCTGGTGATGGGTTATCTGTAGTGCAAAATCAGGAGGCAAAAGCCTGCTTACCTTGTAGGTGGTACTGCAGACTTGAAAACATGAGAACACAGCAGAACTGTGTCAATCTCTGGAATAATACAATAAATTATTCTGTATAATCAATATATTTGTGTCCTATTCAAAAGAATCCTTTTTATCTTAGCCCCCACTATGGGCGGAACAGGGCTGGAAGGGGGTAGACTGTGCCATGGGCAGTGCAGTATTTGAGGGGGGGGTTTAGCCCCCACCTGCAGGTAGCACAGGGCTCAGGGATGGGGATCAGCCCCTGGGTTGGGCGGGGGGTAGACTGCACCAAGGCCAGTGCAGAGTTCGGGAGCGGGGACTCAATTCCAGAATCAGATGTGGAGGGAGGGTCAGTCCCAGACCTGGGAGGCAAAGAGACAGTGGCTTGGGTGAACTCTGCAAAGGGGGAGACAGCTTGGGCAAGCTCCCCCCCCCCTCCCGGCTGTTTTATTTTTAAAAAAATACGGTCACCAGGGAGAGGGACAGATATGTATGTCAGGATCTTTATTTCTTGTTTACTTCTGTGCTGGTGCTAGGACCATGTCTTGAGGTCTTTTTTTGTTTTTTTGCTGCTTGGTTTTTAAAATGTTAATTCTGCCCTGCGTTAATCGCGGGTGTTAACGTGTGTTAATTGACATCCCTACAATATATACAATATGAGATTTTAATGTGTGAGGAATTAGTTGGGTGATAAAATGAGGGGAAAAGCTCTTAGAAGATAGTGTGTATAAGGTGTGCTTTGCTGAAGTATGTTTTTTATAATGAATGAGCTATGGTTTTTCTGTTAGACTGCGTGTGTCTATCTACCCATCCACCCATTCACCCTGTATATACTGAGAGAGCTATAATTAATGATGTAATGCTGATTAAGTAAGTTTGATGGTGAAACAAGACTAATGACCCAGAATGACTAGACAAGTGTTGATGAAAATGAAGTTCAGGGAATGTATACACAAATCTGATAAAATATTGGAAAAAGTTGACATAGGCGTGATAAACCAGAGGTTCGAAGATTGTATAGGAGTGGTGTTTGTGGCAAGGGACTGGGGCTGTGAAAGAGGAAAGCCTGAGACTTAAATGCACTTAACTAATTACAAACTTTATTATCTACAATTTGATTATATTAAATCACTGTCTCTGATTCATCTTAGCGCAGCATGCAAAAAAAGAATATAACAAATAAAACCAATACAGCAATAATAAAAACTCCTTCTGTAGCCAATCCTTCTATGGTTATCTTTGAACAGCTGGTGGAGTTAGTCATTAATCTACGTATACTTAACCTCTAAATATGAAATGGTTAATACAATATAGTAAGCAATACTCACAATACTAACTAACGATATAGTAAGCAATACTCACAATACTAATTGTTAGCAATACTAACAATTACGATGAACAGACACAAAACAACGCGTAGCATGCTCCGGATTTGTACCCTTTCATGATTCGGTGGGTGGGAGGCGGCCTTGGGTGATCAACCCCTCAGCCAGGCTGGACGATATGTGCCTACTATCTTGATACGGAACCTCCTCGAGCTTAGGGCGCAGGGTGCTTTATACTTTAATTTTGACATCTGGTACCATATTAGGGTTATTTGATATCCGGTACCACATTAGGGTTCCTTCCTTGTGACATGATGTCTACCTCAGGGCATTGTGGTCAGTACCTGATGCAGACATGACTGGCACACGTGAAAGCTAGCTATGTTTTTTGTTTCCCTGCTCCAGGTGCTTGTTAACTGATGTATATGACAGCTCATTTCTCTTATTCTCTATCTTGTCCTGTTTTTTTAGTGCTCATTAACTTAGTGTATGGGACAGCTTGTGTCCCTACTCTTATCTTTTTGGCCCGGGTGCTTGCCAAGTTAAGTTCCGTTTACTGAGAACTGTGCTGAGCACCCGAGGGACTTCAAGCTCTGTCTCTGGATCCGCCTCAGTGGCCTGTGTTTTTCTTGTGAGGGGCTTTAGTGTGGCAGTATAGGCAATACAAGCGAGGCCGTGGTCAAAAGGACCTGCTACATGACAAGGAGTATGAGGCATTGGTTGTACATCACTAGCAGTGACACCACTGCACTACTTTCTCAAAGAGTCTTCAATTGCTAGCAAAGATATACAGTGAGGCCTTCAGTAATTCCACTATTGGGGACTTGTAGCATTACAGAACATCCGTAGGATAGTTGTGTTCTGTTGTGATTTTTTTTTTTTTAAAGAATTCCTATTTATTTTCCTTCTTCTTTATGGCATTTATTCACACGATGGCAATTGCTGGCTACTGCTTAATTGTAATGTTGCAGATTTTTTTTTCAGGCTTTGCTAATGGCACCCATTGATTAACCAGAAAGTCCATTAGCTTTCATTCTATAGCCACTCAAATACTTGTTTCTATTACATGGTTAATGGTTCTTGTTGACCCCCTGTCTATATCATAAATCCAAAAATTCCCCATTGGCTACTGTGGCAGTTCTCAAAGTTCATAGAAGGGCAGGATGTCAGATGTGTTCATATTCCTTCATGCTCAGTATAACTTGAGAAAGAATAGGGTGTTTCATTGTTTTATTTTATCTTTTTAATGATACAAAACATGCATGGGAAACTATAGATTAAAATATCTAGAGTACATATAGTTTATTTTGCAACTTGTAAAAATCAGTATAAAACATCTTGACAAGTACAAAGTGGAGCTCATGTACTTTGAAAACCACTTGGGATTAGCAGCCGTTCTGCCCATATTAAATTTAAGGTAATGCCAGAATAAGATACTTTTTTAAAAAAAACTTAAGACTTCTCCCACATCAGTCTCTGGCTGTGATACCAATATTAGCTTGTCTCCTTCATACATGCTTGGTGGAAACCATGCATGTGCTGTAATCCTGTGGGTGGACTGTGTGTGTGTTTGTTTATATACATACAATAAAAATAAAAACACTATGTTAAAAGAACTTGAAGTTTGTTTTGTCAAACATTTAAGTTAGGGAATGGCAGTCCCCCCATACATAAGTGTAATGATTATTCTGTTTTAAATTAGGTTATTGCACATTTTTCCACAAGACTCCTGCCTCCGTCATTGCACAGTATGCTGTAGGGTTAAATCAAGATTGTATAATGTAAAAGGTGGTTGCCTATAGGACTCCAGCCAGTGTGTGGCTTGCTTCCAGTGGTCCCGGGCAGCAGCACCCCATTTGAACTAGAACATAAGAATGGCTGTACTGGGTCAGACCAAAGGTCCATCTAGCCTAGTAGTCTGTCTGCCGACAGTGGCCAACACCAGGTGCCCCAGAGAGGCTGGACCGAAGACAATGATCAAGTGATTTGTCTCCTGCTATCCCTTTTCCAGCCTCTGAAAAACAGAGGCCAGGAACACCATTTCTATCCCCTGGCTACTAGCCTTTTATAGACCTAACCTCCATGAAATTATCTAGCTTCTCTTTAAACTCTGTTATAGTCCTAGCCTTCACAGCCTCCTCTGGCAGGGAGTTCCACAGGTTGACTACACGCTGTGTGAAGAAGAACTTTCTTTTATTAGTTTTAAACCTGCTACCCATTAATTTCATTTGGTGTCCTCTAGTTCTTCTATTATGGGAACTAATAAATAACTTTTCTTTATCAGCCCTCTCCACACCACTAATAATTTTATATACCTCTATCATATCCCCCCTCATTCTCCTTTTTTCTAAACTGAAAAGTCCCAGTCGCTTTTATTTCTCTTCATAGGGGACCCGTTCCAAACCCCTAATCATTTTAGTTGCCCTTTTCTGAACCCTCTCTAAGGCCAAAATATCTTTTTTGAGGTGAGGAGACCACATCTGTACACAGTATTCAAGATGTGGGCGTACCATAGTTTTATACAGGGGCAGTAAGATATTCTGGGTGTTATTTTCTATCCCTTTCTTAATAATTCCTAGCATCCTATTTGCCTTTTTGACCGCCACTGCACACTGTGTGGAAGTTTTCAGAGAACTATCCACGATAACTCCAAGATCTCTTTCCTGATTTGTCGTAGCCAAATTAGCCCCCGTCATACTGTATGTATAGTTGGGATTATTTTTCCCAATGTGCATTACTTTACACTTATCCACATTAAATTTCATTTGCCATTTTGTTGCCCAATCACTCAGTTTGGTGAGATCTTTTTGGAGTCCCTCACAGTCTGCTTCTGTCTTGACTATGCTAAACAGTTTGGTATCATCCGCAAACTTTGCCACCTCACTGCTTACCCCTTTCTCCAGATCATAGGATAATCACGCTGGCACTGGTTGCTACTCTCTATTGAGCATGGGTAAACTGCAAATTTTCAAAAGTAGGTGACTTAGCCAAATGCACGTTTATTTTCTTGAGAATAGCAAGTTACACACTGACACAAAAACATACTGACTGCTAAATTTTAAGTGTCTGCTCCATGGGATAGGAACATGAGAACATGTAAAAGAAAGGGAATTTTTAACGTGGTCAAAACAATGTGTTTTTCCTTAGCCCTGTTTTTGTAAACATTGAGCTGTTTTGGCTAAACTTTTCCAAACAATTGAGTTTGAATGAGACAACAGATTTGGCAAATTTGAACCTTAACAGTTAAAGCTTAATTAGGTTATAAGCAACTGAAAAAAGAGTCTTAAAATAGGCAGTGTGCCACCTTAATGATGCGAGTTTAGGACTTCCTGCATCTGTGAATTGAATATAATACTGATTCTCTCAGCTCATATATTTATAGGGCATCTGTGACCTTATTTAAATCAACCATTTTTAAAATGCCACATTAGTTTGGTAAGAGCCATCATTCGACATCATATTTGATTAGTCTCTTTTTTCTTCCTGAGCATCCAGGATGTTGCTGACAATATTAGGATGTTAGGAATATTTACCATCTAAATAAAATCCATTGTTAGACTAAAAAGAACTTCTTATGCTCTAAGGAGAACCATGCAATTTTGTGTCTGAATTGCTTTCTATTTTAAAATTGTGTGCTCCTTTGTGTAGGCTCTGCGTCAAATTCCAAGAGTTATTTTGTGTGCTGTTTAATACACTTTTATTAGTTAACTAGAAATGTCTATAATTTTGCTCACTTGAATTAAGATTTTTTTTATTCCAAAATACCTCAGTTTGTCTATGAGCTCATCACTTAAAGAAAATACACCCAGAAAACAAACAACCAAAACACCCTGAAATATACAAATAATTTATCCCCCCCCCCCCCCCCCCGGATAATAAAAACAGACTTGTTCAGGTTAGCTCTTTCACATGTTGCTGTATTGTTTAAACTTTCTTCTTGGCCACAAAATGGATAGGGTTCTAATAATCACAGTGGAGACAAAACAGAAACATAAAGATCATACTTTGTATAATCACCCTGATTACTCTGAACAGTACTACACTGCAGGTTTCACTAATGATGATTAATTGTGAACCAGGCTACATGAACTGTCATGTAGAGTGGGTTGTAATTAAATAAAAATATAATTATTTTAACATTGTACCACTAATATGTATTTACGATAGATAGTACTTTTGAAAAGAGTTTGATTACCTACAGTCATTAGGAAGTTCACTTATACATTTTAACTGCACAGATGTTAAAAGCTCATATTTCAGGCCATAAAAGCTTACTTTATTTTAGGGTTGTGTTGCAATATAAATAACCTTTGTACATCTGTCTATTTCGTGAGGCACTAAAGCTTTTTTTCTTTAAAAGCCTGAAAACTTAAGGAGGATTAGATTTATGAAAACACAACAGATAGGAGATGAGTGGTCTACAACAAAGCATTGCTTATACTGTTGGTTCTCCCCCCGCCCCCTAAACCTCTTCAAATAAGAATAACAAAAAACCACAATACATAACATACTGGTTTTTGTCACCTCATTTTATTTGGACTTCTACTACTGAGGAGAATGTTAAGTTTGGGAAATCATTTCAGTTGTCTCTAAAATGCATTGGCAGTTTGTGACTATTTCTTTAGCACATCCTAAACTCAAAACTCTGGTCATCTGAAGAAGTGGGCTGTTACCACGAAAGCTCATGATACCATTTACATGTTTTGTTAGTCTATAAAGTGCTACCAGACCATTTGTTGGTTTTTAACCAACAGACTAACTTGGCTACCCCCTGTACAGACTAACTCTGCTACCCCTTGAAGCTTCTTTGACATGGTTAAATAAAACCCTTCCTATCTTTATATAGAAGATATATTTATGTGACTATGAACACACTTAAAATGTTTTGTGTCCTTCCCAAATACAGGAAATGGAAAGGCTTGTTTGGGTACTTTTGTGGGAGTATTGAGCTGCTTAGTATGTGGGTTTTGTATGGGGTTTTAAAGGAAGAATCACCCCATTTCTAGCCTATATACTTTTTCAATGTAAATTATATTACAAATATAATGGCAAGCATTCATAATATATTAGCTGTGTGCAAGCAGGAAAATATAAAAGCTTTAAAATAAATAGTTTTGTCACCATTTCTGCCAAATGGAGTCAAAAGTGACACTGATGCTGATGTGGTTTTGGTCCAGCAACAATTCCTGTTAGATGGTCATTACCTTGGGTGTCTCGACTTGTGTAGTATAAATGTCAATATTATCAGGGGAGTGTACCAGGCAGTGGCTCAGAAGATTTCTATATAACCACACAAAGTTCATTTTACTTCTGTACTCCATTACAGGTGTGCTCCATTCCTGGAGTTTGCTAGGATATTAGAGAGATCAGCATAGTGATCTTGCATCACGTTGGAGGGGAGGGAGCCATGTTAGTGTCAGAAGTGTATCAAATACTTGCAGCCAGATATTATCAGTGTTGAAAAAGCTATCATATCAGGAATAGAACTGTCTTCTGCACTTGGCGGAGACTGTATCAGCTCTGCTTCTCGTGGGTGAGCAGAGAAAGTAGGTTGTTTTTTTAACGTGAATTGCTTTTTAAAAGATGTAATTGTTAACGGAAGTGAAATACAGGTGTGGGTGAGTTAACAACAGATGACTTAATGTTAAGGTGTTTGTGCAGATTTTGTTATTAATATTAAACACAAGATTTCAGCAAATTTCTTACTGATTAATAGAATAAATTAAAATTATATATTTTAAATCCAGCGTTTTCTTTCAATCCCTCCCCCAAACAGATGGTATTACCGTATATTGAAACAACATGTATAAGAGATGATGACCCTCAGGTTTGATAGGTGATATGTGAATCCACCTTGCAGAAAGACTGAATGCAGCAAGGATACGTAAATTTTCTCATTGATGAAATCAGGCATTTCTTTGGAAATGTAGGGTATATGTCCCTTTAGTGCTCAGCATCAGTTGAAGTCATGGAGAGCTATGGAAGCCCAGCAGCTCTGGAAATCAGGCCAATGAAGTTTACTTATGTTTTATGGGACATCAAAAAGATCTTCTTAAAACCCTTGCGTACTGCAACATTAAAAGGTAGACTGTGATTAAAGTTTTGATCCTGCCCAGAAAAGACTGTTCTCAGATCTTAAAAATATCAGATTAAGATGGCTGTTATGTAGGTTTGTACTTTTTCTGTCACTGCCAAAAAGTTTTAAAAATCCAGATTATGCGGAAGTGTCTTCTCACTCTAGAGATGTTGTATAAGTTTCATTCAGATTGTCAGAATAACCAAAAAAATTACTTTTGTGTTTGACTTTGAAGTGCACCTGTTTTCCCCCTCCTCCCTTTCCTGGTCTCTGAAGTGTTGCATTGTGGCTAGTAGCACAGTAACCTACTAGCACCTTGGTACTGTTTCCCTCTAAACTACTCTGTTTTTTGAGGAATGGGATGCTCTTGGCAGAAAGTAATCAATCAAGCAGAGTTCTGTCATCAGACTTGAGGATATTTACCCCCTGGGGTGGCTATAATCATTCCAGCTGCAGCTTATGGAGGGCAGGATGCACTTAGGGATAGAAATGCATTTTTTGTCAGAAATGAAGCAACAGTTTTATTAAACATAAATTCACACAATATCTGGTAAGTAGTCTGCGCGTGCTGAGTTTAGCCAGTAAACCTCTGTCTCATTTGCCCAACTCAGAAAATTACTACTGCATCCAGTTTCTCAACCAAGAATATCTAAAATATATCTGTGTATTTGTAAATTCCAGTCATTCAGGACCTGTCATTCACAGGTACAAATAGTGTACCTAATTGTTAAAACTGGCAATTGGAAAGCCTGGAGTGGCTGGACTCTGTTAAGCACCCACAATTTACTATGATTATTTAGAATTTGAAAGCACATAAAACTCCCACGTCTTATACAGCAGTGGACGTTAGAGGGAGAGCATTCCTGCTGCCTGCTTTCACTGAGACACAGTGAATTCTACATCCCTCTTAGGCCTGTTCTATATGAGGAGTTTAGATGGAATTTAGATGCATAAGGTTGATTATTCTAAACAGTCAGTCCACATTAGCAAGGCTGTTCCATTGAGTTTAAGGGCCACTGAAATCAATTTTGGTACTCCTGCTTTTCACAGGGTGTAACGCCAAATTCAACTTTGCATGGTTGAATTTATGGTGGTGTAGACCCAGCACTGAGAAAGTTGAAGTTCTTGAACTTCAGGAGGCAGCCTACAGTACTCCCGGTCTGGCCAAATAAAGGTGCAAATAGGAACTCTTTGATCCTTCTCACAGGGTTTCTGGGGAGATCTGCCTTAATCTGTCCTCCGCAGTAGGACACCTTTCCCTGTCAAGCCAGCAGTAAGTAGTCTGGCATCATTTCATCACAAAGCATTGCAGCAGGTTTCAGTCAGTATCAGCTCCCTATCTCTCTGTGTGACTTGGAGAAGACAGATCTCACATGGCAACCTGGATGAAGGAGAAGGGGGAAGTCTTTAGTTGCTGCCTCTGCTGCTAGCATGGTTTCAGCCTCTGGTATCCCCCCTTGCCCTTCCTCCTACCCTTCCGCCGGCAGGCATCTGTGCAGGGGTGAAAGTAGCTTAAATTTCTTACAGGTACTGTCCTATTGCAACCAAGGGTCTCTGCAGCTATTGAAATAGCTCCCTGCTGGATTTTGCTGCAGCTCAGTCAATTCTTGCTGGAGCTGTGCTTTGTTGTGCATCCCCTTACTTTCACCTTTGCCTCTGTGAGATGGGAGAATAGTACTTTTTCCAGAAGCTGGATGTGGCAGATACAGGAGGGAAGCTGCGTGAGCCACCAATCTACCTTTTGGCAGGAATGTCTTCCTCCCCCCCCATGCAGGCTCCTGCAATACATTACAGCATGTGGTTAACTTCAACTGCGTTGTGTAATCCCATTGATTCGTTGGGAGGATTTGTATTGAAGATTGAGCATTTATCAAATGCTTTGGTTGAATCATGGTCCTAGTCATTAGGAACCAGAAACTCATAGCACTAGGCTTTACACTGGAAGTACAGCTACACTGTTGGGGGTTTTTTTGGAAGAAGGTATGCAAATTGTGCTCGTATTTGCATATCTTCTTCTGATTCTTTTTCCGGAAGAGGGTTTTCCAATATTAGACCTGTCTACACAGTGCCAAATGTCAGGAAAAAAACTCTCTTTCAGAAGCTCCAGTACACCTTGTTTTACGAGGAATAAGGGGATTCCGAATGAGGTTTTTTCCCCCTGACATTTGACCCCATATAGACTGGCCAAATATTGCAAAGGCCTTCTGGAAAAGGCATCAGAAGAAGATATGCAAATGCGAGTGCAATTTGCATACCTTCTTCTGAAAAAAACCCAACAGTGTAGCTCTTATGCAAGAGCTCCTAATTAATGTGATTGTTTTTATTGATTGATAATGAAAAGTACAAAAAGTAACTGACTTACAGCTTGCATATGTTTCCAAATAGTAAATGCTTCCTGGGATTTCCAGTAATATCTCTTCATTTCCTTGGCAGTATGCTTATTTTTGAAGACAATGAGCCACCTGGGTTGTCATCTAACAGGCAATACCAAGGTTTCTTCTCACTCAAAAGCACCTGATACCAGTTACCCAGTTGTCTTTATGTATTTGTTTTGTTTCCAATTTGATTTTTTGTATCTTTATTCAAAACAAATTTAGAACAGGTCAGGTGTTCATGTCATCATTATCGAAATTCTATTGGACACGTTGCCCCAAATTTCATAGTACATTACTACTGAACTGTACTATTATTTACGTAAAGATCTCCTATGAAATCTTGCTTTCCTGGCTTCTACTGGGAAACTGCTTTAATTCATAGACTACTATCTTCAGAGGGGTTTAACTTTTTTTGACATGAAAAAATCTGTCTCTATATACTTTCTTCCAGTTTAATATTACAGGCTTGAAAATCTATAGTTTTGTGGATTACCTTAATAAAAATGTAGATTTTCAAATATTTTTCATTTAACACTAATGGTCTCACTTCATATTTTGATGTTCAATATGGTTTTTTGGTTATGTGTCTAGTCCTATGAGAAACTAACAATCATTTGCATATCTCAGTTATGCATTAAATCAAAGGTTTTATTATACTTTAGACTGTACAAATCTATTCTATTACCATTGATGTAGCTATGTTCACCACCTTGCTCCCTAAGCAATATTTTGAATTTATGTTGCTGTATTTCCCCATCTACCTAGGTCATGTTCTTATTTTCTTTTAATAGGCACTACCATTGCAATATTATTTGCTATTTATTTTTCTAGGGACAGACCCAAAGATTCTCCTGCTATCTCTTCAGAGGCAAGCGTATTTGAATTCTGCCTCTTCCTGAGGTTTAAAAATTTAAAATCTAGAATAGACTTGATATATATGTGTAATATTAATAAGCATTTCTTTTTAAGCTTGAGCTACTACTTCTTAATCCCTTCTACTTAGCAAGCAATTCCACTTGCTCCCAAAGGGCTCATTTCCCTTATTGCTAGATGTCTTTTTTAAGAAGGTATAGTACAATCAAAATTCTGTTACCCAATTCTTAAGATGATTTTCTGTGCAGTTTGATTCCACTAGATATGCTACGTAGATCTGCCATTATGGAGTATGGGAAAGACAGTTTAAACATTTCAGTTTATTTTCAAAGATGGCAGAAACCTCAGGATTTCCTTTTGATATTGATGGATTTTACTACTGTAGAATTAATAGATGTGTTAAGTGGGCTAGGTGCAGAGTGCCAAATGCAGTGCCAATCCCTCAAAAATAATAGTCGTGTGACATGTGTTGGTAACAATGCATGTAAGATTTTTTTTAAACTAAAATAGACCATAATGTTTAATTCAAATTGTCATTGTATAGCTTCTTGATTATTTTTTTTTGCTCTTTGTGGCATGAACATATTTTGGCTACCAAAGATACTTGTATCTTCTTTAGACATCGTCAGTGTGATTGGATAGTGTCTTCTTCAAAGCAACTTGATCTCTGTTACGAATGACTGACTGCTCTTTTAGAGACGATCTGCAATTTACTTTGTTAGAATTTGACAAATCACATTTACTAACATATTATGTATTTATAAATTCCAAAATATACTGCATAATATACCAGATTTTAAAATTGCTTTTGAATGAATATGAGACCAAGGAGAGGATGTACTTTAGTGTGGCTGATAGAAAAATTTATGGTTTTTATTGTGTTAACAGGTGCCGTATACGTGGCAAGCAGATCAAAGTAATAACAAAAGCACACCATATTTATTAAAACATAACTTAGGCTACATCTTGACTGCAGGCTACTTTTGGAAGAAGCTTTTCCGGAAGAGATGGTCCAAAAAACCGGCTTCTGAAAGAGAGCGTTCACACTGCCAAAGTACATCGAAAAAGTGCTTCTGCTTTTTTGAAAGATAGCATCCACACTGAATGGACTCATGCTATCTCACATTTAAGCTGTGATTACTATGGACGGAGTGACTACTCGGGCACCTGAGCTATTTCCTCTTTCCTTTTCTTTTGAAAGAACTCCCTCTTCCCTGTCAACACACACCTTTTTCCAAAACAGCTCTTTTGGAAAAAGGCTTTTTCCTCATACAAAAAGGTTTACCAATGTCGGAAAAAAACCCTTTGTTCTTTCTATTTTTTCCGAAAGAACACGATTGCAGTGTGGACGTAAGTGAAGTTTTTTCAGAAAAAAGGCCGTAGACAAAGAAGGGTGTAGACATACCCTTAGTGTGAAATGCTTCCAGTCTAGCCCATAGATGCAACAGGTAGAGTCCTGACATAATGGGAGGAACAAAGTAAGGTCACAGAAAAGTCATGCACGAAAACCTGAAGAGTCCTCCAGTCAGAATGAATGTGGTTAACACACTTCACATGCCTTCATTTAAATTTCTGAGAAGTGAGGAAGATGGGAGATGTACCAGACTTTTCATAGAAATCCTATACCTTTTTATTCCAGGCAACCTTCCAGTTCTGAGGTCTTGAAAAGAAATCAATATTGATTAAAGTCTATGCATCCAACCCTTCTATTATGTAGAAAATAGGTCAAGGAACCCATAATTAAGGGAAATATTTTGAAGACATGTAACCTAAAATGAGCCCTTAAATATGGAATTTTAAAAGATCAGACCCACAGTATTGGAGAAGAACAAAATGGTGTTTGTCATAATTAAATCCTCTGTGGAAGTTGTCTTAATGGCAGCAATTTTAAACAATCTGAGCCTGAGTTTCTGTGTAATGATGTGCTAGATGAGGTCAGAGAAGGTCAAGTGTTATTAGCAACCCTATTGTTCAAATATTTACTTAGAGTGCCTGCAGCTGGAGACTTACAGTAGCACAGGATGCTTGGGTGTGGACATTGGCACGGTAATACTAGTTCAGGGTTGACAAATGGTGACTCAGCTCTGTCTTTCCTACAGTGCAAACATAAAACAATAGAACGCCTGGAAGGAGGAAAGGATGAATACTGCACTGGCAGCTTGAAAGTGAAGTTGGGTGTGAAAGGAAACTTGGCCACAAGAAAGAGAAAATATGAAGGGAGTGAGAGGTAGAAGTAAATGATGGACAAAGAAAAGAGAAAATGCGTGTCTTATGTGAATCACATTGTTTGCTTCATGGTAATGCCAAGAAAAGCTCATGGGTTGCTGTTTTAGTTTATCTTCCTGTTTTCGTAGAAAATTGAGGGTGGGAGTTACTTCTGTGTGTGTGTGAGTGAGAATATCATGGGTTAGGACAGCATTGGGGAAGATAGCCTCTTCAGGCCTTATCTGGTCTGCCAAGCCACTGGGTCTGGTCTGTGCCTGCCCTGCCACTCCCAGGCCAATTGAGACCTGGGGACAGTGGAGCACGTAAAGTCTCCTCTTCCACCAGGAGCACGCAACCCCACAGGGTACCACGCCTGTTTTAAAACACATTGTATGCAGAGTAGTTTCATGGTTGACATGCATATCAGAGTAAAATCCCTTTTAATTAGTTAATTGGGTAAACGTTAAGTTTGATTAAGTAGGGGCAGGTGGGGGCTGCTCCAACCTAGCTGCTTCCAATCCTGTGCTGGGCTGCTGGGTCCCAGCCTGTGCTGGCTGGGATCTGGATGCCACAGGGCTTAGAGTAGCCCTCTGCCCATGGTGGGATGCTCCCCAGTAATGGTTAACCGTTACCTGGTAAGTATCACTGGTGACCTGGTGACCTATTCTCATCTCTATTAAGGATAGCAAAAGTGAGTTTCATGGGAGGAGTAGAGGCTTTGAAGCCACATATGATAATTAGGTGCCCAACTGCCAATGAAAGTAGAGAGACGTTAGGTGCGTGTAGATGAGGATTGTCCTGTCTCCCAAGACCTGTGAGAGTGAGGGATCATTTTCCAGGCTAGGCTGTAGATTGTTAATGATGCACTAGAAGGGTTTAAGTTGGAGGCTGTAAGTGATTACTAGTGGTGTTTTGTTACTTTGTTTGTTGGACCTATCCTGAAGAAGCTGATATCTGGGTACTTGTGTGGCTCTGTCAGTGAAGTGACAGTAGAACTTTAAAGTTAACAAATACCAGAGATATGAAATGATCAGCCAGACTCTTGATTTGGAACCAGAAATACAGTCACCAGCAGAGAGACAGACAGACAGACAGACATACACATGTAGCAAATACTGTACAGTACTGTGTTTAAATGTAAACTATTAACAACTAAAACAAAGTTTAAAATATATATGACCAGGTAAGGAAATAGTTTCTGTGCTTATTTCATTTAAACTAAAATGGTTAAAAGCAGCATTATTCTTCTGCATAGTGAAGTTCAAAGCTGTATTTAGTCAGTGTTCAGTTGTAAACCTTTGAAATAATCATAAAATTTCTTTTAGAGCTATGAACATTTCGAATTATGATTTACTCTTTTCCTGAAGTGTTCATTACTCGAAGCTTCTACTGTAGTTGCATCCCCTCTTAAACTTTGCAAAGTAAGGCTTTCGAGCTCTGAATTGAAGAAGAGGAAAAACCAATTCAGCTCTAATGATGTTTTGTTAAGGGCTGAGAAAGTTTCGTTTTGTCAATATCATCTGTCTTTAGGTAGATATTTCTTACTAGGTTTTTTTGTACAATAGATGGTTAATCTGTTGGTTGCAGACAAATCACTGTTTTGCTTTAGAAAGGAGGGAAGATTTAATCAGTAATCCTATTCAGGGGAAAAAAGAAAATAAAAATTGTAATGCAAACACAGTGCAAGTCAAAATAATACAGGTCAGATTCAGTTGTAGTACATGGGAATCCTTTATATTGAGGAAAAAAAATAAACCTTTAAATTTGATACAAATATTAAACAGACATAATACCTGTGTGGTGTTCATGCACAGATGATAAGTTTTCTCAACACAAACTGCCCTTCCACACAATTTCATGAAAACATCATTTAGTAGCCTATAGTTTATATTTCCCAAAGAAACTTTTTACATATTCTTGTTAACAAAGTGTTTTGAGACTCTAAAGATAATTTGCTATGGTGAATTCAGTTTTGCATTTGAGGAGGTATAGCAAAAAGCAAGCTTTTTAATAAGAAACCAAGCACCGACAATATTTGTACTGTACTATTACATGTATTTCTGTAATACCAGCCAGGCATGTTTTTCACCAAGTTAAATTTTTGTTTGGTAAAAACACATGGATATTTGTATCTTAGAAAAAAAATAATTTGGGGTATTATTCTGTAGTTGAGCTATCGTACGCCTTCATTGGTCATTGATGTCCACTCCTTACATTGTCATTTGAATACAGTGCACATGAGATACCTTACTTAAACAAGTAACCACTAATGATTAAATGATTTACCTTCATCTGGTCCATTTCCGAGTGGAGGTCCTGTCAGATTTTCTGGTCTACTATGTGTACATAGAAAATGAAAAAAAATTAAAATGATTTTAATTATTTTAGATTTTTTTATTTTTAATAGATACAAAAGAAGGAAGCCGATCCCCCTCTAGAAAAGTAATACTGATATGACATTTTTTAAAATGACATGCTCCAGTTGTTAATGGTTTTGTCAAGCTAAATCTCAGCAAACCTCCATCAGTAATTAACACGTGTTTTTATTTTTTCCAAATATTTATTGTGATCTATGATGTACAATAACTTACCAAAGTCAGAAATCTGCTGTTTTCAGTCTCTTTGGTTGTTAAAGGTTAAAAATGGCTCCCTCCTCCCCCAGTTCATTTATTATGTTGGAATTGACTAGGTTTTGTATCTTGGTTTCAGTGCTTGTTGCGTTCCTTTATTTTTGTTGGTTAACTTCATTATTTTACCTTAAGCATGGCCCCATTTTGTTGACACACATAGGAATATTTGTTTTCCTCTTAGTGGGGCCACAATTCAGATAGGATAAGTTTGTCTGGCTGTGCCAGAACTTTATCCCGTGGCACCATTTGTTCTGAAGCCACCATTCCCAACTTTCGCACAACTGTTTCCTTCAAACGATTGCCATCACTAATTATTCCTCAACTGAGTTACGGTTAATCAGTTTATCAGAAATAAAATGCTGCTGTGTAAGTTGTGCACACGCAAGGAAGCCATGGGTGTAATTCTTTGGAGAGCAAACATCTGGTAGACACTAAATGTGTATCTTCTTGCCTGAGAGTGAGAGTCTTGAGCAGAGTGGCCAAGATCCAGCCCAGGGGCTGTATCCAGCATGCCAAACCTTTTAATCTGGGTTGCAGCCCACTGGGACTCTCAGGCAGTCCCAGGGGTCAAAGCGGCTGTTCCATCTGCTTCTTTGCGTGGAGGGTGGGGGAAACTTGGTGCACTGCCCCTACCCCAGCACAATTTTTAAGCTTCCATTGTCTGGTTCCCATTGTGCTGGGGGCAGGGGCAGACAATCTGTTTCCATTGGCTGGTTCAGGCCAGTGGGAGCTGAGAGATTTTGTTGGAGGTGGGTGCTATGCATGAAGCCTCCCCCTCAAGTGCGCAGTGCAGAAAGGCACATGGGGGAGCAGCCAGCCACACTAAGCTCTGGGCTGCGGCAGGCAAAGAGCCTGCCTGAGGATCCTTCTGGGCTGCTGACCGGGAACTATCTAGGTAAATGTCTCCCAGCCAGAGCCTGCCTCTGGCATCCCATCCCCTCACGCACCCTAACTCCCTGCCTCAGGTCACCACCCAAATCCTCTGCATCACTTCCCCCCAAGGTCACAGCTCCCTTCCCAGTCCCTGCACCCCCTCCTACACCCACCTCTCTTGTACCTTTACTCCCTCCCAGATCCTGCATCCCAATCCCCTACCCTAGGTCATAACCCCCTCCTGCCCTAAGTCACAACTGCTCCTTCACCCAACCTCTGTCTCCAACCTCACACTTTCTCTTGCAGTCCAATATTCTACCCCAAGTAGGATGTAAATCTCGTTTAACCAGTTATCAAATTGAGCAGGATCCTGTGGGTAGGGGGAACTGCCGGTTCCTGGCCCTGTGGAGCTCCCAGCTCCATGAGGCTGACAATTAACTGGTTACCTTCTGGATCCAATCTCCATTGTAGACCCCATGTCTTCGCCATGGAAAAGTGTGGCCCTTGACCACTTAACAAAATCTTGGAGTGGCCCCTGATGAAAAATTATTGCCCATCTCTCCCCTAAAAGGGTATTAAGCTAATATCATTTTATTAGGTCACCCAACCCCTTGAAAATCCTGCATCAGACAATGAAAAGGTAACATGAGCTAACATGTTGAAACAAAAATGAGAACAGAAATCAGGTAATACACTTAGCAAGTATGTAGGATCAGATACTGATAGTCCAGTGGCATACACTTATTTTATTCCATTTGACAGAACTGTGTTATCAAGAAATACAATATTGAAACATCTGGATGTCCACTGAATTAGAGTGAAAGTAGTACATATCAGTAAGTTTTGCAAGCTGAATGAGCTGAGAACAATATGTGGGCAAAATTAACTTCAGATTCTCAAAATAGTTTTGAATATGCTATTGAATGTACCAATATACATACTAGTTTAAAAAACCTATTATGGTCTTCACCAGACACATAATTCCTATTTATGATATACAATGTTGTGTATCACTGTAATCACCAATTTAGATTATAAAAACCCTCAAGCAGTAGAACCAATAAATCACAGAATAGCTTAGAGCTATTAGAAAATATTAATTCTATTCCTAAAGCTAAATTACATTTCACAATTTCTGTCAATGGGTTTGAATGGAACCTTCAGATGATTAATGTTTTATCACAGATTGCACAGTGACCACTGAGCCTGCCATTTAGAATTCAATGCTGGCTCTGTGTTACTGACCAAGTAAAAAGCTGATAGAGCTATCACAGGTACTGGCACTATTACTTCATTGAACATAACAGATTGAGAAATTTAAACATGTTGTGACGCTGACAGGCCAGGTGCCCGCTCTTGTCCAGGCTGCACAAATTATCTAACAAACTCAGAGCTGGAGACCAGACCAATTCACCTGCATGTTAATTTTGCTCAGAACAGACCAGGGGAGGGCAGCAACCAGGAATGGTGGGTGGGCCACACGAGTGGCCCTTCATCACCTCAGTGAGCTGCAATAACCTGCAACCCACTGAGGTTCCACTGCGGCCTCCTGGCCCCACTGTCTGTCCTTCTCAACCAATATTTTTGGAGCTCACAAATCACTTAATTTGCGCTTCATTCCTGCTTCTCCCCCTCCAGTTCTGGGAGGGAGGGAGAGAGGAGGAACAGGAAGTGTGGTGCCCTGGTGTGCTAAAAGAGCGTTGGGGGGGGGGGGAGATGTTAATGGGGGTCCACGGGCCGCAGGTGGAGCTCCAGTGTGCTGCATGCTGTCGCCCTCCAGTGTTGTAGGAGGAAAAGGCTCATGACTCCATAAGATTCCAGTGTAGCTTGGCATGTGCTAGAAAAGAACCATTTAAATCATGCTCTTATCTGAAGCATTATTTCATATTGCATCTTTCATATCCAAAAGTGTCTTTCCTAAGTTGTAAATATATAAAGCTCAATTGCTTTTCACATGTGTTTTCTGTGATGCAATAACAGGCTGGCTTGAATATTGTCTATGGAGAAGGTTTCAAGAGTCTGTTGCTAAGACAAATATTTTAAAATCCTGTCCCAGCAAAACAGTTAAAAATGGTTGGTGGGAAAAATGACACTGTCTACTGCATCCCATTTGATAATGTTCCTGTTCACAGACCTGGAAGTTTTGCTTGCACATTTTGATTTCCTAGCCTGGAGACAGTAGGAACAAGGGACCCCCAATTACCCAGAATGTTGGATATCTTACTCTCTTCATCGCAACTTGTGCACGCACAGTAATGTAAATCTCATTCAATATACCACATATATAGGATTAATGATGTAGGAAATTTGATTAGGAATTAATTAAACTGTGAACCAGATCTTCACTAATGTGTGTTACATTTGCAGTAATGTGTATCTCTATTCTTATTTATTTTGTTCATCTGTAAAAGCAAACCAGCTTCAAAGAGAGCTTTTAAAGAAGACTGCAGAGGTCCTTTAATAGGGTTGGCACTTTTAATATGCTCAATTTTCACGATGATGAGCATTTGTTATTTTTTATGGTATAAATGCCCACATGGATAAATAGAAATGGTAAACCTTACTCCTCCTTGGGTCCCAGTTATGGACTGAATTAAGAGCATATAGATAACTTGATTAGAAAAATTCTGGTATTGAGAAGAGGGGACTTGTCTGAAGAACAAGATTGGATTTTTTTCTATAAGGAAAATCACTTTTGACTTACTAAATCTTTTTGCCAACCATACCTTTTCCCCTTGTCTTTTGCAGTAAATGTAAATCAAATTTGTCTGAAGCAGTAGTAGGTGAATAGTTCCTAATGGCAAAGTACAGATGAACCTCTTCGGTTAATCTTACCCTACTTATAATTCACAGTGGCTAGAAGACCAGAGAGTAAGCAACAGTTTGACTTATCTGAGATGATTTTTCATAGAAAGTGTAATATGTCCAAATGCTTTGCAAAATGAGAGAGAACATGGCAATCGGTTTTCAACGAAAGGGGCACGTGACATGATTGTATTTGAGGGCTGTTTCCCGTCTTTGCATAAACAAAGTAAAAAAGAAGTTCTTCTTTGGCTAACCTTATGACATTGAAGGATGACTTCCACTCTTACTTCCTTTTCAGCTTTTGTTAAATTGGAGATGTAATTAAAATGGATTTTTAGGGGGAATGTAACTACTGTTATGGTTTACTTTGTACTTTCAGAACTATAAAAATGAAATGATAGCTCTTTAAAATGCCTATTTTTTTAAATAGAAATTTAAAACACAGAATGGACTTTTCTACCTGTGATGGTCCCTATTGTATTCCACTGATGATTATAGGCATGTGCCATGTATCTGGAGCCAAAGATTTTAGAAGTAATAGTTGCTGTTGGTTCCCTTGGGCTCTGCTTCATGGTTTTTGTTTGAGGCCATAAAGAGCTGGGCAGACAGACAGTACCCTCATTTCCTTCTCACCATCTCATGGTCCAAGTCGGTGCCTCTACTGTTCTCTCATCTCTTGTGACTTACTGCATTGGGGTCCATTGTTATAGACTAAAAGATGTATTGGAGCATAAGCTTTCATGGGCAAAGACCCACTTCATCAGATGCATGTAGTGGAAATTTCCAGAGGCAGGTATAACTATGCAGGCCAGAATAAGGCTAGAGATAATGAGGTTAATTCAATCAGGGAGGGTGAGGCCCACTTTTAGCAGCTGATCTGGAGGTGTGAACACCAAGAGAGGAGAAACTGCTTTTGTAGTTGGCTAGCCATTCACAGTCTTTGTTTAATCCTAACCTGATAGTGTCAAATTTGCAGATGAACTGTAGCTCAGCAGTTTCTCAATTGTCTCTTTTCCAAACTGAAAAATCATAATTGTTTTAATGTTTTCTCCTGTTTCATACCCCTAATTGTTTTAATAATCCTTCTCTGTGCCATTTCTAATATATTTATGAGGAGATGGAGTGACCAGATACCACACAATATTCAAGATGTGAGTACCATGGATTTGTATAGTGGTTTTATATTGTATGTCTTATCTACCCCTTTTCTAATGGTTCTTACCGTCCCCTTAAACACTACTTTGCTTTTAGCATACAACCCCCCTTCACCCTCACAATCTCACCCCTCATTGTGTCTAACACTCCCTCTGTAAATTCAAACACTATATCTGCAATTTTCCCAATTTCAATTCTTGGGAAAATAGTGCTCCTTTCCATGCTCAATACTTTCTGAAAAGTAACAGAGAGGTAGCTATGTTAGTCTGAACTTGCTAAAACAAAAAAAGCAGTCATGTAGCACTTTAGAGACTAACAAGATGGTTTATTAGGCGATGAGCATTCGTGGGGCAGACCCACTTCTTCAGATCATCTGAAGAAGTGGGTCTGCCCCACGAATGCTCATCGCCTAATAAACCATCTCAATACTTTCTGGTGGACTTGGCTTTTTGAGCAGAGGTTTGACTTGTAGCTTTATTAGTACAGGTGTTTCCGGGAGACAGATGTGTTAGGTGCTTGATCAACCTGGCGTATAGAAGGGAAAATGTTTGCACATCCCACCCATTTGCTGGCTGCTTTTTTACCCTTATGTAAGGAAAGTTTCCCATGACAATAGTAACACTGTGCTCTCATTGTTCTTTGTGCAGAAATCCCATTGCTATCAATGTAATTGAGAAAGAAGATACAGAAATGGAATAAGTTTGTAATTTCTCAATTTATTTGTTCTGCTCTTTCTAGTTTTAATGCTTTGTGCATTGAAGCATAGATCATCCCAATAACCTGATTATCAATCTGAAGCTAATGTTGCATAAAACTATGAAGACACTCTCAGATAACTGGCAATCATGTACAGTACTTGTCCACTGTTGTGTTACAGAGTGGTATGATATAAATAATGTATGGCATGAATTATAGGTTGAGTGCTTTATCTTCATGTACAGAAATCCTTTTTGACTCTGTAATGGGTAACCTGTCAGTTGTAAAATTCATGTAAATAAATCTAATATTTTGGGGAAGGTCATTTTGCATGGACAAGTATTGTAGAGAGATTCTCTCTGCAATTAAATTAATCTAACATGTAATGTATTTGTAACCTGTTTGATACCATCATGTTCACCTGACCCAAATTAATACAATTTACCTGTTAAAACCTTTCATTACAAATATTTCTCTAAGGCCAAAATCAGTCAGCTATGGTGGATGTATAGCTGGTAACAGGGCTTGACAAATCATTGAATCTATTTGCCCATGGCGAGTAGATTTCAGCTGGTCGCCCCATTCACCGGCAGCGTGCGCAATGTGGGTCTTGTGCATGCGCAGTGCGGGGCTGGCATGCAGATTTTGCCACCATTTGTCAAGCACTGGCTGTTAAAACTACATCCCTTCGATTACACATAGGTGGCCCAGGAAGGAACCATACAGAACTCTGAGTTTATTGTTGAATCCTTCTGGGACCTACACATTGCTTCCACTCTTTGGAGCCAGTTGGGAACTCTACAGAATCCCCATCTCTTATGGTTCTTCATTTGAACATGGACAGAATATTGAGCTGGAGTGAGCCATGTGTTGTTAACAATTCAAGTACCTTAGTTTGACTGGTGTGTTGCAAAAC
Source organism: Pelodiscus sinensis (assembly GCF_049634645.1). Classification (NCBI taxonomy): domain Eukaryota; kingdom Metazoa; phylum Chordata; order Testudines; family Trionychidae; genus Pelodiscus; species Pelodiscus sinensis. The sequence goes on along the minus strand of NC_134712.1, from coordinate 231,617,534 downwards.
TGAGCATCTGGAACTTTAAGAGATTCTCAGTCCAACTCTGCTAGGCTAACATAGGAAATGCAAAACATTGGTCCTGTAATCTGGATACTGCCCCTTTAATGCAGTACAAAGTTGTTTTTCAGACTCTATCTCTTTAATATTGTTCCTGTGTTTTAGTGTTTACATAGAATAAACACAGCAAAATGAAAAAAAGTTTTCATTTAAAAAGTTTTTTCATACAGAACCCAAGCGGTCCATTGATTAATGGCTGAATGGTTAGTGATTTTTATTAATTCTCCTAATGTAGGTATATCATGTGGTGATTATCCCTTTAAAACTGTATAATTTAAATTGTTCCACTTTCTGTTCCTTCCAACCCTTGTGTGGCAAGTATAATCATTAGCTCTATGACTGCACTTAGTACAATGCAGCCTCCATCTGGTTGTGGCCTCAGTGAACTAGCATCATCATCATAATAATAATAGATAATGAAAATGGAATACTTTAGTTTCTAGCATTGTCCATGTTGATTTTAAAAAGACAAAATTAAGTGGCATGGGGGACCTTTTGCAAGATTACATGATTTGCATTTGTGGTTAATATATTCTGTGTAATTTAGTGTAAAAGGTAGCATCAGCTTGCAGACAAAACGGAACTGATGAGAGTATTATGAAAAAGATTGTTGGGTTACAGTTTTCCTGGCAATTCCTCTGCCTCATTGGTATATGGGGAACAACTCAGATTTATGTGTGTGTCACACCACAAGACCTAAATGGAAAATGATTTTTCTGTAGAAGAACTAATTTACAGTAAAGAGAGGTGTATGGAAACTCTAGTGTAATTGACCTTTCCTGTAAAAGCATTGTGATGGCTCAGGAGAGCGCGGAACCTGAACTCCCTTAGGGGCACTCTTTGAATGTGACAAAACTTAACCTGCATTCTCATCAGAATGGATCACTGTGGTTTTTCACATATTAGACTGGATCAGCAGGCCTACAGCATGCATCCTCATTCTACTTTCCTGCCATGGTTATAATGCAGGCACTACCTCAGACCCCTTTGCAGTCCCCACAGGTGAAACCAACCTTTTGCGTGAGAGATTTTACTATCTTTATCTCTGTCCAATGAGTGCCCACACTGCACAGCACTTAGATTGGATCCCATGGTGGCAGGTGTGTCTTCCTCCCCCCATATTGATACCTGCAAGTGACTCCTCTTTAGGTGGCACTGATCAGTGGGTCCAGGGTATCTGAAGGACGGTCTTCTCCCATATGAACCTGCCTGGGCATTGAGGTCAGCTGGGGAGGCTTTGCTTCGTGTTTCCCCACTTGTGGAGATGAGATTAACGTCTACTCAGAACAGTGGTAGAAATGTAGCTGTGTTAGTCTGGTGTAGCTGAAACAAAATACAGGTCTATGTAGCACTTTAAAGACTAACAAGATGGTTTATTAGATGATGAGCTTTCGTGGGCCAGACCCACTTCCTCAGATCAAATAATGGAATAAAATAGTCACAACCATATATACCAAAGGATACAATTAAAAAAAAATTTAAATTACTCAGAACAGGGCATTCTCAGCTTTGGCTCCCAGGCTGTGGAATTCTCTTCCTTGGGATATTCGCATGGCGCCAACGCGAGCATTGTTTCGGCGTCAGGCTAAAGCCACCCTTTTTACTTGTGCTTTTATTAATGTTTGAGTCTGTATATGTGTGTTCCTCCTCTCTATGGCTACGTCTACACTGGCCCCTTTTCCGGAAGGGGCATGTAAATTTCACTAGTCGTCGTAGGGAAATCCGCGGGGGATTTAAATATCCCCCGCGGCATTTAAATAAAAATGTCCGCCGCTTTTTTCCGGCTTTTAAAAAAGCCGGAAAAGAGCGTCTAGACTGGCCCCGATCCTCCGGAAAAAGTGCCCTTTTCCAGAGGCTCTTATTCTTACTTCAAAGTAAGAATAAGAGCCTCCGGAAAAGGGCGCTTTTTCCGGAGCATCGGGGCCAGTGTAGACGCTCTTTTCCGGCTTTTTTAAAAGCCGGAAAAAAGCGGCGGACATTTTTATTTAAATGCCGCGGGGGATATTTAAATCCCCCGCGGATTTCCCTACGACGACTAGTGAAATTTACATGCCCCTTCCGGAAAAGGGGCCAGTGTAGACGTAGCCTAAATGTTTTTAGCTGGTTATGTCCCTCTGAGGTCTCATATTTTAAATTTTTATATACACTTGTATTTTGTTTGTTCTTTCTTGTAAGCCACCTTGAATATTTTAAATAGAAAGGTGGGGTAAAAATAAATAAATAAATTAAAGCGGCTTCTGGAACAGATGTATTTTCCATTTACTTAGACTACACTGGGAGCTGGCAGAAAGGGTTAATCTACAACAGACCCCATTGCCTGGGGCTTGCCTACAGCTCATCACCTCCCCACAGTTTTGTGGAGCCCAGCTGTTTCAGGGCCTGTGTAGTTCCACAGCCCTGCTGCATGCCTAGCTCAATATCTCTCCCAAAGAAACTGCTGCTCCCTCCCTCTATTTTTCCTTTAGGCCAGGAGTTTTAACTCACTTAGTGGATCTTAGTCTCTGGCTTTGTGCAGTCAGCCAGAGTAATATCAAGCTGGTAAATGAAGACACATATTTACGCAAAACACTACAGATATCTCCCTCGTGCTCTGCATTTGTTCTGCAGGGTATATGCTTTTCTGACAATGGTTTTGGCTGTTGTTAAGAGGGAGAGCTGTCAAAATCTCCCAAGAGACATTGTAGACAAATCTTCTAAGATTATGTTTCTATGTGGCTGTGGAATCACTGATCCACTACAAGTTTAAGGTACTGACTGATAAATTACGGTAAAAAATTTGGAACTTTTGAAGATCCATGAAGGATGGAAGCATTGTCTTAACAAGGGATGGGACTGATTCTGTTGGCTTGGCTGCAGAAAGACTTGAATTAGAACAGTCACGGGGATAATGTGAGTGTTTGTGTGTGGGAGAACATGCAACCCCAAAAGTCATGGACAGGAGTAGCAAGGGGCCAGCAAGCAGACATCAGGGCAAGAGCTTCTGGGCAGCGTGGGGATTAGTGGCGGGGATGGGGGAGTGGAGAGAAAAGCTGGATCCCAAAGCAGGGAGTCTGCTCCTCTGCCTCCCGCATGCAGTGGCGGGTGAAGCGAAGCAGTGAAGCTCCAGCTCATTCTCCTGCCAAGGCTGCATCACTCAATGTTTGTGTATGGGGGGGCGGGGGGGGGGAGAGAAGGGAAGGGAATGAGTGCCAGCAATGCCCCCTGACGTGTATATTGGCCAAATGGGACAGTCTCTATGCCAAAGAATAAATGGACCCAAATTGGACACCAGGAATAGTAACACACACAAACCTGTCCGGGAACATTTTAACCTCCTTGGACATTCAGTCATGGATTTGAAAGTAGCCATCCTTCTACAAAAGAATTTAAAAAACAAATGGACATAGCTGAACTGGAATAATTTGCAAGTTCAACACTATCAGTTTAGGATTTAGAAGGATTTCAACTGGTTAACACTCCTGCCCTCTTCCTAGTCCTAAATATGAATAATTTTGAGTTTATCATGTATTTAAATGCCCATCTACAAAGCTTTTTCATTTCAAGGAGATAGGCACTTGTCAAATTGCTAATTGGGCAGTCTCTCTGACCATGGAGTGCACACAATTCATGGATACATGTTAATTAATCTTTTTGTAAGTCTGACTGTAAACACTTTGAGTGGTATGCCACTAGCATGCATAGAGAGAGAGACTTTTTAAAGTGTCATAATGGAGTGTTTTATATCTGAGAGAGAATACTTGTTTATGGATTAGATACATTCATAGTGGATAGTCAGTACAGCATAGCCTAATTTTAGACCTTTTGCTAAACTATCTTGCAATTCCACCCAGTCTGTGAAAAGTATATGAAAATAGTTCCTGAAAAGTAGTTTTTGCTTTGTCTGACTTAGAGCTAATTTTTATGGCTCAATTGCAAATAATAGTGCAGTATTCTGCTTTCAACATCTCGATTTCCAGTACTGCTATGTAATGACATATGGTGCATCTGACTCTTCAGGTCAAACGAGCCCATTTTCTGCTGATGTATGTTGTCCACCCAGAACTGCTAAAAGGATTAAGCAAATTCCAAGACTGATAAATGATTCTATTGCAAATTATGTGGACATGGATTTATTAAATGGATGTATTGGTAGATGCATTATACAGGACTGTGGGAGAAATATATGGGAAAATATTAATATAATGTGGTTATCTGAGATCTAATGAGGAAAGATATAGTGAAAGCTCATTTCATTCTCAGGTTGTAATTACTGAAGGTAAACTTAAATGTATTTGCTTGAGTCTTCAATTTAATAAAATACATGCTTCATTTTAATTTGATTTTTTTTTAAAAAATAAGATTGTATTCCTTTACCTTCCATTCAGAAGTCATTAATGAAGCACTCTTCTTTGGTTAGTCATTAGCATTCACAGCTCTATCAGACTGCAGTTCAAACTTTCACTTGTTTTTGTCACAGAAGATGATAGAGCAAGGTTGCTTAGAAACACTTAGCTGCACTCACAACGGGAATTATCAATCTGTTCTGTGTATTCACCTCCACATGCAGGGGAGAAAATTGAGTTTCATTGCTGACAGTGTTAATTGATTGCTGGTTGTTTTAGCAGGAGTATGATGTCTAAACTCAGTGTTCCTTTCATTTCTTTCACAAGACGTAGGAACGAGAGAGAGTAAAATTAGATTATAATGGTAATTTTTAATTTTTGGTTTTCTATACAGAATGTTTTATGATCTGTGCTGTTGATCTTAGAAGGTGTCTGATCAACAAGCTGGATAAACTTAGGACAATTTCAGGACCCATTACAATTATTTTATTAATAAATAAGCTTTGTTGCCGAGTTTAGAAAATATATGCATCCTGGTTGGATTATTAGTTGGCAAATGTTACGACAGTAAGAGTATTTACTGTCTTAGGAAAGGTCCAAGATTTCAAAATCACTGGTGGATTGGGCTAATTTTATATCAGCTGTAACTTTTTTAATAATTAGAAATGCTAAACATATCCTAAGGCACCTTCCTATTAATGTTTAAGCACTAAAGTTAAACATGTTCTTTTTTCAGTGGGGTTGGGTGGGGTTCTTCATTATCTTGAAGGAGCCTCACTATATGTTAGATGCACTTATTTTTGCTTGGAGGTGGCTCTGAAGTGCAAAAGACCAGAATAAAAATCGAAGCTCAAGCCACATGTTTGGCAGACAAGAGTGCTATCAAAGGCTTATGAAGAGCTTATGGTAACTTTACAGAAGTTAGCTATTAAAACAAGAGAAGATAATTTATACACAATAGTAGATTTTTTTACTGCAAGTGACTAACTGATAAAGCAGTTATTGCTAACAAGCAGAAAATTACTTAATCATTACTTTATTAAATTTTGCTGTGCTTTAGATGACTCTTGCAATCCAATAATATCATTTATGAAAGTATGCCACATGTCGGTAGGGAAGGAATAATTCCACTTTGCTTAAATATATTAAGTCAATACAGTATCAGAGTTGCAGTTTACTGCATGATCCAAGTTGCTGAATCTGGATTTTTCTCCTGTAAGATCTATTTTAGAAAGAAAACAGCTCTAAAGAAAACTAAATCTAATATATGAAAAGAATATTAGGCTTATACTGGAACACACTTATCAAGGCCTTCCTTTAATCAGTATCTATAGGATACAAATGGGTTTTGTAGTGGTACCTCTGTTTACCCAAGAGGGAAGGGAAGTATTTTTATACTCTTCCCTAGTGCAGGCAGTAAAGAGATGCAGCCCAACTCAGAGGTTTCAGTGGTATTTGGGGCCTTGGGATGGCCCTTCACATTAGGGTGAATTTCATGTTTGTGTATAAGGTCCCGGTAACATACGGAAGATGTTAGTAAACCACGTCCATATTTGTTTTGTTCATAATATGGAGGAAATCTTCCCCTTTCTCCCTCACAGTTTTCAAATCTGAAAAGTTTAGGTGTCATTAAGTTCTTTTCAGGGTTTAATTAAACTATTACAGGGCATCCCCGCTATAACTCGCCCCGGTATATCTCTGTTCTGCACTAAAGTAATTGATGTTTGGCAGAACTCGTGTGCTAGAAGTCCTACCATTCCCCGTTCTTAAGTTGTGCACAACGCCCCACCTGCGCCCCCCCCCACATTTGCGCAAATGGACACACATTTGCGCAAATGGAAGTCAGCTGCGGGGGGGGGGGGGGGGCGAATCCCCACTTTAAGTTGTTTTGTTGTAAGTCTAAGTTTTTTGGCATATATCTTGAACTTATAGTGAGGATGGCCTGTAAATGGAAAATATTTTAAAAGTCCAGTAAAATATTTCTTGAGGCTGTTGATTCAAATTAATTGGGGGGCGGGAAGAAGTGAGAAAGGCCTGTGACTTTGAAGTGTAGGTTCCTTTTGTTCAACGCATATGCCAATCTGCTTCTTTCTTCCCAGTGCTGAGAACATAAGGATTGTACAAAAGGGTTGACAAGCTTTTCTAATAATCTCTTTGACCTGTAACCATTAGGAATTATCTCTGCCTCTTATTATGGAAACTGTGGAAGTCTGCATCCTCCTGGACTATTTATTAAATAAAAATACCTATGGTGTAGTTTTTTCTCTCCCTTACCCCTGTTTGGACAAAGGGAAGCAGAGTGGAGGTGGTATACTGGTGTACCACTAGTGCTGAGCCAAGTACTGTCTGCTCAAGTTAAGATTTTGCGTGTGGAAACAGGTACTGTGCCCTGAAGACTACATGTTGTATTTAGGGAAATTACCCTCTTCCAAGTGTCTGGATAAAGTGGCTGAAGAAAAAGCAAAGCAGATACTGGAAGAGGAAGATGATCTGGAGGAATAGTGTCTGGGGGTTGGAAGGTACAGGAAAATGCAGGCCTTGCAGAGTTAGTGAGGCAAGGTTTCGCTTGCTCGGGCCAGCCCTGCGAGACATTCGTGCGCCCCAGGCTCTGGGAGCGCACCGCTGCCCCTGGGTGCCCAGCACATGCGCAGCCCTGCCCCCGCTCGGTCCGGCAGCCCCACATGGTGTCCCCTACAATGGGGCGCCCTGGGCGGTAGCCCCATCAGCCCGTAACTTGGGCTGGCTCTGCTTTCTCCCAGCTACCCGGTAATGGTTCCGGGTAATTTGACCCATTTTGGAAGGGTCAAGGGCAATGGCAGATAACGAAAGCAGGTGACTCAAAAAGAAGTCCCCAAGTTTAGTCAGTCAGCTTGTTAAGAGGAGGACTCTGCCAGGGAACAGTCCCAGAATGAGGGGCGTGGAAATCTTGAACCTTGGGTTTACAGACTGGGGAGGCCAAAAATAGAACAACCCCATCCTAGAAAGGAGGACTTGTGGGGACCTCAACCTGTGGATGGGCAAATGGGCTCTTCGGGAGCTAGACTATGTTTAATAAATGAGGCCCCAAAAATGGGGTAATATCACTTTTAAAGACTTTTATGTAGGAGTAGATTATTTCCAAGAACTCTAAGGGAAGATAAGGAGTTTGCAGTGGGACTCCATGCTACAAAGGGGCATGATCAGAGACTGCACCACTCCTATACTATTGCTAGCAAGACTGAAACTGTACCAGACAATTTGGATATTGACAACGGGGGTTTAAGGACCTTGAACCTGGCTTCAGAGCTTAGAGTGTGCGTGCCACAGTGTTAGTCATGACCCAGGCATTCTAAATAAAGTACAGTTATACTATGTATAAGCAAGTTTGAAAAGGCAGCCTGGAATAGTTGCCCCATAAATGTACTGCTTCTACAAAGCCTTCCCGGTCTAAGTACCGTACCTTTAGAGGCCTTTCCAAAATTATAGGTCTGCTGATAATGTAGTGTGTAATATATTGCTGTCTAAATGCATTGTTATTTTCTTAAGTTTGTTAGAATTGGAACTTTTTTCCACTTATTATGTACACATAATTGACTTATTAAAATTTCAAGCTACTGATCTAAGGGCATGTGTTATGTTTGAGTTTAATTTGCATGTAAATTGTATAGTTCTAGCTAAGCTGTTGTACAGACATGAGCATTATGAAGATGATTTAGAAGTATAGTTGTAAGTACATAAATACACTTTAAAAAAAGTCATATTTTAAACTAAATATTCAGGTTACTTAAATGTCAAATGAAACTAAACAAAGAAAAATGACTTTTTTGACATTACAGGCATCCATTTAATTCTAGTGGGCTCTTATGACTAGTCTAATTTTACTTGTTACAAACAGGGTTTAAAAATATTATATATGATTTATGGAATCTGTGATTGTAATTAGCCCTGTGCTAATGATCATCAACATACATTAACATATGAAACAAAAAACACACCCAGACATTTCATTAAATGTAGATCAATTTATTTTCTCTCCACAAGTAAGAATAAATTACTTCAAATTGTTCTTTTCCTGAAAAGACTAATTATAATGGGTAGTTGTACTGTCAGGGCAAAAAACAGTAATACAAATTTTTGGTTTTGCACAGCAGCAAAGCATCCCTAGTAGGTGTTTAAATAAAATGGTAGATATATTTGGTGTCTCAAGGTTTTTATACTCTTGCAGTTACTGTCGAATGTAAGAGCAATATGTGCTCCCATTCGTTTCAGATCTTAATATTTTTCCCTGGACATGCTATATGTATTTTAAGCACTTGTTCATTGGGCACATAAAGATCAAATCCTATAAAATACTGTGCTCCCTCACACAAATAATTTGGAGTTAAAGGTTGTTCAGCATCTTGCAGGGACAGTTTTGAAAAACAATAGGAGCCTAGACTAGAATGTGGCTTTCTGGAAAGGTTTAAAAACTAGTTGCCTGACAAGTTTAGGAAAACTATTTTAATTCTGCAATTCTGGGGTTGGTTCTGCTCATGTTTTTTAATCCTGAGTAGAGATGGGCTGCACCTTGGGCTACTTAGGTGGGAGACTGATGTCAGGATATAAAGATCATTCTTAAAAATATTTTCAGTAGTCTAAATAATAACACCATGCGTACAATGGCCTGCATCATGTTTCCAATCTCTCCCTGATTATGCCTACTCACACCAGGGAGTAGCTCAACTAGTTTAAGCTGTGATTTGGATATGGAAACAGTTCAGTTACATGTGGTTTAAATAGAAGTATTGTATTGTGTCAAGATGACTTCGATAGTGACTCATGCCAAAATATAGTTGTGCAGTATTGAGGCATTAGATTTGAGTACTTCTGATCCCCAAAATTTAAAAAACCATGAAATTGACTTCAATATTGTGATCTAATAAATTATTTGAGTTCTGTCTTCTGGACTTTTATGATATATTCACTTTGTGTTCTTAAGCATTTTCTCCACAACCATGAGGGCTAGAACCTTGTTTTTCTTTTTCTAAATAAAATTTCAAATTTTATTTCTTGTATCATAACTTGAGGAGTTGGGACTAAGAAAAACACAGAACATTGTAAAATAGACTTGTGGTAATTGGAACCATTGAATTGGAATCAATTTATCGTCTCCTTCTTCCTGTTTCTATATATCTTGCTTTGATTTTTAAATACAGCTGATTGAAAAAATAAAGTAATTTTAGCATCTGAATTTTGATTAAATTAATTTTTAACACTAGTAGTTTAACATTACTCACTCTGAGCATATTTTTCCTTTTTAAAAGTTTATCCTGTGTGTAGGCATAATCACTGCCTCATTAAAAATCTTTGGTTTTAAATATGTCCTTTTTAGTGTGAACTTTCTTTTATGTTGTTTTTATAACATGTGTACTAGAAAGGTGCAAACAACATTCTTGTTGTCACTGCTTAGACTTTATTGGTTATTTTAATTGAACAAGGTATTATTTAAGTGCCGCTGTAAACTATGGGCACTGCATGCCTTAGCCTTGAACAATGCCCTGATGACTATAGTAAAGGCAGCCATATGTAGGTTTCCACTGGGGTAGACTGGAGTTAAGGCATGAACCGGCAGATGGGCTTGCAGCTGTGCTTGGATACCAAAGCCTACCATAGAAAGCTGTGTGCAGGTGTCGCTGTTGTTCATGGAGCTGTGTGACTACAGTAAGAGTTGCAGAGTGGCTGTGCTAGTGTTTTTCAGCCTGGTGGGATGGTTCTGTTTCTTCCCACTCTGAGGAGGAACCCCTGAGCTCATCAGGATTTGTAGGGGTGGTCTTCCATCCAAGTGTGGAAAATAATCAGACACTGAAGTAAGGATGTTAAATTGAGGTTATCTGGATAATCATGTAATTGATACAATTTGTATCGACTACACAATTAGTTGATAAGGACTGCTCTGCAGAGCTGCAGTGCAGGTAGCTCCAGGAGCTGGCTCAAGGCAGGACTCAGTAGTCTCAGCTTGTGCTGGCTCCGGCAGCCACCTGCACTCTGACTCTTTTTAAATGTAGCAAGAGCTGCTGGGTTCCTACTACATTTAAAATGCAGAGATGCAGGGTCCCGGAGCAGGATGAATCCCTGTTTGCGGCAGACAGCCCTGTCTGCCACGAACAGGTGCTGCTTAGTGGCAGCAGGACCTGTCTGCAGTGTGGGGCAGCTCCCCATTGGGACCCCCTCGGACAGGGGCTGCTGCCCACTGTGGGCAGAGGCTGCTTGGTAGCAGCCTCCCCATCCCCTCCTGCTGCCTCTAATAAAAGCAGCAAGGGGGGGGGGGGGGAGAAGCGAGTAGTCCAGTATTCCACTCAACTGCCTGATAAGCTTTTGCTAACATCCCTACTCTGAAGGACCCTGTTAGGGTCTGAAGGTTAGATTTATTTTTAATACAAATATTAAATCTATTTCTTCTCTTACATGAGGAATGGTAGAGGGCATTCAGGGATGCAGGAGAAGGAAAATCATGCCATTTGAAATGCAGTGATGGCCTTATTTTTTCTTCTTATTTTCTAATCAGGGATGTAAAAAAAAAATCTATAAAAACTGTAGCCATTTAACCATTAAAAATCCTATTGGTTACATGGGTAACTGTTCTACCTGGGGCTGTATGGCTAGGTGGGACTAGGGAGAGAAGAATGGTGGAGAAGCACGCGCTTGAGTCTCCTGGGGAACTGGCTGCCTTGCACTGTGGGCTCTGTAGGTGCATTCTGGATCCCTCCTAACAGCCTCTCGCTCCTGGAGAGCTGGCTGCTCCCCCATGCTGTGGAATCTGCCAATCACCCTATTTTGCAGGCTCTGCCAGCCCCACACCTGGGAGTGTGGCTATCAGCTGGGAGCCGTCGTGTGCTGGGAGCCTATCGGCTGTACTGCAAGAACCCTCAGTGTGAGGCAGCCGGCTCCCCAGGAACGGGGCTGGGCACCTGTGATCTGGTATGTGCCTACAGAGCCTGCAGCGTGGGGCTGCCGGTGCCCTAGAAGCAGGCAGAGTTTTCCTGGTTTACTTGAGTTTAATGCATGGTCGCCTAAAACCTGGAGGTTTTCCCTTGAGAAAGGCCTATTGGTAAGGACTAGCAGGCTGGTATCTGTCAGCATGACAGAGTTGTGCTTTTGAGCAATGTGGGGAAAACACAACATGAGGACATCAGATTGTTTCCTGCATATACAGAATTTGGGAGTCCTACTTTTCTGCCACTTCTCTGGGGATGGCAGAGAGTGATAGTAACTTCACCCTTCCAGTGGGCAGGAAGTTAAGAGGAAACCTAAGGGAGAACTAAGGGGAAAAACTTGCATCGGGAAGAATCAAGCCGCTATTTTCCTGGAAAGTTCCCCCTCTCTGTTCTTGGACAGTAACCTGCATAGTGCTGAGACTTCCCCTCTCTTTTTTGATGTTCAGGATTTTGTACTTTTGAATTTGATTTGAGATTCCCAGCTCCAGAATTAGAGACTAAAAGATACCATTATGATCCTCTAGATCTGACCTCCTGTATAAGGCCAAGAAATTTTCATCCTGCATCAAACCTAATAACGTGGTTGAGCTAGATCAGTAGTTTTCAACAAGGAGCCTGGGGCCTCCTTGGGGGCTGTGAGAAGGCTTCTGAGGAGGGGGAGTTCAGCCATGTATGGCTGGCATTAGACTCACTAGGGCTCAGGGCAGAAAGTCCCACAGTGCAGGGCTACAGTTAGGGGCTTCAAGTCCCATCTTCTGGGGCTGAAGCCAAAGCCTTCGCAATGCCCCTTGTGGCATGGTGCTTTGGACAGCTTCTCTCCTTGCTATTCCTTAATGCTGGCCCTGGCACTATTTTTTATTTGATGAACAACAGTTGGTGTACAGCTGGAACATGATGTTTTTATAGCATGTTAGAGTGGGCCTCAGAAAGAAAAAGGTTATGAACCCCTCTAGTATCCTTCTTCCTCATGAGCTACAACAGAGCCTGTGCACATAGTATTCCCAGTTCCTTCCTCCTCTCTATTTTCCTCTAATAAATGCTTGTCTTTGTTTATGTCTAGTGCATGTATAAATCTTACTCTCTGAGTGTTGATTTCTCACACTTTGAACTTCTGTTTCTACCGAGACTGGTTTAGAGTGGGCTAAACTGAAGTCATCTAGTTCTATACAGAATGCAGTGGTTCTTTTTGTTTTTTACTACAGAGAGAAGGTGTATTTGTTATCCAGGATTTTATGCTCATTTTATGTTGAAATTTATCATCTGTGCTGTGAGGCCCACAAATGAGTCCAGCAACTTGGTGTTAAATATACTTTCAGCTCTACCTGAAATGTATTAAACCAATGAAAGTGCTTTTGATGCTTTTTTTTTTTTTTTTTTTTTTTTTTTTTTTTTTTTTAAACCTTTGATTTCTCTCTCTTGGGACTGAATTTAGGTCTAACTTGAATTTTGTCAGGATTCTGTTTATGATTATCAATATTGCTTTTCATCCCTGTTGCTGAGCAATGTTCAGTAACTATTGCTTCTTCTCCATAGAGTGATTAAATACCTCGTTTTAGTGGTACCCCATCACAGACATACCACGAATTTTGGTGGATTTAAGACAAAATAAAATAAATAGTTCCTAATACTCATCTCTATGGAATCATGCTCAGATTGGATGAAAGTATTATTGTGGATTTCTATCTGGCTTTGTAAAGGGCAGAATAGAAACACATTGCGAAAAAAGGGAATATTGATTTTTCGTTACCTATATAAGCAGCAGTTTTACAAGTGACAGACCTCAGACTATTTAACATAGACCTTCTAGTGAAGTGATTTGTAGTTGCTGGTTTCCTGCGTCCTAATTAAATGAATAAAGCATATTGTGAGGCCAGTTGGCTAGAGCATAAATTTGAAAATATAAATGTCAGGTGAAGTCTTGCTACAATAATCTATAAAATATTGTTACATTGCAGTCCAGATACAACTCTTGGGGGTACGTAGTTTTTTTTTTTCTGTGGTGTTGTATAATTGAATCATGGTACTGTCTCTTTGATAACTACTGGAAAGCTCCAAATTAGATTAAATTATAAGTGAGTGTATGAATGTGGTATTTAAATCTTTACTTAAACTAATTAATGAGTAAGTGCTCCACAGGAGTTCAGCCTGGAGGCCTGTTTAGAGAAAGTGTGACAGGAGCCACTATTTAATTGTAAGAAAAATGTGTGTATTAAACATTGGACAAAAATCTCACAGGAAGAGAGAGCTCTTCAGCTCAGAGAATTGTGAATGCCCAATATGTTTAATTGTTAGTGTTTGATAAACTCTCGCCGGAAACTTGTAAAAAGTGATTTGATAAAAGCCGACTCCCCATGTGTTCTGGCTCTGCAGAACTGCCCTGTCCTCCTGCCGCCATGCTGCTGCTTCTATCAGATGCAGCCTTTGATAGAGAGGCAGCAACATGTGATGGCAGGAGGCCCCCCCAGGAGTGGGGCCAGAGCACACTGGCTGCTGGCTCCACCCCCAGGACTATTGAATAGTTGTGTAACTGCTAGACTTTGAAGCAGTTACATGATTTTTCAATTAATCGACATCCAACATCTGTAATGTTTATGTGGACCCTGGAAATACCACACAGTATCTAGTGCTATACTGTATTGTATATTTTAGTAGATGTTCTACAAATTCATCTTTTGGTATAGACCACATGATTTCTATTTCTGTGTGAAACCGTCACTAGAGTTACTGTAAAAATACATTAAAAAATAGAACTGCTGCCAATAGGATTTTATTAACCTTTTGTTCTTGTGTGTGATTCATAACTGCAAACAGCTGTAATGTACATTTTGAGGTTTGCACTTCCTGCTGTTTGTTTCTTGTATGCCCCTTTTCCCAAGCAGCTATCACTCATGCCCAGATGTTTATAAGGAAACATAGTTTAAAGTGGACATAAATAGCAGGATAACTATTACAATCAGCCTTCATCATGAAATGCAAACATTAGTCTCTACACCAGGAAATCTCTTAATAGCTTGGGAAGTGTATTCTTTAATTTCTCTTTGTATTTTGCACGTCTTTATTTTTATGAAGCATTGTAAACAGTTATAAATTTCATTCGAAAACTGATTGAAACAATGCTTCATACTAAAGATTTCTTAACCGCTTAATCAACTTTTAAAGTGTTTTAAAAGATTTTCATGTATGTGCCAGATTTGATTTTTAAAAAATGATTAATAGTCTATAATTTTTGCAGTTGGGCATTTTTTTGTATTCAGTATACTGCTTTTTCTGCCTTTATTTAGTTTCTTGGGGCGATCTCTATACCTTATGTAAAAATCCCGTGTAAGACTTAAATGGTGTGTGTGTGTGTGTGTGTGTGTGTGTGCGCGTGCGCGTGACTGAACAAATCTCTGTAGTGTGGAATGAAGGATAAAAATACTGCATCTTTGCATAGGGGATAAGTAAATGACCATCCTGTTATCACAAAACTTCTATGATGTTTTGTAGGATATGACTTTTCCCTTCTGAAAGCACATGAAGATTTTCTGTGATAGTGATTCTCTTTTAGAATAATACACGTAGACTAAGAAAAACCAAAACATCACCTTGTAAATTTGTTTTTGGTATTTACCTTCATGTTGGAAACATTTCTTCAAGATTGATTGTGCATGTGTTTATATGGCTATTGTCAAATTCTGATGATTTTAATTCTTAGTTCCTCTAGTGATCTGATGCACTTTTAGACTATTAGACCAGAAAACATGCTTATGTGTTAGCATAGGTTGGTGAATATTGTTAATTTGGAAAGTTCTATAGGTTAGGGCTGAGAAGGAGTTTAGTGACCAAGGTGATTCATGGTATTTCTGGCTTGGTTGAAAATGTTGAAATCTTGGAAGAAAAGCATCCCCAGATTGCTGAAATTGAACTTCAGATGCTTCTCTGAACTTCCCAGGGTTTCAACTCTTGCTACTTCTGTGAAGTCAAAGTTAATAATTAAATTACAAAGTTGTGGAAGGATCATACTAATAGAAAAATATTCCTCTGTTTGTATTGCTTTTAGAGTAATAGAGAACAATGACATATTTGACTTTGTCTTGAACTTTTCAGTGCCGTATTACAATTTACCAATAAGAGGAGATATCCTTATTCTTTCAACTGGCAAAGAAATTAAGCCCCTGTCAAAGTCAGATTCTTCCTTTTGTCCAGGAAGATTGGTCAAATGTAAGGGAAATGGCAGTAATGGAATTGCTACCAGGTGAACCACTTACCCGTATGGGCAAAGAGCTAAGATGCAAATATCTAGTTTACTATATTATTTTAGGGGATGGATTACATTGAGTAATATAAAGTTTGGTTGTATTACAAGGACAAATGCTGTATTTAAGTCTGGAATTTACAACTAGCTATCCCTATTTACTGGAGAATTTATCGTGGTATGTATAATTTTACTATTCTGTTTATCCCCAAACCTCTGCATTAGGAGACTTAAATTATTTTAATGACATTATAGGCACATTACTACTTCCTCTCTCTGGGATCTTGAAAACCAAACCCAGCTCCAGTTCACCTGCATGAAGCCTCAGGTTCTCTGTGGAGAAGTGGCATTCACCCTTGTGCCTTATTTGTACATGGAAGTTGACGAGCACAGCTGTTGTGGGGTTACAATTCCATTGTAACTCCCTTGGAATAAAAATGAATTGATTACAAAATAGAGCAATTTATTTTGGAATTAAGTTATTTTTATTCCAGAATTATTGTCCATATGGGAAATCAGAGTGGAACAGCTATTCTGCCATTGCTGTGCCATTCAGTTTCCATGGATAGACAAGTTATTTGCCGCTTCTGTTGTATGGTGGCATAAATATTCAACCATAGATGCACAGACGGAAAATACCATCCAGTTCTCTTTTATCTAGATACTCATGTGGCTCCATCGGAGCACCTCACAGATATTAACAAATTGTTCCTATAATTCTCTGCGCAGTATTGAGTAATGGGAAACTGAGATAGAGATGGAGGGTCTCAAGTCTGTATGGGGAATGTTGGAAAAATGTCTTAAGTGGCTTGTCTGAAAAAAAAAATCTGTAGAAGTGCCCAATAGTGAACTCAGATTTCCCAAGCTCAAATCCAGTGCCTTAAACAAAAGATCCATCTGCTGCCTTTTAGCTACTTGCTTGTCAGTGTAGATCTGTTCCTAAGAATATATTTCTAGTTGTTTATCCCAGATTTGAATGTCTCAAATGATGACATGTCCTGGGGGATGAGGCACTTGATATCACAGCTTTATGAATTACGTTACATAGAAAGTTCACCTGCTTCGCATTTCACAGTTTACTGCCTTTTCCCCTGATTATATCACTATATATCAAATTGAACTTTCTTCATTCCCCTCTCCCAGTTTTATAATGGTTATTTCTGAGTTATGATTAATTTTCTGACATAGTAGATATCAAGTATGTAGTAATCTGAGCGTGTGCTGCAGAGAAGCTGTGGTCTAGTTGGTAATCACTAAATAATTTTGGGGAAATTTCTGGTTTGGCAAGGTTTGGAAACAGAACATGAGTCAAGGAAAATATAATTTGAGTAGCATCTGCTTTTAACTGCTCACTTGTAATATTGTGTACTGGGCATCAGAACCCTTTAATGCTGGTTTAAAAGGTTAAAATAATTAATGTGTTCAAGGGACTGGACTGGATGAACTATTGAGATCTTTTCTAGTCCTACACTCGGATTCTATGAAATGGAGAAAATTTAGTTAATCTGACACACAATCAGGACTTGTTTTTGCCAGATAGCCATCAATACGGACCTTGTATAAACAACTCTATGATATGTAGTTCTGTGAGCTGTTGTAGATAGAATAGAATAGCTAATGCTCTTCAGTTGTTGATTTTGAAATTGCCTTTTTATGTTGGTGTCTTGTTATCATTTGAATATGATTATTAAGTTACATTTTGAGTGCATAAAGACACAAGATTTCTGATGTGATGTTATTAATTTGTTCTTGTTAACATTGTGTTGAAAAGAGTAAGGCTGAATGTGCGTTTCTGTACAAATACATACAAAGAAAACCTTAAAGGCAAAACAAAATAAATAAAGGTAGCCATGCTCTGATCGATTGATTGAGTCAGAGCTGATAAGGCAGTGTATGATACATAACAGTACTTTCAAGTTGATTCTTGGAAACTTAATGATGGGATTGATTTTGTTTTCCCCTTCATTAACACTGTGAAAGTGCACACAATGAGAAATGTTAGGAAAATGGAATAACAGGTAACAGAAAATGTACTCTGCAGCACTAAGTTGTATGATATAAGAGCTTATCACTGCTAGTGACTGAATTTTTGTAATGCAGAATGTATTAAAGAGCAGTACCTATTTCTTTTTATTCTGTGAATTACAGAATGTCAGTAGTTTATCCATAGCTACCAGTGCTCGTGCTTATGAACAACTTTACACACACACACAAACTGTCTCATTGAACTTCTTGCATGTATAAAGATACTTTCACGTGTAAGTGTTCACAAGATTTGGACCTGTATTTCCATTATAAACCAGATGTTGCACAGGCCACCCGTTCTTTCCCCAATTGTAATCCACATTGGAATATTGTCTTTATGATGTTAGGTTTGTTCAGGGCCACAGTAGAATTCTTCTATTCAATATGAAGTTATTGGACAAGAGACTATTGAGTTTTTACCCTGAGAAGAGGTGTTGGCCATAGTCCTAAAAAAGAGAGAATGTAATTTATAGGAATCTTATGGCTAAAGATTTTATGTTACCAATCATGCTGGAAATTTGACAAATCAATGCCTGGTGGCCTTTTCTTAATACTCAGTGTATTAACACAGAAAGAGAGCACCATGTGAAGGACTGTCTCAGAAAACTTGTGAGTACAGCCTGGAATTCTGATATCCACACTTTGAACAGCCACTCTAGAACTAGTGTAATCAATTTCTGAATCTTTTGAACCCGTCTGAGCATCCAAGTGCTGGTTGATTGGCACATATACCCTCACCCAGGATATGATGAAAAACACACAGCTCACAAAAAAACCATAGCGAGTCTGAACTTGTCAGCTCATCAGGATCTCCAGAATCTTCTAAAGACTGGTTTGGAACGTTGCAAACCCTTTAGGGGTGGGGATTATTAAAGTGTCCTTATTCAAATTTGCAGCATACTGGAAAGAGTTCTGGGATAAAGCTGATGTTGAAAACATATCACGGCACATTCCACAAAAGAACTTCAGGGCTTCAGTTGACTCTGGTTGATACTGAATCATTTGACAACATTATGTGACAGATGCTGTTTCTCTTATACCGCTGGATCATAAGACAATATGCCATGTGATTGTGGACACTAGTCACAAACTGTGGACTGCACTGTAAATCAGAGTTTGGCATCTCAGGCTTATATCAAGCCTCTTCTGAAGCTATGCATTGGATTTGCTAATTTGTATAGCGTTATTTAGATGCTATTAATCACCTCTTTTGTCTTAGAAAAGAAGAATCTATCAAAATCCAGATCCAAGACTAAAGATGAGTTGATTGAACTCTTAGTTTTAGAACTTGTTCAGATTTTAAATGATGATATGAGAATGGTACTTGTCATACAATATGCTGCCAAATGAATGTTAAAAGTCCAAAGTGTCTTGTTCTTTTCCTTGTGGAGACTAACGTAAATCAGTTGCTAGGAGAATTTTTCAACTAAAATTGAAGTTACTCAGGCAAGCAGAAAAGGAGTGGTGGCAGTGAGAGCGGTGACCACATTTAGAAAACTCCTGTAAGTGCTTTTATGCCAAGTCCCTTTACAATTGATTGATTTATTCAACAGGAGAAATGACTTCGTGCTGTGGTGCCATTGCCAACCCCACCTTGTTTGTTGCAGATCTTCTAATGGGCTTCTGTGCATAGCAGTGCAACAGGACTGATTTCTTCCTTTTTTTTTTTTTTTTTTTTTTTTTGGAAGGGTGTTTGTTGTGGAGAGCACAGGAGGGCTTGGGTGAGGGATGTGTGTGGATAAAGCAGGTTTGGTGGGAAACCAAACAAAAAAGGAAATGGGGAGGGGGATAACTGTACAGAATGGAGAAAAGGCCTTGTCAAGGGGATAATTAGGAGGAGTATTTCCAGCAGATCTAGAGAAGGGATTAGTCCTTTTTATTGGGCACTGGTGAAGCCACATCTGGAGTGCTGAATCCAATTTTGCACCCCTCCCCGCACTACAGAAAGGACATATTAAAGAAAGTCCAATGGAGAGCAACAAAAATTATTAGGGGGCTGGAGAACTTGACTTATAAGGCAAGGCAGAGGGATTTGAGCCTATTTAGTCAAAGAAGAGAATGAGGGGGGATTTGATAGCAGCCTTTCAGCTACCTGAAGGGAGGTTCCAAAGAGAGAGGCTGTTCTCAATGGTAACAGATGACAGAATTAGGAGCAGTGGTCTCAAGTTACAATGGGGGGAGGTCTAGGTTTGTTATTAGGAAAAACTATTTCATTAGGAGAGTGGTGAAGCACTGGAATGGGTTAACTAGGGAGGTGGTGGAATCTCCAGTCCTAGAGGTTTTTAAGTCCTGGCTTGGCAAAGCCCTGGCTGTAATGACTTAGTTGAGGTTGGTCCTGCTTTGGGCAGGGGGTTGGACCCAATGTCCTCATGAAGCCTCTTCCAACTCTATGATTCTGTTATAACAGAATGTGAACTTTGGAGGAGTAGCAGTATAGAAGATATTTGGGCAGATCTTAATTTGTGTTGTATACAACATGCTCTTGTTCCTTGGAGCTATAGCCCCCACAAGCTTTGGGGTCTTTACTGGTCCCTTAAATTTCTGATATGTATTTTGAACCTTAAAATGGAGTTTTTGGTCTGGTAATGTTGTGAAATAGCTCAGTCTCATACTGCCTGTTGATATATAGGAATTAAAATCATGCCATAAAAATCTATTAAAATAATTTGAAGGATTCGATTTAAACACAACTAATCAAAGGAATTCAGACTTAGTGACAACTCTGTACTTACCCCAGATATGTTCTATCTATAATGTTACAGGAGTTCATAAAAATAATTGATAGCAATATGTAATTTGAGCAGTTTGAGTATAGTATGTACTATCAATCCCTGCATATCACCTCATCAGAGAAAGAAACTTAGCATTTAATGTGCATTTTCTTTGAGTTTAAATATTGACTGTCACAATTTTTGTGTGTGATGTGCTCTTTATTTTAGTGACTGATAGAGAATGGTATGGAAATCTTGGTACACATCTAATAAGAAATAATTGTTTATTAATACACAATAGTCTAAAACTTCTCCTTTGTCAAATGAATGAAGTTGTAACTTCCCCTCCCACTAAAGGATGCTAACATCTGGCAACAGACTTGAATTTCCTAAAAAAAGTAAGCTGAATGATTGAATTCTTTTCAGTTCAGCCAATACTGTCCTACTTCAAAAAGAAGACATGGGAATGCAATATTAAATGAAGTGTGTCATAAGACTTACATGTGAACCAGGTGCTTCAGCAATCATTGCTAAGGGTAGTGCAAAAATGTAGTTGCATATGGCAATAGAAAAAGCAATAGACTTTTTTCAAGTGTTCTGAATAACTTCCATTGATCAAAGGAAATCTTCAATTTTATGTCATACAGCTGTAGAAAATGAAATTTCAATGAGTTTCTCAATTTACTTGGGTAAATTAAATGAAATATTATATAAAGGTTGTTAGAACTAATGAAACCATAGATTGGTGAGTGGGATTGAAAAATAGCAATTTGCAGAGGTGTGTTCTCCTGCAGTGTATCTGTCTGGTTTTCCCCCCTTCTTGGCATTGCAGTGAAGATTTTATGATAACAGATAAATTGTGGGTAAGTAATCTTAGTTAAGCTTATCTTGGTTTTATTTCTGATTTGAAAAGTGGCTTTCAAAATCTTCTGCTGTAGAAAAGTAAATTTAAGTAATTCTTATTTTAGTTAATTTCAATATCTAAAAAGCCAAAATCACTCCAGGCAGATGTCGCATTTTGGTATTCTTTCTATGGATTTGAAAGCGTTGGATCTGGATGTATTTAGTCAGAGATGCCAGTATGACCTTATATTTGCAAATTATTCCAATTGTAATAGAGGCTTTTATGATTTCGCCATGTGTCTACTAAGTTCTAGACAAACACCAGTAACTCAAATAGTCTGGTAGCACTTTATAGACCAACAAAACATGTAGATGGTATGATGAGCTTTCGCAGGCACAGCCCACTTCTTCAGATGACTGAAGTTATGAGTTGGGGGCTATGAAAACTCGAAATAAATAGGAAAGGAGAAGTGGATGGGGAAGAGAGGAAAAGGGAGGGGGGGTGGGAGACAGAGAATCAGTAAGCATCTGGAGAATGGGTACTTAAACCTAAGCAGATAAAAATCAAAGTCAATAGATAGATTCCTAAAACAGGAAGGATACCACTCAGGGAGCTGTTAGCACCTTCAGTGGTTATTAAGTAGGTAGAGTCCCCACCATCCCATATCATGATTGAGTCCATTAGTATGTGAATTGAATTTGTGGATGAACTGGCATTCCAGGGCTTCTCTGTGTATTTGGCTTATAGAGTTGGTTTGTGACAAGACAGCTACTTGCTGGTCTGTCGGACCGTGGTTAGGCAAGCTGAAATGCTCACCAACAGGCTTCTGTATATTCCCTTTACGTATATCTAATTTGTGTCCATTGATTCTTTCCCACAGAGTCTGTCCAGTTTGTCCAGTATATATAGCAGTGGGGCAGTGCTGGCGTTTGATGGAATAGATCAAATTACTGGATGTACAGTAAATGACCCTTTGATTTTGTGGCTTATGCTGTTAGCTCCAGTGATGAATTAGCCAGTGTAAATATGTGGAAAGACTTGACATCTTTTTTGGTTGCAGGACTGGGTTCCTAGAGTTTTATGATGTGGTTGTGTGGCATGGTTATCGGAAAGAATACATTTCAGGTTAGGGGGTTGTCTGTAAGCAAGAATAGGTTTTTTTCCTAAGGCCTCTCAGAGTGAGGGATCATTTTCCAAGATGGGTTGTTGATTGTGTATAATGCTTTGGAGGGATCTGAGTTGTGGACTGTAGATAACAAAAAGAGGCGCTCTGTTATTTTCTCTTTTGGGTCTGTCTTGAAGTAGTTCATGCCTGGGTATATTTTTGGCTCTGTCAACTTGTTTTTTCACTTCCCCAGGTGGGTATTTCAGTTTTAGGAATGCTCTGTAAAGATCTTGTAGGTGACTGTCTCTGTCTGTGGGGTTGGAGCAAATCCGGTTATATTGTAGGGCTTAGCTGTATACAGTCGACTGAAAAATGTGTCTGGGATGGAAGCTGGGAGCATGGAGGTAAGTGTAGTGGTCTGTAGGTTTCCGATATAGGGTGGTCGAAAATTTCCATTATTCAACTGTACTGTAGTGTCCAGGAAGAGGATTTTCCTTGTGGACCAGGCTGAGGTTAATAGTAGGGTGGAAGTTGTTGAAATCTTTGTGGAATTCTTCAAGAGTCTCTTTACCGTGGGTCCATATGATGAAGATGTCAACGATATAGCGTAAGTAAAGTCAGGCTGTTAGGGGGTGAGAGCTGAGGAAACGTTGTTCAAGGTCAGCCATAAAGATGTTGGCATATAGTGGTGCCATTCGAGTGCCCATGGCTGTGCCGCTGATATGGAGATAGAAATTGTTTCTGAATTGGAAGTAGTTGTGGGTGAGGATGAAGTCGCAGAACTCTGTAATCAGGTGTGCAGTGTTATCGGGGATGGTGTTCCTGATGGCCTATAATCCATCTTTGTGAGGAATGTTGGTGTAGAGGGCTTCTACATCCATAGTGGCTAGGATGATATTTTCAGGAAGATTATTGATGTTTTGGAGTTTCCTCAGGAAGTCAGTGGTATCGCGGAGGTAGCAAGGAGTGTTGGTAGCATAGGATCTGAGGAGGGAGTTGATATAGCCAGATAATCCTGTGGTAAGTGTGCCAATGCTGGAGGTGATGGGCTGTCCGGGATTTCCAGGTTTGTGTATTACCAGTAACACATTTCACATACATGGTCTCCTCACCTCAAAAAAGATATTTTGGCCTTGGAAAGGGTTCAGAAAAGGGCAACTAAAATGATTAGGGGTTTGGAACGGTTCCCATATGAGGAGAGGTTAAAGAGACTGGGACTTTTCAGTTTAGAAAAGAGGGGACTGAGGGGGGATATGATAGAGGTCTATAAAATCATGAGTGGTGTGGAGAGGGCCGATAAAGAAAAGTTATTTATTAGTTCCCTAAATAGAAGAACTAGAGGCTACTAGCCAGGGGATAAAATGGTGTCCTTGGCCTCTGTCTGTCAGAGGCTGGAGAGGGATGGCAGGAGACAAATCGCTTGATCATTGTCTTCAGTCCACCCTCTCTGGGGCACCTGGTGCTGGCCACTGTTGGTAGACAGGATACTGGGCTAAATGGACCTCTGGTCTGACCCAGTACTGCCGTTCTTATGTTCTTATGACTCAATAGACAGTGGACAGTAATGGATTTAAATAATTGGGAATCTGAGCTAGATTCAAACTGATATTCTAGAGATGTAGGTTTCTCTGCGATTAAGGGGTTATATATTGAGATGCAGAAATTATATTGAAGCTTCCTCTAGTACAGTGATTCTCAAACTTTTTGGTCTGTGGCCCATCTGGCTCAGTGCAAACCTTTCTGTGGATCACCAGTTGGTAATGGAAACATGCCGTTAATTACACAATTACGTCTGAGCCAGTTTGCTAATGCTGCAGCTAGGGAGAATGGTTTAATTTAACCAGTAAGAAAGGAAATATCAATGTAAATGATTAAACAGACTAGGCACTTTAACTTTATCATGTTTGTTTATCAAACTTCATTTTAAATTAAGTGAAATGTTAATTTATGTCCAACAAAAAGGTTCCCATGTTTTCTTTATTTATAAGCTTCAGAGGGGTAGGCGAGTTAGTTTGTAACAGGAAACTGGGCATCTGAAAAAATGGGTGATGCCCAGGAAAGCTCATGATACCATCTACATGTTTTGTTAGTCTTTAAGGTGCTACTAGTCTTTTTGTTGTTTTTTTTTAAAGTTTTTCTTTATTTATGGCAGGGGTGGGGAAATTTTTTGGGGATGGGGGCCACTGACTCTCAGAAAAATCAGCTGAGGACCACACAAGTGAGAAGCATTGGGCAGAGGGAGGGTGCAGGAGCAAGGGAGGATGCAGGAGGCTGGGGATAGCATGTCTAGCCAGCGGGGAGGGTGCAGGAGTAGGCTGGAGCTACGGGTTCTCAGCAGGGGTGTGTGTGGGGCCTGGAGAGTGGGGGGTCTGAGCATGAGAGGGTGAAGGGACATTTACTAGCCTTCGTGCCTTGAACTGTTCCCAGGCATGGCCTCCTGCTGATCCCATTGGCTGGATTCTGGCCAGTGGGAGCAGTGGGGAAAGCCTCCAGACAGTGCACCCACACGTTGCTGTTTGCCCAGCCAGGGGAGGGGGAGTGCTTCTTCCCTGTGAGCTGGATCACGTAGTGAGGCTTGAGGCTTTCTCTCCCCCCTACCCAGTGGGAAACCAATGCTAGTGCTCCGGTCTCATGGGGTGGGAGGGAAGGAGGGGCGAGGCTGGAGTGCCAGCATGGGCTGCCCATGGAGGGGAAGGAGGAGGGCTGATCTCAAGTTGCAGACGACCTGGAAGGCGGCTGTGGACCACTAGTGGTCCGTGGACTGTAGTTTGAGAGCCACTGCTCTAGTAGCTAAGTCACTGTCAGTTCACTGTTTGTCTTTCTGAAATGAATTTGTGGTTTCACCTTTGTTTTTGAGCTATACCTAGTATCATGGCTTACATCACAAAAGCCATTTGCTCAATTGACACCTTTGTTAATAGATTCAGCAGAGACCTTTTCACTACTAGGCATTGAGATGCTGATAGTGGCTTCTCCTTCCACACCATGTGGGTTTGGGAGTAAGCTCTAAGGCAGAGGTGGCCAACCAGTTAGCGAGTAAGAGCCAAAAATATCTGTGGATTGAGTGCAAAGAGTCATGTATTATATATTTATTTTGATATATTTTTATATATCTATCTAGTACACAAAATATAGTGATAAAAATAACATTACAGGACATTTTGGACAAGAGCACAATTTGAAGTGCCTATTTCGCTCCAACTTGTTGATGTGTGGTATGATTTCCTTTTTTTTATTTTATTTTTTTTTAACTTCTGAAGATTATGGCTTTTTTATAGTTGTAAAAATTCAGGTCCGTCCCAGATTGCAAATATGACAGGTTCAAAAACAATAAAGGAGAGAGACATATCTCAGAATAATTGCTTCAGCCTGACAAACAATATAGCCTTTGAATTTTCTGTAAAGAAATACAGTGTAAACCAGGTACATGCTGATAGCTTTTTTGCCTTGGAATTTAAATATGACATCTGTGTTGGCTGCCTTATTCTTCATCAATGAAGACTTTAAGGTGCTTCAGCCTCTCCCCCCATGCTCTAACCCAATGCCTCACACCTCCCCAAAGCCAGGCATTCCCAGACCCCCTGCTCTAACCCAATGCACCTACCCCTCCTGCAGAGCCAGGCACACCTCCCCTTGGCTCTAACCCAATGCCTGGGTCTTACCAGAGCCGCTGCTGCAGCCATGCTCTTCTCCCTCCAGGCACTGGGGCGTGTGCACAGAGCGGCCGTGAGCAGTCCGGGCATGTGGCTCCAAACGACAATTGAGTCATAACCTCAAGAGCCACATTTTTCTAAGCAAAGAGCGGCATGCAGCTCAAGAGCCACGGGTTTGCCACCCCTACTTTAAAGAGCAGCCAGCCACAGTCTCTAGGCAGTAGGGGGATAAGCAGTCATATCAGGGCCTTGGGTCCTTGGAGAACTTTCTGTTTTAATTGGACTTTCTCTGCCCTGTGGCCACTGGCTATTTACTCCTACCCTCGGACTTTTTACCTCAACTTAACTCCATGCTTGCCACTCTAACCCTCCTCTCCTTGGCCCCTTGTATCTGCCTCCCCCAACTAATTCACAGATAAATAAATACCATGGTATTGATATGTTTGCTACCATCATATTATTCACTCTGCTTGTGTTGTCCATTCCTGTCCTCACCTTGTCGGTCTTGTTTCTTGAAACTGTCAGCCTCTTAACACAGGGACTGTCATTTCTGTTGTTTGTGCAGCACCCAGCACAGTAAACTTACTGGTCCTCAACTAGGCTCTAGATCTGGAATCTCAAACTGTCTGTTGCTGTGTGGCAGCACCTCCCTTCTCCCTTTGGTGATCCCTGAAGCTGTGTCCTCAGGGATGGAATGTCATAGGGAGAAGAAGGCAGGGTGATGGCGGAAAGGGGCAGAGCTTGGGTCCAGGAAATGGATAGCACTCTACCTTTCCTCCTCGCATCCACCAGGAGTCCTGATCTGGATTGCATAGTTGCTCCAGCCAGGGTGGTCTGCGGACTAGGAGTTTGAAAACACTGCTGTAGATAATGCAGTTTAATAAATGAAAAGTCAGATGAGCATATGCATCTATACATTGCTACTAGCCTACCTTCCATGACTACCATTAAAAGAGATCATGTTGGACATAGGTGGAACTAAAGGCGTAGTCTCATTCAGGATGAAACATGCTGTCATTGTTAAGGCAAAGGATTGGAATTTGGGACACCTGTGTTCCATTTCCATTTCTGTTTCACAGTTCCTGTGGGACTTCGAACATATGCCTTACTCCTTCATACCTTGCTTTCTTCATCTCTAAAAATGGAATATTTCCTACCTCAGAAGAGTACTGTGAAGCTAACTTTATCCATTTGTTAAATCTTTCGTGGCCCACAGGTGGAAAATGTGAAAAAAGCATCAGGTATGGAAGAATGACCATACAATAGTATATAATTATTAAGAAGGGGTGAGTTGGAGAACACTGGGACTTCCTGTTAATAATTTTAGCAAAAAGGCTGATATAAGTAAATTTGCAACCCATTTTATTATCTGCAGTAGATTTAAAAATATCCGTGAAATACAACCCTGTGTACTTAGCAGATAAAATGATCACATTTTGGCTGTGAATGTTTGGAGTGTTTTTCAACCCCAGTTTTCAGTGTATCTTCAAAAAATGAAGAGACTGTTTTGGGGTCTGATTTGCAAATTTCTATAGGCAGGTCTAAAATAGAAATGCTACTTTAGTGCAACAGCACTTGTGTAGCACATCTGAGGAAAGATATACCAATGGGAAAGCACCTGCCATGAATAGAACACTGAGGTTGCTGTAACTTGCTTTGTTCAGGAGAAAAGTCTCGGAAGGGTAGCCATGTTAGTCTGGAACTGTAAAAACGATGAGTAGTCCTGTGGCACCCTAGAAATTAGTAAAATATATATGGGATCATGAGATTTGAAGAGTTGATGTCTTTCACACCCCTGAGCAACATGAGTTTAGGGCAGATCTACAGTATTGCTTAAGTCAAGCTAAGTGTGTTCAGTGATCAGTAGCTTCATTGAGCAGTCAGCAAAGTACAGGGTTGGGGTCTTTGATTTAAGCTTTGAGAATAAATTTAGGAAATTCAACTTATGTCCACAGTTCGCTCATTTTATTATCAAACTCCAGAAGTATATAATAAAGACACTGTGTTTACAATATTTTTTAGACAAAATGCAATTGAAACCTCTAAAATTACTTAACTGAACTCTGAATACTTGTACAATTTGATAATGATTAAAGTTAAAAAAAAATCAGGAAAATCTTACCAAGAATTTGTTTGCAGAATTTCTTTAATCTTTTTAATACAAAATCCTGTTGTGTAGTATTTGTTAAATTTTTCAAGTTTATGAAAATATCTAGCTTACATCTGTTTAATGTGCATTATTATACAAATACCAGATCTGGCAGGGAATACTCCTTTATGGAAGAATATTAAACTTAGGTTAAATGTCCTCTGTAAAGTTCATCATTTTTGCTATTCATAGATGTATCATGCACACTTTAATTCTCGTGCCAAATCTGCTTGTCAGACAGGTTTTCCATCTATTTTCTTAGTTCTTCTTGCCAATGAACCTTCAAGATTGGAAGCTAATAGTGCTTCCTTTGAATGTTGGTCTTAAGTTAGAATCATAGAATCCAAGGGCTGGAAGAGACCACAGGAGGTCATGGAGTCCAGCTCCCTGCCCAAAGCAAGACCAACTCCAACTAAATCATCCCAGCCAGGGCTTTGCCAAGCTGGGACTTAAAAACTTCTAGGCATGGAGATTCTACCACCTCCCTAGGTAACCCATTCCAGTACTTGACCACCCTCCCAAGTGAAATAGTTTTTCCTAGTTAATGTGACCTATGTAAAATTCCTTTTTCCTCACATCTCTATATCAGCATGGGCCATTGATCTAGGTTATGCATAGCTGAAGTTGATGTACTTGGATCTAATTACTGTGGTATCTT
Source organism: Pelodiscus sinensis (assembly GCF_049634645.1). Classification (NCBI taxonomy): domain Eukaryota; kingdom Metazoa; phylum Chordata; order Testudines; family Trionychidae; genus Pelodiscus; species Pelodiscus sinensis. The sequence continues at coordinate 231,588,829 of NC_134712.1, read as the reverse complement.
CACTGTGGTCAGTCAGCAACTGATGCTCTCCACATTGATACCTTTTACACTTCTCATTCTTCTGTAGTACCATAATCATCAGGTGAGCGCTCAATGGTTATACTAAATGCAATATATCGATCCCCTGATGGATAAGTTGCTGCTGGTCAATCTGGTGGGTAGTGAAGACATGCTGTAAGAAAGGATTTACAATGTATCTTTCAAGAATATGAACTCAGATGCATTTTAACCAAATAGCCAATAGGAAGTATTGGTTGTGTGATGATACAAATTTTTCTTCGTTGTTGTTGTTGTCTTCTGCTCCTCCTTCTCTTCTTCCTATTCCTCCTCTTTTTGTGTGTGTTCATATATTGTGTATCCTATGAGGTTTGCATTGCTTGCACATTAAGAATAAAGTTGAAGATTGGATCTTGCACATTGTAAGAGATGCAGAGAACAGCTTTCAACTGAGAGAAGTTTAGTGCCACTATGGGAAAGATGTCTCAGTATGACCTATTAGGGTTCTGGTCAAAGTTAGAGTACTGTGGTATGCTTAATACGTACATAGTGACTCTAGATGCTGCATGAAAGAGTCTCTTAAACGTTTAATCCGTTCTAGTGATTCTCCACCCATTGATGTACAAATGTTAGTTTAAATTTATTCTCTATTTATTGAACACGGAAGTTTTAAAATATCTTTACTTTTTCAGAGACTATCAGTGTCCCATCACATCTTTAGATTCTTTTTCATAGCAGTTATTGTAAGCAATATTTTTTCTTTGAAGCTCTTTGGGAATTTTGGCAAAGTTGCACTTCAGAGATAATTATATACCATTTTCTGTTACAATAATTACATTATAGAGTATAGTAATTCCACCACCCGGTGTTCAGTTTGCATTATCTGATAAAGAATTGATAAGTGCTTATTCTCTATTTTTAGAGCTCCACCAACTTTATAATATATTTGTGGCTTTAAGTTTTACATTAGAACAATACATGAAATTTGTTGTATTCTTTGTTATGCCAGCTGTTTTCCAGTGCAATGATGTATTTTTTTGTAACACAGAATATACATCTATAGATAATGCCATGTATAGTTTATGTATTTGTAATTCTGATTTTATCAATGAGGACAGTGATTCTGTGGTATAAGCACAGGACTAGGAATCTGAAGTTACTAGTCCAAGTGCTCCTACTGACTTCCAGTTTGTAGGAAGCAATCAGTGATCCACCTAAAACACTCTGCTTCTTCATTAATAAAATACGAATGAATTAAACCTCACAACACTTCTGTGAGTTTTGCAAATGTAACCATTTTACAAATAAGTACACTGAAACATGGAGAACTCACATAAGTTGCCAAACTCCCAGAAGTGTTGGGAGGTTTAATTTATTCATATTTTATTAATGAAGAAGCAGAGTGTTTTAGATGAATCACTGATTGCTTCCTACAAAGAGGTAACCATTTTCTGGCCCAGTGATCCTCTAATATGGTGACCATATCATCTGAACCAATAATAGGGATACCTTAGTTACGCCCTCTGAAACCACTGCCCACAACCCTTACCCCTTAGATTCTGCCCACCTGTCACAGGAAGTCCCAGCTCTGGGTAGTACTTCCGGGTCAAGATGAACAAATGACCGGAAGTAAAGGGTGTCATGTGCCGCCTCTAAGAACTCCCCCCACTATCCTCTACCAATAGGGAGGGGTTTGGGCCCCATAGAAGCTTCCCATGTAACTATACTGCAGTTGCATTAACCCAGAGTTCAGATCTAGGGTCCCATGACAGTGCAGTGCTAGGGGTCCAACCTCAATTCAAGATGAGATCCATGATCTAAGACCTATTCTTTTGTAGAGTAGATGCAGCCCCATTGACTCAGATCCTGGGAATCATCCAGAACTATCCCACAATTTCATGCGACAACTTCCATAGTCCTCTTAATGGATGATGCTTACTGGTTCCAATTAACTGGTAATCAGAGGAGGCTGGAGCAACTCCCCACCTGCTTCAGGAAGGGGGCTACTCCAGCCCTGCAGAGGGCCTGCTGCAGACAGAGGTTGCTCTTCTCTGGAGTAACCTCTGTCTCTGGGAAACCTGGGGGAGTCCAGCTTGGTGTGGGCAGGGCTGGTCTGGAGAGAGTTGGGAGCCAGTGGCAGCCCCAGTGTGACCTAACAATAACTGGTTAATTGATTAATGCAAATTTACATCCCTAATGAGATATATTGCAACAGCATTTTTTGACATTACTGCAAAATTATCATGTCCTCTGTTTCCACAAGCCAGAATGACAATACTGTGGAAGAAAATAAGCTTGGACCCAAAGGAGCCAGCTGGCTTTTAGCTCAGAGGGTAGAGGCTCCTATACTACTGGATGAGCCCCCACTTGTAACCACCACCGGGCGGATTTGAACATGGGATCTCTGAAGTGGAGTATAGGAGCCTCTACCCTCTGAGCTAAAAGCCAGCTGGCTCCTTTGGGTCCAAGGTTATTTCTGGGAATATTTTGTTACCAGCCACTCTGATAAGGACCTTGGAATGTGGTTGCCAGGGAAACCAGGGTCAATTTAGATGCTTGTGCTGTATTTCCAGTCCTGTCTCAAATTTAGGATTTGAGTTGAAAGTTCTCAGCAAGATACCATGGACTGCCTCCGTTTACCCCTACAGTTCCTTCCTCTTGACCTTAGGGTTCTCTAACCTGGGAAGTGCCAGTATAGCATCAGCACTATTATAAATGTTACAATCAGAACTCCCCACATAATTTGGCAAAACACTATCCAAATCCTTCCCCAAAGTATTTCATCACCAGTAATGGCACTGCCTATGATTATATATTTGACCTCTGCTGCCTGGTTGAGTGCTGCAGAGTGGTGTGTTTTGGCATGGCCTACGGTTCGCCCTATCTGTGTGTACCTCAGATGGCCAATCCCGATATGCCTTCGGGCATCAGCCACCAATGCCTCGATATTTTCCTGCAGGGCCAGCAGACCCTCCTCTAGGTACTTACTTCCCCCATGCCACTCAGGATCCCATGTTAGATTACCCGTCATTGCCGAAGTGTGGTAGAGTCACCTCCCGTCAACAGTCAGGATCACCCTGCAAGGGACCGTTATGCACATGAATAGATATTGTAGAGGGGCAGGACCTTCCATTTAGTTCAATGGAGTAGTCTGTCTGGGTAGTCAAACACCAGTAGGTACCGTTCATTTGGACTAGCTCGGTGTGCATTTGTTTCTCTGTGACAATCACTTCAAACCTAGACAGTTTTGTCATGATGTTATATGGGCAGGTACATAAGATTTCCTTATTAGAGTGGGTGCAACAGTCCCTGGGGTATAGGGAGGCCCCCACACCTTCAGAATAAGCAATGCCCTTGACTCTAACTATATGCCCCTTCTTTGGTATAGGCAGGGAGGTTACCATTCTGGCTCACTGTGAGTGGGGAATCCCCAGAGAGGCCGAGAGGCAAAAGGTTATAATATGGCCTGTCCAGGTGGGCCTCTGGGTCCTCACAGATTCTCTACTTCCCCATTTCCCCCATAGACGGGTATGGGGGAAATGGGGACTCACCACCTCTGTAAGGGCTGGATGAACTCAGCCATCCAATAGATTGGTTACTATTCCCTGGGTAGTAGTGGCTAAAGCTTGCCTTATTCTCCAACACTGGTCTTTTAATTCCTTTAATTTAGTCTCATTAATTAACAATCCAATTAATTCCTTTAATTTAGTCTCTGCTCCACATATCTGGTTACGTCTAGTGAAGTGCACACAGAGCTGGACAAATCCTTCAAACTACGTGGGATTAATCAGTTGGCTTGGCTGGTGTCTAGGCATCCATGGGCTTTGGATATTACTGACAGAGTTTCCAGGCCCAAACCAGTCTGCGATGGTATCTGCTATGCCCCCTTGTTGCCGCATCAGGCGCTTGCCAATTTGATTAGCCAATCTGGTGCACTGCTGGCCTATACCCTTTAGGGCAATGCGGACCTCAACCTGTAAGTGTGGAACATCACCGAGGTGAGGACTGGCAACACTGGTCCTATCATTAGCAACCCTGGTCTGGGACAGGAGCATGATGCACATTCGGGAAGTTCTATTTTTGTCCTTGTGGACCTGGTTAATAATGTCCAAATGAGGGCAAGTTAGCGATGGCCATTGTTTAATAAATGATTGCCACGCCTCAGAGGTTACCTTTTTCTGGGCTTTAAGTGGTAAGCCCCAGTGGGAGTCAGTAAGTCCAACTTCAGTGGCCTGATGTTAGTGTTTGGCTTCTTTCCCCACAATATCCCATACAAACTCTACCACAGAGAACTGTGTATTCTTTGTCCTTGTAGTGTCCGTGTTGTTACAATAAGAAAAATAATTATGTGTGAATGAGGAGCGGCCCAAGGCGTGTATTCCCCATCGCTATTAGTGTGTATTTGTTCTATGTATGTGACTTGAAGGCTAGTTACATTGACTGGAATCACTGTTTCTCGAATGGGGGAACATCGTGGTTCCAGGATGTTTTAATGATTAATGGGAACCCGTGTAATTCCATGATTCTTGTGGTCTTTTAAGGCATCAGGCACCAATGAGTAGCAAGGCAAGTGGCTATTATTGAACTGGTGGGGTTACTAGTTTCCCCATTGTTGTGGGCATCTGTGTATGGCTTTATTCAAATATTCTGATGTCCCGCTTGCCTGTTTTGTTTTGCTTAGAGATTTCTTGTTATCTCTGGCCAAACCACTTTCATAGTTAGTATGCAAGTTGAAAAGCTAAATATTTCTTTAGTGTGGTAATTAAAGCAAAGCAAACCCAGTGGAGAGGGCAAACCCACTCCTGGTCTGCCTTTTCACATAGTGCACTCCCTGCTTCTTTTCTTCAGTTCCATAGGAGTAGCAGAAGCTGCAGCAGGAACAGCCTTATGGCTACCTTCCTTTTTTGTTCAGCTGTGGAGACATTGTTAATATTCTCCTAGCTTAAACAATTTCCCAACATTATCCTTTCACTAAGTTTAGAGTTGCCAGTTGATTGGGCCCAATTTTAATTTTGTTTTCTTTAAATTCACGCTTCTGCTTTACTTAAAATATCCTTTCATAAAAAAAAATTCTACACACAAAAACATTTGCAAGACATATTAATTAAAACACAAAACAAACTTAGACAGAACAACATTATGTTATGACAGATAAGGAACCATGGTTGTTATTTTCTTCAGTTGCTTTTCAGCTGGTACAACGCTTGCCGATATTCTGAAAGACAAAGACAACATTTCTACACCCATGGGGTGGCACATTATATCTTAGAATACTTTTCCTTTACAGATGTCCTTGCTGATTTTTTTTGATCAGCCTGATGTTACCAAGTGGTATGCTGTTATTTTGCACACCAGCTTTAGAGGGCTTGAGTGGATTACTTCATTGTTCAAGTATTAAGTTAAAGGTGGCATGCCTCAGTTTCCCTCTTGTACCGCAGATCAGGGTTTTAATGTGTGAAGCTTCAAATTATTCACGGGTGGTACTGAGAGGCTTTACTGCTATAGTGATTTTTCCTTAGTACTAAGAGTTTGCCAATTGCCATTCCAACAAGCAAAAATATTTTCTTTTCCTGAAAAGAATCATATACAATGTTGCAGGCTTACTTATGGGGGTCACTGGGTTTTATATTCCTTTGAAATAGACAAGTAGCCTGTATTCACATACAACTTTGGATCTGAAAGCAAGCCAAAAAGTATTGTCAACTCAGCCTTGAACAGAGACAACAGTGAAGTTCCCGAGCTTGGAGTTTTAAAATAATAATTTGTTTTCTTAGAGAGCAAATTTAACCTTACGGGTTGAATGCCCCAAGATAAGCAGCACTAGTAAATTTGTGTTTTGTCTGTTTGCAGTTTTAAGTGAGAGGGCATTATCCAAAACGAAATAAAACCAATTCATTTGAAACCTACAAAGCAGATTTACAAATTTACAATGTAATAGATTTCATTCTTTTATGCAGTTAACCAGTCAAGTGTCAATAGTATTCCTTATTCCCCTTTAGTAGATTTAGCAAAAGTGTCTGTAGCCAAATGTTTAAATTTGATTGTTTCTTTGACTGGATTATTGAAAGAGGCTGCAAGAACCAAGGAGTCATTTTTAAAGTAGGTTTTCTCCTCTCACATTACAACAATTGCTTAATTCCTTCTTATGGTCTGTCTTGATTCCTGCTAAATGGCTTTCCCCAATGACACAGGTTTTGTCCATTATTAATTTAGTAAGAAGGGTGGGCTTTTAGTTTACCTAACAGCCAAGCTGTAGCAGGGTTGATCTATGCTGCTGGCTCTGGGGTGGATCACTCCCCCATGCTCTCTAAGGAGTTCTGTGCTGCAGAATGTCTCTCCTTGTTAGGGCAGATTTAGCTTCTAGTAATTACATCTTCAATTTCTACTGGTTGACTTAGGGTGGCTTTTAATTTACCTCTTCCCACGCCCTCGAGCCAAATATAACAGCGTGTGAGGGGAAGGTTTTGACTGTTTATTAATATTTGCCTGGCTGGCCCCCACTCTTGTGTTAAGAAACATCCTTGGTTGCTTGCGGTTCCAGTTGGAGAGGCTGCTGTTATCTATTTGCTAGCAAGGAGCTTGTGAATCTCTTGGAGTTGCTTGGCAGCTTTTTCCTACCCCTGTGTGCTGTTTTGTTTGCTAGAGGCATTCTTGCTTGGCCATTGTCCAGTCTTACCCCCCTCCAGGGTGGAAGCATTCTTTCTTAGTATGGCTGGAGGTCCTAGGACCATAATGCACATACATGTGGTACACAGGGGTGCCCTTTGGCAGTGTGGGGATATTCTTAGACTGACCCCCACCCATTTTAGTTACCCAGGGGAGTATCTTGTCCGCTTAACGGCTGATAGGAAACTAACTCCACACATTCCAAAGAAGGGGTATGCTGGGTCTTGAGAGGCAGACCTTATCAGCAGCTCATGAAATAAGGGGAGTTGTTACTCCCTCATATATCTGCTGGGTCACGAGGTTTGGGCGACCCCCCCCTTGCGTTCAGGACGCCTTCGTGGGGTGGCCCGGGTGCTGCTGGAATCAGCTTACGTCTCAGGCCTGCTCTGCGGCATTCACACCTCACTCATTACATTCATACTCATTCATTTATGTAAATGCATCTCTCTTTAACCATAACCATATTTGGGGGCGGCAAAACAAACAATCTCCCCAGCACTGCGTTAACCTTAGTTCCTTATGTCTGGACTCAGTACAACCTTTCCCTTATTTGGGGTACCACAGTTTCCCCAGAACCCTGCTTGGGGGCAGCACTAAAAAAATTCCCCAGAACCTCTAGAACTTAATCTACTTGAGGACGGCAAAAAATTCCTCAGAACCGCTTTAACTTAACCTTATTTGCGGGCGGCAAAACTACTTCCCCAGCACCACGTTCACTAACCTTATTTGGGGGTGGCAAAAACAAATCCCCAGCATCGCACCGAGTCTGACCTTGTTGCAGATTCAATAAGTTTGGATGGCGTGAGCCCAAGAGAAACAGACGGCCCACGGGCAATCCTCTTTCGACCCCCAGTAGAGATTTCAAAAGGACTTTTACCTCTTGTTTGGCGCCTTGGGGTTTGAAGGGGGATGATCCGTAGTAATTCAGCTGTCTCCGCCAGGCATTGCCATCCGAGTCACGACACCAAAATTGTGGAAGAAAACAAGTCCTCACTCTGTGTTTGGTAAGAAACAAGTCAAAGACAGTTTATTTTTTTTGTGCAATTGCAAGGGAAGCTGGGACACCCCTCTTTCCCTGGGCAGCTCTTCGACTACAAACAGTAAAAGCTGCAGTATATATATTTTCCCATTACATACAACAATGGCTAGACAATTATCTCTTAGTTCTTCCCAGATGCTGCTTTATCTTCAAGGTTCTCACTGGAGTCAGCATTCCATTCTTATCTTCGTATGGAGGCGAGAGGCAAAGGCAGCACTTTTTACAGTTCTCGCGCTGTTAGGCTATAGACTTAGCCTAACTCTTGCTCTGCTACTGACAAACCTAAGATGGCTGCACACAAATCCCCTTTTCCCCGCCTCCACAATACTGAACTAACCATGACAGTTACAAGGTGGAGAAGACTATGTCACTAACACTCACCACCACTGCTTACAAGGTACAGTGCTCATGGAGATAAATGGGTCTGGGATATTTTATGTGTAAAGCTACTGAGAAATATATATGTCAATACCATGATGGCAATTATTATGTAAGTAATACCTAATAATAATAATTGCCAAATGAGACCACTTTCCAGCATGCTTACAGAGGGCCTGATCCAATTTAATTTTAAGCTAGGATTGGGCCCAAAGCAACCTGTTGATATTACCTAAGAAGATCCAGTTAATATTTAGTCATCCTTCCAAAATATAAGGGACCAATCAGTCAAAGCCCCGTTGCCTGGAAGAGGTGATTTTTGAAGAAATTTGGAGAAACTTTGAATTTACTTTTGACAGCAGCACTTTCTCTCACTGGACATGGGGTCTTTAGCACAGGTTTCACATTGTGTCAGAATAACTCAGAAATGTGTTGTCATAGCTAACTCCATTCAAATCTAAGCAACGTGCAGCTCCAAAACGGAAGAACAAATCCCTTGAAGCTAGAAGTCAAAACATTTCACCTCTTCACAGAGCTCACAGGGAGCTTGTTCACTATGACACAAGCCTCTTTGGAGAGAGACCACACAACCTGCCTCTCTGTGGGTGCACCAAGTGTTTTCATGTGGCATCTTAACACATTGTGTAAATCATCAACTGCCTGCATAAGGAAAACTCAAAAAAAGTCAGTTGTCATCCACACCGGAGTGACACAGTGATTTCACTTCAGTGGTAACAGACCCGATCTCTCTGTGGGCTCTTCTAGAACAAGAGGGAGCCTGGGGAAGTCTCTCGGGAGGAGAGACCCGGAGTACCTCTATTTCAGTGATTCTCAACCTTGTTGGCCTGTGGACCACTGGCTCAATGTAAACCTTTCTATGGACCATCAGTTGCTAGTGGGAACTCACCGTTAATTACATAATTACACCTGAGCCGTTTTTCTAGTGCTGCAGCTAGGGAGAATGGATTTATTTAAATTATTAAACAGATTAAGCACTTTAATTTTCTCATGTTAGTTCAGTGTTTCTTAAACTGTGTTCCTTGGCACACTGATGTGCCGCGGAGAACAGAGTTCAAAATGGCCGCCCTTAAATGGGCAGGCAACCTTTATTTTTTTGGGCTTGGTGTTCCGCATTAAAAAAAAATTGTTTGGTGTTCCTCGGTCTTAAAATGTTTAAGAAACATTGGGGTTATTTATTAAACTTCACTTTAAATAAAATAAATTATGTTCAACACAAAAGGTTTCAATGTTTTCTTTATTTATGGCAGGGGTGGGGAACTTTTTTTGGGTCAGGGGCCATTGATACACAGAGAAATCAGTCGGGGACCACACAAGTGAGAAGCAAAAGAACTCCCCAAACCACCAATGATCACCGAGGTGGCCTCCAACTGAGAAAACTCACTCCTCTGGTGTTCCAGCCCCACAGGGCAAGGGGAAAGGACAGGAATGACTGAGGTTCAGGTCTTCTCCTAGGTTAGATTTACTTTTCTGGTTGATTCATGGAGCTCCCTTAGGTTCTCGGGTGGAGACAAAAATGAGGGGTTCAGTGTGTGTGACAGGGCTGCCAGAGAATGGGATAAGGATGAGGTGCAGGATCTGGGAGGGAGGTGGGGGCAGAAGAGGGAGAAGTTGCAAGGTCTAGATGGCAGGTAGGGTGTAGAAGCAGGCTGGGAGTAGGGTGTCTGGCTAGGGGAAGGGAGCAAGAGCAAGGAAGGGTACAGTGTTTTCTACCTGTTGCTGGCCATATCATCAAGGAGCTAGTGAGAATTCCTATGGATCCTCCACTGAGCACATCAGTTCTATTGAAGTTAATACAATGAGATTTAAACAGACACAGCTTATCTTTTACAAAAAATAACTGCAAGTGGCTGTGCGATTAATGACTGAAGGAAAGGAAGTAAGTGACAGGATGACCCCAGGATGGTTCCAGCATGGAGAGAGAATTAGTGGGAAGAAGAAATACACGTAGGACATCTTCAGTTGCAATATGAATGCAAACTATGCCTTTCTATTTTCTTCATGTCATGTGATCGGGAAAAGCTGGTTGAAGAATGTAAGAATGGCAGTGAAGAAGGAACATGAGTTGTAGTGACCTTTGCAAAGGCATATTTTGCACTATTCTGCCAGAACATGAGCTTTTCATAGAGAGGAAGCAGCAATTACTATGATCCCACAGTTGTTGCCAAGACCTCCCTGTAGATTACTGAAAGTTTGTTGTTGAGGAGCAGATGTTAGAAGGGGGAAATCAGCTAGCTTTCTCTTGCAATGACAAGTTAGCATATTGCTGCTTCTCTGTACCAAGTAAACCCAGGGATTTAAAAATCTTGCTTGATAATTGACAGTGAAAAGGTCATAATATAGCTCTTTGTACACAGGTACCAAATCACTTCTTTTGCCATAATGTATTGCTACAGATTTCAAAGCAGCAGGGTTAATATTAGAGAGTAGTGGACTTGAAGTGAACTCTGAGAAATACCTTACGGGAAGAAGTCTAATACCTGAGTTCCTCTGGAACTGCTGAAGAAAGCTAATCTTCCCTTGACACTCACACGCTGGAGAGAAGGACTTCAAACTTTATGCTGTATTATTTGGACTGGTGTTATGTGTAATCCATATTGGCAGGGAAGCAAGTAATAGAATGGAATTCATAGAGGAACTAAAGGATTCTTTAATATATTTACTGTAGCTGATTTTCTTGATGGATTTCAGAGTGTGTGGCAGTCAAGTTTTTTCTCCTCTAATTTACAGTTGAAATGTAAATCTGGCATCAAGAGTGGAGAGAGAGGTCAGATGTCTGAGCAGCATGTGGTCTAGACAAGCCCATGAAGCTGTGCTGTAGCATAGGTAGTTATTGCGGATGTTGGATATAATTTAATTTAATAATTGTGTAACCCGGGGTAAGCAATTTTTAATGGGGGGGGGGTACGCCAAGATTTTGACAAGTGGTCAAGGAAGGATTGTGCTTCTATGGAGGGGCTGTGGGGTCTGGGATGGAGGTTGAGTGCAGAAGGGAGTATGGTGTAGGGAACTGGGGTTCGGGAGGAGGTGTGGGGTCTGAGAGGGAGTTTGAGTGAAGGAGGGGGATGTGATCTGCAGCAGGAGCTTGAGGTGCACAGTCCAGGAAGAGGTATGGGTGCAGGAGAGGATTCTGGTCAGGGGAGGGACTCTAAGAGGAGGTACAAGGTCTGGGAGGGAGTTGTGAAGTGGATGAAGGGGGTGCAGAGAGTATGAGTGGTGTCCTGAGGTAAGGGAATGGGGTACAGGGTAAAGAAGGCAGTATGGGTGCAGGAGAGGATTCTGGCTTGGGAGATGGATGTAGGAGGGAGTGCAGGTCTGGGAGGGAGTTGTGACCTGGAAAAAGGGATATGGAGGGTTTGGGTGTGGCCTGGGAGAAAAAAGAGGGGTTGGGGTGCCAGAGGCAGGCTCTGGCTAGAAGGCACTTACCTATGTGGCTCCAAGCCAGCAGTCCAGCAGAAACTTGAGACAGACTGTCTACTCCAGTCTGAGGGTGCAGGGTTACATGTAACAAAATGTATTCTGCACATGGGTGGAAAAAATGAGAGGGAACATTGGTGGTGAGACTAGCCAACTAGCCTCCATAAGTTGACATTTTTCGGCAGAAAAATGGTTTGCAGGCTATACAAGGCAGACAGACAAAGATAATGGGAGGAAGAATGGCAATGGCATAACCAGGTAATCATAAAATCATAGAACATTAGAACTGGAAGGGACCTTGAGAGGTCATGAAGTCCAGTCCCCCTGTCCTCATGGCAGGACCCAGTACCATCTGACCATCCCTGATAGATGTTTATCTAACCTGCTCCTAAATATCTCCAGAGATGGAGATTCCACAACCTCCCTAGGCAACTTATTCCAGTATTTAACCACCATGAAAGTTAGGATGTTTTCCCTAATGCTCAACCTAAAACCTCCCTTGCTGCAGGTTAAGTCCATTGCTTCTTGTTCTATCCTCAGAGGCCCAGGAGAACAATTTTTCTCCGTCTTTCTTGTGACATCCTTTTAGATACCTGAAGACTGCTATCATGTCCCCTTTTAGTCTTCTGCTTTCCAAATTAAACAAGCCCAATTCTTTCAGTCTTCCTTCATAAGTAATGTTCTCTCGACCTTTAATCATTCTTGTTGCTCTTGGACCTTCTCCAGTTTCTCTATATTTTTCTTGAAATATGGTATCCAGAACTGGACACAGTACTCAAATTGAAGCCTGATCAGCACAGTGTAGAGTGGAAGAATGACTTCTCAAGTCTTGTTTACAACATTCCTGTTAATGCATCACAGAATCATGTTTGCTTTTTTTGTCACAGCATCACTCTGTTGGCTCATATTCAACTTGTGGACCACTATGACTGCTAGATCCCTTTCTGCAGTACTCCTTCCTAGACAGTCACTTCCCATTCTGTGTGTGAGAAACTGATTGTTGCTTCCTGAGTGGAGTACTTTGCATTTGTCCTTATTAAACTTCATGCTATTTACCTCAGACCATTTCTCCAGTTTGTCCAGATCATTTTGAATTATCCTCCAAAGCACTTGCTACCCCTTCCGTATCATCTGCAAACTTAATAAGCATATTCTCTATGTCAATATCTAAATTATTGATGAAGATATTGACCAGAACCGGTCCAAAACAGACCCTTGGGTAACCTCACTTGTTACGTACTTCCAGCAGGATAGTGAACTGTTAATAACTACTCTCTGAGAATGGTTATCCAGCTAGTTATGCACCCACCTCATAGTAGCTCCATCTAAGTTGTATTTGCCTAGTTTATTGATAAGAAGATCATGTGAGACTATATAAAATGCCTTACTAAAGTCTAGGTATGCCACATCCACCGCTTCTCCCTTATCCACAAGACTCATTATCCTATAATGGTAGCACACTGAGTACCTTGTGTAGTATGTATTCCAAATCATATACAGTTTTCTTTTTAAAATACTGTCTGTCCCCTAAACCAGAGGCTTTACACCTTTTTTTTCATTTGTGGACCCCTAAATTTTTTTTCAAATGGAGGTGCTCACCCATTGGAAAATCTTAGACAGAATCTGCATACCCTTAGTGGTCTTGGACCACAAGTTGAAAATCATTGCCCTAAATGATATATGACCATATGTAATTAGTGAATTTTGGCACATTGTGCATAAGTGCTGCTTTTCCTTTGCCACCATGGAAGCTTGTTGGACATTTCCACCCTTCTGGGAACAAAAGATAATTGGGAGTTTGCAGCCCATCATATTGTTGGTGTTTAATAGTTGTAGATTTCAGGCTTCATTTATTTTACAGCTCTGCAAATTTAATTTTTCCTTTTTTCTTTAGAGAAGCCAAGAAATCATTGTTTTAATAAGACATTCTGCAATAATGATGCACAGTAATGGAGTAATCACTTTACTGTATTAGTTGTATATAACCTAAACTCCTACTAACAAAAAAAAGATAAAATGAAATTATTTGTAGACTTCCTGAAAAATGCATGAACTAAGAAATGACTTATTAAAAAAACGCTTCTTGGTTGAATCAGTATAAAATCCCACTTTTGTAGATCATGTAAAATTACATGATCTTGTGGATCATAGGATCACTTGTAAATGCCATCCATATCCATTGTATTTTTCTGCTTTGAGAAACAGAAGCAATGTTTGCCTTTGAAGTGTTGCGTATTATATGCGCTTTTTCTGTCTCATTAAGTGAGCAAGGTCAAATTACATTACCATCATGGGACTCATTCTTTTTTGTTTATCTGCACTTTTTTTGTTGGATGAGTAACTCTATTAAACTATAGAATAACAATTTATAGTAATGATTGCGATTTGTCTGCTAGCAGATATATAGATACGTGAAGTGCATCGTTCTTTAAAGTCGCGCTTGTTAGTTTTTTTTGAGCAGTAATAATTGTTTCTTTGACTTGCCGTTTTCTTTTATAATAGCAGAGTTGGTGCTGTGTAATGATGGACGGTAACCCTCTGTTTCTCCAATTCATACTAAAAGAGGAATATACGCATGAAGTGACAAAATAGAAAGATGACGATGTTTGATACACAGGGAACTGAGTCACAACTTTTTGTGAGATGACATTTGGAACAGAGACTGTTAAAAGTTCTCAGTACAGAACTTTTGTTTGTGGATGCTGCCTTGAAGCAAAAGCTACATTGAGGACAAATGCCAGAATCCGGGTTGCTAATCAATAAACTTTTATTCAGCTGTTCTTGCAGTGTTCTCTCTCTCTTCAATGTTTACTCCTTAGCATGAGGTTGGTGGAATTCCCTTTGCTCTCAACTTCTTTTGAATGCAACATTGGTAAACAATTGGCATGCAGTTTGCGTTCCAGGACTCCTACTGACCACTCCATATCAGGGCTGGGCAACATATGCTTGGGGGCAGGATCTGGCCCACAAAGTGATCTGGGGCTACAGCAGGCAGGAAGCCCAGCCTGCCTTGGGGGTGCTGCCAGGCTGCTAGCTTACGTAAGCGCCTCCCAGCCAGAGCCTGCTCTGGCACCCCTGCCCCTTCCGCATCCCAACTCCCTCCCCCAGGTCACCTCCAAAAGCCTCTGCACCCTCCTGCCCCAGATCACAACTCCTTCCCAGACCCTGTACATCCTCCTACACTCCTCCCCCAGGCCAGAATCCTCTCTTACACCCAAACACCCTCCCAGACCCTGCACCCCAGTCCCCTGACTTCGCATCTCCTCCTAGATCCCCTCCCCCACGGTAGAATCCTCTCCTGCACCCATACTCCCTCCCTGACCCTACATCCCAATCTCCTGACCCAGATCACAATCCCCTCCTTCACCCAAACTCCTTCTCAGACCTCACACTGTCTCCTGCACTCCATTCCTTTACCCTGTACACCCTTCTGCATCCAACCTCCACTCTAGACCTCTCATCTCTTTCATGGAAAAGTGCGTCCCTTCACCACTTCTCAAAATCTTGGAGTGGCCCCCTACAAAAAATTATTGCCCACCCCTGCTCGATATCATACCCTGCTGAGGTATAAATGCTGTCATACTTATCGTTTTGAAATCGATGGTAATTATTTTCATATGTTTCTGTTAGTTTTAAGAATTAATTTTTATTTTAAGATATGCTAATGTGGTGGTTGTGCAGGAGTCCTCCCCAGCCCTACCCCCTCATGTAATTGGATTCATCGACATAGAATGCCCTTTTCAGTTTCCTCAGATAAAGCACTTTTTCTGCTATAAAATAGAAGTTCTTCACCAGATCCACTAAATTGACGCTAGCATTGTTGATTGATCCGATGATGTAAACAGAGCCTTAATAAATACTACTGAATGACTGAAGTGTGGTGGTGTTAATAAGTAGCAAATAGCATTTCAATAGAGGATACCAAAGTACCTATGAACTGTGAAATGAACCAAGTCTTTCATGCTGTTCAACAAAATAGCTGGACATCTTATTTCCATGAAGAAGTAGCAATAAAATATATATGAGGGAAGAAAAAACATTTTAGTTAATATGTTACCAAAGTCAGTAATACAGATATTACTATATTTATTGTGAATCAGAATAAATCAGTTTTCTATTCTCAAATTTTATTCTCTTTACTGAATCCTATGTTTAGCTGAAGGTTATTAGAATCCTTCATTGAGGTAGAAAGTATACAAGGAAGGAGGACTTTGTGAGTACCCTGCGTCTGTGAATTTTTCTGTCTTGTTCACTGAGAAAATTAAGATGATTGTAGTGTTTTTTTTCCTGAAGTTGGCAGTTTAATAATATATCTTGACTCAGTGGGAAGCAATAGCAGTTGTCTTTCTCAGATTTGAAAGAGATACCATTCTGATTAGTTGCAGGATAACATGTCTTCTAGAAAGATCTGGAGATTTGGAAAAGTTGCTGGCATCTGTAACTTTTTTAAATTGTGTCAACTACTACTTTTCTGAGACCAGAGGAGAGAAGTAACCTGGATTTCACCCATTTGCTCATTTCTGTTTATCCTTCTCAGTGAAAGTGGTGAGCCATTTAAAATATGTTATTTATTTGATGGAAACCTAAAGTCTTCTGTCAGAACTGAGCCCCTCTAATCCAGAACCACAGTTTCAGGAGTAGTTTTTCCTTCTTTTCTTGCAAAGTTTTGGACAGCTGGATTCCTTCATAACTACATTAGAAAAATGTGCACTTACTGTTGAAATCTCACAACCATTCCCCAAGTTAATAAAACTGCAGAATGTTAAAGACTACATCGATCATTTTGGATGAGAATAGACAATTGCTCCATTTCTTACAGAACAGCATTTAAAAATATTCTGAGTCCAGAGAGATAGTTGTTACCAACTCCCCAGCTAACCCCTTTTCAGGATCTCCCTTTGGAGCTTCAGTTTTTCTATGTTTTAGTAATCTTTTCTTTGCATATTTCCCAGCTTTCCATATACATTAAAGTCTCTTTTATTTGTCACTCCCCTCCCATTCCTTTTCTGTCATTTCACAGTAATTTCTATAGCTGTGGTACTCAGTTTTTAGCTTACACCCACTGCTTAGCCCCATTGACGCCTCCACCCATAGGGGCTAAAGGGGCTGAGACTGGGGGCCACAGTTTGGGTTGGGGCAGAGCCTTTGCTCCTGGGGGCCAGGGCCAGAAGTGGAATTGGGTGACACTCTCTTTGGGGTTAGCTCAGGAGCTGCACCCTTCAAATATTGCTTCATGCCACCCTAACAGTTTCGAGGTCCTCTGTTCTACAATGTGTATGCAAAATCATGTGTACATCATAAGGACTGCTGGCTTAATGTGGCATCTTTTCGTATGTACAATTTATCTAGGCATTCCTTACCTTAAATGTCATGCTTCTAAACCACTTTTCTACTCTCCTTAAGAAGAATGAGGTTTTTTGCTCGAAAGAGTGAGGGGATGTACCCATTAATTTTGGCAAGAATTTGTCTTAATTTTTATATATATATATAAAATTAATTTTCTAGCCATGATGTTTTCATAGATAATGTACTTTATGTGAATTATGTGTAAATGGATGAAGATGTTGTCTTTGGTCTGTTAACAGATCAGTCAAGTGCCATTGCCTCTGTTTCTAGCTGTGGGTAGCTGTATCAGTGGTTGGTTGCTTTGTTGCTACTGGGCAGCAGCAAAGCTGTTAAGAATCTATGGGTGGCTGCAGGGGCAGCACTAGAGTTATTAACATGGAGAGAGTAGAGAATATGACATCGTTTCTATAGGAGTGTGATTGAAAGACCCTTTCTCTTCCCAGTGGTTGGGAAGTTCTGTGTGAGATTAGGAGTGGGCTTAGAGTAGGGAAGACCCATTGCTCAATATCCAGCTGGCTTGTAGGGAGGGAAGAGAAAAGAAAACAGGTTTTTCTTACTTCTTAACATTAAGCATTCGGGCTAGGGATGTAAAATCCCATTTAGTGTTTAACTCCGTGGTCCCCAACCCGGTGCCCGCGGGCGCCATGGCGCCCGCCGGGCTCTTTACATGCGCCCGCGGAGCAATCTGGGCTGGCAGGTGCCAGCCCCGGGCGCATGGCCGGTCCCGGCCCCGGGGGCGCCGCACGTACCCTTGCCAGCTCCGGCGCCGGCCTTGGCCCCGCCCCTGGGAGCAGCGCGCGTGCCCTTGCCGGCTCTGGCGCCGGCCTTGGCCCTGCCCCTGGGGGCGCCGTGCGTGCCCTGGCCCCAGCCCCGCGGCGCTTACGGGGGGGGCACCGGCCCCGGGTGCGCGGCGCTTACGGGGGGGGGCGCCGGCGCCAGGCACGCAGCTATGGTGGGGGCCCGGCCCCGTGGCTATGGGGTGCCCCGCCCCTGGGCATGCGGCTGGGGGGGGGAGCGCCCCTGGGCGGGCAAGTGTCCCCGCCCCCTGGCGCCCGGCAGGCGAACGGCCACGCCCCCTGGCGCCCGCCAACCTGAAAAGGTTGGGGACCACTGGTTTAACTGGTTAACCAGTTAAAGAAGGGGTGGGCTGAGGAGCTGCTCCAGGCCACTGGAGCAAGTCCTCCTGCCCGCTGTGGTGTACCCTCATTCTGTACCTCAGCTCCAAGCCTTAGGGTCCTTCTGTAGAGCCTTGCATGGATACAAAATTTGTATCCCCATCCCTATCTGCAAAAATGAGCTGTGTATATAAAGCGGATATCCACACATTTTCAGGAGTCTCGATACAAAAACTAAATCAACATCCGCATTTGTTTCTGCAAAAATGAGCTGTGCATGTCTGCATCTATATCCCCAGATTTTCAGGGCTCTATCCTTCTGCACCTAAACTTCCTCCCCGAGCTTGCATCCCCTCCCTCTCTCTCTGACCCCCTGATCTAGCCCCGAGTACCATCCAACATTCCTGTCTGAGCCCTGAACTGCCTCCTGCACCCAAATTCTCTCCCAGAGTCTGCAATTTCCCCTGCATGCCAATACCTGCCCCAGCCCAGAACCCTCTCCCCACCCTGAACTCTTGAGCCTGGTGAAAACGAGCAAGTGGATGAGCACGGGGAAGAGTGTGCAACAGGGTGGGAGATGGAGTGAGCAGTGGCATGGCCTTGGGAAAAAGGTGGGGACAGGGCCAGAGGCTTGGAGAAGGGGCAGAGCATGGTGTGGGGCAAGGCTGTTTGGTTTTGTGTGATTAAGAAATTGGTAAACCTAATGTAGCCTCAGAAAATGAAATTTTGTTATGAGGCTCTTTTCAATTTTTAGGTCACTTTTTTTTCACACCTTGTTAAATACTGTGTACATTTATGGCACCATATCCAATTTTAAACAGTAATGCTGAAGTACACGGTAGTTTTAACAGGGCTTTTTTGGGGGGAAGCCCTGGACAGGCTATTTTACACTTCTGTCATCTTAGCGAATGAGATTATTTTTCTACTTTTTTTCAGACTCCAGGAAACTCAAGGATCCTTTTCAATTCTCTAAGTAAAAAAGTGGAAAGCTGTTTAATCCTTATAGTTTCATAGTCTAGTTTTACTCTTTTATTTAACAATTCAGTCAGATTAGAATTTAACTGTAGGGATAGAAGCTTGGATTAATTGCATTTTAAAGTGTTTACAGTTTAGCTTACCCATTAGATATTTGCCATCATCACTTCATTAACACTACAGAATAGTCTCAAACTGAAGAGCTTTGAAAATAAACAATAATGGTAGTATGCTTAGCGGAAATAAGGTATACATGTCATGTTTGCATTTTGTGCTTTTATGTGCAGTAAAGCCCGTTATATAATGTTGTGCTCTCTCATGAAAACTATTTTTATGTTCTAATAGCATAGTTATCTTCTGATATTTTACTGAAAATCTCTTCTTGTGTTTTTTTAGATACCTTTAGAAAATATTCTAATTGCTAACATGTTTTAGAAATATTTACACACAATCCTAATGATGCTAATTGGATTAGCCGGAGAACATCACACTGTGATAGCTGAAATGAACTTAAAACATATCAACAACGAATTCTTATACTCTATGTTGGGACTTCTTGCTTTGGTCACTATTTAGTTTATAGTAACCAAAGCACTAAGCTTCTCTTATCGACCCTAATTTTATTTTAGGTAGGTAGTTAGCGTTTTATCTATTTTCTTAAATGAAATTGCAACTAATGTTCCTATAAGAAATCTTGCACTTTTGGTCAATGGAAATGTGTTACACCAGGGGTGGGCAAGACAGCCTCCATGGGTGGATCCAGCCCACCAAGCCCTTTTATCTGGCTTGTGGCCACTCTGCTGCTCCTCCATCCTCAGGCTAATTGAGACCTGAGGAGGGGGAAGCACGTGAAGTCTCCTCCCCCTCCCTACCAGGAATGAGGGATGTGGCATAGACTTTGCATGTTCCTCCACCCACTGGCTAATCAGGATCTCGGGGGCGTGGTGGGGTGGGGTGGGGAAAGGGGGAGACCACGCAAAGTTTCTTGGTCCCATCTCTTCTGCCCAAGGCCACACTCCTTCCGGTGCAAATCGCAACCACGTCTAAAATTAAAAAATTATTGACCACCCCTGTGTTACACAGATACGTTTGAAAGAACAGTTATTTTTTGTCTGGCACGTACATACCTTTAGTGAAGGGCTACTCAACACAAGGTCCATGGGCCGCATACGGCCCGGTGTGCGGTTTGGGTTTATGCGGGGTTCAACAGATGACTTGCAGTGGGATCCAAAACAAAAAAGTAGCTGGGAGGGGTTGTGGAGGATAGGGTCATAATTAAAATTATCTGGACAAATTGGAGAAATGGTCTGAGGTAAACAGGATGAAGTTTAATAAAGACAAATACAAAATGAGCACGGGGAAGGAACAATCAGTTTCACACATACACAATGGCTGTGTCTACATCGGCATCCCTTTCCGGAAAAGGGATGCTAATGAGACACTTCGGAATTGCAAATCCACGGGGGATTTAAATATCCCCCGCGGCATTTGCATTTACATGGCTGCCGCTTTTTTACGGCTCGGGGTTTGTGCCGGAGAAAAGCGCCAGTGTAGACGCGATTCTCCGGAAAAAAAGCCCTTTTCCGGAAGATCCTTTATTCCTACTTTCAAGGAATAAGGGTTCTTCCGGAAAAGGGCTTATTTTCCGGAGAATCGCGTCTACACTGGCGCTTTTCTCCTGCAAAAACCCCGAGCCGGACAAAAGCGGCAGCCATGTAAATGCAAATGCCGCGGGGGATATTTAAATCCCCCGTGGATTTGCAATTCCAAAGTGTCTCATTAGCATCCCTTTTCCGGAAAGGGATGCCAACGTAGACACAGCCAATGGGAAGCGACTGTCTAGGAAAGAGTATAGCAGAAAGGGATCTAGGGATCATAGTGGACCACAAGCTAAATGAGTCAGCAGTGTGATGCTGTTGCAAAGAAAGCAAACATGATTCTGGGATGCATTAACAGGTGTGTTGTGAGCAAGACACGAGAAGTCATTCTTCCGCTCTACTCTGCGCTGGTTAGGCCTCAATTGGAGTATTGTGTCCAGTTCTGGGCACCGCATTTCAAGAAAGATGCGGAGAAATTGGAGAGGGTCCAGAGAAGAACAATGAAAATGATTAAAGGTCGCGAGAACATGACCTATGAAGGAAGGCTGAAAGAATTGGAATTGTTTAGTTTAGAAAAGAGAGGATTGAGGGGGGACATGATAGCCATTTTCAGGTATCTAAAAGGGTGTCATAAGGAGGAGGGAGAAAACGTGTTCATCTTCGCATCTGAGGATAGAACAGAAGCAATGGGCTTAAACTGCAGCAAGGGAGGTTTAGGTTAGACAATAGGAAAAAGTTCCTAACTATCAGGGTAGTTAAACACTGGAATAAATTGCCCAGGGAGGTTGTCGAATCCCCATCTCTGGAGATATTTAAGAGTAGGTTAAATGGTCTAGACAGTATTTGGTCCTGCCATGGGGGCAGAGGACTGGACTCAAGGACACCTCCAGGTCCCTTACAGTCCTAGTATTCTATGATTCTAAGTGTTCACAGATGATTTCCTTAATTACCTGCTCCATTATCTTCCTTGGCACAGAAGTTAAACTAACTGGTCTGTAGTTTCCTGGGTTGTTCTTATTTCCCTTTTTATAAATGGGCACTATATTTACCCTTTTCCAGTCTTCTGGAATGTCTCCTGTCTCCCATGATTTTCCAGAGATTATAGCGAGAGGCTCAGATACCTCCGCTATCAGTTACTTGAGTATTCTAGGATGCGTTTCATCAGGCCCTGGTGACTTGCGGGCATCTAACATTTCTAGATGATTTTTAACTTGTTCTTTTTAAATTTTATCTTCTAAACCTACCCACTTCCCACTAGCATTCCCTATTTTAGGCATTCCTTTAGACTTCTCTGTGAAGACCGAAACAAAGAAGTCATTAAGCATTTCTGCCATTTCCAAGTTTCCTGTTACTGTTTCTCCCTCCTCACTTAGCAGTGGGCCTACTCTGTCCTTGGTCTTCCTCTTGCTTCTAATGTATTTATAAAAAGTCTTCTTGTTTCCCTGTATTCCTGTAGCTAGTTTGAGCTCATTTTGTGCCTTTACCTTTCTAATCTTGCCCCTGCATTCCTGTGTTGTTTTCCTTTATTCTTCCTTTGTAATTTGTCCTAGTTTCCATTTTTTATATGGCTTCTTTTTTATTTTTAGATCATCTCGTGGTTAAGCCAAGGTGGTCTTTTGCCATATTTTCTATCTTTCCAACACATCGGAATATCTTGCTTTTGGGCCCTTAATAATGTCCCTTTGAAAAACTGCCAACTCTCCTCGGCTGTTTTTCCCCTCAGTCTTGATTCCCATGAAACCTTGCCTATCAGCTCTCTGAGCTTACCAAAATCCGCCTTCCTGAAATCCATTGTCTCTATTTTGCTGTTCTCCCTTCTACCCTTCCTTAGAATTGTGAACTCTATGATTTCATGATCACTTTCACCCAAGCTGCCTTCCACTTTCAAATTCTCAGCCAGTTCCTCCCCATTTGTTAGGAACAAATCTAGAACAGCTTCCTTCCTGGTAGCTTTCTCAACCTTCTGAAATCAAAAGTTGTCTCCAATGCAGTTCAAGAGCTTATTGGATTGTCTGTGCCCTGCTGTGTTATTTTCCCAACATATGTCTGAATAGTTGAAGTCCCCCATCACCACCAAATCTTGGGCTTTAGATGATATTGTTAGTTGTTTTAAAAAAAGCCTCATCCACTTCTTCCACCTGGGTGTGTTGTTTAGTCTTGTCTTAAACTTTGTATTTATGCCTGTCAGTGTGCATATATATTTGCATGTAAATTCAGCCACACTTAAGTTGCTCCCCTTGGCATGTGCTGTATCATTATGGCCCCCAGGGCTTCCAAAGTTGAGTAGCCCTGCTTTAGTGCAATATTTAGGTTTATTACAGCATAACCAAAATTCCTTGCATTTTCATTTCCACAGTTATACCCAAGTAGAATTATTGTTTCCAGATTTATATCCAGTAATCCCCTCTAGCTTGTTTTCTTTACATAGTTGTGAAGTTTTACTGTTCCTTTTACTGTACCTTACAATCTGTATTTTGCATAATTCTGAAAACTAAAATGCTGTTCTTTTCTCCACCTGGATAACACCATCTTTAATGGATATTATGTTTGTCGTTTCTTAAAATGGAAATTTCATTACTTAATTGCTGTCACTCAGTGGAAGAAGCTGTAGCGAAGAATAGATGGAAGAGGAGTATTCAGTGTCTCATAAAAGGAGCCAAATCTAATACTCTGGCAAACAAAATTTTAACTATATCCCATAAGGTAGGCGTGTGTATATGTATATATAAAAATGACTTAGAAAGTGCTCTTATGCACTCACATTAGCTTATCCCAGGAAACAAGGCAAGCGTGAAGGGAAACTTTCTTAGAATCTGTGTGTTCCCTTATTCAACTATAATTGCTGTAGCTTCTCAGAAAGGAAGGAATTTGGGAGTGTCTCCTTTTCCCACATTATAGTTCCATCTAGGTTGGGATGACAGTTAAACTGTAGACTTTGGGGCCCTGTGTGCCAACACATGCCTTCTCTACACATGTGCACTCCTAAAATACCACTGACCCTGTTAGCACAGCTGGTTGTTCCAGTGTTACATAATTTTGGATGCTCCAGTGTTACATAATTTTGTTCTTCTCTTGGGTGTTGTAGGAAGAGGAGGAGGACGAACAAGCAGCAAAAAAAAACCCGTTCTCTGATTCTAGTACTTCCTGCCATGATGCACACCTACCATTTGTATTTAGAATGAAGTAAGAGAAATCAGTGGTGCAGGACATGGGACAGTGTAACTGTCTGTGTTCTCATTGCCGCCCCTGCGCCATTTTTCTATGGGTTTTTTTGCTCCCTGCTTTCCTAGAGAGCACATAGGCAGAATCCCATGTACTCAGTGACATGTGCCACAGCATCCACTATGCCTGTGAAAAGATTCTCAGCTTCCATTTAAAATGATTTTTGAGCCCTCATGTTTATGAAGATAGTGTTAAAAATGTGAGCAGAGTGTAAATACATGCAGTGTTGTTTTTCTTAGTCTTCAAGTAAGTTTAAACCATTGCTCTGAGAGATGATTACCTGTACCACTCATCTCAGGGGATTAACTAGGAAACCTAAAGATGACAGATAAAGCCAAGCTTTGCTCTAATACTGCTCCAGTTGGGAAAATTAACACTAAAATAACTTGGACGAAAGCTACTGTAGTGATTGGTGCATTTTCATATTTAATCATTTAGGCATCTTTTAAAAAATAAAAACAAAGTTGCCATAAAACTTTCAATATCTCACAGTAGAGTGAGGCCAGATCCAGGGGCCTTTCCTTTGAATTTAAACCTAGCTTGTGTGCCAGTTACATGGTGGTATGCATATTGTTCAGTGATATTACAGAATCTGTTGAGTCTTTAACAGAAAGTGGTTATTTTTAGCTTGAGGATGCAGATGAAAACGTTCAAGTCCCAAAGAATGTTGTGTTCCTTATTATACCTACTTTAAAGCATTTTGTGTGTGTGAAGTATAATGATTTTATCAGTTAAATGTGCACTCTGTCATGTTATTCTGCCAAGGTAGAATGACCAACCTGTTCCTGCAGTCTGGCTTGTGTTCTGGAGCTTGATGCAGTTATATGGGATGAGTATGTATTCAGATGCATTTTCTGTTACTCTGTTAAGGAACTGAAAGTTCTTTGTAGGTAACAGTGAATATAGTGTTTTGAACGACGGACTGGAGATGCAAGTCTTTTTTGTTGTTTAAATTGGGTTTGTCATGGATAAAAGTCAGTGCAAGCTTTCCTGCACAGGTCCAAAGACATTCTTAAAGTCTTACCTGGAAGAGGTTTCTTCTAAGATTGAGAGTAGCTTATTCTTCTTCATCTTCTATCCTTTATTTCTCTGTGTAGACCATTAATAAAAATGTCCTCTCCATAACTGGTTATGGAGATGGATTTTCTTAATCCCTTTCCAGTGGGATTTTTTGCCAACACGAACGTTTAGGGACACCATTTAGAAAGATATCTTCTAGTCAGTGTCAGAGTAATTTCTTATGCAATTAGCTACATTTGTAAATGATTATAAAATGTATAATTCTAATGTTATGTTGGAAAATTTGTTAACATTACTTTTACTTCTGGGCTTCAGGGTTCTAGTTTACATTTCTTTAATTTAATTTAGATTTTCCTGACTTGGCTGATTAATCTCCCGGAGAGACAGACTTGCATCAAAATTAAGCACCCCAGAGCAATGATTTAAATGAAGAAAAACAAAAATTGAATTAAGAATCCGAGTAATGCTGTGTAAGTGTGTGTGTGTGTGTATGTGTATGTGTATGTGTAAAATGGGGTAGTCATTTTGTGCAGCAAATTTAAAAATTAATGATATTGATAAATCTTTTGCAATTACTATTATTAAAAGGGAACTCATCACAGAAAGATTCCTGTTATATCTAAGACTAAAAGATTTACCCAGCATTGCTTGCATCCTTCACTAAATATAATTTTTGTGTTTTGGAAAATAAAGTAAAAAAACCCACATGCTTCATTTAAATCACTGCTCTGGACTAGGGCTGTGGATGAGGGGTTCAGTATGTAGGCTGCTGGGGGCGGGAGAGGACTTACCTCAGACTTCTCTCACCACAGCAGCTTGGGGCCAGGAGGGAAGTGTCTCTTCATGGCTGCTGCAGCTCCAGTAGGCACAGTTGGGGGAGAGGGTGCATGTCCCGCCCCCACAGGGGTAGGTCTAGTTTCTTCTGCCCCTCCCCCCCCACCTTTGCTCCCCAGTTAGATTCTGCATTTCTTCTCACTCCCTGATGAAGGGGAACAGCCAGCAATGTTCCCTTATGAATTGTTGAGTGGAAGGGAAAGCTTCAGCTCTCCCCATCCCTAAAGGGTGCCTGGAGGGTGGGATACCTGGGGCTGTGGCAATCCTGGACTGAGGTGAGTGGGCCTTCAGCTAGCCCCTTTCATCTTTCTGGTGATTCTGTCTCGTCTCTGCATGGTTTTTATGAGAAGCAGTCCCATGCTAAGCACATCCCATTCTCCTGGCGCAATCAAACACTTACCTTGCTTTAAGTTATGATTAGAGTAAGCTGTACACTGAATTTGGTGGTCCTAACTCTGACCGTTTAGAAGGAGTTCTTGAACAAACACACACACACGGACAGACAGACAAACTCAAATACAAAGTAGATGACTGTTGAATCCCAGCATTTGAACAGGATTCTAAGACAAAGTGCTTTGTTAAATAAAATCCAAAATCTTTATAGGAAAATATTGATATTGAAGCCTGTTTGAACAAATATAATTATTCATGTGTCAGTTTTCAAATTTAATGTAAGTTATGATAAAGTGTTGAGTTGAATTTGAATAGAGTTGCATATATGCTAAAGGATTTTATTGAATGGGGGCCTTAACGATATTTTACTGTTAACTTAAATTGATTGTGGAAACTTCTATTTAAAATATCTTTTAAGAAGAGCAAAGAAAGACAAAAATATTGTGAATAATTTTGGTGAGATTTTCTTTTCTAACAACACTTCATTTTCAAGGGCACTTAGTTTGGCTATAATAATGCGTATCCATTTTTAAGAGCGGATTAGATGTAACCTCAAAAATAACTCAGGGATTGAAATCTGGGTTTATTCTAATGTTACTGATTAGCCTATTTACAAATGCCAATTACTTTAAAACATGTTGCCTGTCTGTACTTTTGAAAACTTTTTTTCTTAATTTAACTTGCCAGAAACAGGAAATTCAGCCTGTATTTTACCCTGTTTTTGTGGCCATCTATTACAGACATGTAAGAGTGGCATATCTAATACTTGTGGTGCAATATTTTGGCTTGAAAGCATGTGTTAAGGATGTAATGAAAAACTGACTAAATTCCTATTTTTTTGAAGAATAGATCCTTAATGCTGTTTTAACAAGAAACATGTGCGTATATATACTCACTGGTGTGTGTTGACATTGGTTAATACTTTGATATTTTAAAAAGGTTTTGTATGTATCTTATTTAGCACTTTCTTCAAAAAGAATAATGGATAAATGGGATACAAGTATTACTTACCATAATGAAATACAGAACCTTTTGGAAACCAGAGCACTACAGTTTTCACTCATGCTGATTTAATCCCAAATAGTTAAGAGTTGAAAACTTATTTACTACTTTGCAGAGCAGTAGAAAGTGCATAATGATTCTTTAGCACAGAGCAGCTACAAATCTTTCACACCCTTTTCTAGATTTCTTGATGCCAAGAGTTGATCTTTCCCTTCCAAATAAAAAGAAATCTCAGTGTACAGAACACAGTTTTTATTGTTTTTGACATTTTTCCTATCATTGCTGAGAGAAAAATAGTGACTCTTTAAGAAGAAAGTATGAGTTCAGTGCTTCTTAAAAAGTGCCTTGCATTCCTATGGAGTCCAGAATTCTGAAATAAGGCTGTATTCATATGAGATATTCAGAAATTACATCAGATGTGGTCTCTGTTACACTGTTATGGCATCTGAAATGGCTGTATTAATATATATCCTGAACTTGAATTATTTTTTTAAGAAAGCACTCCAATAGGCTGATGAGATTTCCAATCCTTAGCGCTCTGTCTTAAAAGAGCTTGTTAGTAATGGTTCCTTCAGCATTCCCCTAAACTCAGTAAAGGGCAGGAAAATAAGCAAGCTTTTTACTTTCATCTTAATCCTGATTTATTTATGCTAAAAATAAATGCATTGCATTCTTTAAAAATCAACTAGGACCAACATTTATAGAAGGTTTCTGATATTTAGGAGTACAATCTGAGAAGGAATGCTTTTTGAAGTTAACACAAATAGGATGCATAAGATTTCTTAGCAATACTAAAAATTATCTAATTTGGGGTTGATGAGCTGGAAATACTCTGAAATGCCAATGTGTTTGAAAAGATATTGAATCAGATGCTGATCAAAAATATGAGCCAGTTTTATGCCTGGTGTAACACGGTTGACATAAACAATGGGGAGTCCTGTGGCACCTCAAACTAATAGATTTATTAGGGCATAAGCTTTTGTGGCTTTTATTAAGGCATAAGCTTTCTCTAAGGTGCCACAGGACTCCTTTTTGTTTTTGTAGACTAACACAGCTACCCTCAGAGTCAGTTGACTTCAGTGTGGGTACCGGGATTTAAACAGGTTCAAATAAGATCAGAACCAGGCATATATATAATCTCTCTCTTAATGGGGCTGTCTTTGTTCCACAGAGTTCTAAAGACTGTGTTTTTTAATATTAATGGGAGAAATATAGCATAATGATTGCCATAATATTGCTTTGCTGAGTTTTGTACATAATTAGTTTTTATGCCATTTTCTGTGCACTTTATTTCATCCTCAAACATCTGATTGATCTTGACTGGTGAATTTAGGGAGTGGGACTGCTCAAGGAAGAACTTACATCCATAATATACATATACCCTGGGCAACAGTAAGTTGGCTGGCTCCACAAAAGAATACAAGGTGGTGTGAAGACTGGCTAGTATTGCTGGTAGAGTTCACCAGCTCAGAGAGGGGGAATATGTGTGCTATTGATTGCAAACGAGTGATCTACCGTGCTGTGACGAACTGTAAGTAGCAGTGGATATACTTATTTTTAAAGGCATAGCAAATACTGTTGTCTATTGCATTCCTTCCTCAAGTCCCTGTGAATGTGCAGAAAACATTATTTCTCTTACAAACATAATTTATTTAATTAAAAAAAATTGCTGCTGGAATTCATATTAGATGTGCCTATGTGACCTATTTCTCACCTTCCCCAGAGTCCAGGGTATTGAAAGGCGATAATTGGGGCCTTCTTTTGTACTAAATGCACACTAAAACATGATGAATAACATTCTAGTCAGGTTGCTTATGTCAGGCCATTGGTTTCTGACCCTAACAGAAACAAACATGGTAGTTGATGAAAGCAGCGGGTGTGTCATTGCTGAGTGTACTATTGGGAACATGAACAGAAAAAAGAAAAGATTTATAAGCTTAAGTATATATTTAATTTTTTACTATTATCTTACCTTTGTTTTCATTCTAAAAGGTCGTATTTGAAAAGAACCAGAATATATCAGAAATCTTGTAACCTAATTGCTGGTGTGGACCGAAGTGACCTGGCCTGGTTGATTGGTGTATATGAACAAAGAAAAGGGGGCTTTTATCATGTACATGTTTTGTTGTATGAAGTTTCTTTTGGTGGGAAAATGTTGATATAGTTTTGTCAGTAGATTTGTATAAAAAAATCACATGCTAAATTTTCTTGGTACTATATTCAAGGCTTTTTAAAGCATTAAGTGTTGAATAGCCTAGTTTTTTTTAAAGATAAATCTGGAAAAGAGGAGAAATAGCTGTCCCTCGCTACCCCATTCTTCTATTTCCAGTTTTTCTTTTGAACATCAGGATAATAATATCTTGCCATTTTCAGAATATTTCATTTGAGTTCTGGCAGTAATAATCATGTTTTATCTGGCTGCCACAGGTCCTCCTAAGATTGACTCATTGTAATGTGTTCATTCTCTGTCCAGTGAGGAGAGAATACATTAACTGTCTAAAACAATATGAAAAAGATGAAAGCCAGCTCAGTTAATTCCAGTGAAAGAAAAGCAATATATCTATTTCCAGTAGAATGTTGAAAGTTGCTGGTTAGATGGGCACTGCGTAATTGCTGGAGTTAAAGTATTTACAGAGAGACATGTTTATGTGTATTTTGAGGAGATACCATATACTTGATTTTATTTTCCATACTGAAGAGCTTGAGCTCTTTTTCTATATCTGGGAAGGTTATGGGAGATTATTTTTGCAAAGTTAAGTTCTAACTTGATTACTCTACAACAGGGTTTCCCAACCGATGGGTTGGGACCCAAATATGGGTCGCCGTTACATTTCAAAAGGGTTGCCAAGTGTCTCCCCAGGTGGCTCTGCCCTCCCTCCTCCATCCTCCTCCTCCCCCATTTTTTAATTGCCTTAGGTCACCAAGTCTTCCTGAATTGTCAAAATGGATCCCCATTTGGAAAAGGTTGGGAACCGCTGCTCTACAGTGTGGAGTCTTCTGCTTACTCCAACTACTGAGACTACCTTGTGCAGTAAAGTTACTATCAATCATGAGTAAAGTTTGCTGAATCAAACCCCAAATGGTTTTGGAAAAGGTGGCAGCAAGGCGAGGTTCACCACCAAATTGTTGATATATTTCAAGTTCTGGTTGGAGGGATCGGTCTTGGGGGATGGAGAATAGTGCAAAATCCAATCCAATTCATGTGCTTTATTCGTATCTCTGGGAGAGGTTTAGCTTAATAAGCACATGTGTCTATCATATGCCAAATAATCTTCTTAGACTTCCAGTAAAGCAGCGAGTTGTGTTGTTAGTGCTACCAAGAATAGCAATGACATGGCAGATTATCCATGAGATATTTCATCCTAGCTGTCTCAGGTTCTGGCATATTGCAAAAAGATTGTATTTGATTATTCTTCTCATTTGTTTCTTTGGTTGATTGATGGTAAAAGGCTTGTTTCTAAAGATTTGACGACACATTTCTTGCCAAATGGCCAAAAATGACTCTCTCTGTTCTTTGAGCAATCTAAGGTGCACCTACTTTAGTTGTCTAATTAAGTAGTTTAATGTTTGGACTGTAATTGATTAATAGAGAATGACCAACAAATGGAGCTTCAAAGCCATTGTTAAAATCCATAGTTTGGGAATACAAAGAGCTCATTAATTGTGATGAGACAGAGCTGGAATCTGAAATCCAAACAACCTACAATCATGTAGTCCATCACTTTTTGGGAAGGTATCTGATAAGGAATCATTGTCCTAATTCCGTTAGTAAATTTTGTCAGAGGATAAATGGGATCCTAAATGTGGTTATCCATCATGACGATATAGTTTTTTCTCGCTACTTTACTGGCACTGTGAGATCTGAGTCTGAAAATGAAAACTGTATGCCTGCCTAAGTGTCCTTGTAAATGCCATTGAGTGACAGTTGCACCCAACTGCACTTTAGGGAGAGCATGTACACAATCAGCCTTATGCACTTTTAATTAGCCCAAGTGCAGCATGGTGCTCCAGTGGCTGAGTAGAGCCAGAGGACAAAAAATTTAACAAAATAGTCAGTGGAACCATCAATCATAAATTTCTTCATTTTGGGTGACATTTACAAGGAAACTGAGGCAGAAGTTCAGTTTCGATTTTCAACCAATCAGGCTGCACACCCAAATCAGCACCATGACCTGTGGGCAAAAAGTACATTTAATTTCACTTGTCTGGTACAAGGTTTTGTTTGTCCTGGCCTGTCTTGACAATAAGTGTTTTCCTAGGCTGGTTTTAATGTTTAAATCAAGCAATGATGGAGTTTTCCACATAGTTTTCTGTATGGTATAAACAAAATATTTGCTTTATTGAATCCCTGCTTAATATGATTGGACACCCATCGGTCTAATCTAAGGTGAATAAATCAGTCCACTATTACAAATTTCAAATCTGTGCTTGCGTGTTTATTACTTGAGCTCAGTCAATAAGTTGAATCAGAGTGATGCGAAAATAACTTGCTGTGTAAGATTGGATCAAAATAAAAAATCGTATGACAATGGGATGCATGATTTTCTGAAAACCTGCCATTCAATCTTTGGCCTTTATTTTCAAATGTTCGTTTGAATTTAATTATGACCCAATTTGGAGGAAAATCTGAACCCCCTCTAAGAACCACATGAATATCATCCTTTGGTTTTGTGACTTGTGCCTTTTAAATGACTTAGCTCAGAAACATTTGAATAGAAACATTCACAGTGTGTATTACTGTTGCGGAGGCAATATTTATTCTTTGAACTCGTGGTCTGGTATATTTGATATTTTGCCTATGTGAAAACAGTAGGTATGGGTAGCTGGCATCTTTACCAGTGTGAACTCATTGAATAATTGGAAGCAGAATAGGTTAGGCCAACTGACAAGAAAAGAAAAATTAGTGTTTTTGTAACATTTCCCCTGTCCTTTTTTTCCGAGGAGCTCTGTATTTAAGTAACATGAAGAGTTGCATTAACGAATGTTGACACACACAGTATTTATCCTGTAATTCTATATGATGTAAATGGGAAGTTGGTTTTAGAGGACAGGATTTGGCACTTCAGTTTAGGTATGGCTGGGTATCAGATGTTGCTATGGGGAGAATTCACTCCTTGTTGTGGTGCGGGTGGAGGCGGGGCCTGTTCTGGCCAGGCTGGGCTTGCTGCACTGTGGCTTCTGCCTACTCTGGCTCAGCTAAGCTTGAGCATTCCCTTTTCATGGTCTGGTGGGCTCGGCTGGGCTGGAACAGCCCCCTGTCCATGGGGTGCTGGTTATCAATGAACATCACCAGATAAAGTGATGCTTACCGGGTGAAGGGTTAACTAGTTCCCTTCTTACATCACCTTTGCCTGAGTAGTGGATGTGTTACTGCCATCCTCTCTGCTGTCTAAACTTGCTGGTAGTTCTGTGGCTTGGCTGTCCAGCCAAGTCACAAAGTCTAAATTAACCCTTCTGGGGATTGTAAAGAGAAAAATAAATGAACATATACTCTTGATATAGACTACATTCGTGGGTTCTGACCCTTTCAATCCAGTGCTGTGTTCTGGTTGTCGAGTAAGCCCTATCCCTTTTTAGGGGTTTAATGCCATTATGGTTGATAGTTGAACCCACAACCACCTACTACTCAGCACTTCTTTGCTGCTTTTTCCCTGGGCTTCTTCCACCTGGCCTCTTTAGCTTCACCCTTATGTCAGGGTTAAGTTTCTTAGGTCCTCTCTCTGTGTGCAAAATGCAGCCCAAGCCTATCTCCAACTGGCCCTGGAACTCCTGGCCAGAGAGGAGCATCCTTCCACATTCCTATGGGTCTCAGCGAGACACTGTGCTGCTAAGGCTCTTGTATCTGGGCTAGCAGAGCTTTCCTTGGCTCTTGGTTGCCCCAGCAGAACTGATCTCTTTGGTTTCCAAAATGAGCATTCTCAGGACTCGTCTCTAGGCAAGCTTACTTCACTGCTGTTTTCATAGTATCTCTCTGCTTCTTGAAGCAGGGTGTAGTGTGATAGCTAGGCCTCCAGCAGGGAGGCACAGATCTGAATACACCCCGTCACACGCATGATCTATATGTGAGATGTATTATTTATGTCTAACACACTCTTTACTATTTAGATGCTCTGGATCATTTTCTCAGCATTTAGCACTTGCTGGCACCAACAAAAATGATTATTTTATATTCCTGAAATCCATTTTTGGTTTGGAGGCTGCTTATTGGCCAGACCTGGTAGTGTTGCTTGCCCTTTCGCAGCAAAGCAATGCTTTTCAATTATAATC
This sequence comes from Pelodiscus sinensis, assembly GCF_049634645.1. Classification (NCBI taxonomy): domain Eukaryota; kingdom Metazoa; phylum Chordata; order Testudines; family Trionychidae; genus Pelodiscus; species Pelodiscus sinensis. The sequence goes on along the minus strand of NC_134712.1, from coordinate 231,555,542 downwards.
ATAACTTCTTCAGGAAATACTTCGTAGCTCACAACATCTTCATCTCGCCCCTATGTTGTAAAGAGAAATTAATTGTAGTTTTAATGCCTAGTATAAATAGATATTTTTGCTTTATTAAAAAGTATTTCAGTTTATTAAATGTCTAGGTTCACTGCTGTAGATCCCATTTTCTGCTTTTGACAATCACCCTAAAGAGTTGTGCACTGCTTAGCTTTATGTAGACTTGGAAGAGAAAGTTGGGGGTTTAGAGCTCTAATCTGCTTTTTTTGTTGTTTGAAAGGTAAAGCAGAAAGTTGAGAAGTTATTCTCAAATCTACTAGTCAGTGTTTTTGTTTTCTCTAGAAAAGGTGTGCTTCCGCCAGTAATTAGAGATGCTCCAAGCATTCAGAACTGATTCATCTAGGAATCCTGAAAAAAGAAAGTGGAAGCATGTGATAGAGTCCCTTTGTGCCAACTGGCAAAGGACACATTCAACACACCGTTGTCAAAATAATTACCTTACAATGCATTCTTCATTTATCATACAAAAACTGGGGGTTATTAATATCATGAGGTATATGTATAGTTTGTGTACCAAAGGATTATGTATATGTGCTGGAAATACGATCTTAAAGCAAGTTGTGGAAACAGCTGGATACACAAGTCTGCGCTAGGCAAAGGAATGTTATTTTGTCTGTTTGCCAATGTCTCCAATGCAGATTGAGCGAGATGAGGTCAGAGACAGTGAAAGTACCTTTACATCTAAGTTAAACAAAGTAATTAAGACACTTGGAGAAGCAAATTGACCAGAGGAAGAGAAAGACAGCATGGGATCTGAATTTGAGAAGTATGGAGAAAAAACTGTCATCTGAGGATACTTTTCAAGGGTTCATGGGACTATAAAAAGAAAGGAAGAGATCTCTGTAGAGATCTATCATTTTGTGATTAGAGGCTCAGAGGGTGCTGTTCCTAGTGAATAGGTGTTTCCTATTGGTTTTAAGGACATGTGCTTATAATAGGTTGTAAAACACTGTTTTAGGCAATGATGTGACTTGCTAAAATTAAATTGTAGGTACTTAAGTGTTGTTTTTGTTTTGTTTTTAACCCTTTTTTGACTTTTTATTCTTGCCTATATTTATTAATATAGTCATTACAACAAAACCATCTCAGCAGTGTTATGTTAGATTACCTGAGGACTCATGCCTTACTTTAATAAATTGGCGCATATCCTTTTTCTTTGGAGGACACAAACTTAACTCTTGAATATCCAGTGAGAGGGACTGGTCACTGTGGAGACATGTCTCTGGGAAACTTGTAAACTGGGGTCCACTGATAGTTATATACCACATAGGGATGTAAAGATTTAACTAGTGGGATACCAATTTACTTTTCATGTAAAATTTGCAACATCCCGTATAAAAAGTTTTTCCCATGGACCCTAGATGGTATTTTTGATCTCTGCTGCAGAGAGAGTTTGAGCGATGGATATAAGCTCTTGTGTTGTGTTGTCAAGAGGAATACCTAGTTGGTGCTTTTTCACTCCTTTCCTCCAAAATGATTCTGTGCCTTTTCCAGCTTGAGTGTAATAGGATGAAGGAGGGAGTTTCTTCCCCTTGCTTATCTTGGACAAGCAGTGAGGCAATCTAGTGCAGGCTAATTCACACACCACAGCTCCAACAGCTGTTTCCAAGTGTGTCCTGCCCCTCACTCTGGCTACTGTGTGTGTGCTGTGAACAGAATCACCTGCTAGCTAATAGATGGATGTACATGACATTCTTGCTCAGGGGAGCAATGTGAAATGCTGACAGAGTTTTGGGTGATTATTATTTGACCCCCTTGAGTATCATCTCTCCCCCATTCTATTATGGCTTGGCTTTGTAGTGCAGATTCTGCCAACTTTTTTGAGAAATATAGGCTTTGGTTTTGGACAGATTGTGTACTTCTGAATCTCAACTAATGACACATGATAGGGAGATGCAAAAAATAGAAAGATGGAGCTGGAGTGGGAGTAGGAATTATGTGGTATCACAGGGCTATGTAGGTTTGAGTGAACCAGCGCTGGATAGAACAGTGAAGGTGAATTGTACTTCGCTGTTCTCCATGCATATCTCGAATAGCAAGGTTTTCTTATACAAGACAATAAAGCAACACAAAATTAACGGTTTGGATTGAACCTGGGTAAGGACTTGGCATTTACATTCAGATATGTTTCATTGTTCTTGAAGCAATATAGAAATGAAGGACCCAAAATAGACCTGAGAAATTCATAAATTCAACATCCTTCAGTGCCACGAGATGCATACTGAATGAATAAATTCACAATATTTTTTTTAAATGGAGCCTATTATGGCTTTGTTAGGACGCAGGTTTAACCATAAGCATATCTTTAATATATCTTCGATTCTGAAAGCCTCAACACAATCTTTCAAAGCCTCTTTTGTACATTAATGACTTGTAGAAACCATTATGAAGAGTTCTGTTTAGTATCAGCTCACTATTCCTAGGCAGTTTCCTTGCACCAACAGAATTTTAATTCTACCCTCATGAAGTATCAAAGACAAATGTGAGCCTTACACTTGTTCTGTCCCCTGACACTCTTCCAGAGATCATGCTACACGAAAGTTAGCATGATACTTTGCTCTTATATTATCTTCTTATTGCTTGCAACATAAACGGCAAAAGATGCTTAACCCTTTAATTCAAAGTCCCATAATAATCGCCTGATCAAAGCAATTCAGCAGTCCCAAAGAAATGTTCTGTGTGTTCATTATACAAGTCAGTCCTTCGTAGATGGATTTTCAGTGCCTTTCTTCCCCGTCTATGCAGCAGCCACTAAATACTGTATATGAAGATCCTCTTATCTGTTGATCAACACAACTGCAAATAACCATGTGTTTGTGCTTTGATTCTTCTTGCCTGCTCAGTTCTCATGCTGCTGCTGGGAAAGAGAGGGCCCTGGAGCAGCCTGGTCTTCCATGGGACCCACATACACACCTGTGCCTGGCAGCGCTGTCCGCGGGAGCAGGTGGTGCCTCACACGGGCAGACATGCCCTTGTGCTGTGTGTTGCACTCCATGGTCTGTATGGGGTCCTGCCTGCATCCTTGTCCCCAGACTGCTTCCAGCAGTGGCTAGTGGTGGGAGGGCATCTCTCCTCCCCTCTGTTCCCCCCCTCCCCCAGGTCAGATGTGTGATTGGCCTCCCCTGAGCCTGTGAGCAGGATCCTGGGGGTGTTCGAGGGCTGCCTCCTGAGGTCACATGGCACAGACTGGCGCCCCACATGCACCGACTGCAGCATGATGTCCAGGCCGAGTAGGCCAAGCGACGATCACACCCCATCTCCTCTGTGCCCGCCTCCCCTGCCCTGTGTGTGTGGAAGACTGAAAGCACTCACCTGATGATCCCTCCCTGGTGTCAGAGGATGCCAGTGACATGTCCAGACCCTGGGGTACTGGCTTGAGGGTGAGGGTCACTGTACTAGCCCTGTCCTCCTGCTCTAGCACCTGCTTATTCCTCATTGTACTCCTCCTCCTTGGCAGCGAGCTCCGGGTGGGCAATGACAGGAGTCTTGAGCCCCGAGTCCACCACCATGGGTGGGGAAAGGGCTTACCCACACCCGGGATCTGGTGGAACTCCTGGGAGTAGGGTCAGGAATGGGGTCCTGCCCTGGAGCGACAGCTGCACTCCCTAGCCCTGACGGAGCCCTAGCGGAACTTCTTCACCTTACTCCAGACTTGTTCTAAGGTGTGTGTGTGTGGCGGTGGGGGGCGAGGGGTAGAGGCGGGGAAGAGGAGAAGCATGTTTCCTCTCTGCTAGGGCATTGGCCATCTAGCCATAGATATTGATATTGGCATTTCCGTGGTAGGGTCTCCTCCTTCCTCCACAGCTCGAGGAAGGACAGGATTTCCATCCTGGACAGGAGGGTGCACACCATTTGCTGCCCCTTTCTGGGTTTTGTTAGCCCTGGTGTTGCTTTCTGTGAGGGCCAGAGAGGTCTCGGGGGCCTTGTTTGTCTTATAAGTCCAAAGTGATTGAACTAGTGAGACCTGACTATGCCACCTGGTCCTGGGATTCCATTTTTACTGTGGTAGTTTTCCATGGAAACGGGGGGGGGGGGGGGGGGGGGGAGAGCAGGAGCAGGAAGAAGGATGTAGAATAAAAGATTCCTGCCCAGGGAAAAACTGTTTAAGCAATTGGAAGCTGTCAGCCCTTTATCTCTGGCTGGTCTGTAAAACCCTGAGAGCATATAAAAGGCTGGGAATGCAGTTCAGGGTAAAAAAGTCTCTGACCTGAAGATTATGCCTAGAATAAAAACAGCCCATTGGAGTAAGAATCTGCTTAAAATAAGTTTTTTAGGGTGTGTCAACACAGCAGAGCTTAACTCGAAATAAGCTATGCAAATTGAGCTGTGTTAATTGTGTAGCTTATTCAGCTTATTTCAAAATTTCAAGCATCTACATAGCACTTATTTCCAAATAGAGCACTCTTCCTCCAACTTCTCTTATTCCTCATACAATGAAGGTTACAGGAGTTAGATTAAGAAGTCCTCCAGCTTGACAATATTTTAACATTATTTCGAAATAACTGCCTGCTTTGTTGGTGCAGACTAAGTTATTTCAAAACAGTGTTGCTGTGTAGATGTACCCTTTGTGAATTAGAACTAGATATGTAGTTTCTTTTCATTTTAACTTAGTAACTTACTTTGATCTGTCTGTTTTCACTTGCAACCAGTTAAATCCTACTACTTAATAAAAACACTTTTGTTAACACTTTTGTAAATAATTGTTAGCTGGGAGGAATAACCAGTGTGCATATCTCTCTTAAAGAGGGAGAACATCCTTATGAGCTTTCCTTGTGTAAAACTTGTATTCAGAGTAAGATGGGTGTGTTTGGGGGTTTTGATCCCCTTTGGGGATTGGCCTCCTATGTGCTGTGCCCTAGAATTGCATTCTCTCAGAGCTGAAGTGGTTCAATGTCTGCATTGCTCTTCAGGGAGTGGTATCCCCAATTCTGTGCCTTGTATGGGGGACGCTAGGGCATTTGACCCAGTGGGACAAAGTGGTGGGGAGCTTCAGAGAGCAAGAAGGTGGGTGTGAGTGGAATGATCAGCACACCATGTAAGAATCCCCAGGGTCTTCTGTGACCACAGTCTCACAGTGAGGTTATATCTTTTTTTGGACTGACAGAAATTGATGCAATGAAAGACTAAGGATGTTAAGTATTAGTGATAGAAATGTAGCCGTGTTAGTCTGGGGTAGTTGAAGCAAAATGCAGGACAATGTAGCACTTTAAAGACTAACAAGATGGTTTATTAGATGATGAGCTTTCGTGGGCCAGACCCACTTCCTCAGATCAAATAGTGGAAGAAGGTTGTGACTACTTTCTTCCACTATTTGATCTGAGGAAGTGGGTCTGGCCCACGAAAGCTCATCATCTAATAAACCATCTTGTTAGTCTTTAAAGTGCTACATTGTCCTGCATTTTGCGTTAAGTATTAGGTAATTGACTAATCAAATAGTTGATGCATTTTTACATTGACTATTCGATTAGTCGATAGGGCACCTCCGGCTTTGAAGTGTAGCAATAGGTTTAGAGCTGTTGCTTCATTTCAAGGGTGAAAGTGCTGAAGCCTGGGATCAGCTGGGGACTCCCCTTCTGACCCTGGGCTCCATGTGGTGCTGCTACTTTGAAACCTGCTTTTGCTACCTATCTGATAGAGGCAGCAAAGGCCCGGGGGGGGGGGGGGGAAGGGAGGGGGAAGTGACTGGTTGACTATCCTGCCTACTGTCCGATAAGCACTTGCTTATCGGATAGCCGACTACTTCTTCACATCCCTATAAAAGACATAACTTTTTATAAAAAAAGCCATTTTATTAATACTGGAATGATACAAAAACTAGGTCCGACAGACGAAAGTTAAGTGACAAATATGATGTTTATGTGGATAAATTTTCCCTCCCTCCTCTATCTCCACAGTCTTTTTTTAACAATCAACAATGATTTATTATTGAGCTTTGAGGTCTTAATGGTGGTTTCTGGTTTATATGGCATAAATGTTAGATGCATGCTATGGAAACAATGTTTCCATGTCTCTGATGAGGGAATTTTTACTTTAGATATTTAGGTGAAATTTTAAAGATGCCTTCTGTAATTCTGCCATAGATACCAGTGACCGAGAGTGAGAAGGCAGTAGTACAGTGACTGGTCTCTCAGGCTGCTTGCAACTGTTCCTTGCTAGACTGATGGAGCATTTGCTTTGGCAGTTGCTCAAAAGTGCAATTTTCTCTGAGATTCGTGGACAGCTTAGCAAGATTCTTCTTTGGAAAGTGATGTGAAGATACCGGTGGCCATGTGGTGCCGTCAAATCTGTGCTAACCATCCATTTCCGATGCATTCAAATGTGTGTGGCAGAGATGGTAATCCAGGATCTCTTCTGTTTGCATTTTTATACTGCCACAAGTAAGGACTAGTTGTCTTCTCCTTTGCATTATGCATTTTTGGAAAGACTAATAAAACAGAAGCTGTGCCATATTTGAAAATTAAGAGTTTATGGTTTGGGGTTTTAAAGAACGTCAACATAGGATTTAAATCACAAATATACTAAGTAAACTGGCAGTATTTGAAATTTTGATTGAGGGACTGATTTAAGAACAAAATGGTTTTCAGAGATCTGTAATGTGTATTATTTACGAACCAAAACACAGAAAAAGTTCATTTTCAGCAATTTGTCTCTTACTTTTAGAAATTATATAATTTGACAATTTGGAACCCTGTCTAGCTCACTGTTGGTACAATAGAAGTAAGAGGAGGCCAACACTTTCAAAATGGGATGCCTAGAGTTAGGTATGAAAATCTCAATTTATGTATCCAAATAAAAATACCTTGGTTTTCAGAGACCTCAGCATCCACTGAAGTCAAAAGGTGTTGAGCTGCTCAGGGTCTTGGCAATCAGGCCACTTGTATTTAGGCACCAAAGTACTTTTGGCTGTAACAAAAAAAAGTTTAATCAAGTGAGAGATCTTCTCATGAATTTATTTTAATGCTGTAACTTGTAAAATTGTTTTGAATTCTGAGGTCAGTTGCCTGAGAAACGGACACATTTTATCCATCACCTTAAGCTTTTAGTGTTGAAACACATATACTTCATTTTACTCTTGTTTATTGTGAACAACTGAAAACCATCATGGGGTATTTTGGTTTATTCTGACAGGCACTTCAAAAGTTAGACATTGCTTCTTCAGTTCTCTCTCTCTCATGATGTCTCCTACTCCCAGCTCCCTGCATTGACCTTGTAATTTATGAGATTATAAACTAAATGCTGTTGACCTCGTCCGCCCTTGTGCCTGTTATCTTATGCAGAAAACAAGCAAAAGATGCAGATGTGTGGAACCCACTAAGAAATGACTTGGGCTGCTGCTTCTTCAATTTGGCACTTCTGCCTTCCATCCCTCAGATTCTGTGCATTTCAATTTTCTTATTCACGTTCGTACATCTTCATTTATCTTATCTCTTTCTTTTTGTTTATTAGTTCATACATAATGCTTTTCCTGTTGTCCTGCTTCCCGTTCTGTTTTGTGGCCCTACTCTCTAAAGAACCTTTGTGTAGGGCAGGGGTCTCTAACCTTTTTAACCACAAGATCATTTTTTTCAATTTAAGTGCTATGTAAGATTTACCTCAAACCCAAATACCCTTGCCCCACTTCCTTCCTGCTCCTTCTCTGAGGCCCCACCCCTGCTCCACTCCTTCTCTGAGGCCTCATCCTGCTCACTCCATCCCCCCTTCCTCATTCACTTGCACTAGGCTGGGATAGGAGGTTGGGGTACAGGCTCTGGTCTTGGGCCAAGGAATTTGGAGTGTGGGAGGGGTTTTGGGCTTAGCCCAGGGCAAGGTATTGGGGTCCAGGAGGGGTTTCAGGGTGCAAGCTCTGGGAAGGAGGACTCATGTCTGGGGCAGGAGGTTGGGTGTAGGAGGAAGTTCAGGGCTGGGACAGGGGTTCAGGAAGCTGACTCTGACTGGGCACAGTTTAACTGAGATGGCTTCTGGGTGGTAGAGCAATAGGGTTAAGGCAGGCTTACTCCTGCCATGGCCCTGCACCACTCCTGAAAGCAGATGGCACATACCGCAATGGTTCCATGGTGCCATGTACTACCCCTCATCTACAGGCGCTGAGCCCACAGCTTCTACTGGCCATGGTTCCTCGTTACTGACCAATGGGAGTTGCAGGCATGGTGTTTGCAGGCAAGGACAGCATGTGGGGACCCCCTGCTCTGCCTCTCTAGGGCTGCAGCTACATACCAGCCACTTCCAGGAGCAGCAATTACCACAGGGATAATGACTCCAGCCACGACATGTTAGGCGTTTTAGAACTTACTGCTCAAACAATTACATTTAAGTGCAAGAGGGAAATGAAAATTATGAACTCCACAGACCAGTCAGAAACCAAAACTAACACACTTTGCAAGCAATAAAAATAGTAACCACCACCACCCCTTTCTCTCCCCCGGTATGTGTTGGGTCAGGAGATGACAGTGAAGTGCACTGTGTGTTTGTGAAAATCACAGAGATACTCAGTGTGTGAGAGTGACAGAGATTTCCTTTGCCAAGCTCCCTTCATCCCCTTCTCTTTGTGTGGGGATTGGGTACAGGAATGTGAGAGGAGGGACATCCTGACATCAGCGCCCACCTCCACATCCTGTATAGCAAGCAGGAGGCTCCAAGCTTCAAGGCAGCATGACAATGAGTAGAGGGGCAACTCAAGTGCCAGGGCTTGATAGCTTCCTGGTCAAACCAGCCAGATCACCTGTTAGAGGCTCCAAGATCTACCAGTAGATCCCAATCTACTGGTTGGTGACCACTGGTGATGGGGAAGTTTTCATCGCCCAAGTTCCTGCCAAATCGAATCAGTCCCAGTCAGTCTTCAAGTGGAGTAATACTAAAAACCTTGGGGCCACAGGACAATATGATGCTTCTGCTTCTATACTTTGTTAAAACCCCAGACACCACATTTAGGAAGCCGTTAAAGTACTAGGGTTGTTAAGAAATGTGCAGTTTGCTAATTGTGTAGTTGACAAATTTTGTCGACTACATAATTAGTCAATAAGGGGGTAGCGCAGCTAGCACCCAATCCTGACTCCCATGGTGTGTGTCAACTACCATGCTGTGGCTCTGCATTACAAGTACTAAGAGCTAGCGTGGGGGTTGATGCTGGGTCCTGGCACAAGTTGGTACTCAGCCAGCCTGCCTGCACACGGCCTCAGAAATTTACTTGGCAGAGGGCAGTGTTGTGTGTAGTCAGTAATGTTAACCGAATCGTCCCTGCTTATTGATTAGTTGTTTAGTTTAGTGCACTGTTATCCCTGTAATGTCGTTATCACATAATAGTAATGTAGATTGTTAGCTTATTGGAAATGGTGCTTTTGACCAGGAAGATTTTAGTTGCTGATCTATACTTGAGTTGATTTTTCTTCATTTCCTCCTTGACCACATTCCTTTTGGGGTGACCAGATTTGTTTCCACATGGATTGATGGAACAAGCAGAACATAAAGTACAACAAAGGCTGTATGAATGTTGCTTTGCTGGATGTACACTATAATATTCATGGCTCTTTAAGAGTTGACTCTTACAGGACTTCTAATGTACTAGCATAGGTGATATTTAATAAATACATTAACCAGAGAAATAATGCGGGAGAAAACAAATAGAGACGGATTATTACTGAGGAGCAATGTTATATAAGGCGAGGGATTTGAACAAATATTGAATGTATAATATGTTTCTGACTATGTACATGATGTGGCTCCAAAGTATTTTTTACATGTAGGTGGGCAGAACTACTTTAATAAACAAATGGTCTCTGGTGATGCAGGTAATTTAAGTGACCTTTCATAAAAACTTAGAAATGCATCTTCTTTAGAAATGACTCTGCCTCCCTCATTTCAAGTCTTTCCCTCTATTTTTAATTACTGGGGATGTTTTCATTAAAGCAGGATCTTCAAGGTATTATCAGCTCCTGCTGTTTATTCCCCATTTTAAATTCTAATCTCCTATGACAACATCATAATTTCCACAGCAGCCCATGGTGGTTTCTCTACAGTATAGGTACAGTTAAAGAGCAAAATGAAAACACAAGAAGTCTGACAATAGAAATTAAGAGGTATATGCAAAGGAGAACAGATATATGCTTTCAGATTAGATTAAAAAAATGAAGAATTGATAAGGCGAGGAGACAGGAAGGCTGTTGTTGATGGCTGAAGCAGCAGACAAGACAATTCTTGCTCCATTGGTAATGAGATTAAGTGAAAGTACAGAAGGAGGACAGTGCTTATTTTTTCTTTTTAATGAGACAGTTGGAGAAGAGTAGAAAGAAAAAAAGGCAAGGTCATTGAGGTATTCTTGGAGCAAAGCCCTGGAGAGTTTTAAAAACATAAAACAGGATTGTAATAAGTGGCAAATAAGATAGGAGAGATATATTTTTAAACATAAACATCCTGCATTCACATCAGTATTAATACAGAAGTTCTGACAGATGGAGAACTGAATTGTATCTAAATGGAATTTTCAGGCTCACCCTTGAAGTCTTTATTGGCCTGATTTTCAGAGGCACTGAGTTCCCAGGACTCCAGTTCATGCCAAAGGGGGTTGTCAGTACTTGGCATCATTGAAAATCTGGCCCAAATAGTTTAAACATGAATTGTTATTGAAAGTCAATCACAAGGCTGCAGGGAAAGTTCAACATTACATCTTGTATGCCAGTGAGGAGCCCTGGATTGTGTCATCTTTAACCCCCATTCCCAGCTAAAAACCTGAAGGTGAATTTTTGTACACTGGCTTGCCTGGGTCTGATTTTGGACAATGTTATCTGTGTTTGTCTGAACCGCCACATGGAAAACATTGTAGTCATTGATAAGTCACCTCCCAGTTATAACGCATGCAGAAAATAGTGGGGAGGAGTGTTAGGGAGAGACAGTGGTGTGTGTGGATGGGAAGTGCCACATGCAACCCACTGAGGTTTGATGCATGGCCCAAGAGACTTTGTTTACTGTTGCCCATGCACAAGGTTACCAGATTTTGCTGGCTTTCATCCACATAGTTTTTTCTTTTCCTGAATTACGAAAGTGGCGTGCAATTAAAGCAAGGGCATGTAAAGTGAGGTGCATGCTGATGGCACACAATGTTGTGAGAGAGCCGTGTGTCCCTCTGCATCCAATCCCAGCATTGCTTTAGTTCAGTTGGCACACCTTTGCAAATTCTAGGTAGCCAAGTGCAGTGAGTAAAATGATCCTATCCCAGGAGACTTTCTTGGCTACAATAGTCTTGCAGCCAACAGAGATGAAGCAGGACCATTCATGCGGCTCACTCACGAGCTTAGGTTGCCCATCGTTGCAGTAGAGAAAAGAAGATGAATGGGAAAGATATTGGGAGAAAAAAAGATGTAGCAGATTAGAGATAAGAGAATAGAGGAGATCACTGATTTCAGAATAGGAAATTGGATGAGTGCTTCTCTAGACTGCTGTTTTTCACAACGAAAAAAAAATCCCCAGGGCAGTATTAATTTTTCAGAAACACAAACCTGTTCATAGGATTGCCATCACCCAAACTGGTTGAGAGACAGGAATATTAATTTAAATATGGATGATGACAAACCATTTTCCATGTGTAATTTTAAAAACAAATGTTAAAGTAACTTTTGTAAGAACAGCCACATGGGAAAAGTTAGTTGTGTTTTCAGTGGTCAGGTTAAGCCAGACAAAATTTGGGTTAACTTAATGGTGGGAGATCTGACTGGAACCAAGAATCTGAGGGGGAGGGAAGACCAAGTTAGACATGTGTCTGCAGTAATTGAACTTGACAGTATGACCAGTCCTCTTAGAAAAAGATTTCCTCTCCCATTTGTGTCTGAACAATTCTTTATCAACCTGGGGATTTAAACGTGTGACTGCATACAATCTTACTGTCTCTTTACTAAATCTATATCAGTAGACTAGGTACATGTATAGTTGTATACAGACTTGTGGCATAGTAGCTGTACATCTGTACAATTAATATAATTCCATAGTTGATTACTCTATAATCATACAGATAGAGCATTAACAGAAACATTAATGAATATACAACATCAACAAAAATTATGGAAATTATAAAGTTAAAATCAGCCACCCAGCCAGAGTCCATGTAGTTTCATGAATACCAGTGAAGAATTTATATTGATGGAAATAGAGAAATATTTACAGGGTTCAAACTGCTATTATCTGCGTGATTTAGAAGCCTGTAACCCTTAGTTATTAAGCTTCCGCACACACTCTACTTTTATGCAAAATTTAATGAAAAGCAGACTTACTATTGAATATATTGTTTTGCCTATCAACAAAAGGAGTTACATTTAAAATATTTTTGCCTAATAAAGATAAGTGTTGGCAGTGTAATGATTCATTTGGCACTGAGAGATAAAATCATGACTGACTTTTTAATTAAAAAAAAAAAAAAAAACTCCAACAAGATTTGAATTCAGTGTGAAATAGACACTTGAACGAAAGACTGTGAAAGCTGTTATCTTGGAAATGGGTCCCAGCAGTCCAAGCTTTTTGTATCATCTGCTCTTCTTGCAGGGTGAGGCGAGCCTTAAGTGGGCCAAAGTAGCACTCAGAGTAGTTTGTCCAATGAGTAGCTTGTACCAGGACATTCAAAGGATCAGACTGATTCAAAGCATCTCTGAGAGAGCTGCTGCTGGCAAGTTTCCAGTGAATTCCCTGGGCAGTAGAGGTGATAGGGAAGTTTCTGACAAAACATTTTTTGTTGGAATTGTCAATTGATTGAAACCAAATCTGTTCATGAGAGAGAGCTGGTTTCAGTGAATCTCCTGATTCAGAAACTTTTTTATGAAAAAAATAAAGGTTTAAATAACGGAGCTGACATGTTCCATCTCAATATTTTTTAAATGAAAAGCTTTGTTTTGATTCAAATGGCTTTTTCATTTAGAAATTTTAGTCAATCTGCCTTTTTTTTTTAAATGTTGGAATCAATATCAAAATGACCAAAACAAAATATTTCAACTGAACCATTCTGAAAGCTATTTTGGCTTATTAATTTATGAACATTTTCATTTATTTTTAAATACAGGCATATTAACAATCAGCCACTTCCTATGCTCTTTATTTGTCTTTCCCAATTCTTTCCTGTGTGTACTTTCCTGATAATATTGGGTGTCTAAGGGACAGATTTTTAAAGGTGTGTAGGCACATAAAGGAGCAGATAGGCACCTCCTAGGATTTTAAAAAGTTCCCAGGCACCCATTTTTTTATTGTTTACAATGGGATTTGGGTCCTTAGAAGCTGAAAATCCCACTAGATGCTTATCTACATCTTCAGGTGTCTAAATACCTGAATGATTTAAGAACCTGTGTCCTGTTTCAAAAAGTGGAGGTTGTTTATTTTTACACTGTAGTCTGTGTCTACACTACCAGTTCACTGCACTGAAACTCCCTCTCTCAGAGGTATTAACACCTACACTCCCAAGTGCAACAGGTTTCATCCCTGTTAAGCACCAGCGTAGATATGCTGCAGCACTGGGAGCCACACTCCCAGCCCTGTTTGCTACTCCCTTCATCAGGGTGTGTAGTGTGTCCACATAGCCATATTAAAGCATAATGTTGTCGATATAGAAATAACCTAAGCCTAAGATACATTGACAGTCAGTGGGATATCAGCTTCTGGGTCACTTAAGCATTTTCTGAAAATGTGCACTTGATGCAATAAGACCTCCTCCTACCTCTTCCTGAGCAGATCATTCTATACAATGCATGCTAAGACTGTGTGGGTGTATAAAGAGTCCTTGCACAATAGTGCATGGGCCATTCAGAGATCAAGAAATGTAGAGTGCAATGTCAGTCATAGAAATCCCATAGATAGAGAGGGCAAGGTGGTGAGGCAGTGGCCATATCCCTTTCCATATTTGGGAGATAGGAAGATGGGAGTATCGTGTTCAGGGGTGTTTCAGCCCCTTATTAGGATGTGATCCTGGGAAAATTGTGCCTGAGTCAGCTATGATGGCTCTGGGAACTGCTACTGGAATAATTATTCCTCTGTATCTCTCCAGAGTGGTCTGCAGTGTGCCAACCAGCATTTGAACGGAAATGTCATTGTGTCCAAATGGTATTGTTTTTGTAATTTATTGTACAAGTATATAACCTATTATTAAAGTACTCTTTAAAGCAATAGGATTATCATGACCCTCTCGCTATTGTTTTGTGTCTTAATTATTTCTGACATACATATAATCTTTACTTTAGTTGTTGATAGGGGTTTTTTGTTTGAAAAGGCAGAAAATAAACATCTTTATAGTTTGAGCACGTGGCATTGTCAAATTGCTGAGTTATTTGGCGAGTGTGTGTGTGTGTGTGTGTGTGTGTGTGTGTGTGCACACAGTATAGCCGCTTTTCCTTTCAGAACTTTTTTTCTGAACTTTTTTTAAATAAAGAAAAATTGCTAAATAGGTTATAATAAAAGCAAAGGATACTTAGACAGAATGTTATTTATAGTGTTCTACCTTTTGAATCAACCGTGGCAGTTGATTTAAAATAAGTTTTATTTAATAGGTATTGTATTGCACACCAAAGATAATTTAAGCTAATGTCAAGGACAAGTGTTATCTATTCCTTTGTTGTAGTGAGGTATTGAAATTAATGAGTGGAACAGAAAGGAATCAGAAAATGTTTGAAGTTTTTCATCTCTGTCTCTAGATGGGTATTTTTAATCACATTCTCCTGGCTTTTGCATGCAAATTAAATTGAACAGCATACTCTATAAAATTAGCAGTTATATTTTACAAAATCTATTTTCTTGAACTTTAATATGTTGCAAATGTTGGCTTGTGCTTTTAGTTCGCTGGATACTTTTTGTACTTTAGTTCAAATTAAAATCTTAGATTTTTAAATGTTGGTTTAATCCAGTAACATAGAAGAATTGATAGCCTTTGTATTTGAGAGGCTGCAATAGCCATTTTCTCTTTGTGTTTAAGGACTGCAGCTCGAAATGACAGATGAGTCAAGTGTTAGATTTAATATATCTTTATTTGAACAATATATCTTGCAGTGTGACACCAGCCCCTCTAATAACCCCACTGTCTGAATTACTTACTGCATAGCGTCACTGCTTAACTGGCGACCCCTGTGTCAGTAGTAAAAGACAGGGCTCCTGTCTGACCCACATTTTTTACTTGAAAAGCTGCTGACCTGCAGAGAGTCACCTCACACCCACATACTCCACTGAATACAGAAGAGTGGAGAACAATCAGGGCCCTTTTAGAAGCCTGCCCTCTTAAAAGGAGACAGCATTTTATGGCGCACATTGAAGATGTACATTGCTTGCAAAGTGATATTAACATCTTTCCCCCAGTGTTGGTCACATATTTTGTTAGTGCTGAGGGAACAAGTCTGAGAGTGAGGAAATCTGGTTATTCACACAGTTTGGAAGTGTACCTGTTTGTCTTTACAAGTAAAGCTCCTTCATATATTGTACAGCTCTCCCTGTGACTCTACCAAGATGTCTATTCTCTTTCTCCTTTTAAAAATTAATTGGTCACACACTGTGTCACATAATATGGCTAGTCTTAGTTCAAAGAATGTCCTGAGTCTCAAACAAAGAAGGTTGCTTTTACAAAATGAGTAGCTTTAGCTATAGACTCATTTGTAGTTGTTGAAGGTGAGGAAAATAACAAGTATACCATTATACCCTGTATGCTTCCAAAGTGAGATCCAACAAAAACTCCCACCAATTAAAATCATAACATTAACATTGGAACTTTGAACACAGTACTGTAGCCACTTGGTACATTGAATTCCCACTCTTTTCAATGAGAGCATCATGCATAAGTGCTATGAAATTGACCCTTTTGACTCCATTTAAAGGGAGCTTAGTAATTAAAGAACAAAAACTTCTTTCAAAATGTATTGTTGTTACTATTGTTACAAGTAACATCTAAGGTGAACTAAAATGGAAAGAGCTGTGTGATTTAAAAAACAACACCTTTCCCTCTGTTTTCCAGTTTTCTTTTGGCATCGTTTTTATCTGTTGGTTTTAGTTCATCACACAGGAGGGAAAAATATAGTAAAAACCCAGAAAATCTACAAAACTAGCTAGAGGATGTGGAGGCAAACATGGTACCTGAAACTACTTTTATCTCCTATTTTGGAAGCAGACTAGATTGAATTTTGATAATCTTCATAATAGGGATGTTAAATATTGAGTAATTAACTGACTGAATAGTCGATGCATTTTTTGCATCAACTGTTTAATTTGTTGATAGAGCGTGCTTCTGCCTTTGAAGGACAATGGATGCTCCTGGTCCAGTCAGCTTGGGAGCCTAAGGGCAGGAGGGCCACCCAGGCTGGACATTCAACCTGTAGTGACCCCCTGAGAACTAGTTGAGATATGGATTTTTAAGGGAATGACAAAGGCTGGTAGGTAAAGTTGTTTGTATCTTTAAAGGGCACTTCTGTAGTTAGCCAGTGGGACTAGGAATGACTTGTAGTCAGACCTCCATAGTGTTTTTCCACTGAAGTATGAATGTGCCTTGTAATTTTTGAGTACCACTTGATTTACATTTCTTATATGTGTTTTACAAAAATACTAATATGAAGTGAATATCCGATGGGAGAATTTGGATTTTATATTTTGCATTGTCTAAACTTTCATTTGTACTCTCTTCAAATTAAATTGTTAAATAGTGTTGGGATTAGCATTACATTACAATGATATTATCAGTGTTATCCAGCATCATTTATGGAGTGCTAGTGATTCCATGGTAATTTCATGTTGAGGAAATAGGACAGGTAAAAGCTGATTCCTTGAAGTTACTAAAAAGTGTTTTTATTTGTGTTGTAGTTTGTTTGAAATTTAAATCGATCCTGTCCTTTCTAAGTATTAAGCTTCCCTTTCTGTTGTTTGTATATCTGTAGAGACCTTACTTAAGATGCTTCTGCTTTTTGCCATTTGAAATTTTGTTGCAGGTTTATGGGCAATAAAGCATACATTTGCTAAAATGTCACTTTTTGCTTTATTTTTGTCCTCTCACCTGTCTATGGAAACAGTAGTTACATTTAAACGGGGTTTTAATGAAGCATGGTGGAGATTCCATGATAAAGTATTTAGGACTGTCACTACCACTAAAGTCAGTTCAGTCATCAGAAAACTTACAAATTGATTTTTTTATAGTTAGTTTTCTTAGTGTTTAAATAATAACTGGTTGTTATCTCAGTAAACACACTGCTAAATTCCATATTATACCTATGTTTGTTCTACATTTGCCATTCATATATAGGGAAATGTTGATTATCCTTAAGTTGTTGTTTATGGTTTTTGGTGCCTGAGGTAGCTGTAAAATAATTAGTATTTTATCCTATGAAATAGATACTTTTTAGATCAATATCTTAGAAACTTTTTTGTAATATGAAGAATGCTTTGCTTACTCTGTATCACCAATTCCACCCAATTCCCATTTAAATACTATTTACAAAAGTCTGTTTCTTCCCTATGCCGGTCTGATTAGGTAATTCCTACACCTAGTGCAGGGATTGAATTTCTGACACATAGTAGAGGCTTGCTTACTACTGCATGACTGTCTGACAAAGGTGGCTCATTAGGAAAGAATGCCAAGGATCCTTTTGTTTAGATCTTCTGTCATAAGTCTCCAGCGCGCCACGCTCCCCCTGCCTTGGGATTTCTGCACACATACTACAAAGGATATACTCAAGTCTCTCTCACTCATTGAACTCTCCCACATTAGTAGATCAGGCAAATGGCTAGGAGGAACACGCAGAAAGAAAGGTTTGCTTATTGGGCCTCATTAGATAGTCCTTGCAGCCAGTCTTTGTCAGTAATTTGTAAGAGAATTACTCTTCAAAACATTCCTGGTTTGGATGTACACTTTGAACAGGCTCCTTCAGATTTCAGAATCTGATATGGAACAGGATTGAAATCTTTCTCCCCCAGCTCCAAAGGTATCCATGGAGCTAAACGTAAAAGCATAAGACAAACATTTCAATCCCAGCAGGTGATGAACCCAAACTGAAAGGTGTTGAGTGCCACCACTTTGCATTGACTCCACTGGGACTTAAGGACGTTCTATTAAGTCTCAAGAGCTCTCAGAACTCTGTGTGATTGGACTCTCACTGACAAGAGCAAGATAGCATATTTTTGATTTTTCAGATTTTCCTGTTGGTTTCATATGTCTTTAAAGAATGCTGACATTTTCAACGTATTAAAAACAGTACCATACTAATAGGTTTGATTAATATGTGAATGAGTAATCCCTCCCTGTCATTGGGGAGTGGAGCTAAGCACAGAGGTGGGCAATAATTTTAGCCAGAGGGCCACTTTAGAAATTTTTGAACTGGCCCCAGGCCAGTCCAGAAAGGTCGGGGCCTTTATTGGAATGGGTGGGGCCAGGACGGTTCTCTATTTCCCCGCCCACAGATCCTGATTGGCCTGGGGGTGGTGAGAGCACATGAAGTCTTTGCCCCCAATCCTCCAGAGAGAACTGCTAGCTGTTCTGAACAGCTGGCGGTTCCCTCTAAGCACCCAGACCTCTGGTGGTGAGAAGAGACTTCGCATGCTCCCTCCTGCTCCCAGGTTAATCGGCAGGAAGTCTCTTGCTCCCTGAAACACTGGCCACATTTCATTGCAAGAGGGGTTGTCCAAAGAAGGTGGCTTGCATTTCACTTGTAGGTGGCTAATATTCTTAATTGAAAAGTACCTGGAACAACCAGGCCAGCATTTCCTGGATATGCCAGGAAATTTTGCTAAGAAAGCTATTGTGATACAAACTCAGTGTCTTGTAAACAAATTGAGCCAATATGGCAAAAATGTGAAGAGTTTTTCATTCACTTACATATCAATGCTAGGAGCCTCGATCACAATCAAGGGAAATTGGAAACTTTTGTCAGTTAAAAAGAAAATCATACAAATGGCATTAATAAAACCTGGTGAAAGATTTGCATTATTGGAATGTTAATATTCACTGGTTATACCCTATTCAGGAAAGATAGAATGAGTTAGAGGTGGGGGTGGCACTTCACAATACTTGTTTTAGATTTATTAATGATGATCCAAAACCACAGCACCTAACTAAAAAAGCCTGGTTCCAGGGGGCTAATGATAATGGTAGGTGGGTTACAGGTCACTGAATCAGACCAGGGATGAATCTCTCTGTAAGCACCTGTCTGTAAAGCGTGGAAAGAATGGGTTGTGGCATGGCCGACTTCAGACTGGGGACACATGCTGGAGATCTCATTCAGCCAGTAGTAAATCGTTAGTTCCTTAAAAAAAAAAACATGCCTGCGCCCTTGACCTACAGATGATTGTTTTCTAACATAAAAGGTGTTAGATATCCACCATGAGAGTGATATTTTATTCTTTACTATGATGAATAAAGATGAATTCATTACTAACCTGATTGATGGTTGCCTAGGAATCAGCGATCATAATTTGGTTATATTTAATATAGACAAATAGGGGGCAGTCCAGACAGAAATATATATGTGCTTCATACTTCAAAGGGGCTAATTTCCAAAACCAGAATAAATTTAAGAGATAAATTGAGTGGAAAAACTTAGAGGGAAAATTTTAGAGAGAAAAATATGAATTGGCAATTGGAAACTGTTTAAGGAAAGTATTTTTTGATGGACAAAAAGCTGAAATTCCAGAGTTAAGAGGAAAACTTAAACAAAAAGCCTATCTTAGTCCAGAATGAAGTAATCCCTTATGTGGTTAAAAAAAAAAAGAAGGATGATTTGCTTATATCACATGAGAATGTTGAAGTATTTTTCAGTCTGTTAGCAACTGAGGAAGATATTAAACGATGTCTTTTAGGGACAAACATTTTAAAATTAATAGATGAGGTAACTTGCACCTAGGAGTACTAAAACAAGTGGCTGAGGAAATCTCAGTCCTGTTGATGTTAATTTCTAATGCATTTAAGAATTTAATACCAGGGAATTTCCAGAAGACAGAGAGGGCAAGTGAAATAGGACATAGGCAACTATAGTTGGATTGTATTTTTTCAAAAAATAATGGAAAAGCTGATGAGAGACTTAATTGGTAAGAATTAAAAAAAAGTGATATTAATACCATCCATCAACATGGAGGTAAGGAGTATCGGTCTTGTCCGATAAATGTGATTTAAGTCTTTGGTGAGAAGTTCAGTAAAGGTAACTATATAGATGAAATGTTATGGCATTTGACTTAGTACTGTACAACATTCTGATTAAATTATTACTACTATACTATTAATAAAGTATGTTAAATAGATTAGGAGTTGGTTATTTCAAAAAGTAGTTGTCTGAGAGGAATCATCTTTGAATGGGTGTATTCCTAGGGTTTGACACTGGGTCTGGCACAATTCAAAATTTTTCATCAATGATCTGGAATTAACAATAAAATCGTTGCTGCTCAAACTTGTGGATGACACACAAATCGATACGATAACAAATGATGATGAAGATGCATTGTCATACAGAGATTTGGATTGGTTGGCATGCTTGGCTCATTCAAACAACATGCATTTTAATGCAGCCAAACAATAAGTCATACATTTAGAAACAATTCCTGCAACAAGGGGGACTGTATCCTGTGAAGCAGCAATACTCAAGGGGATTATTGGTCATAGTAGACAAGCAACTAACAAATGTGTTCTGTTGTATTCATTTTGATGGAATATATGCTTTGAAAGAGTCCCAAAGGTGTTAACATGACCTTGCCCTTGTCCAACATTAAACAGTGTTAAACAAGGTTCATGGTTCAGAGACCTCATCCTGCTTAGTTTCATGGCAAACACATCATTAAAAATGTTTTAATTAAAGATACAGAAAAGAGGGAAACAAAGCATTTGATATGGAAAGTATTTTCAGGGAAATTTTTTAATAACATTTTTTGTTCCCTTTCTATTTAGCTGTAGGCTCTTGAAAAGTGAAGTTTGGGTGGGGGGAATGGCTGAAGAAAAGCTCGGCGAAAGCCTGAAAGCACGTCTCTTTCCAAAGGAAGTTTGTCCAATAAAAGATTGCTCACTCACCCTGTCTTCCAGTTTTTGACAGTCTCTTGGGCCGTGTCCAGACTCAGGGGTTTTTTCGAGAAAAGTAGCCTTTTCCCGAAAAAACTTCCCCTGCGTCCAGACTCAAGCCGCGTTCTTTCGAAATTATTTCGAAATAACGCGGCTTTTCTTTCGATGGCGGTAAACCTCGTTTCACGAGGAAGAACGCCTTCTTTCGAAAGTTCCTCTTTCGAAAGAAGGAGTTCTTCAATGTAAAGAGGCCGTCTTCGAAAGAGAGCATCCAGACTCGCTGGGTGCTCTCTTTCGAAAAAGCGGATTTCTCTTTCGAAAGATCCGCCTGCAGTCTAGACACGATCTTTTGAAAGAGGCTCTTTCGAAAGATGCTTTCGAAAGAGCCTCTTTCGAAAGAAGCCTGCAGTCTAGACATAGCCTTGGGGTGCATCTACACAGCACAGTTATTTCGAAATAACTGATATAATTCCAAAATAACAATACGAGTGTCTACACATTAATTCTGCTATTTTGAAATATCAAAATAACAGACAGCTTATTCCGACTTTGTAAACCTCATTCCATGAGAAATAACTCCTATTCCGAAATAGCTATTTTGAAATAGCTGTAGTGTCGTCATTCCACTGCTGCTCTTTCCCAGGGTCATTCAAAATAATAGCTCCCCATTGCTTCCTGGGGCTCTAAATCAAGATAATACATCCACATTAGGGAAGCCTACTTTGGACTAATTTTGAGGCTTCCCTGTAGTGTATACGTGTTACTTTGAAATAAGCTTTTGCAGAGTATTTCTTGCAGAATAGCTTATTTCGAAATAAGTGCGCTGTGTAGATGTACCCTCGGATGGTAATAACTGTTCTTTCTGGGAGAAGGGAAGTTAGTTGAAATAGGCTGAAGCAGTGGTGTGATTGCTAATGTTCAGTCCTGTTTTACAATAACACATGCACACAAAGAAAGGGAAAGAAAACTACAGAAAAATGTGACTTCTGTCTGTTTACTTTCACTTGCAGTCTCATTGCTGGAAAAAACACAGGGCTAGCACATGTGGTGCGTCTTTCTTTTTGTAAGTCACTTTGGGATGTGACAAACTTGTACTAATCGTGGGCTTGCTGGTGTGTGTGTGTTTGTGTGTGTAAAAGTGTAAACCTGCCTTGCTGGTCATAGGCTTACAGAACTATTGCAAAATATCTCTCCATGGTTGACTAATCCAGCCTCGTATTAGACAGAAAGAAAAAGGAGGAGGATAGGATAGAAGGGGAAAAATAAGGTAATAGTGGGGATTCAGCAAAAGTAGGTGAAGGTGGTAATGTCATCTGACTCTTTCTCTCTCTTTGTGTCAGTGTTGTTAAGACATCACTTGGGATGAAATTCTGATGTAATTACAGCAGAATCAGTGTCTTGGGATGGTGAAGCTCACTGCAGCAGTTATTGGCAGACATCATCTTTTTTATCTGCCTTTTTTCTACCAGATTTCTTTTCTTTTGAAGACCCCAAAAGCTTGTGATGGTCTGAATAATCTTTCCTCTCATTATTTTCTTCACCCATTAGGCCTTCACTGAATCTAGAAAGCCATTTTTTAAAATTAGATGTCTTTTATTTAAATGTTTTTGAGCATTACATGAAATCCAATTATATATGTGTGCATACCGTTCTTTTCTTTATATTGTCTATAATACAACATTAAATCACTTGGATTTCTGTAGCTGGCTCTTAGGTTTCAGTTTTTAAAAAGCTGCAGTTATATTGTATTGGCTAGTAGAATATTTCTGTTATTGGAATTGAAAGAGGATTTGTTTAGAATATAGTCCAATTTTAGAGTACAGGCAGTCCCCGGGTTACATGGATCCGACTTACATCGGATCCCTACTTACAAACGGGGTGAGGCAACCCCGCACTAGCTGCTTCCCCCCAGCAGACCAGGGAGACACGAAGCTAGCGCCCCCCCCCCCCCCAGCAGACCAGAGAGACGCAGAGTGGCTTTTCTCAGCAGACACCTCAGCTTGAAAATAAAGGACTGAGGGAAGTGAGGTGTAGGAGAATAAAACTGAGCTCTGGAGAAATGTTTGGCTAGAGTTTCCCCTACAATATGTACCAGTTCCGACTTACATACAAATTCAACTTAAGAACAAACCTACAGTCCCTATCTTGTACGTAACCCGGGGACTGCCTGTATTGGGTTCTAAATCTAAAAGTGCTGTTAATAAGACAAGAGCTGAAATAAATATATGAGAATACTAACTGATATATGCATGAATTGTGAGCCTGATACTAACTTGGGTAAATTGGATATGCTCCTTGACTTTAAAGGAACAATGCTAGTTTACGCCAGTTGAGGATCTAGCTCAGTATTCAAAATTTACCAACTGCTGTTTCCATGTAATTTGCAATACACACGTCAAGCTGAATTAAGACCATCAGTTAACTAAATTAGAGATGGTGATAAGCCAGTGGTTGCGTGGTGCCAGATTTCATTCCCATCTGTCAGTTTATGAAGTCCAGGAATTCAGTCCCATACCTTGCTAACCTTGTGTGATTAAGTCTGCTTCAAGCCACTAATCAGGAATTCAGTTCTTGACCTCTGAGGAAATCTTGAAGACCTAGGGAAGAACTTGAGCTCTCTCTAGTTGGTTTAATATCCCATTTACAAAGGAGCCTAAAAGTATATCTACACTACAAATGAAATCCCATACCTGGCCTTTTCCAGCTGACTCAAGGTCATGGGGCTCCAGCCATAAGGACAGAAGTTGCTAGCATGATCTTTTTTCAGAGTTAATCAGGAGCAGTATTGTGCAGAACTGGAAGTCTAACAGAGAGTTGATTGCCCTGATTTCGAACTATAAGCATTTGCTGTTGTCCCTCAAAAGCTCCAGAAAGTTACTGCAGTGTTTCATGATTAAAAACATGCACCCTGCAAAATTATTAGCTAGTTCAGTTAAATTGTTCCTGAGAAAAGTTAAGATGATGTCTTCTCAGAATTTGTGAAACAGTGTTTTTAAGCAGAGAAATATATTCATAGGTGGTGATGTCTAAGAGTACGTCTAGACTACATGCCTCTGTCGCCAGAGGCATGTAGATTAGGCTACCAGACATAGTAAAATGAAGCAGCGATTTAAATTTAAATTTAAATTTACATGGCTGCCGCGCTGAGCCGACAAACAGCTGATCAGCTGTTTGTCGGCTCAGCGCGATAGTCTGAACGCGCGGGTGTCAACATCAAAGGTATTTGTCGACCACCCAGGAAAACCTCATCCCAGGAGTCTGGCTCAGCGCGATAGTCTGAACGCGTGGGTGTCAACATCAAAGGTATTTGTCGACCACCCAGGAAAACCTCATCCCAGGAGTCTGGCACTTCATAGTGCTGTAGCTTGCTGCACCCTTGGTGTGTGTTTTCACACAACAGGGAGACAAAATTACAGTGCAGTAAAGTGGAAATGTAAAGAAGCTCTTCTTCATTATCCATCCTCTTTTTCCATTGGATAGTAAAAGCATGTCATGATTCCACAGTTTATCTTTGTAGATAAGTCTGATAAAAGCTGATCTTCGAATCTTGAGATGATGTGTCAGATGAATAGTGCATGCTTGGCCTCAAAATGTAGCTGGCATCCCAGGCTACTTGCAGGCCATCTCTACTAACATAATGAAAGGACGAGTTCCCTGGGAAAACAGGCTAAATTAGCCTACTGGTGATTTATGCCCACAGAAATGGTTTTTCAATCCTTAATTAATACACCCTGAAGCCCTAGGTGTGTAATCTAAGGAATGGAACACCTTTCTTCAAGTTAGCATTGAGCTGGTTCTTTGTCATGTGTGTTGGTCATGCAACAGCATCAGTTTGGGATTAATGTAAGAGGAGCTTATTTGTGTAATGGAGCACATCTCTTCACCCCCATACTCCTACAGCCTCCCCATTGCCCTAACGCAAGTATTGGAAAACCAGAATCCACTCCAAATTCTCCAGGAGCTGAAGACTTTCTAGACTCTAATTCGAGAGCATAATTAATCTTGTAAAATTACAAATGTGTTCTACAGTAAATGTCCAAAATGCTGCAGCAGAATAAGTGATGTGTTTTATTACAAATCATTACCGAGGAATAAGAAAAAGAAGTTATCAGGATCTCAGAACTTGAATATGGTGTATCTGTTTTTTCCTGGTAATGTGCAAAAATGTTAAATTTGGATGTGTTTTTCAATGAATTGAAACCTTATGAAGCAGGCTTGGTGCTGTCAGCACTAGTGAATAACTGCTAAGATGTGGGGGAAACTTGAAATGGGAAATGCTAATTTTCCAAGTTTGTACTGTTAGTATGGTCTTTAGGTTACAAACTGACTAGCTGGAATACAGAGAAAGCTGGAGGCAACTTACAGTAAAAGGCATATCATGCCAGAAATCAAGAAACATTTGTCAGCCAGCTTCAAGGGAACAAAATGTGATTTTGGGATAATGTTTGACACACATTCTGTAGGGAAAAAACAGTTTGACATGCCTTTTTGAGAAAGTTTTAAATGTATTTTTCATGTCCTGGTGCTATAAATAAGACTCTTCTATCTAGACTATCCCTTCAGTGTCATTGTCAGTAGAATCTTGCAACTTGACACTCCTGAGCTGAGCCATTGTGAATTGCTGGACTTTGTCAATTAGTGCATCAGTAAAAATAAGTCAATAACATTCAGGATAAAAATCATAAAGCATATTTGCAAGTTTCAGTTTCCATTAGTTATGATGCTTCACAATATACCAAAAGTGTGCTTTTGGTATATTTATGAAGATACAGAAGTCTTCATAAGAAAAAGAGGTGATCTCTACAGCCGTCATCTACCTTTGGTGTGAAGGGAAGACAGATATTTTGTGTAAATTAATGCTCCCTGCCTTTCAAATTGGTCTGGAAAAGGGACCAATTGGCCCATGACATTAGATTTTTCAAGCTTTAAACTCATATTTTCTAATTTTTGTAAATATGTTTCTTGCCCCTGTTTTATCAAAGTACCACAGAAACAAGGGAAATAACAGAACTGTGTGAATTATGTCATTTCACAAACAAACTGAAAAACTAAAGGAAATATTTTTTTCTGTAATCTCTTTTGATCACGGTAATTTTAGGTGGTGTTTAGAACAATAGTAGGTAAACAGTTTTCAGGGAGAAATGTGACTTAAGTTGTCTGTGTCCATTTAACCACCAGCTTGGACAGTTGGAGGCAGTATTTTCTTGGAAGTGCTTGTTAGATGTTACATTACAGAGGAGTTTGGAGAAGCCAGGGAGTCCAAATAAACATAAGAATTTTCCCCGGGAAGTTCTTCACTTTAAATTTGAGTGCATATGAAACCAACCTTTTGTTTTTAAAATGGGTCATGGAGGTTGACAAAACTGGATAGATTATTTTCATTCCAAATAAATGTTGGCATTTATTTAATAGGGAAAAATACCTAAGACTCATTTAGATATATTAGTTTTTTGTCTGTGTAGCGCTGAGAATAGATTTAGGGAATTTATCTCTCTTAAATTGAAGTGACTTGTATAAATCTTTATCAAGCTCTAGTTAAAGGGAATGGGGTTTTTATTTTTATTTATTTTGTCTGCCTTGGGAAATCCTACTTCATGCAAAGACAGAAATATCTCTGGAGAGTTGGTTAATGAAACTTTTTTGGACCTGCACTCATATATTGTATTAAAATAAATAATGTATAGTAGTAAGTATCAATTACAACATTTTAGGATGGCTCCATACGTTCCATAGCCTTCAGTACATGCACCAATATTTTAGTGTGTGGTATTCCTGATCAGACACATTTATTTAATAAAGCTGTCTGTTTATTGCTACTTACCATTGTACTCTCAGGGCATATTCAACCCTCTGGTTACAGGAGAGTAGAGGTTGCACCTTTTTGTATGCACATGCATTAAGATGACTTATTCATTGAGAAATAGGGCCAAAGACATTTCCTAGGGGGTTGCCAGAAAAACTAAGCTTTATTTTCCAGAGGTGACTCCGTCTTGGTGAGCCTGTTTCTTAGACTAGTCTGCTGAGCATTTTAAGGAATGTGGTGTTTGACACTGAGCCTATATGACCATACCACGTTCCTGGTGGACTTGCTACTGGTAGGTACGAGGAGTGACTTAGCCCTCACACATTATGTTAAGGTCACTATTTGATAAGAAGGGATAATGTGGTGCTGATTTACAATGGCACGTGTATGTTGCTGTTTTTAACAATAGGTTGCATTGTCATTCACAGCTTGTAGCCATATTTGATGAACAAGATCCACACCATGGTGGTGATGGCACCAGCGCTAGCTCAACAGGTACTCAAAGTCCAGAGATTTTTGGCAGTGAACTTGGCTCCAATTCTGTGTCAGCCTTTCAGCCTTATCAAGCAACAAGTGAAATTGAAGTCACACCTTCAGTTCTTCGGGCTAGTAAGTAAAAACTCTCAATGCCTCTGCACATTTCATCTTAATTAAGAGGATGCCAGCTTCTGTTACCCATTCATGCTGTTGGGAATATGATTCATTATCTGTCCTTATCAAAAGTTGATTAAAGTTCAGAATTTGGGTAAATGTTTGGTGCATACAAGTAAATAAGCCTCTACATTTCAATAAATTGTATACAGGTGCTTTAAAGAGCAATAAGCTCTTTTGTGTCTGTCTCCAGTTTTAAATTGCATAAACACAGAAAATTATAACAATCTCCAAGTGAAGTCACCGTGTGTGTAGTTTCCAATTTGCCAGTTTTTATTTATATAATAAAGATGAAAAGAGAAATATTCAACTATAAATAGCAGTAGCTGCACTCTTCCCCAATCTGTGAAGGCATATATGGTACTTTTCCCCCTTCAAATTAAACACCTGGTGATGCAGATAGAAAAATCCCCTTTTTGAAACAGTCAGAAAAAGTTTTTATTTTGTTTATTTCAGAGCTGGAAGTGTTATGCTCAAGTCTGTAAACTGAGTGAGGCAGGAAGTACATTTACCTTTGTGTTTGTACAGCACTTAGCACAGCATAACCATGATCCTGCAAGGGCCTCGGTACACTATTTTATTATAAGGAGTAAAAATTTGAGGGCTCTCCTCTTTTTAGGTGTTTCAGTCTTAAATTATTGAAAAAATAATTTAAAAAGACCCATGTAAAGATGGTAATTAATATACTTTCACCCTCCCTTTCCCCGTAGAGCCATCAGCATTGTGTGCCTCCCACCCCTATTTATTTATTTTACATTGGTCCTTTTATTCTATGTTTGGGGATAATGTTGGGAATATTACTTGACTAATAATAGCTTGACAAGAGTTGCACTTCATCTTATTTAGACATCTAATATATAATAATATAGATTCCCTTGTGGAAAACTCTTGTAGAATATACTATGAATAAAGAGAATAGACTTCTATAAAAATGTAATGGCTTTTTAAAAGAAAAAATACCTTTGAAAACCTTGTGCAATTCAACAAAATATTTTTCAGTTGATTTTTCAATTATTGTATAAAATTCTAAGTGAAAATATATGTTTTTAATAAAATGGGTTTAGAATACTGCTAGAAAAGTTTTTTTCCCCATAAAGTTCTAAAAGAATTTTTTTGAAAGAGTAATCCACATAAAATAGATTATGGGAATAACATTTTAAAGTCAGTTGCAGTCTCACTAATTGTAATGATGGTGTAGCACTTTTAAAATATACGTAAGGGTCTATCAATAACCCAAAATGGCTTAGGGAAGGAGTATGGTCAAGTGACAGAGACAAAAATCTGCTCACTTGAGTTTTGCTCTCAGCTGTACTACTGGCTGACTCTCCATCAATTCAGTAGAAATTTAGCATTGCTAAATGCACACTCCAGTTGTTGGCTTGAGCCCTGCAAATAGCAGTGTCCTCTTGAGTTCCCAGCAATATGAAGTTTCTCAAGTTTAGGAAAATGTTAATATTTTTTCAGCGTTGGTGCCCTCTTCGTGTGGCTATGTCGTGTGTTCTCAGGGGCAAGGTAGGAATTTAAATTTCACCACTTTTGGGGTCAGATGTGCTCCTAGGATTTCTTCATACTCCATTCTGCATCCAGGCCTGAGAGGAGCTCACTGCCCCGTGAATCCCAGCAGAGGCTTGATCTTTGCTCCATTCACCTGGTTGTGGCCCTTCCAGGAGCTTGATCCTCCATCCCTCTGTCCGGTTATTGCAGGAGTTGAACCTCCCCTAGCTCTGTGGTCTGGGGCCGGAGAAGTTCTGTGCTCCCGACAATAATTGGGGAGAGGGAACCCTTACCCCTCATTCACCATTGCACATGCCCCTGCATGGTGTTTCAGGGCATGTATACAGTGATTGTAGCTTCCAGGCTGCTATGACACATTGGAGAAGACTCTCAAATTCAGTTGTTTATCATCGTATATATTTTATAGTGTGCACATGTAGCTCACAAGTTTATTGAAGGATACCCAGTGACTGGGAAGTGCTTTGAGATCCTGTGACGAAAGGTGCCACACAAGGGCAAAATATTATTTTAATATTCTCAGGAAGTGCAGCATCTCAAAATGTTTTTGTGATGCATGAAAAAATTTAAGTGAGTGAAATATTTTGGCATGAATGTGTTCATACCAATCAGAGATGTTCCATTTACTGTTTAGAATATGTTTCTCTGTATGTTGACAATGAGATGCATTTTGTGTTACAAGGAGTTCCAGCGCATAGCATAGAGCCAATCCAATAACATTATCTGATATTAGAGATACCTTTTCAAGTATTTTATTTGAATGCATGTTGAAAATTGTAATAATATGCCTCTTATATTTTCTTTTTAACTTGTGAAGGGAAGCATAGAATACATTTTTTTTCAGGATTTAATGTAATCACATTCTTACTGTGTGTAAGTTCTATTCAGGGTATAAAACCTTTCCAGTTTTCTGTTCAATGCAGATCCTGATTATTACATGTTGACAAGGTCATATATCTATTAATTGGATTGGAGATGGGATACAAAATTGCTATAATTATTGTAATTTTCTAGCTAATTGCATGGTTGGCAGTGAATATTTTACTTCTAACAGATGTAAAACAGTGTTCTGGCTGAAATTGTTTTATAGCATTTTCAACATTTTGTTTTACATCTCTAGTGTTTTTTTTGCCCACAAGTTGGGCTGTGTTTCTCAGAGGTTCAAATGCAAAGTATTGCTGTCCCCTTCTTCTGCCATTCACCTTCATGCAAGTGGTATGTAGTGTTCTGTTCTGAAGCAGTGTCTAAGCATATTAGGCTGGGGATTAAGGGCCTGCTGAGATTTTCATCTCTTTGTTCTGGTTGCCAAGTTACCCGTTTTGTTTACAAATCACGCCACCAGTCCTCCCCCAGAAAGGAAAAAAAGGTGAGATAGATAAGGTCCAGCTGGTCTCCCCACGCACAAACATGTAACCATGTACTGTGCACATTTGGGGGTGGCTCAAATTGGATCTTTGCAGCTAAATGTGAAAATGGAGTAATGCTGCTCAATAGTGTGAGAGCATCAATCATCAATAGAAATGCTTGCTCTTCCTAGTCACATTTTTTCTTACAGCCCATTCTCGTTGTTGTTGTTGTTGTTATTAGCTAAACTTACTGTTGCTGTATTTCAGCAGTTGTTGAGCTGGATTTTTTTATAATTGTATAGAATACGGTCTGTTTTGTGCGCACGCGCCTGTATGCTTCTAAGAGGAGGTTGGAAGCTCACTGCAGAAGATTGTTGAAACAGACTGATGTTTATTCCCTGCTGAAATATATACTGGAGGCGCAGGTGAAAATTGCCAAACCTAATGAGCAATTTGGCAGATAAGACAGGATGTCAGGCAGTGACAGTTCAGCAGCGGGTGCACTGTCTGTGAACCAAGTTGTTTGCTTCACAGTCTTTCATGTAAATACAGTAAATTTATTCCTTTTAAACTCCTGCATATATTTTTAGTCATTTACTTTGTATTGTTCTCCTTTAAAACACTGTATTTATATTTTTAATTTATAATTCATAATTATATTTCCTTAAATAACCAACAGGTGTGAAAATGTGTTCCAAATTGCATTTTGAGCATTTAGTAAGTACAGTACAGGGAATAATCCCCAGTACCACGTTAGCAATATTTGGAAATAAATATACCAAAGAAAGGATTAAAATATAGTAGTAAAATGAAAGTAATCACTTGGTTCACTACACTGCATTTGGTGTGCTGTCATTTTTACATGTAAACATTTAGCAGTACATTGCATCTTGTAAGTGCATTGTGCCTTAAGTTATCCTATATTCTAAAGAATTCTTTTTTCACTATGTACCTATAATTTCTCACCTGCCGCTTCACTGTTCTTAGTACTAGACTGTGGCAGTCATAAGAGACAATGTCAGAAAATTTCCTTTTTTCCCATTTTTCAGGAGTTGTTTTTACGTACTTACACTGACGTATTCTTAAGCACTGCAGACTAGCCACCTGCATGGAACACTGACCTGATGAGCTACATTCCCTCCAAGCACTTTGGCCAGAAACCTATAAACGGCTATACAGGTGCTCTGGGCTGCAACAGGGAGAGACTTGTTTCCTGTAGCTCCCACTCTGCCACAGCCAGGGAGAGGTGCTTTTTCCCTGTCCCTGGACTATGTCCCCTCTGTTTTTTCCCATGCATGTGCAGAATACATTTTGTTACGTGCAACAATAGGGATGTGTGGCATGGGTAGGCCTGAAGGGTTTGAAGTGACAGAGAGCGCTCAGGGCTGGGGCAGGGGATTGCAGTGTAGAGGGGTGTGTGTGAAGGGGGAGGAGGAGGGAGGGCAGGGACGCTTGGTTAAGAGTGCAGGCTCGGGATAGGACTGGGGATGAGGGGTTCAAGGTGTGTGAGAAGGCTTAAAATAGTGCTTCAATTTACTTGTCTGTAAATTGGGTATGATAGAGAGTTCACTGAAACAATATTGTGAGGATTAATATTTGTCAGTTTAGGGGTTGAAGGCACTATGGCATATTAGTTCCAGTAGTATACTAGCAAAGGAGTACCAAAGCAAAGTCTTACCTGTTTGTTGCTGCTTCATATGGAATTGATTCTGATGCTCTTTCCCTCACATTCTTCTATGCTGCCATGTGGAAGTCTTAAAAATTCCTCAACACTGTTTTTGCCCATTTTGACTTATTACCTTTTTTCTCCATACCAAAAATGTCTAAAATCAAATGAAGATTTAATGAGGATGTTTGTGAGCAGTGTAATAAAAGTTGTTCCCCTAGAGGTCAGCAAAATGGAGAGAGCTAGAATGGGAATTGTTAGTGGCTATCCTTGTTATCAGAGCATGGGATAGTCCAAGGCAGCTATCAAATTGGGTCTCAAATTGCTGGACTTTCTATAGGCTGTGGAGTCTCTCTTCCCCCCTCTCCTCCCAATATATGCAGACAGACAACCTGCAATGAAAACAGTACATCTTTCCAGCAAATAAGAAGGGGAGAATATTATTCAACAATGTATTAAAAACTGTAAATAATCATAGTACTATGTCAATTGGTTCAACATACCATACATCTACTCTTCTGAAATCCAGTTTTTCTTCAAAGGGGAAATAAGTATTCCCTTCAACTTCCTTCTTCAATTCTAGCCAACTGTCTGGATGCTTGTTTTATTAATACATGTAATGGAAGCACGTATATTGTGGATTATTTTGTCAGCCAGGGAACCTAGCAGATAGAATTCTTCCTTCTCCTTTTGCTGTGTTAGATACAAATCTGTTATTTATTTCTTTGAAATTTATTTATTTTTTCATTTCCTTTTTAGTATCAGAAATTGCTTTCCATTTCTATTTTTGTTTTCTTTTCTCCGAACCCCCTATGTGACCATAGATTGGCTTCGTATCTAAAAATCACATCAGTTCCAAATTGTGTAGGATTAAGGAAGCCACTGATCAGGAAAAACGTGGGGAGAAAGGTGAGTTTGGAAAAAGAAGGTACCATCACAGTCACAGCCTTTCTGCAACTTTGCTCAGGTGCACATCGAGTTTAAACTTCAATACTAAGTCAGGATGAAAATTCCTTCTACATTAATAATGAAATATAGGCCAAATCCTAATATCACTAAAGTCAATTTGATATTTTTCAATTGTCTTCAATGAGTTTTGGATTAGGTTCTATATGTATAGATTTAAACATTTCAAACACATTTATGTTTAGTCCTCCTTGCTCAGAAGTAGTCATTGCAGTGAGTGTGAGGGCCATGAAAGTGAGTGAGGTGGAGGTCAGATGTCCTTCATTCTGCCATAAGAACTAAAAGCTCCACAAGCATCACTCTTAGGCTTATGTACTTATGAGGATCCAGGATGCGATTGGGTCCTTTACCACACTGGATGTTATTGTGAACACGTGTATCTCTTGGCAACTAACTAGGGGCTGTTGCTCAGCTTTTACTTTTCCAGGGGGAAGGGTCAGCAGAGCCCCTGGGATTCTCTATTGTCAGCTTTGAGTGCCCCCCAAATCTTCAGGCCTGCTTATCACAGCTGTCCCTTCAGCTGACTCTGGATATGAAACTCAGCAAGAGTGATATTGACTAGCTCTATAAAATCATTCAAAATCACTACCAAGTGCTTCTTTCTTGCATAGGGCTCCCTACAGCACTCCTTCCAGTCTTTGTCAACTTAAGAAGTTCAGGACCTTAATGCACACTCCTTATGTAGCAAAGTAACACAGTTCTGACCCACTGATAGGTCTCTCTTTTAGATTGTAAGATGTCCATTATATAGTGTTGTTCTTCTTCGAGTCCTTGCCCATCTCCATTCCACTGTAGGGGTGTGCTTTCCCCGAGCAGCAAATTTTTCCCTTACTTATAGCCATCAGGTCAGTGCTGGTGCCCTCTGAAGTCACGCTCTCTTAGCGCCCACACACAATTTTTTTGCCACCCCCTCAGTTTCTTATCAGAGGGGTAGCTGTATTAATCTGAATCTGCAAAAGCGGCGAGGAGTCCTGTGATACCTTATAGACTAACTGAAGTGTTGGAGCATAAGCTTTCATGGGCAAAGACCCACTTCGTCAGATGCATGTAGTGGAAATTTCCAGAGGCAGGTATGAATATGCAGGCCAGAATCAGGCTAGAGATGACAAGGTGGATCCAATCAGGGAGGCCCACTTCTAGTAGCTGATCTGGAGGTGTGAATTTCAAGAGAGGAGAAGCTGCTTTTGTAGTTAGCAAGCCATGCACAGTCTTTGTTTAATCCAGACTTGATTGTGTCAAACTTGAAGATGAACTGTAGCTCTGCAGTCTCTTTGAAGTCTGGTCCTGGAGTATTTTTGCTGCAGGATGGCTACCTTTAGATCTGCAATTGTGTGTCCAGGGAGATTGAAGTGTTCCCCTACAGGTTTTTGTATGTTGCCATTCCTAATATCGGATTTGTGTCCATTGACTCTTTGTAGGGACTGTCCAGTTTGGCCGATGTATATAGCAGTGGGGCATTGTTGGCACATGATGGCATATATTACGTTAGTAGATGTGCAAGAGCTTGCCCACGAAAGCTTATGCTCCAACACTTCAGTTAGTCTATAAGGTGCCACAGGACTCCTTGTTGCTTTTCCTCAGTTTCTTGTTACCTCCTGTGATGGTCACTGGAACCACAGCTTGGTCTGCTTCTGCAAGTATTCCTCAGTACTCTCTCTTCTTGGTCTTGATTTAACTTTAAAGTTTAAATTGAGTGTGTAACCTGACCAAAGCTGCAGACAGACTAACTGTATTTGCACCTTCCTTTTCCAAACCTATCCTTCTTCCCCACCCTCTTTGCTTAGGTTGATTGCTCCTTTAAATTGATTAAATGTAGTAATTAAGTTTCACTTATTAGTTAGCTAGTTATGTGTTAGCAAACCCCACTACCTCCTAGATAACAACTGCCCTGGCTTTCCTTTAGGACACTTGTTCCCCACCTATGGACTTGAGCCAAAGAGGCCTCACCAGATCAGTGGCAATTTCCAGTGGAGCCACATTAAATTCCAGTAGGTCAGACTAAGTGGCTTAAGAATCTAGACGGCTTCCACCAATAGAACATGGATCCAGCACTTCAAGTGATGGCGGAAAAGACTGAAAGAACGTACTTTGAGTTTCTGTATGCTCCCTCAACAGCAGGCTCTTTACTGCTCATTGATTGCCAACACACGTAAAGGCAGGCTTAACAGGGACTGACACCAAAGGCCAAGGATACCAAAAAGTTAGACCATTTTGTGAGCAATGTCTGTTTGGCCAGGTTTCTCCTGCTGGGATTGCTAATCGGTAGGCACTCCTGGTCAGATATGATTTTAACTCCTGGAACTCGGTGCATAAATTCAAGGAGCTGCCACCTCAGGAGTCAAGACAGATGTTTGCTGCTCTCGTAGAGCAAGGTAAGTCTGTGATAAAGGCATTCCTGTAGGCAGCCTTGGGTGTGGTGAACTCAGCAGCTAATTTCATGGCTTTATGTGGAGAAGCTTGTGGCTTCAATCCTTGGGCTTGCCACATGAAGTCCAACAAACATTACAAGACCTCCCTTCTGAGGGGATGGTGTTCTTTTTTGAGTACATGGACACCAAACCACAGGTTAAAAGACTGAAAGGCCACACTTAAGTCCTTGAGCCTTAATACTCCAACCCTATGAGGAAGTGCTGTGGGCCACAGTTGATGCCTTGCTTCTTCCTCCGGCCTATTAACAGGACTAGAATAGGAGGAGACCTCTGCCACAGTTGTTATCTGCATCTGTTCTGCACTCCCCAGACTCAGCAGGGTCAAAGGAGACACTTGGAAGTGATGCTGAGGGGTGATATATTGTGGGTCCGTATTCCCCAGTTTTTGTGGATCTTTTATTCCCTTCTATTGGACCTGGCTCTTAGACCAATGAGTACTGTGCACAATAGCACTGGAAGCTACTGTTCACGCTCTGTCTAAAGAGATGTCATTGCTCCTAAAGATGGGACCAGGGGAGGAGGTTCTGCTATGCTAAGTGATCAGGGGTTCTGTTTCCCCTATTTCTTAATCCCGAAAGCAAGTGGAAGTCTCAGACTGATTTTGGGCCTGTGAAACCTCAACAAATCCATGAAAAAACTGAAGTTCCACTTGATTATCTTGGCCTCCATCATCTGCTCTTTGCATCCAGACTACTGGTATGCTGCCTTCAACTTAAAGAATACTTATTTCCACATTGCCGTCTTCCAGGGCACAGAGGATTCCTCAGATCTGTCATGGACCATGTACACTACCAATATGTAGTGCCCCCATTTGGTCTCTCGGTGGCCCCTTGAATGTTGACAAAGTGCATGGTGCTCATTGCATGCTTCCTGAGGACACAGGGCATTCAGTGTTAGTCAGACCTTGATGTCTGGGTGGTCAGAGGTCAGTCCAGTCTTCAGGTAGAGGCTAATACATACGTATACAGCCAACCTTCCAGGATTTAGATCTGCTCATCAGGGTTCCCGCTAACATTTACTGTCCTTGGGCGGATTGAATTTTCTTTTGGGCAGGTTGACTTTTTTTATGTGCACCACCAATATTGAGGTAGTGTGTTTATTGATATATACCACCAATACAAAGAAAACACACATTCTCTCTCTCTCTCGCTACATATACACCCCCTATATATACTTACATTTTAAGCAGTCCATATGTGTGGAATAAAATATATTAAAACAAGACACCTGTGACTAGTTGCTTTGAGGTACACTTAGTGACTACAAACTTGCTGTACAAAGGTAGGAAATTAGCCTTCATACACTGGAGGAAGAGTAGAAGCCCCAAAACAAATTAACAAATGACTTCAGGGTTTGTATTCATTTGAATGTTTCAAAGAGCTTGCAAATAAAGTTTCATCTTACAAAACAACTAGTATCACTCCTAGTACTTGCTACTTCTAACCCATAAAAGCCAGAACTCTACTAGATAGCAAAAATCTGGCCTTAATGCAACACAGTTTACCATGTATTAATTAGTAACACAGGAGTTATCTAAACTCTGAACGTAATCGTTTTTTTATATCTGCAACACTCCAAAAAATTCTGCAGCTTAGAGGGAACTTTGCTGCTCATAAATGTGCAGAAATCCACTTTTTCCCAGGTCTAGAGGATAGAATTCATCAGGGCAATTCTGGACTCAGTAGAGGTGAGAGCATCTCTCCAGAAGCATACGTCTAATCAACTTGTCATCATAGTGAGAAATTGCTTACATCTCTTGATCTGAATGGTATCTCGTGCCTGTGTGGTTCAGCATACAAAACTTACCTTTTACATGTGCTTAGTGTTGGTATACTTCTCAAGCCAACATAATCTAGAAGAAAAAAAAGGATTTGCACTTCTTCTCTTTCCTGGGCCACAGTCCAGTATCTCTGACACATACCTAACTCTTCCCCCTGGATTGATAAATTTATTGTACACATTTCTGCCCATTCCTGTTATACATAAGGTTTTGCTCAGGATCAGAAAGGATAGACTTTGAGTTATGCGTATAGCCCCGGCCTGGCCAATACAGCACTGGTTCACTACGCTCATGAACCTGCACTCTCTGGCCTCTCCGCACTACATCTGTTTCCTAGTAACTGCATTGGAATGACATGAACAAGCAGTCAAAGAAGGAAAAACAGTTACTACCCTTCTGTTAATGGTCCAAGCCTCACCCTACTCTTGTCAGAATTAGCCCGTAAAATAGAACTCAGGGAACATTGACTCAGCAGGGGCTATTCTGGTGCTATAAGAGGCACCAGAGCTGAAGCCATTGAGTGAAAAACTTTCCATCGTGGTGCTGAGGGGAAACACATACCTGCACTGAAATGGACAAGAGCAACACATCTTTTATGAAACAAAACTAAACAAAACAAAAACACAACAGAGGTTAAGGAAGGTTAGTAACTTTTCTGGGATAAATTTAGAATCTCAGACAGATTATAAATCATTTGTTTTTACAAAAGCCTTGACACTTTTGTAAAAACAAATGGGTTTTAAACTGCTCATGAGACTGAATTAACCTTTAATATCTTGAGACTTCTCAGCCTATCGTCAAGGAAAATACTTTAGCTTTCAACTTGGTAAGAAAACCTGGAAGCAATAAACATAGGTATTTAGAATGTATTGAATTCTAGAAAGGAAATCTTTTCTAATTATGAGATGTTTCATTCCATAGGGGAAAGGATGATTTTTTTTCCCCCTGAGGTATGGGTAAAGGCTTACTAAAATAGGTTATTAGAAACATTGTACAACTTTTTGAAAGAATCTCTGAGCTTTTGTATCTCTGTGCAAAGATGACTTGTGATTTTATTTTCAGAAATACCAACAATTCAGTACATAAAAAATTACAATAATGGAGTGAACATGGTAGTATTGCCACCAATTAGTATGGAACTAGTGGTCCATGGAGAATCACAAAGATGTTTTAAATGTATAAATACAGAGTTTAAATATTCCATGCAGCTCAAGATTAGTACTCAAGGAGGTTTGATGGTTGAACTGGATATGTGAAATAGTTTCAACCACCAACTTGATGGATTTTTTTTAATCTAATGCAGAAATTTATAATCGCTATATTCTGTGAGCATCAGCAAAGTACTTCCATACTTGTATACATTGGTTTCCACCTGTCTTGAACTAAGAACTAAGCTTTTACAAGTGGGATTATATTTATGATATCGCTTATCCTGTCAGACTCGAAGAAGGTATTGTGCTGGATTTCCACTGCAGAGAATCTATGTGAAGTCACTAATATTCAGATAAGTTTAACCCTATTATGAGGAACTTATATCCTTGTTGAAAGATGCTGTCATCATGCTAGAAAAAGGATACATAATAACTCAGAGAATTTCCTGATGAGTTCCTCTGTTTTACACTTTTCCATTGTCATACAACAAAATTAAAGATAAGTACATTTAAAACAAATAGGAAATTCATTAAATTAGTCTGTGCAATTGACTGCCTATGAGGTCATAGAATCTAATAGCACAGATAGGTTTAAAAAGGAGTTGGATACAATTTATGACCAGTAACATATGCAGTTACATATGCAAAATGTGATGCTTTAAATCATCCTGTTCTATACACAGATACAAGGCTGGAATTTCCCACCAATCTGTTTTTACCTTCATTTGATAGGGTAAGCCTTGACCTAAGATGGGAATAAGTCATGATATACTCACAATTTGCAAACAGTATAAGATGCAAAACTTGTTAAATGTATAGGTTATGAATTATTTTCTCAGCTCTAAAATTGAGGTGTGTGGTTTTGTTGTTGTTGCTACAAACCAAAGCAAATGGGTAGGGTGTGTGTGTGGGGGGGGGGGGGGGGGAGAGGAAGGGGACGGGTTTTTGCATATTTGTTTACAGTCATATTGTCATTGCTTAATAATGCTCTCTGATTACTCTCCTCGGGTAGAAAAACCATTTATCTTTAAATTGTCATTGTAAGACTACAGCAGTATTTCAGTGCAGTGCTTTGCTGATGTGTAATGTTGTCAGCCCTGGTCAGCTCAGTGTAATAGCTTTAAAAAAAAAAAAACATGTGGCTTAGATTTTTGACTAACCAGCCAAGGTTGTAAAATATTATGCTTATGGCATATTCCAAATTAGACCAATCTTAAACTTCTACAAGTTAGACAGATGTTGACTCCTGATGTGTGGTTCTTGAACCACCAGGGTCTTGCTTGCCCCCCACTCCATTTACCACTAGTGAATTTATACACTCTTGTAGAGGGGCAAGTTGTGAAGCAGACTGTCAGTTGTGCTGAGAGCTAGGCTAAGCCACATCGTGTGTACTTTTGAATAGGGTGTGTGTGTGGGGGCGGGGGGGTGTTTGACAGTTTGCTGCTGGTTAAACAGACATTTTTGTTTTCATTCTCTCCTTCTCCCTTTCTCTCTCCCCTCCCCCCCAAATCTCTGTTAATTTCTCACTTGAGTTCAGTGATGTCAAAAGATCAGTTGTTGCTCCTCCCTCCTTGCCCCTGGCTGTAAATCTGAAATGATTAGTATAAATAAGATGAATTCCAGTTTCAAAAATACTCATGTGGGTTCATTTTAAGGGCAGTTTAAATAATGCAGATGACATATAAGAAGGCCTTTGTATTGTGTTTTTGTTAGTGGAAACCACAGTTAGCTACATCAAACACCCTGGTGTTTTTGAAATTCAAGGAAGCCTTATCAGAAAATCTAATACTTTGTGCAGGGCTACCTGATATGAAAACGAAACTATGTCTTGAACATAGAGTGATATTCAGATTTGTTAAATAACTGAAGTATTAGAATATTAATATTTATGCCCAAGGCAGTGTCTGGGATTAGAATGAGGTGCATGTTATTGTGTAATGTACTTGTATACCTGACTTGAGCTCTTAAGCAGAGTTACTTCTAATCAGTGCAC
This sequence comes from Pelodiscus sinensis, assembly GCF_049634645.1. Lineage (NCBI taxonomy): Eukaryota > Metazoa > Chordata > Testudines > Trionychidae > Pelodiscus > Pelodiscus sinensis. Next base: position 231,515,217 of record NC_134712.1, on the reverse strand, counting down.
ATAGTCTTTCAGAATAATTAGCAGTACCTCACTCTCCTTGTGGTCCATGGGAATGGTTATTAGGAGAGAGAGAAACTCTGTGGTGTTCTTTTCCTAGATCTTAGAGGAGGCTCTCCAATCCCTTTCTATATATAGAAAATGGTAAAAAGAACTCAAACCCTGGTGCCCCTGTAAGAATAGGGAATGGTTCACTATGTTCATGTTCCTCTTACCCGGTGTATGTGTTGGTGGAAGTTTGAGTAATAAGAGAGAAAACAATTCACCACCTCTCTCAGGCCTGGTCTACCCTTATTTCGAAATAGCAAGCAGAGCATCCACACTACCAAACCCATTATTTCAAAACAAGGGGCTGGTTATTTTGAAATGATAACTCCTGCTTTCCTTGGGGAATAAACTTACTTCAAAATAGTTAGTTGGGGGTGTTATTATTTTGAAATATTTTCCTAGTGTGTAGACATGCCTCAGCTATCAAGGCAAAGGGGAACAGAGGTGACCCCAAAAGCAGGATCAGGAAGGACAAAAGCCAAGCCATGTTTGCACAAGCTCTATATTTTTACTGTATCTTCCACAAGTTCAGGGAAAGATATCTGAAAAGAGCGGATTTTAAATTAGTTTATTAGTTTCCATTAGGAATGTCATGGTTTAACCTGTGAGGCTGGATCAGCTCTCCGCAGGGGGCTGCTCTAGCTCCAGGGATAGGGGAGGGGCACCGCAGACAGGGGCTCTGCCATTGATGGACAGAAGTAAGCCCTGCCTGCAGCGCAGGGTGGAGGAGGGGCAAGCAGGGGCTGCTCTGGCCAGGCTGGAGCAGCCCCTTCCTGCAGCCTGTGTTTGTGTGTGTTCTAGCCCAGTCTAGCCAGACTGGAGCAGCTCACCTGTTAGTCTCCCCTTTAATCAGTTAATCGGTTTAACAATATATGTTCAACTGGTTAGCCAATTAAACAGTATTTTATGTCCCTAGTTTCTAGCTATTGTGAATTTAAACTGTGGACTAGACTTTTCAGAGCAAACCTGGAGCAGTCATTAGAGCCTCCCCTTCTGCACCCAGGGGCTGGACTTTAGGTATGCCTATGTGTACACATGATTTGCAGGTAACTCTCAAGTTGGGGCCCGTTTTGTACTCTGTAGACAACAGTACTCTCAAAGGAAACCCAGAGTGGTTGAAACCTAGAGCTAAAACAATAAACATACAGGGTAGTTATATTTGGCTGTGGCATTACACCAATACAAGCAACAATATGCAAGAGGTATGGAGGTATTGGCTTTTAAGGCAAATATAGAGGGTCAAGAGAGAGAAATCAACAGCAAGCAACAGCCATGGAGTTATGTCAGAATGAAATTACATTCACAGTAATGCTGGGGCCTAGTTTTCTTTACAGTTGACAGATGTTGAATAGAAGTTAAAATTCTTTTAAATGGAAAATTAAAAATTGCTGTTGATTGTTCAGTTTCTGATAGAAACAAGAGAGTACAGATGCCTCCTTTTATTAAGCAGCCATAAACCCCACGCAAATCCATCTTCTGCATATAATAGATTTTGATACACTGTCACTAAACTCACTATGTCTCTCCTTTGTTGTATGTTTGTAAGCACATGCCTTATTAGATGTGTGCCTCCGGGCAGTCCTCAGGGTAGGCTCAAAATTGTGTGTTTGTGAAAAGTGCTTCCACCAAATATAAAAAATACATTTGCTTCTCTGTTTCAATCTATTTTAAGACCGGTATATTAGGAACTTCATTTGACAGTCAGTGAATTTTAGAACAGGAAATTGACCTATCCTGATGGTAGGTATTACGTAGAGCAGGGCTACTCAACATTGGAAACCTCGGGGGCCACAATGATACTAGTAGCATATGCCGAGGGTCGCAACTTAAGTGTGGTTGCATATACATGCACATATATATGCAAATATATTAAAATAGCTTCTTTCACACTGAAGGGCACGAATACAAAGATTAAGGCAAGACTACACAACACAGTGAAGAAAGCTGTATGTGTACTCTGTCTCTAACATGGCCTGCAAGAGTCTTCAAGGAACAACAAGGGATGTTCATTACTTAGCTGTCCACAGACTTTTCTGAAGTTTGCTGTAGCTGATGGTGTACTCTGAGTATGATAGAGGCAGAGGGAATCACTAATTCTCATATAAATCTTCAAAATCCGAAACTGAAATAATGAAGTGGAAATAGCCAAATTCTTTTCTCAGCCCCAGTTTCCCAGGGTAGGTCTCCACTGTAGCTTTATTTTGGAATAACTGATGTTATTTTGAAATAACAAAATGTGTGTCTACACAGCAAACCATTATTTCGAGATAATGTTGAGGTGGAGAATTTCTTACACCGACTCCTGGAACCCTCATTTCACGAGGAGTAAGGGAAGTTGACAGGAGAGTGTTACTTCGAATTCCTGCTGTATAGACAGTGCGAAAAGCCGATTAAGCTATTTCAACCTCAGCTATGCAATTGATGTAGCTGAAGTTGTGTAGCTTAACTGAACTTTTGCCTTGCTGTGTAGACATGTCTCCATAGGGCAGTACTGAAAAGTTCTTTATTGCATTATTTAAACAATGACAGAGTGCAATAACATAATTTTTGCTTTTCTCCAGTGGAAAAAAATCAGTTTGTTGCTTCTATCCAAGTAAAGCTACTGTTTTGCACTTCTACTGGAGGATCTCTAAATGAGGCTCAAGCATTAATGAATAAAGCCTCATCAACCCTTCAGCCAGAGAGAAGTATTATGATAATCATATGGTTGGAGAAACTGATGCACAGAGTTCCACTTACCAGCTCACAAAACATGTCTGTGGCATAGGAATGGAATCTTAGTTTGGTCTCCCAGGCTATACCACCTTTTCCAGATGAAAATTATATAGCCGTGGTAGCATTGTCGGGCTCTTGGTGACGCTTTAGAATTATATATCCTGTCGTTCTAGAAGATCAGATGGAAGTTATAATATTTCTTGAGTTTTCCCACTAAAAATAACATGAGATTCTTTTACGGCAAATGAAATACTTCGAGATGTTGAAGGAAATATATTTAATGACTGAATGAAACATTATTTCCATTCATATAGAATCATAGAACACTAAAACTGGAAGGTAGCTTGAGAGGTCATAGAGTCCAGTCCCCTGCCCTCATGGCAGGACCCAGAACCATCTAGACCATCCCTGATAGATCTAAACTGCTCTTAAATATCTACAGAGATGGAGATTCCACAACCTCACTAGGCAACTTATTCCAGTGCTTAACTGCCTGACCATTAGGAAGCTTTTCCTAATGTCCAACCTAAACGTCCCTTGCTGCAGTTTAAGCCCATTGCTTCTTGTCCTGTCCTCAGAGGCCAAGAAGAACAATTTGTCTCCTTCCTCCTTGTGACACCTTTTTAGATACCTGAAAACAGCTATCATGTCGCCCTCCGTCTTCTCCTTTCTAAACTAAACAAGCCCAATTCTTTCAGCCTTGCCTCATAGCTCATGTTCTCTAGACCTGTAATCATTCTTGTTGCTCTTCTCTGGACTTTCTCCATTTTCTTCACATCTTTCTTGGAATGTGGTGCCCGGAACTGGACACAATACTCCCATTGAGCAATCAGCGCAAAGTAGAACGGAACAATGACTTCTCGTGTCTTCCTCACAACACTTCTGTTAATACATCCCAGAATCGTGTTGGCTTTTTTTGCAGCACTGTCACATTTTTTTACTCCTATTTAGCTTGTGGTCCACTATGACTCCTAGATCCCTTTCCTCAGTACTCCTTCCTAGACAGTCACTTCCCATTCTGTATGTGTGGGACTGATTGTTCCTTTCTAAATGGAGTACTTTGCATTTGTCCTTATTAACAGGGCTTGATGAAGTATTGGATCTACTCTCCCATGGTGAGTAGATTTCAGCCAGGCGCCCTGTTCATTTGCGGCGAGCACATGCGCAATGCGGCTCTTGCGCATGCTCAGTGTGGGGCTGGCAAGCGGCTTTCTTCATCCTATTTATCTCAGACCATTTCTCCAGTTTGTCCAGATCATTTTGAATTATGACCCTATCCTCCAAAGCAATTGCACTCCCTCCCAGCTTTGTATCATCTGCATACTTAATAAACGTATTTGGTATTTTATTTCATGCATCTGTTTTATGTTCATGGCCATGCATAGAAAGAATTATTGGTGTATTTTGATCGATATTTTATTCTAAACTACTTTCTTTATTAGACCGATTAAAGGTTTTTGATTGTTTTGGAAGAGTATATTGTAAAAAAAATTTTTTAAACTTATCACACAGTTTAATTTTTGATGACGGCTATGAAGATGGGGGATTATTTTGTAGGAGGAGGAGACTCTTAATGTTTTTTTTCCCCCCAGAATGTCAGAACTAGGGATGTGAAAGTGTACACAGTTAACCAATGAGCCTGGACTCATTGGTTAATGTTCACAGTTATACGCAGGATACTGGGATGCGGGGAAAGGAGCCATCTCAAAAACAAAAAAAAACCCAGGCTGCCCACGTTCAATGGCACTTGGAAAGCTGCCAGCTTCCCCACACTGCTGCCTCTGTATCACAAGCAACAGGGGAGGTGGGGTGGGGAGGTAGGCTTTTAAGCCAGCTTCCCGTGCACACCATCTTCTGGGAAGATGCCTGCCCCCCACAGGGGCTGTTGTCTCTGTGTAAGCTTTACACTATAGAGCCCACAGCGAAGATGCTTCCCCGGAAGTTGGGCCAACGAGGGCTGCTGGCCCTGCTTCCATGCAGTCTTTGCTGTGGGTTCTGCAGACCACTCCTGAACAGCTGGCATATAACTTGGAATGGGGAGGGGAATGGCTGGACCCATCATGGACAGGAGCTGCTTCGGGGCAAACAGGGAGCTGCTCCATCCCCTGCTGGTTAACTGGAACTGATTAAAAATCAGGCTTACCAGTTATCCGGCTAACTTTTTATGTCCCTATTGTGAACCACTGATAACTGCTCTCTGAAAATGGCTTTCCAACCAGTTTTCTACCCACCTTTCAGTAGCTCTATCTACATCGGGGTGGGCAATAATTTTTAATGCGGGGCCACTCCAACATTTTAAGTGGTCAAGGGCTGCACTTCCTTGAAGGGTGTGTGTGGTCTGGGACAGTGGGTAGGGTGTAGAAGGGAGCCTGGGGTAGGTGACTGGGGTACAGAAGGCAGAGTGGAGTCTGAGAGGGAGTTTGGGTGAAGGAGGGGGTTATAATCTGGGGCAGGGGCTTGGGGTGAAGGGTCCAGGAGAGGATTCTGGCCTGGGGAAGACGTGTAGGAAGGGGTGCAAGATCTTGGAGGTACATTTTCAAAAAGCATACAGTAGTTGAGCTGTAGGTTCTTTTATAAAATCTAGGGCTGGTTACTGTAATGCTTTGTCTACCTGATGTGGCTGTGTAATTGCTGATATAAAATACACTATCTAGAGGTTCATCCTTGTTCCTGATACTACCAGTATGTTTTTTTTTCCTGATCTTGAAGTCTTTGCACTGGCTTTCTATTAAAGACTGTCTGGAATATTAATTACTCTTAAGGCTACTCACTCTGAGCTAGTGAGCCTTGTGTCAGGTTGCAGAAAGCAGTTTTGTAGTCTCTATTCCTATAGTTCTCGAGTTTTCACTTTCTGTGCCACTCGATTTTAGATCCTTTTCTTCCATTTCATATCCAGCATGTTTATGAAAGTTCAGAGAGAATATTTTAAATAAAACACGAATTTGCTCTTGTGCACTTGGTCTTTCATTATACTTTTAATGCCCAGAGTTGTTCTATAAATTTACTCAATGAGACATATTAAACCTTTTTCTAGTACACACGCTTTTAAGGTCTCCTTGAAAATCAGATGCTTTTAACAGAATAGACTTAAGTCCTTGTAAATCACTTGCTGCATTTTTTTCACTTTATATCTCTTGTTCTTAAAGATTTTGCGAACTCCATAAGGAGGTTTTTCAGTGCTTTCCATATAAAACCTGATTAGATCAGTACACAATGTACATTCTGTTTGTGAGGAGTAGAGGATTTTAGATCTCAGTGGGAGAAGTATTAATTACTTGCCTTCTTGCAAATCAATTTTCATAGAGTTAAATACATTCTAAAGCCTATAATATAAATTGTGTCGCATACAGAAAGTGATAGTTTAATATGAAATATAGCAAATCAATATTTGTCAAAGTTTTAGGATTAAAAGGAGGATGTGAAAATTCAGTGCTCAAATAAAGTCCTACACCTACCTACTCATAGGCTGGGAAAACCCTCATGGTCAAATCCTGAAGTCCTTCATATCTCTTATTCAGTTTCTACCAAGAAAATGTTTTTTATTTTAGTGGGCATTGTGACTTCGGCTATGTCTACACTGTCGGGTTCTTGCGCAAGTACCTGCAGTGCGTCTGCACTGCCCGTCCGCTCTTGCGCAAGAAGATTTACAGTACAGTGTGGTAAGAGAGGGCTTCATGTGCAAGAGCTATGCTCTTTTTTTTACAAGTGTAAGCCTTCTTGTGCAATAGCTCTTGCGCAAGAGGGCAGTGTGGACGCACAGCAGGGGTGTCTTGTGCAAGAAAGCCCTATGGCTAAAATGGCCATCAGAGCTTTCTTGTGCAAGAGAGCGTCCACACGGCCATGGATGCTCTTGCGCAAAAGCACATCTCTCACATGACAGTGAGGACCTGTTTTTGCACAAAAGCACATCTCTCACATGGCAGTGAGGACCTGTTCTTGCGCAAGACTTCTTGCACAAGAACCCGCCAGTGTAGACATATTCTTAGTGAGGGATGTCTTCTAACTCCCAGGTCTTGTCTCAGATTTTGTTTTGACTTGGAAGACCCAAATGCCACATTTTACTGATTACTGTATTCCTATTTGCTTTTCTTATTCATGTTTTCATCCATGTTGTGGTGTATTTTTCTCACTTGTCATACACTTTTGTTTCTTTTTCCTCCCCTTTGTGTCTATCATTTATTTTAAAATGTCTATACTAAAGCATATTAAGGTGGCATGTGTTAGTTCTCAAAGGTGAGGAAATATTGAAGGTAAAGTTACCTGTGCAATCTTGATTCTGTCCTGGTACGTGTGTGTTAGGACAGTGGTTATCAGACTGTGTGCCACAGAGCAATTGGTGGTAATGGTGTGTTCCAGGGACTACTGGTGCCTTAGTGAGTGGGGAGAGGAGAAGGGTACTAGTTGGCAGAAATACTTATCTCAACACTGGCATGTAATAATACATAACTATTTTTCTAACATTACTTTCCCTGGAGAGAGAGGTGGACCGGACCGTCCAATAATGATTGGGAAACAAGTAGCAAGACAGTCTCTTTGTTGTTGTGTTCTGTGCAATGGAAAATTTGATAACTCCTGCACAATGATATAGTTTTTAATAATACGATGTGATCATTACTGTTTCTGAATGACCGAATAATGCATACAGTGTTTACTGCAGCCTTGAGTTCATAATTGTAGCATTTTATAGTACTCAGTATGCTATTCTGTGTGTGCCAGTAACCCAGTACATGAAAGTAATTGGTTTTAGAAGATGCACTTTGAATTGAAATGATATGAGATCTGGGAAGCCTACTCTATAGGGAGGGGCGAAACAGGTTCAGTCTATTTAGTTTATCAGTGAGAAATATACATGGTAGCTTGATGACAGTCTACAAGCACCTGAATGGCAAAGAGATCTTGGATAATAGTAGGATATCTAACCTTGCAGGAAAAGGTATAATAAGCTTGGAAGCTAAAGCCAGAGAAATTCAGACTAGAAACACAGCACACGCTTTTAGCGGAATGGGTAATTAACCATTGAAACAGTTTCCTTAAGGAACAAGTACATTTTCCATCACTTGAAGTCTGTAAATCAAGAGGAGAAGGACTTCAGAAAGACATGCTACAACTCTACCAGAGGTTAAGAACTTGTTATTGAAATTATTTATTGTGCAGGAAGTCCTTAAAATCAATGGGGCTTTTGTTTAGTCCTGCATTATTTAGTGAGCACCACATAACATATATCAGAGTATATACAGTCTTGTGTCACTCTGATTTAGCTTTTCTCTTAATATTTATTTTTCTTCAGTGTTTTCTTACTCTGTTGTGATCTTTCCCACGTCCCTCTTTCACAGTTGTGTGGTCTATCTCCTTCCTATCTCTCTCAGTTTATCGCTCTTTATGTAGGCGCTTTCTTTTCCCCAGAATCATCTTCATACTCTCCTTTCCCACAAGTGCTCTCCCCACTCCATCCCCAAACCACTATTTTTGTCCCCATATTTATGTCTCTTTACCTGTCCAACTGCTTCCCATTTCCTTTGTGTTTGCAATGCAGGGGGCAGAAGGAGAGGAGATGGAAAGCAAATGAGTAACCAGAAAAGGAGAAAATATACTAATTAGCATGTCTCTTGCACAGACATGTATTGGATTATCTTACCTGTGTTGAGTGTGTCAGTTCCTCCTTCTGTCTTGCAGCTTGGCAGTACTGATGTTTACGGAAAGCATCTGGCGCTCTATTTCTCTTGGTAACCTTGCACGATGTCGTGGGCTGAATTTTGGGTTTCTAGCTCAGTTCTAATACCAGCCCTGCAACTAAATGGCTGCTTATTCTTGGGCAGGGGATGCAAGCTTCTGCCTCATCAGAAAAATGAGAATAGTAAGCCCCGTTTTTCACTGAGCATTTGTCCCGATTATAGCTTTGGTGACCAGCCATTGGCATAACTACATCAGTGCCAACTCCTTCTGTGGAATAGCAAAGCCTGTGTAAACTGGGATTTGAAGTGTTTTCATGCTCGATTAAACTGCATTGGCACAAATACCAGTTGATATCAGCTTTACATCACTAAGGGTTTGCACGGGTAGCTGTGTTTTTGGTAACAACTCCAATATAAACAAGGCCTAACTTACCTACTTTGCAGGAATATAGAGAGGAATATATACTGTCATTGTTTACAGTTTCAAAGAACATGCTACGATACCATATAAGTGCTTTTATTTTTATCCTTAGCTTTTACAGTAAGAGACCACAAGTGTTATGTGATATTAATTCAAAATGTACAACAAAATGGCTTTTGGAAGCGTTCAATTTTCTGCATAATTGTTCTTCATTCAGTTAGCCCATTATGAGTAATTTCAGGGAATTAGAGATACTCCCAGTAAAAGTTTCTAGTGAACTCTTTGGAGTTGTCGAACAATAACAAACCTGCCACTTACACAGTAATTTTCCCTCTTGCTCTACTAAAAAATGTTGTATTACAGTTTGGAAATTCTAGACAAGGAGTCTGCCATGTAGTAAATCAGTGGAAATTTTCCTTTCCAGCTGTATGCTGCTGACTTTATTTTGATCCAAGAGCCTCTTCATCTCTTTCATTCGTACAAATTCCTTTTGTATCGGAGGGTGAATTGTTTCTTGAAATCTTCTTTTGTGGGGTGTGTGTGTGTGTGTGTGTGTGTGTGTGCGTGTGCGTGTGCGTGTGTGCTAGCAAGTTTGCAAAAGACGGGACTTCTTTTAAAGATGCTTAATATTGTATGTTTGTAGACTATTTAGGGGAACGTGTGTCCTTAGTCTATATTTGAGTTCCATGAGGGCTCCGGTTCTAAATCCTAATGAATAAATCTGTCAACTCCCCTATGGTGTGAAGTGATGAGAGGGGGAAAAATGCGAAAGCTCACAGGATTGTGATGAAAAGAAGCCATACACATAGGAAAATCAGCTGGTTGGGTGAATTCTGTGCCCACAGTACACTCCACATTCCTTCTTTTATCACAATGCAGGAATGTACAGCTGCACATAAGAAAGAGTAATCTGACAGGAGGAGGAAGACTTGAGTAACTGCTTATCATAAGCTCTTCTTTGAGTGATGGTCCCTATTGTATTCCACTAAAGGTTATGCATATGTGTTGTGCATTCAGAATAAAAAACAAAAACATGCACCTCCCCCCAAAAATGTGTCCATTGGTCTGTTCATGTGCTCTTGCTCACTTCGTGTTTCTGTGTGAGGTGGTAGAAGGCAGGATGGACCAACTGTAGTCCTTTCTTACTGTCATAGGGTCTGGGTCTGAACTCTGTGTCCTCATCTCTGTTGCACTTCTAGAAAAGATAGTTGTACATGGTTTTTAAAAAGTTTTTGCAGCAGTTTAGAAAATAGAACTTGTAAAGTTTCAACAAGTTTTTATTAGTTACTAGCTTCCATTGTTTTAGGCTTTTCATCCCTCTTTTCATTCCATATCCAAGTATCGGTACTGGATGACAACCATGACTCCAGACTTAAAACTTTGAGCCTACTTCCATGATCCTTCTTGGTCAGCAGTAACCACAAATGTTGCTGCTATTGCTGGAGGAGTGGGGGAGGAAACTCACACTGCAGCATGGCATGCTATTTTGTCATTTGCACCTGAATAGGCTGGGCAGAGATGTTTTGTCTCCAGAACCGTCCCCATGGACCTCATGGCGAGCGCTATTCAGGGATTAAAGAAGCACTTCCATAAGCATAGGTCCAAGTCTTCCTTCAAATCAAAGAAGATGGATGCTGCTTCTGTCACATTGGCCAAGGGGATGAAGTATGGTCTGCATCCCACAGGCATGATATAGAGTAGCATACAATGGGACCCAGCGGTTCCAGGTACCAATCTGTCAGTCTATTTCCAGCACCCATTCACGTACCATTTTTTTCCAGAAACCACATGTTTCTGCAGAGGAAAATTGACTCAACTCCTTTGAAGTACAGTAGGCTTTCTATTTGCAGAGAATGGAACCAGCCAGGCAGTCTCCTAGACTATTTATTGTAGAGATAATCAAACTCTGGGGTATGTGGAGTAACCTTTGGTGTGGGCACTTGGTGAGACCTGGACCTGACTCCACAGGGTTGGAGGGCTGATGCTGGTGACAGGACTGGGAGAGGGCCTGGTTGCTGCCCTCCACTTCAGCCCAACTGCTACCCTTCTCCCGGCCCTAGCTTGGCCCTGCTCCCAGTCTGACTATGCTCCTGCCCCAAGACCTGCTCCCAGTCCTACCAAGAAATCCGTCCAGACGGCAACATAGACCAGCTGTAGTCAGCTTGGCCCACTTAACTCTGTTCCCCTCACCTTCAGGTGTAGCTCTGCTTCCAGCACCAGCTATGCAGGGAGGTGGGTGTGTATTCAGTGTAAGGGCATATGACTTTGAAAACTTTGAGGACCACTCATCTATTACAATAGCAGAGTAACTCAAGGGGCATCTCCTCTCTCCCTGAGAATCTCCAAATGGATTTCTGGTTGCATTAAACTTTAACGCTGTCAGGCCTATTTCCCCCTATAGTGTTGTGGGCTCACTCCACGAGAACTCTGGCTTCCACCACAGTCTTCCTTCAAGGCATTTATCTTGTAGATATATGTAGAGTGCCCCCATGGAGTTTGGGGTCCACCTTGGCAGCACTTGATCTTAGTGAATGACTTAATGTGGATGCCTCCTTTTGGCATGGCTGTTGTCTGACTGTTGCATCCTTCCACTCTCTTCCAATTTAGGTACTGCTTGTCAGTCACCCTTAGTGGAATACAATAGGGATCATTACTCGGAGAAGAGGGGGAGGTTACTTAACTATAATTGTATGTTCTTCAGTATGTCAATTCCCTACCTGAATTCCACATCCTGGTATTGGAAGTAAGGAAAGAACTGAAGAGACTCTTGGTCTGCTGTGCCCTTTATTGCCTTAGATGGAGGCATGAGGTGAGCAAAGGCACATGTGTGGACTAACTACACTACTTACTTTCCACTTCTCCAATTCTGGATGCATGGTGTGTATGCGTAACTCTTGATGGAGTACAGATAGGGACCAGGACCACGCATCTCTACAAATCTACAGTTATACAGGTTAACCTCCCTAAACTCGGACTCTCTGGTCTGGCAACATCCATGGTCCAGCAGGACCACAGATGTCCCTGGACCTTAAAGCCTTGGGTCTGGGAACCCAATGGCAGTGGGCTGGCATCGAGCAGTCCTGGGCTTGGGGCTGGCAGCTTCCGGTGGACCAGAGGTAGTAGGGGGCTGGTTGGCCTGGAGGCATGGGGCCTCTGGTCTGGCAAATTCCCTCATTCAGAAGCTGTCATGTCCCAAGGGTGACAGACCAGGGAGCTCCAACCTTAAAGAAGTGATCTCCTTTTATTGCTACATGGAGCAGTGGATTTTACGCTGTGTGATTAGAGGAGTACTCTGTTGGGGAAGGCTATCCACTGGCAGTGTAAGGGATTGGGATTCTGTGGGCACTGTGGAAGTGGAGGGGATCCACTGCACAGATCCACAGAGTGATTAATGTTTACTGTGGAGATAACACAGGTTTTGCTGGTCAAGTTTCGAGTTGCTGGTTTCCTTTTTTAAAAGGAGAAGATTCAGAGGACCAGTAAGATAAGCCCACTGACATCTGAAGGTTTTTTTCCTATCCAAAACATTGGAATTGCCATTTTGGATCAGACCTGTTATTGGTCTAGTCCAATATCCTGTGTGACCATGATCAGTATCAGATGCTTGAGAAAGGTGTAAGCAACTATAGGCAGACAATCATTTTAGTCTGCCTATAGTTGGCAAGCAGACTAAAATGATTGTCTATATAGTTGTCTCCCTATATAGACAATCATTTATGGGCAGCTGTATATGGAAGGAACATATAAAGCCACCCATAAATATTTTGGCCATGTTTTTAACCTGTCCCAAGATAGAATTATCATTTCAATTTATGGTGATTAGTAATAATTAAAAATGAGGACATATAAATAATATAGTTTATAATCACAAGTAGTACGATTTTGGAAGTTTAGAGAGAAGCTAAGGACAGAGCCTGGACTTAGACATATACAGTGTTTAGGGTTGTAGCATGTAAGATGGTTGTTGATGGTAATTATGGCATATTTTGCGACATTTAACTGTAGAATCCCTGTTATATGAATTTATTTTACTGGTTTTCTTATAGTTATGTAGCTACAGAGTTTAAAAATGCATAATTAAGGACAGCTAGTGGCTACATTCCAGAGTTAAGACTTAGATTCGCTTTCCGATGTAAGTTTAAACTTGGCTCCCTTTCTAAAATTCTTAAAATGGTTCGTTTTTTGTATGTGTAGTGTGTGACTAACAGATAACTTTTCCCTGCCCCCAAATTTGAACCGTGGATCTAAGAAAAAAGTAGGTGTTAATGGAGTTTTGAACATTCTTCAAACAGTTTTTTGTGTATGCACTATATGTTAGTTTGAAAAGCATTTGGTCTATGTTCTGGTTTAATTGCTTTCTAAATAACTTCACAAATTTCTGGAAGAAGCTTACTTTGATATTTTTAAAGTTATCCAACTTCAAATTAATGTTAATGAATACTTTTCAGAGTTTAAGTAATGATGATAAATTGTATGTGGACTGGTAATCCAGACTTTGACCTAACATGAATATTTATGGCAAAATTTTAAGACACTGACATAAGAAATTACAACATGGTGTAGTATCTTGCTATTTGTTGTAGATAATCCCCAAACACAAATATATGAAGCGAGCAAAATTAATCTACCACTAAAATTCAGTCACTTCCTTGGTGAAGCAAAGCAATTGTTGAACAGTACATTATAAATCTTCAGCGTTATTTATGAGAAGAGTTAAAGGGTTGTCTGGTTTTCTTTTTCTTTTTTTTTTTAAACCTTTTATCCCTTTACCTCTTCATTTTGGCATTTCTCATTGTAATATATAGGGAATGCTTCCATGGATCAGTAACATTTTTTCCTCCTGATGACTTCTTAGATTATTTAACTGATAATATTATGCACTAATGTGCAACCTGTGGCCTACGGGTCACATGCGGCCCATTGAGGTTCTGTGTGTAGTCCACAAGACATTTTTACTGTTGCCCATGTGCAGGGTTGCTAGATTCTGTTGGTTTCTGTCCATGTAGCTTCCCCCCACCCCCTATCGGTATTACTAAAGTGACACACACGTAAAGTAAGGGCTTGTGAAGTGAGGTGTGTGCTAACTGCACATGACATTCATGTGAGAGCTGTGCACGCCCTCTGCATCCAATCACATGGTTCAGTCGGTGCATGCCGCAAATTCTATGTACCCAAGTGTAGTTAGCAAAAATGACCCTATCTCAGGAAACCATCTTGGTTGCAATGGTCTTGCAGCCCACTGGATGCAGGAGCGCAATTCATTTGACCAATTGACTAGCTTAGGTTGCCCATCTCAAGGTTTCCCTCTAAGCTATGTGACTGCGCTGCTGTCTAATAAGCCTCACGAAGGGGTTCAGGGCTGCCACACATGGAGATGCTGTGAACAGGGGAGAGACGTGCTTCTCTGGCTGGTTTGGATTAAGAAAGGGGCTTTAGGGGCTGCAACCCATGCTTTCCAGCTGAGGGAGCCCCCTTAACCCAGGGCTCTGGGCTGCATCCAGTGAAGCCCTTTGTTGTGGGTCAGCCCTTCCTGGCAGGGATGGGTGTGTGGGGAAAGGCAGCTCCATGCACTGTCGTTCTTTCCTCTTTTCATGGAGCTGAGTTGCTGTGAGCATCTGGAAGCTCTGTGCCTTCAGCTGGAGGCTCCCACCCCACAGCTCCCATTCGCTGGGAATCGCTGCCAGTGAGAGCTGCAGGGGAGAGTGCCTGCAGGTAAGCATAGGGCAACCTGTCCCTCCTTTCCCCGCCAAACAGGAGATGTCCCAGGTATGTGCCCTGCAAGCAAACCCCCCAACGCCAGCCCTTGAGCCTTGTCCTGCACCCTAAGTCTTTGACTCCCTCCCAGACCCCACATCCTAACCCTGAGAGCCATCCCTGTGCCTGCTCCACCTCGTTCCCTCCTAATCACATCTACAGCTCTCACATCAACTGCTGCTGAGACCTTGCATCCTCACTCCAACCTCCTGCTCTGAGCCTGCTTCCACCCTCCAAATGCCTTGTACCCAGGCTGGAGTCCCATTCTGCATCCCAAATGCCTCATTCTCAGTCCCCTGAACCTGCAATTCCTCCTACTCTTAGCCCCTTTCCCCACTCACAATCCCTTAACCCTACCCCCTGCCACAGACCATCCATTTGCAGAAGGAATTTTGTTATGTGCACCGATATGGAGGTGACTTGTCACACATTATTTCCATATTGGTGCACATAACAAAGTTTATTCTGTATATGGCCATAAAAAATTAGAGTAAATGCTGGTCATCACTGATGTAATGCTTTCTAATCCATACATAAATGTGACAAATGTTGTGTTTTACCAAACAAGATCATATACTATATGTTTATTGTGTGTGAACCTATTTTTACATGCAAGTCTACTGGTGGTTATTTACCTTTAAATTTTGAAAGGGAGCAATGGCAAGCAAGAGTTAAGTGGAATTTAAAATCCTTAGTTCTGATAATGGTAGCCAGTCCTCATAATGTTGATGTTTACCCATGTGGCTGAAAATACTATGTTATAAAGCTGTACAAAGTTCACTTGACAGTACAGACAGATTCTTAGGTTCTTTGTGTGAACAGTTTTAAAGTAAAGTTTTCAGAAACTTAGAATGTTTCCTGGCAGATATAATTAGAATTTATTTTTGTGTGGATGATCAGTGGGGTGCAATAGGCATTCTGCTACAGCTGCACTCTGTGTATTTTCTCTCACCAATTCAGTCATCCATAAATCACCCCCAAGATTCACTCATGTTTTCTCTGAATGTCCATGTACAATATACAAACCTCATATGGATACATAGATTGAAAAATCAATATGCTTGGAAGGCCATAACAGCAGATGGCTTTCTAAATTCTAATGTAAGGTAAGAATAATGGTGCGCTCGTAAACCCACTTCACTCCCAGGTGAGTTCAAGTAATAACTCCACCAGCACAGGAGATGTCTGTCTTCTCATGCAGTTCTGCCTCTTCAGTGGGCTATGTAAGGCTTCATTCTTCTTTTCAGCAATCAAAATATTTCAGCATCATTTCACAGAGCCCATAGATTAGATACTGTGGTGGTGATAAGAAAATTGCTGTCACAGGATGGTTCTTTTAGTTTTATAGTAGCAACAGCATTAGGTAAATAATAAAAAGATCTGCACAAGGTATTGTATGCCACCACTTTGGGCTATGGTAGAGTCTTTGGGAGGTTGAATGGTTGGATAGATGGAGGCCGCTCCTGGCTCACTCCCCTACTCGATTTTGTTCCTTACATCTGTATGCAACAAATCAGATTGTCCCTGAATGTTCTGACCTCCACTTTGAGTTGGGTTGCCAACCCTCAAGGATTGGCCTGGAGATTGCTGAAATCAATATGCAAAGGACAGCCTTCTCCCTTAAAATTTGTCAAGAAATTGGGGCAGGCTGCTGAAACACATTCTCCTAAGACCCTTTCAAACACATGGCAGGCTCTTTTGAGTGACATTTGTAAAATGGACAAGAGGGGATCCTTCTCCAAGCAAACATGTAAAAGTGAGAAAGCATCCACATGACACATAACACAAGGGGAGAACAGTTGCCAAGCCTGACAATTTCCAGTATACAAATTATGATGGAGTACCAGCACTCCCTCAAAATATTTGTGGCCCTGCAAAGCTCATAAGAACATAAAAATGGCCATATTGGATCAGACCAAAGGTCCGTCCAGCCCAGTATCCTGTCTGCTGACAGTGGCCAATGGCGGATGCCCCAAAGGGTGTGAACAGAAACAGGTAATCATCAAGTTATCCCTCTCCTGTCATCCATTTCCAGCCCCTGACAAACAGAGGCTAAGGACACCATTCCTACCCATCCTGGCTAACAGGTATTGATGGACCTATCCTCCATGAATGTATTTAGTTCTTTTTTGAACCCTGTTAAAGTCCTAGTCTTCACAATTGCCTCTGTCAAAGAGTTTGATAGGTTGACTATGCTGCATAAAGAAAAACTTCCTTTGGTTTTTTTTTAATCCTGCTACCTATTCCAGATATCTAGAAACAAACAGGATCTTCATCACAAGCTTAATGAGCTGCAGTAGTTTCCAGCTTTGTATCACATGATTATTAGAGTTGATTTTGGATCTGCTAAGACAGGGACCCACTGTTTCACCTGCCTCCCAAGAAAGAGCCAGAAAGAAAGTACAAAGTTCCTCTGTGCAGTGCCTCACAATTTGTCTTTTCTCTGTGTGGAGCACAGCAATTGTATTACACTGCAGTCTTCCACAGGCAATGAGAGATGGCAGCATTTCATCCTAATGGCTTAAACATGCAAATGCATTGTCTGCATAGCTTCACCTCTAGTTCCGCTCACTTTTTAAATAGAACGCCACTTCTCTTCCCTTTTGGAGTGCAGCAGTTTCCATTTATATAAGCAACTTCTGCTGAAAATGATATTTAACTGGATGTGTCAGTGTTTGGCATGACAACTTTGCTTTTTCTAATCCCATCTTGCCTTTCCTAACTCCACATGTCCTGGTTGTCAGTGGCAGGTATGAGGCTGTGAAACCCTAACTCCATTTATTGCTGACATATGAAATGAGACTGTGCTTCATAAATGTAAGCAACTTGTTTCTAATAATCCTAGTAGGTATTTCTGCCATGGAAATAAGAGTAAATGCCATTACAGTTACAGAAACAGGGTAGAAGTTAGACATTTTTAATATCCATTCAGCAGTACCTTGCCAATATATCTTGCTCTAAAGGTTAACTGTCAAAGTTTTGTAATAGAGAAAATTCAAACAGAAAAACAGACCCACCTCCTCCACCCTCACTTTCTCCACTCATACACGTACCTTTTCTCTCTACACAAAACTGTATGTCTGTAAAGTCCTTTGGCTAAAATCAAGTTTCATTACATAGCTGTCATAAGCCTTACACTCAATTTGCAAATACATCTCAACCATGCCGTCTAGTATCAGTATATAGACTATCTACAGGTTGAACCTCTTAAGTTTGGCAGACTCAGCTCTGGCAAAATCTATGATCTGGCATGATTTTAGTTAGCCGGATGTCCACTTACATGGGGGTGGCCAGGTTTCCCATGGAGCCATAAAGTAGTTTGCTTACAGTCACCAGTCCTGGCTGTCAGTGTTCTGTGCTATTGTTAGCTCTAATTTACTCCTAAATGTCTTCTAAGAACCCAGTAAGCAGTGGAAGTGTTGGTAATGCTGTTAGACAATATTGATCTCCTGTTCTTTGGCAAATTCTCTGGTTTGGCACCAACCATGTCCCAAAGGTGTTGGATCAGAGAGGTTCACCCTATACAATACTTGTAGGTCACAAATTCAAAACCAGCCTAAGTCACTAACTACCCAAAGCTGTTGCTCTGTCTGATCTTTATACTGCATAAAATGTCTGGTAGATAATGGAAGGGCTTGCTGCTGTTAATGTCAGAAAAGAACCTCCACCACCATGATTGGCAGTAATGGAACATCATTGTTGGCTGTTTTGGCAGAGATCCCAGAATGAATGCGGAGACTAAATTACTCCAGGGTCCCTAGATATGTTGCCTCCTGCTGAAGTTAGAGTCAGATTGGTGAGGCGGGGGGAAGAGGAGCTTGCATGTTGCCAGGTTTGTGAAAAGAGAATTTCATTCTACAGGGATGTCAGTTGGACACTTTCTTCAGCCTCCATTCACACACACTTTAGAGGTGAATAATTTATTTAACAGTTGGCAGTGAGCTACTTCTATCCTCATTGGTTCAACGGCAGCCGAAGGAGACAAGGAGCCTCTGTATGTAGTCTATCTTCTCACAACTGCACTAGCTACCCCATTGGAACCATATTATTTGCCATATACCGTTTACACTAGGGAATGTTCAATGTTGCTCCCTATGTGATGATTTTAACAATTCAGAGGTATTTTGTTTTAAACCCCAGTAGAACGGCTGCAGGTTTTTTTGTCTGTGGCTGTGCTGGTTACCTAGGAAACAACCATTGGGTAGAATTTGATTTGCTTGATTGTCAAGAGTTATGTTTAAAGTTTCAAGGAGTAGAATGGTGCATATACATCCTGGCAATGTAAATTTGTAGCAGTGACATTATTTGGGGTTTTGGTAACTTATTCCTCTGAAAATTTGGGTAAAAATAAATAATCTGCTAGTATGTGCAAGTATCAGCACTTGCATTGGGTTTGTGAAGAAGAGTGAGAGAAATTTCTGTGCCAGTTAAAGAAGGAATTGTATAGCACAGGGACATTAATTACCCATATAGTTGCTGCATAATAGAGTTAACATATGTAACCCTTGGGTACTCATGCATGTTCAAAGTATAAACTTATTGTTTGGTGACTGCTCCACGGGAATTGCTTCTGTAGAATGGGAATTAATTTCTCTCTGCTCCAGGGTGAATTAGCAGCGGAAAACATTTTTCTATCACTCTAACCAGGGAATATATACAAAATCATGTTTATTGGAAGGTAGGAGAGATAAAGGTTGAGCACCATGCATTAATGGCAGATATTTCTAGCCCACAGTATGTTTCCCGCAATCACTGAGGGTGATTAGTGGCTGACTTGAGTAGTGTGATCCCCTGTCTCAGAAGCCCATCAGTGCACACGATTATACCCAGCTCTAAAGAGATGGCCTGGAGATCTTGGTGGCTGGTGACTATTGGAGTGAATTTATGTGCAGCGTTCAACAAATATGAGAGATCCAAGTATAATGGAACATATTTTTTACCTTTATATAATCTTCACTGATGATTTTAAAATTGCTGCTTTTTACACACATGCAAGAGGCTGTTGGAGGAAAGGTTGGCGTGTGTGTGTGTAACTTATTTTGTGGTATTTCTGTGTCTGTACCAAATGCTTACAGGCTGCTTCCTGTAAATATTAATGCTTGGGCCCACGGATGTTCCGATATAATCTCAGGTGTGCAGCTGTCACTCTGCTCCCGCCATGGTTACTGATAAAAGCAATTGTCCATACAGTACAGTTGCAGATGGTAATTTCTTTCCTGCCTACTGACAGTTCATAAATAAAACCCAAAGTTTTGTTGGAAGCAAACATCATCATTGTCTCTTAGGCATCTGCAGACTTCTCACTTAGGCTCTGTGAGATGGAATCCAAAATGGAAGGCACACAGTAAATGGGGTCTAGTCTGCACATACCTTGTATAAACCAGCAAATGGATTTTAAGAAAGAAGATGCAATACATTTTTAAATGCTGGAGGTAATTTATAGTTAATTCAGGGTATTTAAGTTAGATAAATCAGACTTCTATTTATGTTGCATGATCTTTGATCCATGAGACACTATCAGCTTGACCAGGGGCAAGGATGGCAATGCATACCATATTATAAGCAAATGTTTGAAGAAATAATATAATGGGACGATATTTTGGAAAAATCTGTCATCATGCAGGAGGAGTGGAACTTTTTCAGTTTTACAGCAGGAGAATTGCTAAAGGAGAGAGCTGCTTATGTATTAGAGGAACCGTCACAGGAAATGCATGCAAAAATACTGACACCAACAAAAGCATTACTGAAATATATTCAGACAAATGACTAGAATTACTAAAAGCTTTCAAATAAAAGCAAGAAACACAAGAATTCTGGGTATTCTAGATATTATTTGATTTGTGCAAAATCTCTCACTTTGCTATTAATTAATGGAGATTGCCTATGTCCTAGAACTGGAAGGGACCTTGAAAGGTCATCGAGTCCAGTCCCTTGCCTTCACAGCAGGACCAAGTACCATCCCTGACAAAGTTTTTCCCCAAATCCCTAAATGGCTGTTGCAAGGATTAAACTCACAACCCTGGGTTTAGCAGGCCAATGCTCAACCCACTGAGCTCTCTCTGCCCCCGTAAATAAACATGTTTTATTTGTTAGTTTTAAAAAGTCAGTTCATTTCCCCAAGCTAGGAGAGGAGGTCAGTACCAAAACCATAATTTCAGAACTTGATGATTAGAAAACAGAATTTTGAAAGAAAGTCAGGGTCAGGATAGATTGATAATTTGAAGATGCAAAGATTTTAATCTCTCAGTTCTCAGTACCCATATTCAAAATAGGAGGAGGGAGTTAGTGTGTATCGAAGAGGACTTTCAAGATGAAGGATATAATGTGTCCTTATCATTGGGATCGGACCATGCCATTAGATTTTATTTTTCTGATAATTAAATCTGTGAGGAGATTATTCGAAGGAATACCTTTTGAAATTTAAATTCAAAACAGGTTCTGGCCGAGGAAGTAATTTGAAAAATGACACAATTACTAGGGGTTTGTTCAGTTTCTTTCTCCTTAAACCAAGGCTTATTAAGGTGATACTGTTTTATGCAAGCTTGCCGCCTTTTTTTCCTGTTCTCCTGGTATGTCTCAGGGTTGTTGAAAATTTTATTTTAACACTGTTAATTATGAGGATGCACATGATGTATTCATGGCAAATGTGCAAGCAGACAAATATACTGAAAATTTTGCTAAGTTAAAGGTATCATTAACGTTTTACAATAGGTAGAGACATGCATTATGTTTAATAAGTTGAATTTCCTTTTCCTATTCACTGGGGGTAGGGATATAAATGTGAATGTACATTTTTAGTTTTAACACTTTTGCAGAATGTTTATTTTATAATCATTCATACAGAATTTGTTCAAGTAGTCTGTAATCTACTTCTAAGTTTTTTATGTTAGCATTTGGAAATGCTTGTGAATGTGTAATATTACAATCTAATTATTATGAAGGTTAAGAAAAGGGAATATTTGGTCAAGTAGAAATATATAATAGAGTTTTTAATAAGAAGCCCCAGATAATGTGCATACTGAGATCTGAAGAGATTTAGCTAATGAAGTTACTTTAACCACTCACATCTTATTTTGAAAAAGCATGAAGTATGCAGTGCTACAGATACCAGACAAGAGCAGGGAAAGATAAGGTGGCACTATCCTTTATAAAGAAAGGAAGATAGTATTGGCAATAAACTGAGTAATCTGAATTTTGACCCTAGTAAAATACTAGAATAAATATTTGAGTGAATATATTAAACACTCAAGTATAGCTGGTCATACTTTCTCATAGTCACTACAGGATAGAGACATGATAATTAACTAGTACAGAAAGAGGAAGAACAAATGATTCCAGACCAAATCAATCACTTTATTTACAAATTATAACATAAGTAGATGGAAAAAAATGCAGTTAGTGAAATATTTAGAGATCAGAAAGGCATTTAGAGCATTCAATCAAAATCTCTTGTTAGGTTAGATCTTTTTCATATGGATAGAAAACCAAAGCATGATTCTTGAAAGATAATGACAAATGCTGGTGTATGTCTGGAAGAGTGCTGTCTAAGAGGATATCATAAGGACTGCTGTTAGGACTGGTTTTATATATCTTACTGATGGTCTGGAAGAAGATGTAAACAGCACATTAATTAAATTTGCACATTGCTAAACTGAGAGGTGAGAGAATGATGGCATTGAGTATAGATACATAATACAAGGAGATGTAAAAGTTATTCTCCAGGCTTTAGACTTACTTGTTAGGGCTTCAGCAGGAGCAGGGTTGAAGCCGTAAATCCTGGCAGATGCCTCCTGTGGAGTTGACACCCCAGCCCTTGGCAGACATGCCCCTGCTCCCAAATTTCTGAAGATTGCCATTGGTGGTTTGGAGGACCCCAGCTCTGCGTAGCATTTCAAATTGGAACTTCAGCATGGAACCCAGGATCAGTGGGGGACTCTGAGTCCCCCTGTAACTCCGGGCTCCATGCTGCGCTGCCGCTTTGAAATGCACAAGAGCCTCCGCTGGGGACTCTTGCACATTTCAAAGCTGGCACTCCGTGTGCAGCCCAGAGTCAGCGGAACATCTCGCTGGCCCCAGACTGCACATGGAGTTCTGCATTCCTTCTTTGAAATGAACAAGAGCCCTATTAGGGAGCTCTTGTACATGTCAAAGGAGGAATGCAGAAGTGCCTATCAACTAGTAAAATAACCAATAGTTAACGTCCTTAGTCCAGATGATGGCTTGGGTGGATGTTGCAGAAACAGAGGAAGAGGAAGAAGCCCCACTTCTGATGGAAATCACTTTCTCCTTTCTGGATAAGACTGTCACGAGATGCAGTAACCTGGTTCCATACGTTGTCTTCAGGGCCCATCAGGTCCTTCTAAAGTGAATCCCGGTGAACTTGGGTCTGGAGATCAAGGAGCTCAAAAAATCAGTACACATGTCTCCTTGTCACTCACTCTCAGAAGAGTGACCAGATATACTTTTCTCTTCCATGTGTCCTAAATTCCCTACACTACAATGGTCACAACCGTTAACTGTTAGTATACACTGGTTAAAGCCTAGTGTCACTTTTCAGGACAAGATGATAGGTATCTAATTGCATGAAACAGCTGGGTCATCTGGGTTATGTTCCGTTTAGAACAATCTATCTTTAGATTGCCAATGCAAAAATAAAACATTTAGTCAAACTTTGGAGATTTTCCATAATGTTATTAATCATTGCTATTTTCAGTTTCCAAAAAACAAACAAACAAAAAAAACACACACACACAAAATACAACACGACACGACACAACACAACATAAACCCATGCAGCTGGTACACTATGTAGTCATGCAATTCAGCATGACTACTTCTTCTCCAGTAGTCAGCCAGATAATGGAAACCTGAGTTTCCTTTAAAATAAAAGATATGTTTGTCCAGTGGAGTTGCCCTTTTTGCTCCTGGAACATAGTTTTTCTTGAAACATTTTTCTTCTTTAATTATGTACTTAGCTTTTGATTGTACTTTTCTGTTTATCTGCCAGAAGAAAATTGAGAAGCATTAGCATTATTAGTTTCCAGTTTGTAGATCAGTTTGCAATCAGTTGATTTTCCAGTTGTTTCTTTTTCTTCTTCCTTCTTCTGAGTGAAGGCCTTAAAATCTTTAAAGTCCAGTTTATAATCTAAATTCTTTAGAGGTTAATATCTTCCATTTTCCATAGGACTGGAGAATGAATAATAGCCTACTTTTCTTTCTGGAAAATTTCTAAACCAGAGATTGGGAAGTGTATGGAACTCTGTATATGTAACTTGGAAGAACAGAGAATTGAATTGTCCTTTCTGGGATTTTGAAACTTAAGTGTAGACATTTCAATCATGAGATTAATGTAAACCTCTTTAAAAATAAAATAGATTTCAGTTAAGGATAATTGTCTACAGTATGTACTTGTTGGGGCTAAGCTGTGTTTACTTGTGGCTCTTACCTGTTACTATGAATAGCCCTGCTTTTACCTCTTGATTAGTATAGATAGCTGCTTATGTGCAGATTCCAGTTTTGGTAGCAAAATGTAGTCAATTTGACTGAGATATGGTTATATTTCACCCAATATAGTCTCAAAGTATTGATCAAATTACTGTACTGTTTGTCCAGGTTTTCATTTCAGTAGTTCATTTGAAACTCAACTGTCATGGGCTTGATACTTTGCTGCGAGTGAAGAGATGGTATAAAGCTGGCCCAATGTTCTACTCTGTATGTAACCTACACATCGACTGGGTGTGGTTCACTGTCCCATGTAATGGCACTTACAGAGAGAGAATGAGTCTGCTCTTCAGCCTTAGCTGAGTGGCAGCTGTCTTTTATCTCAAGCTGTAGAGGGTTATGTGCTTAGCTCCAAATGTCCCAGTTTTGGTTCCACCTGTTGGCATCACATGTAGTCTCCTGCCTCAAGTTCACTGTATGCAGGACCTCATCAGCTGCAAATGATTCTGAGGAGCTGAAGCAACAGCTGGAAACCTCAAAAGACAGAGGTCTTCTAGCTTCTGTCACTCCCTTCCTCCCACTGTCTACTTTATGCTGTCAGCAGTGACAAAGTGGTATGGAACTCTATTCATGAGCTCTGCACCATTGGAAAATCTTCCTTTGCAATGCCATCATTCTCCCAGCGCTAGGCATTATGGGCTCACGGACAGAATCTGCCAGATTTTTAAACACATTAGCTCTCCAGCTGCTTTAGCTCAGAAGCATACTTCTTTCAGCGGAGAATCAGGAAAGATGGAAATCCTTTTATAATAAAAATGGAATTGCTGGCAGGAAGGAGGGGTTATACTTCTGTGCCTCTAAAGTTGAAAAAGTAGAATATACAGTGAGAAGGTTTTGAATTTATAGCTTTTTTTAAAAAAGTGACTTCCAGTCAGCAATAATTCCCAGCCTCTGAATTGAGACCTTCTGTCCCTTAGGATGGTTCCACCTCACTAGATAATAGTTTTTTGCCTTAACCATGATGGCATTGAAAATGTGGTCTAAGTACATAAGCTCTTTAAATATAACACAAATATTGATTCAATGATACCTTCCCATGATTTTTTATATTTGATTTTCCTCCCAGTTCTTTTTGACTTTTAAAACTTTCTGTAATTCATTATTAGATTTACTGTTTCTAGTGGTTATTTAAAAGGCACCTTAGCTACAGAAGCAAATCAATATTTACAGTGCATTAGTGCCACAGAGAATTTGAAGCCTTGTGATTAGAGTTCATTGCTGTTTTATCCAGTCTTCAAAGAAACCACAGACATCAAACGCTATCAGCTGTCATCCTGGAATCAGTGACATTGCATTGGTCCCTTGCGCACTTCATCTAGTAGTTCAATTATTGAAACTCATTTTCTTTGATTTTTTTCTTTTAATATTTCAGAGAATATATCCTTTTGAAATCTATAAATTAGGTAAACAGACAATTATAACCAACAATAATAGAAAGTCCATTCAATATATCCTTTTCATGAGCATCACAATTGTGTAGGAGGAGTTTTTGAAATATCAGTATCAGAAAAGCAGAGGAGGAGATATTTGATAACTTGCAATAATTATAGGTTGTTGTAGATAAATCTGTTGGTATAGTTGTGGTGAAAATTTGTGCTTTAGCAGAGCTAGAACTGAAGTGGGTTGGCACCCATGTTCCAATCATGCAAAAAGTGTCTCATGTTAAAAACATATGTGTAACCTGGAAATATATTTAATTATGTGCTTAAGCAAATATGGTTCATAATTCATTTTTGGTAGAGTCTGGATATTAACACCTGCTATCACTTTTATGTTTAAACATGGATTCCGTCTGGGAAAGGCCTCCTGCTGTCTATGTACATGTCAGCAGTAGTTAGTTAGCAAGTAGTATTTTCTCATTAGTAGTGTGTATGCAAGACTCTTTCCCCTCTCCTCTCATCTCCCAAGCCCTTTAGGAAAGTGTCTAGGAAATGACTGAAAAAACCTCCTTAGGCAAGCTTGTCAGTGAGTATGTTGTGTGTTACATACTGTTAATACATTTTTTTTCTGAGATATGTATAATTTGGGATTCCTTGTTTGATGACAGCTTTTCTTTTTGAAAAGTTGCCACTATTTAGCAAAGTGCAAGTGATCACATTTTTGCTGAAGAAAGACAGGAAATGAAGTGTTAATTATCATCTTTGGAAAAGTAGTCTACAGTTCATTGAAAAATCATCTTATCAGTTAATTTACAGGAGAAAATGAAAAGAGGCGCAAAGCATGCTAGCAGGTATCCTTTGGATTTGTAATCCTAAATATGTCTTAATGCAAGTGAACAAAGTAGCTGCATGGCTGTAACTTATTGGTGCATGTAGTAGGGTTAAGTGTACTGCTGGTTAGCAGACTGGAGAAATACATTCTGGTGACAGCTGTTTGGAACTGAAATATAGATGGGCATTTTTCTTAAGTGGCACAACTCTTACCACAGAACCACTTGCCTGTCCAGGCTAATGTAATAAATGAGAGACGATGTTCAGAGCTAAGTCAAGAGCTAAGATACCTCTGTTAATGTGGTCACTTGATTACACTTTGTGGTGCTGTTGCCTGTGACTACATCTGTGTCACCTTTGTTACTCAGATCTCTTGGGATTCCGTAGTGTTTCTTTTGTTAGGCTTACCATGGAGAGGAAATGTGATGCTTTACTTCAACTGCTTATCAATGACTTAAGTTTTCAGAGCCCTTGCAACTTGAAAAAAAACCAACACACTGTGTTTGAGACAGTGTGCTGTATGAGTATATGCACATTTAATATTCAGAAATTACTTAAAATAATAAGGTAACTTCAGTGTGTACATGCTGTTTTGTAGGATTTAATTGATCCTTCCTGAAATGTGCCTCTAATTACTTAACTTCTGTTTTGATTGTATTAAATATTGTACATCATTAGCAGAAAACATTCATATCTGTGCTGAAGCAAAACTGTTGTGAAAATCTTGGAGTATAATGTAAGGCTTTGAAATAGGAAATCAGTATAATGGTAGTGAAAAATATTGATTGATTTTTCCTTTTTTCTATGCTCATTATAAAGCATGATAATTGCTGTTGGATACTATTCACAGTGAATGCTTTTTAAAGACAGGAAATCATATTGCTAACCAATATTCATCACGCTAATATTCTTGTACTATAAATTCTGGAGGGCAGAAACTGTGTCTGTCTGTCTGTCTGTGTGATTCTATAGCACTACCCACAACAGAGAATCTCAGTGATGTTTATAGGATAGAGATGGGCAATAATTTTTAAGGAGGGGGGCACTTCAAGGGTATGTCTAGACTTCAGGCTTTTGTCGACAGAGACTTTGTTGACAGATACTGTCGACAAAGAGCGCCTAGACTGCATCCAGTTCTGTCGACAAAGTGTAGACGCAAAGAACAGTGTAGATGCAATAATGCCTTCTGTCGACAGAACTCTTTACAAAAGGCGTTATTCCTCGTAGAATGAGGTTTACACCGACGACAAAACTGCTGAGTTCTGTCGATGTTATGTCGACAGAACTCGGCGGTAGTGTAGACGCAGGTATAGTTTTGTCGACAAAAGTCCACTTTTGTTGATAAAACCCTGTAGTCTAGACACACCTCAAGATCTATGGAGGGGACACAGGGTATGGTATGGCAAGTGGGGTGCAGAAGGGAGCTTGGGATAGAGAACTGGGGTGCAGGAGGGAGTGTGGGGTCTGAGAGGGAGTTTGGGTGAAGGAGGGGATTTGGAGTAGGAGCTTGGGGTGCAGAATCAGGGAGGGGTATGTGTGCAGGAAAGGAGTCTGGCCTGGGGGAAGGGTGTGGGAGGAGGGTGCTGGTTCTGGGAGGGAGTTATGACCCGGAGCAGGTAGGGAGAAGGGATACAGAGGATTTGGGTGGTAGCCTGAGACAGGTAGGTAGGAGGAAAGAGGAGGTGGACTCTGGCTGGGAGGCACTTACCTACGCAGCTCCTAGCCAGCAGCTTTGCAGAAATCTGAGACCGGCTCCTTGCCTGTATGCTGGGTGGCTGCTTTATGTGGCTCTGCTTCAGCATGGGGAGTGAGGAAGCTTCATTCGCTGCCTCTGCCTTCAGCAAAATTTCTCATCTCCTGTTGGCTGGAAACTGGCCAGTGGGAGCTGAGGGATTTTGCTGGGGTGGAGGAGGAGGGACGGTGCACAAAGCTTTCTCCTCTCTGCCCAGACTACATAGCAATTAGCATCCTGTTGTTTAAAGTGGCTGCAGCTGCTCTGTAATAAGAGTGCTGACGAGGTAAATGTGGGCTGGATCCTGAGGCTTGAAAGGTCAGATCTGGCTTGTTCGCCGCCTCTTGCCCACCCTGTTATAGGGCCTCTGTGTGCTAGTGTAAACATTAAGATAGCAGAACCTGGAAAATCCATTTGTTGAATTCCTGCTATTGAATTTTTTTCTGCTAAATGTGTGTGGGACATGTGCCATCCATTTCTGTAGAATGTAATTTTTCCGAAGGAAAAGATGGTTATGGTTCTAGCCCTACAGTTCCGAAGATAATGTTTCTGAGAATTAACCAGTTATAAATCAGTGTAGAGCTCTCTTTGGGCTGCTCCACTGAATCTGGTGCTGAGAGCTCAGTGTGTTCCTGGATTTTTTTTTCCAGTTTCTATTTGCGTTACTCAAAATATTGAGAACAGAAAGAAATGGACAGAAATCAGTAGTGAGACCAGGTGGGTGAGGCTGTATCTGATGGTGGATGAACTTTGGTGAGAGAGACAAGCTTTTGAGCTTTATGAACATTGCAGCCTGGTATAATGGCAGTGTAGACTTAGCCAAAGGCTTGGTCTGCACAGGCAATTGAGTGACAAAACTTTTGTTCTTCACAGGTGCTTCCACCCTCTCCGCCTTTCACCCTCCCCCCCCATGCAACAAAAGCGTTGCAGTGGCAAATGCAGATGCTAGTGTAAATAGTGCTTTGTGGGTAGGAGTGCTTTCATGCTGACAAAGCAAATATCGTTTATGGGGAGTGGATGTTTTTTATCAGCAAAAGTGCGGACAAGCAGCATTTACACTGCTCAACTGTTAGTGACAGGACTATAGCGCTAAAAGCTGTGTTGTGAAGACAAAGCCTAAGTCCATCTGAAAAAAGCCCACCCCATCCTGATCACATGAGTTTTACCAGTATAAACCTTAATGTGCGCAGTGTTATGTCAGTGAGAGAACATTGCACCCTCCCATCAGCATAAGGCAGCAGCTATCTGAGAGCTCCTACAACAGCACTGTTATCTTGGTACAGTTGTGCTGCTCTAAGCTTATAAATGTAGATGTAGTCTGAGCATGTTTCTCAGACCCCAGAATAGCTCCTTGTAGCTCAAAAGCTTATTTCTTTGAGGACTGGTCTACATCAACACTATAGGTGACAAAAATTGTCAGTTTCACTCTGTTGTTGAATGGGAAAGCATGGAAAGGCAGGCAGTGAGGACTGTTGGGAGAGGAGGAAAAAAGGAGAATCAGTAGAGAGGGTCATGAGCTTATACTTTGGGCTCCTTATACTGCAAGTGGAACTGGGAAAAAAGTAATAATATTTCAGGAGGGACCTAGTATGAGGGGCTCAGGAATGGAAGTTGGCTGCCTAGCATGTATAGCATCAGAGATTTCTGTCCTACATTTCTGCCTACCTGCTGTATTCAGTTATTGCTAATGAAATATTTCTCCCCACCCACTGCATCCTTAGGACTGGGGAATAGGGTACAGTAATAAACACACATCCCTGTTGCAGCAGCCAGGAGGTTCTGTGAGTGATAGAGTAACAAAGACAGAAAATCAAAACAGGGTTTGAAGTGAGAGGAGAGCAGGAGTGTGTGTGTGTGTGTGTGTGTGTGTGTGTGTGTGTGATCCTTTTCAGTGGGGAGAGTGAGTGGGTTGGGGGGCTTCAAACATATTAGGCCTTTATTAGCTGGTGCGCTCCCAAGCACAGTCTAGAGTCAGTATCTGGTATGGACCTGAGCTCCCACCACCTTTTTAGCAGACCATAGAAGGGGATTAGGCTTTTCAACAGGGAATTTCTCCCAAACAAGGCACTCCCTTCCTATATTTTGTCATGGCGTCCAGAAATTTGGCTTAGTTCCTGGCTAGTTGGTGTCTCTCAGATTTTTTTAATGGCTACAGTAATCTCTTTGGGGCTTCAGGTTGCTCAATTAAAAAAATCTTAAGTAAAAGGCGCTTAAGATATTGTAATTGTGCATATGAACCTAAAAAGTAGCTTCAAATAGTTCACCACTGAGTCCTCATTTTCTCTTCAGAACCTGCTAGGCAATTGGTAATTGATGTTGGTCTTCATTAAATAACCCATTGTCTGTGAAGCAGTTGCCTGAGGTCAGAAGCTGGCCTGTGTGCAAACTTCTTTTGGTCACAGCCAGTTACCCAGAGTTTTAAAATATGTTGTGTGGGGGGAAGCATATTCAGTCTACCTGATGTTAATTTATAGTTGATTTTGTTCCTCCAGATATGCCACTTCATGTACGGCGTAGCAGTGACCCCGCATTGATTGGCCTTTCAACTTCTGTAAGCGATACTAATTTTTCTTCAGAAGAACCTTCCCGAAAAAACCCCTCAAGATGGTCCACAACAGCAGGCTTCCTCAAGCAAAATACTCCTGGGATGCCCAGTAGTCATGACAGAAAGGTACGTTTTTGTTTTTCTGTGAGTAAAGTTGCGTCTGATGTATGAGCAGTGTATTTTCATTCCAGAGCCACAATGTTAGTTATTATTTTCACTTAGTTTCAACCTTTATATCTTCTTCATGCAGTGGATATGAAATGCTGTTAAACATTTTCCTTGAATCTGAATGGGCCACTTTTACAATGTGCCTGATTTTCACCAATCTCCTCTTAAATCCTGATGTTGTTCTGGAATCTCTGTATGATAACACTGAGCATTATAAGGATATAAGCCAGCTATCCAGTTATATCTTTCTATTGTAGCAAATAAACATTTTCAATTTCAGAACTACTTGAGTAATACAATGCAAAAATAGCAAGTGTTATATTCACAGGGTTACTTCATGAAAGCTGAAGCAGTCAGATCTAACAGTATCTATTTTTCTCCTTCATACTTTAATTTAGAATTCACTATCTCTGCATGAGCTTTATTGGTAACTAAAGAAATCACCATGAATCTTGTTTCAATGCGTGGTTTTTAAAAAACAAAAGCGATGAAAGCTGTTTTTTGTTTTGTACAGTTGTCTGTTATCTTTTCTCTCCCCTAACTGTGATAGTGAAGAAGTTGTTTCATGTTGTCTAACTTTAAGTTTCTAATAGAAATTAATTACCTAGATAAGATGTTACATATTGGTTTACCATTGTGACTGTACTACACAAATCGAAAAGGGATAGAACATCTGAAATCTGATATTTTATATATGTTTTTCTTTCTCAGATAGGTAGTTAATCTCTGCACCTGATTTCAAATGCTATATTACTAGATTAAATCTGATATAAATCAGCAGAAATGCTGCAGAGTTAGGGCTATGTCCTCTAACAAAGACACACACAACATGCACACACACGCACATACATGCATTCCTTTGTCTTGTGGTATTTTTCCATCTATTTAAAAATAAAAATGCTATAAAAAGATCTACAGTGAGGTATACAGTAAGTATAAATGTCTAGAGCCAAATTTTTAAAGGAGCCTTAATCTGGTTCTGCAATTGACTATGTGTGCAAATTATAGCATTTAGATGTCTACTTGATCTGCAAGTCAAATCTGATAGTTAAATGTCTAATTTCTGTCACTTGCACCTGTGCTTGATTGTGAACACAACATTAGAAGCCATTTTGAAGAGAAAAAAAGCGTTGGATGTTTTAACTTTAAAAAGAACAAAACGGGTTAGAGAATTATGGGTGCAAAATGCTAACATTTTCCATCAATTTACCTGAAATGATAATGAGATTATACTTTATTACTCAAGAAACATAGATATTGAAAAGAGGGACACACAACGCATAAAAAGCCTCCTTAAGCGTCTCAAGCTAGCATTTGGAGGAATTTAAACAGCAAACAAGCTTCCACTCCAACCTCTGTGCATCATTAGCTGTTCAGCATCTACTTACTCTTGATTTTCATGAAAATATTTGAAGTGCACTGAAGCATGGCTTCTTTGGAAATGACCATAGTGACCAAGGTGGAAAGGAATTCAATTGATCTAATGTAGTGATGGGAAGCTGGGCACAAGAGAGCATTAAATCAAGAAGATGGGAGAGAATTAGTGTAGGTTAGTACTGCAGATCTTGATAATGTGTCTGTTAAAATGCATTTTCTTACATACCATCTACATTAATCTTTTCAGTGAAGCAGATTGCTTGGAGTATTAGTTTCTGGTAGGTAAGATGTTGCAAACAATTGAAACTGCTTATGTAAACACTTGGTACATTAATCACATTCTGAGTTGAGTTACATTAAATAGATTTATATTTTAGTGCTGAAAATCCCAGTTAAGGAGGCCCTTTATAAGTATTTCTCTGTATCTCCTCTCCATTACCAATTTTATAGAATTGTAGTTTCAAACCTTATTTCATTTGTTTCCTTAATAATAAAAATGTGCAAATGTATCCACTTTGGAGTCTCTGTCATCACGTAGCTCTGGAAGACTGATACCGAAGCTCTTGCAACATGGAAGACTTCTCACTTAAGAGATTTTCATAGATACTAAAGCTGTTTGGACAGTTTTAATATTGAGATTTCTTATCTGTCAATTCAGATAATTGGAGATGCAACTGCCTTGTTCCAAACTGTGTCATTGCATATGTCTGGCAAATACAATTAAAGCAAAGTAGTTGGAATGTTCTTAGTTTTCTGCTCTGTGTGTGGGATTTGAGGTAACATCCCTCTATCCTGTTTGGGCAGCTGGCACTAGGTAGTGTTTTCATTGTAGTGTCAGCTCCTGGTTATGGAGACATACTTTCTACTCTTCCTGTGTTGCAGCTTGCTGCTCTGCTCCCTACAGTGTCTGTGCTCCTGCTTTAGACTTGTGGGGAGAAAAGCAAGGAGAAGGGAACAGCACCCATCCACTAATCCTGAGCAGTGGTGCCCTTCACTTGTAGATATATGAGTGAGTAAAAGGAGGAATGACTGGTAGGTAAATACTCCGTATGTGTGGAAGGAAAGATCACTTCCAGGGCAGCGAGAAACATCGTATATCAGGTGGAAAGGTTTATTTCACATGGACTTAGAGAGGACCCCCAGGGTAAGGTTTACATCCACCTGGGTAGGCATGATTGGAACACCAAGACAGCAGTAAGGCTCCCAGGGTGAGTGGAAGGAAGGAGAAGGCAGTGAGACTGCCACTATTCCAGCAAGATCTTAGGGCAGCAGGATGTGGGGAGATAGCCCTGGGCATTAGAAAGTATAGGATTTTGGGTTCCCTGGGGAAGAAGGAACGGGGAGAAGAATGAGATGTTCCACAAGGACTGTGGGAAAAACGTATTTGCTGCAACTGTCAGCCACCCACAGTGGCTTGATTTGGATGTAGCAGGCAGCCAGGCTCTTTCTTGTACCCAGAAAACTATTACAGGCCGCGGGTGCCAGAGTTGGCCATGGAAGAGGGTCAAAGTCCCTGACAGGAGACATTGATAGGTTTGAATGAGCTTTGAACTTTAGAAGCAAACCCAGACTCTGAACCTTTTGGATCCTCTCCTCTCTGATTTCTTTGTGCTTTAGGGATGTTCCACTGCCATGAAGAAACATCACTATGAATTAATGTGTCATCTTAATACATAGAAGTGGGGTGGAATAAAGAGGGTTTTGGTGTATTTCTGTTTTGTCTTGGTCACCTGGGAAAGCCATCTGACACCTGTATTAATTTTTAAGTGCTCCCAGTTGAGAGGTTATTTACACTGCTTGGTGAACTCCAAGACTTCTATTTCTGCGAAGGCTTTATTTCCAAAGAAAGATGGTATTGTTGGCAACTACACTCAGATGAGTAATCCCCACCTTTGTGAATAATCTTATTGAAGTATTTAGAGCTGCTCTTCTGAGTTAGTGGGTAGCGGTTAGGACACTTATTTGTCACACCTTTGGTAATTACATTTATTGAGATCTTTTTATGCACACAATTCCTTTCTTTACACTACTTTTGCCAACTTATTTTGAATAATTTTGGATTTTTTTTCTTTATATGTAGCACATCTACTTCTCAGTAATTAAGGGCTCAAGTTAATTCTTTAGGTCTTACTTTTTCAAATTATTCAATTAAAAGAAAGTTAACAAAAACACTTCTCAGATTTTCACAAACTGTAATTTTTATTTGTTTCATTAGTCCTCACAACAAAACCAAAATCTAGTACATGCATATTCTGCCAGAATAAAATATTATATGACACTTGGATTTTCTGAATAACCGTTACACATTGAATCACAAACTTAAAAAATAACAAATTACTGCACAAACCGCCAGTTGTGTATCTAAGCTGAGTCCATGCAAAATAGTAAGTATCAAGGGCTTTTTTCCCTTCTCAGATACCACCTTATTTGCCCTTGTCATTCATACCACCCTACTATATGAACAGCAAGTGTAGTATCTTATTTCTAATGATGATTACAAGTCCCTTTTCTTCTTAGTGTGCTCAGTAAGTACCTTTTCTATTTGCAAATCTGTGACAGTGAGGAATGGGGTGGCATTACTAAATATCAAACCTGGTTTGATTCTCTGTCATACAAACACACAAGTTTTATCTGGTAACCTCATCTGCTTAATACAAAGAAAAGGCTTAGACATTTGATTTCTAAAGAAATTATCCTAATTTGATTTTTCTGGAGTTGAATTGTATATTGTTGCATTAAGGATCAACACTGTTGCCAACACTCTCTTTCTTTAGAAGAAAGAGAGATCAAAAGAGAGCATTGAGAAGGAAAAATGGATATGCATTGACATGCTCTTGTTTTCTAGGTCTCTCATATTCATCGACCTGAAGTAAAGCAAATGGCATGTCACATGCTCTGCAGGGGTGGATCAGTGATAACAAACACAAAGCTGAATTTACTGATTAACAGATTTTTTTTCTTTTATTTGTATTTGCCGTTTAGTCAGCATCCAGCTTTTTTTAGTGGGCTTACCTTCATATGTTTTATCTGTCCTAATCTGTACGAATCTGTTGCTTTATTTCTGGTTAGGAATCTCATGTCATTATGCATTGTAAACTGAACTGGGAGATAGTTAGTGTGGGAAGTATATGGAAATGTTTTAAAAGTAAATCTGTTATCAAGGGTCATGTCCCTCATCTATAATGCATTGAATATCCCCACCTTTACCTCTTGCAGAGCAACTTGTTGATTCTTCTTCAATAAGTGACCCTATTGGTGCTCTACTGTAGGTGTGTCTGTCCCAACGCTGCTGAGGGAAGAATTTTATTAGAAGTCTGTCCTACACGCATGTGTAGTCCTTCCGGTTCACTAGTTCAGTATTAGATTATTTAACATAGGGAAAACCTGGTGACTTTTATACAACTAAGGGAGACTAGGCCTCTGAGGCTCTTTTGTATGCTCTGCATTTTGTGTTAGTGTTTGTATACCTCAAAGCATACCCACTCAGACAAACCCCCCAGGAACAGCTTTTATTCTGAAAGACACAGAATAGGATTACAGTTCAGCAACATCTCCTGTCTGCCTGCAACCTACTCGCTTCCAGCTCAGTCCCTTCTGAGAGATTGCTGGGGAGGGAGGAGGGTATATCCTGGCAGGAACCAGGAAGATATTTGCAGCCGTAGGTAGGTAGGTATTATATATGCCGATATTAGTCCCATTTTACATCTAGGGTAGCTGAATTGCAATGTGTGAGTAGATTATCTAGGAGGCATGGTAGCTAGAAAGATCAGATGTCAGAATGGGAGTTTGTAACCTGAATACTTCATCCTGATTCTTCAACCTCTGAGCCTCATGTTCCTACATGTAAGATGATAGCAATGTTTACCATTTGTAAAGTGCTATATAACTATAAAGGCCAACCACTGGCAGGTGTGGCAATGGAGTTCAGGTCCTTGTCACTCTAATCAAAGGCTACTCAATACGCAGCCTGCAACCCATTTGTTTGCAGCACATGGTGCAGTTTGGATTTCTGTGGGGCTCAAAATGCAGTCCGTGGGTGGGAGCCAAAACAAAAAAGTAGTCAATATAATGGTCTTCTGTTAATATGCATTTTAGTAGTTAAATTCCTGGACTGTCATTGCTCATTAAAAATGCTGTCATATGGGTGGAAATCTGGAAATTATTGTATTTTATTAATATCAGCAGAACTGACTTAAATGGGGCCTGCATGTTGTGTAGTCTTGCCTTTATCTTTGTATTCATGCCCATCAGTGTGAAATAAGCTATTTGCATATATATATAATATATGCACATATATGCACATATATGCAACCACACTTAAGTTGCGGCCCTCAGCATGTGCTGTGAGCTGTGAGTATCACTGAGGATCCTGGGGCTTCCAAAATTGAGTAACCCTTGTCTGATCTCTGTATCTAAGGCACTAGACTGCAGATGCAGATGCAGCCCCCTTCTTTCAAAATTTGAAGTGTGATTTTTTTTGGAGCAAAAATGATCACTGAAATAAATGTTCAAATTTTGAAGAATATAGTTTATGTGAAATTTCTTTGGAAATCTTCTAATTTTTGGAAATCGCACCAATTTGAAAGAACTTTGATGCATTTGAAAACTGGATAATTTCAACAAATAAGAGGTCGTTGTACTTTCATCCAGCTTTATTCAGGTAGAGCTTTTTTTTTTTTAAATTGATTTTGTCATTTGAGATGGAGAAAGAGAACACTTCTACAAATGCTGAATTAATAAAGATGTTGAAATAAGTTGTTTTACTGGAGAATGAAATACATATGGGCCCAAAGTAGCTGGATTTAAAGAGAGAGAGAGATAGAGAGATAATGGGGTACTTTGCTGTCAGCTTGTCAGATGGTGGTGAAATAGCTTAAATCAGATGTACCCAGACAGAACTTATAATAAGTATGTGTGGCTTTCCTGAGTGTGTAAGATACGTGAGTTTTCTGTCTGCTGCTGCTGGTTTAGTGCAATACAAATTAAAATCCCAGTCTCCGTGGGTAACCTCAGCATCCCCAGCTTCCAAAACAAAACTAAATACGTATTTCTCATCTGCTTATTTTGATTTTCCTTGTTGCTGTGATTAGGGTCTGCAAAACCCTTTTATGAAATTGCTGCAGCGAGCTGGAAATGAGAGACAAGAAATGAAAAATCCTTCCCTAGTGTTCAGATTGCTAATGGTCAATGCTACACATTTACTCCTCTGCCATTCTGTTTGCTGAATGCTGTGCACACAGAGTGCATTCTGCTGAGAGGGAGCGAAAAGCCAACCAAGACCATACAAGTGTCAGTCTGCAAAAAAACACACTTTCAATAAAATATTTGCTTTTAAGGTTTTTATTATTTCCCCTCTTTTGCCTCTCCTTTACTTAATTTCACCATGGGCGTACCCTTTCACATTTGTTGAGAGGAATCCATCCACTTATCCCTCTGTCCCCAAGAAGTCAGCAGAACATTAATGGTCAAATGCTGGGAGGGAAAAAAGCTGAACTTGATGTGGGTAAGGTACTAGTCTCATTGTCTGAGATCTTCCTTTAGTTCTCCCACTTACTCTATAAGATGGGGCAAGTCATGTAATCACTCTCTGTTTCAGTTCAGTAAAATGGAGATAAAATCATGAGCCCATGGTGAGCATATTTTTCAGGAATATGTGCCTTCTTTTTTAAGTTTTAGGAAAGCTTGATGCTCATGGTACGCAAGAAGTGGTCTTTCTTTTTTTCTTTTCTTAAGCATTTGTAGATAGAGTAAGATGAATGTATCCACTCAAAATTGAGAATCTCTATGTTTTGAGGGCCAGGCTATAAGACCTGTTTACACAAGTCAGAGTTCTGTTCCGTGTTTTGTAAAGTTTGGCCAGACATCATTTTGAAAGAACAGTGAACTGAGAGAGTAAAATTAATGAGAGTTTTGTTTTGTTTTTTGTATGCCTAGCTGCATACTTATAAAAGCTCTTTATAGACTTATAGGGCCTGCAGATGGAATGAACATCAGAATGGCCATACTGAGTCAGATCAATTGTCCATCTAGCTCAGTATCCTGTCATCTGACAGTGGCTAATGCTAGGTGCCCCCAGAGGTAATGAACAGAATCATCAAGTAATCCCACCCCTGTCACCCATTCCCAGCCTGTGACAAAGAGAGGCTAGGGACACCATACCTACCCATCCTGGCTAATAATCATTGATGGACCCTCCATGAATTTATCTAGCTCTTTTTTGAACCCTGGTATGTTTCTGGATTTCACAAAATGCTCTGGCAAGGAATTCCACAGGTTGACAAATGTGTTGCGTTAAGAAGTACTTCCTTTTGTTTGTTTTAAACCTGCTACCTATTAATTTCATTTGCTGACCCCTAGTTCTTATGTTATGTGAACAAGTAAATAACTTTTCCTTATTCGCTTTCTCCATACCTATCATGGTTTTATAGACCTCTATCTTAGTACACTCCAACCCACCCCCGCTTAGTCTCCTCTTTTCTAGGATGAAAAGTCCCAGTCTTTTTAATCTCTCTTCAATAGTCATTTCATGTGGTGTCAGCATGAACCCTGTAATGGGGACAGTGTTAAAAATATAAAAGCTTAGGATCTGATCTTGCAACTCGGCTTCATACGAGTAGTCCCACTGATGTTCTGCTTGGCTGTTATGTGAGAGAGGAATGTAGAACTGAACCCCAACATATCTTAAATTTGCTTATTTTGACATCTTGCTAAATTTGAAAGAAGTTAGAAGCTTCAGAACGTTTCAGAGAAAGGGACTGTATGGATGTAGAAAATGAAAACCAACTTTTAAGGAGTTTTTCTGCTTACAAATACAAGTTGGATCTCCTTGGTCATCCTGCACCCTCGGTACCTGATTGGTCTCGAAGGAGGGATTTTCCTAGATCAGGGGAGATTATTTCTGCCCCCGCGCCCCTCGTCACCAGCCCCCCAGCCTGGCTCTGCTCCTGGCCTGACCTCCTGGCAGGCTCCTCGCATACGATCAGCCCTGCTGCTTTGCCATGGCAGCCCATGGTCTGCCACTGGAGCTCTCAGCTTTGCCATAGCAATTCACTGCCCCGCTTCAGGTGCTCCTGGCCCCCTCAGGTGCTGAGGAAGCACTGGCCCTGCCATCCCACAGTCCTGCCACTGGGCCTTCTGGCCCCACACCTGCAGACCGCTGTCCTGCCAGAGCCTACTGGAGTTCCGCTCGCCCTGCCACTGTCTCAACTTGACTTCCATAGTAGGGCTCCCAGCTGCTGGCCTCCCTGCAGCTTTCCTGACGGTTTTTCTAGCCCCTGCAGTGCATACCTCTGGCCCTCCACTGGGTCTCGCTGGTCCTAAGATTTTGGTGAAGGCACTGGGCGAGGAGGGGGACAGTGCACCTCTGAGTGCTACCTGGGTCGTGTATCGATGAGGGCATCAGATGCAGAGCCATTGTTTATGAAAACTTTCTTAAATATTTGATTCGTCTCTCTTGAGAGAGAACAGTTTTAACTTGTTTTTTGATTTATGAAACATACAGGCAGGAATAAGCCTCAGCTTCTGAATTGTAATTGGAATATATCAATCACCATATGCTGTTTTGTTTGTTTTGCACTATCTGTACTGAGATTTTACTGTGAAATTAATGAGTAAAGAAAGAATTGGGAAAGAAAACTTCACAGCCCCAAGAGTCTAAGAAATGCAATCTGTAGCATGCTTGAGCATTTTTGGTTTCTCATGTACACATGCAAAGATCATGACATTTTTGGTATTCTTTTTGTAAACAAGAGAGATTGATGGCACACATTTGATTGACAGCCTAGCAGATTTCAGTTTACTCAGAATTCAATCCATACTCCTAAATACTGAATATCTATATGTAACCCCAGCTATGCAGCAATATCACCCATTCATCATAGCTGCCTTTAATGAGTGAGTGAGAGAGAGGTCTTGCTTTTCACTTAAAGGTGTTGTGGAATATACAAAACTGGAATTGCACAACTTCGGAAATACATGAGCTTAAGGCGATTGAGGTTAAATACAGGAATGACTTTTAAATGTGTCTGTCTTCTCATGGCATTAGTATTTAATGATCTACTCTTTATGCATAATACATTTAGTCCCATTCATGGAAATATATAGGAAATCATTTTCCAAAGATTTGAATAATCAGAAGGAACAGTGAGTAGTCATCCTTCTTGTTTCTCTTTCATTGAGAGGGGATGCAAAAACCTTGTCAAAATATTAGATAAATGTTGTCTGTTTCCTATAATAGCCCATGTTTTAGGTTAGCAGCTTCACATGCACTGGGAGAAGACACTAAGCTAAGAAAATTTGTTAGCTACTTCTAAAAGAGGGGTGGGAAATCTTTTCTGGGTCAGGGGCATTGACCCCCCCAGGCATGTAGATTTTCTGTGCTTCAGCCCCAGGGTGGGATGGGGGGGTTGGAGTGGGAAAGGGTGAGCTCAGGGGCCAGATCCAGGCAAGACGGGTCCTCTGGTTCCCCAGTCCAGCTCTAAAATAAAGGTCAATGGAGTCTTCATACAGTGCAGTTAGAACTGCCGCCTGGCGAAGCACTTCTGATGGCCATCATCTGTCTGGTCTGTTTTACCTTCCAAGTTCACATTCTAAAATCTTAAACTAGACAGACTGTTACATTACATGGTACAATAATAAATAAACTGAACCTACCCAGAGGGGAAAGGAGACTGCCAAGCCATAGTGTCCTTCTCATTTAATGTACACAGATGCTTGTAACAAGTTACTCACACATTAGTTTCCATGTTTCCACTGAACTATGATCTTGAAATTTGACGCACTGGCTCACAGAGAACTTCTGACAAAAGAAAACATCCTACATTTGACTTCTCTTGGCAGAGAGAACCCAAAGGTCATCCGTTGTTTAATGATCTCGTTACAGCTTTAGAGGCCTAGCAGGGAGCATCATTTCCCCCTTCCCCCGAAAGGGTGTAGAACACCATTATTTTGTACAGTGGCTTTGCTCTGGAGAAGTGAAGATCATTTGAGATCAACAATTGCTTTCATATCTATGTAAGAATGGTTGATATCAAGTGAAAATGAAAGGAAGGTGTTATACCAAACCTCCAAATATTCTAAAAAATAACATAATATCATGAGCATATTACTGCTTGTCTCATTAAAAATTGCATCTTGGGAAAAATGTATCAATTTTTTTTATAACTAATACTATTTAGAATCAGTTCAAAACCATACATACTTCACTTAAACACATACTCCTGGAAAAATTCTGCCCACAAAAAAAAAAAAAAAATCTGTTCTACATCTTAAAATTCTGTGTATTTTATTTGTCAAAGTAACAGAGTTTCATTTATTTTGGTAGTTTATTTCAAATATCTGTCAGCAAGTATGTCTATAAAAATACAGACGTTGCCCCCCCCAAATTCTGAAATTTCTTTGGACACATTCCTTACTTGACATATTACTATGGAACCATGAATAATAATTTCAACTACAATACAGAAACTAATTTCCTGCAACCCTAAGAAGCAGTGCGAAGGCTTGGGTGTGCGTGGCTATCAGTGGCAATGGAAGGACCCTGTCAGAGAACTAGGGTTGTCAGGTGTCAAGTTTTGAACTGGACAGTCCAGTATTTGAGCTTTCTGTTTGGGAAACAAGTTGAGAAAATATAAATGCCCGGTATTTTCTAAATAAGATGTAATGTAGATTGTGATGTAATGTCAAGTTTGTCCAGTATTTTTGTTAAAACCATTTGGCAACCCTACAGAACTAGGAGGGTTGTTGGGTTTGGCTGTGAGCTGTATAGAACAGGTTGGGATTTTTTGGGGTAGGGGGATGGGATTGTTAAGCAATTAGTGAATCTCCTCCACACACACCTTCTAGTTGACCCCTAATTTCTCCCATTCAGTCAAGCCCACATGTTCCTGGATCATGAAACTGTATGTGTCTGCAGTTCTCTATCCCTTGTCTCCATGTGTCCCTGCGTCCCTTTTCCCATTCATCCCTTGGCTCAATACTTCAGTTCCTGAGCCCATGTCCTAATCTTTCCCTTGCACTAGTCCTTCTGAGTCTGTCTGTGACCCCACCCTCATCTCCTGCAGCCCTGTGTGCCATGCTTTGTCCATACCATGCCTTCCTGGGAGGAACAGAGTGTTGTCTGCCTTACCCTTAGCCAACTGACTGCCCTCTCTTTTCTTGCATCAGCTGCTCTTGGTAAGTGAATGATATTGCTGTAGAACCTCTTCAGGTGAATCTATATTTTTGGAGGAAAAAGCCGTTGAGGGGGGAGATGCCAAGGAGATAATGATACACGATGTAAAATGATAATAATACATGTTATAATTCCTCATTACACTAGATAGGTTGGTTTAATGTAGAATTAATATAATTTTTATAGTCATCTCCCCATTAAACATATTTGTGCAAAACTTTTTGTCTACGGAAGTAGGTGTCTGTCCAGCGGGGAGGGGACAGGAGCAGACTGGAGGTGTGAGGTCTCAGCAGAGGAGGGAGTTTATGAGGCATTAGGGTGGGGACTCTGGAAATGAGGCGCTGCTTCCCATGGAAACAGCAGGGAAAGCCTCTAGGAAGTGTATCTCTGTACTGCTGTTCCCCCTGCTGGGGAAGGGGGAATGGAAATGGCAGCGTGCAGAGCTGGCAAGCGGGATCCAGTGGGGAGGCTTGAGGCTTTCCCCTCCTTCCCCCATGGGGAGGCAGTGCTGATGACTCAACCTCATGGGGTGCGAGGTGAGGCTGGAGCACCAGCGTGCGCTCCCTGCTTTGGGGGCAGCATGGTGGGACTGAACTGGAGCTGGTGAGTGATGGGGCTTGGTGGAGGGGCAGGAGTGAGGAAGCGGCCAGCAGGGCGAGTGGGGAGCTCACCATGTGCCATCTCTGTGGACCATGCTGCTCGTGGGGCTCCCTTCATTTCAGCTCCGCCTACTGTCACACCCAGCCTGTTGATGTGATGGGATTATGTCACTCTCTCTTCCTGCAGGAATTGTTTTTTAATAGAGACAGACATTCTTACCTCTAATGTCTTTGAGGACACTCGAATTATTCATATGTGAAAACTGATGGAAAGATCTAATCTGGGATGTTTCTGTATTCCAGTGATTCATAATGATTGGGGATAACAAATTTCAAGATTCCAGATTAGTAGTAATATGGTATTTGTTAGTTGCCTGTCACAAACATATAGAGTACAGATTAGCATTATGTTATATTGACCCGTTCATTCATATATATTTGTTATCATATATATTATTGTGTAAGAGAGCGAATGCAATGTTTACGTGGGACTAGAAGATTTTGTATTTCATGTATCCTGCTTCTGGATAAATTCCACAATACCATGCTGTTTCTGCTGTTTTTTTGAGTAGTGCCATGGTCCGAAAGTAGTTCCACTGAAATCAGTGTACAGTAATTACTCGTTTAACATGTGCCCGCTTAGCACATTTTTCGTGCCAGCATGATTTTTTTAGGGAACGTTTTTTGAATAACACGACCATCCCCAAAATAACACGAAAAAAAATCAAGTGACGGACTATTTTGTGCGGCAATATAAATCATGAAAACAGCGGTAATACAATAGACTTCTGATAATCTGGCATACCGGGAGGTACTATAAGGTGGCTGTGATGGGTCTGCCGGGACCTGCACTGCGTCTGGTGGGGGGGAGAGGGGTTGGCGAGCAGCGAACCCTCCGCTGCTTTACAGGGAGGCGGGGGAAGCTCCGCGAAGCTGGCGGCGACAGGTCTACTGGGGAAACACAGCCGCTGGCCTTCAAACGGGGGCGGAGCAGAGGGGATGAGGTGTCCGGGGAGCCCACATCCCTGGACGCCTCACCCCCTCTCCTCCGCCCCTGCTTACAGGCTGGTGGCTGGGTTTTCCCAGCTGGCCTGTTGCCGCCAGTTGTGCAGGGCTTCCCCCACCTCCCTGCAAGGGTTCGCCATTCACTGCGCCATTCCCCTACAACTCCCCCTCGCTGGATGCAGTGTGGGTCCTGGCAGACCCATCACAGGGGCATACTCCTAACCTAATCCCCCTCCCCTCTCCTCTCCTCCCTTCCGCAGAGCCAAGCACCTCTCCTCCCTGTTGTAACCCTTCTCCCCCAACCTTATGTCCCAGTTCCAAGGCAGCTGCCTGTGCTCAGTGGCTGGCTGCTACCAAGTGAAGGCTGGAGCCGCGAGTGCACATACAGCTCGCAGCAGCCCAGCCAAGAGAGTGGCTGACCAGAGCACTTCTGGGTTCCAGTTGATGCCAGACAACTGGATGCCGGACAATTGGAGTTTTACTGTACAGTACATCGTCTAATGTTGACGTTGACAAC
Source organism: Pelodiscus sinensis (assembly GCF_049634645.1). NCBI lineage: Eukaryota > Metazoa > Chordata > Testudines > Trionychidae > Pelodiscus > Pelodiscus sinensis. Next base: position 231,470,785 of record NC_134712.1, on the reverse strand, counting down.
TCAGCACGAATAGAAAATTGACTTAGACACCACCGCTTGAAACGCAACCCCCACCTTTTCCATTATTTTCAGTGGGAAAATTGACCCCGCATAACACGTTTTCGCTTAGGACGATCATTTTCAGAAACTTATCTACCATGTTAAATGAGGAATTACCGTATCTTGTTTGTGGAGTTAGATAGTACCTAGTGCAAGTGTGGGTGGGAGGCTCTAGATTCATCTATGATACAATTAAATATAGCTAGTTTTTTAAAATTCATAATGTTCATGGTGGAGGAAGATAAAGTGATTAGAGCAGAAGACTGAGAATCATGAGATCTGGGCTTAAGTCCACAGCCACGCCACTCTCCATGACCTTGGTTAAATAAATGATTCCCTCCCTGGCTAGCTTTCCCATTATCAAGGGCGCATTATGAGACTTTGTCTTTTTATGTGTATGATACACTTTTAAGATTCATTTTTGGTGAAGGCAGAGAATCTGGGATTTTATTAAATGTACGTACGTGTGTGGGGGAGGAGGGGACGGGAGGGAGGCGGTTGTCATGCATTACGGTCAGATTATACCATGTCAGCAGTTGAATGGTATGCCAGTTTCCAGTTTCCTTTCCACCTATACCACATAAGGAAACTGATCACATTTTGCTACTGTTTAATTGAAATTCACAGTTTTTTGTCTAGTTGGCAAAAGCATATATTTTCCTAGTTCAAAATCAATATTCCCTCCTCTTAGCCCCTTCCATACTTACTGTCCTGATCTAAAATGGCAGGCATAATTTTCTTTTTTATAAACTATCACTTTTACAAATGGATGCCTGTAGCACTTTTGGTGAGCAACAGGCATTACATTTTTCAAAATTATTCTTTTAGTATGTGTATACACTCTATTGCCCTATTGCTTTTCTCCAAATGAGCATTATTGCTCTTTTTTCAGTTCAAAGCTCTTGACTATGCAACAAGCGATAGGATGTTGCTGCAACTATTTTCTGAGCAACCAGGTTAGAGGAATAAAAATTACTGTTCCAGAAGCGTGCAACAATGTTGTACCAAGAGTGAATAACAGAAATTCAAGAAAAATAAGTCATTGAATGAAACAAAGTCCTTTGGATGAGGGTCAGCAGATGAAAGTGGATGGCTTTTTGAAGAAATGGTTATGTGGGAACATTACTAATAGGACAAAGAAGCCTGACAAAGAATTTCATCTGAGATGATTTTGATCCATTTCAGTGTTGTTATTCTTATCCCACAGAAACAGTAAAAATTGAAAACATGCTCCTGTCATATAAATTTTATATCCGTCATATGGAAAGCAAGAAATACTTGGCAGTTTATATGGTGAGAGTGGTCCAGTAGCAACTGAAATAACAGGCATGGAGATTTCATTTTGGAAGACACAGGGTATTTGTAATGGAGTGACTACTAAGTCTATCAGTGTTACAACTATAGGTTTAAACCACAAACTGGTTGATGCACTGACAGCTAGTAATTAAAGCATGCTGCAATAGAGGTCATGCTAAATACATCATTTTATCAACAAATTCTAGAGGATTTCTCCAGTGACCAGCTCATTGTCAGTTGCAAATTGTCTGAAATTGAAAATACAGCAAAATCACTGTACCATTTTTTTTCCAGCTCAGAGAAAACTCAGTGGGGAATCCATAGTACACTAAGTCTCTTAAGTTGCTGGCATATGCATTTTAATTTGAAATGCAGTAAAATGCTACTATTAAGTACTGCTGTAATGTTGTGACCTAACAACTCTAGCATTATACTGATCAGCTCTCATTACAAATGTTATAGAATCATGCTTGTCCACACTTCCCTAAAGCTGTTTGGGGAAATACTTTTTTAAAATTAGAACATTTAATTATAACCTATGATCCATGCCAGTAACAGTCTCGTGAGGACTCTTAGCTGCAACTCCAAAAGAAATGAGAGTTTTCTGTATGACCCTCTTTGGCTACCTTGTTAAAAATCGTGTTTTTATATATTACGGGTTAAAGTGATATGCACCATGTTAACATGTCCAAGGAAGCTGGTTTGCTTAATCTTTTTTGTTTTGTTTTTAAATGTTTATTTGAAAAAAAGTTCCCTGATTATGTGTTTTCATACTTACCTTAGTTTAGGTTATATTAATTTTTTGTTCAGTGACTCTCAATATGGAAACAGGACTACTCATTGCATCTGCAATAGTTCTGTTCCCCTCCCTAAAATTTCCTGCTTTTAGTTTAGCTCTGATGGTGGGAATAATGCTGCAATACTGCTGTAGATATGATTCCACCTGACCATCAGGAGAGTAAGTACTCTTATGTAACTTTTATCAGAGCACAACTACATCAGACTTTGGATAAAATGCCAGACTTCTATGCATCAGTGCTCAATCATAGAATCATAGAATACTAGGACTGGAAGGGACCTCAAGAGGTCATAGAGTCCAGTCCCTTGCCCTCATGGCAGGACCAAATACAGTCTAGACCATCCCTGATAGACATTTATCTAACCTACTCTTAAAATATTTCCAGAGATGGGGATTCCACAGCCTGCCTGGGCAATTTATTCCAATGTTTGACTACCTGACAGTTAGGAACTTTTTCCTAATGTCCAACCTAAACTAAACCTCCCTTGCTTCAGTTTAAGCTAATATATAGAGATATACCATCTCATAGAGCTGGAAGGGACCTTGAGAGATCATTGAGCCCAGTCCCCTGCCCTCACAACAGGACCAAGTACTATCCCTGACAAATTTGCCCTTGATTCCTCAAGGATTGAGCTTGCAACCCTGGGTTTAGTAGGCTAATGCTCAAACCACTGAGCTATCCTTCCCCCCTCAATGTTGCTACCACATTTGAAGAACAGCCACTGGCTGCAGTGGTTGATGCAAAATTTTAGAAAAAAAAAATCTATGGTTTGTCTATGTTAGCTTGTTTTCCTAAAATGTGTTGTTGGAATCATGTGCTCAGTTTTTTGGTGATCACAGCTGTGTGAACTAGGTACACCTCTGTGCTACTTTTTTCTTTGTTCTGAGTAGGTGGTAACATTCTAAAAGCACCAGCAGCTGTAGGAACCAGGTCTTCATTAGCATTCCTGCTTTTCTTTCCACCAGTGCAGCTAAATGCTAGTATCAGCAGTGGGAATGTGTTAGGAAAAATAGCCTTGTATAGAGGAATGAACTTCTGGTGGGACAAGAAATTTACTTTGAAGTGGTCAGAGTATTAGTGTTTGATAGGCGTTTACTTTTAGCAGAAAAGAATGAACCAGAGAAACCAGAGTCATTTTTGGCCTCTTGTTACTGATCAATGCATGGGCAAATTAATGTAGTAGGAAATGTTATATGAATGCTTATTCGGACAGGAATTTTATTGCAAGGATATTAGGACTGGTTCACCCCGTGTTTTGATTCCTTGATGCTGAAGTTAATGTTTGAGTCCATTTTTTTTGGTAGACAGCTTGTCATTAATGAGGTAGTACTACTGCAATATTGAGCTGTGTCCTCTTGTAGTTGGCTTTAGGAAGGAAAAATTGATCTGAGATCCTGGAAAAAATTGCTAAAATATGTGCCTATGCAGCGCATACAGCAGAAGTTGAAGTTGGAAGAGATTGTGAAAGCACAAGCTGGTGCAGATGATGAAGAATCTCATCTAGCTTAGTTTGCAACTTATTGGCTTAAATAAGAGGAAATCTTTTGCAATTAAATGACTTTATATAGACTTAAGGCAATAGAATTTTATATGCAGCTTTCCACTGTATTTTTCCAGATTCACCTACTTTTTCAGTATGTCTTTCATATTATGTTAAAAACCAGCTGCATTGTCAATCTGCAAGGACTGGTTGTGTTTTTTTTTATAAGACACTTTCTTTGTTTCTTTTAAAATAGAAAGATGAAAGCTACAGAAGCTTACCACGGGATACTAGTAACTGGTCTAACCAGTTTCAGAGAGACAATGCTCGCTCATCGTTAAGTGCCAGTCATCCCATGGTGGACAAGTGGCTGGAGAGGCAAGAACAGGTAATATATATTAATATATATATATTACTTTAACAATCTAACCTTTATTCTAGTCCACAGACATTACAAAGAAATAGATTTCCAAATGATTATGGTTCTGGAAGTATGAGTATTAGCATCAGATATGTAGAAAGTAAATATGTATTGGCATTTAAGACTGAAAACAGAAAGCAGGAAATATCCATTTTTGAGCCTTACTCTCATTTATACAGTATGTGGAGAGAGTTCGGAAGAGCACTTGTTTTCTTTTTCTTTACTTCATTGCTGGTATGAGCAGGCTTGCTTTATTAGAAATTGTTATTTTAAGTAAATTTTATTGTTGAAAAGCCGATGTTACCCATTCAACTGTGTAACTAAATAAGGATCTATTTTTGCATATCATTTTGTAAATATTCTTTTGAACCAGTGCCATGTCATTTGATTCTAGCTTTAAAGTCATAACTGTTATTTGCCTTTAGTGCTACTGTATGGAAATTACCCATTTTAATATTTTCTTACCAGAAAATAAATAACTATATCTACCGTTTTCCCTCCTTTATTAAGAATATTATGGTTACGAATATTGAAAGGCTTAAAATGAAGATCACAATTGGTAGATCATCTTATTTGGAACCTCTTCTTGTTTGAATTATGTGTTGTAGATTGTAGAAGTGGTGCCAAAGATTCTAAGCAATCTCCTGTTGTAGTGTTGTTTGTGTTGATTTTTGAGGTTCACCCAACTGAGTCATTAGAATTTCATTGAAGACTTAAGTAAGCTGTTGCCTCAGGAAAAGAGGTTGGATTAGTAATCATAAAAGCAACCTCCCTAGAAAATGTCAGTGACTTGCATATTTTTAATATTTAATCCTTCTCTTTACCACTAAACGTTGTATTTTGTGAAGATTTGCACACCGTCCAGTAACGAGACCACTTTATCCATCATCATGGTAAATAAATAATCCTATGAAAGTCAGTTTAAATTGCTATACTCAACTGATTGAATTTTTGTACCTGGAAAACTTTTATTTCTTATGATCCATTTTTTAAAAAAGAGAGATGATCCACTCATTAAATTTAATGTAAAGTTTCATGAACCTGGAGAAGTGGGATTCTTTTGTGTTTTCATATCAGCAGGATAAGTAATTAGATTGAGAACTGTTTAACAGCGCATGAACAGAGGAAGGAAACACATAATGAGAATGGAATGAAGCACAGTGCTGGGTAGGGAGGGGAAGAACCTTACACATAAAAAAGTGGATGCAGGTGGAAATCCTGTTTACTTCTTTTCTCAAACTAACATCCTTTTGAATGTCCCTCTGAGCCCTTTAGGTTTCATTGAATTAACTTAATGCTTTTTCATTTAATAAATGAAATTTGGAACGCATAGTAATAAGCAAACTGGAACCTGCTGAATATAAGCATGTGTTGCTTAGTGAATAATAACTAAGCAACAAGTTTCCTCTGTTTATGAAACAGTGTTCTAGAAGTTGCAAGTAGATATAGGGTTGTCCAAAGGACACTTCTGTCCTGACTTGCTCTCTTCTGTTTTAAACATAGTATGGAATCATATAAGAGCTTTTTTCAATTTAAAATATGCTCTGAGTGTATTAGTTCATAGCATAAGGTGTCTGCACCTTAAGTAAATAGTTTCCCATAGCACTCAGAATTGGCTCTTCCTTTCCAGGCCTCTGCTTTTCACATACTTTTTTGGGGGAAGGGGGATGCACTCAAGACAGTAAGAAATTGTGCAAATTGAAATAAGCAACAAAGAAAATCAAGCACATGGGAAGAATTTGTGTCTGGCCTGGGTTGTGGGCAATCAACCTGTATGAACAAGTCATTTGGTGTCTTCACTATCCCTGTACTTCACACAGGTGTGGTGGTTGAGCTGGATAGGGTTTCCAGGTGTCGGGTTTTGAACCGGACAGTCCAGTATTTGAGCTTTCTTTTCAGGAAACAAGATATAAATATAAATGAGACAATATAAATGTCCAGTATTTTCTATATAAGATGTAATATAGATTGTGCTGTAATGTCAAATGTGTCTAGTATTTTTGTTGAAACCATCTGGCAACCCTAGAGCTGGGATCATCTCTTACACTACTACAGCTACCAGAAATGGCCATGGCCATGCAAAATAGCAGAATATGGATCTGGCAACAACTCAAGTGCAATGACAATGCTAAGAAACCACCAGAATTTAGCTGTGCTTTCATATAGCTGTTTGGTTTCATAGACCAGGTAAAATTAAAGGTGGTATATGGTTAACCTATGCTGGTCCCAGAAACATTGCTCATTGCAAGAACTTCCTTTGGAACTCTGGTATTTCTATCAAGGTTTATTTTGTATACTTGTGAATTCTATTCCTTGCCTTTTTCTCTTGAGCATACAGAAGAAAGGAATTTTTCCAGAGGGTCCTGGTAACATTCAGAAATAGCTAAACATTGTCAAATTCTCCTTTGATGGGCACAATTAATTTAAGTAAATCACAGGAATAACTAATGTTAGCACCTCTCCTTGTCTGAGCTACTGGGTGCCGGAGAGCTATAGTTATTTTTACAGAAGAAAAAATAAATCTCATTTCCCATATATTCCCTTCTCTCCCATAAAGAAGACTAGGATCTTGTATTGAGATTGTTTTAGGATGATATAAGAAGGAATAATGTACCCAGGTTTTTTTTTGTCAGTAGTAGCACTTGTTTAAAAAATATTTCTACCTCTATAATATGGTTGCCAGATGGTTGAAACAAAAATACACCCCCCCCCAAAAAAACAAAATACCAGGAAAAAATTCTGTTGAAGATGAAAAAAAAAAAGGGAGGGGACCAAAGTTGTTGAGAAAAAAAAGACTCCAAGACTTATTAAGCAAAACGTGTGTGTGTGTGTGTGTGTGTGTATGTATATATAAAACAAACTTAAAACAGCATGTCCCCTTTAGGAGTGAATGCAGCGATAGGAACAGGGGAGCGGTTGAGCACTAAGACCCAGGGGACTCATTGCTTCCCCTTGGTCTTTTGCTGGCAGCCATTTTGTGCTGGCAGCCTTACGGAACCAAGTAAGGCTGGGGATGTTCGGGGGATGGGGTTTGGAAGGGGGGTGGGGGGGAGGCTGGGCGCTAAGTGTTTGTACAGTTTCCAGGTGCCCGGCATTTTTACCTCCTGGACGGGGAAAAAAAATCAGAGAATACCAGACATCTTAGGTGTCCGGTATTTTCTGAATTTTTTTTTTACCGGACAGGAGGCAAAAATACCAGACTATCCGGGTGAATACCGGACATCTGGCAGCCCTACTCTATAAACCACAGTGAACTTTAGGGCCTCAAAATGGAGGGACACTTGAAAATATATAATACAAATAGCAGTTAGCTGCATCTATGATTCATTACCCATCCTTTACTAAATTACAACTGAGACATTCAAGAAGAGGAAAGATTGTTTTTTTCTTTCTGAATTGTCTTAGAGCAGGGATACTCAACATGCGGTCTGCAGCCTGTTTGTTTGCAGCCCGTAGTGTGGTTTGGGTTTGTGCAGGGCTCAACATGCTGCCCATGGGTGGGATCCTTTGAACATGGTCTCTACTGGGAACACGCAGTACAATGGCAAGGAGTCTCCCAGGCAGAGTGAGCACTGAAAGATGCAAGTGGACAGGCTGGCTGCATTTCTAGCCCCCAGGAAGGAGGTGCCACGAGCACCAGGCCATTGTGCGAAAGAAGCTATTAGCATATATTTGCATGTGTATGCAACCACACTTAAGTTGTGACCCTTGGCATGTGCTGAGAGTATCATTGTGGCCCTTGGGGCTTCCAAAGTTGAGTAGCCCTGTCTTAGAGAATTATGGCTTCATGTGATAAGTAGGATTCTGTTCTTCAATTTAAGGATAATTCCCAATTAATTTAGAAAGGAGTCAAACTATTTGCTGAAAGAATGGATCATTGTAATTTATAGGAAGGTTTGTTATTCTGACCCATAGAATAAGACATGCCAGAACTACATGCACCTTGAAGAATCCCTTTGCCAGCAGGAAGTCGAAGGTCTAAATTCATACAGTTTTTGCTTTAAATTTCTCACAGTTTGCTGTAAACTAACAAGCTATTATAAAAGATAAGGGCTTATATATTGTTCACTCAGATTTCAAAGTAGTCTTAATATAAATGGTTTGTTACTCTCTGCTATTTGTCCCCTTAAGTAATAATTTGAAATGTGTAATTTTCTGAAGGAGTCAAATTAAATGAAAACGGTGCTTCTAAACTTTTCTTCATAAAATCTCAGTAGCAGACTTGTTGCAAGAATAAGTTGAAAATAGTTGGCAATTTTCCCAAAATTTTATTCATATGCGCAGTATTACTACTGTGCAATTGAGAAATAATACAACTAAAAAACTCAGCTCACCTGAAGCATCTTAGATTAAAAGATTGGGGATTGCCATCTAATTGCAGAAGTCAACACAGCTCAGAGCGGAGAAAGTTGGAGTTACTTAACATTTGGTGGAAAATTTAAATACATGGGGAAATTTTATAGAGTAGTCATCATCTATGAACAAATATTGAAACTGCCAAAGATCAAGTTTATGTAAGAAATATCACAGTGAAATGGTGTATGTTCTTCATTTATTGGAGTGGTCCTGCATTTTAAAAGGATTAACAACCTGTGCTGTTCTATGTGATGATGGAGCAGAAGGGAAGGAAAAGGGAGTTATATTTTTGATTGTTTGATTTCTAAGGCAGCTGATCAGAAGAGTCATTTACAATCTAAATGACAGCATTCAATTAAATTAAAGCTGCCTAGAAATTATATAAATTGATTTGTGTTCCTTAATGAATAAAAGCAAGATACTTTATCGAGTACTATTCAAAATACACAGCACAGTTCAACATAAATTCAGTTTTCCACATCCAATAACCTTTATTTAATCTTAAAATTAAGAAAGCACCAAATTTAGAAGATGAAACACAAATTCATGATCATTGCTGTTGACCAGTTCTGAATAGCAAAATCCCTGAAGCTTTTCAGTGTTCTTTAAAGATGGAAAATGGAAATGGATTTTTCTCTATTCAAGAATAGGGGAAGAAAAATTTAGATAATTACTTCTACTGTCCTCCTGTGTACTACAGTATAGTAGATCAAGCTGGGCAGAGTTCTTTTTTGTTTTAAACAAATTGCTAGCTGACTCCTTCCTCGTACAGTTAGCTTCTTGCTTGTGACATGGGTCATCAGTGAAATAAAATGTAATCATTGTGCAAAAATCTTTTCTAGTCCTAGCAATTAGGGATGTCAGTGTGTATTCAACTGTACGACTAACTGATAAGACTAGGCTTATCGGTTAATCTTGTGGTCTAAATGCATTCCCCCTCCCCCCGCACTGTATCAGAGGCAGCAAGCGGGGGGTGGGAGGGTGGAGGGAAGAGCTAGCTTAAAAGCCAGCTCCCCATGAGCACCGGATCTGCCTCCCTTTCCCTCATGATGCTTTCTCCGATAGAAAGGCAGTGGTGCGGAAGGTGAGGGAGGCAGGGTGGCGCTGATACGCATAGGGAGTCCACTTTCAAGCCAGCTCCCCACACGTTTTGGCTCTGCGGACTTCTCCTTTGTCCCTCCCCTCCTCTTTCTTCCACTCTTTCCTACAGAGGCGGGGGTGAGAGAGGCAGGAGCCAGTGCCGGGAGAGCTGGCTTAAAAGTGGGTTTCCCTCAGCACCGGCTCCACAGTACTGCCCCTCTCCCCATGCAGCTGCCTCTTATCAGAGGTGGCAACATGGGGATGGCAGGCAAGGCTGCATCCCCTTCGGACTTACACAGGGGCTGCCACCCTGCGCTGCTGCTCTGATACAGAGGCAGCAGCATGTGGTGGCAGGGAGCTCCCCAGGAGTGGTGCCAGGAGCGCACTGGCTGCCAGCGCCACTCCTGGAGACTATCCAGTGGTCATGTAACCGATAGTATTTTGAACACTTATGTGACTATTCAATTACAGTATGTCAAACATCCCTACTAGCAATGGTATCTGACATGCAAATATTGATGTTTGATCTCCAAACACAATGTACCTGTCTTCAGCTTTGTTTTGTGCAAATGAATGCTTATTTTGAATATCACTAAATCTGCCATTTTAACATGATCAGGCATTGCAAGATAGAATGGGACTGTGGGTTGTAATGCTGTTAAGAGCTTGAGCCAATGGGAAGAAAATTGTATGATGCCATTTTCCCCGAGACAGAGACAATATTCATATATCAGGGGATATAAGCAACATGAAATCTTGAATTGTGCACATACCACAGCATTGTAGTTAAGATTGAGTTATTTTCAATTTTGTAAGTTCTCGTTTTCTTTGTAAGTGCTTGTTATTGGCTTTCATTTCCCAGGCTTGTCCTAAGGAGTAGTTTTATTTTGATTTTTTTAATTGTTTCACCATTTTTGTGTTGTCAGAGTGTTAAAAGTTGTTGATTTTTATGCTTACAGAAATAAGTGAGTAGATTTTTTTTCTTTGTTTGGGCTCTGAACTAGTATTCCTGGATGGCGGCGGTGCGGGGCTGTGCGTACTGGCCAGCCATGCGGTCAGCCTCAGCCATCCAGGCTGGCAGGAAAGTCTCCCCCTGCTGCTCACATAAATTGTGTAGCATACAACACGCTGCCACCACAGGCGGGATATTGTGCTCGGTGAGATCGAGGTGGGTGAGGAGGCACCTAAAGCATGCTTTCAGTCGGCCAAAGGCCCCATCGACCACAATGTGGGCCCTGGAGAGCCTGGCATTGAAGGCCTGCCGGGAGGGCTTGAGGTGTCCTATGTAGGACTTCATGAGCCAAGGCTGTAGGGGGTAGGCCGCATCCCCCACCACTCACACGGGCATGTCCATGTCCACATCCCCGACCCTGATGTGGCGGTCAGGGAAGAAGATCCCGGCATGCAGGCTCTGGCAGACGGAGGAGTTGCAGAACACTCTGGCGTCGTGTGCCTTGCTGGACCAGCCCACATTTATGTCCATGAACTGGCCCCGGTGGTCAGACATGGCCTTCAGGATCACAGGGAAGTAACTCTTGCGGTTGATATACAGGGAGGCCTGGTGTTCCGGGGCATGGATGGGGATGTGCGTCCCGTCAATGGCTCCTCTGCAGTTGGGGAAGCCGATGGTGCTGAACCCCTGGATGACGGCGTCCGGGTCGGCGAGGCGGACCACCCTGGGGAGCAGCACCCGGTTGATGGCCTTGACCACCTGCAGAGAGAGAGACAAAACCGCAAATCACTGGGGCGCCCGGGTGGCTGGGAGTGTTTGTTCCCTGGCACTGCCCCGCACCCCACTCCTGGAAGCAACCCCCGCTGTGATCCTGGCTGCCACGGGCGGTGTGTAGTATGGCCAGGACAGACCGAACCCTCATGTGCGGAGCGCTTTCGCCTCCTCCCCCCCCTGTTTTCCCTGGGGCGGCCCATTCCCCAGTGGCCGGTGAGTGCTGTACCTGCATGAGCACTGCTCTGACGGTGGATTTCCCCATGCCGAACTGGTTCCCAACAGATCAGTAGCTGTCCGGCGTGGAGAGCTTCCACAGGGCGATAGCCACACGCTTCTGGAGGGGGATGGCGGGCCTCATGCGAGTGTCCCGTCACCGCAGAGCAGGGGCGAGCCACTCGCAGAGCTCCAGGAAAGTGCCCTTCTTCATCCTGAAGTTCTGTGTCCACTGTTGGTCTCCCCAGCGCTCCAGGACAATGTGGTCCCACCAGTCATTGCTGGTGTCCATACGCCGGATGCAGCGGGGCACGCTGGCGTCCAGGCGCTGCTGCAGCTCCTCCATGGCCTCCAGAGAGGCCAGGGGGAGAGGCAGGGGCTTGACGTGCACCAGATGGTTCCAGGCAGCTTCCAGCCATTGCTGGCACGCTTGCAGCAGCAAGTCCAAAAACTGGAGCAGCATGCTCAGGGCGAGCTCTGGCTCCATGGTGCTAACTGCGGTGGTGGCTCCAATGGAAACCACCGACACAGGCAGGCGGATAGGAAAACGCTTTGCTGTCCCTCGGCGAGGTAGGCAGGCAAGTGGAAAAGCTGAGAACTTGCTGTCCAGGAGGGTTCCTTTAAGCACGAGCCTCAGATAGCAGCCACATAAACAACTACTGACCTGATGCCCTGCAGGAACCGGTTTCAGCTGCCCTTAAATGCGACCCAGAGTCCAATCAGTGTGGATGCGCTATTTCGAATTAGCAAAACGCTAATTCAAATTAGTTTTTGGGTCTAGATGCATTATTTCGAACTAGCTTATTTTGAATTAACTAATTCAAAATAAGTTAGTTCGAATTAGTGCTGTAGTGTAGACATACCCTTAGAGACTGTGTGTGTGTTCCATTATGAATTTCATTTGGTTTTATGAGCTTAATTGGGCTTGTGTAGCAATCACTGAAAATTTGATTGTTCATTGGTAGGTGGCAATTCCAAATAGTGTTCCAGAAACCAAATGCAGTCTGCAGTTGTCTTATTTCTTATTAATTGGAACCAAACTGGGGGCAAAAAAGGTGTTTCCTGTTAACTGATTTGACTGTACTTCCTGTGCAGTCACTGAAGGGAGGAATATTTTAGGGATAGAAAAGCTCAAGAACTGAAAATCATTCATTAAACAAAAACTTTAGTGGACAGGTCATGGAATGAGAGAGAAATCTGTCAGTAACTTCTGCTTTTCATCAAAACCAGAAAAATAGGTTTTCTCCATATTTGTATCCAAATCATATTGATAGTGAATCAGATCCAGAGATTTCAAACATACAATAAGCATTGCATAGCATGTTTTTTCTGTGGGCCTTAAAATATGGTGATGCATCACCCTTTCTTAAGTATACATGTGGAGTAGTGAAATAACATTCCTTACTTCATAGGTTTATTTGAAAGTGAGTGTGTGTGTGTGTGTGTGTGTGTGTGTGTGTGTGTGTGTGTGTATGTATATATATATATATATATATATATATATATATATATATATATATATATATATATATAAAAACATATCTCCCAGATCACTGACAGGGTGTATGTGCCACGCTCTGAGTGGTATGGAGGGCAGGCTGCCCTGCCCCTTTCTGCCCAAGACTCTACCTCCTCCAGAAGCATGAGATACTCCTCCTACCTTGCCTGGGGCCCATGGAGACTGTTTGTTCCCCTCTGTATGTGTATAAACTTTTAAAAGTTCAAAATAAAAATCTGAATGGGGGGACTGCATCAGTTCCTGAAAAGGGAAAAATTACATCCTGAGCTGCTATTACTTCTACAAAGACTATTTAGCAAGAACTTAGAGTTCAGCGCACATACAGCAGTTGTGGAAAAAAGCACAAAGTTCCTGAAATATGTGGTAAAATGGTCAATCAGATCTACCTTAAAGTTTATTCATTATCCAATTTGCAAGACAATCATATATGTTGGTTCGTTTTTTCAGTGTGTTAAGAGTAGGCTTTAGTTCATCCATGGCCAACCCGCGGCTCGTGAGATGCATGTGGCTCGTGCTCGCCAAAAGTGAGGCTCGCAAAGCCACTCACATGCCCCCCCCCATGGCCCCTGCTCCCCGCCAGTTCCCGCCTTCCCCCAACTTACCTGTGCTTACGGGGTCGGAGCTCCGGGGTTTTAAAAAATGGCATCCAAGATGCCTTCTTAAAGGAGCAGCCTCCTTTAAAAAAATTTGTGTTTTAAATTTTTTTGTTTGTTTTTTCTCGACAATTCTGTTAAGGGGAGCTTTTTTTTCTTTCTTTTTGCGGCTCCTCTTCGCATTTTTTCTGCTGCTGTTTTGGCTCTCTTCGTTAAATGGGTTGGCCACCCCAGCTTTAGTTTATATTAGAAAGATGGAATAATCTGATTGATTGGGTACAGCAAGGATAGTTCAGCGTTTATAAAAAGTATCTCATGATGGCATTTGTCATTTTCTATTGTGCTTAAGATAGGAGAGAGAGTCTTTTGGCCAAGAGCCTACGCTCATATGTAGTGATACATCTGGCCTTGGAAAACAAGGAATTGTATATGTGAATGCAGGGGTAAATTTCAATCTATATATGAAGAGTTGTTCATATTCAGCAATTTTTTGAAAATTTGTTTTTCCCTTACCAAAAAAGGTTGGGATTGGGGATTTCAGCTATTTGCTGATATAAGGCAGGAGGGAGACATATCAGATATTTATTGTGTATGCATACCACACAATGGACCAATTCTGTAGCACTCACTTTTAACTATGTATGCTGATGTTGTAATAAAATTGCAAGCGAAATTATTGTTGCAGCAAGTCAGTTTTTGTTAAATATATTTTATTACATATCTACTCCTAATTGTATTTGACTCCTGGAATTTCCTCTGATAGATATGAGTCTTCTTATAACTCCTGTCTTTGAAGCAACCTACTCTGAGACTTAAGGTGCTTGAGTCTGAGACTGTGCTGTTATAAGCAGAGCTGGCTCTAGGCACCAGCAAATCAGGCAGGTGCTTGGGGCGGCATTTCGCCAGGGCCGGCATTTCAGGTAAGCAGCCGGTGCCGTCCCTGGCAACGCCTAGCCCCGTCTCGCTGATTTAAAGGGCCGTGGCCTGGGAAACGCCAGGAAATGCCGCGGCTTCGTGCAGCCAGCTGGCAGCACCAAAGCACCCCGGAGCCTGCTGGCTGCCCCTGTCTCCTCTCCTGCTCCTCCCCGCCCCCGGCAATGCCTAGCCCCGTCCTGCCAATTTAAAGGGCCGCGGGAGACGCTGCGGCTGCGCAGGCAGCACTGGCAGCATGTGCGCCTGGCCCCAGAGTCTGCTGGCCGGCCCTGTCTCCTAGTTCTGAGTCCTGCTCCTCCCCGGAGGTCGCCACCTCCTCCAAGAGCTGCTCCACTCCAAGCCATCAGCCACCCCTCTGCCTACATCATATAGAAATCCCAGGTAAGATGCCTCCTTCCCGCCTAAGCTTGCCAGATGTCCAGTATTTTCGTCGCCTGTCCGGTAAAAAAAAAAATCAGAAAATACCGGACACCTGGAAAGCTACAAACACTCAGCCCTCTGGCCCAGCCCCTGGCCTTTCCCCCCAGGTCCTAGCCCCCGACCTCCCTCAGCCTCACAGACCCTTTGAAGTCTGTTCCTAGTATATTTCTCTTGTTCATGTTTGTAGTAGAAGTAGAACCAAACAAGGATCCAGCACGCACATGCATACGCGCACACACAGAATATTAACTGTTCTACACACACACACACACACACACACACGCACACGCACACACACAGAATATTAACTGTTCTACACTCTTCAAAGAACCACTCATGCTGTTTCATAGCTATTTCTTTAAAGAATTAAACTTCGTGGATCTGGGTAAACTTTTGTGTTTGATGGCTCTAAGGCAAGCTTCATTCCATATATAGTTGTATTGGGCACATATAACTCTCCACTCCCTCTAACACCTCATAAACTTGAATATATAATGGCTGCTAACAAGATGGACACACAAAAATAATGTGCACATGCACACCCACTGATTTCAGTTTATCTGCAGGAGTGGTGTGAGGCCGACTGCAGCAGCTGGCGCCCTAGGTGGAAGGCGCGATCGGTGCCCCCTCCTGCTCGGCTGTCAATGGCCGTGACGTAATCACGGGGCCATTTAACAGGATATTTTAAGATGGCGAAATTGTCATATTGGGAAAGAAAATCTCTCAGTATAGTTTCCATCAGAGTTGTCAGCCCTACAAGTCAGGTTTGCTTGAGCATGTGAATCTTTTAAGTGAAGATTGACCAGTTTGCAGTTTTGCACTGAAAACAGGTAGAAATTGGTGCTTTCAGCTGAACATTACTCTGAGATTTTGGCCTTATTTGTACCTGAAATTGAAGGAATAAAGAATTGTGTGTGTAGAAATGGAAACCCTTTCAGATGGAACCTGTCAAACTTTCACCCTACTGTACTCTTAGATGTTTTCAATGAGAGGGCTAATGGTTACTGGTTACCTGCTTAGTGTTATTTTGTAAACAGGATGCAAATACAGTAAAACTCCGATGGCCCGCCATCTGATGGTCCGGCACTCCTGATGATCCGGCACCATCAGGAACCCGGAAGTGCTCCGGGCAGCTGGACCATTGGAGCTGCTCTGCCCCCAGCTTCCCCGATTCAGCCGCTGCTAAAACTCACCAGCGCTGAATCCGGGAACCAGGGGGCAGAACAGCTGGAGTGCTGCCGGATAGGTCCAGTAGCGCTGCCCCTCGGGGCTGCGGGACCAACTCGGCAGCACCCCAGCTGTCCCGGATTCAGCTTCTGCTGAAATTGACCAGCGGCTGACTCCAGGAAGCCCGAGACAGAGCTGCTCTGCCCCAGCTTCCTGGAATCAGCCGCTGGTCAGTTTCAGCAGCAGCTGACGTGGGTACACCTGGGACAGAGCAGCTGGGGTGCTGCTGCATTGGTTCCCACAGCGCCGAGGTTTGGCACTACCAGACCAACCCAGCAGCGCCCCAGCTGCTCTGTCCCAGGTGTCCCGATTCAGCCGCTACTGAAACTGACCAGGGCTGACTCCAGGAAGCCCGGGGCAGAGCAGCTCTGCCTCTGGCTTTCTGGAGTCAGCCGCTGATAAGTTTCAGCAGCAGCTGACTTGGGGACACCTGGGGCAGAGCAGCTGGGGTGCTGCTGGGTTGGTCTGGTAGCGCCAAACCTCGGCGCTGTGGGACCAACCCAGCAGCCTTCCAGCTGCTCTGCCCCAGGCGTCCCCAAGAGCAGCTGGGGTGCTGATGGGTTGGTCTTGCGGCGCCAAGGGTCGGCGCTACCGGACCAACCCAGCAGTACTCCAGCTGCTCTGCTGCAGGTGTCCCCGATTCAGCCGCTGCTGAAACTGACCAGCAGCGGCTGAATCAGGGACTCCTGGGGCAGAGCCGGACTATCAGAAGGGGGGGGCTATGAGGGGGTCTGGGGTAGCATCCCCCCACCCCACGCCAGACCCCTCATAGCCCCCCCTTCTGATAGTCTGGCATATTTGATAATCCGGCACCCCCTGGGTCCTAAAGGTGCCGGATTATCGGAAGTTTACTGTACATAGTTGTATACATTGGTGCTGTAATGTAAATATTCTGGTAGAGTCCTTATCAGGACATGTCTTCACTAAAGGGAAGATTGATGCTGCTGCAATCGATCTTCCAGAGTTTGATTTAATGAGTCTAGTTAAGACTCATTAAATCAAACTCAGAGGGCACCCCTGCCAGAGGCCAGTATTCCTGTTTCTGCAAGGAGTAAGGGAGGCTGATGGGAGCATTTCTTCCCATCTGCCTCCCTCTCGGGGGATGGTAGGGAAACTTGAAACAAGGTATATTAGATCCAGCTATGTAATTAACATAGTTGGAGTTGCGTATCTTGATTCAGCCTTCCCTTTTAGTGTAGACCTGGCCTCAGACCAGGTAGCTCTTAGCATGGGTCCAGCAGTCTGCCTGCCTGCATTACAATCCCACTGTTTCCAAGTGTTTTCAAGTTTCTTTTGGTGGTGGGGAGGCAGAGGTAAAGCAAGTTGAATGATATCCTTGTTTTGCTCTCCAACCTTGCATAGAATTTCCATAAGGTGGGAATCCTTTCTCTGATTTCCTCCAACCCCCCATGTGGAACAGTTCAGCAGACCAAGATGCAGGTTAGTTTCAGGTGATCAAGTCACTGGACTCCATAGCATTTGTTCACGGGAAGGCCAAGCATTTTCACAGTTCTTTGTCCTTGTTGAGAGGCCATGAACCCTGTCTGCCTTTCCATTGCAGTCCTGAAATATTGTAAGTGGAAGTGACCCAAAATAGTAAATATGGAATACAGATATGCTGCTTAGTATTCTTCACTTCAAATACAAAAATGATACACGCATATATAAATGGGGTTATAGTCAGTAAATCATAACCTTTCCAATAATATCTTACATGAGCCATCTAACTTAAAGTGTACTTATGTCATAATCATAGTATATTTTGTAAAGTACATGAAATGTCACATCACACATGGGGAAGGTAGGAAAGCTGTCCTGAAGGCCAAATTTAGGCTCCCAGGTTAGAGATTCAAGTTCAGGACCTCCATGGTAGGTTTTTTTTTAAACACTTCTAATTTCACAGGCAAGGATAGTTAAGCAGAACTGCAGAGTATCTCTCCATGGATCGGACAATGGTATGGGCAGCAGGGGTGTGGATATATTAGGAAGTGGAGAATAATTTGGGAAAAGAGGTGCCTATATAGGAAAGATGGACTCCACCTAAATCAGGTCAGGCAGCTGCTGTGCCAAATAGAGAAAGGAGTTTTAAAATTAAAGGGATGGCTGAAAGCCAACAGGTTTGAAGGAGGACATGGCTTTGAGAGAGCTGTCTCTTAGGATTAGATATATTAAGGGGGAGCCTCAATATACTAGTAAGGAGGTGAGGATGGATGTTCAAAAGTATAAATAAGAACTAAAGAGAAACAGATGATATGGCATAAGCTAAAAAGTGACAAATTGTACCCCCTCACTTATGACCTAATTGGTTCCTGGAGAACTGCTGTAAGTTGTGCCGTCGTAAGTTGAACCCTTATTTCCCATAGGTGCGATGATATAAATGGAGGTTCCGTTCCTGGCCCACTTCGCTTCCTGGGAGTTGTAGTCCTCAATGTGCCAGACCCAGAGCCAGGCAGGGGCTGTGCTGGGTGGAGGCGTCTCTGCGTGTTGTGGAGCCAGCGGCATGCACAAACTGTGCCCAGAGCCGGCCAAGCCAGTGGGCAACTGGCTGAGCCTGTGGCTCACTGTGCAGGTGGGCTTGAGAAGCTGGACCGGAGCAGGGCAGTTGTAAATGTAGGGGGTCATAAATCGGGGGTCGCTTATCTAAGTGTTTGTATACAAATCATAGAAGTCTGAAAACTAATGTAGGTGAACTTGTGTGCCTAGAATTAAATAAGGAGATTCATATAATAGGCAACACAGAAACTTGGTGGAATGATGAGAATCAATGAGACATTCGTCATATCAGGATACAAAATACATAGATTGATAGAGTAGGTCATGCTGGCAGGGGAATAGCACTGTATGTGAATGAAAGCATAGTGTGACAGGGTCAGATCAGCAGGCTATAAAAAACTTGTGGAGGGGAAATATATAAGCTTCAGACTGAGGAGATCTCTGTTCCCAGAGTTACAGGGAGGGGCTGATTTAGAATCAGCAGAAGCAATTGGCCGTATTGGAACACTTGAGGCTAATTGACCAGGCCTATAGAGTCAGGCCAGCCTAGGCTAATTAGCACACCTGGGGGCAATTAAGAAAACCAGTTCGGACTGGCTATAAGATAAGCTTTGCTTATAGTTGGGGTGTGTGTGTAGCTGAGAGGACGGAGGAGGGCATCACTGGGAGTAGGAGAAAAGGAGACAACAACTGAACACTAGCAGGACGAACCAGAGAGAAGGAAGGTGCTGGGGAGGGTATTGGGAAATAGCTCAGGGGTCTTGGAGTTGTTTTATAGCAGGTGATTCACACAGGCAGCTACTATTACAGGGCCCTTAGCTGAACCTGGAGTAGAGAGTGGGTTCGGTTTCCCCCCTGCCAACACCCATCTCCCTACTTCCACTTGGGGAAAGGAGTGTGGAGTTTATTCTCCATTTTACTATACATTGGCCAGTGATGAAAAGAGCTCGACAAACAGCAAACTAAAGCCCTGGAGGCTGTTACGATACTTCTAAGGTGTAGGTGCGTAAAGAAGAAAAAATATAAAACTCATTAATGATGGGTGATTTCAACTATCCACATACTGACTGGATGCATGCCACCTTAGGAGACATGCAGAGATAAAGTTCCTTGACACCATAAATAATTACTTTTTGGAGCAGCTAGTCCGAGAACCCACAAGGGAGAGGCACTTCATGTAGTCCTAAGTGGAGCAACAGGTCTGGTTCAAAAAGTGAATATAACTGAATTGCTTTGGAATAATGAACATAATATAACTGTTCATCTGAGGGAAGAGAGAGAAGTGCCATGCCAAAAAAGCTCAGCTCAAGAGTGTTTAACTTCAGAAATGGGAACTACACAAAAATGGGGAGGCCCCCCCCCACACACAAACCCCCCCAAGCAGTTAAAAGAAAATTAAAAGTAACAGTCTTAGAAGTAAAATGTCTGCAAGTTGTACGGAAACTTTTAAAAACACCATAATAGAGACTCAAATGTTTACCTCATATGAAAAAGCATTGAGCAGCGGTTCTCAAACTTTTTGGGCTCCGGAGCCCTTTACGTGTGTAAAAATGTACGTGGAGCCGCAGCGGTCCACTGATTATATGTGTTGTACCCACTGATGTTTCCAGTTTGTCAACCTTGCGGGCCCCCTAGAGATGTCTCGCGGATCCCTGGGGCTCTGCGAAGCACAGTTTGAGAAACACTGGCATACAGGACCAAAAAAGAGCCACCATGGCTACATAATAAAGTAAAATAAAAGGAGAGAGGAAAAAAGGTATCTTCTAAAAATTTGAAATTACTGAGGAAAAGTAAAAGGCGCATAAAATCTATCAAGTCATAAAAGTATAATTAGGGAGGCCAAAAAAGAATTTGAAGAGCAGCTAACCAAAGACTCAAAAATTAATATCAATATTTTTTAGTACATCAGAAGCAGGAAGTCTGCCAAACAATCAGTGGATCCATTGAATGATTGAGTTGCTAAAGGAGAGCTCGAGGGAGATGAGTCTATTGTAGAGAAGGTAAATTAATTCTTTGCATTAATCTGCATTGCAGAGGATGAGAGTGATGTTTCTTTAGATTTTATTGTTTTTAAATAAAATTGCTACAGCATAGAATAAACAAACAAATCTATAAAGTAATACATCCTAAATGTTACAAGTTTCAGGTTTCTTGTAAAAGTTTCTTTGCAGTGGAGCTAATATTCATTAGTGTTACAGCTTAATCTTCATCTTAATTCAAACCCATATTTTTTGTTCATTTCAAAATCTTCCCACTGTTTTGTCTTTCTGGGTGGTTTCTGATAATTTCAATTCGTTTACACAAAGTAAATAAGTTAAATGTTGAAAATGAAAATATCTGCAAGCATCTCTGTTTGAAATGATTAAAACAAACATTTGTGTTAATTATTAGCTTTCTTCATACCCTTATTTGGGAAAGCCATTTTGTTATCTTGGTTTACTCTTGATGTGCATGTAGAGTACAAAGTAGAATACATTTATAAAATATATTCAAGAAAGATGTGGAGAAATTGGAGAAAGTCCAGAGAAGAGTAACAAGAATGATTAAAGGTCTAGAGAACATGACCTATGAAGGAAGGCTGAAAAAATTGGATTTGTTTAGTTTAGAAAAGAGAAGACTGAGGGGGACAGGTATCTAAAAGGGTGTCATAAGGAGGAGGGAGAAAACTTGTTCATCTTGGCCTCTGAAGATAGAACAAGAAGCAATGGGCTTAAACTGCAGCAAGGGAGGTTTAGGTTGGACATTAGGAAAAAGTTCCTAACTGTCAGGGTAGTTAAACACTGGAATAAATTGCCCAGGGAGGTTGTGGAATCCCCATCTCTGGAGGTATTTAAGAGTAGGTTAGATAAATGTCTATCAGGGATGGTCTAGACAGTACTTGGTCCTGCCATAGGGGCAGGGGACTGGACTCGATGACCTCTCGAGGTCCCTTCCAGTTCTAGTATTCTATGATTCTATGATTCTATAATTCTATAATGAAACTTTGCCTTGTGCATTAGTAGCCATCTTCTGGTAACCTAAGTAGGGATGTTAAATTTAGATAAATTGGGTAATTGAATAGTCAATGCAATTTGCATAGATTATTCGATTAGTCAATAAGGGTGCCTCTGCTTTTGAAGTGTTGCAACAGCTCTAGGTCTGTTGCTATACTTCGAAGGTGAAAGCACAGTGGGGAGCACAGGGCCAGCAGGGAACTCAAGCAGTCCCCTGCTGGCCTCATGTTCCCTGCAGTGTTTCAAAGCACCAGCACCACATGCAGTCCAGGATCAGCAGGGAAGTCCTCTTTGAAATGCTGCCTTCAACCACCTGCTATCTTTTTCTGATAGAGGCAGCAAGTCAAGGGGGAAACAACTAGTTGACTAGTCATTCACATCCCTAAACCTAAGAATTGGTGAGGAGAGACTGCAATAGGAAGAGTTCATTTTGAATTTCAGTGTGTAATAGGGTGGCAGACACTTTCTGTGGGATCCAGTATTGGGATTAGTGCTCCTGTGTTGGGTCTTCTTGAAAATCAAATATTTGACTCCAGCAGAAAAGGTACTTTGCAATTATTGCTGATCCATAATTTCCACTGAAGTTAGACACCCTCCAGCTGGCTTGTACCAGCCAGCTCAGGCTCATGGGACTTAGACTTGAACTTGCACGTTCTAGGACCATGCAATGTGTGAGTATCTAAGAGTTTGCACACCAGCCTGAGCCCAGAAACCCGATCAACAATGAAATGTGCCTGCTGCCTGAGCCCCACAATCCCGAGTTGGCTGTCATGAGACAACTGCAGGTTTTTCTTTACCACGTAGTCATATTTTTGTTGGTAAATTCAGGTTCATCCAGTTAGGTGCAGTCTAGATGAATATTGATCCACCAATAAAGCCAAATCCCAGAACAGGCATAAGGCTTGGAGTTGATATTGTGGAAGTTCAAGCAGCGTTAGGATTCCACTTCCATAGAAAATGCTGCATGTAGAACATTGTCTGAATTATGTTGTATGTAGAAAACAAGAATGAATGAAATTCTATAGTTCACTAATTGCGGCATTGTCAGTCTTGCCTTATCCAAAAAAGACACTTTTTAGTTTCTCTACATTTGGAACACATTCCTTAGACCAGCTTTAGCTAATTATATTAAACAATTTATCTGGTTAAAGAGAAAAGGTGAGCATGGTAATATCTTTCAATGGCCGTCTTCTGTTGATGAGAGAGACAGGTTTTTCAAGCTTATGCAGAGTTCTTCTTCAGGCCTGGGGAACTTAATGTCACAGCTAAACAAAAGGTAGAACAGATTGTTTAGTGTGAGTTTTAAAAAAAAAAAGGCAGCTGGGGAGGTTGTTACTGGGTTATAGATTAACAAAAGATCCTCACCATCTGTTTCCTATTCCTTTCCTCTCTATGACTACAGTGGTCTTAGGGCCACTTCTCCTTGAATGATCCCTTGAAGTACATGTTCATTAGTTACGCTAAATGTAAAATGTAAATCTGTTCAACCTTGTACTTAGCTGTGGTAAGGGCAAGTCTACATTACAAAATTAAGTCAATTAAGTTATGTCTGCAGTACATCCTATGTCACCAAAACTTATGTTGGTCAGGTGTGTGAATATTCCTCCCTTTACCTACATCCTGAGTGACATAGGTTACACTGATGTAAGTGTTGGTATGCCCAACGCTATGTCCACAGGAGAGCTTCTCCCACTGAGCTGGTTTGTAGAGGTATGATGTTTTTCCACAGACGGGAGACCTTAGTGAGTTTTGTATGTCCTCACTGGCTCTTTTTGTCATCAGTGAGCATCCTTACCAGGAGGGTTTACAACAGCTGTGGGGTACTGACAGCTGGAACAGACTTGTGCAAGCAATGATGTCTACATTGGCACAGTGTTAACTACATTGACCTAAGTGCTTGACCTTGTTAAATGGATGGCCACTTACATCGGTAGGAGCAACACTGTGTGTGTGCAGCGCTGCCTTGCTTCACCCTAACTGTAGCATAGACCCATCAGATTTTCAGACTTGAAAAAGAGTTCTGTGTGGCTCACATTTTCTTGTATTAGTTCTTGCTTTTTTTTCTCTTTTGTGGTCAGCATTTGTACATAAAATTGTCTTAAATACAGTTCAAGTCAGCTCCCAGTATGTAGAGGTTATACTCAGCATAATATTGATAACTTCCTCTCTTCAATATCTGAATTGTTGTGACTGTATCATTAATAAAATTTTAATTACAGTTCTTACCTAATAGTTTTTCAGAGCTAATAAATACATTTTCAGAGCTAGCAAATACATTTGTATTTTGCAGTTTGGGGGCATTTTACTGCTCTGATTTACCCTGATAGTCTTTGAAAACTAGCAATTGTTTCTCTCAGTTGCTCATCAGAAAGATAACCTATTGTAATCTTCCTTTCTATCAAAAGCAGCCAGCAACACAATATTTTCTATTAAGATAGTATTGTGTGTGTTTGCTTTTGATGCTGACAGAAATTGTTTCACTGCTCAGTCCCAAAGGAAACACTACCATTTTGAGATGATGGAAATATGATACAATGCTAGGTTTCTGTAATACTAAGCAGCAGTACAAAAGAATTAATTTAGCGCATTATGTTCAGCAATTTGTTTTAAAAAATTAATTGAACTGATTTACCTCCATTTAATTTTTATTATTTTTAACAAAAAAGAAATTTGAGAATTTAAAATATATAAGATAGTACATCTAGTTTCTTAATTTTTATGTCATAGGCAGTCTATTTCTCTCTGATTACACTAATGCTCTGAAATGCATTAGCTTTTAAAGTAATTGTGGTGATTGAAATGACAGATTCAAAATAAGATTAAAGATCAGTGAAGTTATTAAAGTATCAAAATCTAACAATATGGAACTTCGGAAACATGGCCTTGCTTCCATCTGGAGCATTAAATATGCGTATGCATGCAAGAAAGAAAAAATCAAAAGTGCTCACATAGCCAAATCATACTCAGCCCTATAATGCTATTGAGAGTCACCTTTCTTAAAAAAACCAAGGTTTTGATCTAAGACATTAATTTCACAGTGTTTCATGGTTTAATTTTCTTTTCCTATACTTTAGAAGACTGGCTGTGCAGATATCACCATATCTGCTGCACCATTTTTCTTTGTACAAGGATATGGTTACCAACTCTGACGGAACCTATTCAGGAAGATTTCCCCTCTCCCCAATATAATGTAATATCTTTTTCTTAAAATTTAAATTTCAATATAACATTTCAGTTTCTATGGGACTTCTCTCTGTTTTTCTGACTTAACCGTGAACTTTCACACATTTTTACAGCATTTGCACAGTAAAAAAAAAAAAAAAAAAAAATCTTGGCCTTCAAAATGAGAAGTTTTTAAATATATCCTGTTGAACTTTTTATCAAACCTTTTCTGATATAAACAGCCACTTTTGTAGGTAAAATGCTTTTATAAAACTTTGCATTATTTTTTTAAATTGCCTTTGATGAAATTCAAGTGTTTTGGCGGGAAATGCTAGTTTGATCACATTCACTACGTTCTAGTTTTTCATAGTCATTTAGTTTGTAATACCCCAGAGGGAATAATTTTCTTGAGAAATTTGTGTTGTAATCATAAACAGACATAATTTAGTAATTTTCTCATGAAACATTGGCTGAAGCTTTGGCTCTAATGACCTGAAACTCTCACAAATAGGAACACATTTTTGTTTGAAGTCCAAGAAAAATAGTTCTAGAAGTCAAACAGAAATAATTTGTTCAGTATTTTACACACTTATTTTCAATAAAGAGAATATATGATCATCAGTTGGTAAAAGTCATGTGACTTCAGGCATATACTAACATTTCAGTAATGGCGTTCAAGTCATTTTTTGGTTAGTCTTTGACAATATTTTACAAGGAAACTGCGTTATGTAAATAGCTTTATTATAATTTACAAGCATAACCATGTAGTACATTCCATCAAGTCTTTTGCTAGTATATGTAAGCATTTTTTTTAAACTAATGACAGTGCTGCTGTCATGATCTTTTGACATGCATATTTGCTTTTAGCCAGGAAATACAGTACATTCCTTGTGGTCAAATGCAATGTACTGCTGTCAAAAACACAGCAAGTTTGTGAATCTTATTAAAATTACCAGAATTAATAGTGAAAAGGTGTTAACTTTTGAAAACATTAACCTAATGATCTTATTATGCTTTCTACTCTGTGTACTCTACTCTGAATTATTTTTTTAGATTAGCAAGATTAGGATGTCCATATTTTCCTATGCTGAACACAGGGCACTGGTAACTTTGCTCGTATTCAAGAGAGTTCAATGGTGGTCAATCAGAACTATGCAGTACAAATGTTCAAATTAACATCAGGTTAACTGAATCCCTTAGAAAGAAATACTGTGTAGCTGGAGTCTTTTTATTTACTTTATTTACGTTTTGCATGGGGAGAGGAGACACACACACACACTCTCCAGTACATCTCTCTCATGTGGGGATGAGGGTGACTGTCTGGCCTGATCCAATCCTTCTTACCCAGTGCTCTCCACCCTCCATGCCTGGTGGGGCCTCTGGGAAGGACCTAACTGGGAAGGGCCTGACTGTTGCTGCATCTTCTGAAGACAACGTTTGGGAGGCACACAGAGACACGAGCCTCCCCTCCCCAGATTTCTGTCAGAATTCACACTAGAACATGACGAACAGCAACCTTTTATTCACTGTTATTGAATCCAAGTAATTAGGTCTGTAACATACAAGACCGAAACAAAACACATCAAACAACAATCCACAGCTGGCCCGTGCCATCCGTGGGAGGGAAGGGAAGGTGAGCTGCTTCCAGCTGAAGAGGGCAGCATGGGAGGGGCATGGGGATGGGGGCAGGGATGACCTGATCCATGTTTTTTTCCAGAGGTTTTATCTTCTCTCCCCTCTCCCTCTTCATGGCTAGCAGGAGCTTGTCCCTTCCAGCACACACTGTGTAGAAAGTCAGCTAATACTTCCAAGTTGCTGTTGGTCATCGATATAACCCCGATGCCTTCTATCCACTGATACAGCATGGGCAGGAAGGGGTTAAGCCCTAAGGAGGCATTTAGCAGCAGGAAACCTGGTTGCAGGGGCTTAAGGGTACCTGGCCAGAGAGGTAGCTCAGTAGGTTAGAGTGCCTAGGGGACATAGCAGCCTGCAGTCTTTGGGGCCAGACCTAGGGTGAGGGCAGCATGAGAAATAGGGTGCCAAGAGCTGGCATCAGGGAGTGCAGCCAGTCCCATATACTGCAGTTTTCCCTGACCACCAGCCTTGCACACTCACCCCATCATCAGCCTGCCTCCCTTCCCCCTCTCCCCGCTCCCCACTCTTCTTGCTGGTGGCTGGCTGGTTAGCAAAGATCCAGTCAGCAGTAGGACCCACCAGTACTGATAAGAGGGAAGATAAAAAATATGGGACAGTTTGCCCATTTGTTTTAAAGAAATAGGGACACCTGCAGGAGAGCTTAAATATGGGACTGACCATTTTAAAAATGGGATAGCTAGTCACCCTAAACAACAAAGCCAAAAGGAGTGTTCTGTTTACTCAGGCTGGTTTCCCTCTGAAATTCTGTGGTGCAGCTATTCCTTGTTCTGTGCAATTCTGATATTTTTTGTAGTTTTTAAAGACCACTATTCCTTTTCAGATGCATGCTGTTACCTTTTTTTGTGAAGAAGTACAGCTGGGGAAGAACAGTACAGACATATCCTGTTACTCTTTTATGGAATTATTTTGAACTTTGAATCCTAGAGAGGGAGAGAGAAATCTGTTTTTGTTTCTGAGAGAACAGGGGGAAGGGCAATCATAGGTATTTTGTTTGATGTTCTCAGTTATATGAAGTTTTAGCAAAGCCTTTCAGAGTTTCTAATAAATGTACATGCAAACACTATTTTAGTGGCATAATGGATCTGATTAAAAGACCACTCTTGGGCTATATGAGTTTCAAAATTTTATTTGACCTAACCTAGAAGGGTTTTTTTTTAAAGGTTTTAACTTTGAGTCCCCTAAGAAATACTAATCCTTTTACTGATCCTATAAGTGATGGAAACTAAACAAAGCAATTAGTATGTGTTCTCCATTGTAATAATGCTGATGCACGGATGGGATTAAATGAGAAATGACAGTAATCTGAGACGTAGATTTTACTGTCATCCAATAGTTTTTGGGTTGAAGTTTTTAGGAAAACTTGGATTTCAGTTGATAATATAGGCTACGGACTCCCACGTAGATGTCTCTGCTACTTCTGCTCTCTGGCCTGTGATTTGTTGCCCTCTATACAGGCAGTCCCCGGGTTACGTACAAGATAGGGACTGTAGGTTTGTTCTTAAGTTGAATCTGTATGTAAGTCGGAACTGGCGTCCAGATTCAGCCGCTACTGAAACTGACCGCCAGTTCTGACTTACATACAGATTCAAGTTAAGAACCCCAAGCTTCCCCAAGTCAGCTGCTGCTGATACTGATGAGCGCTGATTCCAGGAAGCCTGGGGCAGAGCAACTCTGCCTGGGCTTCCTGTAGTCAGTGCTGGTCAGTTTCAGCAGCGGCTGACTTGGGGACGCCTGGGGCAGAGCAGCTGGGGTGCTGCTGGGTTGCTCCAGTAGCACCGCTCCTCGGCGCTACTGGACCAACCCAGCAGCACCCCAGCTGCTCTGCCCCAGGCGTCCTGATTCAGCCGCTGCTGAAACTGACTAGCAACGGCTGAATCAGGACCTGGGGCAGAGCAGCTGGGGTGCTGCCGGGTTGGTCCAGTAGTGCCCAGGGCGGGTGCTGCAGGACCAATCTGCAGCGCCCCAGCTGCTCTGTTCCAGGGTCCAAAACAAAAGCCTGGTCTGCTGGGGGGGGCACACTATCCACGCCCCCCCCCCCCCCAGCAGACCAGGGACACGGGGAGCAGAGCAGCAGCGGCAGCGGGGTGCCGCGCCTCTGAGGCTTTGCTCTGGCAAAGCCTCAGAAGTGCGGGAACCCGCCCGCTGCTGCCGCTTGAGTCCCGGTGCAGACGGTCTCCAGCAGACCAGGGGCACTGGAGCAGCTTACGAACGGGGCTTTCTCGCCCCGGAGGTCGCAGGTAGCAATCCGCTACCTCGACCTCCGGGGCGAGAAAGCCCCGTTCGTAAGTGCGGATCCGACGTAAGTCGGGGACTGCCTGTAGTCTATTTAGAAGGCAATGGCTAAACTAGCCTTGCTTGTACACAGGTAAAGTAATTTACATCCATTTTCTTCACTGTTTTCTTTCTGCCTTTCACCTGAAAGTCCAAGTAGGGCTCTCATCTTCAAGGACCTGTACAACTTTCCTCCACTTAAATCTTTTATTTCATTTCTCATTTTCTCAGCCCTCTGCATGTCTCACCACTTATAGTCATGTTACAGCCACATATGTTCCTCCCACTTCTATGTATACTTTCTTCTGTGCTACTTTTCTACACCTGTAATACTGTACCTATCCAGTGACCTATCTGTTCTTACCGTTCTCACTGCTGCCACAAATCCCAGACATGCAAACCTAGATCTGTCACCAGGCGCTCTGATGCTCAAACTAAAAATGTCTGGACAGGGTCCATTCCTTTGAGACTCCCAGACTGTCCAGTTTGTGATGTCTGTCCGGCTACAGCCTAAACTTTTCAGAGTAGGGACCGTGGGTATATGT
Source organism: Pelodiscus sinensis (assembly GCF_049634645.1). NCBI lineage: Eukaryota > Metazoa > Chordata > Testudines > Trionychidae > Pelodiscus > Pelodiscus sinensis. The sequence continues at coordinate 231,441,562 of NC_134712.1, read as the reverse complement.
ACACAGCAGAGAAAAATCTGATGGATGGCTGGCTTGGACTTGTGGCTTTCGGATTGCAGAGCTGTTTCGCTTCTGAGAAGAATTCCTGGCTGTGGCTCTAGAACCTGTGGGATGGGTTGCAGCCTGAGCCCTGTGAGCTCAAATCGGATGGCATGGGCCACCAGTGGATTGTTATTTGATGTGTTTTGTTTCGGTCTTGTATGTTACAGACCTAATTACTTGGGTTCAATAACAGTGAATAAGATTTTGTCACAATTTTTAGTTAGTCATGGACAAGTCATAGGCAATCAGCAAAAATTGACAAAGGCTGTGACCTGCCCATGATTTTACTAAAAATAACTGGGTCAGAACTAAATAGGGGTGACTGACAGTCCGAGACCCTTGCTAAAATTGGGGGGCATAGCCCTGGCTTGAGTGGCTGGGCTGGGCGGGAGCTCACCTATGGCAGGGCGCGTGCACAGCCATTGCTCTGATGCTGGCTGCAGCTCTGGAACAGGGCACACAGCCTGGCTGAAGTCTGTCCCCCCTGCAAGCCACAAGGCAGGTACTGCAGGATCCTAATTCCAGCCATCCAACCCCAGTTTTAGCTGGATAGGGGCTCATAAGGGCACCATCTCCAGGCCTGGTTTCAGTTGCTGACAGTTGAAATGGAAGAAGTCCAGTAAAGTCATAAAATCCATGAATCTCGTGGCCTCCATAACTATATAGGAGCATTAATATTAGGCTAGTTAATCGAAGTGGGAGTTCTTGTCCATACTGCCTGGTTTGTAGGTGCACATATATGGTGATTATTTTTGAGCACCTGAGAGAAGAGAGAGAGAGAGAGAGAGAGAGAGAGAGAGAGTGTACACAAGCTCTTTGAGTCTATATTCAGCAGCATCTAATATGAGCCTTGAAGTCAAATTCCATATATAATTCTGAAACTAGCCTGTAATGTAGATGTGAAAAGAGCTGAGGAACTGGTTGTAAGAAATCTCATCACATACTTGGCTAATTGTACTATGCTTTGATCAGGAAGAGAAGTTAGGCACAATTTCTTCCCTTTACTTGCTTGCAGTCATTCTATGTAATGAAGCATAAAGATGGATTACCATAGCAACAGTATTTTAACTTGTATAATTGCAAAGGTGGTTAATGGTAATTACTAGCATTCTCTAGTAATTTTAAATCCTGTTATACTATTCAGTCATCTATTTCATCCTCTCACCCTCTAGGGCAGTGATCTCCAACCTTTATAACCACAAGATCACTTTTTCAATTAAAGTGCAATGTAAGATCTACTCAAACCCAAATACCCTTGCCCCACTTCTTTCCCGCCCCTTTTTTGAGGCTCCACCCCTGCTCTTCCCCTTTTCCGAGGCCTCACCTTGCATACTCCATCCCCTTTCCTCCTCCATCCTCACTCACTTTCACCAGAATGGGGTAAGAGGTTGGGTTGCAAGCTCTGGTCTTGGGCCAAGGAGTTTGGAGTGTGAGAGGAGCTCTGGGTTTAGCCTGTCAGTCCCCGTAATACACGAGGTTCGAAGGGATGCCGGAAAGGATGAGACCACAACTGGGGGTTTTAAAAAGCAGAAACTGATTTTATTTTGATGATGTCAGACAATCATCAGAACAAAAATTAAACAGATTGCCAGACAACACAAAACAATTCCCTGAGGCTTTTTAAAATCACAATAATTCCCAATAACTGCCCAGGGGTTAGGAACAGTTGAATTAACACTGGTATTGTCCATAGGGCTGATTATTTACACAACTTTATACAAGAAAATAGTAAAAAACCTAAACCACAACTATTTATAAACTAACTAAGTAACTTTTTAGCCACTGTCACTTGACAAGCAATAAGGACAACTAAAAAATCAATTAGGATAGGGATGATGGCCGGGGGGAGGCGGGGGTTATACCAGTTCTGGAGACAGCAGGAACACAAGTACCGGTCACATGCTTATAAACTATCTCCACTCGGGTCGACCAACTCGGAGTACGCTCAGTAAGACTCGAGAGCGGGGGGTGCAGGGCGTCTGGATGATCAGGCCAGGCGTTCACTCGATGCGAATCCCCAGTGAGAGAGGGGCTGCCTGCCTGTTTTATTGCCTGTGAACTTATCACCCCATAGGTTGGTTTTTGCTGCAGTGGGTGGAGTAGCAGGCCTGAGCACAAGTCAGCCCATTGGCTGATCTTTCACTGCAATGGGTGGAGCGAGCAGGGGAAGATTATTAATTTACATGCCCTTATATGGAAAACACTCCGCCTCACAGACAGAGCACCCTATACCAGCCTTAGAGGTATTACAGGCTATGGCTCCCTGCGACGGGCAGCCATTTCTGATGTTCTGTCTCGGACATAGCCCAGGGCAGGGGATTGGAGTCCTGGAGGTGCAAGCCCTGGAAAGGAGTTTGGGTGCAGGGGGACACACATCTGGGGCAGGAGGTTGGGTATAGGAGGAGGTTCAGGGCTGGGACAGGGAGGGGTTCAGGAAGCAGGCTCTGATTGGCCATCGTTTAACTGAGACAGCTTCCAGGTGGTGGAGTAGGAGTTACTCCTGCAGGCTTACTCCTGCCCTGGCCTTGCACTACTCCTGAAAGCAATTGGCATGTACAGCAATGGCTCCATGGCGCCAAGAGCTGCCCTCATCTACAGGCACTGAGCCTACACCTTTTACTGGCCACAGTTCCCTGTTATTGATAAATGGGTACTGCAGGAGTGGTGTCTACAGGCAAAGACAGCCTGTGGAGACCCCCTGCTCTGCCTCTCTCAGGGGCTGCGGGGACATGCCAGCCACTTCCAGAAGCAATTACCATAGGGATAATTACTCGAGCCACGACAGATTAAGCATATTAGAACTCACTACTCAAATAATTAAATTTAATCATAAGAGAAAAATTAAAATGATGAAATTCACAGACCAGTCTAAAACCAAAAATACCATACTTTGCAAGCAATAACAGAAGTAACAACAACCATCCACATATGTGTTGAGTTAGGAGATAAGGGTGCATGTGAGAGAGAGGCACGCGCAATGACAGAGATTTTTATTGCCAAGCTCCCTCCATCCCCTTTTCTGTGTGGAGATAGAATACTGAAGGGCAGGGGAGGAGGGACACCCTGACATCAGTGCCCCCCTTTTTCTTCCTCTGAGACCATTTACAGCAGGTAGGAGGTTCCCCAGGGGACAGCTCTGAGGCAAAGAGCAGGAGCAGCATGACAGTAGGGGATGGGGCAACTGAAGTGCCAGCACTTGATAGCTCCCTGGCTATCAAGATCTACTGATAGATCCTGATCTACTGATTGGTGACTGCTGCTCTAGAGGAATAACTTAGCACCCTGGTATCTTGTAGTTATTCACCCAGGCTTGTTATATATATTGTAAGCAGTGGGGAATTCTGCCTGTTCACTTGCGAGATGATTGCACAGTCTAATGCAGGAGTGTCCAAACTTTTTTCAAACAGGGCCAGATTTGATGAAGTGAACATGCGTGAGGGCCGACCATTTTGCCTGACATTCTTTGAACCATTAAAATTAAACGCAAATTAACTATTTTATGCAAAGTTGATTGCAAACAGCATACTTTTCATTTCGTCACATGGATGACAAATCTAAACAGGTGTTAAATCACTCTGCCTTTCATATATGAAGGCCAGATGAAAAAAAATCCAGGAAGCTGAAATATATGTCAGGAACATTGCAAAGTACATTACATATTATTGGTAATAAAGGTTTTCTGTCAACTTTTAAGTTCAGAAAATATGAACAGGAACATAACACCAAGTATACATGTTGTGTCCAAATATATTTATAACTGATTTAGACCAACTGACATTAACTGAGATTTTACAATGTATTCATCTCAATACATATGGATTCGTTGGGGGCCATAAAAGATAGATATTGCCAAATTACCTGGGGGGCCGTATTAAACTGGAACACGGGCCGCAATTGGCCCGCGGGCCGGACTTTGGACATGCCTGGTCTAATGCATCATGCCAACAGGAATTTTTTTTCTGATACTTAGTTTAAAAAAATCTCTTAATGTCTCCTATTCAGCCTTGCACTACATGGCAATTCTTATCTGATCTTACAAAAAAGAGTAATATAAACTATATTAAAAATCAACACATAGACTAGTAGCACCTTAAAGACTAACAAAACATGCAGATGGTATCACGAGCTTTCGTGGGCACACTTCAAATGACAGGAGTACCTCTATCACTCCTGTTGTCTGAAGAAGTGGGCTGTGCCCACAAAAGCTCGTGATACCATCTGCATGTTTTGTTAGTCTTTAAGGTGCTACTAGTCTACTTATTAAGTTTTTCCTGTTACAGACTAACTCGGCTACCCCCTGACGCTTATAGACTACATTGCTAGTTCTCATTCTAAACCTTTGTCAGAAAGTAAACAGTTATATATTTTTTACATTTTCCTTCTAAATAAACTTCCTAAATGTCTTAATTACTGCTGTTTTTAGTTGGGAGTACACCTTTCTGGTAGCAAGGTGAGCATACTTAACAGCATTTACATGCAATGTCACTGAGCTGCACAGAGAGGTGTTATCTCCTTGCTGCTGGACAAGATGCTTTAGCACCGTGGTCCCCAACACCGTGCCCACGGGCGCCATGGCGCCCACCGGGCCATTTGTGTGCGCCTGCCAAGTGCTCGGGGCTGGCCTGGTCCCGGGCACATGTTGCATTCATGGTGCTGGAGCCGGCCCGGGCGCATGGTAAGCGCCGGCCCCGGGAGCGCCGCGAATTGGCCGCTCGCGCCCCGAGCGCGTGGCGCTTTGGGGGGAGCGCCAGCCCCAGGCACGCGGCGCTTGCTGGGGGGGGGCGCCGGCCCCGGGCGCGCGGCGATTGGGGGGGGGGCACCGGCCCCGGGAGCGTGGTGCTTGGGAGGAGCGCCAGCCCCAGGAGCATGGCGCTTGCGGGGGGGCCCCCGCCCCCGAGCACACGGCTGGGGGGGGGCGGTGTGCATGTGTCCCCGCCCTCTGGTGCCCGGCAGGCCAACGGCCACGCCCCCTGGCGCCCGGCAGCCTCTAAAGGTTGGGGACCACTGCTTTAGCATATGCAGCCCCCAGAATACATGGGGATGCATTTGCCCATGTGTTTAGCCCAAATCCAATTGTACAATAAGGCTGCTCTGCCACTCCTACCTTCAAAAGGTAGCAGAAAGGGGAATTACTAGTTTTAAATCTGACTTGAAAATTGATTGTGTAACACTATCATAGCTTTAGAAAAAATATATTTCATTCTCATAAACTAATTTTGTATTTTTCTGTTTTTTGACTGCTGTTTATCACTGACCTGACTTCTTCATTGACTTTCCCAAGAACTCTGTTTCTGTAACACGCTAGTGAATCCTACTAGTTGTTTACATTTCCTAGTATGTGTTACTTTACAGTTATCCAAGTTAAATTTCCTCTGTCATCAACGTTCTCAATCCACAATTTAGATTTAATCCCTCAGGAGTTTCTAACAAAACTCTTTGACTGTTTTGGTGTACTGGTGGTGATTATTTTGAATTTTGTTATTTTTCTCCCCTTAATAATTCTGTCACAAGGAAATTTCATCACTTTTCTTTCCCTTCCTTTTGTATATCATTAATAAATATATTCAGTAGCATTGGTCCCATTTCCAGTCCCTGAAGAAACTATTATGAACTTCTCCATGCTCTACTTTTAAAAGATTTTTATTTTTCTCGCACATTCTCTCTCGGTGTTCATTATTGCCTTCAGCACAGCTACATATAGGGAGAGAGACAACTGCTTTTCATCAATTTTATAGATTTCTCTTGTTTTCTTTGCCTGTTACACTGTTGCAGTATTATACAGTATGTGATTTTTGTAGGATTTTTTTGTGTAAATCAAATCTCAGAAAAGCTTCAATCCAATAATGTTAAGAAACTGACATGAACCCATAATGGCCAGGCAATTAGGGTTACATTGTACATTGGAGCACGAGCAGCAGACATCAGTAGATTTGTGTGGCCATACATTTGGAAGGGACATACATAGAGAACAATTAATATTGTTTGTGGAGCCAGCAGCTGGGGCTGGGAGCCTGCATCTAGGGCTGGTGGTAGGGTGGTTGTCTGGGGCTGGAAGTATGGGGGCTGGCATCAGGTGGTTGAGCCAGGGCCAGCAGACCAGCCAGGATGGAGGCAAGGGTGGTCAGTCAGGGAAGAAGTGAAGCGGGTTAGGGTGGTGGGGTAGGGTGGCTGGTTGGGGGCCAGTGGCAGGGGACCTCCCCTGGTCCAGCAAATTCACTTGTTCAGGACCAGTCAGGTACTGAGGGTGTTGAACCAGGGAGGTCCAAACTGTATATGACTCCTGAAGGGGAGTCTGAAGCCTCAGCCCACTGCTGGAAGTCGAGGTGGCCTGGGCAGTGAGCACAAAGCTGAAGCCTGAGGGATTCAGCCCCAGGCAGAGGACCTGTAACTTGAGCCCTGCTACCCAGGACTGATCCAAAGTCCAAGCCCCACCATCCTGGGTTGAAGCCCCCACTCATGAGCTTCAGACTTTGACTTTGACTCTCAACCCCAGCAAATCTAAGCATTAAAACAGGGTCACAACCCACTTTGGGTTCCAATTCACAGTCTGAGTGCTACTGTGCGGTTAATGCATGAGAACTGCAGGTAGACTAGGACATAAACAGAGAGTAAAACTGACCTGTCTGTTTCCCCTTGATGCCAAATGAAATGTAACAAATTCATAGTAAGAATGGCTATGAATCTCTGAATAAACTGGATTTTTAAAATTCTTCTGTCTTTTGGTATTGGAGTTGGAGTTAGTAGGGAAAAAAAATAGAATCCCATCTGTTATACTTAACTCTGCATTCTCCCCCCTCAGAGAAGAAACTTAAGATCCACACCAACTTCAAACTACCCATAATTATTAGGTACCTTTACACTACTGGAACATATATGTTGTGATTTAAATCCAATTTTCAAAAGCAAAATATTGCATTTGGTTTCTGATGACATCACTAAACAGTGCTGTGCAGAGATGGAAAAAATGTCCAGTCCTGAATTTTTATATTAAAATGCCTGAGTTAGTAAGATGATTTTCAAAGTGACAGAGAGCAAAACAAAATGCTTTTAGCTTACTTCTGTGTTGACACTTACATCTGGTACTCAAGGGGATCAAACTGAACCAAAGCCAGTTAAAACCTTGCCAAGTGATACAGATCTGCAAATCAGGCAACAAGGGACTACTTCAGATTAAAATAAAAAAGGATAAAAGAGTTATGAGACCTATTTGAAATTTGTCTAATGACAATTCAGGTTCCCAAATAAGGAATGCTCTTTTGTATTCAAAAAATGAGTTCACGAATAAGGAAAAATGTAGTCATAGTCCTTGAAAAGTTGAGATTTATAATAAACATACAGTAAATGTTAACAGTGAAAGTGTGAAGTGATTTATGACAATTTTTCTCCCTCTTTGTTTCTGTATCAAGAGAAGACTGTAACTCATACATAATACATCTCTACAGAAATCTTTCAGATCTCTACTCATACACGAAGGCATGTACATTAAGGATGTTAAAATGTGATTAATTGACCAGTCGATAGGCACTTCTGCATTCTTCCTTTGAAACGTACAAGAGCCCCTATTGGGGCTCTTGTACATTTCAAAGGAGGAATGCGAAACTCCGTGTACAGCCCGGGGCAAGCGGCATGTCCCGCTGACTCCGGGCTGCATGCGGGTGCCTGCTATGAATTGCACAAGAGTCCCCAGCAGGGTCTCTTGTGCATTGCAAAGGCATGGAGCCCGGGGTCAGGTGGGGAGTCCCCAGCTGATCCTGGACTCCATGCTACACTGCATGCAGCTAGGACCCTGGAGTCAGCTGGGAGTTTCCAGCTGATCCTGGGCTCCACAGCTGCCCCTTTGAAAGGCATACAGGTGGCATTTTAAAGGGGCAGCTGCTATGCGGTGCTGCCACTTTGAACTACCCTTTCCCCCCTACCCTTTCCCCCCTTTGCTGCCTCTATGTTATAGAGGCAGCAAAGGGGGGGGGGGGGATATCAACTAGTCAAAATATTATCCAATAAACAAATGCTTATCGGATCATGGACTAGTCTTTTACATCCTTAGTGTACATTTGTTTTTATGTAGGGTGAAAATGTGTCCCAATTCCATACATTCTGTGTCACTTTTTCTGCTTTTAAATATCACAGAGGACTGGATGACCATTTTTATTACAGTAGTAATGGACTTTGTCAGATTGAAGCAAAAATATTAAAAATTCTGTTGTTCTACATAAGTTACAAGAAGGTGAACTCAAAGTGGTCTATTTATAGGAGAACTAATGGACATGCCTAACTTGACCTACTTTCTCTGTGAAGTACAGTACTCAGAAAAAGCAGAAGCACTCTACTAGTACATATACTGGCTTTTAATACGGTTTATTTTCTTCCTTAAAAATGTTGTTAAAGCTGCTATTACCCCCTTTTGAATGTTTTTGTTTTTGCTTTTTGGACACACCATCCCTTCTAGTAGTGATTATAATGAATCGTTTGTTTTTCTTATGTATTAATGTGACAAAACCTTTGCAACTAGTTATTTTAATATAAAGACTTTGCTATGTTGCCTGTAATGAAGTTCAAGCTTAGTTGAACATCAAGTTAACTAACACATTTAGGAATCTCATTTTGAGAAGTTCTGCCATCAAAATCAAATATATGTTTTCCTCAAAAAGTTCTCCAATATTAGAGAGTGAGTAGGTACGGTGCCAGCTTATGGCTCTGATAAAATGCATTATCTTTAATAGGAACTGTATTTGTTTTTAACACCTTTGTGCAAAGAACGGATCTAAACTATTTAGGTGATCTTACTTTTAAATACATGGTTTGATCTAGAAGTCTAAAATGAATGCAGTTAAATTGTTCAGCAGTATGTCTTACTGAAATATTCTGCCAGCTATCATGTTAAGACATTTTCAATCTAGTGTGAACACTGTGGTTTAAACTTCCACATGAGTCATTGGGAACTTGTCATCTAATTACTGGACTGAAGAGGAGCTTGAATTCTGATTCATTGTGAGACAAACAAAAACTGAGTGATCTTGAAGTAAGTTAAATGACCTCCTTGTGTCTCTGTTACCCTATTGAAAAAACTAAGCATAATATATATAAAATCAGGTTTGGTATTTGAGCTAAACCTTCTTAGGTAAATGAAAGATCATACTGTAACTGGAACCTTGTTATTGGTAATGTTCACCACTAACTCCATTTTAAAAATTCTGTCCCATGTTTTCATAAGAGCAAAAATATAGCTTATATATAACTTTTTGTCTGTCTTAAAAGTTGACCCTGATATTTATTTTACACGGACAGATTTGATAGATTCCATATGTTAGTCTACACATTATAAACCAAGAATGTGCAATGGCAGAAGTTACATCAGGGTAATAAGTCCTGAGCTCAAGGCTGAAGTTTTCTTTTTAATTTATTTAAAGAGCACAATCCACTGTTTGTGGAATTTTACATAAAAATAGTAAGTTTATAAAAAGCTTCAGCAATATAACTAATATGAGATAAACCCATTTTATTTTCAAGTGACTGATCAATTTAATGGAATATTAAGTATTTCTACATAGTCTACTATGCACACCACAATATAAATACTTGTTTGAATAATAAAACTGAATTGATAGTAATTCTATATTGATCAGATTTCTGAGTGTGCATTTTAGATACCATGAAAATTGCTGTGAGTTTTTTATGCTGCATTTTATATGTTTGAAATATTTAGCCCAATAAAGTTTCGTACTTTCCTAGTAAATGCCATTTTTCTTATTCCTTTATCTGTCATCTCATCATTTTTCAGAAAATCTACTGTAGTGGACTTACCAATAGGTGTCACTACCAGCACTGAAATGTGCATATACGAATAAATGTAAACCCTGAGAAGAGATTTCTTACCATTTTACTTGGTTATGGTTATGGATTGTTCTCCAAGTGAGTTATTGACATCAAATAATTATTATAGCTAATTTTCTTGATGTTTTGTATCCCAAAATGATTTTGCATTATTTTCAGTAAAAGAGCTAAAAAGTAAATCAGCTATCCAGAATGCTATCCAATGGTCGAAGAAGAAACACTTCAGATACAGGCTGAGGCATTTTTTGGCAATATATACTTTAATAAACAGTATTTTGCCAGTATCGTTGCTCCCAGAGGTATCTTCTGCTTCAAGTCCAAGTATCTCAAATCCCATTGAAAACCTGGATAAATAAGATGATTCCCAATATACTAATATTAAATCAGAGCCAGATAGTTTAATTTTGCCCGGGTCACATGACAAGTCAATGGTGGAGCTGGAAAGAGACCCCAGGTTTCCTAACTCCTCAGTTCCATGTTGTAATAACTGAGCAATATTTATTTATTTAGATATATAGAAGAGACCGTTTTATTGGCTGATTCGAAAGATAGTCGGATAATGTTACTGGAAATTATGTATAAATATGATATAGAATATGGTTCACACTTTGAATTTGGACAAAACAAATTCTGTGGTGGTATGGTAGGAACTGAAAACATGCAAGTTATCGGTAAATGACATGGTTGTTTAGCAAGTGAGAAATTAATGATATTTAGGAAGCTTCATTACAGTAGAATTGGATACTCAAGTCAGCAATGCCATAGAAGAAGTGAGAGAGATTCTGGATGAATAAATGTCTGATGACGAGTGCCACCAAACCTTAAGACTAAGTTCCAACTCTTAAAAATTTAATTTAGTATGGGTTAAATTATGTCTGTGGCACATACATTTAAATAATCAATAATAAAGAAACAACAATTTGATGGCAGTAGAGCAGAAAAGGGAAAAAGGAAGATGTCGGACACATGACTTGGATTTATCAAATGCACTAATAATCCACACTGATTATTAGAGGATTGTACTGAATGGGCTACCTTTGTAATGGAAATGCCACGTAAAAAATGAGCCCTGAATGTATAGTGGAGTATGAGGCCCATAATTTCTAACACTGTTTGTATTACGATCTTACAAATTATTAGTCATCTTAATGTTGCTGAACCTATTGCGATTCCACTGGTCCAATTTTATAAACAGTTTTGGAGTGACCCTAGAATGATCCTTCAAATAGGGTTGTAAAATCCCGTTTAGTTAGTTAACTGGTTAAATGTTATGTTTAATCAGTTAACCAATTAAATTGGATTAGGCTGGGCTTGCATGGTCCTTCTGCAGTGGCCTGCTGTGAATGGGAGCTGCTCCAACCGGGCTGGAGTGCCCCCTGTTCATGTCAGTAAAGGTGATACTTACTGGTTAACCTACATCCCTACTTTCAAATATGCCTCACACCTGAACTGGCAGGAGCCTCTGTAAGAGTGAGATTGTGTTTCATATTTCTTATTCATTTAGTTCTTGTCTTCTTTATGAATAATCCTGGTTTATATAATCACTAAGGGTCAGATTTTAACCATAGTACCTTTCACAATGAATAGTCAAATTGAAGTCAGTGGACTACCAATGACATAAAGCTGCTATTCAGAGTGTGAGAAGGGAATCATAATTTGGCCCTTATATTGCCGCAACGATTCACATTTATTTATATTTTATAAGTAACATTGCTTTGGAAAGCAGTGAAGGACCTCCATATTAATCTTCCTATTATTTCTATCATTAGCTCATTCCACTGTAGATTTAATTAGTATATTGGAGCTGTATGGTGTCTCTTCTTTTGCAGTCTTTTCTCTTCACTTATGGGCAAAGACTACTGGAAAGTCTATTAAGTGTCCGCTTCTTTTGAAGAAAACACTTCAGGTCAATGTGACTCTAAGGCTTACTGTGTTTCTTGTTGTAGCTCTTTGCAATCTGTCACTTTAAGGTCAGTGTTAAAGCCACACATCTATTAGAGATATGTCAGCAACAAAAGCTAGTCTTAGATAGGTTCTGCGAAGTAGGATCCACAAGGCAACTCTACGGAGCTGATTGCATGAATTTACTATGCAATAGCATTTGGTGAAAGTATCGTACAGTCTGATCACATTCAGTGTGTCTATTCTGCAAGGTCTGTTAACAGGCTGAGAAGTCCAGCTGTTTTTAGTTACTTGGGACATCTCCAAGTTGCTTGTCATATATTCCACGTTGTGCATATGTAGGGGTTTTTTTTTGTGTTATAGGTAGTTAAAAGGAAGGTTTTATTCCTGGCACAACAGCTTGTTCTTTTGGTGCAGGTTTTTATGAGTTGATTTTCATCTTACTAAGGATGTGCTGCATTTTCTGGTTTTCATTAAGTTTCTCACTGTCGTGAACATCATCTCACTTGACTAGTGTGTTCTTCACCTATGTATGTATGAAACACTCACAGCTAAGAGAATGAGAAATTACCAGTAAATTTGTCCTTTGAAAGGATTATACTGAATACATCCCAGCTATTGCTCTTTCCTTTAAGAACTTTCTCTTGTCCTGAAGTGAAAGGATAAATCTCATAGCCAACAAAAAACTCAAACCTGTCCATAACTATTTTTTCAATAGTTCACCATAAAAATAAAGATTCTTCTAATTTTTTCATGATAAAGCTCTTTTTATAACATGTCTGAATTTAAAGTACCACACTGTGTACAGGCAGTCCCCGGGTTACATGGATCCGACTTACATCGGATCCCTACTTACAAACGGGGTGAGGCAACCCCGCACTAGCTGCTTCCCCCCAGCAGACCAGGGAGACGCGAAGCTAGTGCCCCCCTCAGCAGACCAGGGAGACGTGGAGCGGCTTTTCTCAGCAGACACCTCATCTTGAGAATAAAGGACTGAGGGAAGTGAGGTGTGGGAGAATAAAACTGAGCTCTGGAGAAATGTTTGGCTAGAGTTTCCCCTACAATATGTACCAGTTCCGACTTACATACAAATTCAACTTAAGAACAAACCTACAGTCACTATCTTGTACGTAACCTGGGGACTGCCTGTACTTCCATTTCCAAATGAGGAGTGTGGTAGACTGATCAGTTAATAACTCTGAGGTTCTGCTGTACCAAAGGTTCACGTTTGGCAGGTTCCACCAGATATTTTCTTCTATAGTAATTTGATTTTGTGGCTGTTCTGCTACTTAGGATAAAGGATTGCCTTTCAGAAAAAAACATGTTTGTAAATTTATTTATTTATTTATTTTTGGATCTCTAATTACACAATGTGGCAAGAAGAGATCAAGAACCACTACCCCAAAGCAAGTACAGTACTGTGATTAAACTTAAATAAAGAGAGAGCAGCATTTTTCTTCTGTCTCATAAAGTCTCAAAGATGTATGAAGTCAATGGTACAGGTGTAAACCTTTGAAAGAATAATTATAACATTTTGATCAGAGTTATGAACCACCTCCGTTCCCAAGGTGCTCATTTCTTTCAGGTTCTGCTGTGCTTCCAATTTCTGGTCTTGTCCCTTAAACTCTATGTTAAAATGGAAATATGAAAAGTTTAAAAGAAATTTAGTGAGGATTTTAGAGCTATATATTAAAATCCTCTTCCTCAGTGGCTGCTTCCTCAGGTGGGGTAGCCAATATATACCTGAGAAATACTTACTGGAATAGTGCCACTGAAGTCAGTATGCTTAATGTGTGAATGAGGGAACATAAAGATTGCAGATTAAGTCCACAGGGATTACCACTGACATGTCAGAAATTGTGACCTTCAGGATTCAGGAGTTCTAGTACTGTATATATGATCAGAGGACAAATAAAAGTGTAGATTGAGAGGAAGTCTGGTCTTCTGCCTGGAGCTTTCATGCATGCAGAGATTTCATACCTGCTGCAACAGCCCTTTTTAGGGCGCAATTTATTTCCCACTGTGGAGGTGATGAGTAGAAACTGAAATTAATAAAGGCAATAGATGAACAAAAATGATGACTATTGACTTTTGTTTTCTTTGTTTGATGGTGGAAATGTATGAGGTTTTAATTTAAAGTCTGTCTGGTTTCTTATTTTCTGCCTGTCAGCAATGGCTGGTATGGATTACAGAAAGCACCTTTTTAATTGAGAGAATTAATATTTTTTGTTTTATTTCTGTATTTACTCAAGAGCATTTTTCATGCCATCTTTGTAACCATTCACTTTTGATTGAAGATTGCTTGTATCTGGAGATCCACAGTTAATCAAGAAGTGAGAACACTAGCTCGAAAGCCTGATGCTAGGGTTCTTGTGCTACTTAAGATACTAGAAACAAATCTGTTAAGAGCTGTTTCTTACTAAACCTTATCATAAAGAGAAAGAAACTACTTCATGTTGCAGGGGTTCAAACAAATACTTATAAAAACACTGCTGCCGGGAATTTAATAGCCAGTACAGTATATGTCTCCTGTTATAAGCAAAATAATCATTGCACAATAGAACAAAATAGGAGAAGAAAGAATAGAGTAGTAGATTTATTTTAATAATGGAAACACAATGTTTACTTTATGTTTACCAGCTGAAATAAAATTTGTTTCTATGCAGTATTTTAAGAACTATTTTTAATGACAGTCTGTTCTCCTCTGTTTTGAAATCTGTTAGTAGATTATTTCACCTTCTGTTAAAAACCCTGATGTGTAATACTCATGTTTCATATCATTTATACTACAGTAGTTCATTTCACTGTATTAAGGATTACAGGAACTGATGCCATAAAAATAAGCTTGGTTTCTCATTTAAATATGTGGAAACCAATATATTGAAAAAGGTTATTTTTAGATATGCTCCTGGTGGACACTTGCATCATCCATTAATATTATGGTTATTGGTACTATCTTATATGTGAGACTGCACCCTTCATCCCAGGAACCCAAGGCTGAAGCTAGACTTTGTCTATAATAACAGCTCCCTCATGCCCTTTGCCCATGCACTGGAACTATGAGCAAGGAGCCTCTGTCTCCTATGTACTCAATATGTAGTATACAGAAGAAACATTAAAGAACATCAAGTGCACTCAAAAGTTAGAAAATGCCAGAGTTAAGTTTTCTTGTGTGTCCTTAATTCAGCATTCTTGAGCATATAAATGAGGATGCAGTCTTTAATTATATTATGACTAGGGCTATTGATTAATCACAGTTAATGTGATTGACTCAAAACATTAATAATGATTAATCCCAGTTTTAATTGCACTGTTTAACAAAAGTATGCCCATTTAAATTTATTCAATTTTGTGGATGTTCTTCTATACTTTCAAAGATTTTAGTTTCAGTTACAACATAGACTATAAAGTGTAATTTTTCAATTCACTTTTGTATGAGTACTGTAATGTAATCTCTTTATTGTGAAAGTGCAATTTACAAAGGTAGGTTACATAACTGTTTTGGTTACGTAACTCCACTCAAAACCATGTGAAACTTTAGTACCTACAAGTCCACTCAGTCCTACTGTTTGTTCAGCCAATCGCTAAGGCAGACAAGTTCTTCTTCGAGTGCTTGCTCATGTCCATTCTGATTTGGTGTACGCGCGCCGCGTGCACGGATTCCGGAGCTTTTTTCCCTTAGCAGTATCCATAGGGCCAGCAGGGAGCCCCCTGGAGTGGCGCCAGTATACCAGTGCATATATACCCCTGCTGGCCCTCCCACCCCTCAGTTCCTTCTTATCGCCCTGACAGTAGCTGGAGCGTGCTTCAGGCTATTGCCTATCTCTTAGCAGCTTATCTCTTATTCGTTGTATTATAGTTCGCAGTTGAAGTTTCTTATCTAGTTAAGTAGTTGTTAAGTACTGTAAATAGTTATTTAGATAAGGGAGCGGTGGAACCCTCCCACGAGGGGAGGGCATGCCAGGGCCCCAAGGCTTCAAACCCTGTGCCTCCTGCTCCAAGCCTATGCCCTGCGGAGACCCTCATTCTGACTGCCTTAAGTGTCTGGGTGAGGCTCATCGAGCTGAAAGCTGCTCTATCTGCAAGAGCTTTAAACCCAGGACTAAGAAGGAGAGGGACTTCCGACTGAAACTCCTGCTAATGGAGTCGGCACTGCAGCCTCAGGGTGAGGAGTGGCCTCACTCCGCCCGCAGCGCACCGACGGCGGCACCGTCGGCCAGCAGGGCACCGAGGTGCAGATCACCGTCACTGGTGCCGAGGGCCTCCAAGAGCTCGAGGGGTCGCTCGGCAGAGAGGAGTCCCCAGAAGGTGCGCCCTAAGGAGGGGCACCTTTCTTCTAAGTCCTCTAGGAAGAGGCGCAGCCCGGACAAGGGCAAGAGCCCTGGGCAAACAGTGGGGCTAGGAGAGGTCCGTCAGCCTTCCACCCCAGAGACTTTTGAGGCAGCCCAGGACCTCATCCACATGGCGGTGGATGAAGGGGAGGGCCCGGTACCGCAGGAGCGGACCGCGCCGGCACAGGCCTCAAGTGCCCCCCAGCAGGACAGGGCGGGGCCGTGGGACCCTCTGGGCGACGGCCAGGCCTCGGCCCAGCAGCAGGAGTTTCCCCCGGTGCCGGGGAGAACACTGGCACCGGAGCCGGGACGAACACCAACCCCGGGCCCGCTCCCCACGGCACCGGCAGCGACTCCGGGAGCGTGTGGGCTCGCTACGCCGACGGCACCGGCACCGGTGCAGGGTCCGGTGCCGCAGATGGCTCCCTGGGCGGTGCAGGGCCCCGCACCGTATTACACGCCGCCTGCGGTGCCGCAACAGGCGCCCCGCACGGCACCGACGCTGTTGCCGCTCCCGGCACCGATCCCTGCTTACTCCTTGGGAGCACAGCAGCAGAGCGCGGCACTGATGCACGTGACGGCACCAGAGGGGTACGCACCGGTCTATCAGATGCACCCGGGCGCGGTACCGCCGCAGCAAAGGCCTCCACTCATGCCACCACCGGCTCCGCGTGTGGTGCACAGGGGCAAGCCATCGGCCATGGCAGACCAACGTAGGGTGCAGTCTTCATCAGCGCCTCACTGGTCGGCATCAGAGTACTCTTCGGAGTCGGAGGCTGAGTCAGTGGTTTCGACCGGGCCATCATATAGGTCGCGGCCTCGCCATAGGTCCCGCTCGTCGGTCAGATCATCTCAGCGGGATCCGATGGTCCAGCAGCAGTCGCAGGGGCAACCCCAGTGGGCTTTCTGGACGCCCTGGGCATACCATCAGGCCCAGGGGCCTCCCCCTTTGGGGCCGGCAGCGGGATCATCTCGAAGAACTAGCACCCCATCTGCCACCCCCTTGACAGCCCCCCCGCCTGGAAGTGGCTCGCCCATGGCTTCGGGGCCGAGACCCCCGGTTATTGGTCAGGGGCAACCAGGGCACAGTTGACCGAGGAGGCAATCCCCTCAAGGGACTTCTCGTCGTCCTCGCCAGACGAGGCCCTGACTGACCCCGCACCTCAGCCCCCGTCCATGGACTCCAGGGCGCACCAGGAGCTGCTCCGGAGGCTGGCGGTCAACCTTGCGGTCCAGCACGAGGAGGTTCACGAGGACTTAGATCCGATGGTGGACATCATAGCGGCAGCGGGCCCTGGTCGGGTGGTGCTCCCACTGAATAAAACGGTGGACAGGCTGTCTAAAACCCTGTGGCAGACGCCGGCCTCTATTGCGCCGACCCAGAAGGGGGTCGAGAGACGGTACTATGTACCCCAGGAGGGGCATGAGTATCTGTTTACCCACCCGGCTCCGGGATCCATAGTGGTTCAGGCCGCTGGGCAGAAGGAGCGTCAAGGGCCTCCAGGCCCCACTCCGAAGGCAAAGGAGCCTAGGAGATTGGACCTGCTTGGCCAGAAGGCCTATGCCACAGGGGGCCTCCAGCTACGTATAGCTAACCAGCAACTGATGCTGGGGCGTTATGCTTTTAATATGTGGGCGTCCAAGCAAAAATTTGCCAGCCAGCTTCCTCCCGAATCCCGCCAGGAGTTAGGGGCCTTGACGGAAGAGGGACAAGCAGTGGCGCGTACCTCTCTCCAGGCGGCCTTGGACGCAGCTTATTCGGCAGCCCGCACCATGGCCACAGGGGTGGTGATGAGGCGTAGTGCCTGGCTGCAGGTGTCTGGCATCCCACCCGAGGTGCAGACTACTATCCAGGACCTGCCCTTTGAGGGGCCGGCCTTATTTTCAGAGCAGACTGATTCCAAGCTGCATAGCCTGAAAGACTCAAGGGCAACCCTGAAGTCGCTAGGGATACATACCCCGGCGCCTCAGAGGCGCTCTTTACAAGCTAGACCCTACCTTAGAAGGGGGCAGAACAACGACAGGGGTCGCAGGAAAGGCCGCAACAATGGCCGCCCTGACCTTTTCAGGGGCAGGCGTAGGGGGCCTTGGTCAGACTCAGAGAGAAGATCAGGGCCGTCCCCCGGTCACCAAGCTAAGCCCTCATTTTGAAGGTACGCCAGAGAGCAGAGTAACAGTAGCGCCTATCTGTCCGCCCTTTGGGGACCGTCTTTCCCTATTTTTCCAGGGATGGTTAAAGATCACGTCGGACTGTTGGGTCCTAGACCTGGTGAAGCAGGGATATACTATCCCCTTCCTTTCTTACCCTGCCTCCCATCCCCCAGCCTCGTCCCTTTTCAGGGACCCCTCTCACGAGACGCTCCTTCGGCAGGAGGTGTCCAACCTGTTGATGCTAGGGGCCATAGAAAGGGTACCTCCAAACATAAGGGGAAAGGGTTTCTACTCCCGCTACTTCCTGGTACCCAAGGCGAAAGGGGGTATGCGTCCCATACTAGACCTCCGAAACCTGAACACCTTTATAAGGAAGACAAAGTTCAGGATGGTGACGCTAGCCCGCATCATCCCATCGCTCAGAAAGGGGGACTGGTATGCTGCTCTCGATTTAAAAGATGCGTACTTCCACATTTCAATTTTTCCGAGTCACAGGAAATTCCTCCGGTTCACGGTGGGGCAGGATCACTTTCAGTTTACGGTCCTCCCCTTTGGACTGTGTACGGCCCCGAGGGTCTTTACCAAATGTATGACCGTGGTAGCCGCGTTCCTGAGGCGGCACAGGGTCCAAGTGTTCCCATATCTGGCGACTGGCTCATAAAGGGCAAGTCTCTAGAACAGGTACTGGACCATGTCTCGAGGGCGAGAGCTCTGTTCGAGGGCCTCGGCCTCCTCATAAACGAGGCCAAATCACTGCTGGAGCCCATGCAAGTCATAGACTTTGTGGGGGCCCATCTGGACTCACCTATGGGCAAGGCGTCCCTACCGAGAGACAGATTTTCGACCATTCAGTCGCTGGTAGTGGGGCTGCAGGAGTTCCCGACTACGATGGCGAGGACCTGCATGAGGCTGCTAGGCCACATGGCGGCGGGCACTTACATGGTCCAACATGCCAGGCTACGCATGCGCCCGTTGCAGGGGTGGCTCAAGGTAGCGCACAACCCCCTGAGGTCGCCGCTGGATGTGGTGGTAACTATCCCCCAGGACATCTTGCGCTCGCTGGACTGGTGGAAGGATGAGAGCACGGTGTGTGCGGGGGTCCAATTCACCAAGCCGTCCCCGTCGGTGCAGCTGGTCACGGACGCCTCGGACGTGGGATGGGGAACTCACCTGGGCAACCTCAGGATACAAGGTATGTGGTCGGCAGAGGAGGCTTGCCTCCATATAAATATCAAGGAGCTGCGGGCGGTCAGGTTGGCCTGCAGGGCGTTCCTTCCCCACTTACAGAACAGAGTGGTGGCGGTGCTGACAGACAACACTACGGCCATGTTCTATATCAACAAACAGGGTGGGGCGCGTTCCTCTCCCCTGTGCCGGGAAGCCCTAGAGCTATGGGAACTGTGTATAGCCCACAGCATTTCTCTGAAGGCATCTCACCTCCCAGGAACTAGGAACGGGCTGGCAGACAGGCGTTCAATCCGGGCGCACGAGTGCACGAGTGGGTGCTAAGGGGGGATGTACTTCACGAGGTCCTCCAGAGGTGGGGGTTTCCCCGCCTGGACCTGTTCGCAACTCCGAGCAACGCCAAGTGCGGGGAGTTCTGTTCGTACATGGGGCACGGGCAGGCTCTCTAGGGGAGATGCGCTGCGGGTCAGCTGGCCCAGGGGCCTACTCTATGCCTTCCCCCCGTTCCCTCTGATCCACGACACACTCCTCAGAGTGCAGAGATTCAGGGCTCAGGCCATCCTGATAGCGCCAGTATGGCCTCGACAGTACTGGTTCACCACCTTGCTGGATCTGACTGTGGAGGGCCCGCTCAGGCTACCCCTAGTGCCAGATCTAATCACTCAGAGCTGCAAGGCCGGGGTGGCACTCCACCCGAGCCTTCCATCTCTCCACCTAGCAGCGTGGCTCCTCAGTGGCTCTCAGTGACGGAGCGAGCCTGCTCTAGAGATGTCCAGGAGGTCCTCTTGGAAAGTAGGAAGCCGCCCACTAGAGCTCTTTACGAGGCTAAGTGGAGGAGGTTTACTTCCTCGCTGGGGGGCAGGACGCTCGCTCCAGGTGAAGGGGCGGTTCCGACTGTCCTGGAATTCCTTCTCCACCTGAGGAAACAGGGCCTGGCCACAGCCTCCCTAAGGGTGTACCTGGCGGCCATTGCGGCCTTCCACACCGGGGGGGGGGGGGGGGGGCAAAGGTCTATCTTTGCCAACCCCTTGGTTAAAAGGTTTCTAAAGGGAGTCGACAGGTTGATGCCATATGAGAGGCCTCCGGTACCGGCGTGGGACCTTAACCTGGTCCTGACTGCCCTTATGAAGCCCCCATTCGAGCCCCTAGCTTCATGCTCCCTGACACATCTATCTTATAAGGTAGCTTTCCTTGTGGCCATTACCTCTGCCAGGCGGGTGTCTGAGCTTAAGGCTCTCACCTCAGAACCACCTTACACGGTGTTTTTTAAAGACAAAGTGAGGTTACGTCCACACCCGGGATTTCTTCCCAAGGTGGTCTCACACTTCCACATGTCCCAGGATATTTACCTGCCAGTGTTTTACCCTAAGCCACACGCGTCGCCCAGGGAACAGGCTCTGCACTGCCTGGACATTAGGAGGGCTTTGGCTTTTTATATAGATAGGACACGAGAGTTTCATAAGTCAAATCAACTGTTTATTTCAGTGGCAGAAAGGATGTATGGTCAGCCAGTCTCGATGCAGCGTATATCCTCGTGGATTACTTCCTGTATTCGACTGTGCTACGAGGGCGCGGGTAAACCACCGCCGCGCATAACAGCACATTCCACTAGAGCCCAGGCTACGTCGGCGGCGTTCCTGGCCTGCGTGCCGATCTTGGAGATCTGCAGGGCAGCAACCTGGTCGTCAGTGCACACCTTTGCAGAGCATTATGCAATCACGCAGCTGGCCAGGGAGGATGCTGCTGTCGGGACGGCAGTTCTGTGTTCTGCAGAATAATAAAATAAGGTTAGTCACCTTCCGACCCCGCCTCCGGAGGGGGGACACGGCTAGGGACTCACCTAATTAGAATGGACATGAGCAAGCACTCGAAGAAGAAGAAGAGGTTACTTACCTCGTAACTGTAGTTCTTCGAGATGTGTTGCTCATGTCCATTCTGCATCCCATCCACCTACCCGTGTTGGAAGGAGCCGGCAAGAAGGAACTGAGGGGTGGGAGGGCCAGCAGGGGTATATATGCACCAGTATTCCGGCGCCACTCCTGGGGGCTCCCTGATGGCCCTATGGATACCGCTATGGGAAAAATGCTCCGGAATCCGTGCACGCGGCGCGCGTACACCAAATCAGAATGGACATGAGCAACACATCTCGAAGAACTACAGTTACGAGGTAAGTAACCTCTTCTTTGTTTATATGTGTGGGAGATCATGCTGCCCACTTCTTATTTACAGTGCCACCTGAAAGTGAGAACAGGTATTCCAATGGTACTGTTATAGCTGGAATTGCAAGGTATTTACATGTCAGATATGCTAAACTATTTGTATGCCCTTTTATGCTTTGGCCACCATTCCACAGGACATGCTTCTATGTTGATTACACTTGTTTAAAAAAAAGTATTAATTTAAAATTGACTGAATGCTTTGGAGGAGATTTGTATGACTCCTGCTCTGTTTTACTTGTATTCCACTGTATATTTTAATCTCAGATGATGACCCAGATCATGTTGTTCATTTAAAGAATACTTTCACAGTGACTTTGACAGAATTTGAAGAAGGTTCCAATGTGAGATTTCTAAAAATAGTTACAGCACTTCACCTACGGTTTAAGAATCTGAAGTGCCACCCAAAATCTGAGAGGGATGAACTGTGGAACATGCTTCAGAAGCCTTAAAAGAATAACACTTTGATCTGAAAATTATACAACCTTAACCACCAAAAAAATCTCCGTGGCATCTAACTCCAGAGGATGAAAATGAAAATATATTGGTCTGCACTGCTTTTGGATGTTATTGAACAAAACCCGTCGTCAGCATTGACAGATCCTCTGGAATGGTGGTTAAAGTTTGAAGGGACATATGAATGAATCTTTATTGCATCTGACGTAAATATCTTGCAACTCTGGCTACTACAATGCTATGAGAATGCCTGATCTCACTTTCTGGTGGTGGTGTAAACAAGAAGCAGGCAGCATTATCTCCTGCAAATGTAAAGCAACTTGATTATCTGAATGACTGGCCAAACAAGAAGTAGAACTGAGTGTAGGCTCTAAAGTTTTACATTATTTTATTTTTGAATGCAGTTATTTTTGTACATATTTCTACATTTGTAGGTTCAGCTTTCATGATAAAGTGATTTCACTACACTACCTGTATGGGCTTAATTGAAAAAAAGACCCATTTCTTTTGTTTTTACAATGCAAATATATGTAATAAAAATAAAATGAACACTGTACACTTTGTATTCTATGTTGTAATTGAAGTCCATATATTTTGAAATGTAGAGACTATCAATATATTTAATAAATGGTATTCCATTATTGTTTAACAGCAAGATTAATCACAATTAATCTTTTTAATTGCTTGTTACCCCAATCATACCGTTTTTTTCATAGGACCTCTGCCTCATTCAGTGCACAGGAAGGGTGGCACTCACTTAATGAGCAGCTATTCAATCATTTTCCCACTTTGTTCAATCTGTGGCCTCATGCCTTATCTACTGTACACTATTCAAACCCTGCTCTGAAGAAAGAATTATTAATTTTCTCATGGGTTTTTCTGTGACACCCACCAGTATAGCGCCTGAGTGCTTCAAAACATTAACTAATTTGTTTTCACAATGTACGTGGCCAGGGTGCCCAGCTTTCAGCGGGAAAGTCTGGTTGAAAAGGAAACCTGACGATGTTTGGTCACCATAAGCAATGAAGGTGGGGATGGCCAGCCCTTATTCAGCCAGGGCTGTGTCCTACTAGTGTTGGGTGGTTGGGGAGAAGGGCCTGAGGAGCAGGGGTTGAGCCTCAGTGGGAAGAGGAGAAAAGTAGAGGATGTTCTGGCACTCCAAACAGATTGTCCAGTTTTTAATTATGGCGAAGTTAGTAAAACCCCATCCCAATGAAATATAGGGACAGGGGCAGATGACCGTTTTGCGGGGCCCCGGGCAGCATAATTCCACGGCCTCCCCCCCTTGCCACAGCGCATGCGCAGCAGCACCATGGCGCATGTGCGGGGCTTTCTGAAGCACGGGGCCCGGGGCGGCCGCCCCGTTCGCCCTGCCCTATATCCGCCCCTGTATAGGAAAGTGGTGGTATTTTCATTTCACACATTGGTAGCTGAGGCACAGAAATATTGAGATTAAAAAGTACTCTCCACTTTTGGTGCTCAGAGATGCCCAGGACCTGATTTTTCAGAGTGAGCTTTATATCATAGTTTATGTGCTTGAAGTACTGCCCCCACTGCTTTCAGATGAAGCTGAGAGGGGCTCAACATTTCTGCCTCTTAGACCCCAGGTTTAAGTGATTCGATGAAAATCAGATGGCAGGGATAGAATATACGTCTTCAGGAGAGCTTTGAACACTTAAGTGTAAGACTGTCCTTTTTTTGTTTTGCCATCCCTTGTTCATTACCCTCTTACCAGCTTGTGAGCAAATGAAGCAGGAATCCTGTAGACCAGACCTGGGCAAAATATGACTTTAAGAGGCAGTGGGGAGCCCCAGGCAGGCTCCCCTGGTTGCCCTGCAACCCTTTGCGCCGGTGTAGAAACACGGTTACAGGCCTCCGTTTCTATTTCAAAACTGGAAGGGAAGGGGGAAGTTTCAGGAGCCATACAATTCTTTCCTCCCCTTCCCTCCCCCCCTCCCCCAGCAGCACAATCCATGGGAGCTGCTTGTTGGAATAATAGGGAGTCAAGAAGAACTACGCCCCCTCTCCTTGGTTCAGTTATTCAGTGAAGCACATGGTCAGGCAAGCGGGCTGGCTGGCTGGGAAAAGTTTTAAGGTCTGCAACCCTTAGCTCTGCAGGCAGAAGTGCTATGCTTCCATATTTAGGGGCTTGATTCATGAGTGCAGATATATAAAAGTGCTTTGAAAGCATCTGCTGTTGCACACACATGCACAAGCTTGTTAACTGATTTGACACGATTAAGAGTAAGTGCACATTATGTATCTGAAAGCAAGGTATAGTATTTTAGGTTGTCCAGTTTAAATCTGGGTCATAAATTTTTTTAAAAATTAGCTGGGTCACAAAAGTAATTAATGTGATTGCAAAAAGTTTTTACCATATTGATTCTAAATTTCTTTGAAATGCTTATTCTTTTATGCAGCATATATGTGATCTATGTATAATATTTTACCAGATGTACTAAACAGAATGTTTGTCATGCACTTTGTACAAACATGCTTCAAAGAGAGTGTCAAAAGTCGTGTTTCTGTAACTTTCTTGACCCACAAAATTTAATGCATGTTCTCCATAGTTTGCCTCAGTAAGAGCACATACAGGTGGATTTTGCCTTTGACGAAGAAAACTACTTTCCAAATAAAGAAATAATTGCTTGATGCAGAGATTTTCACAGCTATCTACTTTCCTTAGTAAATCAGAATTTCAAGTTACATGCCTCTGCAGGTGTCCAATTTACTCTACATTTGGTTCCACGTAAATCAAAATCTGTGTTATATTGGAAGGAAAAGAGTTCCTGATTACTGCAGTATTAAAGATTTTTTTAAAGGATGCATCTGTTGATTATGGCATTGTGGCAGCAGTAATGTAGCTAGCATTGAGAATATACTTTTTGAGCACCTATCTTCAGATAACTTTTTGATTTAAAAAAGAATCCAAATATTCTACTCACCACGAGTTGTCCAAATTCTATTTATTTTTTTGTTTATGTGCTTGGATAACTGGAAAACTGTTGTTTCACATGTACAAACTTATCTTGTACATAATATTCAGTAAGGAATATCCCCTTTCTATCTGTGAAGTAGAAGTGAGAATAGGAATTAAAGTGTTCAAAGATATTTGTTGTGCATATTAAGCATATCATCTTTCATTGTTGATTATGAAAGTTACAGAGAACCATAAATGTTGATGGTTGTTTACAAATCAGATAGAGTGTCTAGACAACTTTTATTTTAATATCCCCAATTCTACAAACATTGAAGCATGTATATTGCTATATCCTTCTGAAAAGTCCCAGTGGTTATACCAGGAGTCCTCTTGTGAGTTCAGTTATGTGTGGGCTTCAGTTTGGTGGATTGAGAAATGAATAAAAAACAACAGATGATCTGACAAACCACAAGGAAAGGCAGTAAGAGAGGTTAAAATTGATAATTATTACTACATCACATACCATTATTTCTATTTTGGTCAGTGATGTTCCCTTACTTTCTGGGTTGTTAGACTATTGGTTGATAATTATATCACACACATATTTACAAACTTGCACAGTTCCAGATATGTATAAGTATCACCTACGGCCACACAAAGTGAAATAAAAGCAGTTGATTGATAGTGGGTATGACTCCACATACTTGTGCAGAGTGAAATTCCAAGTGATGATTCCTACTGTAACTGACTTTGCTGCATCATAGACATGTATAAGACATTAATTTTAACACCATATGCTATGATGCGATATATGCAAAACCAAGGAGGGAAGATACTGTTTATATGAGAAACAAAGCTACATGTCCTGGTTTTGGGTTTTTTTTTTTTTTGCATGTTTAAAGCAACTCTGCATTAAACAACGTATACTTTTTGGTACACCACCAGTAATTGTATATGCTGTCTATGATATTTAAGTATTATTTGCAATTGTAAAAAGTTTTATCATATTCTGATGCACAGTTTTAAGACCAATAAATCTGAACATAGATAAAATTTGTTACTGCATTTCTGTGATTTACGTCGTGGTTGTCCTTTACAATTGGTTTATAAACACCTTTTTTTTGTATAGAAAATATCCGTTTTGGAGTTCTTGTTTACATTCATAAGGCAGTTGTAGGCAGGTTCAAGATGCTGCTTAACCTTTGAAATGTATTACTTGCCTGGTGCTTAAGAGAGATAGATGACTAAGAAGTGCATATTAGAGCCTCTCAAAACACGGGATCATCAATCTTCAAGAAGCTTGGCTGCAAGCGGTGCCCTGCTATCCAGGATGCACACAGCATATCTACGACTCAGGGAAGCTCAGTGCATCCAGCCTCTGATTTTTGCAGACTCTCAGAGGAAATGTCAATTAGACATTACCAAATGCCTCTCCCTTGCTTTAATATCTCTTCAATAATTTAATATATTGTCTGACTCTGTGTGCTGAACTCATAACCCATCACTTACCATTTTGCAGATTGATTTCTCTGCCAGTGGAATCTAAATCGGTGTTTTGAGCCATACTGATTACAACACAATATTTTTGTTTGATCACATGGGTAATTAAAAATATAAATATCTATTGAATAACATAGTTCTAAAAATGCTTTTCCTTCTCTAATCTTAATGGAAGCCCATTAATTAGATTGGTCTAAATTTGGAAGTACTTTATTCCCAATTCTGACATTAAAAATTATAGGCACGGTGAATAATATATATGTATTTTTAATTTGCAGTTCCGGAAAGTAAAATCAATCAATTAACATTAGAGCTTTTTTCGTTCTTTGAAGCCATAAATATCTCTCAATTCTGTTAATGAAGTTCTGCGGTAAACAATATATAAAATTCTCTGTACTTTGCTATATGAGAGATGCTGGCTTTAGTAATTCCATTATTTCAGTAATTGAAACACACTTGCAAAATATCTCTCAGTAATTTAATCAATAAGAGCCAGATCCTGCAGAACGTTACTCAAGAAAAGAATCTATACTGACTTCCACGGGGCTGCATATGTACATACGGGTTTTGTAAGACTAGGAATGAAAAACTGCACTGATTGAAACCTCATTTAGTTTACTGAAATCACATAAGGCATTGGCCAAACATTTGGCTGTAAATATTTTAGAAGGAGTCTGTCAAATTAAATCATTTCTGTGATGTTATTTTACCTACGTTTATTACATGTTACATCTTACATTGCTACAAATCTGAAAGAGATTTTATATATATGTTCATTTCCTCAGTTTGGTCATTTAGTGCATTTGACAGCATTTTGAGGATATTCATTTTTTTCTCTTTCCTCTGTATAATTAGTAAGTTTCCCCTTATATTTACTGAAGCTTTTCAGAAAACAACTTTGGAGAGAATAACTTGGTAAAGAAACTCAGTAGTACCTGATATAACATTAAACTTAATCTTTTTAAATTAAATAGCTTTCAAGTTGAATGTCTCTTTATTTAAGTCAGTCCTTCAGTAAGCTGATTAATGACAGGACTAAATTCATTAATTAATAAATTGTGCCTTACCGTGGAT
Organism: Pelodiscus sinensis; assembly: GCF_049634645.1. Taxonomy (NCBI): domain Eukaryota; kingdom Metazoa; phylum Chordata; order Testudines; family Trionychidae; genus Pelodiscus; species Pelodiscus sinensis. The sequence goes on along the minus strand of NC_134712.1, from coordinate 231,413,954 downwards.
TTTCTTCCATGTCATTTCATACTTATTCTTAAACTCTAGTAGTGTGTCATGATAACATTTCTCTAGATATGTTACAGAAAAGCCTATAATAAAACAAAGTAATTTATAACTGTGTTTGTAATGTTAGACAAGACTTTAAGTCATTGAAGGATATGCTATCATCTTGGATAGAGTAATCCTAATTAAGAAAATGGAATATTAAAGGATAATATCTTTGTTATTTACAGGATGAAGATGGGACGGAGGAGGACAATAGCAGAGTTGAACCAGTTGGACACGCAGACAGTGGTTTGGAGAGCACAACTAATTTTTCCTTAGAGTAAGTTGCTGATACATTTGCCTCATTTGTAAACAGTAAGATTTATAGTAAAGAGCTCTTACTACCACAAGATTAGTTATGTCAGTAAAAACACAAAGCCTGTAATATGCATTTATTTTGATTGCAACTCTGCGTAAAACAGAGTGGGGTTTTTTGCCCTTTGCACCTTGGATATCTTTTTATCCCAATTATTAAAGAGGCTTCACAAGTAATTCAGCAGCAGAGATATGGAGGTGTCGCTATAATATGATTTGTGGGTGATTTATTCTGTCTGCACTGAAGATGCTAACCCTACGACATTTTAAGGTTTGGCGGTTATATTGTGGGAAGGAATGGACCCAAAGGGCTTTCCCAAAATATTGGTAGGTGAGAGCTGAGGCACTACAGATCTTTATTTCTTCCACAAAGGGAAGGAGGAATTTTGCAGAGGTGGACTACACAGCCAAAACAAAATTACGTTAGTGATATCAGATAAGCCTAACCTGAAACTTACCCTGACTCTAGGAAAGATTCAGTGACTGAAGGTTTAATGCTGAAACATGAAATCAAGGAAGTTGTTCTCTTTCTGTTTAATTGCAAAACTCTGACTCAGACGTGGCTGCGATACTGGTTGAGAAATGGTCCATTATACTTTGAGTATTTTAAAATTCATCCTTTTGTCTGTAGAGCTTCTGATTGTTATGGGGATTAAAAATTGACTGTTAAGTTCCTCTTGGCCCTCAAAATTGACAAATGGAAGCAAAATGTGTCCTTTAGAACAGCAAGACATACAACAACCAATAATGAGCTGGGGAGCAAAAGGCACTTCTGACAACACTTTCTAGGCTTCATTGAATTTAGTTGACCCTTAAAAGACCTTGTGCACAGCTCATGTGCAGTGGAAATCAAACAATGTTATGACACATGACACTTGGGACAGAAAATAATACTAAAAGTTATAATGCTGTTAAGTAAATCTGTGTTTACCATCATCTGGAGAATTGATCAGTTCATGGTCATCCTACCTCAAAGGAGCTGTAGTGGTAATAGAAGTACAATGAAAATGAACTTAGGCGTGGAGACATTTCCAGGGAATAAATTGGAAAAATGGGTGTGGATTAGAAAAGGGGACATGAGAGAGAGGTGGATGCATTTATCCTTTCTCATTATATAAGAAAAAGGTAGAATCAGTTAAATCAAAAGGTGGTAAATTCAAATCAGATAAAGGAAAACTTTTCATGCAATACATAATTATCCTCTAGAATTCATTGTCATGTGAGATCATAGAGAGACAAATTTAGGATGATTTTAAAAAATGTGATATTTATATAGATTATGAGGACACTTGCATATAATTTATGTAGAATTTTTTCTTATAAAAGTAGAAGGATATAGAGAAAATGATAGCTGACAGATGTAGGCAGGGCCATTGATGTGGAGAGGGGGAGGGACAAGGTGGCAGTTTCCCTGGGGTCTGGCAATTTAAAAGGTCTCAGAGCTCCAGGCTGCTACCATGGTAGCAGCAGTACCCAGAGACCTGCATGACATGGTCTTGGTGGTGTTGAGTGCTGCCTGGAGGAGGCATGGCATGGTCTGAGCAATGCTGAGGGTTGCCGACCCATTCTAGCCCTGCCCCTTCTGCCCAAGGTAGCCCCTCCCCCCCCACTACACATTTTGCCCACCAAAGTATGTTGCCAGCCCTGGATGCAGGGGAAAAATTTTCCTCTGAATGATGTGGTACTGGCCAATATCAGGCACAATATTTAGGATTAAATACTATCATTTCGTGTGGCAGTATGGGTCTGATCCAGTGCCTGTTGAAATCGATGGAAAGGCCCCTCGTGTCATCCATAGGCCATTGCATCTGGCCATAAGTGCCTGTCCTGACTGTAGGTAAAATCTTTTTTGTCCTACTAGAGATGTCAGTGGTTAATGAGTAAGCATCATTGTTACAGGGTGATGTGTTCCAGCTACCGGTTAACTTGTGTCCCGGCTGCCAGTGGTGGGCTGGGCCTGACCTGGCCAGAGCAGCCCATTCTGCTGCAGGGAGCAAGCGCTCCTGCCCAAGTGAGCTGGAGTGGTCCCCTGCCCGCTCTGTTTAAGCAGTTAACAGGTTAAAAATAATGTTTAACCGGTTAACTGATTAAGCAAGGTTTTATATTCCTAGTACTTATGCAGGAGGCAAGCCAACTATCAAATGTAATGTACAGTAAAACTCCAATAGTCCGGCATCCAATTGTATGGCACTCCCAATAGTCCGGCATTAAAATGGCAAGAGCCTAGTGAGTGAACTTCGGCAAAAACGAGTCACAACGCAGCAGCAGCAGCAGCTGAACCGAGCAAAAAGGGTAAAAAAGGGTTAAAAAAATAAAACATTAATGTATATTGTATCCAGTATGTACAATAAAAAGGGTTAAAACACTTTATATACAGTATATACTGGATACAGTATATATATATATATATATATATATATATATATATAACCAACTTACAGTACCTCCTGATAGTCCGGCATGTCTGATAATCTGGCACCACCTACGTCCCAAAGGTTCTGGATTATCAGAAGTCTACTGTATATTGGTATGAGAGGCCAGCAAAAGCTACAAGCTCAGATTTGGATTCAGAACTTTTGTTCTTAAGGTTTTGAAGTGTTCATTTTTGTGGTCCTGTCTCAGTCCATCTGTGTTTTGTAATCTTTTATGGCTTTTGGCTCCCAAGCCAATCTGTCCAAAATGTGTGGGTGTTCTGAAATAAAAAGATTTACTTCTGGCTTTTCTTGAGCTTTTTGTCCTTTTGTCTTACCAAAGCAAGAAGTAAAACTCAGAATCAATTCTGCATGACTGCCATATGGCATGTTACATTTATTATTCCAAAAAGACAGAAATATAGATCTATAAGTACACATAACAAACAGAAATAATAGAATCTCCGAGTTATGAACACCTCAGGAATGGAGGTTGTCTGTAACAGAGCAAAATGTTTTGGTTGTTCTTTCTAAAGTTTTACAACTAGGGATGTTAACAAGTAGTTGAGTGTACAAGCCTAGTCTTATCTCTTAATCTTCTTGACTACTCACATTGCTCCTCTCTTCCCCACCCTGCTGTCTTTGTATCTCAAAAGCCGGCATTAGATCCGTGATGCTGCCTCCCTCCGCAGCTGCCTCTATCAGAGAAAGACGTCTCTGCCCGTGGCAGGCCCAGGCTCACCATGGGCAGAGGCTGCTTTGTGGCAGCAGCTCCTGTATGCAGGGGGGTGAGAGCTTCCTGTGGATAGAGGCTGGCTCTGTCTAAGGGGAGTTCAGACCCCCCACCAATAGGAGCTTTTGCCAGAGCAATGTCTGTCCTCGGCAGGCTCAGGCTCACTGTAGATAGAGGCTGCACCATGGGAAGGGGAGTAGCCTCTGTCCACAGGGGTTTTGGACCTCCTTAAAACAGGGTTTGCTGCTCTCTGCGCAGTTGCCTCTGTATCAAAGGTAGCAGCATGGAGCAGTAGGCAACTGTTCTGCACCAGGAGTTGTTTTTTTAAACAGGCTCCCCTTTGCAGACCAGCTCCCGCCTGGCACCTGCACTGCTGCCTCTGTTATTCCGTAGTGCACGGCTGCTGGTCCCACCCCTGGAGACTACAGAACGTTCGAGTAACCGATAAAAATTAATGCAGTTACTTGACTATTCTGTTACCTGCTATCTAGCATCCCTATTTACAACTGAAAATTGACTTTGAAATGTTGCTAAGCAGAATAAAAATTCTGCTTTAAATCATCTTAAATTAAGTGAAACAAGCACTGAAATTTTCCTTACTTTGTTGTCTTTTTTTAAAGGTTTCCATATTTTTTTAGTAGTTTAGTAATGTAATGTATTTGATTTTTCTTTGCTTTCATCTCAGCTGCTGTTTTCTTTCTTCTGGTTTCAAATGAGGTGTATGATTGGTCAGTTCATAATTCTGACATTCTACTGTATACAAATTGTAGGAAAACAAGCTATCAAATGGTGTTAGGGATTTCCCCAAATGGAGGTCTAACCATTTAAAACTTAAACAGCCCTCTTTTAAAAGTTAATACATTATCTTAAATAAACATTAAACGATAGAGCAAGCTTTTATTAAATAGCTGAAGGAAGTATAATAGGGTCAGTTTTAAGTTTTGAGAAAAGTGGGTTGTGCCATATTTGACTCACAAATTGAAATAGAAATAAAAAACCCTAAGTTTGAACCCTTCACTTTCTTGAAGACAAGACAGCTTAAATTTAACAAAAAGCCCCAAAGCAAACTGTGTCATTGTGCTGTATATAATTCTTGTAGCTGATTAAGGTTACCAAAAGGGATAGTTCCTTTTTCATTTGAGTTGTTATTAATGGAATTGTTTTTGATGATTGATCTCCTTTCATGCCCTCAGACTAATATTCAGGTATGTAGTCTTTCAGCATTGCTTTCATCATTCATCGCTTAAGTTTTGGAATATCTTTAGAGAGAGAGTATGTGTGTGTGTGTGTGTGTGTGTCTGTCTGTCTCTCTCTCTCTCTCTCTCTCTCTCTCTCTCTCTCTGTTTTTTGGTTCATTTACGGTACATGTTCATGCTCCCTCATTCGTCATTGTCTCACAGTGATATGGTGAAACTCGTAGAAGTCTCCAATGATGGCGGGCCTTTGGGAATCCATGTAGTGCCTTTCAGTGCCCGAGGCGGAAGGTAATGTATTGTATAAGATTTTAATTGAATCATAACTTGCTGTGTTTTATCTTGGTTATGCTTACTCTTGTGTAGGTGCCTTTAGGTTCTATTTGAAATAACAAGATTTTTTTCAAGAGGAAGTTTTACTGGCTTAAAATAATTGAAATATTCTGCTACCCTTACTCACTCAGTACACTGCAGTATGAAAGCAGTACATAAGGGAAGTACATAAAGCAAGAAAGATGGCAAAACCTGCACCTTTATAATAAAAATTGTATTGTGGTCTGATGGAAACTTGAATGGCAAAGATATGAATTATTTCCTTCAGACTCTCCTCAAAATATTTTGCCCCTTTAATTCAGTATAATATTTATGTATGTTTCCCCTCTTGTCTGGTTAGTCATTTATCAAAGTAACTTTCTAAACCAGAGAATGCTGCATCTACCTGCATTTTATAAGCAAGATTGAAGGGAAAAGAATTGCAGTGTAATAATATAATATTAAATTGTGTCCACTGTGCTGAAAAGAGAACAAGAAAAGCAAATAGCATGGGGTTTTTAGTTGTTGGAGATTGTTGTGTAGAATACATTCCTAACTTAAACTTTTGTACATGACAAATGGCAAGAATTCCTGAAGTCTTAAGTTTCAAAAAAAAGAATGCAATGCAGGTGTTTTACATTAAAGTAACTCAAGATTTCGTTAGTCAATAGAACGTTCCATTTATAGCATTTGCTTTACTGAAGTATAATTTTAGTACAGGTTGACTCTTGCTAGTCTGGCACACACTCATCCAGCAACATCTGTGGTCTGGTAAGTTAGCTGGATGTCCACTTACCATGGCTGTGGCCAAATTTACAGTGGTCCCATAAAGTTTGCTTATAGCCACCAGTTGTGGCTATCAATGTTCTGTGATGTTACTTAGCTTTACCCCTAAATGTCTTCTAAGAGCTCAGTAAGCAGTGGAAGTGTCGGTAATGCTACTAGGTGACATTAACCTCCCATGGCCTGACAAATTCTCTGGTTCGACACTTGATAGGTCTCAAACTAAAGAGATTCAGCCTGTATTTAGGATCCTTAATTGAAACATCAGAGTATTCTTAGGAAAATTTCATTGCTTTTGTACTAATTATTATTTACTGGGGGGGAGGGAGGTTAAAGCTTGTGGGTATACTAAAAAAGAGGCAATCCATCAAGAATATAAGTAGGATTTTATTTGAGAGGAGCAAGATTGCCTTTATCTTGAAGTGTAAATGCATTCACTATTTCTTGTGTTTATGATAAAAAGGGGCCAAATATACATTTAAAAAATACAATCTTAGACGATACAATGAAAGGACGTTATGTTCTTTCAAATCTGCCAATTTGTCACCAATTTTAGTTTAAATTGATTAGAAGCAAATGTCACTTACAATGTGTCAGAGAGTCATAAAAACTGCTTTTCACACATGCTATACATTTTTTTTCTACAATAGAATGAGAAATATGTTTTTAAAAACTTCATTTCTGATTATTATTTTAACCTTTCTGCTTCAGTTAGTATACTGACATGTAGTACTGCGACAAAACTAATAATTTTGTTGAACTGAAGGTAACCTTCCCTGAGGACTTCAGGAGGTAAGAGCAAACCGCCATAATATGGTGACTCTTTCTTCCCATGAGTAACCTGACCCCATATTCAGTGAGTTCAGTCCGCAGATATGAGAGTGGTAATGTTTCAATAACAGTTTCATAAATAAAGACATGAGGTAATGGCATGCTGTGAATTTACATAGTTATCTAGTCCATGGACAATGCTAGAAGAGATGGGAACATCAGATCTGAATTGTTGGTTATTCTTATTCAAGGTGGTATTTAGTTTAATAAAGCAGTGGGTTTTTTAATCTCTCAAAACACATGTACTCTAGTTCTTCTGACATCTGTCAATCCGTTTTTTTCCATGTGTGTTGGCTACATGAAAAAGTGGGGATTAGGTCAGTAGTCCTTGTAGGAATTAATAGGTTTTTTTTAATAAGAATTGCTCTAAAAACCTACCAAATCTAATAATGAGTCAGTAAAAAGGATTCACTTAAGCAGTATGTTTTGCAAGATGATTAAAAAATAAAGAGATTTTCAGTTAAATTCTATACGGATTCCACCCAGGAAGCTTGTGGAACTATAATATAAGGATAAATTGAAAAGGCCATGAGTTTAATTCTTGTTTTGTACCTGCTAAAATACGGGTGACCATTACTTATCAACTTGGATAAGCAGTTCAGCTATAAGCTATATAAGCTCTTCAAAAAAAACCATTTTATTTAGTCTTCGTTTTTCAACCTATTCATTTTTTATGGTCTTTAATCATCGATATTATGCTAGGGATCCCCAAAATCTGTTTCATAAATTGAGGGGCATGTGAGATATTTAACCTTTAAAATGAGTTTGATATTGTAATTTTTGCCATTTCATGTTTAAATAATATGAATTCTTCTTGATGGGAAAAAATTCAGACAGTTTTGCAAGTGCTTACTCATAATAGTTCTTTTCAATTAGTGGAATTACTTCAAGACTTGATAAGGGGTTGCAGTCCCTTAATGTGGCTGTCAAGAGTAAGAAGCAAAGTTTAAACTGTTTATACCGTGCATAATGACTGTATAAAGTAGATTGATTTTTTAAGAATACCAGTATGTTGTGAAACATCATAGGTACTACATACAGTGTACTTTTCAGCTATTTCTCTTTTAGGATTTTTTATTTTTGTTAATAAAGGGAAGTGTTCCCAAAGCCTGCCACACTTCGAACTTGAACTTTAATAATTGTTAAAGAGTTGGATATAAAGTTATGGATCATACAGTTGATACATATTGAAACTGACAGGCTTGTGTTTAGTAATCCCCTTTGGATGGCATACAGTATCGATAATGCTAACTTGAGTTTCAGGAAAGTTTCAACCCATGATGTCGTACATCTAAATTTTAACATGATAGTCAAAGTTTTCCCAATTCACAGTTTCTTATTAGTTGCCTTATTTCCATTTACAGTCCCTCTACACTTTGAATTTTCCAGTTCTTTTAATGCTCTCAGTTCCAAAGTTGTTACAATCTCTAAATGCAAACGTAACAATACTCTAGCAGTGCTTCTCACAGGTTGCCGACTTGAGTCTTGTCTCTTTTTCTGTCTACTTATAAGCTATTAAAACACCATCTTAACTATATAACACTTTAAATATATAAACATAACACATTTAAAAAGATTACTTTTTTATTTATAGAAAGCAAATCTACTATGCAGTGACAGTTATATATCAAGTACCTTACTATTATCTTAGTATCTAAACACAAACATAAATGAATTAATCCTCAGAACACTCTTGTAAGGTAGTAAAATATTATCTCTGTTGTAAAAGTGAAATATTGAGGCACCAAGCGATAAATGACTTGACCGAGAAGTCACATAAGAAGTCTCTGGGCCAAAATCTTTTGAGTTCCAGACTAATGCCTTAGCCATAACATCATTAGAACCACAATTCATACAAACATATTTGTTCAGTGGAGTGTTTTGAAAAAGTTCTTTAAAAAAAAAAATACATGCTTTGCACAAAGTTTTTCAATTATTTTAAACATAGTGAGTATAGTCTTCACTGATGTCACCTTCAAATTGCATTGTACGTCTCTCATATAATAAAGCTAAGGTATGGTTTGGAAATGTGTTGAAAAGTTCACCCTGTTCTGTGGAATAACAATATAGTATTTACTTTACCATGTTATGATTGTCAGCTTTTGTGTTGTTCCTATTAGTGCAATGAAGTCCACATAAATCAGGCCAGGTCACAGTTTTAGAGGGGACCTAATCTCCTAAAAATGCAGCCACTCAGATTGGACGAGATGCACTCTTACCTATATCTCCATTGAGAGCTGAACTGTTACATCTATAAAGTAATATTTGTATGCATGCATTATTTTTTAACGGAAGCAGCAAAGATGAATGACAGGAGGGCAGAAACAGTCGATTCATTATTTTTTCAAAAAAGGCTGTGCTTGGTATTGCTGCACTACTCAGTAAAGCAAACAAAGCTAATGACCACCCAAAAAATAGTTAAACATTCCATTTGTCTCTGTCATAATCAAGGTTTTCAGAGTGAAGGACACTGTGCTCCATCTGTCACTTATGCCTTTGTGTTACGTCTGGTAGGAATGCATGATCTTAAGTGACATACTGCCTGCTGTAGCCAAGACCCTTATAACAAGTAGGGGTCAATTTGAACATTAATTTGCTACCCAAGGAAATATTACAAATCTTTTAAGTGCAGTTCTACTTACTGAAGGCTGTGCTTAAAATGCTGCAGTGACACAGCTGCACTGCTGTCTCTGCGCAACTGTAGCACATCAGTGAAGACCCTGCCTACACTAATGGGATGGCTCCTCCCATTGGGGTAGGTAGTCCAGCTCCCTGAGAGTTTGTAGCTGGATCAATGGGAGAATTCTCTTATTGGCCTATCCTGTCTACAGCAAGTGTTGGGTAGGTTTAACTGCCTTGCTCAGTAGTGTGGATTTTCCACATCCCTGAATTGTCATAATTATACCAACCTTATTTTCTAGTGTAGTCCAGGCCACAGAGCAGGTGTTCTGTATGTGTTCAGGTTGGTCTCTGCACATGGATATTTTTTAAATATATATTTGGGGTTTTAGTGGCTGATTATCTGGTGGGTTTGTTTATTATCAGGAGTATAAGGACCAGAGCAGCTGAGCACTGTCATTCTTCATTGAGTGGTTGCACATGTGTGTGTTACTCAGATGCATGTGCCCTCAGAGTGCTGGAAGCAGAGTTTTATGATGCAGGACATGTTGGGGTGGCATGTGTGCCTTCACTTCCTCACAATACCTCTTTGAGTCTACATGAAGGTATCATTTCCTTGAGCCCCCTAACTCCTTTTGCAGCTTCTATGGCTTGAATCAGACAGGTTACCTCATCAGACTTTTTTTCTTTAGTTAGCCAATTTAGCTTTCTCCCTTATCTGGAAATAGCAGTTAATATATATTAAGTTTTATTTTATTTTACATTTAATGTTCATTTTTAATCATTTCAGTGCTCTGCATGCAGTATTGACCAGATTTTAAGCACTGACTGTCATGTGGAGTGTTTACCTGTTTGCCCAGTATTTGTTGCCTTTTTTGCCTTATAGCAGTGGTTCTCAACTCGTTTCAGTCCACGGACCACCAGGCCAATCAAAAAATTTTCAGGATCCCCTTCTTTTTGAGACATGATAAAAAAGAGCAGACAACGAATATTTAGGTTTGAAATTTATTTCTTACTAACAGATTTTTGGATTCTCTTCTCACTGACAAGCTTTTCAATATTTGGAGTGGTACTTGATAATGTACAACGAATATAGCTTTCCACTGCAAGCCGATTCCTCTGTTTGGACTTAACGGGCAACAAGCACGAAAATCCAGTCTCTCACATATAAGTTGATGCAAATGACAAAAGAAATCTGACTGCGTGTGCTGACAGATTTGGGTAACTCCCGGTCACGCTGGCCCAAAATTTCTCTATGGTAGACTGCTGGTACACGTCTTGAGCCGCAAAATCATTTTTCAGATCCAAGAATTCCTCCTGCACATGACGCCATGGGTGATGCACCGCGTGCTTGTGAATATGGCGTAAAACAGCCTAACGGCGGTACCTGCTCACGCCATGTGACTTTGGACAATGTTCCTGTGGACCACCAAAAAAGTCACCATGGACCACCAGTTGAGAACCACAGCCTTATAGGAAGGGGCAAATTAAGGAGAGGTGCAGTATCTACTGCCCTTACAAAAGATGGGAGATTTCTGGAGACCTGGGCCTCAAGCACTATCTCATGGACTATCCTGGGGCCCTCAAGTGAGTGCCCTAGGACTTGCATGCAGACTGCAAGTGTGAGTATGGTTGTCTCTAATAGGCCCCTAGACTCTGACGCTTCTTAGCAGAGAAAGAGGAGTCATTTTTCTTTTTCAGGGCCTTCCCAAAGGTTTAGATACCCAGAGCAGAGCTGAGTTACTGGCCTGGGACCATGGTGGGAAGTTATTTATATTATGCTGTAGACTGTTGGCAGAGCAGCCATTGATTCTGGTACCAGTGAATACCATTTCAGAGCCAGCATTGTTGATAGCAACAATCCTTCAGCCTTATAAGTCAGCTAAGAATTTGCTTTACTTCTCTGTACAAGACCCTTCCTTTGGTACAGATGTCCATTGTGTTGGCAGCACCTCCTGCAGTATTGAATCCATCTGTCTCCTCAGCAATTGTGCAGAGACTTTGAGTGGTTCTGACACCAGTATCACGTAAGAAACATGGTTAGAGTTTGGCTTGTTCTCTGGTGCCTTCTTTAGTTCTGGCACCTTCTTTGGCTCTGGCACGTATGGCACACCGTCTTCCCGTCAGTTTGACTCAGACTGTCCTAGCACACACTGTCTTGGTGCTCAAACAATTGCTGGCTCTTGTTCCAATCCCAGCCACCAACCTGTCCTTTGTTGACTTGATTAATTTTTCTCAAATGTTGCAAAGACTCTCTTTGCTGCACCTCAAAGACTAATGTTCCCTCTAATTTTTCCACTCATTTGCAGAATACATTTTGTTATGTGCACCCAGGCATTGTGGATGTGCACCACTAGTAGAAACACACGTGGTCAACTGTGGATGCTGTGAGCACTCTGTCAATCATCTGGGTGGCACCTGAATCTCTCTGGGGTGGCTGCCCAAACACATGACTTACAGGCAACACTGCCCTTTGCTCATTAGTGATCTATGCCCCAGCCTTCAATGGAATCACTATAGATCCCTGCAGCAACAGTATTATAGGCAATTTTTCCAAGACAGCATGATTTTTCAAAGAGGAAACATAAAACTCAAGAGAAGGGAGTTCTCCAATTCTGCTTTGAATCGGCGTACTTGTCCTCAATCAGCTCTGCAGAATCAACCCATTTGACTTCCCCTTCAAACACAGCAGTACAGAAGCTGATGTTCTTTTTGCTATCTTGCCCCTCACTTAGGCACAGGTTGTCTCACTTCCTTGATTACATGGGAAATCTTAGCCACAGATGAATGGTCTCTATTCATTGTGAGACTGATTTAGTCTAGTTAGTGCTCCTTCAAGAAGTACCAATTCTGCTTACTCCGTGCAACTTTGGCCATACATGTTCACTGTCAATATTGCAGAAAAGGACTTCACTTAAAATGATTTCTGATCCCCAAGTTCAAGGGCATCAAAGATCTGTATTGTACCCTCAACATCTCAACAATTTAATCAAATAGGTATGATTTTTGCCTGATTTCCCTAAGGTCAATCCTTCCTTCCTTAAGGTGCAGTGAACGGTTTGCTACCCATCATTTGGGGAATGCCCACTTCTAAGTGGCAATACTGTCAAGTCATAGGACATTTCTGAAATTCATTGTAGTGGTCCAATGACAACAGAGGGTCAGAGAACCCATGGGGAAAAAATAGTGGGTGCTAAGCACCTAGTGGTAGCCCCACTGAACAGCTCCTTATCCCCCTTCTGGTCATTGCTGGTCAGCTGTTCAATGGGGGGAGAGGGAGAAGCGGGGGCAGGCAGAGGCAGAACAAGGGCAGAGCACACTTGGAGGAGGGGGCAGGAAGAGGTGGAATGAGGTGAGAAGGGGGGCATGACTGGGGTCTTAGAGCAGAGTGGGGGTTGAGCAACAGGCTTGATATCACAGGTATTCAGCAGGGGAGAGAAAGGAAATTCATGTCTTCCTATCTCTAGACCAGCAGTTCTCAAACTTTAGTTTGGGGATGGGAGGGGACTCAGAGTAGGGGTTGAGATGCAGGGAGCTGAAGGCTCTGGCTGGTGTTATGGGCTGTGAGGTGAGACCAGAGATGAGTGATTTGGGATAAAGGAGGCTCTGGGTTGGGGCAGAGAGTTGGGATGTGGGCTCTGAAGTGGGGCTGGGGATTAAGGTTTGGGGTCCAAGAGGGTGCTCTGATTTAAGGCAGGGTTTTGGGAGAGGGTTGGTATGGTTCCCAGGAGAGAGTTTGGGGTGCAAGTAGGGACTACAGATTGGTGCGCAGAAGAGAGTGCGGGGTCCTGGTGCTTACCGTGGCTATCACAAAGTGGCTGCGAGGTCCCTGCAGCCCTTATGTGGAGATGTAGACAAAGAGGCTCTTCTTGCTACCCTTGTCCCTTCAGATGCCATCCCCGCAGCTCCCATTGGTCATGGTTTCCGACCAGTGGGAGCTGCAGAGAAGGCCTTCAGGCGGAGGCAGTGTGTGGAGGGACCTGGCTACCACTTTGGGGGCTGTGCAGACCCGGGGAAGGTCTGGGGGGAGGAGAAAGAGTTGATGAGGGGGTCTCTGGGATCCCCTGGCATTCACTTGCAGATGTCAGTTTAAGAAATGCTCCTCTAGATCTAAACTTCAGGTTCTCCATCAAATCTAGTTTATCATCCATGAATTAGACCATATAAATCAGTCTCCTTCATATAAGATAGTATAAATTGGTCTGTATTTACTGTAAGGATTTATATATCTGGTTTGCAAGGTATTTTGGGAACCCCTGAAGAAGGGATAGAATAACACAAACTGAGCTATAAATTTTCTTATTTTTCGACAGCTTAAATTACAACCTTAATATTTACTTTAACAAGATTTGGTGTATAAATATTCTCTGCATATATGTGAAAGTAGACACTGATGTACATACAGTTCCCATACCAAAGAATTTTATCGATATTTTACCTACAGTGCTTTTTTCTGTCGTATTTTTTTCATTTCCAATATATGTGTACGTCTGTTTTATGTTCCAAAGCCAATACATCACTCTACAATTTGTTGCTATTTTTCAATAAAGTTTACTTTTTTGTTTTGCTACTGTAGTTGTTTAAGGTACAAAGAAAATTGAAGCAACATCGGCTCGCCATTGTTTGTACTGAAATTCCTCTGTCTGATTTTTTTTTTGCAGCCATATACTGTCATAAGAAATGACGCTGTACTTTTGCTGGTCTAATGAAGTATGAGTGTTTTTTGTGTCCCCGCTAGAGCACTGAAAGTCCTCACCATTTCTTCTTCGCATTGATTCCCTGTCTTCAGGGCCTTGCAGTCATAGACTTAATTCTCAAAGACATAAATGACTAGAAGAGCCTCCCTTTGTTGCTAGCCAGTCCCATTTCTTCTTCATCTGGATGGGCTGCTGTTGAGTAATCCAAGGGATTCTTTGCCTCACCTCCTTCTCCCAAAGGTCCCACAGAACCTCATCATCCCAGCCAGTCTGAGAACTGGGAGTCCCAATACAGAAATAAAGCTTGAGCATCTGGAATGAGACTATTGAGAACTACTATAACATCATTAGGCTGGGGGCAATGCAATATTTTAATACTGTAAGGAGTTTTTGAGGTAGTGTTCTCTTTTGGGCCTGCCGGCTATGACCATTTAATTGGCGAGACAAGGCCTTACTTTCTAGCAACCATTTCTATTTGTGTCTCAGGTGAGTCGATTACAACTGGATCATAGTTAACTTCAGTGCAGTGGGCAGTGATGGTTGAATCATATACTGGCATATTCAGTGTAAAGTTCTTATTCCTTTCTTGGTGTTTACGCTGTCAGCTTTTATTAAGATAAATTATGATCATTTCCATACAGCTGGGTGGCAATTGTGGGGAGTTCACATTTTCAAAGAACTCAGACTAACTCAGACAATTTAGATGTCAGTAAAACATTTGTGCTTATTTTCAGTTTTATCATTCATTGTAATTTATACTTAGAAGTGAAATGTTAACATGTGTGGCTGAGTTTATTTTAATTGTGTAATTAGACTAATGAACCTTTGGGAATATATTGGTGCAAGTGTTAATATAATCAAAGCAGTTAAATTCCTAATTATATATCTAAAAGAAGTATAGAGGCAGAAGATCTCAGTGGCTTGCCATTTCTGCTCCCCACTCCCCATCAGTTAAAATTAAGCTGGTGTAAAACACAGCATGGAGAGCAATTTTCATACATCATACATCATTATTATTGTAATTTCTGCTGGGTCATAGCTTTGCAGAGTGTTTTGCAGAGCTTATAAGAAATTCAGCCCCAGTTTTGGAGCGTTCCTAGGGTAAGCCTTCTCTACGTTGAGGAAGTGTATTATGTTATTTAAAATGTGAGCGTTAACTTGTTTTCTATTACGAGGTGGCACTTAGCATCAGGGGAGCTGACAGCCTCTGCAGGCCCCTGTGCAAGGCTTTGTGCTCCTGGAAGATCCTTGGATAGAAGGGGCAGGGCCAGGAGCAGTCAGCCCTCTGTGCCACCTGGAGTGCGTCTTGCCTCCCTCCCTTCCCCCCCAGCCCTGAAAGCAGCATGGAGTATGTGCTACAGGCGGTGATTTAAAGGTCCTGGGGCTCCAGCTATTGCCTGCTTCCCCCCTTTCATCAGGCCTGCTTAGCATAGACAAGGACTAATAATGTTTTAAAGCATGTTATCTGGTTATAGTTAATACCCTACAGGGTTTTTTAAAAAATATTTTAAAAATTATTTGCTTTTTTGTTTAAAATTATGTTAAAACCTGTTAATTAAGATGTTTTCTAATATGATTGATTTTCCTATGTAGGAATATGCTGTATATACTTGTGCTTTAAAATAGAAACTGTTTTCTTAAAAAGAACTCCATAAAATGACACTGGCATCTCATGTTGGTTTTTTACTCTAGATACCAGCCCAATTGTGATTGGTTTTCAGAGGTGTGTGTGTGTGTGTGTGTGTGTGTGTGTGTGTGTGTGTGTGTGTGTGTGTGTTTTAAACCTTCCTCCTCCTCCCCCCCTTCCTTGCAAAAAAAATAAAAAAATAAACCTCAACAGCCAACTCTGCAAAGGAATTCTGGAATCAGAAAGTCAGATGAAGCTCTTCCTTGTTGCACATCGTTAATGTCCCTGTCCTGGCTGCAGAATGTAGTATGTGTTTATTATACTTGCCTCTGAACTATCCTGCAAATCTCCCTTGATAGGGAATACTGATGGTGATTGTTGACAAGGATAGAATCCAATTTATTTTGTAGATCTTACAATAAGATTGCAAAAACCTTTTGCTTCTAAAATGAGCAAATATAATCTGCAGTCATTGCAAAATGAACATAAATCCCAACAATGGCATTTTTAGAGTAACATTTCCGAGTAGAACTCTACTTTAAATTACTGTTATGATGAAGCAACAGGAATGGAAATTGGTATTAAAATTGTGTGGGAAATTAGGTTCCTGCCAAATTTCTGGGAAAATTATTCTGTCTCTGACATAGCTGTATTGGGTATCAGTGCTATGTATGTCTTTAAACAGATACCATATTATGCTTTTTCCCAACATGTAAACTGTGTGTAGAAGTTAGAGACACACAGATGTGATCTCTAGTGCTGACAGCAATTGGCTAGAAACCAGGAGGGTGCCGGGTTTAAGTTTGAGTAAGGCTTTTCATACCCTTTTTGATCACCGGAAGAGTAGTTTGGAAAATAATGGATGGAATCATATTGTATTGGAATATATATTTCTGTATAAAACTGAAGTGCTGTGCAAAATCTCATCAATTTCACTAACATTTTGTCTGTGATGGGCGGGGGAAGGGAAAAATATTCTGACAATGCTAAAACATCCCAGTTTTTCTTTAGAAATGAATTTTTGTTTTGATATTTTAAATTTTTGTATTATATATTCTAACATTTTAAAAAAAGATAAAATTGAATGTAAACATTTTGATTGACCCAAAACGTTTTTAAAAACATTTTCTTTTGTGGAGGATTTAGAAATTTTCAAGTTTTCCTAATTGAAATGAAAACAGATTTTGAAATCTCAGAATCCTTCACAGAATGGAATTCTGTTCTCCACGCAGCTCTAAGAGCTGATTTTTCCATTTCTGCTGAATGTTCTTTAGTCCATCCATTCTAATATTGGGTAAAAAGCAAGATCTCCATGAACACCAGATGCTGTATCTGAGATGAGCATTCCTGCACTAATAGAACTTGTAAGCTTTGTTTAATGAAACTAATTGCAATTTTGACATGTAGTTTATTTCTGCATTACATTATTTTACCAGTGGTTAGGATTAATAAGGTTTTTATTAGATTTGAGAGCTTATGCGGATAAATTTCAGAAACAACGAATCATGCAGAAAATAAGGTATCTTACATTAGCTGTAGGTTAACATAACTTCACTAGAACATGTAAGCATATCAATCGTTATACCAAAGAAGTGATATATTATTAATAGGTAACTAATCTCACAATAAAAAGTAATCTATGCATGCCTCCAGTGTGGAGATTGTCTGGGCCATGCTACTTTGTTGGGATCCGAATTGCAGAAATACCAGGGCTCAGAACTAACAACTTAATTTCCACCATTATTGTCTCAAACAAAATGCAACAATAAATTGTATGGACATCCAGAGTAGTAGGCTAGCATCACCACTACACCCTAATTACCACTTTACCCCACTTCAATCATAAATTGGAAATTCATGGTGCTCTTCTACCTTGGGTATATTTAATCCAAAATTTTTTTTAACTCTATTTAAATACGTTGAATATGGACGAATGTTTCTTTTCTCTCATACTTGAGTAAAACAGCCTAACGGGGTAAAAACAAAAATAATATCTCTCCTCAGAACCACACCTTTGGTCTGACAGATATGGAGTGGTGGAAAGTTTCAATCTCCCTGTGATAATTTCAGAAAGCAGAAAGAGTAAAAATGTTTTACAATCTTAACAGTGGCTTAGTCTAAGAAACATAAGCACAGCCATACTGGGGCAGACCAAAGGTCCATCGAGCCCAGTATCCTGTCTGCTGACAGTGGCCAAAACAACATACCCCAGAGGGCCGGATCACAACAGGTAATCCTCACATGATCTCTCCCCTGTCACCCACCTCCAGTGAAACAGAGGCTAGGGACACCATTCTTATCAATCCTGGCTAATAGCCATTGATGGACCTAACCTCCATGAATCTATCGAGCTCTTTTTTGAATCCTGCTAAAGTTCTAGCTGTCACCACATCCCCTGACAAGGAGTCCCACAGGTTGACTGTGCGCTGCATGGAAACTGTAATTATGATACAAAATGTTGTAATAAAATAATGCAAACTGTTTTAGCATTACTTTATATTTTGCTTAGAGGAAAGAGTATTTTGTGTAATCAGCAGTTATGAATGTTTTAGTGCCTTTCCCCAACTGACAAAGCATCCTAGTAAAATTTTATTTTGTAATTACACACACTATAATTTTAAAATCTTAATGCTGTGATCAAGATATTTTGCATTGAAACTAAAGAGAAATAGATGTAATCGGGAGCTGTTGTTTAAGAATTCACTGTTTTACTGATTGTGACAGACATGGAATTGCTGTGTAATCATTACAGATACTGAGCTCTAATAATTTTCTGAACATTGTGTGTGACCAGGTAGGTGCAGTATAGCTATAGTGGTATATTAGAATTGCCTAAATAACTGTGCAGATCTAATTTGATAGGGAGCTTTAGAAAGACCAATCAGGAAAGTAACTCAGCAGATAAGGATACGCCAGAACACACTTGGAAAACAAAGAGGCAATCTTTTCGCTTCAAGGAGCCTGTCTTACTCAACAATTTGCAAAACTGATTTTGCCAAATCTAGGTGAGGGGATATGAAAAGAGAGGAGATGGCTCACTTGTTGGAAGCTGTCTAGAGCAGCATTTGTCAATCTTGGTTATTTGAGTGGGCCACACAAGGGAGCTGCAAGATGGTCATAACCAAGATGGTATCCTGGAATGGGGTAGTTTTTGCTAACTCTGCTTGTGCCGCTAGAATTGGTGGGCTGTGCTGAGTGAACTCATGCAGCACTTTGGATACAGAGGGAGCACATGGCTCTTAAGTTGATGTTGTGTACAGTTGACTAAGGATGTTCTATATTGAGTAATTTACTAGTCGAGTAGTTGATAGGCATGTCTGTATTCCTCCTTTGAAATGTACAAGAGCCCCAACTGACCCCACGTTCTGAGCAGCGTTTCCCCAAAACCTGGGGTCAGATGGTGACTCCTCTGGTGACCCCGGCCTCTGCAAGTTTTGTTATGCCACTCTGGAACCCAGGATCAGTGGGGAAGGCCCCAACTGACCCCAGGCTCCATGTGATGCTTTCAAAGGGGCAGCACCGCACAGCTGATCCTGGGCTCAGCTGTGTGGCGCTGCCCCTTTGAAAATGCCGCTTTGGCGTTTTAAAGAAGGGCTGCACTGAGCTGATCCCGGGCTCCATGCAACCCCCCCCCCTTCTCGCCCCTTCTCCCCCGCGGCCTCTATCTGATAGAGGCAGCAAGGGGTGGGAGGAATCGACTAGTGCTTAGCATCCTTACAATCGGCACATACCTTATTACACATGCCCTTGCTTTACACAGAATCATAAAATACTAGGACTGGAAGGGACCTCGAGAGGTCCTCAAGTCCAGTCCCCTGCCCTCATGGCAGGACCAAATACTGTCTAAACCCATCCCTGATAGACATTTATCTAACCTACTCTTAAATATCTCCGGAGATGGAGATTCCACAACCTCCCTGAGCAATTTATTCTAGTGTTTGACTACCCTGACAGTTAGGATCTTTTTCCTAATGTCCAACCTAAACCTCCCTTGCTGCAGTTTAAGCCCATTGCTTCTTGTTCTATCCCCAGAGGCCAAGATGAACAAGTTTTCTCCCTCCTCCACCCTTTTAGATATCTGAAAACTGCTATCATGTCCCCCCTCAATCTTCTCTTTTCTAAACTAAACAAACCTAATTCCTTCAGCCTTCCTCACAGATCATGTTCTCTAGACCGTTAATCATTCTCGTTGCTCTTCTCTGGATCCTCTCCAATTTCTCCACATCTTTCTTGAAATGCGGTGCCCAGTACCGGACACAATACTCCAATTGAGGCCTAACCTGCGCAGAGTAGAGCGGAAGAATGACTTGTCGTGTCTTGCTCACAACATACCTGTTAATGCATCTCAGAATCATGTTTGCTTTCTTTGCAACAGCTTCACACTGCTGACTCATATTCAACTTGTGGTCCACTATAACCCCTAGATCCCTTTCTGCTGTACTCCTTCCCAGACAGTCACTTTCCATTCTGTATGTATGAAACTGATTGTTCCTTCCTAAGTGGAGCACTTTGCATTTGTCTTTATTAAACTTCATCCTATTTACCTCAGACCATTTCTCCAATTTGTCCAGGTCATTTTGAATTATGACCCTATCCTCCAGATTAGTCGCAACCCCTCCCAGCTCGGTATCATCTGCAAACTTAGTAAGCGTACTTTCAATACCAATATCTAAATCATTGATGAAGATATTGAACAGAACCGGTCCCAAAACAGACCCCTGCGGAACCCTACTTGTTATGCCTTTCTAGCAGGATTGTGAACCATTAATAACTACTCTCTGAGTACGGTTATCCAGCCAGTTATGCGCCCACCTTATAGTAGCCCCATCTAAGTTGTATTTACCTAGTTTATTGATAAGAATATCACGCGAGACCATATCAAACGCCTTACTAAAGTATAGGTATACCACATCCACCGCTTTTCCCTTATCCACAAAACTCGTTATCCTATTAAAGAAAGCTATCAGATTGGTTTGACATGATTTGTTCTTTAAAAATCACCTTGCCACTTTCCAAGTATTTACAGATGATTTCCTTAATTACTTGCTCCATTATTTTCCCTGGCACAGAAGTTAAACTAACTGGTCTGTAGTTTCCTGAGTTGTTCCTATTTCCGTTTTTATAGATGTGCACTATATTTGCCCTTTTCCAGTCCTCTGGAATCTCTCTTGTCTCCCATGATTTTCCAAAGATGATAGCTAGAGGCTCAGATACCTCCTCTATCAGCTCCTTGAGTATTCTAGGATGCATTTCATCAGACCCTGGTGACTTGCAGGCATCTACATTTTCTAGGTGATTTTTAACTTGTTCTTTTTTTTATTTTACCTTCTAAAACTACCCCCTTCCCACTAGCATTCACTATGTTAGGCGTTCCTTCAGACTTCTCGGTGAAGACCAAAACAAAGAAGTCATTGAGCATCTCTGCCATTTCCAAGTTTCCTGTTACTGTTTCTCCCTCCTCACTGTCCACTGGGCCTACCTTCTCCTTGCTTTTCCTCTTGCTTCTAATGTACAGGCAGTCCCTGAGTTACGCGGATCCGACTTATGTCGGCTCCGCAGTTACGAACGGGGCTTTTCTCGCCCCGGAGGACGGGAGCAGCGGGACGCCCAGATGCGCCGCGGTCCGCCGCCCCCGTTCTCCGGGGCGAGAAAAGCTGCTCCCCGTCTCCCTGGTCTGCAGGGAGATGGGGAGCAAAGCCTTAGTTCTAAATAAATAATTGCTTTAAGGTGTCTGGACACTGTCTTAACCACTGTTCTTGTAGGGAAGAGAGCTACAGAGTCTAAGCCTAAGTCAGACCTGCTGAGACAACTTCTAAGTAAAATATAAAGCAATACAACCAGTGCTAGGGAATTGCAGCTCAGGTTCCTAGCTTAAATCTGGAGAGCCATGTGATTCTACCTGAAGCCATGTGATGACTAGAGGCTCCAGTCCAGAATGGGGAATGCACTTAACAAGACCAAGAGATACCAGAAGTGCAGGACACTGATAAATGACATTTAGAGAATATTCTATATGTGTTCTTAGCAGAACAGAATGAATTACATTTTAATGGTTTGTTCAATAGTTCACTGTTTTTGTCACCTGTTTTCTGCTGATAAATACACACTTTGCCCATTATCTTCATGTGTTTGTAGTCCTCCACACCATAGCATTTTACCACCTCTAGAATATTTAAAAATAGAAATAGCAGTAATGCACATCTTCTCTCGGTTGCACTTTTAGGAGACATAGTACGATTAGTTTGTAAGGGGAGTTAGTTTTGTTTGCATGTGTCTGTGTGGATGTGAAGAATTTATACAGGGAAAGCTAAATTACAGACATTACTTTTGCCTTTCTGCCTCATTCAGTAAGGTACTCAGTGTGTACATAACTTTAAGCATGAAAGGGATTTTATTAAAAATCACTGGGCAGCTTCATATGCTTCTAAGTATGCATTCTGCATACATTTGTCAGTGGTTTTCAACTAATATACCATCATGGATTAGATATAGCTGGGTGATGTGGGCCACATGCACACAATTTGTATACTGCCTATATGGCCCGGAGGATGTCATGGGCTGCAGCTATGTACTGGTTGGGTGATAAGTGGCCTATAGCATATGGGTTCAGAACCACTGGTTCTGTCCCTTTGGCATGCTGAAATTAATGTGGTGGGGCTTTTTGAAAGATACACACACACACACACACACACACACACACACACACACACACACACACACACACATATATATATGAAATATGCTGGATTGTCAGTCCTGTTTTTTATTCATTGCCCTGTTACAATGTCACACCCGTGCCCTGAAGGGGCACCTTTAATAATGAGAGGATAGTTTTGGGGTGGAGAATTGCAGTGTGGATGGCTTGGGCCCCCAGTGCAATACAGACTAGACATTGGTAACCATCTCATAGTGTACAGGCCATCAGATGGCAATTATTTTCCTTCTCCAGCTCATCTGAAGAAGCGTGTTTTGCCCATGAAAGTTCATGATACTATATATAGAACGTTCATGGGCAAAACCCATATATATATATTTGTTAGTCTCTAAGGTGCCATAGGACTATTTGTTTTTAAAGTTACAGATCAACACAGCTACCCCTCTGAGACAATCGAGACTAGGGTTGACTTGCTTATGTCAGGGTAATTGTCTACTTAAAAATCACACTTCTGTCTGCAGTATCCCCGCTTACTGTTTTACAAGTCACAATAAATAGATTTCTGTCACTCAAAGAAATCATAGAATGTTGGCTTTATTTTTAGTTGGCTTACTCAGGATGTATTTTGCCCAACATGATGGTTCCTAAATCTTCTACTTATCTCTTCATTCTAGGCTTGTCTCTTATCAAGTATATCATCATTTTCCACCCAAGCAGTAGTAGTACTAATGGCCAAGGACTTCTGTATTAACTGGAAGCATTGAAGTGCGAATTAAACTTCTGTGCCCTTAACTCCAGTTGCCTTACTGAGAAGATGCAGGCAATTGTCATCGTGTTGCTTTTTGGAGCCAAATGTACAAGATTCACAAATCCAGGCTTTGTGCATCAGCCTACTCTGATGTCAACTGAATTGTACTGAGTTGCTTGAATTTTAAAGATGGACCATATTATATATTTTTATTTCAAAAATGTAATGCACCGGTGGTCTTTGTTTTATGTAAGGGTGGATCCCAATGCAGGTAATGTTTGTAAGTGATTTGGAACCTTGATAGCCTGCTCCAAAAGAGCTGTTTCTTTAGTTTAGTAATACTGCTTTAAGCACAGAGCAGGCATAGTGATTATCATGAAAGCATATTAAATCAGGAGGACATTATGTACTGAGGAAATATTAGATGTGTAATCATTTGTAATCTTAATGTTCTAGAACCCTGGGATTATTAGTAAAACGACTAGAGAAAGGTGGAAAAGCTGAACAAGAAAACCTTTTTCATGAGAATGATTGTATTGTCAGGATTAACGATGGAGACCTTCGGAATAGGAGATTTGAACAGTAAGTGCATTTAGTGTACAGCTTTTTGCTTTTTAAACCTTCAACCACTGCATATTGCAGTAATTTGTGGAAATAAAACATTTTCTCTTTATTACAGAGTGAAGAAATAGTCTGCAGTTTTAGAATATATATATTTTTAATGAGTCAAGATACAAAATTACTGTTGACTGCCATTAGAATTTATTATGTGACTTTTCAATAGTCTGATAAATTATGCCTTGTTTCTTAAACATTGAGGGTCCATTTTTTTCTTCCTGATGGTAAACTGAACTTGGTTTTATTTTGAAATGTCAGTCATGGTTCTGGTTTTTATACATTTACAATACTTCATGCTACACATATAAGGGCAACAAGTATTTTTATGTGTGTGAAATCTAAAGATGCTGTAAACAGAGTAGATGAAGGTTCCCTGGAATATGTATTTTGGCAAATACATGACCAGAGTTTTGTGAGAAGTACATTTTCTTTCAATATGTAGTATAGTGTCAATTAAAGGAAAGATGTCTTAAGCTGACAGTTGTTCATTCATTACTATTTGTAATGAATTCATTTCCATTAGTCTTAACCAGAAGTGGAACATCATTATGCAGAAGTATGGCTAAAAAAATCCCTGTCCTGGACAACTTGTGTTCTAAGGGAATGATCAAAAACCTGTTGACATCAATGAAAAGACAAGATTCTCATTGAACTGAGTGAGACTACTAATGCACAGAAAGTTAGATATTTGATTAAGTTTTTGCAAGACTGGTGCCTAAGAAGAGAAACTCACATACAAAGGGGTATATGAGTATACCTATATACCAGTTTATATTTTGACTTTCTATTATCAGCTGAACAATTTATTGTAGATATTTTCAAAAAAGGCTTTGAGGAGGGACTGGGTCACAGTCCTTGTCATCTGCTTCAGGGACATATGAATGGGAAAAAGGCAGAGAGAAATGTTGGAAGAAGTTGCAATGAAAACCATATTAGTTTCAAACATGACTTCAATTTTTGTTAGTCTCTAAGGTGCCACAGGACTACTCATTGTTTTCACTGCAATTATTGTATTTAAAGTTACTGATAATTATTTAATAAGCCTAAAAGAAAAATGATAAATCTTTAGAATTATTGTTAAAGTTGCCACTGCAATATGCAGTATATACAAAGTTTTAATATACATTTAACATATATTTACTTTGTAAGTATTTTTCAGCTGTACTGTGTGGCTCTACTGAAATAAACCTTAGCAAAAAGCAGCCATGGTAGACTAATGAACAAATTTAGATTTTTTTCATTTGTTTCAGCAGTATGTCATCTCATGTTGCTTAATTAACATCAGTAATTATGCTTGTAATATCTTGTAGTCTGCCAGTCTTAATTTGTTAATTTTGTATTCATTCTGAAACCTAGAGCACAGCATATGTTTCGTCAAGCCATGCGTTCGCCAATCATTTGGTTCCATGTGGTTCCTGCATCAAATAAAGAGCAGTATGAACAATTATCCCAAAGTGAGAAGAACATGTACTATTCCAACCGGTTTAGCCCTGATTCTCAGTATATCGACAACAAGAGTATTAACAATGCTGGACTTCACACATTACAAAGAATATCTAGAATGAGTAACCAGACAGATCAAACAGACTCTTACTCACAGCTACCTCATACTGTGAATTCATCAGGGAAACCACCATCTGGCCTGGCTCCATCACCTCAAAAAGTTCTTACCTCCAATGCTAACAGTGGTTATAACACCAAAAAGATAGGGAAGAGACTTAATATACAACTGAGAAAAGGTAAGGAGCATGCTTCTGAAATAGTTTATATTGTGTAATATATGTGCATTACTCTCATGTTCTCACTGTACATGAAAACTAATGTAGTATAAGCAATCTGTTGACTTGAGTTTGAGTATTATTCATGAATGATGAAGATGTGCAAATTAAGTGAGTTATTCCAAATAATAAAGCCATTATGCCATAGCATTCCATCATGCATTCTAAATATATACGGCATATATATTACAAAGTTATTTTTAAACATTTTAAAGCATACGAAATCATATTATTAGAAAGTCTTTTTTTGTACTTTC
Source organism: Pelodiscus sinensis (assembly GCF_049634645.1). Lineage (NCBI taxonomy): Eukaryota > Metazoa > Chordata > Testudines > Trionychidae > Pelodiscus > Pelodiscus sinensis. The sequence continues at coordinate 231,388,338 of NC_134712.1, read as the reverse complement.
CAGACTATCAAAGCCAGCTGTCTTTGTTAGTATAAGTACTATTGAAACGAGTCTAATAGAAGAGGAAAATGTAATTTGTAAATACCTTTTAAAAGTCCAGAAATTACAGTATTCTGTATCTTAAAAACTTCATGACTTAAGTTTAATATCTCATCTCTGCCTTCAAGGAAAATAAGTGTTGCATAGCCAGCTGAAATTTTGAGAATTTCCTCTTTCTAATGGTATTAAGCTCTTGTTTCTTTCTTTGAAGGGCTGTGATATGTTCAGTCTAGAACACTGATATATTAAGATATAATATACTAATGTAAATATATGACTGAGCCTTGGGATCCTCTAATTTGAGTTTGATGATAATCCAGTTTTGAAGGAAAGAAAATATTTTATTTGCTTGTGCTCCTGCATATGCTTATATGGTAATGTGTCCGGTGTGTGCATATATCTACCTAGGTGTGTGCATGTAGAGACACGAAGTGGGAGACATAATACCAAAAGAAAGTTAGTCCACTAAAATGTATTTTTTCACCTATGTTGTCTTTCACAAAATCCGGAACTGACAAGATTGCAACAACACTCTATTTTTAAAGAGAGGGGATTTATATAGCATTTACCACTGGAAAGTCAGCATTTGCGAAGTTACCACTCAGTTATTTCTGAGATTCTACAGTTATTTCATTAAACTGTTGTGTGTCAGATGCCACTATGTAGTAACTCTTGGCAAATTATGACTTTCTAATGATGATGCAAGCCACAGTCTTTGGGGTTAAAGCAAGCGAGTTCAAGTATAAAAAAATGGCATTGGAAATTATATAGCAAACAACCCACCACTATGACAGAATATACTGTTTCTACTCATTCTGTTTTATGTTGCCTTCATGTAAAAAGTTATTTGTTTATCATTATATTTTTGTTAGTTAATAAGAATAATTTTCTTTAAAGGAGCTAAAGACAGAGTATATTGAAGTATAGAGATTTACTGTGGCTTCATAAATACAGGATAGCAATTTTCATTCTAAATGTGCACCGTCTTTTTTGTGAACTTCGCATGAACTACCAGATTGCTTGTTTCTAGTTACTGAATTTTAAGCTCTACAAACTTGGATGACATAAGGCTGAATTGACAGTTTGCTTCTGTTGTTGATGCTCCTTCAGAAATACTTAAGGCCATCAGCTTAGACAACTTGGTTGGAAAAACGTTATTGGCTGAGTAAGGAATCACTGTACTTACAAAATATGCCCCCAGACATTACACTGATTTCACCAATTTTTCCTCTTTAATGGAATGGATAAATAGGAAGCCTATGAAAGTATCACTGGGGCATACTATGCAACATCTAATTTTCTCAGCTAGGGGTGAAAATACGTATTTTTCACATAACTTGTAAACATCAACAGTAATTATAATGAATTACATGAATGTTGGCTGGAGGAAATAATTATTTTGTCACAAATCAATCTTGATGTCAAAGTTGCTGAAACTGCGGTATGCAGCTCACTTCCTGGTACCCTGAAGAGATCTGGTTGATCATATAGTGCCAACTCTTTCCCTCCCATTCCATCTATGAATACTATATTAGGTACAAGGAGAAATAGAGTAAATCTTTTCCTAATATAATTTAGTCATTTAAGCAGCTGCTATAGATGCTGAGATCATGAATGGAAGGGAGAGGTGGATGACGAGATGAGAAAGGGTAGGTGCCACTAGGCAACCTGTCTAAGAACACGATCCATGCTATTAAAATGTTTTCTTTGGCCACCCCTTCTTTCCGCCTCCCTCCTTTCTAAGGAATCCTGTTTTAATGCATTTTCAGAAAAAATCAGTTTTATTTCTAACAAATTGTTTTTAGAAGAGAAATTTATAAGATTGTCTTATAAAGACAGTATGAATCAAATTGTAAGCACAGTAATTTAGCCTGCTTCATTTTAGGCATGTTAACCTACTATAGAATGCATGCATACTGAAAGGATTCCTCATTATTAATTCGTCAATATCCACTGTAGATGGATGCTGCTTCTTCCCATCTTGATTTTCGTTTGACTAGTTTGAAAACGCAAATGTAGAGCAACAAATGTAGCAAAGTGCTTAAGTGTACCCCCAAGTAGTTTATTATGAATATGAGTGAAGTAGGGACATTGATTGTCTCTGATTATTTCTAATGAAGGATGTTGTAGTAAGAGGTTTTATAGAAATCTAACAAATGCATGTTCTTTGCTGCTAACAGACAGCTGTTATTTAACCAATTAATGTTGTTAGATTAAAAAATTCCTTATGGAGTGTGCATTAACACTTACACATATGTAAGGCTTTTTCTTGAAATTCACTTCTGATTTCATGAATGTAGTCTGGGTGATGATTAGAATGGGTGAATTGACTTTTTAACATACAGAGACCTTTATTAAAACTGTGTTTTTACACATTGTGTGAGCTGTGTCAAATAAAATGACATACTAGGACCTGTAGTACTTGCCTCCATAATTATGATTTCTTAATATTTATTGCCATTTTGGCATTTTCAAATAACCTGATATTTCATAGGCATTAGCTGCTTAATAAAGTCAGAAGAGAAGGTCAGTAATATGTTTCAGTCAATGCAGAATGTTTGTTGGCTTTTTTAAATGAAAATTGATATCTATTTATCTTTTCTTAAAGGTCAGGCCCTGAACTTTTAGCATACAGATATAGGGGTTATTGCTGTTATTCTAATACTATTGAGGTATTCATGGCAGTCACTCATCATAGTTTGTACAAGTTAAGACAACATGAGTAATGACAACTGGCTTCTATTTTTTATTTACTTTTTACAGTGTGTCATAATTTACAATAAACCTAACCGAGAAATAAAATACAGAAAATTCCCCCCACATGGCAAGTAAAGAGAATAACACCACTTACACAACATCCAAAATCAGGCCAAATTTTGGTCTCAAATACACCAGCAGAGACCCAAATTAACTCCTTTTGATAAAACTACTCTGGATTTAAGCTGAGAAAAATCTGGCCCGACAGTTATAAATAATGTACCAGCAAAAATGATGATTCCAGGAGTCTCATTCCTCATGTGTTCATTAGCTTATAACATTTAGTTCAGTAGTCCCTAAAGTATTCGAAGGACTGCTTTCAGTCAGGCTTCACTTCACTCAGATTTCAAATACATTAATCTGGAAACAACATGGAGTATTTCAAGACTGCGGTAGAGTAGAATGACTTCACATCACTGGAGGAAAATACCATTGTTTGTTAAATGTATTAACATTTACTGCATCGGTTCATTTTGGATTGAAATATTTGTGTAAATATAGTGTATATAATACTTATAATATTTAATAAAATGTTAAACAGAAAATCTTCTACATAACTGGACATGGAGATGGCAATAAACTCTTCAGTATTAGTTTCCCAAGCTGTTTATAAATTAAGCATGTAAAGACAGTCTTTCAGAAAATAAAAACAATTAGCCAGAAGTCAGAGGTTCTGTAATTTTATTATGATATTATAGCAAAAATGGAAATGCAGCTCATCTCATCTATTTTATCTGATAGGTTTGGCCAAGTAATTTGTTAGATTTTCTAGTATGAATTGCACAAGTTTACATTTTTTTGCTTTGGGGCCATATCCTGAAGCCCATTCTAGCATGGATTTTAATCTGTCTTTACTCATGCAAAATTCCATTGCACACTAGATAAGGAGAAAAGTAAAGATTTCAGACTGTGACCCTGAATTAGTTACAGCATGTGGAGCTTGCACCTGATATGATTAAAGTGTAAAGTCTGCTAACCATTTTTCATGATAACTTCCTGTTTTCACAGATACTTTTCTGCGATAGTCACCTTTTGGGCTGAAGTTGTCCATGCCAAGAGTAATGTTTTCAAAAGTGATTTAGGATACTATGTCCTATAAAATGTTTTACCTCAAATGTGAGGTGAAAGTGAAAGGAAATTACTTCAGCCATTTTTGAGTTACTGGGGAGAGGTGTTGCCAACACCATTTTCCACTAGTCAGGAAAGCAAGTGTGACCATTGCTTTTAATAGAGATGCAGTGAATATGTCTGAACTTTAAAACTGGAATGATCATAGAACTTATTTAGAAGAGTATTCTTTGGTAAGGGGGGAGTGATGCTTGAGATCATTTTGTGCATGAAGTTATTCTAATTGTGCATGCACAGTTCTGTAAATAAACACTTCTTGGAGAACATCTAAAATTGTTTTGATTGTCTTAATGAAACTTATTTTTGTGGCATTGCAACATAAATTCACCTTGCTTGGTTCTTCAAGTGTAGTATAGACTTAACAAATCACACTTGACAATATAGAATGCTCATGACTGATGAAATAACTAACCCATCTATCCTGAAAATGGTTTCAAAGAGGAGAAATACCATGGACATGAAGAAGCCCATTTCTCTACGTTGCATGCTGTAATCGTTGCCATACAATGTGTGGCACTTGATTTTTATTTTTTTTTTTAAGAATGTCCCCATATGTTTTATGTGTTTAAGAACTGGACTTGCAATTGATTTCCCCCAGCTATTTGCCTCTTTGTCCTATTAGCCTTAATATTTAGGGAGTGGCAGATTGTATTCTGGTCAGATCTAATATTGCAGACTGTCCTAGTACAACCCACTACCCCCAAGAGAAGTCCATTCTCTGTCTATGGCACAGATGGAACAAGATATGGCTTGCAGGCCGGATTTGGCCCACCAAGCTGTATGATTTGGCCTGCCCTGCTGCACTCCCTCCTCCAGGCTAATTGAGACTTGAGGGTGGGGAGTGCATGAAGTCATTCGCTGTTCAAAGCAGCTGGCGGCTCCCATGAGGCCTTATAGCTTATGACTGTGTGTGCTCAGGTTTGTACAAATTGCCCCAGTGCAGAGGAAGCTGGATTTGCCAGTAGAGTTCCATCACTGATGTTGCCAAGCGGCTTTTTTTACTGGCTACAGATACTGTGTGCTTATTGTGGTTCACATACAATATGAGGATAAGAGTAGATGCCTCATTGCCCTTACAGATTATGCGAGGGGGGGGGGCGTCAAATACACTCATTTTAAATTCTAGCTCCTCCTGTTTCCTCTGAGACTTCTGGACTGTGGCTATACATGCAGCAGGACTCCTTCCCCCCACTTCATTTAGCACAGTTGTTCATCCAATTTCCGGCAGGAAGTGGGAAAGGGCAGACACCTACTGAGAGAGAGCAAGGCCTCCTCAGTAGTGTCTTGTGTCCGGGCAATACTTTCTCCCACAATGGCACACTGGTATCTGACATAGGCCATGGAGACCACACTTTTTTCATACCAGACAACCTTAAAGAGACTGGAACATGACACTACGGATACTGCTTACCACCAGGGGGCTGATCCTAGGAAAAATGGAAAGTTAACCCCTACTTCATAGGGAGGCAACAAAAACTTAGTAGCATACCAAGCAGGTTTCTGCCATTCTTATACCAACTTTCCAGGTCATAGTAAAGGCTAATCCATGTTCAGAAAGGGATTTTTATTACAGTGTATATTCAGTCATACAGTATATGTAATTATTCATTTTTTCCCCTTTGAATTTTATTAGCTCCCCTCCTCCCAGTAAACAAACTCCCAGAGAAACAGAAAGTTGACGCTGCTGTTGCCTGTTTCAGTTGAGAATGCTGCTTGGAGCAATTATTCGTGACTAACATACTTGTCCAATTAATGGCCCTCTTTGAATTTATCATTGATCTTGCTGCTTGTCATCCCATGGGTAACTTGACTCTAGAATGCTTATTCAGCATCGTACATGAGATAGAAAGGAAGCTCCAGCTTGTCAAGAAAGCTGCTGATGTTATCAAGAGAAGCTTGAGAATTTGAATTACACAAATCAGTAGGGTAATTTCTAAATGCCTCATTAATTTCAGTATCATTAAGTTTAATTTGATCATATTTGGAGACAGCAGCTACAGAGGGAGACACGGATTCTGCCCTCATTTAGTAACTTATCCATGTCCTGACTTTGTCTTTAGAATCCTATAAATGATTAGCTTGAAGCTTGCAAAGCTTAACTTAAATGGAAGATTATCAGGTATATATTCTAAGGGTCAGTCCCAACTGTCCTTGATGCAACCTCTTAAAAAAATGAGGTTGAGGGTCAGTGGGTGTGAGAATCAAAATGACTTGTGCTGACAATAAGGGGGCTAATAAGTCAAGAGAATGTGTTGTATATTTTCTTCTTCAGCTCCCTTCCCATTCTCACTCTGTGTTTTATCTGTGTGTCCATTTTTGTTATTCCTTTGAAAGTAGCTACTGCGCGCTTTTTTTTTTTAAATAAACTTTTCAGAGGTACCACTGGAGTTAACCATATATTTGCACAGTTCCTTCATAAATAATACTATGATGAACAATTTTACTCCCTAAGAACTAAATATGTTTAGTATCTTTCAGCAGCAGGAGGGGTATTGATTCTCCCAGGTCACCTAAGTAATTCACATTTCTGCTGAGACATATGTAGCATGGATAACTGAACCAATTATATTGGCACAGGGGAAAAATAGGCATAAAATCTGGGGCTGCTGTTGCTGCTGGCTCCAGGCCCCAGTGCGAGGGTTACAGCTGATGCTGGCTATGACCTCAATGTGAAGGCTACAAGTTCTACTGTTTGCTCCCAGCCCCAGTGCTAGGGCAGCAGGCTGCGGGCGGGTGCTGCTCCTAAGCAGCAATTACCCATTACTCGGTAAGCGTCACTCAGTTGCCCATTCATATCCCTAAGCTCGACAGCATTGAAGGCTTAGACAGTATCACTAACTTTTTTAGAGGTATCACCATATGTGTTGAACACAATGTGAAATAGCATGGAACCCTGTGGTAGCCCACATGAGAGAGGCTTCAGGGTGAATGAACAATTGATAATACATTGTGAGGCCTCACCAAGTGGAAAGAATGGAAGCACTGAACTGTGATTCCATCCATCACTGCCAGAGACCATAGATGAGTTGACAAAACCTCCTGGTCAAGAGTATCAGACTGCTGACATTGCTAAAAGAGTCATTGTAGAAGGAAAGTAGATTATTGACCAGTAAAATCAGTGAACTCTTTGTACTAAATCAAGGACAAAATCCAGACTGACAAGGAAGAAAGAAGTGAAGTGATGCCATATCTGCTTTGTCCTACTTTCATCTCATTTATCTTAATCAAAAGTGGAAGGTTGGAGATATGACAATGAGCAGAATATTTCCAGTAGAAAGGTTTTGGGATTAAGAACTCAATAATCATTTGTGCCAGAATATTGGGGCCCTATGTTTCAAATTTGTTATTTCCAGGAATTATGTTTTTGTACATTTCTACGAAGCATTGTTGTATAATATTTTGTACAAGGCTTTTGTGTATAATTACCGCAAACAAAAAATATTGGCAACAGATTAACTTGTTTTGCTTGGTAGACTCAGTAGGGACTATAATTAAATGAATGTCCACATCTCAGACAAACGATAATGCTTTATATTATTTATGCAGGTACAGAAGGCTTGGGATTTAGCATCACTTCAAGAGATGTGCCAATTGGTGGCTCAGCTCCAATTTATGTGAAAAACATCCTTCCAAGAGGTGCAGCTATTCAAGATGGGAGATTAAAGGCTGGAGACCGACTTATTGAGGTGATGATACTTTGTATGCTATTAATTGTAGTTCAAAAGGCATTCTCTGTATTTTTTGTCATAAATTAGTGTATTCGTTTATTTCCAATATGATTTAAATTATTTTATCCCAGGAAATTACTTGTCCCATTTTTTGCCTTCTCAGTGTAACAAATTTAGGGCTGTATAATTGCAACAAGGCACATAATTAAAAGAAGGGGACCCAGCCATGTTAAGAGTAATGATTTTATAAAACTAATTTCTTTGTGTAAAATCATAGAATCCTAGGACTGGATCGGACTTGAGAGGTCCTGTAGTTTAGTATCCTGCACGCATAGCAAGACTTAAGTATTTTCTGGATTATCCTTGTCAGATGTTTGTCTAACCTGTTAAAAAGTTCCAATGATGGAGATCCCACAACCTCTATAAGCAGACTGTCCAGTGATTAACCACCATGACAGTTAGGAAGTTTTTCCAAATGTCCAATCTAATTTACCTTTGCAGCAATGTAAGCCTATAGCTTCTTGTCCTATACTCAGAAACTAAAGAGAACAATATTTCTCCCTCTACCTTATAACAATATTTTCTGTAGTTAAATCACTATTATTACTTTACATAATTAAGAAAAAAATTGTTCTTTTAAAATATAGTATATTTTTCATGTTTATTTTTTCTACTGGCAAAACGCCATAGTGTTGGGTCTCAGACATTGCAAGGGATTGTTTATATGTTCAAGAGAAGAACAATTCTGATAAAAGTTGGCTTTCTCAACTGATGGGAATGGAAGTACAGTAAGTAGTTAAGTACTAGTAAAAGGTAAAATGTCATTTTGTAATTTGCACTGAGTATACTACACACCATGAAGGGAATTTAATTTTAGATTCATAGAACACTAGAACCTGAAGGGACGTCGAGAGATCATTGAGTTCAATCCACTGCCTTCATAGAAGGCCAAGCAAGATTGTTTCTTATCCTATCATGAGAGGCCAAGGAGAACAATTTTTCTCCCTCCTCCTTGTACCACCTTTTAGATACTTGAAAACTGCTATCATGTCCCCTCCGAGTCTTTTCCTTTCTAAACTAAACAAGCCCAGTTCTTTCAGTCTTCCCTCATAGCTCATGTTCTCTAGACCTTTAATCATTTTTGTTGCTCTTCTTTGGACTTTCTCCAATTTTTCCACATCTTTCTTGAAAAGAAAGAGTAGAGCGGAAGAAAGACTTCTCGTTTCTTCCTCACAACACTTTTATTAATGCATCCAGAACCATGTTTGCTTTTTTGCAACAGTGTTACGTTGTTGAATCATATTTAGCTTATGGTCCACTATGACCCCTACATCCCTTTACGCAGTACTCCTTCCTAGACAATCACTTCCAATTCTGTCTGAATGAAACTGTTCCTTCCTATGTGGAATACTTTGCATTAGTCTTTATTAAACTTCATCCTATTTACCTCAGACCATTTCTCTATTTGTCCAGATCATTCTGAATCATGACCCTATCCTCCAAAGCAGTTGCAACCCCTCCCTAGCTTGGTATCATCTGCAAACTTAATAATCATATTCTCTATGCCATCATCTAAATCTTAGGGCACATATAGACTACTCTAGAGTTTCGAAAGAGGATATTCAAGTTCCGTGGGAATTTGCATATCTTCTTCCGATCTCCCTTTCGAAAGCAGAGCTTTCGAAAGCGAAAGGAGTTCAGACATGGCTTTTTCAGCAAATCCCCCACCCTTTGTTGAAAAACCGCTTTTCCTCAAAAAATGAGGTTTACGTGTCTTTTCAACAAAGGGGGGGGAGGGTTGCTGAAAAAGCCGTGTTTAAACTACTTTTGCTTTTGAAAGCTCTGCTTTGGAAAGTGAGATCGGAAGAAGATACGTAAATTCCCGTGGAATTTGCATATCCTCTTCCAACACACTAGCATAGTCTAAATGAGTCCTTAGAGTCCCAATTCTCTGGACAGGCATCTCTTTTTCTCCACCTCTGTTGACAGCATTGCCAGTAGTAGCCCGTAACCTCCATACATTCCCTGCCCATTCCCATACTTGGATCCACTATATGCATGCCTTATGAATTCAAAGGACTAGAGGGCATTGCCTACTTTTCTGTGTAAAACAATTTGTTTTCCCTCAAAGTTACTGGAAGGGGAATAAAATCAGTCTTGAAGACTTAACGCCTGTCTGTTGCTTTTTTCAGGTTTGTAAGGACTGCATTTATAATTAATGACAAAGGCTTCGAGAGCCTGGCATAAGTGTTCATTTATGGTTCCTAAAATACAAATGAATTAGAGGAAAAAAACCACAATTGAAGGAACAGTGAAGGCCAGAGAGACAATTTTAAGAAAAAGAGTTAAAAAAAAAAAAGAGCATCACAGGTAGAGCATCATTAGAGATGAGGAATAACAGAGTAAAAAGAGCAAATCAAAACATATATTTGTTGTGTGATAGAAAAGTCATATAAAAATAAACACCAGTTACCCTTTTGGATTTACCTACAAAATTCCCTGTTCTGCATCCTCCTTCCCATGCAGATGAGATCATTGTAGTGTCATATTGCTTCAAGCTGGAGATTCACATTCTGTCACTTTACGATGTTGAGCATAAATAAGATGTTCTGGTGTCAGTCAGCTCAAGCCAATTTTTATTTTAAATATGGGTTCAGATTTGTCTCTGATGTAACTCCATTTCACTAACTCTATTAATTGCATTGGGGGATGGATTTTGGTTTAATACCTTTTATTTAGATTAATTGCCACTTGAATTACTTATCTTCTTTCTCTCAGATTTCTTTTGTCATTTCTGCACTTGATATCAGTGCATTTACCATTTGTCTGTCGCCAGCCGAGTACTTGTGACAAGGTGCTAGGAGCCTAGAACTGATGCTGCATTGTGGTCGCTAAGGCTGTGTCTACACTGCAGCGCCAGTTATTCCAAAATAACAAGGAGCAGGTCTACACTGCAAGCCATTATTTCAAAATAATGGCAAGCTGGAGGACCTCTTACTTCGACTCCTGCAACCCTCATTTCACGAGGAGTAAGGGAAGTTGAAAGAAGAGTATTTTTCCTTCAACTTCCTGCAACGTAGACCGCACCAAAAGCCAAATTAAGCTATTTCGACTTAAGCTACGCAATTGACATAGCTCGAGTTGCATAGCGTAATTCAACTTTTGCCTTTCAGTGTAGATGTGTCCTAAGAAACTAGCTATCCCCCTTCAGTGTGGGCTTAATTGACAAATGGGTGTTCAATGGCTTAATGGGGCTGATAAACTTGTGAATACAATCAACCTATCAGAGAGCAGCAGTTAAAGGAGAGGAAGGAAGTGCAAGGGGCGGGAATTGGCAGGGTTTTGGACAATGGTGCCCAAACTTTTTACATTGTGTCCTCCCTTTCCCATCAGGGTTTGGGCTGTAGGCTGTAGTTAGGGCCAGGAATAAATGTTTTGGAGTGGAGCTGTGGTCGGGCCAGGCCCTGAGGCCAGGGCTGTAGCAGGAGGTTGGGTCTGAGACCAGAAGGAGAGCTGTGGGAGGGGCGAGGAGGGGATCATGGTTGGGCACAGAACTGCGCCTTGGGCTTGGAGCTAGGGCTAGAGCATAGTCAGGGCAGAGTGCGGTTAGCTGGCACTGACTCTACACCTTGCATGGGTTCTGGCCCTGAACTCTGTCATCCTCCACCCGCAGACATTCCTCTATTCCAATGTTCCTTAAACTGTGTTCCGCGAGGCAGTAGGAGGTTTGCCACAGAGAATAACAGAGTTCAAAATGACCACCCTCAAAGGGGCAGGTGAATTTTTTTGCTTAACAAAAAAAATACTTGGTGTTCCTCATAAAAAAAATTGTTTAGTGTTCTTTGGTCTTAAAAAGTTAAAGAAACACTGCTCTATTCCATCCTAGAGGAATATGTTGTGCTGTATGGGAAACATTGGGCCATAGGATGTCAGACTGAGCAGATTTTTCACCTTCTGTCCCTGAGGGGGCTAAGGGAAAAGTTTGTATCCACTTGTATGTTGTTGCACAAGGCTGTACTGATGAAATGATGATGGAAGGGGCCCAATAACTAATGCTCTGGTACTTACGTATCTGAAAACAATTAGCCTGTTTGTGATGGCCCCAGGTGTGGGAACTCTTGTTACAGTGCCATATATCCATACTATAATTTTTCAAGACACACTGGTGAACCAAAGACTCTTTTCTCATTCACAGTATTTCCTTTCCTACATTCCCTTTATTGCTGTTCTTCCCCCTCCCCACCTCATACCCGTCATTCTTTCTTCCTTCCCCAGGCTCCCCTCAAAGTCATGGTTTCATCCTCTTGTTACTTTGGTCTTTTCTAAATCTGAGACTCACCTCCTTATACCTGCACAGCAGCTAAATAAAAATTCACAAGGTCTGTTACCAGTTTTAGTTTGCTGATCCACCAACCTATGGAAAAACCTAAGACCGTGAAACTGACCAGAATTTACATATTTCACATTTTAATGTGCTTTGTGAATGGCAAAATGAAGTCAAAGGTATCTCTTGTAACTTTCAAAGTGAAATTGATTCCTATTCCGAGCAAGAATATCAGGGAGGAGGCATGAAGCAAAGGCTGTAAGTATGCCTAACCAACAGGGTTTTGCATTCCACCTTATATCATGTTTATTTGAGCTTTCTTCATTCTGTTTTAAAGGGACAGATAGCCCTGCGAGGATACAAAATTGTTGTCTGCAAAAATGAGGGCAGATATCCTTATTGACTTCTTTTGTGATCATCTTTTTCTCTTGTTTGTTAGAAGTCATCATTAGAAATATGAGACCAGAACAATAAATATTATGCATCTTTCTGTAGATTCCTTGTGCCTACTGATCTCGTTATCCAATTCAATGGGAGTTTTGCTGAGAGTAAATGCAGAATACTTACGTTAATTCCTTCTAAATTTATAACAAAGATTGGCCTCCAAATTAATTGTGATGGGTTATAGCAATATTTTCTAATGCTGGAGTCTTAGAAGTCATATGTGTTTTATTTGTCGCAGGTAAATGGAGTTGATTTAACAGGCAAAACTCAGGAGGAAGCTGTCTCCCTGCTGAGAAGCACCAAGATGGGAGGGACTGTGAGCCTTTTGATTTTCCGTCAGGAAGAAACATTCCATCCAAGGGAACTGGTGCGTAAAACAGAACATCTAGGAGATTTTAGATTAATTTAAGCAAGAGGTCTGGTCCTGATATTGGCTAGTAAATTTGTATGATCAGAAACGAAGACAAAAAATCAGTTTTTGTTATTCTCTGGTCAAGTTAACTTTATATGAACATTTTTATTTTTATTTTTTTAGCTCTGGTCTTAGATTTGGATATTCACTATAATATGTGAATGGGAGTTTAAAAATCAGATTCTGGTGGTATTTTCAGTGACAGAATATTAATTATAATAAAGCAAAAATATTGCATGGACTTTACATTAATACATGAGAAAAGTGGATTTTGTCCATAACTTTTACACTCGTGAGTCTGTGTATGATAATTTGCCATTTGTCTTATCACTTGATCAAAAACATTTTAGAGGATTTAAAACTAAGCCAAAATGGAACCTACGAATGCTATGGTACCAAAAGAGGAATTTGCAAGAAAAAAAGGTTATTATTTTAATGGAAAGCATCCCCTGTGTTTTATGGAACCCCACCATTATTAATTTAGCAAGGTAATTCAGAGAAAGTATTCTGAATAATTTGAGTGAAATGAAACAATCGTATATTACAACACCTGTTCGACTTGCAAAGTGTATACACATATTTCCCTGATTATTACCCAGGCTAACTTCTGTTATAAAAAAGTAGATTATGAATATAAACTGTATTATGTTCTATATTCAGAGTGCTATAGTTTTAAATATATTGCTATAAAATAAATTGTGTGGCTGCATTCTCATAAATAGGCAGAGTAAGAGGAACTGCTCTCTTCTCTTTTGATGCTATGAACAATTTTTTTTCATTTCTACTGGATTTTTAGTATCTTGAGTGCAAAAATGATGAATTTTTATTTTACCATTTTAAGGCATTTAATATCAGTCTTTGTCTTTCAAAAGAGCATTTAACCCTAAAAAACTGTAGTGGCTAAGAATGCTGCAAATAAAGCTACATTTGTTAACTTAATCCTTTTGGAATGCGAGTTCAGGTACTGCTATGTCATGCTTTATGAAAATTTTCCTTTAAAGACTGAATCAAATTGAATAGTATGGAAATTGAATCACACGCCTTTGAATGGCTGGAACTGTGGAAGCAGTCAGTTTATAAGCTTCTGTGATGTAATTTTCACAATATTGGTAACGGACAGTAAAGGCTAGAAATACTTTTGTGTGTGTTGTAAATAAACTCTTAGAAGAAAGAGCATAACATTATTTTGTGTATATATTATTCCTATATTGATTTTAATGTTATAAAGCATAATTAATAGTAATGCATATAAACTCCTGTAAAGATTATATTTCCTTGAATATAGAATAGCCTCGAAGTACATGTTAACCTTACTCTGTAATCAGTTTAATTTTAGTTTTAACTTTTATTGCATATTTTTTTACATCAGAAAGCGAATCAATCCTTTTAAGTTAGTTGGGCCACAGCAGCCTCCCTGCAGCTGCTCATCTGATGCCAGTCCCTGTGCTATTTCGACCAAAGTCAGTATAGAAGAATCACATTGTTCACGGGAGGTGGTAGATGGAGAAATCTTTACTTGCCTACATAATCAGAGGTCTAGATCATAAGCTGGTGTAAATTGCTATCACTCTAGTAGAACTACAGCAAAATATGCTAGCTGAGATTCTAATCTAGTGTGTGATGAACCCTGATTGCTTAAAGATTTGTACATTCACACCCTGGCATGAGCAAATTCTAGTTCTGCTCTGCCGTCATCTGTCATAGGGCTTAATGAACAGCAGGAGAAGAAAGGTGTTGGGGGAGCTACTGAACTGAAACTTGTTCTGAAGTGGTGCTCTTCCCTCTGCTAGTGAGAAATAATAAAGGCAGTTTGTTTGAACACAATTCAATTTACAGACTTTTAACAGAACTTCACAGAAAGATTTGTATGATGGGAAAGATTATCTAAATATATGTGTGCGCATTTAATGATGAAAGTAATTTTTTTTCATGTGGTCCAATTTGTCCTTTGTGTCCTTCCCACCTTCCCTCCATCTTTTCCACATTGCTTTACTTTTTCTTATAAAGAATGTTATAAGCATATTTAATGAGCAACATAGAAACAGAGTTTTTCTTACTATAAATACGCCATGAAACATTTACTTAATAATCATCCAGTGCATAAAGCAGTGGACTGGGAGTTGTCTGCTGACAGGAGCTCAATATTACAGCCATTTACACTTTAGCTACTCTTGTCAGAGTTCTTTAGATTTGATTTGGGAAGTCAGGAGTTGTGGGTTCTGCTTTCTGTATGACTTCTGACACATCACTTAGCCAAACTTTCCCTTATAAGAAAACTTACCTACGCCATGGGAGAGTTGTGACGCTTAATGTCTTTAGAGTGCGTTGAAATCGTTGGCTGGGAGGAACTATGGAAATACATAGTATTATTTATATATGGGTAATTAAGGGAATGTTTAAGCAAAGACTGTCTTGGTTTTCTATAAAATCTGTACAGTTTGTATTGTCATATGTGTGCATGAGAGAGAATAATCGTTCAGCTCCAGAAGCACTGAAACCTGCACTTGCATGATCTGGACACTCAGGCTAATAAACAAATGCAGGGGAGAGTTCCAAGGGTAGGTTGCTATTTTATTAATATTAACTGATGGGACAGGCAATCATGCCCTCCCCCAAAATAGCAGCCATTTTCTTGGGTCCATTGTCTTTTTAAATGGTGTCTTGCCACATAGAAAACTGGGGTAACCCTTTAAATTCATGGTGTCCAATCAGTTCAATAGCCATTATAGTGGATATGCTATAGCAGAGTAGAACACACATAAGAACCCCCATACTGGATCAGATTGAAGGTCCATCTGGCCCATTATCCTGTCTTCGAACAGTGGCCAATGCCAGATGCCCAAGAGGGAGTGAACAGAAACAGGTAATCAAGTGATCTATCTCCTGTCATCCATTTCCAGCCCCTGACAAACAGAGGGTAGGGACACCATTCCTGCCTGTTTTGGCTAATAAGTATTGATTGACCTAACCTGCATGAATTTATCTAGTTCTTTCTTGCACTCTGTTAAAGTTCTGGTCTTCACAACCTCCTCTGGCAAGGAGTTTGACAGGTTGACTGAGTGTTGCGTGAAGAAAACCTTTTTTGTTTGTTTTAAACTAGCCGCATTCAAACTGCCAAATAGCCACATTGTTCAAGACAACTAGCCACACTCAACCGGCCAAATAGCCACATGTAGCTAGTGTGTTGGTCGCCACAGCTCTGAAGCCTAACCGACAGGACACAGAATCCTCATACACTGAATCCTCTTGCCATCCCCCATGAGAGGAATGAGGATGCCCTTTCTTCCCAGTCGTCAGAGGATACAAGTTGTATTATAGCTCTGAGAACATAGCTCTTTAGTTCAAGCTCCAGAGGCCTCAGTTTCAGTTAGATGCAGATTAAGGCTCCCGTTTGCCTTATGAAGTAGAAGTTCCACCTGCAAAATTTAAAATCTTTTGCTTATCTCTGACCCTTTTTTATTTTTTATCCTCATTGGACACTGGCTGCAAGTTGCAGCTGACTAGACATTGACATATTTCTCTGTGAAAGAACACACTCATTAAAGTTCTTTTCTTACTCCCAGTCCTTTATGTCCCCCTCCTCCCCCCCCCCCCCAAAAAGGCTATCCTGTATGCTGCAAAGAAGCCAGGATATATCAAATAAGCCATCTTGTCATTTTTTACTAGAGGGGGAAAAGTCCTGGCAAAGCTGTCCATTTGGCTAGACCCACAGGATGAAATACAGCTCAGTGATACCTGAACCAGAGAAAGGGAAAGCTGGGTGGCAATAGTGGCAAGATAGCCACTAGATGTCTGCGTGGGCCTGAGCCTGAGAGAGCCAGTCTGTTTCATCTCCAAACTGGCCAGTGTGAGGAAGAATAATTTTCCCAAGGCACATATCCACTTGCACACTTAGACTTAAGGAGAAGCATGGGGGGAGGAGAGGAGGAGCCACATCTCCACTGAGAGAGGTGTGGGGCATTTTGAAAGCAGATTTATTTGAAAATGTTTGCATAAGATTGTCCTGTTCTGTGCCATGTGAAGTGGCCTTAATTCAGCAAGGGATGGCCAGTGGAGAATTCCCCCAAGTAGGAGAAATGTCCTTTGGCATACAGATAGTGTGGACGGCTGGGCTTCCTGCTCTGCCAACCATACCCTTATCACTTTGGGCAGAAATTGAGAGTACATAGGGGGTGTGAATGTGGCTATGTTCTGAGGTCAGGTGCAGTGGAATAAGTTTTGTTAGAGCTGTACCTATAGACTTCTTACTGTGCACTGGTGTTGGGTAGCTGGGGATCCAGGAGTACAGCCAGCTGCCTACAGTTTCCAATGGCCTCTTTGTGCCATAATTGAAACCCTTTTCCTATGCTAGTAGACAGTGATTGCCTTATGTAGCCATGTTCTTATTTTCTTTTTGTTTTACTTCCTTTAGAATGCAGAACAAAGCCAGTCACAAATTCCAAAGGAAACGGTAAGAGCTTTGTCTTTTACATCTCAGAAGACTCCCAAAATATTAAAATATATATGGAACTTTTCCATATCAATTAAAGTTTTATAGACCCTCTTTTCACATTATATACTGTAGATGGCTCTCTCTAGCTTTACATTTTAAACTTCTTTTTATTATGTAATTTGCAATACTATTTGAAAGTCTCCTGGTCAGCAGGCAGAATGGGTAACCATTCAATACTTTAGTCAGATATTTTAAAGAATCATTGTTGAAAAACAAACAAGTAAATACCAAAAAAAAATTTAGTTAGATTGTTTTGTATCTCTATCTCAAGCCATTGTTTGTTTCAAGTGATTTTCAAGGAACTGTGTTGTGAGTTCAGGAAGCAGCAAGATTTAGAAGGTTTGGATCGAGATCCATTGCAAAGATGTGTACAGAAATTTCCATAGATTTTATAATGTACTCCAGACAGGAATACCAGTCTCTTAATATTAAGAATACTAAAATATACTTAGTTACTTATGTACTTCAAAAAATGGATCGTCTTATGGAGCATTATAATAAAAATATAATATATATCTTTCATTTGTACAGTATCTTTCATACTCGCCATATCTCAAAAAGTTTCCTATTGTTATTTAACTTAACATTGTTATCTAAGATGTTTAGACTTAGAGGTAAGGGAGAAGAGAGCTCTGACTGGGATGTGTAGTAAAATGTGGAGTTAGTGTGATATAGAAAAGCTATTTTATGTGATAGCGCTCCTTCCCAACAAGGGTGATATTAGGTGCAGAGAGAAAGGGCAAGGCAAGCAATGAGCAGAAGAGGAGAAGGTAGTTTGGAAAGAGTCTTTTAAAAATTATGTCAAGGAGGATAATTTTGAATTGGACCCTGAGATACATTTCAGAATTGGGCAGCAGCATTTTCCAGATGTTTGGTAAACTGGAACTTGAGGAGGCCATGGAAAAAAGTAGTCAAAGTGACAGGAAACTGAAGACATATTTCTGAGTGAGGGAGGAAAAAAAATGACCTCAGTTCTGGAATTTGAAAGTTAGAATTTATAACGGACAATGATCCTTCACCCACCTGCATTGAAGTAATTACAAAAATAACAGTATTTTATAAGTATCATATACATGGTATAATTTAGACCAGTGTTTCTTAACATGGTATAATTTAGACCATGGTATAATTTAGACCAGTGTTTCTTAAACTGTGTTTCTTAAAGCGAGGCAGTCAGAGTTGTGCTGCAGAGAGAGCAGAATTCAAAATGGCCCCTTTTTTGGGGGGAGGGAGTCTCAACAACTTCTCTGGAGGCTTTTTTTTTTTATCAACAACTTTCCCTGGGGAATGGCCACCCTTAAAGGGGAAAGCCTCCTTTTTTTTTTCTCTACTACTTTTCTGTGGGGGCTTTTTTTTTCCTCAACCAAAAAAAAAAAATAACTTTCTTGATGTTCCCCATAAAAAAAAATTGTTTGGTGTTCCTCGGTCTTAAAAAGTTTAAGAAACACTGATTTAGACATTTCTACAAAGGCAATTTTTCCCAGCTACAAATCAATAACACAGTTTCTGTTTGTTTTTTAATTCTTGTTTGTTTTGATGGTTTCCCCCGCTCTCCTTGGTTCTGCCTTCTTCCCCTGTGTAGTTTTCCTGTCTCTAGCTGTCAGACCTTTCAAAGTCAGCTTAGTTTTGCCCCCAGTTCTGGTTTTTATGACTCTAGTTGTAAGTTTTGTGTCTAAGTTTTGTGTCATGGAATTGACTGTATAAGGCAGAGCAAAAATAGTAGCCATAAGGGCAATGAAGATGCTGGACCTATGTAGATCAGGAGAGACAGGTGAAGTACAAAAATAACTACTTTTTCAGATTTATTATTCATGGTAGTTCTGTACAGTGTGTATAATTTTTAAATATTTGTTGAAATCACAGATCAGGAATAGAACCTACTGTTGATAATAAATATTGCAAAAACATAAGGGCATGATTCAGTTGTGCATTATTCCAGATTTACACTGATGAAATTTCAATGGCTTCAATAAAGTTATACCAGTAAAAATGTAAAGTAGTTCAGTAGACAATCAGGAACCTTCTCTCCCCTCCCCCCCATATTTAAAAATTAGTTTTTATTTTGCTTATCCATGGGCTCTGAAATCTTTAAATATGAGTTATTCCTTGCCAGCCAATCCAGAAGAGTACTGTCTTGAGATCTCCTTCTTTCCTAAGATTATGCTCTGATTATTCCCAGTATAACAACAATCAAGAGCTTCCCCAAGGCATCAACCCTGCAGGATCTAAATTTGTTCATCAGTCACCCACCAAGAAGTGCACCTTTATTTCTATCTTCAACCAAGCCCTAGCTAAGCATAAGGTTGAACCTTCACTGATGAAGAAGAAAGAAGCCAAATTACTCCTAAACCATGGGTCTTGCTTATATGACATTTTGAAATTTTGGTTTCATAAACTGTACCATTTTGATTGCCTATAACAAAACAAAATTGAAGAGATGTACCTGTAGCTCAACAGGATGATTGGAATGTAAGAGATTTGCCCATGATATAAAAACTAGTAATTTGCCATTCCATTTCTGTTTTGAAGCATAATTAATCTTAATTCAGAGCTTTGAAATAAGCTATTAATTATATTGTGTAAAACATCTGCCAATTAGTTCTCTCCCTTCTGTTTGCAAGTCAGTTGTTTTTGAGTTTTATTTTGCATTTACAGTTGTTTTCCTCTGTTTATTTTCTAAATTCATATCTGCAAGTTACTTGCATGTTAGTGTACTACCAAGAAAACAATGATTTCCAACTACTTGAGAATTTTACATTGAAGAGAGTGATCTTTTGCAGAAATTCTCCACCAGGTATATAGGACCTCTTAGGGGCCATGAGCATGTTTCAGGGGGTCTGCCAAAATAAACCAGAGAAGGGCCAGTGTTAGGGCAGCCAAAGCCTGAGCAACTTAACTTGCAGGCTGCTTGTGGGGGCATGGGACCCTGGGCACTTATACTGCTTGATACCCCTAATACTGGTCTGGGCTTTTAATCTGCTGTATGCCCTGAAAAAACATTTGTCGTGACACTAGTAGGCTGTGGAATTTTTGTAGTATGTTGCAGGGCAGGCGGGCTCAGAAAGGTAAGTGTTGAGATGCCCTGGTTTAGTGGTCAGAGAAGGGAAATTAGAATTTCAATTCTTGGACTCCGTTTCTTGACTCTTCTGCTGATTAG
The DNA here is from genome assembly GCF_049634645.1 of Pelodiscus sinensis. Classification (NCBI taxonomy): domain Eukaryota; kingdom Metazoa; phylum Chordata; order Testudines; family Trionychidae; genus Pelodiscus; species Pelodiscus sinensis. The sequence continues at coordinate 231,367,917 of NC_134712.1, read as the reverse complement.
TGAGTAACAATGGGAAAATCAGTCTCTCTTTATGCAGTTTTTACTTCTATAAAATTGGTATACGTTAAACTTAATTCCAAAACTGGGTGGTGGTGAAATTTGACTAATGTCTTATTTCCTACAGTTCTAGCTAAATATTAGATGACTTTGTGGTTAAGGCACTGGTTTGGTCATCAGATCCCTGTTTGTATCCTGTCTCTGACAAAGACTTCCTCCATGGTGTGGGTGTGTTTTTTTTGTTTTGGTTTGGTTTTTTGTGTGCTGTGAACACAAGTATAACTCTAAAAGGGAATAATACTCCTTGCCTTAGAAGGTTGTTAGAGAGAAATTCAAAGATGTTTGTAAAGCACTCATATATTGAAATAAGGGAGATATATTAGCAATTACCTAGGAAAACATGCTTTGCATATAGTTGTGAAGAATTCACGAATGAAAGGATTGATAGTTGAAAACTTATTAGAGATCTGTCCCCAGAGCTGTTGTTATACTTCAAAGGCAAAAGCACTGTGTAACACAGGGCCATCAGGGGACTCAAGTAGTCAGTCCCCCACTGACCCCAGGCTCCATGCAGTGCTGCCGCTTTGAAACGCCACTTGGAGCCCTGCGTCAGGCTCCACACGTGCCGAATGGAGCCCGGGGTCAGCAGGGTAGTCGCCAGCTGACACTGGGCTCCATGCAGCGCTGCCGCTTTGACGTACCCTCTCCTCTTCCCTCCCCCTCTTGCTGCCTCTTTCTGATAGATGCAGCAAGGCGGGAAAGCAACTAGTCGACTAGTGTCAACTAGTCGTTCACATCCCTAATGCTGTATCTGGTGAAAAGTTTCAGCCTATATACATATACTGAGGACAGCACTGACTTCATTTCACGTGGGCTGTTAATACCAGATGGGAAGAAGTTTCATGCTGATGAGGATGACAGTGTTATTTTCTCTTATGCCGAGTGTGTAAATTGTGAATATTTAATGCTGATTTTTTTATATATATAAAACTTTTTGTATATACAGGAAGATTTGCAGCCTGTCTTTTCTAATAATGTGGCACTGATAACATGGAATGTGAGAATAATTACACCAGCTTCAAAGTTTTTTGGGGGGATAATTTTAAATGACTTCAGATTACATTTTTAATTAAGATGAAATCTAAGAAACTGATAGCTTTAAAAAAAGAGAGAATCAATAATTTTCTGCAGGATACTACTCTGTTTAGTCTCTCATTTAACATTGGATATACAGTATTATTGAATGGCTTATATGGAGTATTAATGAAGAGAGCTGAGCCAACAGTCCACAGTGAATAATTTATATAAGAAATGAATGAATGAATAATTTCCGTGAATGATTTCCATCCCGTAGTCAGTCATAAGCAGCTTAAAGTTTAAGATACTTGAAATTCAAAATTCAATGTGTTGGTTAGATTTTATTGGTCATATAGGTCAACCTTTTTTTCTCATGACCCAGTTGAAGAAAATCATTGATGCTCACACACCAACATAATTTGACTGGAGTGTGGGCTCTGGGATGGAACTGAGGATGACAGCATTGGGGACGTAGGAAAGGATTCCAGCTTTTGAGGGTGGGTCATGAGTGGGGTAAATGGGGCTTACCTTGAATGGCTCCTGATCAGCTGTGCAGTGGGGTTGTTAAGGCACCGCAGAAACAGCCAACAGCAGGTTCCCAGGCAATGGAAGTGTGGAGTTAGTGCTCATGAGGAAGCCTCCTGGCTGGGGGTGGAGCCCACAGCGAAGTCTCCTCCCTTAGAGTTATGCAGGCAGCCCTTGCCTTCCTGGCTCCCAGAGTGTAAAAGACACCATTAACCAATAAACATCCATTTATCAGATAAACGGTTATTCATTTACACTCAAACTTCATTACTGCAAAGCCAGGATTTTTTTCCTTTGATTTTCTGGCTTTCTTTCAGATGTCAGTCACCTTTCACTGTCTTCCTGGTCATGCCATGGGAGAAGGGCTCAGGATTAGGATTGTATGTGATTAATGTGCTGGGCATTCAAGTTTTTTCATGAACATGAAAGGGAACCCATTTAATGGGTTTTCGGGGTTGAGTCATTGGATTAGGGCCCAGGTTTTCAGTTCTACAGAATAGAAGTCTGAGAAGTATCCAGGTTTCTTCTACTATTTATAGATTTATTACATACTATGGGATAAGTTTAACAGAGATTTAATGTGTCCATTGTAATGGCTACTACTGCATCATCTGTGTGATAGCTGATAATTATTACAGTGATTACACTACTTCACAGATTTTAGAAATGTATGATGAGCAGGACATATATGGCAGTGGTTCTCAGTCAGGGGAACCCAGGATACATCAACTCATCTAGACACTTACTTAGGTTTACAAAAGCTACCAGAAAAGCACTAGCCAGTGAGTAAAAACTAAAATTTGCTGTTCTGCGTCCTACTGAAATGTCAGTACAATATTTATATTTCAATCTATTTATTTTTATAATGACCTTGTAAAAATGAGAAAGTAAGCAATTATTCAGTATTAGTGTGGTGTGACACTTGTAATTTTAAGTCTGATTTTGCAAGTTAGGTAGCTTTTAAGTGAGATGAAACTTGGGTATGCCAAACAGATCACAACCCGGAAAGGGGTGCAGTAGTCTGGAAAGATGGAGAATGACTAGTTTATAGCGTTCTGATCAATTGATGTAAATATTGATTTTAAAGTTATAGCAGTCACCTTAGGTGAATAAATCCACTTTTAAGAACAGTAGTTGTATGATCATAAAAAGAAAAAATATTAGTATAGACAAGCAGTGGTATTCTTATATCCAGGTAAATAAGAAAACAGGTGGAAATACTTAGACTTCTGCTTTCACAAAGCTTTGATTTCATGCTGAATGAATATCACATTAGCATTTTTGTTCCTTTGAAAAATGCTTGCAAAATATTCTTTCTCTTGACTTTTATTATCCATTTTAAGCATTAAATTGAAAGCATCTTTGAAGATGGTATATATGTTTTTGCGGTTAAATTGAAATTTCTTTAGCATGACCATGAACCCAAATCTTTTGCTTTAAAATGAATCACAACTAGTGAGAGAGCAGATTACTTCAGTGCTGATTCAGTAAATCACTGTTTATAAACAAATTGAATTTAACTTCTGTATGAGATGCAAATAATTTCTCTTTGCTGGGGTTAAAATTTAAGTGGCCTGTAATCCAGACATATGTGGGGAAACTAACACAGTGAGGCACAGCTTATCCAGTAAGTTCTTGGACTGCATTGGAGAACATTTTTTATTTCAGAAGGCTGAGAAAGCTGCTGGGGGGGTGGGAAGGGGGAGCTGTTCTAGATTTGATTTTAACCAATAGGGAGGAACTGGTTAAAAATTTGAAAGTGGAAGGCAGCTGGGTGAAAGTGATCATGAAATCATAGAATTCATGATACTAAGGAATGGTAGAAGGGAGGACAGCAATATAGATACAATGGATTTCAGGAAGGCAGATTTTAGTAAACTTAGAGAGCTGGTAGGGAAGGTCCCATGGGAAGCAAGACTAAGAGGAAAAACAATTGAAGAGAGTTGGCAGTTTTTCAAAGGTATGTTTTTAAGGGCCCAAAAGCAAACCATTCCATTGAGTAGAAAAGATAGAAAGTTTGTCAAAAGACCACCTTGGCTAACTAGGAGATCTTGCACAATCTAAAAATCCAAAAGGATTCCTATAAAAAGTGGAAACTGGGCCAAATTACAAAGGATGAATATAAGCAAACAACACAGGTAGGCAGGGGCAAGATCAGAAAGGCAAAGGCGCAAAACAAGCTCAGTCTAGCTAGAGATATAGAGGGTAACAAGAAGACATTCTATAAATATACTAGAAGCAAGAGGAAGACCAAGGACAGGGTAGGTCCATTGCTCAATGAAGAAGGAGAAATAAAAGCAAGAAATTTGGAAATGGCAGAGGAGTTTAATGACGTCTTTGTTTCGGTCTTCACCAAGAAGTTTGAATATGAAGTGATGCCTAACATAGTGAATTCTACTAGGTTTAGAAGATAACATTTTAAAAAGAACAAGTTAAAAAACACTGAAAAAAGTTAGAAGTTTTCAAGTCACCAGGGCCTGATGAAATGCATCCTAGAATACTCAAGGAGCTGATTGAGGAGGTATCTTAGCCTTTAGCTCTCATCTTTGAAAAATCATGGAAGTCGTAAGAGGTTCCAGAAGACTGGAAAAGGGCAAATATAGTGCCCATCTATAAAAAGGGAACCAAGAACAACCCAGGAAACTACAGACCAGTCAGTTTAACTTCTGTGCTAGGAAACATAATGGCGCAGGTAATTAAGGAATTCAACTGCAAACATCTGGAAGAAAATGAGGTGATAGGTAACAGCCAGCATGGATTTGTAAAGAACAAATCGTGTCAAACCAATCTGATAACTCTCTGTGATAGGATAACCACAGTCTTGTGGATAAGGGAAAAGCAGTGGATGTGGATGTGGTAGACCTAGACTTTAGTATGGCATTTGACATGGTCTCACATGATATTCTTATCAATAAAGTAGACAAATGCAACTTACAAGGGACTACTATAAGGTGGGTGCCTAACTGGCTGGATAACAGTTCTCAGAGAGTAGTTATTAAAAGGTTCACAATCCTGCTGGAATAGCATAACAAGGGAGGTTCCGCAGGGCTCTGTTTTGGGACCAGTTCTGTTCAATATCTTTATCAGTGATTTAGATGATCGCATAGAAAGTACGCTTATTAAGTTTTCAGATGATACCAAGCAGGGAGGGGTTTCAAGTGCTTTGGAGGTAGAGTCTTAATTCAAAATGATCTGGACTTACTGGAGAAATGGTCTGAGGTAAATAGGGTGAAGTTTAATAAGGACAAATGCAAAGTACTCCACTTAGGAAGGAACAATATGTTTTACACATACAGAATCGGAAGCGACAACCTAGGAAGGAGTACTGTCTAGGAAGCGACGAGGAGTCCTGTGGCACCTTATAGACTAACTGAAGTGTAGGAGCATAAGCTTTCGTGGGCAAAGACCCACTTCGTCAGATGCATGCATCTGACGAAGTGGGTCTTTGCCCACGAAAGCTTATGCTCCTACACTTCAGTTAGTCTATAAGGTGCCACAGGACTCCTTGTCGCTTTTGCAGATTCAGACTAACACGGCTACCCCTCTGATACTTGTCTAGGAAGGAAGTTAAAAGACAGAAAACAAAGGGTAGGAATAAATGGTAAGTTTTCTGAATGAAGAGAAGTAACTAGTGGGGTCCCACAAGGGTCCGTCCTTGGACCAATCGTATTCAACTTTTTATAAATGATCTAGAGAAAGGGGTAAACAGTGAGATGGGCAGATGATACCAAACTGCTCAAGACAGTTAACAACAAAGCAGACTGTGAAGAATTTCAAAAAGATCTCACCAAACTAAGTAATTGGGCAACAAAATGGCAAATGAAATTTAATGTTGAGAAATGTAAAGTAATGTACATTGGAAAAAATAATCCCAACTATACAAACAATATGATGGGGAATAATTTAGCTACAACTACTCTTGTACAATTAATCTTGAGGGGGTGACAGGGGAGGGATCACATGACGATTACCTGTTGTGTTCCCTCCCTCTAGGGCATCTGGTATAGGCTGCTGTCAGGAGACAGGATACTAGGCTGCATTGACCGTTGCTCTGACCCTGTATGGCTGTTCTTATGTACTGCAGAAAGGGATGTAGGGTCATAGTGGACCAGAAGCTAAATATGAGTCATCAGTGTGACGCAGTTACCAAAAAAGCAAACATGATTCTGGGGTGCATTAACAGGAGTATTGTGAGCAAGACACGCGAAGTCATTCTTTCACTCTACTCTGTACCAATTGGACCTCAGTTGGAGTATTGTGTCTAGTTCTGGTCACCACATTTCAAGAAAGATGTGGAGAAACTGGAGAAGGTCCAGAGAAGAGCAATAAAAATGATTAAAGGTCTAGAAAACACAAGCTATGAGACAAGGCCTGAAGGAACTGGGCTTGTTAATTTGGAAAAGAGAGGGGACATGATAGTGGTTTTCAGGTATCTAAAAGTGTGTCACAGGGAGGAGAGGGTAATATCATTCTCCTTGGCCTCTGATGATAGGACAAAAAGCAATGGAGCTAAACTGCAACAAGAAAGGTCTATGTTGGACATTAGGAAAAACTTCCAAACTACCCTGGTGGTTAAACACTGAAAAAAATTGCCTTGGGGGGTTTATAGACTATTCATCACTGGAGATATTTACGAGCAGGTTAGACAGACATCTATCAAGGATGATTTAGACCAGTTATGTCAAACATGTGGTCCGATCAAATTTTTTTGCGGTCTGCGACTACATCTTTATAAGTTATCAAAGTGCAGCCCACCCAGTTACATTGTTTATAATAGGGGTGGCCAACTGGTGGCCCTCGAACTGCATGCAGCTCTTTGATTAAAGAAATGCGGATCCTTCTGGTTCTGAGCCACACACCTGGACTGCTCACAGCTGGCTGCTCTGCGCACGCATCCCAGCACCTGGAGGGAGAAGCATGTGGCAGTGGGGGCTCTGGGACCCAGTCATTAGGCTAGGGAGGGAGGGGTTGCCTGGCTCTGGGGGTGAGGAGGGAGATTGGGTTGGGGTAGGAGCAGAGAGGGGCTGGGAGTGCCTGGCTCTGGGGGTGGAGGGAGGCATTGGGGTAGAGCAGGGGTTGCTTGGATCTGGGGGAGGGGAAGGGGATTGGGTTAGAGCGGGGATATGGGGTGACTGGCTCTGGGGGAGTGGAGGGAGATTGGGTTAGAACAGGAGTATGGGGATGCCTGGCTCTGGGGGAGTGGAGGGGAATTGGGTTAAAGTAGAGGGTGCTGAAGCACCTTAAGCTCAAAGTTTTCATGGATGCAAATAATAATTTTACACATCAAATTATTGTATTATGTGCAAACAAGACCTGAAAAAATATTATAAAATATATCTAAAACATAATTATAATAATAAATAATTATGACTTTCTGATAGAAGGACATTTTCTTTGGTGGCTCTGAAAGCTATCAGTTTTTGTTTGTCTAGCCCTTCAGTAGTCTTCGAGTTTGACATGCCTGATCTAGACCGTGCTTGGTCCTGCCATGAGTGCAGGGTACTGGGCTTGATGATTTCCCGAGGTCCCTTCTAGTTCTAGTATTCTGTGATTCTATATTTCCCATAAAATGTTAAATTTTAAAAAACAATCATTTCAAATACAGGTTTTTTATATTTAGCAGCTGCTACTTAATTTGTATAAGGATTCTGTCTTTGCCAGATGTGACACATTAACTTAACTAATACGAATGATGAGTCTTCGTATATACGTGCAAATAAGATTCATTGCTGTTTGTTTAATATATGGGGGAAATTAAAATACTTAACCTAGGAAGAGTTATGGAAGCAGAGAGAGCACAAGATTTTTTGTGTTAGTCAGCTTTGGGGAAATTCAGTATAAGTTCTACATCCATTTATAAATAGACAAATAGGTACTTTAAGCCAGTAAAACCTATAATGCAAAGAAATGATCATAACATAATACACGTCATTTTCTCTCTGTTTTTAAAAGTATTTTTATCAGAGGGAGACACAGATGGAATCTGTGTGTCGCTTTTAAATCGATAGACAATGTTTTCTCCACTGGAGGCCCAATTTCAAGTCTAAATGAGTTCCTCTTATTGTATTTGTCTTTAATGCACTTCCACCGCAGGACTCAGAAGCTTTCAGTGTTCCTTCTCAGGAGAGGCCAAAACCTGAAATTGCAGAGGTGTGTTGCAGACCACCTACATGCTTTGTTTCTAGTACATCTAGCCAGTACTTACATAAATACTAAATTTTGCCTCTGGCAAAACAATTCTTTCTTGACAAAATGAGCTACTATTGAGTCCTTTTAACTCTTATGTGTTTGTACTTATATGTGCACAGATATATATATGTAGGCCTATACAAAGAAATAAAGAGGGAAAGAGAATGTGTTGGTATATTTTGATGGGTTTTGGTTTAAGGGGATGCAACCTCAGCTTGAAGCATATCACTGGTCCGGAACTAAATACATCAGCTCTTATCTTTGGATCAGGTAAATTTTGAAGCCAAAATGTCACATTTGGAAGGGAAGAAGAAAATCTCTGTTTTTGCTATTGATTTACAAATGGTTAATAATAATAAATGGAGGTTGATGGATTTGCCCTAATGTTTCAAATGTTCCAAATGGCAGCATACATGGGCCAGTGCAAGTTAGCTGGTCAAAATTAGGTAAGTGTTTAGAGGTTTCAGATAATGGCAGTTTATAATGTAGTTGTAGAATTTATCACATGGGTATCACCACCATATATGTAGGAGTGTGTATGCTAATGGTAAATGAGTAAACAGTCTGCTTTTCATTGTATACATAAAGAGAGATAAGTCTTTCAATCTGAGTGGGTGTACAAAGCTCTTTAACTCCCTGCTTTGAAAGAAATGAAAATGAACAGGAGTTTGCCTGGGAGATGATAAATTTGCATGATCCATTTAATTTCTGTTCATTTCTTTATATATAGTATTGCAAAGGAACTACAGACAAGTTTCAGTGATTTAGTGACTGCTGAGAAAAAAAGTCTAAGCTTCCTCAGAGAATGAACCTTGTCTGTAGAGAAGGCAGCCTGCTTTGTAACCACAGCAAGCTCCTTTGAAAACTTGTTCCAGCTTGATTGAAAATTGCTTCCCCCATTAGAAGGGAGTAGTTTGTTGATTTCTTCATCCCATGCTGGTTATTCTTTAGCTGATCCTAGATGGGGTCTTGCAAAGAGAAGACTTCCAAGGAGGAAATTTCTCTACAGGTTTAACAGCAGGAAATAAGAAGGAGATGCTGTTACAAAAATGACAAAATGGATTTTGCAGATTGCCAGTGGTTCCAATTTTACCTTTGTGGAAAATTACAACTTTTATGATCATTGTAGGATCAGTGCAGAGTTATTAATGGCAATATAGAACAGAAATACTGACTGTTCTTTATCTTATTACCTTTTTATCTCCAAATTCAACATATCTAAATGGTGCCACGAGTTTGTTCTAATCTAGAAAGTTGAGAATTTATATATATAAAAATATATACTGTATTCATATTATATTTTAAAAGTAGAAAACTTATCTCAAATATTACTTATTATGAGCTGATGCAAGGTATGCATTTGAAGCCAAAAATTCACGTACATATTTTAAAATCCATTGAATTTTTATTACAAATTACATACTTGAGCAGCTTCATTCATTCAGTTTAAGCCATTTCAGATGACCTTTCCTTCAGGAGACTGTATCTGAACAGAATATTGTATGGTTGCTAATTGTTTCGGACATGGTGTGTGAAAAATCTTCAAGGAAGTGACTGTTGTTCTGGGATCACAGTACAGTACTGTACATAGATTTTTGTGTGTGTTTATTTCAGGCATGTCAAAGTATATGAAGCAATAAATTTTTCCTACAGATAAACTAATCATGAAAATAATGTTGAGGTGTTTGATTGACATACTGAAGCTGTTAATTTGGAGTGTATCAAGATCAAATGGAAGTTATTGCAATTAGGCAGTGATTGTGTTTTCTTTTCATTTTAAATTTTTAAATGCCACATTTTACATTTTTGCGCATTTTAATGCTGTTGAGTGATGTTCTCGGTGAAATTTTTATGGTTTCTTAAATTGAGGTTTTTAATGTTCAATATGACTTCAATGCAATTTTAATTTCTTATAATTGTTGGCATGTTATTGTTAGCCAGAACATTTTTAATATGATCTCTTTGGTTCTATGCTCTGCAGAACTGTGATGACGAATTAAAGGGGCATTCTCAATGTTACAATTAAATGTTGTTATGGCTTTGCCTGAGGATACCCCAGTATATCTTTCAGGGTGAATTAGGGGGTAACAAAGTCATCCTACTAGTAAGAAGGTATATGAACCAGATTACACATGTAGAGCCTCCAAGTCACACAAATGAGTCTGTATCATATATCTTCTGAAACAGGAGGCTGTGTTATCAATTATGCACATGATAATATTTCTCCTTTTGTACTGTGGAGTGGTACAGCAAAGACTTTTTTCAGTACGCACCAATCTCCATGTGTAGTGCTTATTGTAATTTCAAGCATCTCTTTTCACTCAGACATGTTTAGAAGAATTTTGCTTGGAAATGCTATTTAGAAGAGAAAACAACCTTGTTGATATATCCCTCCCCAGCTCTATCTACCTCTCTGCCTGCATGACGATGTGAATGATAGATCAGTTCTGGCTTTTTAGGGCCCATGCTTCTCATAGCAGCAGGCATTGAACTCTGCCCTGCAGTAGTTGCTTGGGCTGTCCTCATTTCAGCAAAAGGCAAATTTGGAACCCAGCTGCCTGCAACTGAAAGCTAGAAGAAAGCCTGGGTGGGTATCACTAAGTAGCTGCCTGTTGCAGATCCAGGGACATTGGCTGGGATAGTAGCTCCTTGGGTGGTTATAAATGGAGCAAGAGGGCATGGGATGTATTCAGAGGAATCAGACCAGAAGGGTAGGAAGTAAGAACAGTGGAGAGGGGCAATGACCAAGGAAAGAAAAAAAAAAAACATGTTTGGGCCCAGCCTCAACTGTGCAGTTTTTTTGACACCTCAGAGCAATCTCAGCACGTTTACTTTTGCTGATCTCAGCTGAACACTGTTCAAGACATCTCTTTTAATATGGTTGAACATCTCTAGTCTGGTTGGGACCTGACAGGTGCTGAACCACAGAATTTGCCAAACCAATGGAGGTCAATATAGTCTAGCAGCATTACCAAAATTTCCATTGCTTACTGGGCTCTTAGAAGACAATTAGAGATAAGTTAGAGCTAAATAACAGCACAGAATACTGAGCGCCAGGACTGGTGGCTGTAAACAAACCTATGGGACTGTGGGAAACTTCACCACACTCATGATATGTGGACATCTGGCTAACTAAAGTCATGCCAGACTACGGATGTTGCCAGACCAGAGAGTGCCAGACTAGAGAGGTTTAACCTGTACAGCTAATTCCAAATGTAGAGATTGGGGGCAAGTGAGTAATATTTATCTTCCTGCTGTTTGTTCCTACTGTATTTTAAAATACATATATGCTGAAGATGAGTGAATTATTATATAGATTATATGTATTTGCAAGTAAGAAAATATAATAATTTAAATACCTCTAATGCAGTTTACCTGTTTGGCTGATAAAATGGCTTGTGTTAATATTGAAAGTGCTCCATATATCTGGTATTTAAATCTGCTTACAATCATCAATGGGCAAAGCATATGCACACACTCTCCTATCTGGTTCTAGGAATCATCTGAGGTGATACTGGATGTTCTATTAACCTGAATTTTTCCATGGATTTTCAGTGGGATATATTGTGATAATGAAATTAAAGAACATTTCTTTAACATTAACCTGGAAGATAATTGCAAGTAAGAAATATTTTAAAATACTGACATGTTAATCCTTTCCTGATAGAAATCAGAGGAAGAAGATCTTGTTCTTACACCTGATGGCACCAGGGAATTTCTGACATTTGAAGTTCCACTTAATGATTCTGGATCAGCTGGTCTTGGTGTCAGTGTGAAAGGTAACCGGTCAAAAGAAAACCATGCAGATTTGGGAATCTTTGTCAAGTCCATTATTAACGGAGGAGCAGCATCCAAGGTAAGAGAAACTCCATCTGTCTTTGTTTTCCCAGTGTAGGCCACAGATTTCTTTCTGCATTCATTTGAGGTAGCTTCTCTAATTTCTCCCACAAATGTAGCTTTTAGATTGCTTCTCAGATTCACATATTTGTGTGTCTCAAGATTTAAACAACCTTTAAAGGCTTTCTGGAAGGAAGAAAGCAATCACTGGCACATTTCAATTAGTATGCTATTTGGGTAAACAGATTATGATAATGGCTTGAAGTGCAAATGTATAAATGATTGGAACAGACACTTCCTACAATGGCTGCTTAAAAGCTATTATAGCAGTGTTCATTTGGCCATGAACTATTAGGATTAAGAGTTTTTTTTTTTAACTAAAGACATAAACTTCCTTTATAACACATTATTTTATGTGACTGACTGCTACCTTTTCTCTTGCCAGGATGGCAGGCTTAGAGTGAATGATCAGCTAATAGCAGTAAATGGAGAATCATTATTAGGCAAGACAAACCAAGATGCTATGGAAACCCTAAGAAGGTCCATGTCTACAGAAGGAAACAAACGAGGAATGATTCAGCTTATTGTAGCTAGACGAATAAGTAAATGCAATGAGGTAAAGAATACTCTTTTATTTAGTGTTTGAAAACTCTTAAATATTTTTAGATACTCTTCTTGATGGAAGATTTGATGCTTTCCTCGAGGCCAGGAGAAAAGTACTGGAGTATTTACGGGAATGTAATGTAAAATTACTTTAATTTCAGTTTTATACACAATAAACTTAGTACCAGATCAATAAAGCTTATTTCTTTTGAGTACATTATTTCGTTTTGAGCATATTTATCAATAAATAATAGAAACACTACATGGAAGTGCATTGATTTTGTAATTGCATTACACTAGCAATGTGAGTTTAGGGATTTTTATACTTTTTTTTTCTCAAATGCAATTTATGATTTAGGCTTAATGGTCTTTCTCTTTGCATTCTCAAAACTGGTTTTAATTTTTGAAGCTTTTAGGATGGAGTGATTTTTTTTTTTAGTGCACAATTTGAAGCTGAATAAGGTCTTCCTGCAAGCTTCTATAAAACTTAGAGCAGCATATATTTAAAATTCTCAATCAGAAGACAATTAATATGCCACCTTCTGAGTTCAACATATGCGCAGTCTTTGCAGGGGAAACAAGAATGTTGAATTCAAGACTTAGCTAAGAGCTATAAAGAAAGGTGGAAATCACTTTCAATTTTTTTTAAATTTTTATCAAGCATGTTGGTGTTTTACATTATTAAATGTTCTTCATGGTACCTGATAGTTTACCTTTGACACTAATTTAATATTGTGTATCAGAATATTATAATATGTATAGGTTCTTTTAGAAATTCTAATTTGGGACATAAAATTTTAAAGACATGTTTAAAGCAATGCTGATTGCACTAAGTGCATTTGGATCTAGTGGCTCCCTAAGTGCATGAACTTAGTGTTATTAACCGTCTTCTTGCCATCGGAAGTATAGGTTATTAGAGTGAAAATCAAAACAAATTCATATTATTTCACATATTTATGGATCCAAATTTTCTCATATCATTAGTGCAGAAGGAATTCTGGTGTTGTGTATTGGTCTATCCTATCTAATCAGAATTGTTGGGAAAGTGGGATTTTTCAGCAAGTCTTCCATTTCTGCCCTCTCTCTCTCTCTCTCTCTCTCTCTCTCTCTCTCTCTTTTTGTTTTTGTTTTTGTTTGTTTGTTTTTAATCTGCTTATACATACTAAGAATAAAATGTATTACATTTTGGTATTAGAGGGGCCAGATCTTACAGAAAGGTCTGTACAAAGGAAATCTGCTAATTGTTAATGAAGCTCTGGTCTAAGTGAACATAGTACCAATTCAATTCAGCAGTATTTGTGTACCCACTTACATTAAACTGGGTTTGATTAAGACGAGATTAGGTCTAATTGATATTCATCATGTTTGCTACACAAAAGTCACATGGCAAAATTGAGGCTGCGACTCACCTGCTTCCCACCTGGAAATCCTGTGTTATTACCTGAAGCAAATATAATAAAATGTGCTTAAGGGAGTAAGGGTTGTGTCCAGTTGGCTCTCGTACACAGTGAAACCTCTGTTATCCAGCGTTCTGTTAACTGGAAAACGTTGTTAACCGGCATTGCCCCCAGCCCACAATACTGTCACATCTTCAGGCGTGCAGGCCTGTCTTGGTTTATCATGATTAGTTTAACAGTTTTTTATTTAGGAAGTACTAATCATCTTTAACTCAAAATAGAAATGTGAGGCCAACTGCCCCACACTACAAAACTACCAGTATTAAAACTTGAGTTTTACTATTATAGTCCATTGGTTTTTTCTAGGTTGATTGGACCCCCAGATAACTGGAATTTTTAGTTAACCGGAACGCCCTAATCCCTGAGCGTGCCGGATAACACAGGTTTTACTGTACCAGTTTTATTGCTTTCTGTGCTCCTTGGTAGGTTAGTGAAATGAACCATGGTGACCTACCTGGCTCAGTGTTGTTGTACAGTTATTGGCACTGCCTGAATCCTTGATAAACTGTATTTAAGCAAGATTTTTTTGAGATTCCTGCTGTTTTCTCCTGTAATGCTTACTTTCACCATACTTTTCAAAAAGCAAATAATGGTGGCTTTAGTACTTGTATGATGGATTGCCGTTCTCACAGACCAAAAAATGACCTTCCTTCCATGTAAGAAAGATAGAAGCCCAGTAGTTTAAAGTCACTATGGCCAGACTTGAATGAACCATATAAAGAAAAGCAAAAATTCTTCTGACGTAGATCCCTCAATCCTCTCCCTAAACTGTCTTTTTCATTTATTTAGGAACAGTCCAATCTTTAAATCCCAAGATGATGGCCACAGAAATAGGGACTGCATCTCCCACCACCATCTTTATGTACAGAATTAAGTAATTGCTATTTTCCTACCTCAGACACAACAGATTTGGACATTTCTTTGACTGTGCTAAATTCTGGGTGCCACGCTTATGAACATTATGTGGAAAACCTTACTTCAGTAATATATACGAACATTACCTTCTTGTGGAATAGTGTTATCCTGAACCCTCTTTCCAGCTGCCTCCTAACCATAATACAGCCTCAGTAAAGTTTTACTTGAGACCTGTTCTGAGCTATGTCCCAAATACATCATCCACATGCCAGCAAGTCCAAATATAGAAGGGTGACATAGTGAAGTCCTAGAATGATGTGACTCATCCAATGATGGATGCACTTCAAAAATATTTTCAGCAGGTGTAGACTTCTGCAGTGTTCAGGTTGTCATAATAAAGAAAATTTCACCTCTTGCCATATTAAATATTAGGGAAAAGATAGTCTGTCTTGCTTTTTGGAGAATCTGATAAAAAATGAACTTGTCTTTGCATTCTTAAGTGTGTCAGTGAAATTGCACTTTCCTGTTCAACTTTTATAACTTTGACAAAAAATAATTTATATTCCTGTTAGTCATGCAGAGCCAACACAAGATGTAGGGAGCTGGATTATGCATATGTCCTCTTGTGTGTCATCAAAATTGTTTGTTATATTATGTTCTAATTGTATTTATTTACACCCAGTGTAATTCCTCAGTGGTTTTGTCTACAATTTGTAAAACCATTAAAAGCTGTGATGGTGCCTAAGAAATAAGAATCCCACATAAATTTCAGTCCACAAATTTCATTTGCCAGGCTGGTTTATAGAAAAAGCTCCTTTAAAAAAAATGACAGCCCAGTAAGCAATTTTCAATTTGAAAAACAAGATGGCTTTTTACATCGTGCTGTCTTGTAACCCTGCCTGCTGTTAGCAATAAGATAGAATCAGTTGGATATTAAGCAAATGGTATATATGACATTTACTATTGAATTTTTTAACCATTTTAAATTTCTTCTAAATGTTGTTTTTAATGGTTTTTTATTTGTTAAATAAGTCAATTTGATCTAGAGTTGAAGAAAGACCGAGACTAAAGTAAAAGAGTAGAATAGCACATTTTAACATCCATTTTAGAGCAGAATTTCAGTTTTAAGGCCTAAACCTCTTTCCTGTGAATGAAATAAGATTTTGACTATTGAATAGAATGGAAATAATATTGGTAGGCCAGTGTCCCATGGCTCTACAAAGGGCAGATAGGTATAGATGCTATTTAACTTAAAAATCTAACTCTCTAAATTCTAAGCTTACTTAATTTGAGAAGTTTCAAAGGGTTATAAAGCTTTCTCTGCTTTTTCATTTGTCATGTTAACATTAGCTTTATATCACTCCAGTGGTTCGTAGGCCACAATAAGCTTATAAAACAATTAAAGCTACAATAACTGTTGTAGTAACTACACAAACATAGCATTTTGTCTGTGTCAGAGTACTAATGAGGGAATTATTTATACTGACTGGTAAAATATAATGCAATAGACTGAAAGGAGACCAGTATATCTTCCCAGAAGGTAAAAACATTACTTTATTGTTATTGCTTCAGTTGTTGTAAGCAATAAACATTGTCTCTAGAGCAGTTTTCATTGACTCAGCAGGAGATAGAGTATAATTTATCTAGGCTTTCAAGTAAATTATGATGTAGTAAATATTGAAATAAGAATAGAGAGGGTTATTGTGATGAATAAACTTCAAACCAAACCAAGTATTTCTTTCCTCTGCAATGGGGCACAGCACATTCACATAGTTAAATGTTGTCACATCTCTGCTATAAAAGCATGCAAAATTATTATAAGCCTGTATTGCTATCTCAGCTTTTTCAAGTGAAATCATGCAGTTGATATTACATGAATGTTACTAACACAGAGATGATGAGTATATATTTTAAATGTTCTGGGTATTTCTGGTTCTTGGTATTTTAAATAAATTTAATAAAGTTATCCTTAGCTAAAATCTATATTATCAAATGTACAACTTTTGGGTACTCTGTGAAGCTTAGCATAAGAACAGTCATACTGTGTCAGACAGGATACTAGTTTTCCAGCAGATGGAATGAATAGAACAGGCAATCATCACATGATCTGTCCCCATTCCCAGGTTTTAACAACAAAGGCTAGGAACACTTGAGAGAATGGTTTTGCATTTCTGTCCATCCTGGATAACAGTCCTCCTGTGTATAACTAGGATTGTATATACCCTCTCCTCTCTAAATATATTGGAAAACTGAGGCACAGAAGGGTTAAGTGGTGTGCTCAGTGTCAAACATCAATTGTAGAGGTGGGAAGAATTTGCAGTAAGATGATCTTGAAATTATTGTTGACTATATTTAATAAAGATTTCTGGACTTGCTGGCAGGCTTCTGTTGATCTGTCAGTCAGCTTTCTGCCCACTCAGCATATTGACAGCTAGAGTCAGGGGGCTAGCATTTCTTATTAAATCACTGAGATACCTGACTTGTACAAAGAAATGCCAGGCGTCTTATGCTAGAGGTTGGTTGGTGTTTTTATTGGGCTGGATGGGCAGACAGCTGGCTTTTCCATGGCCATAATGCATGTACCACCCTCAAGCACCAGCAACTGCCAAATCAGCACAATTGGGAGGCATGTGTTGACCCCCCGCACCCCCCAAATAATAATCCTTATTTGCCCAGCTCTGTGTCCTTTCCCTCTTCACTCCTCCTTCCCTGGTAATCTCCATAATGGACATTTTTCAGTGACACCTGCGCTGACACTGAGTCAGTTACTAATTGTATGAAATAGGTGAATATCTGCTACCAGAAAGGAGATCATTACATAGTCACTCAGTGTAAAAAGATAAAGGTTTCCATAGTCCAATTAACTTGTTCAATTAAGTATTTTCAGTAAATTTGTGAGACTCACTTAGCTCCAAACATGGCGGCAGAAATCATATTTGGTAGATTTCCATGTTCCTGAATACTTTGGGTATCTTTGCTCATCTCTTCCTCCTGCCTTCTGAATGCCGAACAAGACCCAACACAGAGGTAGAGAGCAGTAGCAAGCCCAAGTAGTCTTCCTTCTGCCCTCAAATCTATTTTAACAATTAAGTGTTTAGAACTGGCTCATCTGTCCCACCCACTCCCTCATAACTTGGGTAATTTGGATGCATTATATATAGAGAGGAAATAGTCCTGTTTTTATTTAGTTGCCATACTGAGACGTACAGTATAGCACCGTGATGTCCAACCAGTTGTGAACCTAGTGAACTAGCCACACTCAAGTGGCCAAATAACCACATTGTTCAAGCCAACTAGCCGCACTCAACTGCCCCCCCCCCCCCAAAATGTCCTTTGTATCCAAACTGCAAACGTATCTGGAAATATCGAGAAGTTAATTGTGGGTATGATGTACCTCAAATCCCCATCTTCATATCTCTTCTGCCATCCCACATTGCCTTCTATTCTCTTCAATTTAGTCAGTTTTCTTCTAACTACTGCCTCTATCTCCTTCACTAGTGTTTTTCTTGTACCCGAAACAGACTATTACTAAATGCATCCCAAGCTCCATGACATCCCTGATAAAAAAAACAAAACAAAACAAAACAAAAAAACCCCAAGAAACCTCTAAAAACTATGGTGCCACTTTTTCTCCAAAGTGTTGCAGCTGGATGCACCTATACTGTACCAATTTCACAGTGCTAAGGATGCTAGCAGCACTTTTTATATAAAACAAAAGCACACAAACCAGAATTAACCTCCTCCCTGACCATAGCACAAGTTTTCCCATTTTACAAATTTGTACCCGGTTTGGGTGGCTAAATTAGATGTTAACAATCAAACATTCATTTAATTTTGGCAGTAGTATTCTGAAAGGAAAAGGGTTAGGAAAGGAGATCTGAGTAATTTGGACACATTCGCTTACAAAATGCAGAAGAGAAAAGAAAAAAAGCTTGGGGAATAATTTTGTGCAGCAGAAAGGAATTTCATTCTTCTCAAGTTAGAATGCAGTGCTCTATTTAACAAACTTCTGTAGCCGCTCCTCTAAAACCACAAATGCTTTCATGTCAATCAGAGTTTTGATAAATTACATTCTGAATGGAAATGAGAGAGAGCTGGATGATTGTTCCATTTATAAAGATGCATGATATGAAATTTGATTTGATTGCTTATACAGATTAATATTTTGGCAGTGCTATGGCAGATAACTTTTCTTATACTCAGGCTCCTAACTTCACGTGGAATGGTAATATTTAAATAACAGAGACCAAAGTTAGTTGTTCTTTCATCTTCCAGATAAGGAGCAGATAATGCAGATAATTTTTAGAAAATAGTTTATTTCATCTGAATAATAAAGGGTTGATATAGAGATCCAAAAACTGGCTACCTTAAGATGAAAGCAACTTGTTACATAGAACAACTTGCTTAAGATTCTGTGATAATTTGGTTATTGCAGCCCATTATAGTTTAGTACTAGTGTATAAAGGTGGAACAGTGATGTTGAACAATGATGCTGCTACCAGCAATAATTGAGGCCAAGTGAATGGGAGCCAATAGCAGCACTACTAGTTTTCATAGTCATGCCTTTATTGAAAATGGGAAGCATGTAAGACTGTGTTTACATTAGCTGCCCTTTATTTATATTTAGTAATAGATAATGCCAGGATAGCAATGAAACCAGTTTAGGAAGGAGTGAAGCCACCTATAAGGAACAACAGCTCTTTATTTTTACTGTAATGTTGCTTTTACTCCATTTCTTTGTCTTGCTAGCAGCATTTACTCCAACTTTGACATATTTTTTTACACAAACTTTCCTGGAAAAAGAGAGAGATAAAAGATTTATTGAAAAGCCTTTTGTGTATCTCCCCCTCATCTAGTTTTTGTTAGTTTAGAAAAGGCATTGTATCTTTTGTTAAATATTTGTGTAGCTGACTGTTGATGTCTTTATTGAGTTCTCTCTTTTGAGATGCTAATTAGAAACTGGGAAAAGTCTTTCCCATGAAAATGGTAAAATACATGGTTTCTGTTACAAAGCGCAGCCATCTAAACACAAGGATCCTGTTGTTCATTCTTTATGCATACTGCAGCTTATCAGCTTACATAGTGTGAATTTCCATGCATTTCTCTATGATTCTAAACTTTCTTCTTGTATCTTTCTAAAAGTTTGTTGGGATTGTCTCACAAGAAAGTTTGACTGTTACCTTTCCAGTCTGGTTGTTACGTGGAAAATGGTCGCATTATATGGTTAAATAAGAAGCTAGACATTTGTTACATTAATTCAGTGATACAAGGCTGCCTTTCTGGGGAAATAAATCATCTGACTGGAGAAGTATACTACAGTAATGTGTTCAGACTCATTATCACTCTTTCTTTTAAGCGAAATAAAGGTTAGTTCACCTTTAAACATAATTGGCATAGAAGTTAAATTCCGGACATACTACATATTTTACAGCATTTCAAATTTTAATATTTTTATTCTTCCCAAATTTATCTTTGATTTCTTTGCATCAAAGACTTAGAATATTGTTAATTTACTTTTCAGTAAAGCTGTCACTGGTAATCTGCAATTTTAAAAAACATAATAAAACAAATCCTCATTTTACAATTTAAACCTTATTGAGTCTAATTCACTTGCACTGCAACTTTATTATTCTCCTGCAGCTTGATGTGCCTCCAATTGTAATTGTGTTGACCCTTCAATGCAGTAATTCTCCCCAGTGCTTATCAAATTGGGAAAGATAAGTTCACAGTTTAGAACTTCATTAAATATCTCATTTATATTAAACAGATGATAGCTTTGAACAGAAATAATAATTTTTACAGACGGTATGACTTCTGACTCTGGTCTTTGTGGTCCTCATCTTTGGAATACAATGAGTTTCTCAAATGCCCATCTACTCTGTGTTCCTGGCATTGAGCTGGTGACTAGATATCATATAATATTAGTTCACTGGTTGCATCAGAGCCTCTCTTGTGAAGATTGTAGTTGAGACCTTTGTAGCTCTTGAAGCAAATTTTTAAAAAAGATTTTAATAGCATACATTTCTTTGTCATGCTGGAAATATGAGTCGCTGTATCATGCTGGTATCATGAATCATAATGGGGAGCTATTTAAAAATATTGCTTTGTTACAATTTGTGAAACTGTGAACTGTTCTTCCTTTAGAGACCATTCCTGACAAGTGCTGACCACTCTCAATGCGTGGTGACTTCCAAGTAATTGTAGCATGCACTAATTGGGGAAACATTCAGTATTTTGCAGGCTCTGCACACTAATATATTTTAATCATGAAATATTTTATGCTAAAGGATTCATATAAAAATATCATGCATTGAGTTATAAACACAACTTTAGATAAAATGGCCAAAACATACTGACCTTGATGCCCTAACCAATTACAGTACTACATACTGTATTTGAACATACATATATAAGTTCATCAGAATTTCTCCTGAGGGGGCCAGAATTCAGTGCACAAATTAAATCAATTTAATATCTAAGCCAAGGATAGATGTTTTGTCCAAAGTGCCCATAATCACTCAGTTACCAGTAACCACAAGGGGCCAAAACGACTATGGTCAGGCACCTCAGCAAAGCTCAGTAAGCAGAGGGATTGGATAGTTTATGGGATTATGGGAGATGAAGTCTTTCCCATAATGGTTATTAGTCTATTGAAACAAGTTGATAGTTTCAGTTGGTTCTCTTGTGAACAGGTGTTCACATCACTCCCAGGCCCTTTGTAGGAAGTTGCTCCTAGATTGCTGGTACACAGAACGCAGTGATTCATGAGTGATTCAAGTTGGTGATCATTGTTACTCGAAAGAGCCACAGTAGTGTGAATTCCTTGTTTTATTTACTATAGTGCTACATTGTCATAATACAGAAAATCAGACTTGAGATGTGACCAGATTCTCCTGGGGGAGGGGTGAACATAAGGGCACCCTTGAGATACACACAAGACAGTTCTGATGAAGGGCAGCTGGGAGTGGGGGAGAGAAAGGATGTTTATTCTCCCCTTCTTTGCATGGCCAAGCAACATCTTTCTGTCTCCTTTGACACTATGTCAGGGATCTGGCTCTTCATACATGGGGGAGTACTGTCTTGAGGAATCATGCTGGGCAGAGGAATCTGGGCTGTTTTAGGGGTTTGGAAATGCTGATTGTACTGAAACTGACAGGGATGCTGCAAATACCCCCACAACATGGTACACTCCCATATTTTATGGGCATGTGAAATCTCTTTATCCTAAGGGTGAGAAGTCTGAGCAAAGACTTTATCATAAGCAGCATGAGTTCATGTATGTCATATAAACGTGTATGACAGCGTGTTTCATGGGGAATCCCATGATAGGCATGTACAGAAGCTAATTTCATTACTTCAAAAAGGGTAAGTAGCTGAGTTTGAAATGTTTCCTATTCTCTGCTGCTCCTAGAAGTCTTCTCCTGACAGTCTATCAATATATGAGAGAGAGCAAGTTATTTGTCACAGAATATTGAAACATGCTATCTATACATTTAAGAAAGTATTCAGCAAAGGTAGACCAAAATGTGATGCTTTTTGTCGACATATTTTCTGCCAAAAGGGTTGAAATTTGACAAGGCACCATGGGAGGTGCAGTATAAAGTGGCATGGAAAGTTGGTCATTAAGCAGAGCTGTCATAGTAAATTATTTTGTGTCTGGGACGAAAAGCTCTAATGCATTTGGTGCTCAGCCAGGCCCAATCCTTAGGCAAGTTGTTATCATTCCCCCATGCTGTTAAATGGACTTCAGTGCTGATTTTCCTCTTTCCATGCAGTTGGAGTCACCTGGAAGTCCCCCTGGGCCAGAACTGCCTATAGACACCATACTTGATGACAGGGAACGTAGAATTTCCCATTCACTATACAGTGGGATCGAGGGACTCACCGAGTCACCCACAAGGACTGCAGCACTAAGTAGGATAATGGGTGAGTCAAGTAGACTCTGCTAATCAGATCTTGTTTTGTCGTTTCGGTAGTTCGTTGAAGGGTGATTAATGTATTATTTATGTGGGAAGCATGAAACGTGAAAGTGGCAATGACCAATTTAAAGCATGTCTTTTTAAAAGAACTGTTCTTCACAAGCCTTCCAGATTGCTTAATGTGAAAGGGGAAAGTCAATCGATTGATAAAGTAAGTTTCAGAGCCCATAAAGGTGGCATAAGAAATGGGAACATTTAAAATGGTTTTCTGTGACTGAGGTGGGAAACTACACTTCTTATTAGTCTGTTTGAGGAGTTTGCATGCAAATAAAATGTCAGTGAATATTACTATAAAAAAGTATTGTTATTCTGCAGCATTGATTCAGCTTCACTTGTATTATGCTCAAAAAAGAAAATAATATAAACTGAAGCCAGTATGTTCAATAACATGTTTGCCTATTTCCGTTGAATTTCTGCTTTGCAGGGCACCAGTTTTAAAACCTTCTACGTGATTTTATGCATCCTTTGTTTGGATTCTGTGCTGTATTGTCTGCATAGCCCCCAGTGGGTAACGAGGTTATTAGCACTTGCTCTGCAGCAATTCAGCTTGCTACTAACAGATTTAGTTCATAAAGACTTGTCTTGCCACAGGAGTGGTTGGACTTACTGAGTAGCTCAATCATGGGATTAACTTGTAAGGATTTTCAAATTTAAAAAGCAAGAAGATGTTTGATTAAAATAGCACCTGATGTGAAATACTTTTATTGCTAGCTTGAGTTGCTACAACATAGCCGTGAAATCCACTGCATTTTAGTAAGTTTGACATATATGTACAGCATTAGAATTGGAAAATTCCTATAGAGTTGGCATGAAGCAAAGGTGAATTTAGTTTTCAGTCCCTTCAGATATCTATTCAGCTTTAGAAAGCGAAAATCTCTGTTATGGCCTTTTGCTAGTTATTGCTTTGTAAATAGTTCTTAAACCTCTGTGAAACACCACAGTTTTGGTTTGTGTGATTTTTGTACCAGTTCAGTCATATTGTACTCTGAATGCACATAGCAAAGCCAAAACATAAACTGAAAAGTTCTGTTATTCTCTATTGTGGATAATGAAGAATAATATGACCAAATATACAAAATTCATGTCTGTCTAAAGAAAGTGATGCATTTTTTTTTAAAGTTTGAATTAAAAGTTCAAAGAGTGAAAATGTGGTTGAAATTGTTGGTGCTGTAATTTTAAAAGTGGAACTAGTCTAATTTTGCTGTTTCCATTTTCCAAATAAAGTATTTGCATAGCACATAGCCACTGCTTTTTTCCTTCAGTGGTCAGGGATTTACATGTAAAACTTGGGTATGCATTAATGAATGAGTTACCATGTAAAAATCTTGTGTAGCAACCGCTTAACTGAACCTGAGAGGATATTTGATATGCATGTCAAGGGATACACTATAATTTAACATCAAAGGAATACAGGATGTGGTCTGCTGCATAAAACTAGTGGTCCATCAAGTCCAATGTATTTCTTTGAGCAGTGATCAGTAACTGAAGTCCTAGCAAATGGCAAAAACAAACCATTAGCCCTTCCAAAAACCCATAGAACCTGATATGCCCATAGCCAACTCTTGAGTGTGTCCTATGCATATAGAGGATAAAAGTCCACCCAGACACTTGCAAATGCTCATCTTTGGGCTGATTAGTACTACACGATTAGGTTGGCTTAACTACAGCAGTCAGGGTGATGAAAAATGTTACGCTTTGTCTGACGTAAGTAAGCCAACATAAGCCTCGGTGTAGATGGGATTTTTCCATCAGCCAAGCCGTCTCCTCTAGGAGAACTGGAGTCCCTGCAGTGACGAAAGAACCCCTTCCATGGATGTAGTTTCTACACTAAAAATGCTACAGTGCATCGGCTGTGCTACTATGGTGTTTCCAAGAGAGCCATGCCCTTATGTTCTGCCTAAGTACTAATTCTGTCTATCTTGGCCCTCCTCCTTAGTGGGACTCCATGCTTACAGAGCTGGATTTTATAGCAAAGGTCAAATCATGTTTAAATAATGTACATAAATCTGATGTGACCACAACAAAGTTGGGCTGCTTAGGGTATCCCTACTTCAGGGTGCTCTCTCTCTGAATTGGATGTTTCTTTAGCCCATTGATTATTACATACAGTTGCTGATTTCTTATGACCTTAGCAGGTTTTGATACTAAAGATGACTAATCAGAAGTTATTTATCAAGGTTTTAATTAGAATAACAATGACTCAGATTGTATTCTGTGTAATTGTAGATGTGTTGGTCCTAGGATAGCAGAGAAGCAAAGCAGGGGAGGCAATACAGTTTTTGGAGAAAACTTGTGTCTCACCAAGAAAAGCTGGTCCAATAAATTACATTTCCTCACCCACCTTGCCAATCAAATCACATAGTTTGACACTGTCTTTTATTGGCTCATAGAATACTAGAACTAGAAGGAACCTCGGGAGGTCATCAAGTCCAGTCCCCTGCACTCACGGCAAGACTAAGGACAATCCAGATCATCCTTGATAGATGTCTATCCAGCCTTCTCTTAAATATCTCCAGTGTTGGAGTTTCCATAACCTCCTTAATAAATGTATTCCAATGTTTAACCACTCTAACAGTTAGGAAGATTTTCTAATGTCCAACCTAAACCTCCTTTGCTGCAATTTAAGACCATTGCTTCTTGTCCTATCCTTAGAGGCCAAGGAGAACATTTTTCTTCCTCTTTCTTCTGATACCCTTTTAGATACTTGATACCCTTTTAGATACTGCTGTTATCATGTCCCCTCTCAGTCTTCTCTTTTCTAAACTAAACGAGCCCAATTCTTTCAATTTTCCTGCATAGCTCATGTTAATGAGCTACCAAAGGATTCCATTGTACTTCATAATAGGAATGTGGAAGGGTAACTATTTAACCAGTTACTCAGTAAGCATCACCCTTACTGAGTGATGCTTATCTGTAACTGGTTAACCTGTGCCTAGCCGGACTGGAGCAGCTTCCCATCTGTGGCGCAGTGTGTCAGGCCCTGCCCGTCCTGTCTGGAGCAGCTGGTCTGGGCAGAGCCCACCATGACGCAATGCCCATTGTGCCATGCTGTGGGTTAGGGGCTGCTCCAGAAGTCCCCAACCCCCAGCATGACACAGCAGACAGTTAAGTGTTTAAACATAGCATTTTAAATGATATTTTACATCCTTACTTCATAAACTACTATATATATGCATAGCAAGAATTGTTTTGCTCACTCTGCAAGCATAGTTATATTTGTGGTGTCCAGCACTGTTGTACTTCGGCATTGAGGGAAGCCGCCATTTGCCCCTTTATGGCTGAGCATCCTATGGTTCCGCTCGCCTCCTCAGCCAGAGAGGAGAGCACTCTATAGCCTGCAAAGGTTTGTGAGGGACAGTCCATGGCAAGATGTGAGGTCTTACGTGTTGCTGGCATTGGAGCACAGACCCATAGAGGCGTGTGCCCCTCGGTATCACTCACACCGGCACCAATGCATGTGATGAGCATACACACCTAAGTTAAATGAACATGAGCAAGAACACCAGTTACAGAAATAGGTAAATGTCTTTTTTTCTCCAGAGTTGTTATCTCTTCAAAATCAAGATGCTCCATGCATCTGGGCAGAGCTCAGCAATACATGGCTATGGGTCTGGTAAGCCATCCAGCTAGTACTGGAGCTTGGTGAGATACTTTTTCTTCATTATCAACACTTGGGTATCTTGTTCATCAAGTATCTGGTAGCGTCATCCCATCATCTTCATCAGGGCAGCAGGTAGGTGACTGGTTCACACAAGCCCAGTCATATCAAGAGTTGAGTCATACCGAAAAGAAAAAAATGTTCTCTCTTCCTTTTTCTACCATTTATAGAGCTTCTCTAGACTGATAGCCTATAATTTAGAGTTGTGTAAAGTTGCAGCAAGCAATCTCGAGCACATGCTTGAATAAGTAGCCCGATCAAGTCATAGCAAAGAGTGCTAGGTTTGGGATGATACACTTTTTTGGAGACATTCCTTTTAAAGCAGTGGATTCATCTTTTCCAAGACTGGGTTCTGTTTATAACTAGCTGTAAGCCCTCCACAGAAGAGGCATGATTTACTTTCTCCATTGGTGAGCTGTATACAACAGTATTCTGAAGATGAAGCCTTTCTCTCACTTGTTTTCCTCGGCAGCTTCAAGTTTATCTCTTTCATTTCAAAGCATCAATACAATTCAATTTTCATTCTTGTTAGATATTAAGAATAGTAGAGGAAAAGTTAAAAATGTGACTAAATTACTTGAGCCTCTCAGAAAGTTCAATCTGAAAAATGCACTAAGGTTCTACTTTTTCACAATCAACTCATTGGAGACATTATTAACTACTGAGTTAACAATCTTGTAGACAATATGTTTGAAAAGGAATACATTATCAGGCTAACCATTAACCTGTCCATCAAAAAAGTGATTGCTGGGCACAGAATTAGCAGTTATGTAAACTGAGCACATTCATTTCTGCTTGACAATAATAGGTTGTTTGCCATGGAGTACCAATGTATTCTAATCATTTTCATCTATTTTAGAAAATATCTCATTCAGCCACAAATTTTTCTTGAAATAACCATATAAAATATATTTGATTCGTAAATACAGTGAATTTTAGCTAATGTTCTTTTGTATCAGTTTATTGGCCCAATTAAAGTAACAGTACAGCAACATGATTATACAAAAGGGGAAAAATTAGAATTGCTATAGGTCTCATAACAACATACGGGTTTTCTCATTTGTCCCGATAGGTATTAAAAGAGGTGAGCAAAATATCTGGCCATGCATGTACTCATAATAACAAAACTTTTACAACCCTTGATACTTTTTATTACACAGTAAATTATTCCTAGTTAGTACCATGCTGTCCTGTTTCTATATTACATGTGTGTACACTCACACACATCATGCCATATGGTAAGTCAGCTGATTTGATGATAATCTGTTTTATTCATAATATGCATGACAATTTTTGTTAATTAATGTTATAGCAAAACAAAGTTTCTTTCAGTATTTACTATGTTCTTTCATTGTTATTTATTGGAAATATTCAAGGTTATACCAAGGAAATAACCAAACCTTTTAGAAGGCAATTTTTTAACAAGCAACAATATCTGGGGGTAAAGTTCATGTTACAGAAAAGGTTATTCTTAATAACTAGCTAATTACCTGAGATAACAAAATACTTGATTTCCATATTTCCAGTATGATTGGTATTCCCTATAACCAGTAAAAAGAAGTTTAGCGCAGTAATATTGCATCTATTGAGGTGATGTTATCTCAGGTAAAGCTGAACTGGAAAGTTTTAAGGCTGATAATTTTCTGTAGCATCAGTTTTACTTCTCTGCTAAATATCTTGAACCCTGATCTAAGCACCTCCACACTGAAAATAGGAAATGGTGACTCAGGCTAAAATTATAGTGATATTATTGAACACTGTAATAAAAAAGTCCCTTTGTGACGTTGTATCTGTTTAGTCTATCCTGTTGATGTATGATTTTTATATAAATGTAAAGGCTACTTCTGCTTTTTGTTAAACAGTTTGAAAACTTTATTACGTAAAATGCCATAGGAAATATTAGTGGAAAATATAATTCCAAGTATGTCTAAAATGGTAGGATTACAGTGGTAGTTTCTTCAAAAGATACAAATTGGTTTTTAAGTAGGAAGAAATGACTTTTCACTAATTTGAAAAACTACTTAGGCTCCAGTGCAACAACTCTTGCCTATAGGAGTTGTCCCACTGAAGCACGTTCACATATGAAGTGTAATGTCAAGTCCTTATGCCATCTCTTTGATTTAAAATTCACTTGGAGTGCATCTATACAGCAGGGCTTAACTCGAAATAAGCTATGCAAATTGAGCTACATCAATTGCTTAGCTTATTTTGAAATTGGGAGCATCTAAACAGCACTTATTTCAAAATAGAGCACTCTTCATCTGACATCCCTTACTCCTCGTACAATGAGAACTACAGGAGTCAGAATAAGAAGTCCTCCGGCTTGACAGTATTTCAAAATTATTTTGAAATAATGTTGCTGTGCAGATATACCCTAGGGCTTCAGTGGGAACAGAATTAAGGTTGTCCTCCAAATTTTACAAGTCTGGTGTGTAGTTGTCTTTTAAAACCAGGTCACCTACATAAATGACTGTCTGCCTGTTTATTTGTTCATTCATTTAACTATTTTATTGGGGGGGAGGAGGTAAACGGTTCCACATTTCAATTTTTTGACTCGTTTTATCTATAAGTGCTCAACGCTTTTGAAAATTAAGCCATTTCTGAAGGTTTCTACATCCAAATATGGATTTAAGTTTGTAAAGTAAGAATACTAAATTGGAAAATGTGTGCCTTGGTGACCAAGGGCTAGCTCATGGGAGGTCATGAATCCCATCAGTTCTCATTGATCCAGTTCTGCCACTTCTGTTAATTTCTGAGGATCGCAACCTGCACTACTTAATACTCTCCTTCAGAAGGATGTATGTAATTGACATACATATTTTTCAGACTTTCATGTAGCATATCTCATGTAATGTTACTGATTGTGTTAAATCAGTCTTATCTGTGATGTAACAGATTTGACATGACATTTTATCATTTGGATAATATACGATATGTAACATTCAGGGCTTAATCTACAGTTTCTTTCCCCTGTTCTCCTCCCCACATGGAACAGGTAAATACCAGCTGTCTCCAACAGTGAACATGCCACAAGATGATACTGTTATTATTGAAGATGATAGACTGCCAGTACTTCCTCCTCATCTTTCTGACCAGTCATCTTCCAGCTCCCATGATGATGTAGGATTTGGAACAGCAGATGTTGGTGCATGGGCTAAAGCCACAATTAATGAATCTACAGACTGGTAAGGCCATAGTCCATGGCATGAAAATGGTAGTAATTGGAATAATTTATGACTCTTTAATGTAATGGTTAGCTATGCTGATTATTACTTTTCATTTTTTTAACATTCAAACTACAACATTTTCCTGACTTTAATTGCTGCTGTTTCAGTAAGAGAGTCTGTGCAGATAATTGTGATGGACTTTTACTTTCTAGCTATGTGGTTTTATGCAGTTCTAAACACATTTAAACAAATGTTACCAAATACTATTAGGACCAAATTGGTATATAGCTGCGTTAACAGTATTAATATCCTGTAGTCAAATTATAAGATGAGCCATCTTTACATTTAATTAGAAAATCGTAACAGTTGTAGGAATGCCTCATTAAAAGTTTAAGATTATAATACATTAAAGATAAATTCCAATGGGAAATGTTAATTTATAATTATCTCTATAAATATATTTTCTACAAAATTAAATGCAAGATTTAATTGTATGTACTAATGTATATTTAGGAGACTTTTATCACATATGTGTCAGCTTTTACTGTATTTAAGGTAATGAATAATTTTCCAATAATCTGTTTAGAAATTAAGGGTGCTCTTAATTTAGGCCTGCCATTTGTGTGTTATTGCTCACATAACATTTAACAAGTTAAGATTACCTGATTATTTAGGATAAATATTATGTTTTGCATTGTGATTTATAAGTAGTGCAGTAATATTTTCCATAATTTAAAACACTGAAACCAATTTATCTCACATTTAACTTTCTAATTAGGTTGAATCTGTGATTTTATGTATAAATTTTTACATATGCGCTCCAATGGCTAATGTACTAGTCCCATTATTAAATTTATTGTTCTTAATAAAAGAAATATTGCATTCTGTTAGTACAGATCTCAGAGAACTGCATTAATTTGCAAGTCTAGTAATTATGTAAAGCAATGAGCAAAATAAAAGACCCTCTCTATGGAGCAACCTCCTTAGGGCGTAGTGATAATTAACACAAGCAGAGTAAAGAATAAGAATTTTCTTACTACCCCCATCTCCTGCTTCTTTTGTGAATGTGTCAGCAATATCTTAATAAAGTAACACTAGCAATGCCCTTTGGTTTTGATTTGCGCTAGTCAGCTTTTTCTGTTTTGATATTATGTTTAATTTGAGTTGATGTTCAGGGATTGCTCTTGCTGATTCTAAGCAGTGTTTTAATAATTGTTGTAAAATAACTTTTTTCGTCTTCAATTTGCTTTTCTGTTAATACTGCAGCTTTTCCTTAGAAAAGTCTCACCTGTAATTTGGGCCCTTGAAATGTCCATCTGTGTCTTTTGGAAAAGGATTTTAGAGCTGAAAGTCTGATATTTTTTAAATTGAACAGCACTTAAGATGTCATATAATACTTATCTTTGAGTGAATTTTTCAGCTAAATGAGTGTTGGGGAAAAGAGTAAAAAAAACTACATCTTTCAGTAAAAGTCCATTTGAAATCTGCAGATGCTTTTTACATTTACTGGTGCAGTGTAACTTACCATTCATATACCTTTCTGATCTTGAAAATAGTGACAAAGAAAATAGATTAGATATTATGGAATTCATTTTATACAAAAACCTTTAGATCTCTACCTTTATGAGAAATTGTTGAGGTCTTTAGATACAATTGCAGGTAAAAGAGCAGATCAGTTTACAGCCTTACTCATATATAGTGCTTTTTATTTGTAAAAAAATAAATGGCAGCAGAAGTAGATTGTTGCATTAATTTCCTGTTGCTAATGGTTGAAGGAAGACTTGTAAAATGAAGGTGCATTGTATGATATCGCTAGAAGGCTCAAAGGGTAAAGCTAAGAATATGGACGAAGGGTTATCCAAACAAGAATGGCAGCTGTTCTGAATCACAGCAGAAAATGTAAGCTTTTCCAGCCTGACAATATCTCACTAATCCTTGATGAAAATGTTATGAAAACAAATGGGCAATAAGACCGGATTAATAACTGGAATGTTAATAACAACAGAGGGTCAGAAGACGGTTACATTCTTTTAAGAATCAGCTGTTGTTCCAGAAATCTTATGTGTTAAGTGTGCTTTAAAATAGTAAATTGTGATGGGTATTAAATGAGTTTCAGTAATGGGAGATAGACTTTAACATAGCCTGAAAAATATTAAAATTAGCCATTTTAGTTACTTAGCTATGCTTGTTGACTTTTAACTTATGGATATTTACCACATCAATGTACTTTTGAGTTACATAGCTTATATGTTCAACTGGCTATAAAATTGGTGTTTGTTAATTATTGAAATAGGTATTGCCTCATTTAAATATATTTTAAAATTCTTTATTACTGTGGACTATTAGCATAATATGACATTCTGATATTTTTAGCAAGCTAGATTTAGATAAGATGAAAAAGTAAATCTTTGTACTTAGAATTTGTAGCATGTTTTCCAAATATTAAATAATTAGTCCTCATAATAACTCAAAGGGGCAGGTTAAGTGTGAGAGGTGCAGATGAGAACGCTGAAGAGAAACAGAGAGATTAAATGATTTGCTTAAGGACTCAAGAAGTAGAGTCAGCTGAAGAGCTGGGATCAAAACTCAGGAATTCTGGCTCCTTCTCCAAACCATGCCATTCTCTCCACACTCCTTGATTTACTTTTGAAATTTGTATTTAATCATAAAGTTTTAGCATGCTGCATGTGACTTTAAATGAATAATCCTATACAAAGCTCAATTTACAGGAACATGATATTCAACTTTAAAAGAAACTTGATATGTCTTGGAAAAGTAAACAATTATGTGAAGAAGATCAAATAAAAAAAGAGCAAGCAGCTAAAACAAACAGGAAATTCAGTCCTTGTAAAGAAAGAAGCACAGGATGCATTCTCTTCAGCAAGATGAAATGGAGCATTTCTAACTTAAGCTACATCAACAGATGTTGCTAAAGGAATTCCTCCCTTAATATTAACAAATGTATCATTTAGTACAAATAGTAGTTGTGAGCTAAAAACTCATGTGTGACCTTTGGAGAGACATTTATGATTTGAGAGGTGCTGAATATACATTTAATTGAAGTATTTGAGAGCACATTCTTAAACCCATGTGAGCCATCTTGAGCTCTCAGTTGCACTGCAGTAAATTGTTCAAAAAATTGTTTCCGTCTTCTGTAATGTGGGGAATAACATTTATTTCACAGGAATATTGTGACAATTAAATTGTCAATATTTTCAAAGCACTTTGCCCCAATTAAAAAAAAAATGACTAAATCATGGTCTTGAGTACACAGGCACCTTAGAAATTGCTGCAATAGTTAGATGTAAAGTACTGAGCCAAATTTACTGATCTCAAAACACATTGGACATTTCTTTCAGTGTAACAGGATCAGGGCCTATGTAAGTGAAAGGTATTGCATAGATGTCACTTGTGAGCAAACATCTATTGTCAAGTCACTCATGCATTTGTCCACATCTCATCTACCTATCGCAAACTCATTCATATTCTCCTGAGCCCCTTAGTGCCACACCAAACTACAGTAAACTTCCAATAATCTGGCACCTTTAGGACCCAGGGGGTGGGTGCCGGATTATCAAATATGCTGGACTATTGGAAGGGGGGGCTATGAGGTGTCTGGGGTGGAGTGGGGGGGATGTGCCCCTCGGCGCTGCGGGACCAACCCGGCAGCACCCTAGCTGCTTTGCCCCAGACTTCCCCAAGTCAGCCGCTGCTGAAACTGACCAGCGGCTGACTTGGGGAAGCCCAGGGCAGAGCAGCTGGGGTGCTGCTGGGTTGGTCCCGCAATGCCGAGGGGCGGCGCTACGGACCAACCTGGCAGCACCCCAGCTGCTCTGCTCCAGGCGTCCCCAAGTTTCAGCAGCAGCTGAATCGAGGAAGCCGGGGGCAGAGCAGCTCCAATTGTCCGGCAGCCCGGAGCACTTCTGGGTTCCAGATGGTGCCAGACCATCAGGAGTGCCGGACCATTGGATGCCGGACCACTGGAGTTTTACTGTAAATCTATCCTCACATCTTTACCCTCTTTCTCCAGTTTCCCTCCTCATTCTCAAACATTAATAAATTTATCTTCAAATTCCCGTGAGACAGGAAACATACTGAAGTCCCTTCCTGATAAAGAGCTAAATGGCTTGCCCAGATTCACATAGGAAGTCTGTGGCAAAGCCAGGAACTGAATTCAAATACCAGTGATTTAACCACTACCATCTCCTTCCCTTCACCCTCCATAAAATGAGATTGGAAAATGTTAGTGCAATATTTCTAGTCAGGCTAAATCCAGAAAATACACTGAAAAACTCACAAGAGAATGTTGGGTTGGTTTGTTTTTAGTTTTGATATAGAAGGTCCATCACAGTTCTTTAACTGCAGAGTTTCAGAGAAATTCATATGATATTCAGACAAGCCAGTACACATTTTGTGCTTTACTACTGCACTATATAAACTCATTGGAAAACAAACCATGTGTGTCACTGAGAATGAGAAATACTCACTTAAAATCATTCCTATATATATGGAAAGTGTACACTGCATTGTCATTTTAATATCTCCTGTGTGTGATTTTTCCTGCATGTGTTTTGATGTGTATAGGCATTATGTACACATTTGTCCATGAAGGTTTAGTAGGCTTTTAATTATTGATGCTTGTTAAACCACTGTTGCTCTGGACACACTATGCCAGATTGATTCTTGATGGAACTCCATTTACGTCAGTGGTTTATTTAAAATTAGCTGCTTTATCAACGGATAAAGAAGGTAGAAGTCATGTACTAAATGTCAGGTACTTTTTTCTCCAGATGAGTGGGTTGCATGATATTGATAAATGTCTGCCTAATTTATTTTCCCTTCCCACAGCACTCTTAGTCCAGATGTTGATCCAGTGCTTGCCTTCCAGCGAGAGGGTTTTGGACGCCAGAGCATGTCAGAAAAACGCACAAAACAATACTCAGATGCCAGTCAATTGGAGTTTGTTAAAACACGAAAATCTAAAAGCATGGATTTAGGTAGTGAGTTATATTTCTTTGAATGTTTTATCTGAACATGGATTTGATGTTGTTAATATAGATGTTTTTAATTTCAAATATGTGATTGGCACACACAGAGCAAAACATGTATGTGTGAAGTAGTGATATAAATAATGTGAGTTGCCAAGTGGCATGTACAGTTTGTAAATGTCTATAGATTTGTTGGTTTTAAACATGCAACGTATGGGAGTCTACATGGGTATGTACTTATTTGCTAAGATATTCTTTTGTATGACAGTTGCAGGATATGAGAGAGAAAAGATGGGTGAGATTTAGACCAACTTTTGTTAGGGGTGGGGAGGAGAGAGAGAGAGAGAGAGAAAGAGAAAGAAAGAAAAGCTTTAGGTCTGGAAGAACAGCTCTGTATAACCTCCAAAGCTTGTGTCTCACCAACAGATGTTGATCCAATAGAGACAAGGTGCAGCAATATCTTTTACCACTTACCTAGCCTCTATCGATATTTTGTAACAGGTGAAAATGTATACTGAAAAATAAATCACTGAATATAATTTTTTTTAAAGTAACAATTTCTATTGAGTTGACATTGGGAAGAGATCCATATTCTCAATTTATGTCTATATCTTACATCTTTGACTATTTGGTTTCCTAATAGTCTACAGCAAAACTTACTGAAATTAATGGGGATATAAATGAAGCAGTATATTAGAGAATGTGGCCTGGTCCCACTTCTGGTTTAGGCCATATGGTATATATATGTGCTGGAAACCATATACTGCAGCAGCAACCAAACAGTGTGTAAATATTCCACTTATAGACATAATCTCTTACTTTATACCTGATTTATTTCGTAATTTATTTCTAACTAATCTATCCATAAATCTGTCATTGGATTCAGGTTTTGAAGTGCAGACTCTAGTACCCTTAAGAAATATATTTTGAGTGTTTAATAAAATTTCTAAATGCTGAAATTAAAATGCAAGGAGCACTTTTAACTTTATAATATTTGTGGATATTACCACCTTCTGTAAAATAAGATTGGTGGTATTGACTTGTCTTGGCTAGCTGTGATGCGCTAACATGTAAATAACATATTGTTCCCGCCTGTGACATGGAAATGACTGACAAATTGCATGAAATGTACTAGTTTGCTGCTGTTTTTATTAAGAACATTTTCTCAATGTTGCATATTATTTGCATGAAGTATGATGTTACCAATGCCTCCTAACTTAGAAAATTGGAATGTTAGATGCATGTGGGGTGTGGGCACTAACTGGGCTAACCTTATACATTTACCTTTTAACAGTAGCTGACGAAACTAAGCTCAGTACAGTGGATGACCAGAAAACAGGTAAGAATTGACAGTAAGGCTGTTGCTATAGAAACCTTGGTCAAAGCAGCTAACCACAATTACACAACTGTCAATCACATTGCATGAAAACATGAATATTCCAATACTTGCATGGCTATTTTCTATTGTGAATAATCAAGTAGCACAGAATAGAGATATTTGAATAGTATATTCAAAGCAGGCCATATAATATAACTGTACTCCTGTTCCTACACTCCTGAAATTCATGAATACTCACTGTAGTTTTGAATTTATTTTTCACTTTCAAAAATTCTGAAATCGGTTCTTCAGGGCCTTGAATTCTAACTTAAAATAGAATGAGCAGAGAAAGCTGATCGTTTCATTACTACAATATTAACACTATGCTTGCAAATAATTAGTTTAATTGTAAAGATTTTCTTTGCATTAAGATGGCCATCAGACACATACCATGGGTCTGAATTGTAAATTCTTTGTTCATTCTGTATTGTCTTTAGAATTCAAAACAAAACATCATATCTGAACAAATCAATGTGTAAATAGAATCTGTTTCACACTGCAGACATCCCAACAGATTTTATATGATTATAAAAATAGCATTTGAAGCATAATTTTTTATTAGTAATTAAAATAATGTGCCAGCTGCAATCATGAACCTTTATGATTTATTAATGCAAGTTAGCTTTTGACCTTTGGAATGCTATTTTAATTAGCCTAGATACAGAGGACATAGTAATATTACTTAGGTCTAATTAGGAATAATTCACCTTTTCAACCTGAAAGTATTACTTATTTTTAGCATGAATCAAGGGGTAGGACATCCCACCCACATTTATTAATAGTATTTTACAGTTGTTTCTCTGTTTAAAACACATTTTAGAGCATAAACAGTCTTTATGACATCTTTATGACAATAGGCACAGCTCTTAAAATCTTGCTGATGAATGCCAGAAAGTTGCAAATAGTTAGGTTTTTTCTCAACTTTGAAATTGAGTAATCCCATTAGCTTCAGTGGGACTTCTTGGTATATAAAGTTAAATATATGAACATTTTTGTAGGATTGGAACATAGGAACCAATCTTTTACTGATGGAAGTAAACCATATTCGTGGGTAAAGCTGGTGATCGTATTCTTCCAAAAAAAAATTCTGAAAAATGCAGGTTTAGGGTAACTGAAATATTTAACAAATTTGTGCTGAATAACAAAAATTTTTGTCAGAAAAAAGAAACACAAAATTTAAACATTTTGTTTCAGCATTTTCAAAATGAAATGTTTTGGGTTTTTTGTTTTGAATTTTGTTTTTATTTTTAAAAATATCAAAATTAAACTTTTTATTTAATGAATGAAGTGTTTTGTTTAATCCAAGATAAATAGTAATAATTCTTATTTTTTTTACTTTTTTAATTCTTTATTTCTTTTTTGTCCTGCAAACTTTCAGTTATTTGCACAGCTCTGCTTCTGGGACTAATTACATTACTAACCACTGATAAAAGCGACAGGATCAGCTCCTAATTTTTGCATTGCAGCTTATTTTTAGAGTAGAGCTATGACTATACTGCCTGGAGACCCACATATGCTATAAGAAAATATAATTCTTATATTTAGGGGCACATACTATTTTAGGTTTTATTTGTACACTCCAAATCATTCCACATAGGTTTTCTATGTTAAGTTCCATGGAGACACAATTTATATGACTTGGGTTAAAGGGCATGACCTTAACCACAAAGCCATCTAGGATAAGCAAGATAAATATTTTATTTACAGCCTTAGTGGTTCTAAAAAGAAAGAACCTTAGATTTTATTCCCCTTGCTTTTGTACAATATTAACCAAATTTATATATAACGAATTGAATTCAGCCATTCCAGAAGATAGATAAATGAACGACTTGCAGTAGTTTGGCTTAGCTATTTTATGGTATGTTTTAAAAGGCAAATGTTTAATATATATGATGAGCTACGTTTTGATGAACTATATAAAATAGAAAACTTCATCATATTTATTTTATAAAAATAAACTCAGTCTGTGGAAGTAAAATTGAGTTTAATTATGTTGACCAAAATGGAAAGCAAAGTTCTCACCAGAACTAGGTACTATAATAGATTTGTTTAATTATTTTTCTTTCTTCATTTCACTTGAACTGTCTAATCCTTGCAGTGTTTACAGTTCATTCCAGAGGTTAGAAGTATATTCAGTGGCAATTGAGCATGGCTCATTTATCCAAGCTTAAGCATACAGTAACTGTGGCTGTTTCTTATTTCTATATACTCTTTGTCATAATGCTAACATTGTTCAGAGCTTATCTAAATCATTTGTTGTTTTTCCCTGGTGAATATCATCAGCTTTCAAGAAATTTTCCCCTATTTTTAGTAGCGTATACTGTATAATATGTTGTTACTTTTTTCTTTAAACTAAAATGTTCCTCCATTATTGTGTGGGAAAACAATTTAGTTTATCAGAACTTAATAAAGTGGTTCTTAGGAAATAAATTCACTGACTCACTGCTGTTGTTGTGTGACCAGTAAAATAAAATAATATGGACTGTGGATTTGCTGCATAAGTTTACAATTCAGAAGAAAGATAGATTTTTATATCTGTAATATGGCTACTTTGTAATGTACTGTTACTTTTCTACTAAATGATAAAAAAATATATAAGACAAGACTCCTTTTTGAGAGTATTTTAATTAGAGAGCAGGATGACTTAAAATTTCAGGTGGTAATTTATTTGTTTAAGTTTTATTGCGCCTAGAAATTGAAGTAAACTTTTTTTAGTAATGATTCAAGTTTTGATTTAAACATCAATAGGATCAAGAAAAGCTTCCTAAAAGAAAAAAAAGTACACTAAATTATTTAGAAGAGAAAATTCAATTAAAAATTAATTTTACAGATTTTTTAAAATAATCCAGTGATAAAGGAAACATCATACATCCTTTGAATCAGGGATTGCATATGATTTTTATCTTTAGAAAGTATCAGGAAAAGTTATGACACTATATAAATACTTAATATAATATCAGAAGGGGAGAAAGTATGATGTAGTTTTTAAAGCAGGAGAGTTCAACATAGCAGAATATGAGAACAAAAGCATTTGAGGTTGCAGCAAGTGTGTGTAATATGAGCCTTGTGTATCAAATGGGTACACGTGTGCTATGAGGCAGTGGAGGCAATGTTGTCTGCACTGTAAGGGACATTGTGCATGCCAGTGAAGGTGTATGCATGTGTGGGAAGGAGATGCTTAGCTACTATGATGTGGGGACAATAGAAGGATGTACAATGGAGAGAGGCAGTATGTGTGGCCTGTGATACATGTTTGTGCTGGGTAGAGGCATGCTTAAAGGTGCATGTCCCAAGTGGGGATGTATGATAGTGAGTATGTGCGTGGATTTCTCTTATAATGGCACTTTGGTGTTCTCTGAGGAGAAATGGTGCAATATGTATGTTGTTAGAGTGGATGGGTTGCAGGCATGTGTGCATGAGAGATTATACTAGCATGTGTGAACTCACAGAGGGATGAGATTGCCTAGCAGAGCCTTCTGAAAAAGGGCAGTTATGATTCTGAAGGAGCATGCTTGCTGGACACTTGGGCAAAGTGGGAAGGGGGGCTGGCTCTGCGCTCTCAGAAGGAGCGGAGCCTCAAGTGGAAGGACCCTCAGACCCACTGGTGCTCCAGCAGCAATATAAAGATCCCAGGGTTCCAGATACTTCTGCAGTAATGGCTGCAGCCAGAAGGCCTGGTCCCTTTTGAATTGCTAAACCCTGGGGCAGTTCTCTCTTTCCTTCTCCCTCCCTCTCCCCATTGGCAGGCCTGCACACTCTTGAGGGTGGGCCCCTGGATTCCAGAAGGGTGCAAGTATGTGTCTTATTAGAAGCAATAATGAGTGAGCCCAAG
Source organism: Pelodiscus sinensis (assembly GCF_049634645.1). Taxonomy (NCBI): domain Eukaryota; kingdom Metazoa; phylum Chordata; order Testudines; family Trionychidae; genus Pelodiscus; species Pelodiscus sinensis. The sequence continues at coordinate 231,328,375 of NC_134712.1, read as the reverse complement.
AAAATGAGTGAGTGTCCTTGGGGGTTGCAAATAAATGAATGAACATTTATATAGAGTGCACAGGGAGTGGGTGCAGACAGCGTGGTTTTCATGGGAAGTGTTGCTAGTTATAGTTGGCTGGCTACATCAAGTTATTTGTCAGGAAAAGATATTGAGGAGGAAAATGCTGATACTTCAAACATGCCTCCCCTCACATACACTCACAAAGCTGATGTGGGATGGGGGAACCCTATATTTCTTTGAATTGAGACTTCAATTTGATTTTGAGTGTATATTTCTTGTGATTACTAACGAAACTGTAGCTATGGGGAAAAGTTGATATTTTTCTATTACCATGTAATGGAAAAGGCAAATTTATGATTTTGAAGTTAACATATTTTTAAAAATTGATGAAGTTTTTCAGTGATTTGTCACTAACCATTGACTTTATGATTATGCTGTTCATACAGCTTTTGATTTTCTCTGCTCAATATAAAAGAACACTTAACCATATGTTTTAAAAACAGTTGCCTTCCTATAAAATGGCCACAGATGATAGTGGTATATTAAAATATAAATAGCACTATGATCACAGTAGTTACATTATTTCTGGGTGATACTTCCTGTTTTCAGCTTCTGCAGCCCGTCTACATTTCTGTTCATGGCCGCCAAAGTTCAATAAATATTGCTACCATTTCTGCAATCCATTATTAGTTTTACAGTACTCTGGGAACATTAGGTCATATCCCATCTTGCTTTCCCTTTGGGAAAGCGTTACTTACATAAATATTGTTCTCACAATTATCTTTATTGAGCAACAGGAAATAGGATTTTTTAAAATGTCCTTTATGAGCATAAATGGGCACATAATGCTTGCTTTATAATTACTATTTACAGAAAGAATATATAGCAATTCTATAATTAGGAAAAGATATAAGAGCATTTCATGAAGAAAGATATTTGAGATTTCATTTTGAAGTAAGGAAACTTACAGTAATTTTGCTAGGTAATGGAATAACCTTCTCCCTTTGTATAGGAAAGTGAATCTATCAAACAGCTGGTTTATTCATAGCTGTCCTGTCTTTCAAAAAACTGGCAGGCTTTTTTCAAAAAACTGGATAGGTTTTAACAAAATTTAATCTGGGAAGTAAACTCCTCATCACTTTTCTTACACTGCAGGCACCAGTGTAAGTGTGGGTGTGTATTTATGGAAAAAAGTAATCTATGCAAAAGTTTCTAGGATAATGGCTACATCAGAAATATTTATCTAATGACAAGAGGTAAGAGCTGTGTGAATATTAACATCAAACTTCAGCGCATGTTCACAAAAGTTAGGTGAACATGGTGTGAGGTTTGTTTGCACAGCTGAGAAGACATTGAATTCCCCATTCCCAGCTGACCTTCCTTGTTCACCCCAACAGCTGCTCTATGCCCCCAACTATCCTCATATCCCCAACTCTCCAAAGATATCAACTGTCTGTGAAAGGAAGGGTTCTTCTTCTAGGTGTGAGTTCAACAAATTTAAGCTTCCAAGTGAATCTGCAGAGGCTTGTTTCTTCTCAATGCCTGCATCCAAACTGCAGTGTTTTTTTAATCTTTGTGGACCTGTGTGTGAACCAAATTTGGCCAAGAGGGCGAGGGAATTTTTTTGCTATTTCATAAAGTCAGGAAGGCAGCTGTGAAAAAAAATACTTTGGCAGCTGCTGTTTAAGTTTACTTGGCTTCAGGCCGCTGAGTTTAGCTCCTGGTTTCTCAAAGTTTTGAGAGCTGAGCCCCCTTCTAGGAAAATGAAACCAACTGCCACCCCTCTTTAACTCTGCCATGTTAAAGAGTAGCACAGGGAAAATTTGCATTGCCATTTTTCTGCATCACAAGTTGTTTGCACATCCCTAGGGTACACTGACTGGGAAATGCTGCATTAGCTTATGCTGGGCATCAGTGGTTTTACAATTTCTAATTTAAATATATTTAATTCAAATTTAAGACATTTACTTCCCTTATGTTAGTCTTAGGAAGCTGGGCTGGCAGTTGTGTACTTTTCTTTTAATGTTATCTAGTACAGTGGGGTGTACATTCAGATTGGGGCCCTTTCTAATATAAATTTTTTATGAAAATATCATTCTTCATGGCTCTGATATGAATAATATGTGCTTGTGGGGAGAAAGCTGTCCTGGTGGCTAGCACCCTGGACTAGGATTCAGGAGAGATGGGTTCTATTTCTGGCTCTACTATTGACCTGTTGAATGACCAAAGGCAAGCCACTTTGCCCTTTGTCTCTCATTATCTCATTCCATAAAATGGAGCTATGGGTCTGCTTTGTTAAGCAATTTTGAGATTTGTAAATAAAAAGCTCTGAATAGAAGCTAGATATATCATTATATTATTAGAAAAATGTATTCAGTTACATGCATCTTATTACCTGAAAGATAATCAAAAATGGGAGAAAGATCGGAGAAAAACATTGAAAAGGGTTGGCAGGGAGAGAATTACAGCATTTTATTTATGAAGTTGAAAAAAGTTATGTACATATAGTTTGACAAAGCAACGACTAAATGTGGATATGATAATAATGAGAAAAGTTGGAAGTGTGTAAACAGTAATGAGAAAGTGGAATTATTTAATATCATAAAATGACGACTACTTTGTTCCTCATACTAACAGTGAAAGGCTAAGGATTTTTTTTTATAATGAGAACTATTAGCCTGTATAATGATCTCCCAAATAAAGCACTGGGAGTATGATCATGTGGAACCTTTATTGGTATGCTGGTCAGACCACCAATAAATGTACAGTAGTACTTCCATCTCATGATTCTGTAATCCCCATTGTATGAGCTCTCAGTCAAGCCTTTTGTTGTCTTTTCTATTATTTCATCACCAAATAATAAAACTAGAGACTGTCCCACTTATTAGTCTATCCATATCAGCAAACCCTTTGTATATACAAAATGGCCTTCCATTCTATTTCATTATTTCTCCCTTATCCTTCTGCCCTTCTGTCTATATAGACCACCTCTCCCATATGTTCTTGGTGGAGCTTCTGAACGTCTGACAAAATTTGTTCCTGTTCAGCCCTGTCACTTTTGCCCTTGGTGAAAGTCTCAGTGAAGGCTTGTCTAGTCTGACTTTGCTGTTTTGAACATTGATGCCACTTTGTGAGATGATTTGGATCATAGGTGTGGTTGCTGCATTATAAAAGGCCAGGCATCTGTATCCATAAGCATAGAAGGCAATCTGGGAAGAGAAGTGGAAAAGTCAGTCCTTTATCATATTTCTTATATGCATTCTTAAAAAGATTCAAGTTTTACTGGTAGGAGATGGTCTCAGACAGTTCCAGGGCTCACCATCCTTCTCAAACTTGTACGTCCCGGAATTGTGGGTCTTTTTCAGTGGTTTTTTTTTTTTTTTTTTACATATTACCTAAATAACTGGATCTCTACTTCAGACCTTGTTAATGAATATGTAAACGTGTCCTATTAGGTCTACTTAGATTATTCAGATGAATTTCATTATAAAATTAGGTACTATAATATTTTGATGGAAAGCTTTAAAACTCAGTGCAAAAGCCACTTCAAATTATAATGCAAGATATTTTCTCTTTGTTATATTGAAAATATAAGATAAATTTCTATCAATAACATTTTCTTACTCTGCATCAATCCCAATGATTTACATAAAATATGTTACGCCCAAAAAGCATACCCTCCCTCCCCCACAAAATGAAAACCAACCCTTCCCACACATCCATTATAATTGGATGCCAAATAGATTTGTATATCTGATGTTCTTAAAACCTAAATTGTTTTTTAAAGCTTGAGAATTATTTTAACCATGTGAATGATAATAAAATAGCAGTGATGTTAGACATTGGTAACCTTGTTAGAGTCATTGACTAAGACATGACGTACTCATTCATTGTTCAAAAATCCACAGATCTAGACAGAAATCCCTACAGATTAGAGATGATGTGAATAATGTTAAGTATATTCCCATAGACTTTCACTATAAATGTGGAGAATCAAGTATACAGTTCTCTGTACTAATCCTGATTACAATTTTTTTTTAACCACTAAGGTTCCCCAACAAGAGACGTGGGTCCTTCATTAGGACTGAAGAAATCCAGTTCATTAGAAAGTCTACAGACAGCTGTTGCTGAAGTGACTTTGAATGGTGACATTCCTTTCCATCGTCCACGGCCACGAATAATCCGAGGACGAGGTTGCAATGAAAGCTTCAGAGCTGCAATTGACAAATCATATGATAAGCCTGTTGCAGATGACGACGATGAAGGCATGGAGACCTGTAAGTATCGTATTGCTATATGTTAAGAACATTATTGCTATTTCCTTTGTAAGTTTAAAAACAGATTCAGAACAATTAACAGGATCAAATAGAAAACAAAATATAATTTTAAGTCTTTTAACATAAAGTATAATTTAGACTTCTCTAGATTGTTAAAGTATGCTTTAAAAGTGCTTGTGGCTTGCTTGTTTGTTCACAGAATGCAACATTCTGAAGTTACATTTCTTTCTTTGTAGAGCAAGAAAATGAGATTAAAATGAGCATATTTGTTTTAATTATGTAATGTGAAAAGTTTCTATAAAACTATATTTCTATTTGTTTAATTAAAAAGTTTAACCAAAAGAAAAAAGTTGAATTCAAGTAGAAAAATATCTGTATGGAAGAATACATTAATGATGTGTTGGGGAAAAAAATTACCACTATTCTTTAATTAGAATGAGTAAGGCTGGCAGATCTAATAAAATTCTGAAGTTAATGATCAGCTATTACCCACCCTAATGGGCATTAATTTACATTTCCAATTCTTTAACCCCAAATGTGACCCAACACATGGAGAATGTGTCATTAATATAAAAGAACTTCAAAGCTAACCTTATCATTATTGAACTATGTAAGAACAGGCTGATAAAATGGCAGTCGATTGTGAATGCAAATAGTATGAATGGTAAATTACCTCAATTGGAAGTTGTATTAAAATTATTGAAATTTTAATCTTCTTCTTATATTACTTTTGCTTGTCAAACTTCAGAAGATTTGTTTTTAAATCAACCTAATTCTGGTTAGAAAAGGCTTTTGAATGAAGACAGTTTAGGGTTAGAATGAAATAATAAAGTGTTAGGTTGAATACTAAGTAAAAGTTTGGAAAGTGAACATTTACCGTCTGCTTAATTAAAATAATTTGGTCCTGCAATTATGCAAGATCACTTATTTTCCTTGCTCTGTTCCTAAAAATATTCTATGATTTAAACTAAGATCATTTTGCCAGAGTCAGTACTCTCCAAAATAACTACAGATATAATTAATTCTGCATACCCTCAGCCCTGTGTCTAGCAATTTCATGCAGCAATGAGTCTAAATGCTAATCTTGTGGCTCATAGCTGTCAGTCTATTGTTAACCAATGGCTGAGTGAGAATGAGAGAGTGTGTAAAACGATCTTGATCATTCTTCCAAAGTAGATGTCTAGGGTCTTTTGGGGCATGAGGCCATGTTTTTCTAAATGGCTTTGTTTGGTGCAAGCCAACTGACAGTTATTTCCTGTTGTCAGACATCAGACACCACATGCTCAATGGGAATTAAGTTTCAAATGGTTCAACCTCATTTAATTAAAAAAGGGCATAACAAAGGGGTTATAACTGAACATTCTGTATGTGTTCATAAACATTCTAGTTTTCTGTAAAACATTTTGAATCTATTTACTTGACTTCATTGGGATTATAGTGAAGATGCATGGCCAATGGTATATCTTTTGGAAAGATCCAGTAGATGTTTGCCTGCCATAAACTTACCCAACCCCTCCCAATCTCTTCTATCCCATTTGAGGAGTCTTGCACTGATTGATCTGGCTTTTTCTCATGTTCGTGTAGCATTGGGCCCAAACCATGCAGAATGATCAATAAGGAAAATGCATCTTAAACCATATTGGTAGAGCTTCACCAGTATTAAAAGTATTGTGTATTCACAAGTAGTACAGTGAAATCTACAAATCCTGGCCAGCCATACCACACTGAGAAGAGAGCAGAATCAATGTCATTTACTGGGAACTTTGTCTCTGAGAGCCATGCGTACATATTAAAGCAGAGAGCATCTGCAATGTGCTCCATTTTATTCAAATGGTCTATAGCCTCAAGTTCCATATATATTGCTAAATGACCTCTTCAGGTGGGCACAGTTTAGGACACTCCTGAATAGATTTCGGTCCATTTAGCAATCTGGAATGCAAACAACTAGTGTTTCTTCTACAACTATATGGCTTTTAAAATCAGGTTTAATTATTTTATAACTTTTTAGAATTAAAAATGCTGATTTGTCTTTTAAAATCCAGTCGAGATTCAATATGGTGGTGGTCAATTTGCTGCTGCCCCTGAGATTTTATTCATTTGTCTTGCTTGCAGTTTTTCTGTTTCTTTTCCAGATGTTTTAAAAGTAGGAATATTTCTTCCTTTCAGTCGTATGGGTTGGCAAGACAGTACAGGTTGGGTACCTGTACTGTTCCTCACCCTCAGGACCTCACCTGCCCAAAGGAGGAAATTTGCCCACCCTGGGGAGGTCCCCTGCCACCATCCTTCCCAGACACTTCCCCTCCCTCCAGCTGACTTTGCTCCAGCGCCACTGTCACTGGGCTCCAGCCCAGCTGCTACAAAGCTTGGGCTCCAGCATTCTGCCAGCTGGTTGGAGTTCTCCAGGGACAGAGCTCCGCAGCCCTGCTCCTGCTCTTCCCAGCTGGGGTCCCCAAGGACTGAGCTTCTCAGCTGCCCCACTACGATCACACCCATTCGGGGCTTCCTGGGGACTGGGTTCTCCGACTGCCCCGCTGCTCCTACGCCTGGCTAAGGATCCCTGGGAATGAGGCTCCCCAGTAGCTGCCCAGCTTTCCTGCCTGGCTAGGGCACCCAGGGGTTCGGGCTTACTGGTCCTGATGGTGAGGCTTCCTGCTGCTGACACTCCTGGGGTCCAGGACTTCCTTACCGGCTCACACTCCTAGGGGCCGGGACTCTCTGGTCCAGCAACATCCTTGGTCCTACTGGACCATGGATGTTGTTGGACCTGAGAGTTCTGGATTTAGGAAGTTCAACCTGCAGTACTGAACTGCCTTTATAAAGGACTCCTAACATTTGATCATCTTATGAAAGAGCTCTAAAAATATGGAGATACTATATGTGATAAAGGCCTTTTAAAAATAATTGTTCTCCCTGAAACAATGTTATTCAAACTGTTAGAATAGTATGAATACCATCTGGAAATGTCTAATTCTGTGAATACATTTTAAGAGTTTTGAGGAGGATACTTATGGATTATAATGCCTATAATCAGATAATAACAGAATGTTGTGGGTGTTTAGATTATAAGAATCATTGCACTTGTTTTTTAATACTTGGAATAGCTGACTAGAAACAAAATGTCTATCTCTGGTGTGTTGTCTGAGAACAAATCATTTGAATCTGGAGAAATTGGCAAAGCTTTCTAATCTTTGTTGAGTCTTAATTGCTAGGACCTACAGTCATATTAAATATCACAATGAGTGGTCTAGGAGCTCAGTTATGAAACCGTTTCACATTAAATAGCTTCAATTTCTCTTGTGTATCTTTTCCATTTTATGGCCTAATTAGGGAAATAGCTTCACAATACCTTTTTGTAGTTTTCTTTAATACGGTGTGGTTTGTGAAGGATGATTTAGGTCTTCAGCTTGAATTGATGCTAGAAGCATATCCCAAGTTAATTTTTGCCTTCAGTGATCGAAATAGGTGGTGGTGAAGGTAGGGGAAATCTCTAATATATTTTCCAGCCACCTAATATCATTATTGCAACATAACAAAAATCAGTTGTTTCATTTGTAGAGTGGACTTGAATTTTAATTGGACATTTGCATCTGTTGTAAACACTAGTAATTGTGTATATCTTAATTGTAGAATCACTATGCTGCACAAAATGACTTTCTTCATGTTATGACTTTTTAAAAATCTGGAAATCTGCTTATTCTAGTGTGTCACTGGGGAAAATTAATCCTAGTTCATTGGGTAGAAGAGGCTGTGGAGCAGTCTAAGAAGTTAATTGCAAGCAAACTACTGTGGAAGCTTGATAGAAGAAAATTTATTGAAGAACAGCTATGGAAAGGAAGCAATATTATCTCTGTAGAATATGCAAAATAAATAGTAAAGGGAAATTCATTGTTATGACAAGTTGTTTAGCAACTCAGCATAATACAGTACCCTTGATACATTCTTGGGATTAATTTAGTATGTGATTATTTTGAATATGAACAGCTATAGGTCAAAATCCATTCATCTTTAAAATCCTAGTGAAGTTAAGTAAACAAATATATGACCTGTGTGTGTACCAGTTTTTTTTATTTATTTTTTTAGTGCTTGCATTCATTTACAGGCACAATCAGATAGTTAAATGTCAATCCTATTTTTTTGTACCAATAATGGATTCTAGGTGCCAATTTGCATACACTAAATTAGAGACTGTTTTAAAATGTGGCCCTCAGTGTCCAGATCTGAACTTTTAATAATCATTACATACATCCCTATTATCCAGTTCTGGTAGTAAATGCCGTGAACTCAAAAGCACTAATACTAGTAATGTGGACACATTTGAGAAGGTTTCAGCCTTATCTTCTTAGGGCATGTCTAGACTACATCCCTCTTTCAAAAGATGGATGTAAATTAGACAGATTGAAATGGCAAATGAAGCCAGGAGTTAAATTTCCCACACCTCATTTGCATAATGGCACCCACACGTTCTTTCGAAAAAGGGCTTTTCGAAAGTACAGTGGCCATCTAGACAGGTTCTTTCGGGGGGGAAAAACCCTTTTTTGAAAGATCCTGTACTCCTCATTTTTTGTAGTCTAGATATGCCCCTAGTTACAATTGCCAGAATATTGGAAGTGCACTTGAAATGGAAAATTTGTCAGGCTTGGTATGCTCTTAAAACTTAAGTGACCCTAACTACATTGCTCAGGACTATTTCATTTTTCACAACCTGTGCTGTGTAGTGAACTTAACCTGATCCCTATGTAGATGCAGCTAGGTTGATAGAAGAATTCTTCCACTGACCTCGATACTGCCTCTCAGAGAGGTGGATTACCTTCATCAGCTGATAACCCTCTTCTATCCATGAAAGATGTGTCTGCACTATGGGACTACAGCGATACAGCTGCAGCACCAGAGCAGTAGCTACTGTAATAAAGATTAGCTGCCGAATTCCAGTCATATTCAATAGAAGAGCAAATAGCATGATGCAGTTAGATCCTGTGATCATTTGCTTGAGATTGGAAATTATAATAGTTGTGGTTTAGAAATATATGTCTATACTCATATTTGCCCAATCTGAAATAATTTCTTTTGAATATATTTGTCAAAGGCTGTTGGGTTGATAGGGTATTCTAGGGGATCTGGAATACTTAGAGCAGTGCTTCCCAATTTTATTTGGCCACGGAACCCTTTTAAACTCGGAAGAATTTCGAGGAACCCCTACAGCCAGGGGAAAAATTTGTCGAGGAAAAAAAAGGGCGGGGGAGAGGAGGTATCTGAGAGCTAGCAGGGTACCAGAGAAGGAGCCGGCTCCTCTCTGTCTCTTTAAGAGGGGGAGAAGGGAGTGATCGGGTTCTCACAGACCCTTACTTTCACTTTGTGGAACCCTGGGGTTCCGTGGAGTACCATTTGGGAAACACTGGCTTAGAGAACAAGGCTTGCCTGAGTCAAATGGTTAAGTCCATGGTTTGTGGCCCTACCAAAGAACAACACACTGTTCATATTCATCTGGCACTTCAGTTTTTGAAATCTGGATGCTCCTATATTTTTGTCACTTTTCTCTTCAGATTTTCAGGAATATGTGTTTCAAATTATACATTGTCTCTTTGTGGGTCCAGGCCTGAAACAGCTCATAATGCTCACTTGGAAGGTTTTAGTTGTTCTAGGTTGACATAACCTGCATTTCTAGAGTTTTCATGTCAACCACTGGAACTTCTGTGAAAGTAAAACTGCAACATGTTTTTAAAATAAATTGCTAAAGAGATGTTATTTCATCAAATTCACTGTGGTAGTTTGCTTCTGAAAAACAAAGGATTAAAGGGTTGTATTGACAATCAAATAAAAAAAGTCCTAAATGACTTTTTTTTTCAATGTTGTAGTCATGTTAGTCCTGTGATATGAGAGGGACAAGGTAGATGAGGTAATATCTTTTATTGTGCCACCTTTTGTTGGTGGAAGGTATATCTTTTTGAGTTACCTCAGAGCTTTTCAGGTCTAGGTAAAGAAGCAGTGTGTCTGCGCTAAATATAAGTTAAGACAAATTGGTAAACAGAGAAAGGATGTTGGAGGCTGCCACTTGAAATGTTGAGCAATTGGGAGTTAATGTATTATGCATGAAGGGTTTGAAATGAGCAATTAAGGGTAGCAGGCAGAGGGGTGTGCTACAAATTGATGTAATATAAATGACTTGTATATTTTGATGAGTTTTACTAAAAAGTTACGAACTACATAACACTAATCTTGCTCTTTATATTAAGCATATGTAAAGCTCTCCTCACTGTAAAACCTAAACACCAACTCAAAGTAGCCAGTTAGCAGCACTATTGGCTAGCCAGCAGTGCTGCTATTCCACAATGTTCTGGGTGGCCCACAGAATATACAAACTGATTCCCTTCCCTTAAGAATTTACAGGGGAACAATAGACATGAAGAACATAGATGGAGAACCCATAGAATGAATAATCAAGGGTTATAGTGTTATATCACATAGTGATTTAGCTGTTATGCACATGTATTATTCCAAAACATGTCCCACAGTATGCTGAAAACCACCTTTATTGGTTTGTTCTTATTGCACCAGTATTCTTTTCTTACTCTTTCAGTGGAGGAAGACACAGAGGAAAGTTCAAGATCAGGCAGAGAATCTGTGTCCACAGCAAGTGACCAGCCATCCCACTCATTGGAGAGACAGATGAATGGAAGCCAAGATAAAGGGGACAGGAAAAAAGCGGGAAAGGACAAGAAGAAAGACCGTGATAAAGAGAAGGATAAAATTAAGGCAAAGAAAGGAATGCTCAAAGGCTTAGGAGACATGTTCAGGTAGGTGCTATGCAATTACTGATTATGAGACTATATAAAATAATTGAATTTCATTTGTTATATTATAGTAATGCTCAAAGGTCCCAGTTAGGAACCAGACCCTATTGTGCTAGCCCGTGTGCAAATATTTATCTCACTACAAGCTTCCAGATACAAAGAATTTGAACATATCTTTAAAGCACTTGTTTTATGAACTTTTGTGATTCTGTGTTAAGCTGTTTGGGGAAAGTGAAAAAATTTTCAGTCGGAGGGAGGAAGAGCTAAAACAGCATCAGGCTATGTTGGTAACCTCCTGATCCTGGGCTACTCTGGGAGCTGGATGGGCCCTAGTCATAACTTGTGATCCCCCTGTCTGCGTCTGCCTAAGGGGCAACAATACCATCTGACAGCAAGGATGGTGGTCCACTTCAGTTTGTATGCTGAGAGAATTCTCTCCCAACTGGAATCTGGCGTCTGAGAGCTGCTTTATACCACTCTAGCCCTTCTAGGTTGTAAAGGGGCCAGAGTAGAGAGGAAGATCCCACCTGCTATCTCTGCCTAGATATAGCTCATAAAAGATTTCATCAGAGTGAGAGAGAGAGTTTTAAGTTTAGTTTTAGTAGTCTTTCCTGTAAGTGGTTGGGGGAGACAGTAAGCAAATCTTTATTCTCAGTAGCAAGAGTAAATGAAATTCTATGACAAAGGGATATTAATGTCTGTCTTTTAGGTGTGTACAAAAGTTTATTATTTATATTTAATTGGAAGAAGAGTTACTAGTATTATTTTAATGGTTCGTTAATTATAATTCACCTGGGAAAGACACAGATCATCAGTTAAGCTCAGTCAAATATTAGAGTTCGTTACATTTCTGATTCTGTGAAAAAATAATTAAAGGTAGGTTCTGGCTGTAACTGGACAGTTGGGTGTCTCTGAATTATACTGTAGGATTTGTTAGCTTGTAATTTTTAATAGAAAACTAAATAGTAAGATCAGATTGTTTAAAAGTTGCATTTGTTTCTGCAGAGCTGTTCACCAATGAAAATTAGTATTTGTATTAGGAGGAAGTAAGGCCTTGTAGTTCAGGAATGAGAAGTAGAAAATCAGTTAACTCAGGTTCTGTCCTCAGCTCTACCAGTCTTAAACTATGACATCTTATTTTCAGAGATGGCAAGCACCCACAGACCCTGTTGAGATGAATTGGTGCTACAGCCCATACTTCTCAATCTGCCGGTGCCCAAGAATGTAGGGGACACACATGTTATTCATACAAGAAATTTAAAATACTGTGGGATATGTTCCTTTAGTGTCTTTATACAACCTTAGTTTTGTGATTCTTTTTTTCTGATGTTAAATTACTTTCAGCAACAAACTTGTGTGGAATGGGGAATAAAATAATGATTTCCCTCAAATAACAGAATTTTATAAGATATGGGTCAACTTCTATAAAATTCAACACCTTTGTTCTTGAGTTTCCTCCTCCGTAAAATGATGGTACAAATACCCATTTTGTAGGGATTCTGTAAGGTTAGTGGCTCAATCCTACAAGGTAAAACATTGGTAGACCACTTGCTCATATCATATGATACCAGGGTTGCCAGATACTTTCACAAAAAATAGCAAACATGGCAGAGGGAAAATTGGTTGAGGAAAAAAAAAAAGCTTATTGAACAAAAAAGATGAGGGAGGACCAAAGTTGTTGAGGGAAAAAAACTGCACAAGAAAAAAGTCGCTGCGCCTTTAAATCCCCTTTCTCCCCCCATCCCCACCAGATGCAGCAGGGGAAGAATGTCCCAAGTGGGCTTTCGGCTGAGAAAAACATGTCCAGTATTTTCTAGGCTTTTTTACTGGACAGAGGCCACAAATACCGGACTGTGCGGGCCAATACTGGACACCTGGCAACCCTATCCTTTCATATGTTGAAACTTGCAAAATTTATAGAGCAGAGGTGGGGAAACTTTTTTGGGGTGGAGGCCACTGATCCACAGAAAAATCAGTTGGGGGCTGCATACAAGTGAGAAGATTTTGTGTGCTCTAACATTGCAGAGGGCAAGTAGGGGTGCCTGAGGATCCCCACTCTTGTTATAGAGATTCATAAAGATTTTATGTTTCTGCATCACTCAGAGATCTCCAAATGTAAACTGTAGAAGAGGAAAGTATTACTAATAGAAATTTTTATATGACATCAACAACTAAATATAAAATGAATTTAATTGTATCATATACATTAAGTACTTCACAAGGACATCTTTAATTTAGACAACAATAGTAATTTGACTCTTCTGAAAGGATTGTCTTTTTGTGTTTATGTAAGTAAGTCATCATTATCTCTCATGCTCATAGAGCGCTTAGATTTGCTTTATTAATTCAGTCTCCACATTTCTGAGTGATGGACATTGTAACATTTGGTAAGGAACAGTTGTCACTTTTGCCTGCTCAATGCCTTGTATATCTACATATGTGATGCAATTGATAGTTTGATAACTGGTGAAAGAACACACATACAGTACATAGAAACACATGATGCCAATAACATTTAATATTTAAGTTATCATTAAAATATAGTTAGGTGTTTTGGTGCCTTACAGCATTATTACACAGCATTATTATTTTCTTTGTATTTTCCATCTCTTTTCTTTCATTCCTCCCTCTTTTGCTTCTTTTCAATGCACTTAACTTATCTTAAGATAATCTTTCATCGTTACATTGTATGGGCAAGAACACTTATGGGATGGAATTACTGTAACTGACACTTTATTTCAGTGTCTGTATTTAGCCAAGGGGCTTTTTATTGCCTATATGCAAAATGACAGCTCATAAACTGGCGCCTACATAATGCACAAAAATAAGGCTACTTTCCCTCAATTAAAATCTGAGGATTTGTTACTTGGATCATCATTAAATTGTAGCTTAAAATGCGGACTCCCACTAGAGGTTACATTTCTCCCTCTTCAGCACAGAATCGTTATTTCCAAAAATTGTCCTTAAGATCCTTTATAGAAAGTTTAGAGTAATAAACAAAGCTTTTAAACAGTTATATTATTTTTTCCACTTTGATGGAAAAGAAGAAAGAAATTTGGCTATAACTCAGAATGACCTTGTCAAGATTAAAATGAACTCCCACTGATTTCCCACTGATCAGGCCTGGATATTGCAATGGTCACTCGTGTGTGTTTCTGTATTATATGTATGTTGGGATGGATAAGGAACTAGTATAAGTAAATTGTACAACTGAAAAGGTGATTTAATTGAAAATTATTCCTGTACACTAAACTTCTATTTAAAATATACTCTTGGAATGATGTTCTGCAAAAAGTTGACCTTTGTTCCCATGGTAAATTGTGTGAAATATTGAAGAATCTGCTTCTGAGGCTTGGTTTACAAGCTGGAAATACAGCTTTTCCTAAATTCAGATGTTTTTTTGCTGGCTTTTTTTGTTTCACTGTTAGGAAACACCTAGAAGACATCACATGTTTGCATCATAAGATTATAAAAGTTTTATTGCTTGTCCAAATATTTTTCTTTTAAAAGTGTGTTCACAACAACCAGTTAGATTAAACAAAAAAAGCCTACAAGTTTTGCTTTTTGGCTGTTTTTGGAGGATTTCACTTCAGTAACGAGAAATGAACTAAAAAAATCTCAGTGCAAAATCAGGTTCCAGCATATGCTGTTGTATTCTGTACAAGTTCATCACCATGGATCTGAATGCCTTCAGTATACATTAAGCAATGTAGATTAGCTTCTGCTGTGTGTAATTCCTTCTGGTGAGAAGACTGGAAAAGGAAAATTGCATATGAATTTTCATCCCTAATGTCCAGTGTTCTTTCATTTACGAAAGTGAGGTAAGCAATGTTTGCCCTGCACTTGGAGTATAAAGCAATAAGGTTTTTTTTAGCTCCTGTGTTACAGGTTATGGTCATAGTATTACTCATGCAGTTTTACTATAGTTAAGTATAGCTGCTGAGAAGATCCATTTATTGCGTTGGTGCTTCTTCCCAGGCATCAAATAGGGATCAGCATTTATAGGAATGAAAAGGAATTTGGAGTGGGCCAAAAATGTAGGTGAATAGTATGTATGAGAGCGGGGGGGGGGGGGGAGGGGAAGGCGGCAGACAGTGAGGAGTGGGTAATGCTTTTGGAGGCTGTTCATGAAGTAGCTGTAGGTAAGGATGTTAGCTTGTAAATTAATTGCCAATGTCCAAACTAAGACCCCAATCAAGTGAACACACACCTCTACAACTTTAAGCATGGTGATAAGTCCATTGAAGTCAATGGGAAAACATCATCTGTTTAAGGAATATCAGTATTAGCAGGATTGTGGTCACAATTTTAAGACTGGGCCTAGAGTGTTTATGAGAACGTAAAGAGCTCCAACCATACAATGCCAGGCCTTCATCTCATCTGTCTGCTGTTGTAGAGCACAGATGGGTAAACTGTAACATTGGAAAGCCAATGCAAATGCAATATCCCCATATTACCATTAGAATCTAATCCTACAATTACATTTAAAATGATTACCAGGAGCCTTACAGTGTTGTTTCATCCAGTTCTGCAAGAGGAAATAGATAATTTAGTTTGAAACCTTGTTTAGCTGAAATCAGATATAGTGTTGTCCTTTTTACACAGCCGTTTCCAGAGTGCACTGAACATGTCCAGATTCATAAATATATTATTTGTAGCTTTGAATTACACATTTCAACCACATTAGCCATCTGAGACCTCTGACGGGGCATTTGGGAAAATAACATACACAGATTACTATTGTCTGTTACATAGCTTCCTGATTGAGCTGCCTACACCTTGTTTTTCATTTAGCTTTCCTTATCATAGTGTCTGAGAAGAGATCCAAAGCAAATTATAGGTATTTTTACTTGCAGAAGGTTTGGAGACCAATTTTAAATTAGCATTTTTGAATGTATAGGGTTAAATAAACCCTTATTTATATGTTTCAGTTAAAATGTCAGACCCTTCAGAAATTTCATAATTAATCTCCGTATGTGCAAACTTTATTATTTGCTCTTCATCTGATGAAGTGGGTTTTGCCTATGAAAGCTTTTGTTAGTCTCTAAGGTGCCAGAAGACTACTCTTCCTCCCTCCCTTCCCCCAGTTTTCAACAACCATCTCCCGATCTTTTAAGCGATACATATATAGAAGATGTGCCTGATGCATTACAATAGTATTTGAAGACACACAAAGCAAAATAGCTAAAAACTATCTCAACCTTCACAGCATTTTAAAAAAGGGCGATATGACCTAAAACATCCAACAAATTTTTAAAAAGAGCCAATAAGCCTGACTGAATAATAATGTCTTATAGCAAAAAGGGTAAAGCATGCCAAGCCAGGGCTTTGGTAGACAATTAAGAGAGACCAACTCACAATGATTGGGAGTTGTCAGACAAGAACTTTCTCTATCCCTACTCTCTTACAATGGTGTTCTTGTCAGAAGCACCAGAGAGTTCGTCTCTCATAGCACAGGACATTTCAGGCTTTGCAGATTGTCACGGCCATCTTGAACTGCACCTGGAGCAGGATTAGTACCAAGTTGGGAGCATGATGCATAGGGTTTGTGCCTTTGGTCACGTGCACTACTGAAAAAGATTGGCTGAACTGTTCTGAACTGTTTGGAATTTTCAGGAGGCTGTCAAAGGCTGCAATGCATCTAGCACATTACGGTATTCAAGCTTGATTGCAGCAAACTGTTTTCAAAATGCTGATAGCAGCAATGACCCATCATTCATTTTTCTATCTCTTGCTGACTAACTGTAGACCTTCTTACAGTTATGTACAGTCAGGGATCCAGTAAGAGCCTAACTGAAGTATACAGGGAATGGGTAGTAGTAAACTCATTTGTGACAGAGGACGCAATCCTCTTCCATTATGCTTGGAAATCCTGTTCATGACCCACCAGCTTTCCTGGATCCTGTCTTGATCAGATTGCTCTGATCCTGGTTCAGATTTCTGTTCGCTGCTGAGGACACACATAAGCATCCATTTTGAAAAGAAATTAGTCATAGAGCAAATATTATCGTGCTATAAATTACCCAGGGCTTTTATTTTTATAATTCTCATTGAAATAATTTTCTTCTTTATCAATTCCTACTTTCTAATTAAAAGCAAATGTGGGCATGAATGGGAAAATAATAAAGCCAACAAAATGCCTGACATGAAAATAGTTCTGTGCTTATTGGATGAAGAAAATAATGCCTCCTCCAATTCTACTCTTCCCTTCCTTTTCATAGTCTTGTGTCTTTTCCTTCTTTTCTCTCCCCGTCTTGACAATTGTAATCAGTTGTTTTGTGGAAAATAGACCTTAACATAACGATGTTTCATTGCTTGCTTCTGAAAACATCAGGCATTATAGTTATTTATAACTGAGATTTAATTGGTGCATATGTGTGTGGTTTAATGTGGCAAATTTCTCATTTCTAACTAAACAACCTCACATAATCCGGTAGTGATTTAAGGAATGCAGTTACAGTAAGTGGATAGTAAACTATGCCTTTTTTTAAATGACATACAGAAGGTACTGGTGTAATTGTGAAAGATGGATATAAAATAAGAGATTAACATTATCTTATGTGGCTTTCTAGTTTGTCATTCTGACAGGAAACAGTGATTTGGATCTAAATAGTCTTACCACTTGATTTTTCTGAAGTAAATCTTGAACTTATAAATCTGTGGGTATAGTGTACGTTTTTTAATTTGAGTATAATCAGGTTTTCTGTTTCTAACACATACAGAAATAAGTGTCTGACTGACCTGTTACCAAAGACAAGTCCATAGTAGCTGATAATATATTCTCTCAGTATTCTTCCTTTGCTTGTCAGTGAGTTTAAATAGAGAACCTCTGACATCTACAACACAATATCTGACTGCAAAGCAAGCAAAAAGAGGTGCATAGCATGACAGCTGAGTCTTAAAAGACCCTTTCTGACGTTCCTTAACATTTCTTTTCCAGATCTGCTGTGTGAATATAGAATGCAAGTGTCAAGGATGACACCTACTTTATAATCTCTGTAAAGCAAACCTTTTCGTAAAAGAATTTGTTGACAGTTTAGATATTCTAAGTCAATTTCAATTCTAGTCTATATAGAAAATGGGGATTTTTTTCTGCAATTGATGTGAAAATTGAAGGCTACCGACTATTCAGTCTCTAACAAAGTATGATAAATAAATACTGTCTTGAGTGATGAAAAGATCTGGATCTGTTAATGACATTCAATGCAATGTATGCTGGAAACATTTCTTTTGAGAGTTCATTTGTAACTGATAGTGACTGGATATTTGCAGTATTGGCATAATAGTTCAGAGATTTTTTAATTCTAAATTTTGTTTTTCAAACTGTATTCTTTCTTGAATATCCTGGTTGATGGTTTCCAGGATGTTTTGTTAAAAGAATATGAATGTAAAAATATATTTTAAAAATGGACTAGACTGAATCATATGACTTGAACTATTTAGGTTGGTATTTGCTTGAGTACTTATCAGTGTTTCCTCTAAGATTTTCTATCCTTGGGCAGGTTGAATTTTCTTTTGGGCAAATTGAAATTTCTTATGTGCAACACCAATATTGAGGTAGTGTATGGATGTGCACCCACCAGTTCAAACAAAAACCGTAATGTAAATATATATTTTAAATAGTCTATAGATGTGGAAGAAAATATATTAAAACAAGGGATAATTGACAAGGAACAATACTTGTGATTATTTAATATGAAATCAAATAAAAAGAAAATGAACACTACACTTGGCTGAAGAAATGGGTTTTGCACATGAAAGCTCATGATACTATTTATATATTTTTATTAGTCTAAAATACAAGACCATTGTTGTTTAAAGTTTCTTTTAGTTACAGAGTAACATGGCTACCACTTTGAGACCTTGGAGTACATATATCATTATCCCTTCTAACAGGCATGTTTCAAAGATCTTGCAAATAAGGTTTCATCATACAGAACAGCTAGCATCACACCTAGTTCTTGCTACTTCTAACTCATAAGAGCCAGAACTCTACCAGATAGCAAAGATCTGGCCATAATGCAATACAGTTTACCATGTATTAATTAGAAACACTGGATTTAAAAAAAAATAATTAAGATCAGATTTTTAGATATATTCAACACTCACAAAAATTCTGTTAAAAGAATATTTTTCTTTCTTACCATGAGCCTTTAACACAGCAGTAGGCAATAATTTCTGATGGGGAGCCATTCCGAGAATTCGTAAGTGGTCGAGGGCCACACTATTCCATTATATTAATAGAGGAGGTGTGGGGGACTGGGGTGGTGGTTGGGTGCAGAAGAGAGCTTGAGGTAATGGATTGGTGTGTGGGATCTGGGAGGCAGTTTGGGTGAAGTGGGGGGGATCATGACCTGGGGCAACGGATTGGGGTACAGGGTCTAGGAGGGGAGTGTGACCTGGGATAGAGGTGCAGGGGTTTGGGTTGTCACCTGGGACAGGAGATTGGAGGTGCCGAGTCTGGGAGGAGTATGAGTGCAGGAGAGGATTCTGAGCCACAGGAGGAGTGTAGGAGGAGGAAGTGCAGGGTCTGGGAGAGGGTTGTGGCCTGGGAGAAGTGCAGGAAGAGGTTCATGGATTTGGGGTGTGGCCTGAGATAGTGGATTAGAATCTCTAAATGTTGAGAACCTGGAGGGAAGGGAGACAGGCTTCTCATGTTGCTCCTGCCCCCAGTAGTTTCCATTGGCCATTCCAGGAGGGGATGCAATGTCTGGGAAGGTGTATGGGCAGAGGTGTAGAAGGTTTGGGTTTAGGGTTGCCAGGTGTCCAGTTTTCACCTGGACAGTCCGATATTCGTGGCCCGTGTCTGGTAAAAATAAAATAAAATACAAAACAAACAAAAGAAAAAAAAACTGGACATGTAAAATGTCCAGTATTTCCTGTTTTTCTTGGACGGAAGGCCAGCGGGGACATTCTTCCCCTGGTGCATCTGGAGGGGAGGAGTGCTCAACAACTTTGGTTGGTCCCCTGATTTTTTTTGTTGTTTTTTTTTCTCCACCAATTTTTTCCTGCCATGTTTGGGATTTTTGATTAAAACATCTGGCAGCCCTACATGGGATAGGAGGAGTGCTGAGGATTGGGGGAGAAAGGGAGGAGCTGGGGTGCCAGAAAGAGGCTCTGGCTGGGAGACCTTATCTGGCTCCCAGCCAGCAACCAAGCAGGTTCCTTATCCAGGGTCCCTGCCTTCCAGTTCCTGTACATGCTCAGGGGAACTGCAGGAGCTATGTTTATTACTCTGCACTGAATGCTGTAAACCCAGGGGATGACGGAGGAGGGGCACTTCACATTCTTCCAGTCCTGCGAAAAGGCAGCTGCTATTGGCCAATGGAAGCTACTGGGGGTGGGAGAAGCATAAGAAATCTGTCTCCCTTCCCTCCAGGGTCTCCGTATTCAGAGAGAGTCTGGAGGGAACACATGTGACCTTGCAGCTGGTTTTCCAGAGTGCTTGGTGGTTGCGGTGCAGGCAGGGAGCCTGCTGAGACTCTCGCGGGCCAGATCCAGCCTACAGATCATCTTTTGCCCAGCCCTGAAGTGGAGGCTGGAGCAAGCTTCTCCATTTATAGCAGGCAGCAGCAACAGTTGCTGCTGCTTCTGCTCCTTCAAGAGGACAGTCCTCCCCACCCCCTGCTTACCAGGCCTATCAACTGCATGGGGAGCTCTGAACCTCTGCGCCGGGCTCAGAAAAGGGCTGCGTGCCTGCATGAGTGCACATTTTACAGGGAACCTTAGTGCTGATCTATTTCTAAGGGATAGAGTTTTAACTCAGTATTGCATTTCACTTCTTATATTGATCTGTATTCATAGTGTGTTGGAATGCTAATGCCTCCTGTTAGGACTTCCTTGTGTTTTGTTAAAGAATAAAATCATTACATTTGTAGTAAACAGTTGTTTGCACAGGAAATACCTATGTGGATTAGCCTGGGGTCATGAACAAAATGATTCCTGTAGATCAGAAGTGCACAATTAAAAAGTCTGTGTCTATAAATACTGAGCACAATCTGTGAAGCCCTAGAGTCTAGGTGAAAAGTACATGGATGAAAGTGTGGAGAAATCAACTGCTGTACTGGTGGATAGCAAATGTTGTACTGTCTTTCAAGAAAAAAAAAGAGAGAAATGATCCTGGGAGTTACAAACCAATGAGGCATAATTCAATACCAGGTTAATTGGTTGAAATTATAATTAAAGATAGTGTTACAAAATACATGCATGAACATGATGTTATACCAAATAAAAGCAAGCATGATCTTATGAGTGGGGATAAGGGAAAAAACCACATTTATTGTAAAGATAATAATAAAAAATAAAGAAAAGAGAGAAGCAAACAACGTTGTTTAACTACTTAACCCATATACATATAAACATTCATTCATCCATTCATTCATTCAGGTTGTGTATTTGTTATAGTTACCAGCCTGGAAGTTGCTTGTGACAGAATACTGGCCAGGTATTCTGTACACAAGTGATGGTAGTGGGGAGCGAAGTCCTGATCAGATGCACATCTGAAGCTCCTGGTAGGCTGGCAGCAGAACCTTGGGCTCTGATTCCATAGTTTTTTAGTCCAGTTCTTATAGGAATTTCTTCCCATGCCAGTCTATGGAAATTGCTGCATCATGCTGATGTCTCCAGGGTGGCTGCCAGGAGCTCGTCAGTGATCTCATCGGGTGGACCTCCAGTACTTGGTTTTCTCCACTTGACACCTTTTGGTTGCACTGGCACCTGACGCCTTCTTCGGCCCTTTGTTGCTGTATTCTCAGGCTGGCACCTCTCAGAACCATTCACTCATCATCCAAGCACTCTCTCTCTTACATACATTCCTTAATTAATGTTTCCCATACAATATTTTTGTATAATAATAACATTACATATATCAGAGTTGTAGTTACAAAAAGTTTCTGGGTGGTATTGCTTAAAACATTCTCTGAGTGCTGAGTAAAGTTACAATGTTTTAAAGAGAACAGGCGTCAATTATGTAACAATGCCCTTAGTCAATTACAGGGCTTGGCTCCCATAGCAGAGTTAGTGGCTTGACAATGCATTGTTACAATGTATCTCTGCAATGTCAATTTCAAGCAGCCCCTTGCACAAGCTTGAGCATGCCCTGGGGCACAGAGCGGGGGCTGTTTCTGGCTACATAGGATTATATTCTTAATAGTTCTAAGTTACATGACCTAATACATTATATTCTAAAGGGGCAATAATAATAATAAATCTAAACATTTAACAATCTTAACAAATAATAATAAGAAGAAGAAGAATTAATAATAAATCTAAACACTTTAAGTTGTGGGGAACAAATTATGGGGAGTCACTTCCATTTGGGGGAATCATATTTTTAATACATTGATATGTTATCCCTACAATGATAGTATAGGGGCAACCCAGCAGAGTTTCTGTAAAGGAAAAATATTACTTTCCAGCCAACCTGAATTCTCTGCATGTTGTCACAAAAATAGTGGATAAAATAGAATTTATTGACATACTTTATTAAAAGGCTTTTTGGAAGGTCAAATAAATTATCTCCAAGATGATATTAAGGAAATCCTACAATTATAAATAATCACAGGAAGAAAGATAAAGTACAGTATTGGATAAAAAACTGACTAGAAGACATAAACAAAGAACAGGATTAATGGGAAACGGTTGTTCCTCAGGAGTGACCCAAAGATCCATACCACAACTAATGATTGAAATACTCATACACATTGCTGAACAACAACCATTCTGGAAGAAGACCAACATGCCTTTATGAAGGACTTAATGTAAACCTCTACAAATTGCACAGTGCCACTCAAAAAGAGAAAACAAATTTTTGGATAAAGAACAATGGGGGAGAAAATACTGAAAATATTCTAATGCCATCATATTAGGGATGTGAAAGGTGAACCAGTAAGTATTCTCCTTAACGAGTGATGCTAACCAGTTCCAGTTAACTGACGGGCTGGAGCAGCTCCCCACCCGCTGCAACAAGGGGCTACTCCAACCCTCATGGAGCAGCCCCTGCCCACGGTGGGTGGAGGGACCATTCCAGCCAGGCTGGAGCTCACTTCCCTTGCCCATTCCCCCTTTAATCGGTTAACCTTTTAAACATTGTTTAATCAGTTAGCCAATTAAACAACATTTTACATCCCTACATCATATAGGCGTGCCCTCACTTTGAATGTTGTGTTCAATTCTGGTTGTCCCACCTGAAAAAATATGTGGCAGAAAATCCCAGGAAGAGAGATTTAAATAACGGAGGCTTTTTGGCAAACAAACAAATAAGAGGAGAATCACAAAGGTATACAAATAATGATTAGCATAAAGAAAATACCACTTCCATTTTATTAATTCTTTCTCATAACACAGAGCATGTGGATGTATAATGAAAGTGAAAGTACATTTAAAACTGATATAGTCAGGCCTTCGTTTACATGGTGGTTACATTCCTGAAAAAACACCATACAAATAGAAATCATGTAAAAAGAGATGATAGTTCAGTGGGATATAAGGGCTTAGGTTCCAGGCTCACAAGATAACCTCCCAATGTATCCAATGTATCCAATGCAGGATTTATTTAAAAAATTAATGAAATTTAAACTTGCTACTAACCTTTATTTACAGTGAGGACAAATTTGATGTGATGATAAAGTTGATGTTTTTTAAGACAGCACTCTGAGGATTTGTCTGAAGAGCAGGCTCAAGGGCTCGCCCAGTTCTACCTAGTGCCTAAGCTCCACTTGGGGGCAGGTCGGGGCATGGGGGTTTAACCACCCTGTCCAGGTAGAGTGCTGGTTACAAGAGTGGAATCAGGCAAGCCCACACACTCTGATCCCATTTCCCAAATACACACTTAGGGTTGGAGTGGCTCCTGGCCCAAGCATCTGTTGTCCCCACAAGGCTGACAGGATGAGAGGAGGTGTCCCCGATTTCTTCTGCTTCCCTTTGCACACACATTCGTTGCCTATGTACCCATACTTTGGACCCACCCACGTGTCCCATCATGGCTACACCACTGATCTGCATGTCTTGACAACAGCACTGCACTGCGTCAAAGAGATTGCCTACCATTTTGTACAATTTATTGACTGTGAACAACTTGAAACTGTGCTAAAAAAAAAACCCCTTGTAAATTGAGGCCCAACCATGAAAGGAAATTCTTATTACACCACACAGGTAATCTGTAGAATTCATTGTCACAAAATATCCTGGAGACCAAGAACACAGTAGGTTCGAAAAAGGGATGTTATTCATATAAATAAAGCATCATCAATTGTGTTAATTAAGGTACAGATGTACAAGGAATACAAATTTTAATGTCTATGGCCACAAATAAACCACTAACTTGTAAGGATTAGGAATAAACTTCACTACTTATGCCCAGTTATTTTATTACACAGTTCCTTGTGTATCCATTTGAAGCATCTTGGGACTGACAAGTCTGACCAGATGCCAGTCAAAATGGACCACTAATCTGATCCAATATGGCAATTGCTTTGTTTCAGTGAGTTGCCTCTAACTTCAAAAATGTCATTTTGGTAATCAGAAAAGGAAAAATGATATTTTAGTGTTCACTCTGAAATTCTTCATTTTGGTCTCAGAGCATACGAATTAAATAGAACCATTAGTTAATAACATTATTATGTTAAAGGAGAGACTTTATATTCATTTTGTTTGAAACACCCTCTTCACATTTTGTATAATTGCGAGCAGTTGTTCTATAGCATGTGTATATCGGAATTCAGCTAATTCATCTTGCAGCTCAGAAGGGACAACTTGTTAAACATGGCTCCATTCCAAAATAATAATGGATTATGTAGAATATCATATGTTAAAATTTCTTTCAAGGATTGTTTAGAGTGGCTCCTGTATCAAGGAGCTGTTCCCTCATCACCAGTGTGAAGGACTGTTGGGGATGTACTCCAATAGTTCTGACATATGATAGTATTGCTCTTTTTTGGCTTTCAGGCAAGAATAGAGTTGCCAAATGGTTTCAACAAAAAGACTGGACACACTTGACATTACATTACAATCTACATTACATCTTATTTAGAAAATACAGGACACCTATATTTTCTCATTTATATTTTCTCAATTTGTTTCCTGAACAGAAAGCTCAAATACTGGACTGTCCGGTTCAAAACCGGATACCTGGCAACCCTAGGTAAGAAAGTTTTGCAAAGTTGCAATATACCTTTTTAATGTGCAATAACATTTCAGCAGTTACTGTAATGTTCTGTTGCACATTAACCATGTCTGCTTCTGCGCAAATTTACAAAAGGTGGGAATGCCAGCAAATGTCACTGCTGTTTATAATGTAGACCCTGCTGCAGTGGGTTCACTTACTCAGCAGTTCCTGCAGAGCATATTTGTAGATTCCTGTGTGGATACTAATTTCTATCCACAAATAGAAATAGATAACCACTGATCCGCAAGTCCACTCCTGAGAACCACAGTGGCTAAGTTCCCAGGAGCCAGCGCCCCACACCAGCAGCTCCTCCACGCTCTGCGGTTGTTCTATCTAGGGTTGCCAGATGGTCTCCCAAAAAATTTGTCGCGAAAAAACCCCACCCACACCGAACACACATCCTGTGTGGCTACTACCAAGAACCACCAAGCTGGGAATAAAGGGGGAGGTAGCAGAGCCTGCTCTGCAAAGCAGCCACCTTCTACCCAAAGCAGAGAGGGGCAGACCCCAGGGCAACACAATGGCGGGGGGAGGGCAACGACTATGGGTAGAAAGGTGACTCCCCCATAACCAGGTCTTTGGGTGTCCCAGTGAGAAGAAGCAGGTATTCCATCCCAGTCAGTTTTGGCTCAGAGCCCGTAGAAGGCGCCTAAACGCAACTACAAAGCACCTCCTGGACTACGTGCCACAACGCGCTTGAACAGTGCTCAGGAGCAGGAACAGGGCTTCTCGCCCTCCCCAAGGCATCACTCCTCCTCAGACGCAATCAGCTGAGAGCTCCCAGCACCGATTGAGCCCCTCCTCCCAGCCACTCCCCCAACCCCTGCCCGGCTTCTGCACGCAACCAGAGGCTCCCAGCACCAATCTCAGCCCCAGCTCCCAGCTTCGGACTCCCTCTGGTTGTGTGCAGAAGCCTGGCAGGGGTTAATATTTATATACACACCAGAAGACTAACCCAGCATTATATGGGTCCTTCAGGGCTGTGGCAGTGGAGGTGCAGAAGTCAGGGCAGGAGCTTGAGAATGTGGGGAGCTCAGGATAGGAGGCTGAGGATGCAAGGAGGAAGGAATCAATAGGAGTTGAGGAGGGGCTCAAGGTGGGGGGTTGGAGTGTTGGGGTTATAGGAGTCATGGGGGAGGAGAGATAAAAGACGGAGTGTGTTACCCACTGCGTTATCTCCTGTGAAATGCAGGAATCTCCAGAGCAGGATATCTGGATAATAGGTCCTGATGGTCTCAGCACTATGAAGAAATCATTACTAGTTCGTTTCTCTTACTTGGCTACAAACGTATGAAAAGTGCTTTGGTAATATAAAGAGTTTTGCAAGCCTTTGCAAGTGCCAGTTTTATCAGCATTAGGTTTCTTAAGATTTATTTTTAGGCCATAAATGCTTCACTTTGTGGGAAATACGTTTTGAAGTTGGAATAGAGACTTTTAAAACCTGGCATGATATTGTAGCTCTGGTAATATGCAATGTACCAATCACAAAGGTAGCCCGCTGTTGCCAGGACCTGCAGGTACTAGTGGAATACAAATAAAAAGAAGAATGTGTCAGAATTGGGAACACCTTTGGGTCCAGGAGGGGGTTGCTTTAATTTAAATAAATAAATTGTTATTCCTGGGATGGTTAGACTATTTTCTAAGAAAGAACAGCAGGACTAGTTCCTTTGCTGTGGATCACATGAGAACAGGAGTTAAAAGGTGAATGTATAAATTAGAGCAGCCAGTTGGCTGCTTTAACTAGGGACTCATCTCTATGGTAACAGGCACCAAAATAACTAAACTGCTTGTAATTCACACCTCTAGTTATTTTGGTAAAGACTTTGTGTGGATATTCTTATTTTGAATTGAGGATTCTATTTTAATATCTTTTTCAGTTAAATTATATCAAAATAGGATATTTCTCATCGGAAAGAAGCATGCACACACAAATAACATCCGACATGATTTACAACTGGTTTAGTTATTGCACTTCCAATTATGATGAAGTTGAATCCCAGCTGTGACCACCAACAGCCTAAGGGGCTGTTAGGGCATCCTGGTGTTTCTAGGGTTCAGAGAATCTTTATCCAGTTCTCCCTCTTCCCTGGTCAACGTCCAGCACCTGTGGTGAGGATGGCATAGGAGCTTGTCGGCCAGCTCTGTACCACAGGTGATTGCTCCTACCCCAAAATGATCCTCCCAAAGCTGGCTATGTGCTTTGCACAAGTAGTGCTGCATAAACCTTACCACAATAGAAATCCAGCTCTTAATCTTTCACGCAGAAGATATTGCCCAAATGAGGTAACATCCAACACTGCATGCCAGATCCTCAGTCAATGTAAATTTATATAGCTGCCCTGAAGGTAACAGAGATTTGCCAGTTTATGCCAGTGGAGGATTTGGCCTTGTATTTCCAAGCCAAAAATGTGTCTGAAATGTTTTATGTATAAACTTTTTAAAACACACAATTTCACTGTTATAGTTTGACTTCCACTTGAGATTTGCTTAAGAACATGGATTTCATTTGTACATAATATATTAATTTTCTGTAAAGATGTCCTGTCCTTTGGTATTATTCCTTGATTTTAAAAAAATGTATTTTTAAGTGTGGTCGTTATCATTTAAAGGCATTTCTCATGTTCAAGTCCTATTTTATTGGTCAAATCGAGAGACCCAAAAATGTAGCCCGGGCCATTTTAAAATGTGACCCACCTTCATTCAGGTTATGCAGTTCAAGTTGCAGAATTACATGCTGGGTCCTGAGTTTCCATGAACTTGTGCCTCCATGATGTAGATTCAGGCGGCTGCTCATCTTTATTAAAATTAAGCGGGCCCCAGAGGTCCCTGCCAAGTTGTCTGTGATCTATATCACCCTCTGTTGGAAAAAAAATTGTTCTCCCTCTCCCATTTTAAGTGTGAATTTATGAATTAGAGTGAAGGTATAAAGTGATAATATGTATGCTTAATTTAACCTACAGAGAATGTTTTCTGAGAAGCATGTAACAACAAAGATTTTCTAGTAATTGACAAAAAAAAATGCTGACTGACAATTTAATTTTTTCAGATAATGAGATCTGTGGGGAAGTTTTAATCTTTGGAAGGTTCCACATGAACTGTCAGTAGTTTGATTAACCTTTTATGTGGCCATATACACTTTCTGATTTTCTACAGTATGGCTGTAAGACCTATTTATATGAGGAATGTTATTGAGGAGTCCTGATGGAAAAACTTTCTCTTGACTAAGATGCCAACTAAGCACCTGTTGACTGGGCTTTTGTATCAAGCATTTACACTGAGGGTACATAACATTTAAATGCAAGCATTTCAGTTATCAGTTATAAAGAATATTCATAATACTAATTTCTACTTCCTTTGTTTCGAATATAAAAAAGCATCAGATAAAATTGCCCTTCCAACTCTTATTTTTGCCTTCTCTTAAATGCTGATATGAATGGATGGGGTTTTATGATGCATATCTGATTACCATTTCTTATAGGGTCTGCTTTTGGACCAGTACCCATTTTCTAAATTGTACTGCTTCTTTTCTTTAGGAAAAATAAAATTGTGGCAACCAGATGTGGTATGATTATTTGCCTCTGACCTGGCAAAGTGTTAGGTTTAACAAAAGAAACTAATAGAAATATTCAGATTGACCCTTCTCATCATGTAGGTTGCTTGGAGCTCAATCAATCTCTCATTATTATCAGAGTTATTCAGGCAGAGGCAGCAGTGCTAGGCATTTCTCGTGATCAGCCCTTGAGCCAGATGTAATTTGCAATTTGTAGCATTGTATTTTGAAACAATAATGTATTGAAATGAGCAGAGCAAGAATTAGAAGTATAATAGTCAAGAGGACACACTAAAGAGTATCTACAGCGAAAATGCACTCTTCAAGTACTCTGTGGACACTGATGATTTAAAGCCACTGATGATTTAAAGCCAATAGTTTTATTGGCACTTGGATTCATCCACAAGTTTTAAAATCAACATATGTATTATTGAACATATCCAACAACAGAAAAATGGCCATCTTGCCTTGTGGTTTTGACATACTATCTTTCATTAGGAGCTGTGATGTGGCTAGTAAGATCTCTTCACCTTTGTAGTGAAATTTGAACATAGTAATTTTAAATGTTTTTACATGAAATCTTCTTGGGCAGTATTTTTCACAAACAAAATTGACAGAAGAAAAATTTCATACAGTCTGTAGAACTGGTAATGGTGACATACTTTGGATATGACAACAACTGACAAATATTGATATGCTGATACTGATAGTTAATTAGATCTTTAAATATAGACTTGAAAATTTGGTTCCCTTTTATATAAATTATTTATCTGTTACCAGGTAGAGGCCTTTATTTATATCTGTCTATACGATAAAGTCGCTAGTACTGTGGCACCAAGACTTTTAATCAGTGACTCCTACAGAATGAGAATCACACTGCCCTTCACTTAGTGAAAATTGACTCTCCGTAGCCCTCCCCCCTCTCTCCTACTTCTATTTCAAATTTTCCAGTGGTTGTTTTTATATCCTACTGTTCACATCTTTATAGAACTTGTAAGTGCTGAATTACATGAGAGAGCCTCAGTTGGTGAATACAGACTATGAGAGAGAGGGACAGAAAGCATTTGTAAATGCATTAAATGACAGTAATGAAAGAATATGGTGTCCATTAAGAGCACATGACTGATTAAAAGCCTGCTTTAATATGGCTGCCTCTCTTGTCAGAGTTGTTTTTTTAAACAAATCTCTGTTCTTCAGTGCCAAACAGCATGCAGTGAGTTTATCAAATCTGATCTTTCTAGGATCATTGAAGCTAGATACAACCAAATAATATTTCTCGTGTTCATGGGTGTTTGCCTCTTATGAACTCTTGCTACGCTTGAGCAAACTTACAAATACTTTGCGTTTTACAAAATTTCTGTTGAACTGTCATGTTTTTTCCCCTTTGATTATTCTAATCATTGCTGATTACCAAGATAGCTGTGACTAAATAGAAGTCCTTTTCTTCGTAATCAGTTGCCTTCCTTCTTGATTCATTCAGATGTCACAACTCATTGTTTATCAGCTGACAGTTCACCACCATGAAGTAAGTAATTTATGGTGTGCCTCACAGTAGATTGTGGCATCACTGAAATTGGGCAGGAGGAGCAGGCTGAATAAGGGTAACATTTCTAGAACTGTATTTGCTGACTGGCTGGTATCTTATGTATATCATCACTTAGAAAATTACCCCTGCCTCCTGTGCCCTTCCCAGCCTGCACATGATTTCGTTTGAAAGTGCAGTATTGCAGATTGGATATTAATTTCTCACGTATGTCTGAATAGCCCCAAGGTCTCTCTTTATTTGTTTGTGATCAATCTTAATCACAGTGGCAAGTAGAAAAGGTCATAATTGTAGGAAGAAACGCAAGAAGTTTAACCATATGTTTAGCAATTTCAGAAAGATGAACTCTCTTAAGAGATTTATTAAAGTGTTACAAACTTGATATGTAAATATACAGTGTAAGGAACAGGTGGCTTGGAATGGAATAATAATAATTTAATCATATATAGTGCCTTCCATTCCAAGTAACTGAAGCACTTCATTGAGGTTATTGAATTAAGCTTCATTGCATGCCTTCATTTGCTCATCATTTTATGGATGGGCAAACTGAGTCACACAGAAATCAAGTAATTTGCCCAGAATCAGAAGAAGCCTAGTATAGAGCTCAGACTAGGAGCCCAGATGTCCTGATTTCACATAGCAGTTTTTTCTCTCTAATGCAGTAGATCTTGAGGGCATGTGCTTTTTTAAAAAAATTATAATTAATACTTTTTTATTTTACCCATGAAAAGAGGTACTGTGTGTGTGTTATCAATTAGAAGAAGTTTTAAAATACAAAATAAAAATATAAATCTTATAATTTTGCTGACACAATAAAGCTGACACAACATTATATAGATGATTGTTAAAACCCTTTTGAGTAGGGGGTATATGCATGCACGTGTGTGTGTGTGAGAGAGAGAGAGAGAATATTGTCACTACTACTGGGAAAAGAGCATGCTTTATTTTACATCAGGAGGGATAGATAGAATAGCTTGAGACACTTACCATTTGTTAATTTTTAATGACAGTCCTTTGTCTATTAAAGAACATAATGCTACTGAACTTTTTCTGTCTCAATCAATTTTTGTGTTTTTTTTTCATTAATCAACTAATGCATATTTCTTCCATAGCTCTTTATTCTAATGAAATATGTGGATGATTTGGCAGATGGCAATGATCTCATCAGTAACGCATCAGAGTAAAATCCATTTAGCAGATTACATGGAGATTATTTTTATTGTATCAGAGATATTGCTATGTTCTTTCTAACCGATGGTATTCTCAGTAGATAACATTTCAGAATTCATGTTGCTCACATTTTATCCCTCAATCTGAAAGTATATCTGATTTGTTTTTTGTGCGAAATGGACTTCTCCTGTGTACTATTGTATTCAAAGGAATTTTTCTCCTCTCTTTTCATCTTTTCCTTATATTGTTGAGCAACTTTGAGGGCCTGATCCTAAGTCCACTAAAGTCACTGTCAGTCTTTCTATTGAGCCTAATAGGCTTTGGATCAGTCCCTAAATTGGCCGATGAAAAATTCACTCAAGCAAGCAGGCACTAGTTTAGTACAGCTGGGTGACCAACAAAAAGGATCTATACTTCACTTTGTTTGGATAATTACACATAAGTTATCTCCATCTGAGGTAAAGATTCAGAAATACAGGATTCTGTTCTTAAACCCTCTTTATTAGTAATGCCACAGACTACCTCCATGTCTTTTAAGGTTAGCCCTTTCTTTAGTTATACTGTAATTTGAAAGGTGACCTGTCTGAAGACACTCTGCGCCAGAACATAATAAAAGAAAAATAATTGATCCTTTTATATCTTTAACTGTCTTGATATTAAATTATTGTTGTCGCAGGCTGAGTTGAGATTTAAAACTGAATCTGATTTTGAGAGTTCACTTGTATATTGAAATGTTCTCTGGCCTGTGTTGCAAAAAGAGAATTAAGCAGCTAAAAATTAATAGAACCCTGGAGTATGTTGGCAATTAGAGTGAACAAGATTTCAGTTGCTCTCCCTCATCAGTTTCTCACACTATTGGATAGATAAGATATTTTTAATTAACACCCCTTATTTCAATCTGTCAAAAATTCTTCTTGAAATATTTGTATATGTTCCAATGAGAGTAGCACTAAACCATTTTTTTTAAACTGTGCCTTAAGTCATAGAACTTGGAGTAACGAAATACTAAATAAACTGACTAATGTGTGAGATAAGCTCTTGCTTGCATTGTTATCAAGAGGATATTGTTTAATAAGATTTCTGCTATATCCATCCTCAGAAGAATATTGAAACTATGTTAAAACAGAAGAAAGTTACATTTAGAATTATTTTAGAATTATCTCAGGTGGAGAGGGAGTATTACAGTTTGGTTTGGTCTGTATTTCTCATTGTACATTAAGGGTGTGCTGCCAAAAGGGACAATGAAGAACTCTAAGCCCAGTGGGACAGAAGGCATGGTGGCTTCAAGTCACTTTTGTATCTGCCTAATTCTGGAATAACATAGACTGCACTGGGGTCCTGTCAGAGTTACAACAGCCTAGCCCAATTTGCCTATGAAATATAGTGCTGTGTGAAATCCCCACAGTAGAATATGTTGCAGCCTGACCCCTGACATGCATCTCTCAGTACCAGCTTCCCTCACTGACCCCTTCCCAGCACACCATCTATCCCAGGTTGTGTAGCTGCCTTGCATGGTTTTGGCCTTAGTGAAATCCTCTGCCCAAATACTGGGATTTAGTGCTTCTTTACACTGCTCTGGCCTTTCATCCAGCATATGGGATCTAAAACATGGATAAAAATCTTACCTGTGATCAAGATTCCCTCTAAGCTTTGTGGTAGCACAGCCCCACAACTGCTTAATCAGCCCTGCCCAGTCAGGGGTTCAGGGCCAGTGGGAGCTGCATGTTTTCAGGACAGGCATAGTGTGAAGTACCCCTCCCCCAGGCTTACAGTGTTCAGAGAAGTACATTGTCCCCACAGCCAGCTGCTTTGAGCAGTGTGTGGGGGCATGGAAGGCAGGGAGTTTGTCTGAGGGACATGCTAGGGTGCTGGCTGGGAGCTACCTAGCTAAACACCTGCCTCTGTCATCCCATCCCCTCTATCCCACCAAGCCTCTGCCACCCTCCTGCACTTTTACCCCATGTAACCCAAACCCACTTCATCCCCACTCTTGCATTGATACCCCCTCTCAGACCTTGCACCTCAATCCCCTACTCCCAGTCATAACCCACATTTCTACACCATTTCCTGCTTCTCTACATCTGTTACAATCCCCCCTCTCAGACCCTGCGCACCCTCCTGTACCCTTCTTCCAGGTTGGAATCCTCTCCTGCACCCATACCTCCTCCCAGATCCTGCCCCAGGTCACAACACCGTCCCAGACACTGCATCCCCTCCTACACCCAAACTCCCTCTCAAATCCTACGCCCACCCCCTCCAACACCCCAATCCTCTACTCCAAACTCCTTTTCCCAAGATTAGAAATACAAAAGGGTTTTTTAACCTTTCTTCATAGCTCAGATTTTCTAATCCTACTATCATTTTTCTTGCTTTTCTCATGTCTCTTTCCATCTTTCCACATGTTTCTTACAGTGCAGCATCCAAAATTGTACCCAGTACTCCAGCTGAGGTCTCCTAAGTAGAGTGGGCCAGTTATCTCTTGTGTCGTATATACTATGTTCATGTTAATGCATGTGACCAGGTCCCTGGTAGCTCCGTAACCTAGTGGTTAGGTTGCTGAGGAAGCAGGTGGAAGAAGGAGGGGGAAGCATGCTGCCTCTCTGTCTGCATGTGTTCCTCACACAGGAACTTCAGACCATTCCTTATCTAAATCCTGGATGTTTGGGATGTGGCCCAAAGAATTCAGATTTGCTTTAATTGGGGCTTGTCAATAGGTACTCCCTTTTCCAGATGAGTGTGGGCTTGCTTGGTCCCCTGGCTGCTGAACAGTCAGGCTTTGGTTCATGCCCTGAGACTGCCGAACCAGGCTTCTGCATCCCTTCTAGTTAGTCCCAAACTGACCCAGGCTCCTTCCTTTTCTTTCCCCTCCAGGTCTGGCATTCGTTGCAGGGCTAGCTGGGCCCAGAGTATATCTTTTACCCCTGGGACGCCAGACTCTCCTTTCTCTTCTCCTCACAATGCACCTCAGAATATTTTTCTTTTTCACACCTACATCAGATCGTTGGCTTATATTCAATTTGTGATCCATCATAACCCCCAGGTCTTTTGCAGCAGAACTCTCTAGCAAGTTATTCCCCATTCTGTAGTTGTGCACTTTGATTTTCCCATTCAAAATGTATCCCATTGCACTTGCCTTGACTGAATTTCATCTTGTTGATTTCAGACAGGTTCTCCAATTTATCAAGGCCATTTTGAAATGTAATATCTGTCCTCCAAAGTACTAGCAACCCCTCCGAAGTTAGTGTTATCTGCACAGGTTATAAGCATGGTCTCCCATTCCAGTATCCAAGTCATAAATTAAAATATGAATGGTAATGGACCTAGAAGAGACTCCTACTAGATATGTCCTTCAAGTTTGACAGTGAACCATTGATAACTACTCTCTGAGTTTAGTTTTTAACCAGTTGTTCTCATACACTCCTAATAGTAATTTCATCTAGATCACAATTTGCTTACTAAAATCAAGATATATTATGTCTGCTGCTTCCCCATCCACTAGGTCAGTAACCCTGTCAAGGAAGGAAATTAGATTGGTATGGCGTAAGAAAATTATGTGGGCTATAATTTATCACTCTATTTTCCTTCGGGTGCTTATGAATTGATTTTTAAATAGTTTGTTACAGTATCTTTCCAGATATCAAAGATGGGCTGATTGATCTATAATTCACCCAGCTGCTCTTTTGTTACTCAAATATAGTCTCTGAGGGGCAGCTGTGTTAGTCTCTAACTTTAAAAATAATGAGTAGTCCTGTGGCACCTTAGAGATGAAGAAAAATATATAGTATCATGAGCTTTCATGGGCAAAACCTACTTCATCAGATAAACAGGTTCTAAATATAGGTTCTGTGTCTGTCCTCCTCCTCCTCTCTTCTGAGACCTCAGCTGTCCATCAGCAATTCTTGAAGAAGATAATCACTAATGCTTCATCTAGTTCCTCAACTACAATAAAGACAATTTCATCAGGCCTTGCCAACCTTGATTACATCTAACTTATTCAAATATTCTTTAATCTTCTCTTTCCCTGTTTTGGTTTGTGTTCCTCCTTCTTGTTAATTTTGTGTTAAGCATCTGGTCATAATTAACAATTTTAGTAAAAGCGTTAGTAAGGCATCAAATACTTCCATTGTCAGGATGTCATCCATTTTCCCTACTGAATAGTGGACCAATGCTTTTTCTCTTTTTCCTGTTGTATTCATAGAACCTCTTCTTACTGGCTTGTGTCCCTTACCATGTCTAACCCATTTTATGCCTTAACCTTCATGCTTTGTGCTGTTCTTTTCTATCCATGCTTAGTAATTTATCAATGTTTCCAATTTTTGTTGGATTCCTTCAATTAAAAATTTCCTAATGCAGCCATATTGACCTTTTATTATTCTGCCTTTCCTGTCCAGGTATTGCTGATCTCTGAATTTTAATTATAAAAGTGATGCATAAAGCAACTGGGCCAATATGTTATCAGAGATTTTCAACTGTTATCTTAGTATTATATCACGTTTTCGTGTTTCATAGTTTCCAGTTCTGTCATGTCCTCTCCCTTTCCATTTTCAAATAATTAGTAATGATCAATTTAGCCTTATGCTTCATAGGCCTGGATTACTTTGGAAATGAGTATCTTGAAGAAAACATAGCTCATCCGTGTACACCAGAGCTCGAATAGTCCCAATTTGCTGCATTTTTATAGCTATCGCTAAGATCCATAAACTTTGCTGCCTTATACAATACTATGTTTAGATGGTGTGGCGTGAGATTAATTTTTCTGTACGGTCGCTGGATAATATGTATTTGACACACACAGTGGCTTTGTTTTAGAAAGGAGGGAAAGGGGAAAAATTATAAATTCCTGCTAGTTTCCAAGCTTTCCTCTGACTGATGAATGCTGATTTTTGAAGTGTTTAAGAGAAATGTGTATTCTTCTATTTGTAAACATTTATCTGGACCAGTGATTCCACTTCACACGGTGGTAGTGCTTTCATTTTACTGTTCAGGTAAACTTCTGAGTGAATTGCACTACAAGCGACTATCTACTTTCATAAGTTTAGGTAGTGCATTTGATGGAGAAAATACTCTTAATAATTTTGAAGTGATAAATATAATGGGCTCAATAGATGCATAGATGTTATCTCTTCTGCTCTAAATATGCCCCAAACTTGTCTCTTTCTTACTCCCTAAAATTTGTGAAATATTTTCTTTATTTCAATGTACAAAAGATTAATTCCATCTGTAATAGGTAAAATTTAATATTCACACTCTGCTCTTGACATCTAATATATAAAGGAGAATGTTTGTATGTTTGTGCTCTAATAACTTGCACACTATAAGACCTACAGCAACCAAACTTTCCAAGGGATAACCTTTCCTCTAGGAGAAGGTTTTAAGGTATTGTGGGAGGGAAAAGATGAGAGACCGATGCCTCTCCCCGGGGCTGCACGAAGCATGGCAGTGCGAGGAGAAGCGGCTTCTCCGCCATTGTTGGAGAATACTGCGATTGGCTTGGGTCCCTGCGGCTGACCAATGGGTGGGTGGGTTGCTGCCGGGGCTCGCTCTAGGTGGAGGGGGCGGGGCTGCTGTTACGGCTCAGCTGTCACTTTGAAAACATGTCCGGGAAGAGGTGCATCGGGGACCCGGACTGTTGGGGGTGAGTGGGGGGTAGGGCAGGATTGGGGGGACTGAATCATTGGGGGCAGGCTGATCCGGGGGAGCTGGACCATTGGGAGCGAGTGGTGGGAGGACAGGATAGTGGGGGGGTTGGGTTCTGGACCATTGGGGGTGAGTGGAGGAGAGGGCAGGATTGGGGGGACTGAATCATTGGGGGCGGGCTGGTCCGGGGGTGCTGGACCATTGGGAGTGAGTGGTGGGAGGACAGGATAGTGGGGGGGTGGGGTTCTGGACCATTGGGGGTGAGTGGAGGAGAGGGCAGGATTGTAGGGACGTGGGGCTGGACCATTGGGGGCGAGTGGGGGGAGGGCAGGATTGTAGGGGGATGAAGGAAGTGGGGCTGGACAATCCTGCAGGGAGAAGTGAGAAATGAAGTCCACGGCAGAGGGGAGGTCTCCTTTGAGGGGCACTGGATGATTCTGGGGGGGAATCCCTCAAATCTGGGCACTGGTCCTGGGTTTGATACTGGATGATCCTGGGGGGGGGGGGGGAGGAGAGATGCTGTCCATGGGAGGGGCAGCTGGTCAAGAAGGTGGTGCTGGAGGAGGGTCTATAGAGGTGCCAGCAGACTCAGGTAGTTGACTCATACTTTCATCAAAAAAGATGGGAGAAGAGTTTGAGATGTCACCTTGAAATCTCTCAGATTCAGTAGGGATTCAGCCCCATTGATTGAGACATCCCTATACTCAGCTCTTGGATGAGAAGTTGCAGACCCAGCAAGCCTATCCCCTACTTCTCTACCGAAAAAAAAGTAGCTTCTACAAGGATAATTAGCAAAAATATAATTTGATAGGAAGCAAAACATGGCACTATTGAACAGGGGCCTCCATATGCTTCCAACAATGGTGGGGAAACAAGCCATGATGACTTGGGGGCTCTCCCTTCCACTGTGCTTTTAATGGCTCCAAGACTCATGACATGGGAAGAAAACAGAGACATAGTTTCTACTGTGACTTTTGTATCTAAGTTTGCCAAGTCAAATAGCTCTGATTCTCAACATTGCAATGCCTCTTTTTTGAGTCAGAGATTTTGCAGTATGCAGCAGTAGAAAAGCATGGTGGTCTACCATAATGGCCAGATGTCAGGTACTGGCAGTTGCGGTGTGGCTGGAGGCTGTCAGGACCAGCTTCTGTTTTTCTAAATTTTGTTCCTCCGGTTTCCCAGGCAACGCCGGGTCAGTCCAGCTAGTTATATATAAACAGCAAACTTCAGACATTCCCCTCCCCAAATGGTAAATGCTTGGGAAAAGACATTGGGATGAGCAGCATTCCTGAAGTTTAACAGTTCTGTGGTCTGGCTAACCCAGTGTGGGAAAGGAATTCCAGAGGTGAGGGACCCTCATGGAGAGCACTCTGCTGGCAACTTTTTCCTGTATGTAGAGAAGGAGGTTCAGCTCAAGAACCTCCACAGACATTAATCGCAAAAGCAGGGAGAGAGGCAATTCTACAGGTAACCAGGTTGCAAACTAGGGATGTTAGATATAGTGTAATTGAATAGTCACATAACCACTTGAAATCTTATCAGTTACATGACTATTTGATAGACCCCTGGGGTGGGGCCAACAGCCAGTGCACTCTTCTCCCCCCTCCCCCCCCCCACTCCTGGGGAGCTCCCTGCCGCCTTGTGCTGCTGCCTTTGTATCACCATGAAGACGGGGCAGCGTGAGGTAGAAGACGGGAGCCAGTCTGTGAAGGGAGCCAGTTTAAAAACTAGCTCCCTGCGCAAACTGGATGTCTGCCATCCCACAGTGCTGCCTCTGATACAGAGGCAGCAGCGCGGGGTGGCAGCAGCCGCTGTCTGGGGGGGTCTGAGCTTGGACTCTTCGTGGACAGAGGCTGGTCTGGCAGAAGCCCCTGTCCACGGGGACCTTGGACTCCCCCCCCCCCCCCCCCCCCCCGTGGCTGGGCGATGTTGCCAGGAACCAGCCTGTGTCCATGGTGAGCCTGGGCTGCCACGGGCAGAGGCTGGTTTGTGTCAGCCTCCCTCATTCCCCCACCCCACGCTGCTGTCTCTGATAAAGGCAGCAGCATGGGGAAGGGGAGAACAGCACCGTGGTGCTAGTGCTGGGGGGAACTAGTTTTTAAGCTGCCTCCCCCAAGCACTGGCTCCTTCCTCTCCCCTACCCCACCTCTGTAGGAAGAAGCAAGGGGGGCAGGTGATCTGTGAAGCTAGTACACGCAGAGAGCCAAAAGCCAGCTGCCGACTCATATCAGCTTCAGTCTGCTCCCCCTCACCCTCTGTGCTTCTGCATCTCTATCAGAGAGTGCAGTGCAGGGGGAGTGGAGGATCTGCTTAAAGCCAGCTCCTCACGGGCATGGGCTTCTGCTCCCCGCACCTTGCTGCCCACAATACAGAAGCAGCAAGGGGGGAGAGGTGAGTGCGTGTAGTCAATAAGATTAATCAATAAGCCAAGGCTTAACGGTTAATTGTGTAGTGGTCTACACATTAACATTCCTATTGCAAACCATACAGGGCTTTAAAGGCAAAATCCACCTGTTTGAATACTATCCACTATAGCAAATGCAACTGCTGCTTTAGAGTGAAGTGAGTTGATATTGCTTAGCAAGTAATTATTATACAGATGATCATGAATTGTGCTTTGCATTTCATAAAACAAGGGCCTAGACTAATGTCAATTCTGATTTACATTCTCTGGAAGTTGCAGTGTTGAGTAATTTAAAAAAATTGGTTGACTTTGGATTTAAAGTTAGTGATCCAGAAATGTTAGGGGGAAAAAAACATACACTGTTAAAAAAAAATAAACCTCCCATTTATAAATTCTCAAGAAAACAAAGAGAAAAATATTTAAAATGGAGGTTCAGAAGTCTTGGCAGTCTCCCCTCTTGGTTTTCAAAAAACTCCTCCTATAATTAGCACAACATTGTCCTAGGAAAAGAGGAATACTTGTGTGTTCATTTGACAAGTTAGAATGTTTTGTTATTAACAGGTTTGGCAAACATCGCAAAGATGACAAGATTGAGAAATCTGGTAAAATAAAAGTTCAGGAAGCCCTTACTTCAGAAGAGGAGAGAATACGAATGAAGCAAGAACAGGAGAGGTAGACTTCAGTATTTGCTTAAACACTAGTAGAGAGAGTTTTTGTTCTGTTTTTGTGTTGTTTTTAAACTCAAGAATTTACATGCAACTGAAGTTTGGTTTTCATTGATTAAATTACCTAAGTGCCAATGTGTTTATATACTTAATATAATAGAAAGAAACACAGATAAACTGGATTTATTTTGGACATGAACAGTGACAGTTTTTTTACTCTGTTCAGTATCTTTTATGCAGCCAGCAGTAGCTGTATAATTATTTCTTTATTGGGGCAGATGAAAGAGTAACTTCAGTTTTTTTCTCAAAACTGATTCTATAATCAATTTTACAGGTTTCTCAGAAAACAAATATTTATATAAAATTGAAATAATTTTGTATCTTTCCCATGCATACTTAGTTTATTGTTAGATATTTTTTATGGTGATCAGCAACAGAATTTAAAACTTTATCATTGCAAATATATTTGTCACTGCAATTTTGTCTGTGTTGTTATAGAGTAATATGTAAATTAAACTATTAATTGTAAAACTGAGTGATGAATACCTCTATTTTTGCCTTCTTCTCCCTTCCCTTAACATTGGAAGCCTTTATGCTGTGTGTGTCATATGCTGCTCATTGTTTTAAGCAAGCTAATATTTAGACTCTAAATTTCACCCTGTCTCTTTCAGGCCCAGGCTTAATCTTCATTTAGGGGTAAATCTAAGAAGATTAGGAAGTTACTCTATCACGATCTAAAAGTACCCAGATGGGGACAAGATTTCTGAGAGTAGGTGGCTGTTGAATCTAGGAAACAAAAGCATAACAATCTAGAAGAGCTGCTAGCTGAAGTTAGACAAATTAAAACTAGAAATAAGGTACTAATTTTTAGTGAGGCTTTATTAACCACTGGATCATTTTGCCTAGAGTTGGGATGGAAGTCTGCATGTCTTGCTAAAAGAAATTCTGTATGTCAACTAGAAGTTGTGGGCTTGACGCAGAAATCACTGTGTGAAATTTTGTGACTTGTGTAATGCAGGTGTGATTAGATGATCATAAAGGTTCCTTCTGGCCTTAAAATATACAAATCTGTGAGTTCTATATTTGATGTTTGGCTCCCAAAAATATACATGGGATTAATCTTTAACAGAGCTTAATTGAGTTTCCCTTTTGCTAGTAGAGAGGTCAAACCATTACAGATCGAACAAAAAATAGGAGCAGTGAACAACTTTCTGTTTTGTTAAGACATTCTTTTAAAGTAATTGCTTTCCCAGGTCAAACTGTAAAGGGAAGTTTTAAAACTGGAGCAAATATGTAACACAGTGTGTGTGCATGTGTAACATCATCACAGCTGAATGTTGGAATCTCTGCATGGTGCACTAAATTATTGTTCTTGATACTATACATAAGATTATAGAATGTGTATGATATAAGACTGATTGTAAAAGTCATTCTGAGTCCTGCTGTATAGCCTCCTATGTATGGAACAACCTCCCAAACCCCATTCACCACACTACTCTCACCTTCTTGAAATCTCTCCAAAAAAACTCACTCCTTCAGTGTCATAAAATAATGTATATATTCATTTGAATCATCAATATGTGCACATGGCAAAGCCTGGTAATGGCACGATCTTCTTATTGTGACCCAGACCCTTTGTCCTCACATTCTCATTCCAATTGTTGGCTTCCTCCTTCTTGTGTCATATGTACAATGGGATAACACAAGTTCTGTGGGTGACTTGGTGGTTTTGAATTGTTGAAATCAGATTGCAGTTTTGGTTTTTTTTTTTAATGTAACTATACTAGATACATAATAAATTATTGCCCATGAAAATTAACCAGAAGACTAGAAATACTGCTGGGAGAGACAGTAAAATGATGCTAGTTCATAATGACTCCTTTTTTCACTTTCATTGTATTTTACACTCTCACTCAGTTTTGTTTAGTGTTTGAAGCTCTACCTTTAATGATGCAATACTTTTGGGAGCTAGGTTGAATTTAATGAATTTACTATGTATAAGAGGCTTGGAACAAAAAATCCTTAGGGGTCAGAGAACAAGTGAATGGTCCATTAAAAAATCAATCATGCCCACAATTTTATAAAATTATTATACTCTGACTTTGCAATTTTAATAGTAATGTGCTTACAATAGTATTTTCCTTAAACTCTTGAAAGTATTTTGTTCATATTGATCAGAAGACAAATAAGCAAATTAATGTACTTCAATTTATCACTGTTTGAAATGGATAAAACCTGACTTCTATAAACATAATACTGATACTAACAATAATTCCTTTTAAAAAGAGAATGTCATTTTAGCCAGCTCTGGAGCATGTGTGCCTGCAACATTAACAAAGAAGTGTAGTGCAAGAAGTAAATTGTCCAGCTGAAAATATTGGGGAATAAACCATGTATGTTTAGCAATCTGCTCTGAAACTTTGTTGGGAACCTGGAATTAGCACCAACTATTATAAAAATTGTTAAAGGGATGCTTATTGGTGGTAAATTGCCAGGATCTCAGATTGGCATTTCATCTCATATCATAGGCTTGCATATATTCTGGGTCACTGTTTTATTCTGAGAGGGGAGGCTAATGAATTATCTTTGATTAATTCCTAGCACCAACTAGTCAACCCAGATTGCTTGGGTTATGTGTTCTGACAAGCTCACAGCCCTAGGTGGCAGTGCCACTTCCTCAGTTTGTCCAGATCATTTTGAATTATGACTGTATCTGGTTTTTAAGTTGGTTCCCCGTGAGCACCTGCTCTCACCTTCGATTTCCCTCCCTCCCCCCCAGCCTATGTGTGAGGCAGCTGTGTAGGGGGTGGGGCAGGCAGCTCCATGGGAACCCACACAAATGGGGAAGTGTCTTAAAAGCATGGTTCCCCAGGCACATTGG
Organism: Pelodiscus sinensis; assembly: GCF_049634645.1. Lineage (NCBI taxonomy): Eukaryota > Metazoa > Chordata > Testudines > Trionychidae > Pelodiscus > Pelodiscus sinensis. The sequence goes on along the minus strand of NC_134712.1, from coordinate 231,285,293 downwards.
TACTAGGCCCCCTGTATCAGAGGCAGCAGTGCAGGGGGGAGGGGTTGCATGAGGGTTAACTGATGAACTCAGGCTTATCAGTTAACCATATACATGGGTACACATTCACATCCCTATTTCAAAGTAATTGATCTTTGGTTTAAAATCTTGCAGAGGCAGATGTGGTAGTTGACACCTCTGAGGTGTTTCAGGCTTTCTTGAGACCCAGGCAGACATTGCTATATTGGTTATATTCAATAAAGGGCAAATGTTACTGCCTTCACTGCTCTCCCTTTGTGGATGATCATCTGACTGTTGTACCCAAAACTTTGACTCTCACGGTTTTAAGGTAATAATACTGTATATTTAGCCATTGAGGTACAGACTCCAACTCTGATTCATAGGGAAGTGGGAGCCCATTCCCCAACTGCTCCCCCAGTCTCTTCACAGCTGCCCTATTCCCTCTTCAGGGTTCCACTCAGTGTGTACTGTGAATTATTTTGTTGCCCTTTTGGGGACTTCATAACAGTTGCAACAAGTAACACGCAGACTTTGCAAAGGCACTTCTAAACTATGCATACACTTTAACTCCTAGATGAAGCACGGTAACTATCCTAATCTATGGAAAAACAACCTCACTCTTCCCTTCACCTGATAGTCCTTTTTGTCTTAGGGTACGTCTAGACTACATGCCTCTGTCGCCAGAGGCATGTAGATTAGGCTACCAGACATAGGAAAATGAAGTGGCGATTTAAATAATCGCCGCTTCATTTAAATTTACATGGCTGCCGCGCTGAGCCGACAAACAGCTGATCAGCTGTTTGTCGGCTCAGCGCGATAGTCTGGACGCGCAGGTGTCGACATCAAAGGTATTTGTCGACCACCCAGGTATACCTCATCCCATGGTATACCTCATTTTCCTATGTCTGGTAGCCTAATCTACATGCCTCTGGCGATAGAGGCATGTAGTCTAGACGTACCCTTAGTCTCTTTCTGGGAATCCAGACTTCTTCTGCACTTCCTCTTCTCCTGCCCAGTCTTGTCTTCTGGATCTGATCTGTTCCCCTTGCTGGAGGGAGAGTTCCTTTTAGTAACTTATTCTGACATCTTTACTTTTTCTTGTCCTTCCCCCAGGGTTTTTCCTTTCTCCAGCAAATCCAACATCTTTGGCTAGGTTGTGCACTGGTTTAATTTGGTTAGTTATTCTTCAAATAGTGTCCTTGTGGGTGGCCCACATCAGTATGTGCGTGAGCCCATAAGCACTTGATTGGAGATTTTCATCAGAAGTGTTTATGGGTCTGCAGCTGTACTCCGGATATCCTCTGGATATCCAGTTCTACAGGATCCCACATCAAAAGAGGATGTGTCAGAATACAATGGCAAACGCCCTTGAGTCTTGCTCATCAGGAACATTCATCACCTATAAGAAGAAGAAATATCATTTCACACAGGTCCTCTTCCTCATCAGGTAGTCATGCCTCCTTCACTATTTCACTTGAATGATTTCAAGGACCCTATAAAATGTGTGACACATACATTACAGATTTCAGTGTTCCCTTCTGGACATCCTTTATATATCTCCTCAGGGTAAGATTGCTATCTATACCCAGTATGCACAGTGTGGTCAATCTCACCCATTGTACCACTTATAAGCAAGTGGGTTGATAAGAAGTACAATATCAGGCTCTGAGGCTTGAAGTATTTTTTCTTCCATCGTAGGAGTAACACTTTTAGTGGTTGAGGCAGTTAATGAATAGAACAGACAACATTGGTTCTGTTCAAATCCATCAGATAGAGCTAGAACCTTTGGTTCATAAGAGCTATTCCTTGTCCTTTCTGCAGTTCAGAAAAGCCAGTTACAAGCCCTGATGGCAAAGTATGATTTCAGGTATTTTTCCAAGTTTGCATCTTTTATTGTACACCTTCCTCAGGATCACAGGGAACAACTGAAGGCCCTTACAGAAGGTTAGTGAGGAAAAATCGAAGAGAAGATGCCAAAACATCTCTTCAAGCCTCAACACAGCAAAATGCCTCATGTCTCTGGCAGTAGTTATGCACTGTATTCATCAAGCTTCCTGACAGCAGTACTCTGGCTTTCCATGGGAGGTATAAGATATAGCTAAAGATCTTCCCTTTGCGGAGGCTGAATTGTTTAGCAGTGCTCCATATAGGTTCCTTTAATCTCACAAGAATTTGTGGATGATGATATGATCTTTATGCATTTACATGCCCGTGACAAAGAAATAGTACAGAAGGTGATAGCCCCATAATCTTGTTTTGTCTACCACTAGCCCATGAAGCACTCTGAACCCCGCCTAGGAAGAGTTCAGATCTAAAAATGGGCATTCTGTCAATCAGCGACGTCTTCCAAATGTCCACTCTGAGCTATTGGTCATGAACCATCTACCACTCTAGATCCTGCACTTCCCCACCACTATGGGGATTGTCTTTCCCATTTTCTACTTTCCTGGGAGCTGATCACCTTGGACACACAGATCTTGGAATAATTTCTACAGATTACTCCATCTAGTTCAACTCCCTACTACCCCACTTGTAATCCACTTCCTGTCCCTCTTCAGGGATCCTTTTCACACTAACCTTCTTAAGTAGGTGTTACAATCCATGCTATCCAGGGAACTGTGCGTGGCTGGTATGGCAATTGACCCTGTTCCACGAGACTTTTGTTAGAAAAGTGTTCTATTCTCAGTACTTCCTAGTTCCAAAGAGAAATTGGAGAAGGAGATGAGTTCTGAATCTCAGTACTTGGAATATATTCATCCATGCTCAAATGGTTCAGAATGGTAACCTTACCAACAATAATTTCCTCTTTGTATCTAAATAATTGGGGGGGGGTTACCTCAAACTTCCATAATGTCATCCATCCCTCACTCTGATCATTTCTACATTTCATGGTAGGTATGCAGTATCTCATTCTATCCTTTGGTCTTTCCACCATCTCAAGGGTTTTTACCAATGTCCTATCAGTTGCTGCATCTCACCTTCACCAGATGGGAATAATAGTCTTTCTCAACATGGATAATTAGTTCCTAAAAGGTCTTTCAGTTCTACAGATGTTGATAGGAACCCATCAAAACATGATCTCCGTTTTACTCAGTGGGCTTTTACCTCATACATGCATAGACTTCATTGGGGCCACTTCATCTCCAACACTGGTAGACAATACTTGTCAAAATACAGATTTGCCACTATGTCTAGCCTTATTTTAAAGATAAAACAAAGCTGGTAAACCACAGTGCAGACTTGCCTACAAGTTCTGGCCCACATGGTATGTTGTGTGCTTGCAACACCATTCATTAAGACTAACCACTCAGTGTCTTTGAGCTTGGCAGAGAATCATCCATTCACCCAACAAGCATATTCTCTACAAATGGGTGTCCAAACCTTGGAGGGTCCTTGAAACTCTGAATTGTTGGAAAGACCCACTAAATGTGTAAATTTCATTCCTGTAGTTGTCCACCCATGAGCGCTTTCACTACAGACCCTTCTTTGCTGCAGTGGGGCACAATCTCCCAAAACCCCACATCTCAGAGGATATCCTCTGGGGATATCCTCAGTATCAACATACTAGCACTCAAAGCAGTTCATCAGAGTTGCTAGCACCTCCTCCTTCTTCCATTGATCAGAGTAATGCAGAACAGCAGTTTATAATATCTATCATTAAGGTGGAGAAAGCCACTCGTTGTGTGCAGAAGTTATAAAATTGGTATGTATGCAGTGTGTATATGTGTGTAATTTCAGTGGTTAGTCTACCAGGACTACAGAATACAGTGATGGATTCTCTCAGCATATCTTCCAGTATGAACCATGAGTAGGAGCTGAACAGGTTTTCCAGAAGATGTGTTACCTGGAACAATCCACAGATATGTTTCTTCACTATTCCATCTTACGAGAAATGTCGACAATTCTGCTTGAGAGGAGACAATGGCTACAACTCAATGGGGTTATTCCTTGGGCTTGTGTACTGCTTTATGCTTGTCCCCCACCGCCCTTACTTTTTATATTTAATGAACAAATTGAAATAAGAAAGATTAGTAGCTATCGTCATAATACAATCTTGACTTAGATGTGATTCCCAGAGCTGGTTCGCATGTCTCTGCAACTGCACTTCCATCTTTCCCTATCACTGAATTGCATCACTTAAGAGGAAAGAGCAATCATTCACCCGAGTCTTCTGGCACTTTACCTCAATGCCTGTCTACTGGGTAAGCTGCCTGGTATAGAACAAGACTGCTCCCCCGACTTATTACCAGTTCTGCTTCATAGAAGCTTTCAACAAGAAAAACTAAAGTGTAGAAGTGGAAACTCTTCTAGACTTGGTGTATTTCTATGCTTCCTCTTGAATCTTGCCTTACATATGTTCTGAATTACCAGTTTAACTTAAAAACCACTGGAGCATCATTGAGTTCCATTAAAGCTCACCTAGCTGCTATCACATCTCTGTCTGCAGTGAGCCTGGGCCCACCATGGACATGGGAATTCTCGAGCTGCATGCAACTGGTCTGTGCGGGAAGCTGGTTTTTAAACTGGTTCCCCTTGCGGACTGACTCCTACCTGCCACACCATGCTGCTGCATCTGATGCAAAGGCAGTAGCGTGGGGTGGCAGGAGGCTCCCTGAGAGTGGGGCTGCCAGCCCCACCCCAGCACCTATTGAATAGTCATATAACCACTAAGTTTTCATGTGGTTACTATTCAATTACACTATATCTAACATCCCTAGTAAACTCTATGATCATGGAACCAGTTACAAATTGTTCTTCCCTTCCTTTGTCCCTTAATATGGCATTCTTCATAGCCATCACCTCAGCTAAGAGGCTTGGAGCCTTAATGGCTGAACCCTCATTGACACCCATAATTCATTGTGACAAGGTTTCTTCAGAACTGAACATCAGCCAAAATATTTACCTGCCAGTGTGCTATCCCTTGCCTCACTCTTCCAGAGAAGAGTCATATAATGGACGTAGGAAGAGTTCCCACCTTTTTACCTGGTTGTGACCAGGCCTAGCAGGATTCCACCTAGGCTTTTCATCTCAATTGCAGAATATATGAACAGACAGGTGATTTTCATCGGAAGACTATCCAAATAGATTACCAGCTGCATTTTAAACTCTTACAAAACCTCAGGAGTTGGTCCTTCTCTGAGATTCAATGCTCATTCCAGCAGGGCTCAATCTGATTGATTAGCTTTGCTTAAAAATGTACCTAATCCAGACATCTGCAGGGCAGCTGCTTGATCCTCAGTACCCATATTTTCCCATCAGACATCCCTGTGACTGCTTTCAGAGTTGACACAGCTTTCAGTGAAGCTGTCCCATGTTCTCTGCTGAATCCTGCTCTTGTGCCACATTTTCCATGATAGGAGACTCCTGTGCACTACCCCCCAGGTGGAGTACCCAGAGGGACACTACTCAAAGATGGAGAGTTTATTTTTCTTGTACCAAACTTGGAGTTCTTTGAGATACGAACCCTTGTTGGTTCTCCACTACCCACCCTCCTTCCCCTCTGCCTTGGAGTCCCTCTTTTTGTGGTTGAGAAGGAACTGGAGTGGCAGTGGGTTCACTGCTCCCTGTGTACTGTCCTGTTGGGGCAGGATGATGATTGGGACACAAGTGTGGACTTTTAGACATTGCCAAAAATAATCTCCAGTTAAGATGACATGACCATGCACATTTATCCTGATGTGAAGCAGTCACAGGAACATATGTCTCGAAGAACTCAGTCCTGTACAAAGTAGGTGACCTTTCCTTGATGTCTGTATAGCTTACCTTTTTTACAGAGGAGTAACTTCCCCCCACTCTTAGGACTAACTAAACTCTTTTTATCCACGTGGCAGATATATAAGAAATATAGACTGAGGTATCTCTAACAATTATCTGTTGTAAAGTTATTTTCCATGTTCTTCGCTACTAGATACCTGCTCTCCATAAAAGCTGAAATTCTGATGTAATTTCATGATTTGGAATATGAGTGGCCTCTATGCGTGGGCCAATAGTGCCTGTCTTAATCCAGCCTTGGGTCCATTATCTATCTCATCTTGAAAGATCATTGATCTAATGGAGCATTTTATCATTCTAGCTATTGTATTTCAGTATTAAGTGCAGTTGCCAAATATCTCTAGGCTACTATATTTTTAACCATTAGTAAATTTTAATATTTTATTCCATCCCCACTCATAAACCCCAAACTGTCTAGACAAACTTTACACCAATCGACTTGCCAAATGCTATTTTAAAATAGAATTTACTGTATATAATCACAAAAACAATTATCACTCTGTAGCTGAACACTGCTATGCTTGGGAACAAGATGCATTCTGAGGATTTGTCTGGGATGGGGCAGGTATTGGGAGGAGGAAGGGACTTCTGAATCTAGAAGAGAAGAATATAAAATAAGCATTTGTGCTGGGAATCAGTGGCAGGAATGATGAGAAACTTGGAGATGGACAAAGGGCTGAAAAGATGCTTATTATGAGATGTTAGGGAGAGTGCTTGGCAGATGAGAGAGTAGTGGGAATGAGTGCTGGATTGAGGTCGGGGACCATGCTGACTGGTCTTGTTTTCCTCTGTGCTCTAAAGTTGTTATCCAGGTTTACTGTAATGATTTTTGTACTGGGGTAGGAGTGCTGTGTGCGCGCTCTCTATATATAAAATATAGTTTAATTTTGTCCTTTTTTTATTTTTGGAAGCTTTGACATTTTCGTCCTGTACTTTGTAAAGGAGATTAAATTTACATAAATCTTCTGTTGTTTGTATACTTGTCTGTGCAAATGTCAGCACCAATGGCATCAGTACTGCTCTGGGAATAGTGGCTGTCAAGTGCAGCTGCAGAGCCAGAAGGGGGAGCTCCCAACATTACATTTTGTATGTCTTGTCTAAATAGAGAATATTGCATGTTTTTAAAGAAAATGGAGGGTAGATATGTGGGTAGGGATAGTGTCGTCCACCTGCTCAGAAGATGTTTTATGTTGTTGTCAGTGCTGCAGTAACAAATTCTGTGTTCAGCAGGAGGTTGAACTAGAGAATCAGAATGATCCTATCTATCTTTTACATCTTTAGATCTATGAAATCCCAATTTTACTTAATAAGTTTATTGGGTACTTTCTCACTTTCCAAAGGAAGGCATTGTTAGTACTCTGTGTACTTAGAGACAAACAGTAACCAAGAGAAAGGGAATGTCCTTTTCAGAAATTCTGTGTACTGTAGTGCACCAGAGCTACCTGATAGGAACTGAAAACTGACGTTATAAATGGTTGCTTATGATGCTGTTATGTTGAGCTTCATTCCAGAGTTAATTTTAATGTCATATAATAAACATGTGAAAACCTAAATTTAGACGGGAAATGCTGATGGAGCTCTTAACTACAGCAGATTAAACAACTTCCCGTGACAACCATTGTCACTGCTTTATTTACTTGAATAGAAAACTACAAGCCCCGGAAAAAATAACTAGTAAACTGTTGTCTTAAAGAGACACAGGAAGAATGGTATGCTACATATTTCAAGAAAGCCATTTTGGAGCAGATTTAGGTTACCCATTATCCTTTTGGAAAGATTTTATATTAACTCAGATTTTTTTAAAAATATTGGAATATAGACAAGACTGTTTTTAGTGTCACTTTTTTTGTAAAATAATATTCCTGAATTTTGGATGCAACACTTCATATGTACATCAGAAATTAAAATAGCCCATTGATATTTTGTCCCAGAGGATTTGGTCATTCCATAAAGGCAGTTTCCTGTATTGTATATTTCCTGAGGGTATGTGAGCCTATACTTCCTACGTATAATAAACTTCTCTTCATCTTTTCTAGTGCCATTAAAGCTACAAGCCTTTTGTTGTAAAAGTATACTAATGAATAGAAATGTTACATCAAGAACAGAAGTCTTGTGTTTTCCCTTCATCATGCATCATCCATTTTAATTAGACAAAAGGGTGGTGAGCACTGTGACAAGAGTCTGGAATTAAAATCATTAATTGATGTCAAGCTGAAGCGAGACTGCTAACATGAATTTAGTAACAGCAGGAAAGAAATTAACCTTATTACTTTATTTAGTATATTAGATTATTTAATATTTTTGTATGCAAGGTCAATGCATTTATTTATTACTATAGAAAAGGACAAATAGTTTTTATCAATTATGTGAATGTTCATTTTCTTGCAATGAAACTTACACAATAAATCTTCAGAAATCTAAAAACAAAAAAATCAAAAGGCATGCACCAAAACTTCATAGTGTCTCTTCATAACAGATTCTTACATATTCTAAATGATTGTCATCTACCATATGGTCTGTTTTTAGTTGGACACATGTGTTAACAAGAAGTATTTGATGAAAAAGTGTATCTAACTAAATATTACTTTTCTATAGAAGAGAGGAAGAATACCAGTATAAGAAAAACTAAACACGTTTCCTCCAGTAGTAATGGTGATTGGAATAACGGACTCTCTTTGCATCACTGGAAATTTGGACTAATAAGAGTTGACATTTAATGTTAAGCATCTACCTTATTCTCAAGAAGAAAGGATGGCAACAGCATCCTACAGATAATTTGTGACCTGAAAGGTCATAATAAAAGAATAAAGGGAGCGTTATCTTCCAGTAAAGGCCATCTGGAACTATTAAAGTATCAGATGGAGTAAGGGTTGAACAGCAGGACACTCTCCTGGTGTCCTTCCAAATTTCCCAGAGAGACCATAATATTTTTATTGGAAAACACCAACTCTTCCCCCATCCACTAGCCAAATATTTTCATAAAACTGTTTCATCCTGCATAAGGAAAAAAGAAATTGTATATACTGTAATATAGAGAGAATTTCTGCTTGGTTTTGTTACATAACCTACTAAGTGTTCACATATATCTTTCAAATAAAACCATACCACATTCAGTTGTAAAGTCTGCTTTTGATTTGGTTTATACCAATCCTGCTTAATGTTTCTCAGCAGTGTTCGTCACCTCTACATCTATATCTACAATAGACATTCATGGTTTCAGTGTTTTCCATAGAATAAAATATGAGAAAAATAAAAATACATTTTGTCTATTCAAGTCTCTGAAACTATTGCCATTGACTTCAGTTGATGCTTAAATTGGGCCATTGGTGGAATGACAATTGCTATAAACTGTCAATTTTTCCATAAAACTTTTCCTTTTGTGTATTTTATAAGGCCCTTTCATAGAGCAGAGATTACTAGATTGTATATTGAAAGTCTGCTGTATCTATGAGGCTAGATAGTAATCTACAAGGAATTTTATAAGAAAAAGTTTGTCCCCAAATCTGATGAACTATTTCAGGAACAATGGAGTTGCTTTTATTTTTAATCCACTGTGGCCATACACTTATATTTTAATACCAAATACCCATTTAAAAACAAGATGAGTCAATCCTCTAGGTTTATTAACTTGTTAAACTGAACTGTGTTTATTGCTGTTGAACTGAACAGCACTGAAAACCCATAAAATCCTCTAGACTGCACTACAGGAATCTAACACATTGTAGCTAGCAGCAATTAAGTACCATGTTTATTTAATTCTTAAGGACAGTAGCAATTATCTGAATAATCAAAAGGATACCTGATGGCATAGTCAAAACATGCAGCATAAGCTCCATTCCCAATGCAGCTGGAACTTTTCTTTTATAACCAGTTAAGGGCATCATCATTTAACAGGCTACAGGCGACAGTTCAGGTGGAAAATGGCATACTTTTACTCTCCTCAGAACTTCATGTTCACAACTAAACCTGAGCCCAACCAGGCTTTACAGCAAGTATTCTGGGAAATGTTTGCTATCCCCGGAGCCCCAGCAACAGTTGCACACACCAAAATTGGCGATGTTTTTATTATTTTCCTTTCCCCCCCAGGCTTTATGGGACAACTTATGTATAAAACCCATAATGCCCCACTTCACGGATCGTTCTGGCTTTTTCCATGGCTTTTTCCATTTTTTGTCACAAGAGATTGCTTCATCTTTCAGCTTTAGTTATTCTGCCCAATGCCCTGGAAGCATAGCAACATAGAAGAGGTATCAGCACCCACCCAGACTAGGTGTCTGAAAAGGAGACAGAGGTGTATGCAGAGTTTGCTGTCCATTTACTTCACCAAATTGAAGACTGAGGAGACGACTGTGGGCAAGGCAGAGCTCAGCCTATTGGCAGGATGATGGTCAGAGTGCCTGGACTAGCAATTATCAGATGAGATACCTGTGAATGACCAAGTACACTTTTGACATTGTGTATCTGTATGGGAAATGACCTAACAATAGAAATGTGTGAGTATGTGACTTGCTGTTCCTCTGCATGATAGAGTTGTCATGGCACTCTTGAGCCTGGCCACAGACACCTAATGCTGTTCCCCAGCAGAGCTCTTTGGCCTGAGGAGATCACGGATGAAAAAATGGTCCAACAAAGCAAGTGCTACTGTCTTGTCCAATTTGATAAAAATAGTGTTCCTGATGTAAGCAGGAGAGGGATTAAACAATGCTGGAGATTCCCAAGTTCTGGATTACTGATGGATCTCTTTTTCTACTTCTTTGCTCCTTCAGTCAGGCCAAAGCATTGAACAAGCAGCTGAAAGTTTTGCTACTCGGGATCGCAGGAGCCACTTCCAGGGAGGAAGATAGCATTTAGTCTGGCAAGTTTCAAGATGCCAGAACATAAAAGAAGGCAGACTGCAAAATTTCTATCCCTTCCTCCCCTTCCACAGGGATACTAGCAGGGTGTCTGTGGTAGTTGAACTTCTTGGCTTTGGACTCCATGCCCTGATTATAAGGATGAGGATGTGTCAGCTCAGTTGTGTCAGTGTAGTGCTGACTAGAGGGCCAACGCTGAAGAGGAATGACACACATGCATTCATGGCTACTTGATGTGTGCATCACAACCTCTGTGAACATGAAGAAGAGCATGCCAGGGATGCTAAAACTGGCCTGTGAACCCTGTGCTTCCTATTCCTGGATGTACTGTGCAGGTGAGAAGGAAAATAAATGCTCTCTGCCATTATTCTTATACTTAGATGCTAGATGCAAATGGAGGGTGAAAAGGAATGTGTACTCCAGGTTCCTGCTACTACACAGTTTTGATACATGACCTTTTTTTCCTTTGTGCTTGTACTAATATACTAATGTGATGTCTGTTCATCAGTGCTGTCCATAATAAACTGATTTTGATTAAAATGTTCTTCCGTAGATTCTACAGAAATAAATGTTGGCTTAAAAATCAATACAATTCTAAACAATTCTGTAAATTTTGCAGACTGTGCAAAGTTGTCCACACCATATAATTCTCATCTGTAAGCCCAAGCAGGAAACAGATCTGAGATCGATGGATGGATGGTTGCAGCAGAGGGTAAATTCGCACACTGTCTAGATTGCTGAAAGCTAGGAGAAAGGTGGTCATCACCCTGAAAGCAGCAGAGAGGGTTATGGAATGCGTAAATTGACTTACCTACTAGTACACCAAACTCCTAAGGCATTTCCCATCAGCAAAGGGGGATCTCTGGCAAGAATTGGCTACAGGCCAACCCGTTTAATGACCTCTTTATTGGCATGACTCTCTGGTAGAAATTAACATGAATGTTGCCATCCCATTGAATGGCACACGTATGTTGACAGGCTTTCTGACATTGCCACCGTTTTTTCCTATTTTAAATCCATTACACAGAAGCAGGCCAATCAGATGGCAGAACCAAAGGGAAATAAACTATTAAGGGAAAGCTGGTCCAGTGAACTGACAGCATGGAAAAGATTGTCATTTAGCTTCTGCCCTTTAATTAATAACCTGTTTCTGTTCTTGAAAAGCACTGCTGCGGTTATCATATAAGTAGAAAACTGTGATGGTTCAATGCAGATTTTTGTAATATAGTTAGTCTTGTGGGAAGAGGCTGGGATACTGATTATCACTTGGGTGGTGGTTGAATCTTGGCAGTCTCAGGATCAATAAATTAAATTGGGTAGACATGTTGCAGACCTGAGGCAGCAGCCAACACCAGTTTTGCTTAGAAGGGAGGACAATTGTGCCTTCGCAACAACAGATCTAGTGCTTACGCTGTGGTTTATTACAGTCCCCCTTGCAGCCTGCTGTGTGCTTGCCACAAACTGCACTGCCTCACTGTGCACGTTAATAAAGACATAAGGCAGAGTTTCCAAAATGCCTACGTCAATTATTTTATTTTATGGGATTTAGACTGTTAGGCACTCTTGAAAACTGTACTCCTAGGCTTTTCCTCCTCTAGTGGCCAGACCAGCTTATTGACCTTGACTCTTGCTTGCTTGTACTCAATCCAATCTCTAGAAAAGGGAGAAGATTTCCTGTGATTGGTGGAGATCTTATTCGAATTCTTCATCTGGCTGTACTACACTTTCATGAAGTTTTTCTTCTACCACTGCCAAACAATCATAGACTTAGAACCATACAGTTAGAAGGGATTGCAAGGGTCATCTAGTCTGCTGGATCTCATTGATCAGAGACTCCCTTTAGCTTCATTTGGCAGATTTCAAATTGGCTGGAATGGTGTCCTCACTCTAGAGAGCAAGAACTTAATCATTCCTTTTGGGCAGGCTGTATTGTCTGATTCTCCATAATAGAGATGGGGACTGATGGCCAGATCACAACTCCCTGGTGTGAGCATTATAATGTACAGTAATTATAACCCACTTTCTGCTTCCAGGTGATATAGTTTGGTAAAATTTCTGACTTAAATACAGGGAATAGTCCAAAGGATCTTTCACAGTGGTGCCTACAAAATATCTATTTCTGTTAGTCACAGGAAAAAGAGGATGGCCCAGTTACTGTGGTACAGTGAGAGGTACAGATCTACACAACAAAATAACCATGTGTCTAGTGACTTGCAGGAAGCGAGGAGCGTGCCAGGGTAGATCTCTAGCATGCCTATAGTTTACTGTTGGTTATCCATTTAACCACCACATGCTGTAGTGGTTTGATAACTGGATTTAGGGGCTTTTACTTCTGTGAAACATTATTTCAAATTCAGAAGATCAGGTAATGAAGATAGGTAGTCTAGCATCAGTGAATCAGCTTGGTAGTGGAAAGTTCTTGATATAGTTATATGAAGTTCAAAGTGGCTAATAGTATTGTAATTTAAGTGGTCATCATTAGCCTTTGAAATTAATGTTTCACAGATGTATATGGAGAGAATTTACTCCTTTCTCCATGTCATGGTTTCAGATGGACTGTAGCCTCAAAAATATAGCAGTGTATCAGTTGACATTTTCAAGGCTATCTTTACAACCAGATGGGCTTAGAAACTTTTCTTTTTAATATAAAAGTTCACATTCTTTTTAATGCAGAAAAGTTATTCAACATTTGCAAAATGCTTTGAAGATGAAAAGGACTATATAAATGCTAAGCATTATTATTCTTATTGTTAAATCCACTAGAAATCTGCAAGCAGGCCCATAATCCTCAGAATTAGCTGATTCAGAATGCCAGATGCAGACATTTTTATTGTCTCACGTAATAATTAAATTACATTCTGCAGTTGTCAGTCTACTATCTTTTGGTCGTATATCCACATTGCAGAACTGCAACATGGGGGTGAATCTCTTCTATGGTAGGGTTTAAATAGGAGTAACACTGGAGGAGATGAAACAATGTCAGTAGCTTCTTGGTTCTAATCCATTCCGGTCCGTATGTTTTAATTCATGTATATGTGCCATACGTATTTTAATTCTCCCCCCCTCCAAATGCTGTAAAGTATGCATTTGCTGTACATATATTTATTTAATGAAATGTGTAGAAATAAGGATGGTAGAGGGTTCATATTAAACAAGAAACCAAAGAAGGTTTTTTTTAAAGTAAAATATCTATTGCAGCATTAACTACTAGAGCTAGTTATTTAGTCCCACACGTATACGGACAATTCAGAGGAAAGAGTTGTTAAAATCACAATACAGGCAGTCCCCGAGTTACGCGGATCCGACTTATGTTAGATCCGCAGTTACGAACGGGGCCCTCTCCCTGGTCTCCAGCAGACCAGGGAGAGGAAGCAAAGCGGCGGAGCACGCGGGCAGCGGACAGCCCAGACACGTCTGGGCTGTCCGCTGCCAGCGTGTTCCGCCGCTTTGCTCTGCTTTGCTCCCTGTTCCCCTGGTCTGCAGACCACAAGGACGGGGAGCAAAGCGGCGGAACACGCGGGCAGTAGACAGCCCAGACGCGTGTCTGGGCTGTCCGCTGCCTGCGTGTTCCGTCGCTTTGCTCTGCTTTGCTCCCCGTAACCCTGGTCTGCAGAGCAGAAGGACGGGGAGCAAAGCGGCGGAACACGCGGGCAGCAGACAGCCCAGATGCACGTATGGGCTGTCCGCTGCCCGCATGTTCAGCCGCTTTGCTCTGCTTTGCTCCCCGTCTCCCTGGTCTGCAGACCAGGGGGACGGGGAGCAAAGCAGAGCAAAGCCGCGGAGCCTGAGGGCAGCAGGACAGCTACGGTGTGTCTGGGCTGTCCCGCTGCTCCTGTGCTCCGCGGCTTTGCTCCAGACGCCTGTGGTACAGCAGCTGGGGCGCTGCCGGTTGGTCCAGTAGCGCCGCTCTGGGCACTACTGGACCAACCCGGCAGCACCCCAGCTGCTCTGCCCCAGGCGTCCTGATTCAGCCGCTGCTGGTCAGTTTCAGCAGCAGCTGAATCAGAACGCCTGGGGCAGAGCAGCTTGGGTGCTGCTGAGTTGGTCCAGTAGCACCGAGGAGCGGCAGCGCTACTGGACCAACCCAGCAGCACCCCAGCTGCTCTGCCCCAGGCATCCCCAAGTCAGCCGCTGCTGAAATTGACCAGTGGCTGACTACAGGAAGCCCCTGCCCCGGGCTTCCTGGAATCAGCCACTGATCAGTTTCAGCAGCAGCAGACTTGGGGATGCCTGGGGTTCTTAAGTTGAATCTGTATGTAAGTCAGAACTGGCATCCAGATTCAGCTGCTGTTGAAACTGATCAGTTTCAGCAGAGGCTGAATCTGGACGCCAGTTCCGACTTACATACAGATTCAACTTAAGAACAAACCTACAGTCCCTATCGTGTACGTAACCCGGGGACTGCCTGTATAGCATAAAACTTTCTTGGGGCAGTAGCCAGCATTTTTTGTGGAAATATATTTAAATATTTCATTCTTTCTTTAAATTTACAGATACAAAATAATGTTAAAATATATTGTATCCTGATGACGATTGTAAGCCAAAACAGTATTTTAAACATTACTTTAAAAGTGTGTTATTTAAATAATACTGAATACATTTTTAATATCTGAAAGTGATAGCAGTGTGTGTAGTAGGCATGTTTTTCTTTTTGTCCAGTCTTAAATCACAGGGTCAGTAGAAAGAAGTTTCCCAAAATGTTAACCTTAGTATCATGCCATGTTAAACATTAAAGAGTGTAAATGCCAATTGAATGCTTAGGGGATAATTCATAAGAAAACTGCTGCTTCAGTTCATATGGTTTTCAGCTTGAATCTAATTTTTAACTCTGTGTATTATAAGATGGACAAAAGTTCTCTTTTCCCACAGAAGGCAGGACAAGAGGCAATGGGTTCAAACTAGAGCACAGCAGATTTAGATTAAATCTAGAAAAAAACTTCTTAACTGTAAGAACAGTGAGCCAATGGAACAGCATACCTAGGAAAGTTGTAGTGGCTCCTGCAAAGCAGGCTGGGATGGCCCTTTGTCTTGGATGGTTTAGATACAACAAATCCTATATCTTGGCAGAGTGCTAGGCTAGATGACACTTGGGTCCCTTCTAACCCTATGAGTTGCTAGTTCTATGTGTGCATAATGGGACATGGATTACTAATTAATTATAGGTAATATTATGCAAACTAGTCTAGGTACTACCTTAATTATTGGCACAACACCTTACTTAATCGAGACTCAGCCACCAGACTAGGGATAAACACTGTATGTTGAACCATATGTGGTCAAGCAGCTTTGCCCTTGAGCATCTGCATGAGATGCTCTTGATGTGAGCTATGATACTTCATTGCTGCAAACACATTAGTGTCCTGGGAACTTATGAATGGCAGATTGAACAGATAAATGGCAGAGTCTCATTAAGAATAGGTGAAATTTCACAATGTGTATCTTTTGGAGATGTTAATGGCAATGTGATATTCATGGTCAAGCAATGGCTACATTAATCAGAATGGTAATGTAATATTTCTTGGAACATAAGAGATGATCTCACTAGTTGGGTAGGAATGATTCATAATCATACCAAGCATAGTTTGGACTGACCAATGCGCATTTTAGTTCATGCCATTTGTAGTTAAATTGTCAGTTTTCGTGCACTGAAAGGTTGGCTGCCTGCAATATGTGAAATATTTGTTCAGTCAAGGCAATATCAGCTAAAGCTTCTAGCATGTGATGAAACGATGACTCTTCAAACTGCAAATAAAATGCCAGAACCTACCAGCACCTGACCTCCCTTATTTATTTTTCTTTTCAGATAGCAAGTAATCTTAACAGATGGTACACAAACCCCCAAAATACAATTAACATAGAACTGCAAAGTAGAAATGAAATCTTCAGCCAAAGCAGGTCATTTTCAGGCTTTGGTCCCTTGTGTTTATACCTTGTATATTATAGATAGAACCCAGTGTAGTTAAGGTTGCAAACCATTTGAATTACAACTGCCTATTCTTTGAATTGTGGGAGACTGAAAAATATACCCTTTTCCCCAGTGTTATAGCAAAATTGTAGTCATACCATTTTTACAGGCATATAGCAAAAACAGTGGAAGTTTTGAAACTTGTCTTGGATATAATTCTTGTGGCGAATTAGTTCTTTTGCTTATTTGAGAAAAAGATTTAATATGAGAAAGATTAGGAGCATTTGAAAAGAGGAAGCTGAACTAGTTCAGTAAAAAGTGCCCTTATCTCTCAGATTGTGCTTTGAGAGATGTATTTCAAGTTGATTACCTCTAGATTTTCTGTTTTTCCTGAAAAGAATACCCTAATGTTAATACCTGTACAACTATTACATTTTTAAAATAAAACTTTCAAAAAATAAATGATTTACAGAAGTTAACTTCCTGTGGTAATGTTCACCTACTTGCATTTTCTTTTTCTTTTTCTTTTCTTTTCTTTTTTTTTCTGAGCTGAAAATCACAACCTATTGCTTTTTATTTGTATGCCATAAATCTACTCAAGTCCGTATTCACTCCAGAGTCAATTGGAGTCTGAAATCTTCTTGCAATATTTAGTACTGGAAAGACTACTAGGAAGAGCAGACTGAGGCTTTCTACGGCAACCTTAGGATAGGTCAACGGATTATAAGCATTAGCTGGGAAGAGAGGTATAGCCAGCCAGTTATTTTGTATGAGAAATTTGTGCTTTCACCAAACATCTATGGAGTTCAGCAGGAATAAAACCTGCCCCCACCCCATCCTTGGCATGTGAATGACCTTCTGTCAGAATGAGAGGCTTTAAGCTAATACAAGTAAGAAAAATTTACATTTCCCTTGCCCTTCTTTACTGAATCAAACCTAAGATAAATCATTATCCCAGGGGTAAACTTTCCAAAAGTGCCTCAGTGACTATTTTCAGAAGTGACATAGTTAATAGCACCCTAAATCTTACTGAACGTCAATAGATCCTAGGAGCATAAGTGACTAAGGGCCACATTTTAAAAGTATTTCAATACCTAAAGATGCAGATGGGGACCCTGTGGGAATTTCAAGTGCTTAGTCATCTAACTCCCATTGAAGTGAAAATGGCTTTTAGACTCCTAATCACTTCACTGCTTTTGAAAATTTTGCTGTGCAATTTAGCGTTGCAAGAAAAATCTTACTTACCATCAGAATTTTCTGGCTTTTGGTGCCTTATCTTTCAGTGTTAAGTGTGTGAATTCTAGTTTTTTGCATTTTTATGGATATTTCCATTGGGTAAACTTTCCAAAATGCCTAAAAGATTTAGGAGCTGAACTCCCACTAACTTTCATCCTTTTGAAAAATGCTGTTTGAATTAGTTATCCATAAAGTACTAATTCACACATTTGTCAAAATTCTATATATGATATTTTTAATTTATGATCTTTATAATACAAAAGGCACATCTGGATTCAAAGTCAATGTACAGTATCTATGTCAATTTGGAGTTTTGGTATGACATGCAGAATACTGCATTTGGAAATAAAGAACCCATTCTTATTTGATGCCAAGTGTTCTCAGTTTCCATTGAAATCAATACACAAGAGAACTTCTGCAGATTGAGGAATTGAATCTTTTGTCTCATGAAATTGTTGGCAATTAAGCATATTGGACATCTTGCAAATGTTATATTCAGATTAAATCCCTCTTTCTAAAATGTGAGAAATTAAAATAATCAAAACCAAAGTGAATTTTCAATTAAATCTAAAATGTATGAACAAATAGCTTACTTGTGTATATGATATAACTATAGTGTCTAGACCATGGGTTCCCAAACTGGGGGGCGTGCCTCCCTGGGAGGGGTGTGAAGAAATTCCAGGGGGGGTGTAAGGTGACCCAGCTCCCCCCCCCATCAAGTTTTGCTGCCCTGCTCTGTTCCTTCCCCCCCCCCCAAGTTTTCTTTTGGGGGGAGAGGGGGAATGCTGAAAAGCTTGGGAACCACTGGTCTAGACCATTGAGAATTAAAAAGTGATTAGATATTCTGATGTTGAGCACCATAAAAAAAATCCTAAAATGGATAAAATGCTAGATAATCAAACTAATACCAGTCCTGTTTCCTTTTTGTTGAAAAAAGGCACCTGAAATAGTCATGTGTTTTTTTAATCATCTGGAGCATAGTCATGGTACACTAAACTGGGTAGCTAAGGAAGCATCATATTGCATGCATAAAGTATGTCTACACTGTGCACCTTAGGAAAATTAATCCAAACTAACTAAAATTAATTAAGCTAAAATGACTTAAGGTCAATTTCTTTTTGAATGAGTATGTCCAGACAAGATTTTAATGCAGTTTAACTAATTTGTGTATAATTCACACCTTTAATTAATTCAGATGACTGTTTCTGCAAATTTATTTACATGACCTCATAGTTTGGACTACGGGGATGTGTTGCAAGCATTCTGTACTATAGCTCCCCTGTGTGGATGCTGCAAGTGGAAACTAGAAGGTACCTAGTTTGTGGTAATGTTGTCCTGTTAAAATGTGTCTGCGTTAATCTAAACTTAGTAGCTTTTAGTTCATGCCTCCAGCATCCACAGGGGGGAGTTACAGCGCAGAACACTAGCGCATACAGCAGTTCACATCCCTCTAGTCCAGTGTTTCTCAATCAGTGGTACGAGTACCCATAGGGGCACTTGAGAGAAATCTGGGGGGGTATGTCAACATAACTGAAATTTGGAGAAAACTGAATTTTTGTTTTAAGTTTTACAGCATTTCATTATTTTTGTACTTTTTGCACCCAAAAATTTCATCACCTGCCCAGCTACAATTGTTTGAACAAATGTGTTGCACTGGTAGAAAAAAATGTTGTAGATGCTGTGGATACTTATCTTTTTTTTTTTTTAAAGGGGCACTTTATAAAAAAAGGTTGAGAAACACTGCTCTAGTCTGATCTGAAGAATCATATAGCCTGATTTGTCCTCATGTAGACAGCCCATTGACTGAAATTGAAAACACTTGAATGTATAGGATGTTCCTGTAATACTACCTTACAGTTTCTGCTAGTTAATGAGAAAAAAAGCTTGCTTTGAAAGAAGTGTATTAATGTGAATAAAATTATCTCTATAGGTTATTTTTTAAAAATTCAGTTTCAGCCTTGTTTTAATTTTGCAGAATTCAAGCCAAAACTCGGGAATTTCGAGAGCGACAAGCTCGTGAACGTGACTATGCTGAGATACAAGATTTTAACCGGACATTTGGATGTGAGGCTGACTCAATGCATGCTGGAAATGCTTCATATGACTCTTCCACAAATAGTGGCACAATGACTTTGAACGCCAGGCCCCAGAGCCCCAGAGAAGGACAGACAGTTGAAGCGTTGTATGCCCAAGTGAAAAAACCAAGAAATTCAAAGTCTTCACCTGTAGACAGGTAGGCACCAGACATCAGTCAATACTACATTTCAAAATTTAGCTCATATTTTTGCTATGGGAGATGACTGTTCATCAATTGTAAATCCAGATCTGCATTTTATTAATGGCTTTTAAAAAGCCTTTGTGTAGAAAAATATCGAGTTAGCACAAATCTAGTCGTAATGGAATGAGAAGTACAAGCTGTTGTAATGATTCTAACATTCATCTCATTCTTAAAATGGTTTTGGACCCAAGTTTCACCATTTAGTATAATCCAAATGATAGACAACTTGTAACAGCATCTGGTTTAATTATCAGAGGTCTTGATATTATGATTGGGGCACAGTGACAGTTCTGAATTCTGTTTGGAGCAATTATTTAGCTATGCAAAATTCTTGTAATCTAAGTAAAGCTTATGTAGATTCTGCTTTTGTTACAAATCTGAATCTCAGCACAACTTTGTAAACTTTTTGGGAGAACCTCATTCAATTAAGTAACTTAGGGCAGGCTTTGGGCCAACATTCTTTGTGGTGGGGAGTTTGGTGGTCATAGGGGGATTGTTTGTTTGTTTGTTTGTTTGTTTGTTTGTTTTAGTGACCAAACTATGCTAAATATGTGAGGTTTGCATTAATTCATTCAAAAAATCAGGTGAAACACTGCTGAGATTTGAATTCACCTAAAAATGTACAGCAAAAATAGGAATGCAAAACTCCACTCTCTAGAACTGTCCAACATTTTTTGAACTTCTGTAGATCAAATGAGGCAAACTTCACATAGCTCTGAGTATTACATAACTAAGAAACTTCTGTCTTGTTTAGTTCATATTACTGGTGTGGTAGCTTTGCATTATATAACTAAAGTTTATAAAAAGTAATTTTAAATTCAGAAGACACGATTCAATGGCATATGTACATTCACCACAAATATATTTTAGCTCCAAGAGGCTGCAGCACTTACAATAACCCAATGAATCCATTTCTTCTGGCCACAGTATTTGAGGTCTGTAACCTACATCAGAATAGGACATTGAATTTGCATATTTCACTAAAAACCAACAGATGTTAAATTCCCATGGTGCCAGTGATGATGTAGCATTTGACCTCAAGGGAATATAACCGTCACCTATAGTTTAGCTGATTGTTTAGAGCTATTTTTAATAGAGGGATGGAAACTCTTATGGGTAACCCTCAGTTGGCCTTAATGGGAAGTATTTTTTAAAAGGGGCCTTTGATATGGCAGAAATATGTACGTTCTAACAGAAAAATATTCCATCATATATTGAGAAGTAATGAAATTTTAGGTGGACTTTGCCAAATATTTTTACTAACGTTCAGTAACATATGGCTGCTTTTCCTTTTTTCGATCACTCTGCTTTTCTAAATTGCTTAGCAAAAATGCATTGTATAGGACCTATTTTTTGTGAATAAAATAAAATTGTTTATAATAAATACGGCCTGAATATACAACTTATTTTGTATTATGGAAAACTTGATGCTTTTAAACAAAGACTGTTTCACCTCTAGGTTTGGAAGTTTTGTATATCTTCCTGTTTACTTACTGCTGTATTGACCAGTGCCAATATAATTGGGTGACAGAAATCACTTTTAGTAACCTTGAAAATCATGATTGTCTGCTTGCATAGCATAGTTGCCACACTGAGTTTTACAACTGTTTTTTATTAGACCAAAGGCACTGTTTCATGCCTGAGTTGAATAGCATAAATGTCATATGAAGAAAAAAAGAGTTACCTTTGATGAAAACCTGGCAGGGAGAAAATAAGACCTGCATGACCTAGCTAACTGTGTGGGATCACTGATGAAAGATCAAGGAGAGAGAGTGAGTGCAAAAGTAAAGTTATGGTTGGGATATTGTTGGACTGTGGTGATAATCAAGAGGGCAGAATTGAAGAGAACACTAGTCTACTGTTTGCACCTTCATGCTGGTCTATTAGTTGTGGAAGTACAGAGGAGTTCACTATTGAATCATGCTACAGAAAAGGATAGACCCAACACACCCATCAAAATTGAGAAAAAGCAACTCAAAAGTTAGAATTGGAGTAGAAACAACTATCTGTACTAAGGGCTTTGTGAAAACATGGCAGAGAAGAAGACAGGAAACCTAGCAAGAACGAAACCTGGGGAAAATGAAGAGTTGAATGAAAAGAGAATGGTAATTATTATTTATAATTGTAAAGTGCCCTTCCCAGTTTCCTTCAGTTTGTTTCTGGGTTCTATGACATAATAGAATATTCTTCAGTAGGACACTAGCCCTCTGCTCTCTCCTCCCACTTCTTATTAGAAATCAAACTCCCAAATTGAGTTAGAAAGCATCTTCATTAAGATATGGGTATTGCAGAACATCTTAGAGGCTCACCTTAATTTCCTGTCAAAAATTAATCTGTAGCTGTGGACCCTTTACTGAGAGAGAGAGCTTGACATCTGACTCATGCAAGAGCTCAGTCTCCGTCAGATGAATACAGCAGCTGCCAGTCTTGGGCACAGAGCTGAGAGCCAGTTTTTAAGATAACTGGGTGGGCCACAGTCTATTTAGGAGTTTCTGAATGAAGAAAAGGCTCTTGAATTGATTTAATATTTATTGGGCGAGCCTGGAGATTGAAGTGGTATGTTCATAATAGAGCATCATATGTGCATTTCGTCTTTGGCATGTGGGTTGCTGTATGCTTCACCATCTTTATCATCTTGTTGGTCTTTATGGTTATCTCCAGACACAGCCTAATACAGTATCCAGGCCTGGGAATACTGAAATTCTATTGTAGGTTATTCAGAAAAGGGCAGCATCCCTGTCTAGCCATTTATAAAGATATTCTTTGACCCTCAAGGCCTGAGATTGTACATTGACTTGATTTGTGCCTCATCACTGTATCAGCCTTCTAGTTTCTTGTCACCATCTTCCAACCCCTGAATAACTTGGCCCCTCCTACTCACTGGCTCTCATTTAGTTTCTGTTTGTCTCCCCTGCCTCCTCTTCACTAATGATGCCAGCCTCATCTGCTTTTTGTCATTTTCCCACACAAATATCTCCATGTCTTTTTCTGTGTTGTCTCCAATGCACAGACTGCCCATTCCTACGCTTGTTCACAAAGCTGCTATCCCCTCAGCAATCAAGTTTATCCTGATGACCCACCTCTTATGATGCCCACTGGGATTTTGGTGACTCGTAATGGTTAATTTGAGAAGTAAATGGGAATAGTATTTACATCTGAAACATGTTGTTTATATTAGTGTTGACATAAACATGTATCACATTGATGTGACTAATCACCATTTTGATTATAAGATATACCCATTTGCCCTATTTGTGTTTAAATATATAAGCTCTCCTAAACAGAGGCCATCTTTTATTTTATCTTTGGAAAGTGGCTAGTGGCCATTGTGGATGCTAGTAGAAATGGCTACAAATAATATTTCCTCAGTGAATCATTCGGTGAAATGTCGTAAGAGGTTTCTAACAGCATCCCTGTTTGAAATGTTCAGTTCACATTAAACGTGGTGTGGTTTAGTTGGAACATTTTATTTTTATTATGGGTTTACATTTAGTGCCAAACAAAATTTGATGTTTAAATATGTTTGAAAGGTTATTTGAATTTTCATCTGAAGAAACCTGTAAACAAAATGTCTTCAGAATAGCTTGCATTCTACTGTTGAGAAACTAAGTCTAATCTTTCCTTAACTTACAGCAGAACTATTGTGTATAATTGTGAGGCCATGGTCGAAGTTTGTTTTTCTGTAATATCCTGAGAATTTTATTTACATCAAGATTATCATGTTGTGTAACCTTAACTGTCATGCTACGGGAATGATAACAAGCAGTAGATAAAGCATGTAAACTTACAGCTGCTCATTACGATCTTGTTCAGGCTGGTTTCTTTGTTAAGTAGTATAAGGATGCTATCATGATAACATCTGTGGGATATGACTTAGGTGTTGTCCTGGTAAACTGTTAGATAAAAACTAGCAACTTTTTTTGCGTTCTAATATTTGTAATTCATATGCTACTGAAAATCCATTTTTTCCTTGCTGAGTTTGGGTGCTCAGATTTGTTTTTAACGTCTTGAGAATTGTTATGATGTTTGACACATTTCTGTGGCATATTGAAAAGACAAAGAAATGTTTTTTCCTCAAAGCACCTATCAACACCTTTTTCCAAATGAACCTTAAAAAGATGCATATAATGCCAAAATAAATAAAAAGAGAAAGAGGTGCTTGCTTACTAACTGGGGATTTAGATAACATTGTTGGCAATTCTTACGCAAAAATTAAGGTGCTTCACTGACTAATTGCTGCTTTAGTTATGCCAGTTTTGACCTTAAGAATTCTGTACAATAGAATTTATGAGGGCATTCTCTAAAAATCAGATATTTTCCTCAATAAACTTCAGTATAGTCTTCATAGGTACTAGAAATAAGGAGGCTGGGGATGCTGCTGTACCCCCTGTCTTGAAATAATTTACATTGTAGTTTACACTTTGGTTCAATGGCTTTCAACACCCCCACTATATATACAAGCCCTTCTAGCATCCTGAAGGGATTTCAGATTGCATCAGAACTAATTCTACATGCAGAATTTAACTGAGGTTAGAGGAAAATAAATTAGTGGTGGGCACTGTAAGCTGTTCTGTGTGTTCTTTTTTTTAAGAAGGGTACCATCCGTCAAGTCATGTGTATATATTTGACATTGTGAAGTTCTTCATTTTGAGCTTTTACAAAATCCTTGCAGATTTCAAGCCTGCAGGAATGTAGGTAGATAACAAGCCTCAGTGATTTTCAAAACCCATTTTAAACCTTAATAATTCTAGTCATATCACATTGTCTCCGATACCATTAAACATGATGTTTTCCAAATCAATTTCTACGATTTACAGTAGGTGGCTTTTCGTAACAGTGGAGGAACTTGTATGTTCCAAGGATGAAGAATATTGAAACTGTAACACAAACCATGCAGTTTGAGGGATTAGTTATCAACTCAATTGAAAATATATTAGTTGTCATTGCTGTATTCATTCCATTTTGTGGTTTAATGATTTGCACAGTTCATGCTGCTAAGAATTTTGTTTAACTGTTTCATCTCTTCACTTTAGACATTAGAAAGAAAGAAATGTAATTGAGTTCATAAGGTATGCTTATTTTTCACAACTGAACCAAAAAAGATATCTTGGGAATTGCATTCCTGTAGATGTGGCTTTTCGTTTAGCTGAGAAATGTGTTCATGTTTTACATCATGCAGAAGAAAACGTGGACTACTGATCAATAATATTTTTCATTTAGATCACGATGCTATACAATCGAGTTTTTATAACTATCACCTAACGTCCATAGTTGGAGAGTCCATAGAAAGACAGCTTCTAATGGGCATTTACTGGCTGTCGCCATGTAATCATTTCCCACCAAGAGTGCATTGTCCTCAAATATAATTGAAATAAAATAGGCACTGGGCAGCTGTAAATCTAAATAGCCTGAAAATAGTAGGCTAGACTCCCCCAACTCACTGAGGACACTTTAATGGAAACATAAATACCATAATCATATGCTTTTTGCATGCATTTGACCATTAAAAAGAAAAATGCCCATTTTAGCAAAAGAGACCTCTGAACTGGTTTCTTTTCCATCAAAACTTGAATCAAGTTATGTCAAAAAAATATTTGGGGACTGAAAAAAAAAACTGTTGCCTCAGCTATCATCTGTTTAGTGCTAAAAGGCAACTGCTGTTTTAAAAATTTACGGTCACTCCATATTTTTATTTGCTGCTCTTACAAATGAGAGGGAGCACTTTATTTAGATGTTAACTTTGTTCAGTAGTGTTTGTCTCTGTTTAACTTGAGGTGGGAATAATGAGTTCTTCAGAGTGGCAAGTCACATTCTAATATAATTTAGAAGTATATAAAAAAGAGTAGAATAAACATACTCATTCTTTCTGGCCTATGTGAAATAATTCTTTGTAAAAGCTCAGTAGGTCAGAAAAGCTATGAAATATTATATAGTAATGCCAGGATAAATATTTGTTTAAATAAAGCAAGATACCCATACTGTTATATTAAACTTCTTCTTTATTAGTACTGTCAGTCATAGGAATTTTTTTTAAAGTCTGAGGTATCGTTCACACATAAATCTAAGCTTGCTGCCATGCCCATAATAGATGAAGATATGAGTTATTACTCAGAGTGACACATCTTGTAAGTACCAAGATATTCTTTTTCTTATACAAAAGGAGTTATGACAATTCTTTCAGTTGCTCTGAGGTGCCAGTATAGGCACATTACAATGAAATGTGAGACCAAGGTAATATAAACCACATAACCAATGACATTTAAAACCAACGGTGGGGTACCTCAGGGGCTGGGGCCACTGCCTCACAGAAAAATCAGTCAGAGGTCACGCACATGGCTCAGGGCTTTCCCCGGCAGAGGGGGCAAGACAGCACCAGACTGCAACCCTGTGGGGATGAGGGGAGACAAGGCTTGGAGACTTGCTGCAGGGCTGGAGCATGAATGCCAGCTCACCCCACTGTAGGTGGAAGCACCAAGCCTCGCTCTGCGCAGGACTGGATTAACTCTTCTGGAGGTCTGGTGCTATTACATTTTGTGGAGCCCGCTAGGTACTAAGGCGGATCCAAAAATTACGGTTTAAGTGTTCAGAAGGCGGGCTGCAGGTAGAGACAAGAGAGTTGGGTGCAGGAGCGGGTGAGGACTCCCACAAGGCTCTGGTGTGGGTCTGGGGATGAGGCATTTGGGGTGCAGGAGGGACCTCAGGCTGGGGCCAAGAGGGGTGAGCTCATGGCAGGAGGTTGAGCTTGGGCTGTGGGGTCTGGGAGGGAGTTAGGGTGCAGAGAGAGTGCAGTGTCTAGCGGTGCTGGAGCAGGCCCAGAATTGGAGGCACAAGGTCTGGGAGGAAGTTAGGATGCAGGAGGATACTGGAGCAGGGGATTGGCCTTGAGCCCCTTTGCCCAAGGCTCTGGGCTGCAGTCCCGCAGTCCCTAAAGCCCCTTCCTTAATCCAACTCTTTGTTTATTGCCATCCTTCCTATGAATAGATTTAGAGCTTGAGTCTCCACCCATATTGTTGGTCAATACTCTCTTACTGTGCAAATAACTGCTCTGAGATGAGTTTTAATGGGGCTACTTGCAGAATAAGGTACTCTTCCATGTGAGCAAGTGATGGAATCAGGCCTTTATATTGTAGGCTTCTGAGAGCAGAGTCTACTCTCTTCATCTGTGATGCTTTATAATTTTTAAAAATCCCTATATTTTTATGAATGTTCTAGAACATTCTCTCTGTTCAGAGAGAATCTAGAATATCTGAGTAATTAAAATGAATTCATCTGATCCTGTTTACACCAATCTAGCAGTATAAGAGAGCCTTGTATTTATGCCCATTATAAGGCTACTTAACACTGCCAGAATAGGGAAAAGTCTCAAGAGTGAAGAGTCTACTTCAGCAAAAATAATGAGGAGTCCTGTGGCACCTTAAAGGCTAACAAAAATGTATTCGGGCATAAGTTTTTGTGGCTTAAACGTAAATGAGAATCTGACTCCTTCTTAAAAGGGTCTTAAAAGAAAGGCATGCATCTTATCTTGGGTAATTCAGTGATAACATTGTGGGGAACAGCTAACTATCATACTTGTCCAGTGTACCAAACTGAAAATAGTATCTGAAAAAAAAGAGGCATGCATACTTGGCTCATCTTTCTCTTCCTTATGGCATATTGCTCCTGTGACTGTTGTGAACTGCAGACATGCTAGTAAATGGAGTTTGAGACATAGTGGGATCCTTTGTGCCTGCTCTGTTCCATTTGATTTTAGCACTTGCATTCATATTTTACATGCAGTTCAGTGCATTTCTGTTCTTCCACTGACCATACCATAACCCAACAACCATCACCCCCTAGGCTGCCTAAAAATAGTTTCCTGTCTTATAGGCCTATGGATCTAGGGACCATTGGAAACTAATAGCATTTGGTATTTAGTGGACTTAGGTTGCTTTCCTCTCTCCTCCACCCTTCAATCTTGATGGAATATAAAACAAATTTTAATATAAATTCATGAGGATTTATGTAGAGCCCCTGTTGTGAGGAGTGTTTGCTGTGATGCTATCCAGTGTTTGGGTTATGATTTGTGAGGTGCAGGAGAGAGGTAGGTGAAGATTTACAGTAAGCTCTATTCAAAACCTTCATTTTAATTACTCAGATGTTCAGAGAGAATCTAGAACAGATCCCAAGTGCTGACACAGTTGTAAGAACCACTTAATTATATATTTACCACAGCCTCACTCTGAAACCCTGGAATGTTTGCTTCTTCCCTTTCCAAACAGTTTTGATTTGTAATCTAAAGAATGACATCGATTTGTTGTTTTTTCCAAAACCAGAAAGAGTTAGTACTTCTAGAAATGTTTTCAATGGGAAAATGTATGGCTAGATAAGAAAGACATGAACTTCCTATGGAGGGTTACAAAACAGGAAGTGAACTGGGTTCCACCCAAAAGTATACCTTGTTGCTACTATATCTAAGAGTTGTTATAATTTTTCTGGGAGTAACCAATAACTCTGTTCAGTTCTGTAAATGATTTATTTAAGTGTAACTATTTTCTTTGGTGAGTCAAAGTAGTTCTAAAAAATGAAATTTAACACAGAAGAGATTCTAAACGCGTCACTCTTCATCAGTATAACTGTATAGTGTAAATGCAAAAGTGGAATAATAGGGCACCCTGTTGTCAAGATATGAAAGAAGAAAGCAGCTTTTGTTTTCCTTGTGCTGTAGAAGGCAAAGTTGAATAAAAATAAATTTGCAAAATGTTTTTCGTTAGTGTGAAGCAACACTTGATTTTAGTACTGTTGCAGCACTCATATTTGAACATTTATAGTTTCCTGGTTAAAGATGACAGTTTGCAAAACTGTGTATTACAGGGATGCTGCTTGTAGCTCTGTAATTAAAGCTGATTTGAGTTTTACACATGATTTATTCAACAGGTCAAATTTTGAATTCATCAAAATTTACAAATACTGCTTTATTCATAGTCAGCATTTTGGATAACATCTAAATCCAACAATGTGCATGCTCTCTCTCACTATCCTGCTCTATGTACGCAGTACTGGACACTTTTGTCCCTTGTGTTTAACCCCTTCTGATCACAACGGTCATACTCTACTGCAATAAGTAGTTTTAGAACAGTGTTTGAGGAAGTACAGGAATTACCTTGAAAAGGAAAATGGAAATACTGTTCAATGTGTACCTTTATGCAAGAATCCTAGTTACTCCCACCTCTTCTGCCACTTTCCTACTTTAATAAAAAAGAAATGAACTGATCTGTTTCTGCAAAGATACCATGTATGGTTGTTTCATACTTACATCCCTAAGGCCCGCTCTGATTTAGTGTATAATAGATATGTCTATTATAAGGACATGTCAAGAATTCCCTATATTCCCGCAGTTTAGGGCCCCGTCCTTCAAACACTATTTAGAATAGTGTTTACTATGGTGAGTGGTCCAAATTTTTTCAGTGGAAGCACTCATGAAAGCATAATCTAGCTTCAGTAGTAAATATTTGCAGAATCCACAGGCCATAAACTATAAGTAACTTACAACAGGGCCCATGTCTCCTCATGCATCTTATATAGTACCTTAGTATCTCTTAACAAATAAAATATAATGATGATAATACATAAAAGGTAGTCTAACCACTATCTTCTATAATATTCTTATAATTAGCAAACTCAATTTGGCCCACTGTTTTTTTATGATTGTCTTCTTTACACGTAAGACAAACTATATTTAACCATACTGTTTATTCTTATAGCCTGGCTTGTTTGTTTGTGTGACCTAAAACACATCCTGCTTCCAAGCCAAATATTTCATGACTGATGGAACTAGTGCAGCCTAATCCAGGGGAAGAGAATCCTGTACAGGAACTTTTAGGAAGGAAATCACAGTATCTGGGGGCGAGGGGATTAATGCCTTTTAACATCTTGTAAACTGATTTCATGGTTGTGAAAGATTCCAGATTGATAGCCCTGGATGTTGAATAGTTTTTTCAAGTTCCAGTTTAACTTATTCTTGCCTGGAAAAATATAATGCTTCCCACACTTTCCTTCCTTGAACTGTATAACCACTACCGATTGAACTTCTCTTAACCAGGACTCTCTGTTCTGGTAACATCCCTGGTCCAGCAGGACTATGGATGTCCAAGGACCAAACAGTCTGGATGGAGTGCCAGTGGCTGGGAGCCCTGCAGCAGGGCTAGACCCCAGTATCAGGGCTGCCCTGTGCCAGTGAAACCAGAAGCCCAGCAGTAGGGACTGCCACACATTGCTGACACAGAGAGAGGAGGTGAGAGGCAGTGGGGCTGGAGCCAAGCAGTGAAACTGCCCTGCAAGACCAGGAGGCAGTGATACTGCCCAGCAGCGCAACGAGGAGCCCACCAGCAGCCTCACTACCGCCTAGCGGCTCAGCTGTCTGGCAGGACTGAGAGGCAGTGTGGCTGCTCCATGGGGCCAGGAGCCTGACCACGGGACTGTCTGGTGTTAGGGTTAGAAACCTGGGAGTGAGCTGCCCAGTGACATAGCAAAAAGCCTGACAGCCCTCCTGCCACCTGGAAGAGCTGCCTGATGGGGCCCGGAGGCAGCGGGGCTGCCCAATGAGGCTGAAGCCCAAGCAGGGCTGTTGCCTGGCAGTGCAACTGGACCCCATTGGGGGGCTGTCCCGGGGGATGGAGCCCGGCAGCAAGGCTGTGCGTGCTGGTGGCAGTACTGCCCATTGCAGAGCCAGGAGCCCTACTTACGGAGGGGACAACAGCAGGGTAAGCCAGCTGGGAAGCTGGCAAGGTCATGGCTGGAGGGGTGGATGGTGACAGGGGTGGACCCAGAAATGACCTTTCTCTGGTCTGGCAAAATCCCTCATCTGGGACCAGTCCGGTCCTGAGGGTGCTGGACCAACGAGGTCCAACCTGTAATGTATTGTACTGGTACACTGGGACTCATGTCATAATTTTCTAAGAACTAAAAGATTATATGTAAAAACACAAATCTTGTTCCTTGCAGCCCAGACATTGAGATGTTTAAAAGTTAAAAGGTTTTTCACACGACCCATTTGATATTATTATGATTTTCTGAAAAATGTTCCTGTAACATCAGTTGTATTTACTCTCTACAGAATAATTTTCATCCCTTAAAATACCAGTGACATTTAAATAGGTTTTCAATCTGATGCATTTGACTCATGAAGGCAGATCTTTCTTAGATTGATATATGAAACATTTTTACAGTTAATAGAGCGGATATTTGTAATTGATAAGTAATTTAGTCTGCAATCATTTTATGCAGTTTTATGTGACATAATGATATTAATTAATTTGAAAGAAACATGAGGTTTTGCTTCATTGTAATTTGTATAAGCAATCTAGTAAATTAATACTAATAGGTTTGCAGTAATATATAGTACTTTTATAATACATTGTATTATTTAATAGAAATGTCCCAGGCATCCAAGCACTAAACGATTAGTTCAGAGGATTGTGGTGCCCATGGTAAGAGTTCTTTCTAAGACACATCCTACTATCAGCACTCTGACCTAACAAGCAGATGATATGAAAGAAAGCAGTCTCAATTTCTGGGCTATAGCATTGAAGGTATGGTTTATTATCACTTACAGCTGATACCTCTCATATAACCCAATAGTAGTTGTCTATGACATTGGTTATTATGTGCCATACAGAAAACACTACAAAGACTGCCTGATTTTCTTTATCATTGGCATAATAAATCCAATACAGTAAAAGAGTTCCCCTGTTTTATGTACCCTCTTAAGTTGCACTTTGTCCACTTGCCTGAGATCAATTACATGCATAGTTCTCAAAATTTAGTCACATGAACACCCACCCCCTTCCGAAGGACAGCTAAATAGCCCTCAAGGAAGGAAGGAATGCATCTGGGATGATTGAATTATCTAGGTGTGATTTAAAGGTTGCTGAAATCAAAAAGGCTTATTCATTTTCCATCAATAATCATTTTCCTTAATATTTCATCAAAACCTGCTGATTTGGAGACCACCTTCTGGGCTTTGATTCATTATGACTGCAGACATAATTTAATTTCCCCCCTTTTTCTCATTCTGCGATATGCTCTTTCATCTCTGAGACACTGTTAAGATGTTTCTAACATTCACAGATTGCTAATTGATCTAACTTTTTTTAAACTGTACTTAAAGCTAAGATCTCTCTGCTGTAGAAGCAATTTTTCATGCATTTGCTTTTAATAAGTTTTCTTTCATTCTGCGCATCCAATAATTTGTAAATTTTCTTACATATGTGATGAAAATTAAGCATATTTCTATTTTTTTTTCCTTGGTAATAATGATTCACTTTCCTCTCTAATTTGGAAATATTCAGAGTACAAATAGGAAGAAAATTAATTCAGCCCTGGTGAGTTTACAATTTCAGTTTGATGTGATGCGATAGATGAGGGTAACAAATATTAGAGAGGTGAAATTAAGTATATTTAATGATCAAGCATAGTCTTTAAAGGTCACTACTGAGGTAGGCATCTGCAGGTATTTATGGTTCAACAGGGACTAATATGGAATTTTTTAAAAATTACTACTGTGTCACCTTGCTTAGGCTCCACAGGAGAAGTGAGTCTCCAGGAATTTGAATGAAGAGGGGGGTAGTAGCTTAGAGGATCAGAACTGAAAGGATATTTCAGTGGAAGAAGCCCCAGTCAAAAGAGCTGGTTCCATTCTTCCAGCACAATGAAATTCTCAACAATACGACTGTCACACTTAGTGAATGCAGTTGAGGTCCATAGTAGGCATGCACATGATTTAGAGCAAGATCATGTTTTTCTTTTAGTATGCATGACCCAGTCTAAATTGAATTTCAAAAAAATGTTTTCTAAGTCGTGCTTAGATGGTCAGAGCTAAATTGTAGTCTGTCTTCTAAAGCCACATTGAATAATTTGAGTAGACTGAATTTCATTAGGTTACATTAGTTGCACCATTTTTTGATGGTGAGTAAAATTGCTGCAGCTTAGGACATCAGAATTGAATAGGACAAAAGGTAGAACCTAGACATCATTCAGTATTAGGAATAATCTTGCTTCAATGGGCTTCCAATTTACATTTTTTAATACTCCTTACTATACTCACTGCTACCTCCATCATGTGTGTAATATGTATTGAGTATTTAATGTACACAAATGTATATAAAGTTTGCTACTCTATGTAACAGAAACATAAAATTTAAGATTATTCAGGATTTGAAGGATTATTTAAATAACACAGGATAAGAAGCTCCTTGAAAAATTATAATTCACTTTTTACATGCAACATTTCTTGACATATTTGCTGATGTTCATAGATGTTAACTCATATTGCATTTCCATAAAATACATATTTTGTTCATACATATTTCATAGTTAGACTTAGCAATGTGGCTTATTTTGCCTGAATTATTTTAATAAATCCATTGTCTCTTCCATATAGTATGAAAAGACAAACCATCACTTTAATTTTTCTTAGTCATTCAGAAAGTAGATGAAGCTGGAGTATTTGGTTTTTTGGTTTGGTTTGGTTTGGTTTGGTTTTTTTTAAGAACACACATGGATATATGCACATAAAACTAACCTTTATTGTATTAATAAGGAAACTATGAAAATACAATTATACAATTTCTGTGCTGTTGGATCTAT
This sequence comes from Pelodiscus sinensis, assembly GCF_049634645.1. Classification (NCBI taxonomy): domain Eukaryota; kingdom Metazoa; phylum Chordata; order Testudines; family Trionychidae; genus Pelodiscus; species Pelodiscus sinensis. The sequence continues at coordinate 231,251,626 of NC_134712.1, read as the reverse complement.
GAAAATATGCACCAGCTCAGGATCTGTTCCTGTATATGTTTATAGTTCATGCCTTTCAATTTATTGCATATTCCTCCATAGAAGTTATACTATGTTGGCAGTGCTGCTATTATTGTGACCTTGCTTTTTCTAAAGATCTGTTTCTGTTACACTCACAGAAGGCTTTAGCATTTTTACTTTAACATTTTAGGATTCTGTAGCTCATCTTTACCTAGCCCTAAACTGAATTTTTGCTTAAATAAATCATACCTTACTGAGGACTGATATTTCATTATCAAGGAGCTGCATAATAAAAGCTTCCATCCAGACTTTAGTTGCTCACCTACCCACCAATTGCTTGTGGTGTTAGCTAAACTTACAGATGGTGAGTGCTGTGGATTTGCAGGAGCTCTGGAGAAAAGGGTAAGGATTCCACAGGAGAAGACTGTGGGAGGGAAATGGAGCATCTCTTCTTTAGAGATCGGTGGCTTTCCAGGACAATAGTCTGGGAGAGAAAGCTTATTGCAAAGCTCTGCTATGCTGGATGATAAGTGCTGGGAGCCAACCATTCCGCTCCCAGCATGCACTGATAGTAAGAAGGTTACATGTTATGTGTAATGATTGAGAGAATTATCTTTCATCTACACAGTGTGTTGGAGTACTCATAGATGACCCCAAAAATGTTATAAAGTTCTAAGTAATGTACATACTCTGTATAAAGATTCATTCACCTCACTGCTGAGACCTTTATCCAAACTATAAACGTAATGCTGTCGACCTCAATTGTCTGCAGGCAAAATCAAACCTGGGACTTCTGAAGCTTGATGCATGAGCCTCTACTGCATGAACTAAAAGCTAGCTGGCTATTAGCTAAGGTTGTAGAGAAGATCATACTCAATATTCTCTCTATAAGTGGTCTCTGTACCACTAGATAGGACTGCACACCACATTGAGAAGGTGTGTGGGTTACATAAAGATCCCACACTGAAATGCAACTAAATAGCCATTAAGAGCATATTGCAACAGTGACACGAAATGAAGGCTATTGAAATCCGTTCATTCCTCAAGGGAATTAGGTAGGCAGAGATAATTACTTGAGCTGGAATTTGGCCATGGCACCAATGTTCACACTAGTACATGTACAAAATGTGCCAGGTAATATTACTATTGTGTTGAATTATAGAAACGCACATGAATTAAGAGATAGAAAAGACCCTGTTGGTCTAGTCCAGCTTCCTGCTCATGTAAAATTGTGTCTTACAGTATATTTTTTACTACCGTTTCCAGTCTAGTTTTGAATGTCTTTTGGGGTGGGTTTTTTTTTTCATGTGATGTTGGGACACTGTTCTTCATCTTTATACATCTCACCTTAGAAGATTATTTCTGGAAACATAACCTCGTTTTTCCTTTCATTAACATCATCCACTTATTCCTTGAGAGGTGCTGAGCACCATCAATTCCCAGCAATTTCTGGAGGCTATCTCTCAGGACCAATTCCTTACCATCTGCACCGTTGTGTATTTGTAGATAAATACAGGGGGTTTCTCTCTCTCTCTTTCTCTCTCTCTCTCTCTCTCTCTCTTTCCCTCTTTTGTAAATTTAGTTTGTGTCAGTCCCATTAGACCCTTAATCAGTCGGTATCTGACACATATACTATGCAACAAGAATACAAGTTAGGTAATTAAGCAGTTACATCATCCCTTTTGTACTATCCGTAATTTATTCAAATCTCCTCTTTCCTGGGGAGGATGATGAAGGCTGGGCCTTCAGGCACCTCCTCTTTTGGAACTGCCCTGTTATAGAAGAATTCTGAGAGCTGGTTTTTCAGTTCTTTTTTGGCATGACATTTCTGTAGTCTGCAGTCCCACAGTAAGGGTGGAAGATGACCCTTGATTCCATGTTTACCTTAATATCAGGAGGCAAACAACCTTCCAGTCTGGGTTTTTGAATAACACCTTTCCTCTCTAGGGAACTTTTGTATGAAAAGTGCTTCACAAAAGTAACAAACATTCAGTTTTATTTTTTTTATTTTCTACTGTGCCTGTTGTCAAGAGCTGAGCACCTCTTAAGTGCAGCTGTGATGATTGCCATTTTAGCTGATGCACTGGGAATTAAATCAGGACCTCCAGAGTTAAATGTATGAGCTGCATCAGCTGGGGCTGTTTAATTGGAGTTGTAATAAACTCATATCATCTGCAGATCAGGCACAAGGGGGAGGCTCACCAGTGTGTCATACAGCCGCCTTTACCACAGTTATCAGACATGCTTGCTTGTTTTCTGTTATGAAGCTTTTCTTTCCTGTTAATAATGCAGCCAGCATATTGCTTCATTGCCCCCTTATTAGTGTTGGAAGGGTTTGTTTTAAAAATTATTTTAAAAGAGGATACTTTCAAAAGGCAAGGTGGTGATTTGAAATTCACATGCCATTCCAGAATTCATCAGCCACTCCTAAACCCCAGTTTAAAAATGTGCTAGTGAGCAGAAAACAAGAATGAAGAGGAGCAAAGCAAGGAGAAAATCACAGAACTTTCAGTGAAGAGGGAGTAGAGGTGAGGGAATCGTTTTAAGTGGTGAAGAGATAAAAGGAAGGAATTAGGAGAGATGATCTCAGAGAAGTTGCTAGGAGAAGAGAGTGATGGCCGTGGTGGGGAGAAGAATGAAACTTGGAAGGAAAGTGATGGCAAATAGAGAGAGAGAGAGAAGCTGTGTCCTAGAGAAAAGGCAACTGGGAGTCTGGAGTTTGAGTAGAAGGAAGAGTGCAGCGAGAGAGTGCAGAGGAAAGGAAGCAGTCCTTAATCTGTTAAAACACATTTTGTTGCGTGAGCTTTTTCTTGTCCAGTCCATGATACCCAAATGGTGTTCATTCCCTCCCTGCCACATCAGCAACTCTGCAGGAACAGAAATAAGGTCAGGATGGGGATCCCATTATCTAAATTCAGCCTTTCTCCCTGTCTCTATTAGATCAGAACAACTTGAATGGGTATGAAACAGCAGGAGAGGCAATGTATGTGTTCAGGTTCTTGCCGCTCAGTCACATTACCGTCTCATTGTGTCTGCAAGGGTGCTGCAGACTTGATTAAAAAAATTAATGATGAGAAACAAAAGGGAGGGCAAGGAGAACAAAGAAAAAAAGTAAGGGAGCATGAAGGAAGTTTACTGCGTAAAAGTAATTCAGTTATCCCTCAGGGCCCAGATTCCTATTCTAATAGTCTAAGATGGTCCTTCAGGACTGAACTGTTCAAGTGAAATGGCAGTGCTGGGGGTAAGGAGCCTACAGGAGGTAGGTTGTGAACAGGATTGTGCATACATTCATGAACAGTGAAGCAGAGATTCCATCTGTTTGTATTTATTTTGAACCCCCGGTAGTAGCAGAGCTGCAAAGACTGGCAAATGCGAAGACTAAATGTTAGAAAGTAATCCCTTCTGGTCAAGGTTGAGGCATTGATGGCCAGCCTGAGGAAGTTTGTCCTGGTCCGTTTTGTGCTGTGCTCTTTTTGTGTCTAGTTTCCATCTCCAAGGTTGTTAATGTGTCCATTCACACTATATTAAATGTGTTTAGAAAACTGAAGAAAAAGAAACACAACATAAAAATCTCACTGCAAAGTCACTGAACACTAAAGAGCATCAGAACTTAGCTGAAGTAGAAATAAAAGAGCTTTAACAAGAATCATTGCAGCTGTTTATGCCAACAACATACAAAGGACAAGGGACTATATGAACCTAACTTTCAACATTAAAGAACTAAAGAGGAGTAAATGTATCTTTGGTACCACTGCTTTCCCATTCTCTGAGAAGAGAGAGCCCTCTTCCAGCATTTCCCTTGGCCATAAAAAACCCTCCTCCCATCCTTCTAGTCCTATTCTAGTGTCCCATTTTAAACAAGTCCCAGGACACTCAAGGCATCCAATCACCTGTGGACTGAGAACAGTATATTTCCCACTCACCTAATTGCAACCAGCCCAGGTTATCAGTTCATCTGCTCTAGTGACTCCCTACCAGATTCTTTTCCTGACCCTGTCTTATTTCCCCACTGAAACCAGCTCAGCCCTCCTTTATGGGAGACAAGGTTTCCCATAAAGGAGTAAGGCAGAGAAAGTCTATTTCATTCTAGACAGGAGTCCTAACTGGTACTCTCTTCCAGTGGACAGAAACCTAGGGTTTGCCTGGACAAATAGTTGGTGCACAACTAGCGGGGTGTGTAAATCTATAGGGCACAAGCATGCTGCGTACTCTCTGTCCACGTGCATTGTGCACCCTGCTACAGAGTACTAACAGTCCCCAGAGTGCACTGACTGCTGGCTAGCAGAGTAAATCAAAGTGCAATAGGGGACTTTTAGTGTGTAGTGACAGGATCCACATGGACCTGTAGCATGTGATGTAATTGTACCCCATAGATTTAGACCCCAGCTTTCTGCACAACAATTATTTGTCTGGGCAAGCCTTTTGAGTGGGGGGAAGGACTTAAGGGGGCAGTTCCTGGCAATGTCCTTAGAGATATTGAGTTTCAAGACCTTGGGTACTGATATTTCTTTAATTTATACAACACCATAAAGGTATGCTATGGCACTTTTTATAGATTAATAAAATACAGTCCCTGCCTCAGTGGTCAGACAATCAAATCTTAGACATAAGACGACATAAGACATAAGATATGTCTTCCTTTAACAATTATAATTCTTGCTCATGATATATCATTATATTTGCATTTCATCTAAGATTTTAAAGAAAAAATCCTAATTTAAGATATTTCCATCAAAACCTTCTTCCACACCTGCTTAGTGCTGAATGAAAGCTAAAATGATTCACGCAGCCAGACATTTCAGTCTGAATAATTGATACATTTTGACAAGCTGACTGTACAATTGGATATATTTGCCTCACTATATGCATGTGATGATTAACGTAACTAGGACTTACATGTCTTCATCAAGGGGAGAAAATGCCATGTGGATATTACCGGCTGGTTCAATTAGGTGAACTTTGGTACTAGATTTAGTCTGTTGATAATATTTAAGAGAGTACAGTGATGGTTTATAGATCTGTACGTGAAAGTAAAATTCAGTGCATTACAGAGCGAGAGGGAGTGAATTAAAATGGTGAGATTGTAAATGGACACTATCAAATTGTTTAGGCTCCTAAATCATGTTCCTGTAGGATGGGTTAATCTACTCTTATCCCCCTTCCCCAGATCACTAGCAGCATGATTCCATTGGAGTCATGTTGCCATGGCTGCCTCCAAACTCTTGAGAGTATCTCTACACTATAATATAACACATTTGGCTTGGCTACAGCTGGCCCAGCTCTCTTGACTCAGGCTTGCAGGGTTAAACATTGCAGTGTAAAAAATTGTCTGCCTTGGCTGGAGCCAGGCTTTGAAAACTTGCCTGGTATAGGGCACTCAGAGCCCAGGCTCCAGCCCAAACCTGAACATCTGAACTGCAATTTGTAGCCCCCCCAACTCAGTCCTGCACCCAACCCTGAGTCCCCTTCCACACCCAAAGTCCCTAACTCCCTCCCCGACACAGAGCCCAGACCTGAGCCTGACCCCACACCCTAACTCCCTCCTACACTCCACACGCAAACTCTCAGCCCCCTCCTGCAGCCTAACTTCCACCCAGATTCCACCCACCTTCCCTGAGTCCACACCCACACTCCAAACTCCTTGGCCTCAGCCTGGAGCCCCCTCCTATACCCCACTTGTTCCATCTCCAGTCCCACCTCAGAGCCTGTATCTGTAGTTGGATACCTCACCCCCTCATGCAGCCACGCTCCTGCCTCAACCCACAGCCCCTCCTGAATACTGAACCCCTCATTTTTGGCCCCACCATGGAGGTTGGGGGCCCCACAAAATCTGGTTGCCCAAGAAGAGTTTATCAGCCCTGTTTATCTCAAGTTCTGATCTTCAGCTTTTTACCTGACACTATTTAGGTTCTGACTCCTGGCTCGCCAACCACTGGGTATGACTGTCCATGCCCTGGTCATTGCATCAGTTGACAAACTTCAAGATCTAGCTAAACACTTCATGTTTCACCACTCAAAAAATGTTGATTTTTTTTCCTTGTAAATGTTTTCTGAGTAAAATTTCTACATTTCTACATTTCCTTAATCAAGTACTTCATTTAAAATGGCCCATTACACATCATAGAGTCATAGGTCCAATTAGTTGTAATTCCAAAACTTCCGTAATTAAGTCTTTTTTTTCATGAAGATATTGTTTCCATACTGTCACATAAAAGCTGACATGTTTTAGTGGAAAAAGTACTTCAATTCTGATTGCAGTCTTTGTGTAACTCCTGCTGCACAATTTCTATCTACTCAAGCTCTAGTTTAAATAACTGTATACTGCCTACATACATTCCCCCTGCTGTTTAATTTGAATATGGTATTCTTTACTTTATGGCTTAAATGAATGTGTGGATGTGCCATTAAATGCTTGCATGTCAGTGGTGAGCAAGTATCGGCAGCCTATTGAACTTCCCGCTCTTGCAAGGTTCTGAGCCCCTTGCTAGACCAGGGCCTAATTTTGAGACCATGTAAGATGCTATATAAATAGAATTTCTTATTTTATCTGTATGTGGTAGACTGGGGGAGACATTATTCAAAGAAAATTTTAAACCAGCATGAGTTCCAATATTTGAGCAATTATAATATTGCTATAGTATTAATTGCATAATGCATTAGATCCTTAAAAAGAAGCAAAGGACTATTTTGGATTTGTAATGTAATTTTCTCACTAGAAAAATGTAATTGGTTCTGGAAGTAACACACACTAAATATTTTATATTGTTAGTAACACCAACATGACACAAGAATTAACATGACCAAAATGCAAATGGATTTTTTCCTGACTTCTTCAATCATAATTGCTATTGGAGAATTGGTTCATAATGATTTTCAGTGTACACATCTCCTTTTAAGTGCTAACTATTTTTAGTGTCTGACTATGAGATTTGTGATGTGATGTTCTACTCCTCTGTCAGTGAAGTTCATTCCATTAAGGGTTTGATCCAGAGCCCATTGAGATAAAAGAGATTCTTTTCATTGACATCTGGGGATACAGGATTGAGCCATCTTTGGATAGAAAGTGTCTGTTTTAATTATTCTGTGATAATATTAAGTAATTTTTCACCAAGCCTTTTGGTTTTGGTGATTGTTTATGGATTTTTGATCCAGTAAAATATATACTGATATTGTGCTAGTACATTTAGCTACTGCTTTTTAGAAAGATATTTGTGTGTGTGTGTTGGTTTGGTTTTGTTACAGTGGTTTTACATCTCTCTTATAAATAAAACTTAGTCATTTGATATTTCTGGCCTGTATTTTCTATGTTTATTTCTTTATCTTTTGTAACAAATACTTTCCTAAGATTTGTGCATGTTGAATTTAGCAAACCCAAACAATAAATCTCAATTTTGAGAGGAGTTTGTTTTGTTTTGTTTGTTTATTTGTTTGTTTGTTACAAAAAAAGACTAGCATGTAGTAGACTGGAGGTGACATTATTCAAAGAAAATTTTGAACCAGCATGAGTTCCAATATCTGAGCAATTATAATATTGCTATAGAATTAATTGCAAAATGCATTTGATCCTTAGTCCAGAGACTAAATGTAGCCAAAGCTATTCCCGGAAAAAATGTCACTTTGTGATCTTGAATGAGAATAAAATTATTAGAAATATTTTAAAAATATGGAAGCTATGATTATCTTTTTACATTGACTAAAGAGCTATTTTCCTGCTCAAATATAAATGTTATCTGAATTGTAATCCACATATTTTCTTAAATTTAAATGTTTAATTTGGCTCATAGAGTAGCCCAATAATTTCCAGGGACATGTACGTCACTGTTTGTAGCTTTGGGGCCTTAGTTTGTGTATCTCTGAGAATTATATGCTGTAGCTACTGTGTTAAGCTAATTATGATAATTTTAAAAAAGTAAACTTATTGCTTGGGGTTCTTTAAAAAACATCTTATTACTACAATAATAATCTTCAGAGCACTTTTCATCAGAAAATCATGTAAAAGTTAGAGACTGCTTGGCAGCTACTAGGCTACGAGCTTCAGATGAATTATTGCATACTTATATAAGTAATGGGTATATTTAAATCTGAGTATTTCATCATCAAATCTCCAATACAAGTTAGATGAATTAAAATAATAATACTTAGCACTTATAAAATACTTTACATTTCTAAATTGTTGTACAAATAATTGTTACTACAGCTCTGGGGAGCTAGATAAGTTTTGATCCCTTTCCCAAGAGAAGGGAAATGGAGGCAAAGAAAGCTCAGTTAACCAATGCAAAGGCTGCAGGCTTAACTGGAAGTAGGATATGCGTCTTTTGGCACTGTTATGTAAGCCCAGGGTTAGTGGGACTTGAGTCAGTGTCAGCTGATCCATGTTAGGGGACCCTGATCTTGAGAATCTACAATGTATTTGAACCCTATGTTAAGATTTTCTAACGGTCCTGTACTCAATCCTAGGGCCCTTGCATCCACATGGCAATGTGCAGACCCAAGTCAAAGTAATTGTATCCCAGCTTCCCGAGTGCTCCCTCCCCTCACCCTATGCCTGAAATAGCCTTAGGACCATGTTGCACTGTGGGAAAATGTCACTACATGTTACTAAGGAGTAGGTCACTTTGTATAAGGCTTGATTGGTTCACTCTCCATTGCAAATCCAGGATGCTCTGAGATATTCTGCTTGCAGACAGTGATGAAAAGAGAATGGGTTGATGCTGGCCTGAGTCGCAACCATTTATGAGGGAGGTGGAGGGAATGTTCCATTATCAATAGAGTCCATTGCAGATTGCTGGAACAGAGCACACTAAGGTAGTTGTCCGCTGGAATTGTGGGATACAGTAGGACCTTATTCCAAAATAGCCCTCCCCACCCCCAGTTAGATTTATAAGTGGTTCATCTACACTACCAAGCCTGTTGTTTCAAAATAACAGGCTGCGGGATTCAAACTCTGTATTCCTGCTTTTCACGAGGAGTAATGCTAATTCTAAAATAGTAATTTTGAAATAATGATCATGTGGATGCTCCGGTGTCACTAATTTGAATTTATTGGCCTCTGGGAGCCCTCCGACAGCTCCCTAGAGTGTAACAGGCTCTATTCCTGCGGCTCTACATCTGAGGTAGAGCGTCCACATTAACAGAGCCTATATCAGAATAATTTTGATGCTTCCCCATAGTGAGGACATGCTAGTTCAAATTTGTTAAATCGGGAGTTCTTAACTCGAATTTAGTAATTTCAAAATAGTTTCCTAGTGTAGACACTTCCTTTGTGTCACAGTTTAGACACAAGGAGAGTTAGGCTTGAACTGGGGATGAAGAATGCATTAAGATTGCAAAATAAGTATGCCCTTTGTTTCTTGATCTACAAAGTGGGCTACAAATCTGTGCGTCAGTCTCTACATATTTAGTGTATGTTGTACAGAAAACTTAATCTTCCTGCTTTTAAAATCCATGGCAAGAATTCTGTTGGCTTTGGTGATACCAGGTTGAGCCCAAGTTCTGCATCTCTCTTCCAGCCCTACATTTGTGTTATTGGTAGAGATCTCAAGAGGTCAGCTAGTCTGTTCTTCTGTACTGAGTCAGGACAAGTATACCTGAACCATCCCTGACAGATGTTTGTCTAACCTGGTCTTACCCGTCAGTGTGTAGTTTCATGTTGAATCAAATAGTTCCCACTACTGCTCTCCATGTTGTTATAGCCAAATAATATGTCTTGCTCAGATGTCATTTAATCTTCTTCTTCTTAACCTCTTCCTACTCCAGATCAAGTGCAAACATTGAAGAAAATTATTTTAAGTCCCACAAATATGAGACATATTTAACTTTGTCTTTGGTCTTTGTCAATGGGGTATTTGTCACTTTTTATCTCACTGACTTCTCTCAGACTTCATTCAGAGCTGTTCTGTTTCATTTTAGAAAAGTAGTTTAGATTTGTGGTTTTAGCATATGCTCTGTACTTGTGTATAAAATCTTAGTGGTTGCATACATATGCTGATTTTTACAGCTTTTAACCTAAAGCTTGTGTTTAAAGTACATTGTTACATGGTGTATTTTAAAGAAATCCTAATGCCCTCTGTAAAATATCCAGTTTACATGATAATTATTTTTTCACTGTCTCTGTTCATTATATTTCTTATGTTTTTATTTATTCCTTGGAGATCATTCTAGGGTTTTAAAAATAATCTGTAACACCAGGCACTGTTGAGTTTTTTCTGTTCCCCTCATGAGCTTTGTTGGGTCCACCTACTGTACTTCCTTTTTGCCATGATGAATTTCCTTAGTAGTCGAGTATAGTGATTTTCCGGGTTGATATCCCTGAGGCTCTGCCTTCGAAATCAATATAGTTTTTCAGTGAGTGTTATTTTATGTTGTGATGTACTCCCTTGCCCCTTTTAAAGTGTATTTTAGAATAAGCCCAAGTGGAGATTTCTGATAATGTCAGTTTACTTTTTCTCCATGTGCTTGTTTCTCAGTCAAATCTAAATCAATTGTTGTCCAAAGGTTTCTCATTTTCTGTTCTTATAAATTGTCATGGTCAAATGGTTTTTCTAGGCTGACATTTATCTTTGTCATGTAGCTGTCTACATTTTGAGGTATACAAATACCATAGACCTCTGACATTTCTTCATTAAATATATTAGACGGGTTGACTGATTACAAAACCCATCAATTCCTTTTAGTTAGGTTTGAAGATATTAAGAATATGAAATGCACCTAGCCTTCTAAGAAAGAAGTAAGCAAATTTCTTTGTTTAATTACTCATTTGGGATACTACAATCTGTTGCCAAAACCAGTTATCATCAGCTTTGATTGGAAATAATGCAAGACAGCTGCTGAAATGTGGAATGAAAGAGGCTGTATTGGATTAGAAAGGAGTTTCTTTGAATTTGAAAGAGCAGAAGGGTATCACTGGGGAACATTTGAATATGCATTTATTTTAATATGAAGATGGCTAGGGGTACAGTAACTTATGTTCTGGTTTCAAATGTTTTTCATTATTACATTAACTTTCTTTGCTGTTTCTCTGTGACCTGCAGTCATTTTAATTTTAACCTAATTTCAATTCACAGTGTGGCAGCCACATATGTAGGCTGAAGTGTTTCAGTGTTCATAAAACAAACTCATGATTGAACCTTTTTTCCCAACCAAGTGAACCCATACCTTTTGTAGTTGGAATCGATCCAAACAGAAGGAAGCTATGAGAAGGCACAACCCACCTTTCTTCTAAAATAGAACATTGAGTTGCTCAATTTCAAAAGCATTGTTCTGCTTCCCATTCCTGTTTGTGATGGCTAGTCCCTTTTTGTAACAGACTAACAGTGCCTTACTAGCTGAGTAACTGTCTAATTCAAAATTAAAGAGAAAGTTAATAAATACAGTAAATTTTTTTTTAAAGCTTCTTGCTACAAAGATTTTGAGGATATCCTTCAGTTTGTCATTTTGTCTCACTTCAGAAAGGACATTATATGTAAGGTAGTCTCTGGCAGAGAGAAAGTGATGAAATTTCCATAGGATGGGGAAAATACTCTTATCCCTGATCTACACTAGGACTTTATTTCAAAATAATCCCCCTAAATTGAATTTATAAGTGGAGTGCCCATTACTTGAAAGTAATGGGTTGCGGAATTCAAACTCTGTACTCTTGCTTTTCATCAGGTGTAATGCTAATTTTAAAATAGGTATTTCAAAATAACAGTAGCGTGGACACGCCAGTGCCACTATTTTGAAATAAATGGCCTCTGGAGGCCTCTTGCAGCTGCAGCTCTGACTGGTCTGGCTACACCTGGCATCTCCACTGCGCTCCTCCTACTGCGGAGCTTTAAGGGTATGTCTAAACTACATTTTTTTTTCAAAAAAACTGCTTACCTGCAATTGAATTCTTTCAAAATTAAATCGAAAGAACGCAGGGGGGTTTTCAACATTGGTAAACCGCAAATTACAAGGAAGAATGCCTTTTTTGAAAGAGCTCTTTCGAAAAAAGGTGCGTGTGGACACAGAACAGGGACAAGGTTTGTGAAAGAAGAGGCAATTGAAAAAAGCACAGGGGCCCTGGTGGCCATGCTGTGAATAGCAATCAGGACTTTTTTTCGAGAGAGTGTCCATGCAGTCTGTATGCTCTCTTTCAAAAAAGCAGATTGCTTTTTCGATCCGGTTTTGAGGTGTGGATGCTCTGTTTCTAAAGAAGCTTGCAGTCTAGACATACCCTAAAAGTCCTGGGAAGTCCTGGGAGCAGGAGAAGTCCTTGTCCCATGTGGCCAGCTTCACAAGGCCTATGTGAGGAAGCACGACAGGGAGAACTGAAGAACCCCAATGTCCCCTGACCCTCTGACGGCTGCCAGCACTTCTGCTGCTCCTACAGCTTCCACTGCCGAGGGGGTGCAGAAGAGCTCTGGCCTGGCCTGGTGCGGAGATCCTGGACCTCATTGAGGTGTTGAGGGGAGGAATCCAACCTTTAGGACCTCTGCACCAAGAAGCACAATGCTGACATGTACAGCAGGTGCAACCTAGCCGAGAGAGACCATAGCAGGAGCCTGGAGCAGTGAAGGCTCAAATTAAAAGAGCTGTCAGGACTACCACAAGGCCAGGGAGCGGCACTACACACCTGCCACTACTACGAGCAGCTCACTGCCAGCCTGGGAGGAGGGCTAGACACCTCCCCCACTGTCATCATCAAGTCTTACCAGGACACACCCAGCATCAGCCTGCAGGAGGGTGGACTGGTGGATGAGGAGAAGGAGGAGACGACCAGCCAGGTGACCATGCCTGCCAGACAGGAGCTGCTACTCACCTTGGAGCTGCCCCTCTTTCCCCTACCAGGATGTCTCCCGGGCTTCTGACAAACCCAGGGAGGGCACTTCAGGTGAGTTCTCTACCTTTCCCTATCTACAAGAGGGGTCAGGTGATGTGCTACGAGGGGCAGTGCACACCTCTCTCAGCCTACTCGACCTGGGGTTGCACAACAGCCCTTCCCTGTTGGATGTCCCCAAAATAAAGAGTCCTGCTTTTTCAAAACCAATCTCTTTATTGTTTGCTGTGCAGGGGAAGGGGTATGAGGGAAGGGAGGACAGGGAAGGGAGGAATGGGGATGAAAGGCGCACACAGGGAATGCAGAGAACCCTTGTGGAGAACCACGTGGGAGAGTCTCAGAACTGGCCTTTCATGAAACTCTTCTTCAAGGTGTCTCTGATGAGCACTGCTCCTTGATGTGCCTTCCTGATGGCACTGGTGTCTAGCTGCTCGAACTCCCTAGCCGGAATAAAGTAGGAATAAGAGATCCTCCGGAAAAGGGCTTTATTCCGGAGGATCGCGCCAGTCTAGACGCTTTTTTTCCGGCTTCCGGAACATCATCCGGAACTCATGCCTCTTCCGAAAGATGCATGCTAGAACTTTTTCTCCCAACTGCACCATCAGAGACAGAGAGATGGACATGCCCATAGTGATACTACCCCTTGGTCTCCTGACGCATGAAGCTCTACACGGGCAGCCTGGACCCCAGCAAGGTGGTGTTCAGGCTGAGCAGGTTTCGAATGGTGGTGGAATATGCATTTGAGCATTTAAAGGGGAGGTTCAGGTGTATCCTCACCCATCTGGACCTCAGCGAGTGCAACATCTCCTTTGTGGAAAAAAGCCGGAAAAAAGCGGCGGACATGTTTATTTAAATCCACGGGGGATATTTAAATCCCCCGCGGATTTCCCTATGCTGATTTACCTGATTTACATCCCTTTTCCGGAATTTGTGGCCAGTCTAGACGTAGCCTAGGGATGTAAGGGAATAGTCGAGTCGACTAGTCACAATTCTCTCTCCCCTTGCTGCCCCTATATCAGAGGCAGCAGTGAAGACAGAGCAGGAGCCGGTGCTGCCTGCCTCCCTCCTCCCTGCCACTGCTACATCTATCTACTCGATTAGTTAAATACCCACTTCTTAACATCCCTAGTAAGCACGCATTAAGCTTGCTGAACCAAGCAGCCACAGAAAGTACCTGCCCTCCTGGTGACTTCTGCAGGGTGCTTTCGGGGGCTCTAAGTCTGAGGCAGGGTCCCATTCAATGTGGATGCGCTATTTTGGACTAATCTGAACTAATTTTGAGGCTTTCCTGCAGTGAGTACACACAAGTTCAAATTTATTATATTGGGAATTAAGTCAAATTTAGTAATTTTGAAATAATTTCCTAGTGTAGACATGGCCTTACAGTATATGAGGATGATTTTCATTGCCCTAAGCCACTTTTATATGATTCCGTGCCTTTGCTCGTTGATGCAGCTGAAGTGGTATAAAGAGGCCTTAGTGTGAACGAGATGCAGATTTTGTGCATTTCTGTCCTGATTCCTGAAGGGTCTACTCATTTTAAATACATAAATACTCACTGTCATTGATCGAGGTGCAGAGCACTGATATTTCATATACTGCAAAAGTGCATATTTGGGGCTTTATACCCCTGATATGGGATTTTAATTTTATACATTACAGTAGGTGACAAAGCAGCCACTTTATAAAAAGGGTAAATTATAAATTAAAATGAACATTGAAATGTTACCTTTAATAAATCATCTTAGGCTGAATTAGGGACGCCTGGGGCAGAGCCGGACTATCGGAAGGGGAGGCTATGAGGGGTCTGGGGTGGCATCCCCCCCACCTCACCCCGCTCATAGTCCCCCTTCTGATAGTCCGGCATAGCTGATAATCCGGCACCCTCTGGGTCCTAACAGTGCCGGATTATCAGAAGTTTACTGTACTTAAAATATTTGTGAATACTCTTTTCTTTCAGAGGTCTTGTCTACACAGTGAGCTAATGCATACTTATGGGGATGAAATTTTTAAAGCGCACTAATGTGTTGCACATTAATTGGTCTGTATAGACTCTTTTGGTGCTTACTAAATGGTCCGTAAGGTGTTTTAACTAGTGCTGATTTACTTTGATCTGATAATTTGGGATATTGCCACCCATCTCATATTAATGTAAAAAAGTGTCAGGTTTTTTTCAAAATTAATCATTGGGTACTGAGATTTGGTGTGAAGCTCAATTGACAGCCATTTGTAATGAAAAACTTAAGTAAACAAAGCAGCAGACAGAGGGAAATGTATGTTCAGCTCTAGGTTGCACAAAACCTTTAAAATTAACGGTTTATATTTGCTTCTGTAGAAGACAGAATTTTTATGTATTAGATAGACACACAAAATACAGAATTAAAAAGACCCATTATGTCACCTAGTTCATGTCCCTGCCAGTGAAGTATTGTTCCCTATTGTGTAATGAATATTATATCCAGTCTAACTTTAGATATCTTAAACAATAGAATTTCTACTCCTTCTCTTGGAACTGTTTTCTGTAGTGAAATGAATCTTTCTAATAAGCATTTCCTTTCTAATATGCAGCCTGACTTTATCCATTTTCAGACTACTATATCCCAAGGAAAATTGTTCATACTGAGGATATGAGGATCTTCACTAAGACCAAATATGGTTATATTCAGTGTTCAATAGTTCCATCTTTTGATTCAGTTTAGTACATCTCTGACTATTTTGGCTACATTGTTTGGCAACAGCTATTTCATATAACTAGTGCCATACATGTGTAAGGCATATTCCAGGCACTTTGATTATATGATCTTAACCTTGAAGAACTTATAATTAAAATCTCCGCTTTTTCAACTATTTTCTTGTAACTGTTTTTATTTGAAAGAGTGATTCTCCTTCTCCCCCCGGGAATAGATCAGATTTTTGTATAAATTCTTCTGCAAAATTACATGGTGACCCAGAAGTCCACAGATGGACTTTTTATATACAATCATTTGATAAAATAAATACATTTAATACTTGGCAAATGTTAAGACATTTCTAAAAGCACATATTAAAAGGGAGAAGTCTAATGAATAGTACAATTTTGTATTGAGAATATATCATGAATGGGAGATATTGGCATGTTTAATGGTGTGTGGAAGAATAAAACTCTTAATACTGGTGGTGATATATGAAGCATAAAATATTTTTTGCTATGTAAATGTGCAATCCATAGCTGTAAAAATAAATACCACAGTCACATTTTATAAGACTTTTATTGTGTTCCTACATTCCGTGTTCACTATAAAAAGTGAATTTATAGTAATTCTCAGTGGTTAGATTTTACCAGGCGTCTGTTAAGGTTAGCTTTCTAACACATTCTTTGAGTGAGAATGCACAAAATTTGTTGTTAACTACAATGAACCATTGAAATTTGTAGCCCTGCTGTCAACTATGTGAATTGCATTAAGAATTAGAGTTTCTAAATATATGTGTGATTATATTTTGAGTTGCCCTATTCTTGTCATATCAGTTATCTCAGGAATTGCATAGATAGGTATAATTTGCTACAATTATAAAGACAAAAATCGTATTTCTTGGTCAAGAGCTATTTTTATATTTGAACAGAACATGCATTGTTTTACTCTGCTTATCAAGGAGTACTACTGTTTTCTATTATGGTTACATTTGTTAATTAGGTTTTCTAGGGCAGAAGTCAACTATATCTTTAATGAGTTCAGTGACATCACTAAGGGTGCTTATATTCCTTAGCAATGGTCTGCATTGTTTGAGTGTATCACATTAGCTTTAGGAGGAGTAGCACAGATGCCAAGGTCAGGGCATTAGCAAGTAAGAGATCTTTGAGCAAAATAAAGACTTAAAGCAAAGTCTGATCAAGTAATGGAGAACAATGAACTGCTGTTAAGAGTGTGGTGAAGAATCTCCAACCATCTCCCCCCCCCCCCACACACGTCTCCAGCATGCCCCAGTCTTATGAAAGTTATACAAGTAAATGCTAATCCAGTCTTAAATCTTCATCTAAGACATGATACAAATATTAAGGTGTCACATCAAAATTGTGGCCTCTGCCATGTTAAATTGTCAAACCTTTTAAATATGCTCCCAATTCAGTACTATTCCATAAAGTTATTGAAATGGTGACTCTCGTAATCAACTAGAAATGCACCATTTTCAGAAGAATACTTGACAAGTAAATGAGCAAAAAACAAAACAAGTTACTTGGCCAACAGTGTTAGAGCTTACAATTAATTTTGTTGCTGTTCTGTGTGACAGCCAAAATATATCTCAGACATAATGGGAAGAGAGCTGTTAATTTATCTGCATTTGAAAAATGATATTTCCAAATTCCTCTTACTCACTCTCCTTTCTCAATACACATATCATCTACACTGGGAGAGTCAGTATGACCTGTTCCTCCACCCTCATCTCAAGAGATGTTGAGAACTGGAAAGAAGATATTTTGTCAGAGGGATTAGAAGTGCCAGTTGGGAGGAGGACTGAAAGGATAGAGGGGAAAGGAATGGTAATGGAGTATAGAAGAAAAAAAATCCAAGGGAAGTAAAATCAGAGTATGTCTAGACTGAAGAGATTTTCCAGGAAACATTTCGGAAAAGCAGATGCATTTTTTCGGTATCTCTGTAAACCTCATTCTATGAGGAAGAAGGGATGTTCTGAAAGAGGCTTTTTTCCCCAACATTTGGCCCAGTGTATATGGGCCAAATGTCGGAAAAGCCCCTTTTGGAAGAAAAGCAGAAAAAGATACGCAAATTGCACTTCGCAATTTGCATATCTTTTTCCGACTTTTCTTTGTAGTCTAGACAGTCTCAGAGAGGTCAGAAGCAGTGGTAAAAAATGGCAGATAGACTTAGGGCGCATCTTCACTCACCCCGCCGGAGATTGACATTCTGATGTTCGATTTAGTAAGTTTAATATAGACCAAATCGAATGATGAGAACAGCTCCACCTGGTGCCTGTACTCACAGTTGCATTTGCTCCCATCAGCCTCCTGATGTGTGGACCTGGCCTCAGATAGAGCAAGCATTGGTGGAAAAGTAGTGGATGAAAGTCCACATTAGATCAGAAAATGAATTAAGGAGAGGATGCAGGAAAGTAGGAATTAAAATTAAAATTTTAAGTAAGATTTTAAAAATTGCAGAAAACATGGTTGCTAGAAATGTCAGACATACATACATATGTGCAAGTGGATAGAAGGAGAGAAGAATTAAAATAACCAAGGAGACGGTATTTTTTTTACTCATTATTAGAAAGTTGGCTTTATAAAACATCTTCACTCTATGATTTAATGGTGGTTTGGTTGCCCACAAAATATATATGAGTTATGAATATTGTCAACTTTCGATGCACTCTCTAGACCCAACACCTTGAGACATTAGTCTATAGATCACCTCATTTGGGTCTGGAAAAGTTGACAGGTATGTAGGATGCCAAGCATTATTGCTCCTTGTTAAGTACTTGTACATGGAATCCATTTGGATTCGGAACAGGAATTAATGTACTTTGGACTGAATGTTGTTCATTGTACCAAATAGAATGAGGGAGTTAGGCCATTTGAAGGGAAACACCCTCCCAAAAATATCAGATCAAGGTGAACAGATGTACATCTGAAACATTTGTTCAGTGGTGCTGAGGTTAAGCTTTCATTCAAATCCCCATACATATTATTCTCTCAAATTGAACTTTCGGATTCCAAACAAAACCTCTGTAAAGTCAGCTGAGAAATAAAAACGTAATTGCTGAATCAACTCAGAGGAAGCGAGTCTATACCATGTGCCCTGCAGAAGTATAGGGAGATTCCTTTCCCCCAAATGGGCCAGAACAAATAACAGTGTAATAATCATTAGCTATTTGTGCGAACTACTGTGCAAAGTTTAAGCCTCACAACATACTTGATAGGTGGGAAAGGGACATTCTATAGACAGATAACTGAGCTACAGAGACCCTAAGATGATAATTCCGATCCCATCTTTATAGTCATGCTGTCTTAGAGGTGCAGTATGCAGAATAATAGTCTTTCTATGATGTGGGCTGGGGTAGAAGGGAGGGTGCTTTTTTCTGAGAAGGCTGGAGTTTGTAATAGAGATGTTAAACTGTGTCAGTGGTTACACATACTGTGGTCTGAGCAGAAACCACCTGTCTGGCAAAATCCCTCATTAGGGACTAGTCCGGTCTCAAGGGTGCTGGATCAGGGAGGTCCAATACATACTTCTAATTTGCACAAGAACTATTTGCCTTTTTTGCTTTCTTTAGAAAATAGCAATGCAGGTTTTTGTACAAATCCATCAGTACTTACTGACTGGTTCAGTATATGCAATGTTCCATTGTTTGGGCTGGTGAAGGAGGAGGTTAGGAAAACCAAAGACAGGATCTAGAATGGCACAAATGCAAACAGGTTCTTTGGAGTGTTTACACTAGGAACTTTGATTCTTTCCATCTTTCTTTTCAGTCACTCTGCTGATAGTCGCTATCACCTATTATTAATCACAGAGACACGTGCCTTCCAGCAGGAAATACATTCTTGGAACCTTCCTCTTCCAAAGCCTTTTCAGCCAGATAGCATTTTAGATATTATGTAACTGAACATATTCCTGATGGACTCATTGCATACATTGTGTAAAATAACAGAGTCTGGTGGCATCTTCAGGATAGTTCCTTGTCTTTAAGATGCCACCAGACTCATTGTTTTTTGCTGAAACAGACTAACACGATTACTGCTGAATTGTGTGCAATGGTACTAAGAACAACCTTATTCTTCATTTTGACCAGTCAATGGACTGTGCTGAAAAAAATCTGTTCCAAACTGTAATAATCCCATTGTACAGCACACTGATACTATGGAATTCAAATACTAGGAGCTATGGACAGACACATAGCACTGCCTCCTTTAAAAAAGAACCCAACTCTATTTCTCTACTTTGTGCTTTCAGGGTGAAATTTGAAAGTGCTGAGAGACAGTAAAGAGTATTGAAGCAGTAGAAACGTCCCTCTGGAGAGTTTGCTCATCTTCTAAGCCTGAGTTCTGGCTGAACCCCAATAATTCCCCGTTGGGCAAGTTTCTTATCCCTCCAAGAATGTGATTTGATCTGTGTTCAGCTAAGCTTGTGTGCTAACCTAAGTGGACTGTAAATAAGCCGTACCCATAGAACTTAGTGAAAGCTGAAACTGCAAAGTAAACTACCTCTTTGTTTTCTCTTTCTCTGGAGTTGTTGCTCAGGGCTCACCCATTCACTGAAATATCTCAGTAACTTGATAATTCACACACACACACACACACACACACACACACACACACGTAATCTAGACCTGTAAAAGTATTATGAAAAATTATCATCTGCCCACTTCTGCAGAACAGTTATTTAACACAAACTTAGATCTCAGTTGTGGCAGGCACTACAATTAAAAATTCAAATTAACGTATGATTACCCTCTACATAGTGTCCCTTGCAGCTTTATAGTTTTGTTTAGTTCCAGAAAGCACTAAGCAAGTATGTATGGAGTTTCCTTACAGCTTTTGACAGTGGCTCATCACAGATCTTATTGCAATACAGGCAGTCCACGGGTTACGTACAAGATAGGGACTATAGGTTTGTTCTTAAGTTGAATTTGTACGTAAGTCGGAACTGGCTCCAGATTCAGCCACTGCTGCTGAAATTGACCAGGGGCTGAATACAGGAAGCCAAGGCAGAGTTGCTCTGCCCCCAGCTTCCTGGAATCAGCCACTGATCAGTTTCAACAGCGGCTGAATCTGGAGCCTGGGACAGAACAGCTGGGGCGCTGCCGGGTAGGTCCCTCCAGGACCAACCCGGCAGCACCCCAGCTGCTCTGCCCCAGGCATCCACAACAAAAGCCTGGTCTGCTGGGGGGGGTAGGCGCACTAGCTGCACCCCGCCCCCCCCCCCTCCAGCAGACCAGGGAGACCTGGAGCAAAGCCGCGGGGGCGGCGGGGTCCCGCGCCTCTGCAGCTTTGCTCCGAGTGTCCCTGGTCCGCTGGGGGGGGGGGGTCCCCAGCAGACCAGGGACATCCCGAGCAAAGCCTTGGAGGTGGCAGGGTCCCGCGCCTCTGCGGCTTTGCTCCGGAGCAAAGCCTTGGAGGTGCGGGACCCCGCCGCCTCTGCAGCTTTGCTCCGGGTGTCCCTGGTCTCCTGGGAGGGGTCCCCAGCAGACCAGGGACACCCGGAGCAGCTTTTCTTGCCCCGGAGGACGCGGTGGCGGGACCACTGCGCGTCTGGGTGGTCCCGCCGCCCGCGAGTTCCGGGGCGAGAAAAGCCCGGTTCGTAAGTGCAGATCCAACATAAGTCGGATCCGCGTAACTCGGGGACTGCCTGTATTACATTTTAACAGTCCATGTGTTGTTAAATGATTTCATCAAATTTGTGAATTATTCATATTTGAGCTAAGGGGGAAATTTTTTTATCTAATGTTTTTGTCCTAGATAGCTCTGTGTCATAACATATGTGAAGTATGACGCACTAAATGCAGTCACGCAGTGGAAAAAAATATCAGAGCTGTTTTGAAGGTTGCAAATGGGTTTTAAAGGTGAGAATCCTCCTTTTTGTTACTCATGAAGATGAAAGTGCTCATTTTCCACAACACAAAAATAAGAGGCTGTCAGATGTTTCAAATGTAAAAACTGCATTATGTGGCTTCTCGTCAAATCTGTAGTTTCTCTGTGGATGAAAATTTTAATCAGATGTTTTTTGTACTTCAAAGATTTTCATTTGATTTACAACTTGTAGGAGTGGAGCTGCAGTAAGTAATCAGGGAGAATGCCACGAGGAGGACAAAAGGAAGGTGAAACATAGTGTTAATAATTTAGTTTCAATAACCTTAAAAGGTTTACTAGTCACTTTTAACCTTGTATCCCAAAAGGAAAGCCAACTACTGCAGTGAATCATAAAAACGATTCTTTTAATTTCAAGTCATTTATCTAAGTCCAGTTACAAAAGGTCTCTCACTTTCTCACATATGGTGTCAAATACAGGCAGTAGACACAATTGTAGGTCCATAAGCTATTTGAAGACTTCCTCAGTGACATTTTGGGCATTATCCATTCCACTTTTAATCCACATTTGGGGAACTTTGTTATGATGTGTTTGATGGTTTGACTATTCTCACCATAGCCCACAGATGCTAGAACTGGGGGACAGGGTGTTGGATGTGTGGCAGCACACCCTGGCTTGGAGTGGTTTCCATCATATACAGGGTGTACTGTTTGGCTGATTGGCTTTCAGCACCCCAGCAGTACTGAAAGGAAGTCTTTGAAATTCCATTGTACATCAAATGGATGCACAAACCATTCAATGGTTTGTTCAGATGCTGATTGGTGTGGTCCAAAGTTTGCATGGCAAGTCAAGACTGGGAGGGTGGGTTGGTCATAAAGTGCTTCTTTGGAATGATGGGTGAGGTCTAGCAAAATGCAGGACAATGTAGCACTTTAAAGACTAACAAGATGGTTTATTAGATGATGAGCTTTCGTGGGCCAGACCCACTTCCTCAGATCAAATAGTGGAAGAAAATAGTCACAACCATATATACCAAAGGATACAATTAAAAAATTGTGAGGTGAGGTCTAGACATTTTGTCCTTCCTTGGTCCATAGAGTTTTTACAGTTTAAAGTGTTTTGGGAATATGTTGTCTATAACATGCTAGATGAGAACTATTCTTGTGGTTAAATTCTTGTGCTGTGGCTATGTCTTGACAACCAGTTGGTAGTTCAATGTTTATTAATACAGAAAGCCATGCAAGAGACATTTATAACATATTTGTTAAACAAAAAAGTTTAAAAGATTCCCACTGTTAAGTTTAACTCTGGCCTTTTACTGGGCTTCCTACATTGCCTTTCCAGTCAGAAAGTTTGAAATCACTAAAAGTGTAATGAGAATTGTTTCTCTCCCCCCATTACATTACATAAATAATTTACATTACATAAATAATCATGTAAATTGTAGCCAAAGCATTTAACAAAACATTTCACAATATGTATTATCACGTGCATAATGTGCACATTATCACTATTAACACATAGCTATTATAGCTCCTTTCACCTGACAATGGCAAAGATCTTTTCAAATTGTTAATTATACCTCAGAATAATTTTGATAGGTAAGTTGGTTTCTATTAATTTTACTGGGAGGTAAAATGAGCAAAGAGGGCCAGATTTTCAAAGGTATTTAGGCACATCAACTACTTAGGTGTATTTGAATATTCTACTACATGACTATCTGCATATTTATATTCCTAAATACCTTTGGACATCTGTCTGAGAGATCACGGATCTGATTTTCATAGGAAATGTTCACTCAGAGCTTCCAATGGACTTGTAAGTGCTTATAGTCCCTCTGCAAAATCAAAGTGATGTATCCAAAATCACATGAGTGACAGAATATAAAAGTGAACCCAAGAATCTTGGCTCATAAGCACAAGCTCTGTTTCGGTTCATTTATTTTATGCAAAATGTTTAACATTTTGAAAATAGACAGGATCAGGACATTTATAAAAAAGCAGGCAATGTTTATGTGGTAACATAACTATTCAAAAAGGGAGCTGTAAAATTTTGACTGGGAATATTGTGATTTACTTTAAAACCTATCACCATAATTTGCTGTCATCATGGCTTAGACAGTTTGTTCAGCTTTGGCTAATGAAACTAAAAGTGCATAACCTGGAAATCCTAAATAAAGTGATAAAATGAATGTGATTTGAGACAGCTTTGGATTCAGTTGCTAAGATCCAGTGTCATAATAATGATTTAGTGCTTCAGTTTTAAACACCCAAGGCACCTGGTATATGTATTATGGGCCAGCAGGAATATTTGTTTTGCATGCTTATGGCATGGACCACAAAAGAAATGGTAATTTTTCAGTTGTAGAGCACTTCTATACTACCTGTATATAAAAACTCTTAAGCATACAGTGTTTAGTAGTGCATGTGTATATTTCATATTCTGCTTTACAGGTTAATTAAACCCTAAAACAGTGGTTTTCAACCAGGAGTACATATACAGTTGGGGATATCCCAGGTCTTCTCAACTCATCTAGATTAGTGTTTCTCAACCTGGGTTTGTGGGATGGATTTAAGAGGTGTCGCAAGTGCAGAGTTAGCAATTCCCTGGGGTGTCTCAGCACAGAGAGCACTGCGACGCTGAGTTACATGCTTCAGCCCCAGATGGTGGATTTGGGCTTCCAGCAAGGCTCATAAGTGAAAAACAGGTTCAAGTTTTACAATTCATTTACCATAATTATATGGTAAAAATGAGAAATTAAGCAATTTTTCAGAGATAGTGTGATGGCACTTTTTTGTGTTTTTATGTCTGCTTTTGTGAGCAAGTAGTTTTTAAATGATATGGAACATTGGGTATGCAAAAAACAAAAAAACCTCCTGAAAGGGCTACAATAGTTTGGAAAGGTTGATTAATTACTTTAATTGCTTTAAGTGGACCAAATTTATAATCCTTGCAGTATTAGTAACCTCATTTAAAAATCTCAGGCTACGGCTACACTGTAGCCTTCTTGCGGAACAGCTTATGCAGAATTAATTTGCAGCTGTTTTTGCACCAAACCCCCCTCTTCCACAAAAGCAGTTCTTCCTAAAAAATGAAGAACGGCTCTTGCACAAGAGGGAGGGGTTGTGCAAAAAGGAGCCTTCACACAGCTCCTTTTTGCGCAAAAGCAGCTGCTAATTAATTATGCAAATGAAATGTGGTGATATTCCACGCTGCACTTCATTTGCATAAGCTTTTCCGCAAGAAGGCTACAGTGTAGCTGTAGCCTCAGAGGGGTGGAAGCTGTGTTGGTTTGTAACTTTAAAAACAACAAGTAGTCCTGTGGCAGCAGGGCAAACCCCACTTCTTCAAATGAAATGATCTTGCGTAGAGGAAAAAGGGAGACCTTAAGAATAAGAAGCCCCCCTTTTTTCCACTCAAGATCATTTCATCTGAGGAAGTGGGTTTTGCCCATGAAACCTCATTCAAAATGTAGGGTTTTATTTCTAGGCAACAGAAGCTTTTTTCTCTTTGTTTACTAATATATTCTTCTTGGAGAAACTTTCATAAGTTCCCTGGATCAGAAGTGAAGCT
Source organism: Pelodiscus sinensis (assembly GCF_049634645.1). Taxonomy (NCBI): domain Eukaryota; kingdom Metazoa; phylum Chordata; order Testudines; family Trionychidae; genus Pelodiscus; species Pelodiscus sinensis. Next base: position 231,226,741 of record NC_134712.1, on the reverse strand, counting down.
ATTGTTATTTGTGCTGTTTCAGTGACCAAAGATTGTAGTCAGGATCAGGGGCTTGTTATTCTAATCACAGTACAAACACATAGGAAGACTCAGTCCCTGCCCTGAAAAGATGACAATCTAATTTAATGCAAGAAGCAGGGAGTGAGACAGTCACTGGAGGAAGGTGTGGGTGCTGATAATATCAAAGTTATATTGATTATTTCATGCACAACCTGACAATTCAAAAGCATGTGAGCTTTTTTATTGTTTATAAATGAATAAAATCATCTGTTCTCACCCTGCAACACAATCCAACCATCAGAGGCTGCCTGATTATTTGGTGGCACCAAACAGAAATGTCTCCTGGGCAGGGATTTGGAAAAACGGTGAGAAGAGTGGCTTTAAGGCTTAATTCAGAAATGGTGAATTTGGCCTTAAAACAATATTAAAGCTAAATGGCATACCTTATCCTTAATGGTCTGCATTGGGCCTAATTCCTTTAGAACATCTGGAATAAAGTTTGCCCACTGAGATCTCTTAAATGAAGGGCTGTGTGCACATCTCCATAGATTCCGCTGTGGTGATATTTTTATAAACTGTAGTTGCACTTTAGTATAGCCATTTTAATGAGATACAGAAGTTTACTTGTTCTTGTGGGTACGTCTACACAGCAGGGCTAAAGTCAAATTAAGCTACACAACTTCAGGGATGTCACTTGCGTAGCTTAAGTTGAAATAGCACCAAAAGCCAAAGTAAACTATCTACACAGCAGGAAGTCAAAGGACCAACACTCTTCCTTCAACTTCGCTTACTCCTCGTGAAATGAGAAGTCCTCCAGCTGAACATTACAGTAAAACTCCGATGGTCCGGCATCTGATGGTCTGGCACTCCTGATGGTCCGGCACCATCAGGAACCCGGAAGTGCTCCGGGCAGCCGGACCATTGGAGCTGCTCTGCCCCCCAGCTTCCCCGATTCAGCCACTGCTAAAACTGACCAGCGGCTGAATCAGGAAAGCCGGGGCAGAGCAGCTGGAGTGCTGCCGGGTAGGTCCCGTAGCACTGCCCCTCGGGGCTGCGGGACCAACCTGACAGCACCCCAGCTGTCCCCGATTCAGCCGCTGCTGAAACTGACCAGCGGCTGACTCCAGGAAGCCCGAGGCAGAGCTGCTCTGCCCCGGCTTCCTGGAATCAGCCCCTGATCAGTTTCAGCAGCAGCTGACTTGGGTACACCTGGGACAGAGCAGCTGGGGTGCTGCCAGGTTGGTCCCCGCAGCGCCAAGGTGCGGCTCTGCGGGATCAACCCGGCAGCACCCCGTGCCAAAGGTCGGCCCTACCAGACCAACCCAGCAGCACTCCAGCTGCTCTGCTGCAAGCGTCCCTGATTCAGCCGCTGCTGAAACTGACCAGCAGCAGCTGAATCAGAGACACCTGGGGCAGAGCCGGACTATCGGAAGGGGGTCCTATGAGAGGTCTGGGGTGGTATCCCCCCCACTCCAGACCCCTCATAGCCCCTCCTTCCGATAGTCCGTCATATCTGATAATCCGGCACCCCCTGGGTCCTAAAGGTGCCGGATTATCAGAAGTCTACTGTAGTTTGGAAAAAAAAGGTTTGTACAGTAGATGTGCACTATGTTATTTTGGAATAACATCATTCCAAAATAACTCTGCTATGTAGATGTACCAATATGGTTTTGCGAGGGCTAGAGGAATAGGCCTTTTGATTTGTATGTTTTAATTAAGGCTAAAATTTAGTCACTGGTATTTCTAATAAAAACAATGGATTGTGATTGTTCATGACTTCCTGACTAATGCTATAAATACCCAGACTAAATCTTTAGCTGGGAAATTCTGGGGGGAGCCTCTGATCCGAAGGAGGGTACAGTGCGGGCAGTGCTGTGGGGGAGCTGAAGGGAGCTGATGCTCTCAGGCATGTCAAACTGGCGTTTGGAGGGCTGCATGCAGCCTGATGGAAATTTTTTGCGGCCCACCAGAACATTTTTATGAAAGAATAAGTGCAACTCGCTGGCCTCTCGGAGCACGTGGCTGAGTGCGTGCTCACAGCGGCCAGGCTGCTCTGCACCTCAGGAATTGCTCACGGCCGGCTCTACACACACACTCATGGCCAGCTAGGCTCTCCAGCAGGCGCTCACAGCTGGCTGGGCCGCTCTGCGCATGTGCTCACGGCCAGCTGGCGCTCTGCACTGGGCACTCGAGCAGGCGCTCACAGCTGGCTGCTGTGCTTACACTGCCCCAGTGCATCAGGTGGCAATGTCGACTCTGGGACCCAGGTATGAGGTCGAAGGGGCTGGGAGAGTCTGGCTCTGGGCAGGGGAGAGGCATTAAGTTGGGGGGAGAGAGGGAGGCTGGGAGTGCCTGGCTATGGGGAAGGAAGGAGGCATTAGGTTGTGGGGCTGGGAGTACCTGACTTTGGGGGAAGGGGAAAGACATTAGATTGGGGGGCTGGCTTGGGGGGAATGAAGGGGGAATGGGTTAGAATGGGGGTATGGAGTGCCTGGCTCAGGGGGAGAGGAAGGGGTTATTTTGTTAATATTTTGTGTTTTATTTATTTATTCCCAAATAAAAACACAAAATGTATATTAATTTTATATTAATAAATGTCAATTTTTTTGCAATTGCATGAATAATTATATCTTTTTGCAAAATCTCAAATTTACAAAAGTATCTGAAATTTTCACAGAAGCCTGTTCTGTTTGATTAACTATGGTCTATATTTGTTTTTATTTCAACAAAACAAGCTATGTAATCATATACAAAATTTTAAAATACCTTAAATTTATATTGAAATTTAAAATGTCAGATTAATTTTAAAAGTATTTAATCTGAGCAAATAACAATTTTACACATCAAATTATGGTAATATTATAAAATATAACTAAAACATAATCTATAATAATAAATAACTACAACTTTCTGACAAAGTACATTTTCTTTGGTGGCCCTAGGGTTGCCAGGTGTCCACTATTAGTGCCTTCTGCCTGGCACCCAAAATGCTTTTTTTTTTTTTTTTTTTTTTTGCTCAGCAAACCATCTGGGAACCCTAGATGGCCCTGAAAGGTATCAGTTTTCGTTTGTGTGGCCCTCAGTAAACTTTGAGTTTTACGTGCGTGCTCTAGGGGATGGCCTGGGGGGAGACGCCTTAGCCAGCAGCACAAATTCCAGAGCCACATCCCCATCACTAACGCGGCAGGCTTCAGGACCACTTCTCAGGCAGTCCCCGGGTCCAGTGGCTGCTCAGGCAGTTTCCAGGATCATTGCTGGTGGCTGCCAAGCTGCGGCTACTAACTCCACCTTGAGACTTCTATTCAGGTGGTTTCCATGACCAGACACATTTACCGCTGTTTGTACAATCCCTGAGGCTAGCTGTCCAGGGCTGCCCGAGCAGCAGCTAATATGGCTGGGCCCCGAGGGCAGCTCCAGCAGTGGGGCCAGCTGATGGGGCTGACTACCCACCCTTAGGCAGTCCTAGAGTCAGTCACACTGGCCAATTCCATAGAGACTACGGAAAGTCACATAATCCGTGACTCGCAACCTCGGTGACAGACATGGAGCCCTAGTTATCACAGAAATACACGGTCATGAATTCATTCCAAATTGCTATCTTTGAACAAACTTTGATTTTACTCTTTTTACTAACTTATTTGAAACTGTGCAGCTATTTCATGCAATTATATCTCCTCGGTGGATTGTTCACAAATGAGTTACCTCCACTGTCACTTTGGCTGTTGCTTATTCATGGTGTGCAATTGGTAATCAGGATCACATAGTATAGTTTCAGTTTCTTGATTGAAGGACTGTAGATTTTATAAATAGGAAGAAAAAAATCTAATTTCAGGATGGCTATGCAGAGACATCCAGTGTGAAACTTTGTCAAGCACAGTTATCCACAAGAGTTTGTTCAAAATACATGAATAAACAGAATCACAGATACTTTCAGATTGAATTTGCAGTTTTTAGTTCAATGAATGTTTGTAAAAAACTTGTACAAATGTAACCCCCAAGGAGATTGCTTGGATTCCCGGGGCTTTGTCTGCTGGCAGCTCAGGGAGAGGCACTCTGAGTTTGCCTTGGCTCCCCCTCCCTACCAGGGCCAGAGTCTGCCCGGCAACCCATGGGGAGTGAGATGCCCCTCCCAGGGGGAAGGAGAGACCATTGTTGAGGGGAGTCTGGAGCCAGCGAGGAAAAGGGGAGGACTGAGTGTGTGGGAGCTAGTAAGCCCCAGGCCTGCATGCAGGGTTCCCCCTGAGAACTAGCCTCTAGGGACCTGAAGGCAGGATCCCTCAGTTGGGTTTATGTCTCCACTGTTGATTCCCAGTTGTGGAGTTTGCTGGGAGGCTTCCCCAGCCAGGCGGAGTTGGCTCTCCAGCTCCCTGGGTGAGAGAGTCACTGCATGGTCAGCTCGGCTCTAGCAGCAAGTTCAGGGCTGCTGCCTGCTGTGTGGGTCTGGAGGCTGGGCTGGGAGGCTGTAGTTTTGAATTTTGGTGCAGTTGTGTGGTCTGCATCTTGAGCCCTGCACCCCTTCGCGGTGAGGGGAAATTCTGGGACCGAAGCAGCCTGGTTCCTGCTTAAAGAGGACCCCTGTGAGAAGAGAGCAGCCCCTTTGCAGAGACTGAGTCATCTCTCAACCTGAGGCTCATTCATGGAGTGTGTGAGTGCACCAATTTTTAGTTAGTCAGGCAGGGAATTTGTTTGGGGATTTTATTACCTGCAGCATATTAAACTGTGGAGGGATTTACTGCCTTCTCCCATTTGTGAGTCCTTTGGGCTGTACTGGACCTAGTCAGCTCCACTGCTAAACCACTGCAGAGAAGGATTGTGTGGTCAACAGTCATCAAGGGCCCCAACAAAGTACGCGTACCAACGGGACACTAACCTCACAGTTGCTGGGCACCGGTGACCCTAAAAATAGTGTTTTACCCTGTTCTGTTATAATTGTCTCTTGTTTAATATAATTGTGTTTATTATAGTGTATGTGTTTGTGTTATTTTCTGGGAGTCTCCAACTATCTGGCAAATACGTGGGGATTATCCTGGGCTAGAATTTTCCTCCCAAGCTGCCCTGGTGACCCTGCTAGGAAGGAGTGAGGGGGGTGGAGGCACCGCCAAGTACATCAATCAGAAAGAATAAAATTGAGTAGGTGGCGGGATCCAGAAGAACCCAGACCTATCCATCCGAACCTGAAAGGAGATTGGCTTTAAAAGAAGGTAACCAGGTAGAGAGGGGGCGCTACACAAAATTTTCCAGTACCTATTATTTAGTGCGTGGTAGCATTCAAGTTTAGTATTTCAGTTTTAATTGACATTTTATAATTTTACCTTCAATTTCATTATTCACTGCACTCTTTCTTTGCCAAATTAATTTTCATGGACCTGATCTTTAAATAGTGACTCCTCCGAGTAACTCCATGAGTACAGGATTTGGATTCAAATGGGCTTCCACAACACTTACTTTATTATATTTATTTATTCTCTTTTCTGTAATGTTCATCACTAGTGCTGGAGAACTTCACAAGCACTAATGCAAGTAGCTTTTCAACCCCTTTGTGAGGTATTGAAATTTTATTTTACCTGACCCAAAATCATATAGAAAAGTTTGTGGCAAAGCTGAGGGAAAAAAACGGAAGTATCCTAAATTCTCAGTTAGAAGTGTTAAGCACAAGACCATCATTCTTCTCTAAACTAGTTTGCACTTGTTTCCCAGTGATAAATTGACTATCAAAGCATTTTAAAAGTCTGTCATGGTTCTAAGCTATCAATTGTGATTCCAAAATAAACCATGAGCTAAAATGTTGTCTTTCTGTTGGTAATGGCAGTTGCACTCTGAATTTTTTGGTTCCAAGAAACCCTGAGGGACCCAACATGATTTGGTCTTACTCCAGATAAAATTGAAAATCCCAAGCACTTTGAGACCTGGAACAGTTGTCAGTTAACTGTGAACAATATTTTATTTTATTTTATTTTATTTTGTTGTTTTGCTGTAACATCATTGACAAGTAGTTACATTGTGACATGGCCATAGCTCAAGGGGTGATATGGAATAAAATCTCTGTGTGAGAGAGTGGTGTTCTAATATATCCAGACACTCAACTAAGTCATTTTCATTGGGAGCAAATGAAAAAAATCTCCTTAAGCTTAGCATGCTGAAATTTTGAGCAGAGTTTTAGATTTGGAGGTGGGAATAAGGAAAAGCTAGTTACACTATCAAAAAGGAATTAAAATGAGTGAGAAAAATATCATTGGTTTAATTCCTACCTCTTCTGCTTGCCAAAAGAGAACCTTATATTTAAGTTTCCAATCACCTGATCTGACTTATTTGTCATAGCTGAAGGTATTTATCTGAAGTCATCTGAAGAAGTGTGTTATCAGAAGCTCATGATACCATCTACATGTTTTAAAGACTAAAAAGATGGTTTATTAGATGATGAGCTTTCGTGGGCCAGACCCACTTCCTCAGATCAAATAGTGGAAGAAAATAGTCACAACCATATATACCAAAGCTCATCATCTAATAAACCATCTTGTTAGTCTTTAAAGTGCTACATAGGCCTGTATTTTGTTTCAGCTACACCAGACTAACACGGCTACATTTCTATCACTATCTACATGTTTTGTTAGTCTTTAAAGTGCTATCAGACTATTTGTTGTTTTTTAAGTTTTTCCTGTTACAAACTAACTCGGCTACCCCTCAGAAGATATTTACAAAGGAAAGCATTCTTGTCTCTTGAATTAAAGTTAGAGATAAGTCAAATATAATTGCCAAAGCAAAAGTGTTTCTGTGTCAGAATAATACCATTAGTAGGGAAGTGAAAGAGGGCAGGAGGGGGGAAATATTTTTATCTTCAAAGTTTATTTTAGTTTGGTACATCAAGTTAGTTTTAAGTGTAATTGGCTATGGTGTTAAACTCCCTGTCCACTGCCAAGGAAATTGCTATATTATAACTTTCATATGTGAAGGAACTCAAAAGTGCCTTGTTTACATTGCTGCCATTTATAAAACATTTAAAGCAGCTATTCTGCTGAATAAACATTCAAGGGCCTCAAGGATAAGCATATCGCTTAAACTTCTTAAGACTAAACTTTCCAAACCATTTCCTGCCAGAGGGACCTAGCAGTAAAATTGCAAACTCTGTGCTCCAAGATGAGATAGGCAGAATTAGATTAAGCAGCTTACTGTTGACATGTCTATTGATCTGGGTTCAGTGCAGTTTCCTGTCTCTGCTAGCAGTCAGATTGCTGTATACAATAACATAGTGGCCTGGTTTATGTGAAATTGGGGACTCCAAGCATCAATTACTCCAGGAAGGCAGTGGCACTGGAAGATAAGGTTAAGCTGCTCACAGTGTTTAAGACTGCTGAAACCCAAGCAACATATTTGCTGTCTAAATGGCTGCTTATAAATGTGACTGTTCCATTTATATGTAAGGTATTTTTCTTCTCAAAGAGATCATCCTATATTATTCTCTACAGGTAGCAACTCTGTGCACATTCTAAACACCCATTGTAGGTAATTTTCTTCCTCTTCTCCCCTACTTTTGTTAAAAATTCCTGAAATTCACTTGAATATTTTATATAAAATATATTAAACTTGGGGAACAAAAGCATAAAATACTCTAGGAACCCACTGTGGTAATCAAACCCACAAGGTATCATTGAATCGTTAACTGGTCTCAAGAACTGCCCAAAGAAAATCCTCTTTGTTCCTTTAGTCCTGTGCTCAAATAATTCTGTTTGGGGGTACAGGTCACTTACTGTGTAACAGTTGCAAGAGGAAATAAACTGGTACCCTTGAAAATGTTTTCTGGATTATCAGTTCTTTTATGCCCTTTTTATCTTTTCACAAAGATTGTTAACAGAGTCAGTTGAAAGAAAATGACTTTTTCACATTTTAGAGGAGCCTGGGGAGCATTGTTGCAGCAGCCTTATGTTAAGCCAGAAACTCAGCCCCACCGTATTTTTCAAAAGAGGTTCACCGAGAAGAATTTTTCTCTGGGTGGGGGCAGGAGAGTATTCTTTTAAAGTGCTATGCAGATGGTTATTTCAGCACCATGACATACACATTGCAGCCAAGTTGCCATTGTCTTAAATTCAACCTACAGAAGGAAATTGAGTGTTCCCATAGAAGTATTGCAGAATGGAGTCAGTTCTTCTGGCATTCCAATGAGAGATCTGTGCTGTGAAACTGATGAAAGGAGATATTTTAATAGTGACATTTGAGTTCGTTTATCATGACATTTTGGGGGCTTCACAGTACATATTTTTATCTTTGAACAATCTCACAGCAGTCTATTGCTGTTAAAGGAGGAGGGAACCCTCATCACACAAAATACAATTCTATAAAAGTCCAAAATGATGTATCATTTGACTGAGGAACAGACCCACGGTCTATCTGCTGTGCTTTAAAACTGAAATTAAAGTGCATTGTATTAATTTTATTTTTATAGTTTATCTTGCTATAGCATTATAATTACACATCTGAATTTCTGTATACCTTGAGACTAACTGAATGTTAGCATATCATCGTGCTGACTGAATGGGTTTAAAATATGTTTTAGCGTTTTATTGGCATGGTTTTGAGTTTTATCTTTTAATGAGATGTTAATTGATTTTAGTGCTGGTTTTTATATAAAGGGACTAGAATGCCAGTGGCAGATGGATACCTACGAAACTCTATTATTAATAATAAATATAATTACAGAAAAGCAAAAGCTATGTTAGAATATTATTAGAAAGCTTAACCCACAAAGTCCATTGTCACTTATAATTTCTCATTCCATCCTTTTCCTATTCTTCTGTCCAGGTACTGAGAGCAGTCTGTGTGATGTTCCTTAAACTGCAGTACTTGCACATGACAAAATTGTGGCATATAATGATTTAATTCACGTCCTTTTATTCTGGTAACCCATTTAGTAAGTGTTTTAAACTACCACCTTTCACTCTACCTTTCTATTCTGCTACAGTATTTTTTCAGGCTTGCCAATTCTGAGGTGCTTTCCCTGACACCTTTACTGTCCTTCCTTCAGTATGCAGATAATCAAGGGGACCAATCAGAATATATGGATTAGCACAGAGCAGAGTTAATCGTGTCTGTTCTGCAGCTAATTGTGTCTGTTATGGGAGAAATTAGCACATAGTGCAGGAACTCTGTGTTCCAGATTACTTGTGAGACTCAGCCAGTAATTTGATACACAATAATGTGTACCCTGAAGTCACTTACAGTAATTAGGAAATACTAATAATAATTGTAGTCTGAAAAATACATAAAAATAATAGTTTTCAAGCAGATAATCTTCCACCATGAAAATCATAAAATACTAGAACTGGGGAGGACCATCAAGTCCAGTCCCCTGCAATCCTGGCAGGACCAAGCACCTTTAGAGGAAGTGGGTTGTGCCCACAAAAACTCATGATACCATCTACATTTTTTGTTAGTCTCTAAGGTACTGCAGGACTATTTGCTGTTTTTTAAAGATTTTTTTAGATCATCCATGATAGATGTCTATCCAAACTGCTTTTAAATATCTCCAGCGATGGAGATTCCACAACCTCCTTAGGCATAGCAAATGAATGTCACCCAGAAACAGGTAGTAATTTTGAACTGATAAAAATGTATAAAATATGGCACGATTAAATTATGCACACTTGCAAATACATACCCTCTCTCACATGTATATTCAGAAAGAGAGTGGGTTGGCTCTATTTAATGCCCTGTTTGAAGCCACATCATAGAAATACAATCAATACAAGGGCCTGATCCTACAAGCACCCAAAGTGTGCACTGTTGGCTATCTGTATAATACTAGGAAACTGTTAGTCCCCCCATAGGCCATTATATGATCATCTTACATTTTCTTCAAACTTAGCTATTCCACTATGAGATCATATCAGATCACACCATTTCCAGTTAAGTACGTTCTCAGCATGTCTGGGATAGTAATGATGTGATAAATGACTTCCATATGTCCCAAGACTGATGCACTTTTCCTTTTCATACATGAGGCATCTCCATTGGTAGCATTTCTGTATACTAAATAGCCATTGACTAATTCAAGGCACTGAGACACTATTTCTAGTTTTATAACAATTTTTTCCTTAATTGACACAGAGGGAGTGAAATTGCTTAAGCTCTTCCAGATGAGAAATTCACAAAAGGCAGTATATTTCCCAACAGGAAAAGGAATGACCTCACTGCACATTAAGTAGTGGGGGCTGTTGTCTGGCTTGTTAGAAATGGGGTATGCCTCATTAAGGACCACAAGGGCAGGGGTCTCCGGTGCACCTAGTCAGGAAAGTTGCCATCCCTACGTGGGGGCAGGAGGGCTATCCCTCTTTTACCTGTACCAGTCAGTACTGCACCCCACCTCCCACTCATGGAAATGGTGAAATATCGGTTTTGTTAGGATCCATTGGGACTATTGCAGGTACTCCATAGAGAAGGCATACAGTGATCAGGTAAATGGATTAGTAATGAATTTAAAGGAATTAGTCTTTAAAGGAGTGGAAACAGGGATTTCGGGGCTCCTGTGACTTGTATGGCAGAGAGACAGTCCCTCTTCATAATTTCCCCTTAATCCTTATTTGCAGCAGGTTAGCTGGATACCAGGATGGATAAGGGGGAGGCGTCCCTAAAGCCCGTAGGTATATATTGAAATGATTATGGAATTATGTACACCGTTCACGTTTATCTGCCAGGTCCTCCCAGACATTTAAGAATAAAATTGTGGCTTAATTAAACCCCATCCAGTGTCTCCTGTCCTTTATCCAGCATAGCCAGGCAATATACTTCAAGGAAGTAAATCCCACCCTGGTAAGCTTCTGGATTTCATCAAGTGTCTCATTCTAGAATGCAGCTGTAGTTTATAGGGACTCTTCCCATGTGGAATGCAAAAAACATTCCTAAGGTTTGAAAAGTCTCAGAGGGGTAGTTGTATTAGTCTTTATCTGCAAAAACAAAGAGGAGTCCTGTGGTATCTTAGAGACTAACAGATTTATTTTTGTTTTTATGTTTTATGTTTATTTGGGCATAAGCTTTTGAGAGTATACCTACTTTATCAGATGAATTAGAATGGAGTTTACAGAGGCATGGGCATATATTAGGGCAACAGAAGAAAGAGGGTACTTATGTAAACAAAGCTAATCAAGTCAAGGTGCAAGTGACTCATTCACAGAAGCTGATTTGAAAAAGCGGATATCTAGAGAGGGGAAATTGCCTTTGTAATGTGTTAACCAGTTAGGATCCTAATTCAATCATAAATTGGTAGTATTGAATTTGAAAATTAATTCCAGTTCAGCTGTATCCTTTTGTAATCAGGTTTGGTAGCAGGATGGATACTTTAAAATCCATTACTGAATGTTTAGGGAGGTTAAAGTGTTCCCCTACAGCAGGGGTAGGCAATAATTTTTGGAGGGGGCCCACTTCGTCAATGTTGGTAATGGCTGTGGGCCAGCCCAGGAAGGAGAAAGTTCTTAGACAGAAGGGGTGGGGTCTCAGGCACAAGGGCGATTCTTTCTAGGCACCACGTGGGGTGGAGACATGTGCGCTCTCCCATAGAGCAGGGTAGCACAGGAGGTCTATCCCCCCACACATGCCCCACACTGCGAGGGGCGTGCGGCACCCAGAGGGAACCACCAGCCATTTTGAACAGCTGGCAGTTAACCTCTGGTTCCGTGCGCCCCTTGAGGGGGGAGGAGACTTCGCATGCTCTCCTGCCCCCCAAGTCTTGATTGGTGGGCCACAGGCTGGATCAAACAACTTGGTAGGCCGGATGTGGCCTGCAGGCCATATCTTGCCCACCACTGCCCTACAGATTTATGTATGTTACCATTCCTGATGTATGATTTATTTCCATGGGTTGTTTACATTTTTGCCATATTAGTAACATTTAGCCATAGCTAATCTGAAAACTGAAATAAAAATGTCATTTTTCCTCTTAAATATGAGCTCTTCTATGTTATGCAGATAATTTTTCTGTTTAATGTGAGATGAATAATTTGAGTACTTATTTCTGTAGCCTTCTAAAATACCATGACCATTCTCAAAATATTCTGTATAAATAAACTCTTGTATATTTGAATATTTTTCCATTAGGTAGAGAATTATTTGGTATAGGTGAATTCCACTGTGTTACAAATATGATGACATATCTGGAAGAACACCAAAGGCAAGACTTCCACTGATACTAGATTTGCACATGAAACTCTTAGATATTCAGATATTTTTAAAAAATCACTTCTTGTCAATAAAGGATTGATTACATGGTCACAGATGGAATTTGTACTCATGGTATTTATAGACACTGTTTTACTGCACAATTGCCACAGAACAGTAGCACTAAAGAGCACGTAACATATTCCAGCTGCTGTCCTTTGTTTCCACAGTTCCTCTCCTTTACACACTATGACCTTTCACATCATTTCTTTGTGACAAAATAGAGAGGGGGGAAAAGGGATTACATTTGCCAATTAACTGACCAGTATTCTATTTTAAAGGTTTTTTAAATCCCACTTTATAAAAGGTACAATTTCTTTGTTATCTTAAATTTTCTAAGACCACTGGGTACATCCTAAATCCTATTGAAAAATTCAGTTGCAAATATTGGTTGCTGTTTTTCTGAACCACTGGTTAGAGCAGGGGTTCCCAACCTTTTTCGGTCCCCGTACCTTCTTGGCTTTTAGTAAACCTTCCTGTATTCCCTATTCGATATGAAAGGAATAAATTCTAGACTCTAGAATCCACAACTTTTTTTACTAACACTACTACTTTTGGAATATTTCAATTAGGATAATCTAGTTATTTACCAAATATTCACCGTACCCATTTGACAAGCTTGTCATACCTCCAGGGGTACGTGTACCCCAGGTTGGGAACCCCTGGGTTAGAGCATCACATTAAATCTCTTGTAATTTTATCCATACTGTTTTCAGGTAATCTTAATTTATGAATCATCCTTACTGTCTATAACCTTTATTTCCTTTAAAATACACTTGATTTAGCACTCACTTTAGAGACTGATTGATTCATTTATTACTTATGAATTACTCATTGCAGTATAGAGTGAAGTTCAAAAAGCACAATCTAAACAGGAAAAAAGTGAAAATCTTGTGTAAATCTTGTGAATGTGTATTTTGTATTTGATTAATACTGTTTTATTTACAAATTAATGAGTGCTTGAGTGTACACAAACTCATCAGTAAAGAGCAGAAGTAATTAGTGTTAACAAAGGAAAAGAGAAGCAATCTTTGCAGATTTGGCATAGAGTGTATCTTTATAGTAGGTCGAAGAACATTAGAGTCTAATGAGAATGATTCTGCTGAGCTGATTACATTCCGGAATGTTAACAAACTATATTATCCTTTTCAAAGAAATGCTATTTGTTTTTAGAAGCTGAGAAAGTTTCATTTAAAAAAATAAAACTAGCTGTTTTTAAGTTAAACTTAAGAAAGATACTCTATTATACACATACAAGTCTGTGTGCTATATGCAGACCCACCAAAACGGGAACACAAAGGGCAGTTGCCCCAGGGCCCAGTAATACAAAAGGGCCTGGTGCTCCCGGCCCCCCCTCTGCTACCACAGGAGTGGCAGTGGCTAGAGTCCTGGACTCTTTTCATTGATGCTGGAGCACCATGCTCTGGTTGGCTCTGCGGGTTGCTTGGGGATGGAGGAGCGCAAGGCTTGGCACATTATAGACAGCGGTGACTGACTGCCCTAGCCCTGCCCCTTTCACCAGAGGCTTCGCCCCTTCTGGGAGCATGGAGCCACTCCCCACCCACACACACATATGTACCTCTTCCCTAGGGACCCAGCAAATCTGTCAGCCTCCTGGCTTTGTCATTGGTTTTTCAAGTAAGGTCTTACCAATAAAATAAATGAGCTCTACTTATAAACTGGCACACACAGAGACTTATATTTTTAATTTGTTTTTGTTACTGTGATGGGCTAACATTTGAAATGTATAAGTCTTTTAAATATGCCAAGTTCTTATGGCCACTTTTTGGCTCAAAAGATGCTTTGTTTTCCTTTATTTTAAGCATAATGAGAAATAAAAGGAAATATTTCACACCTTTATGTGAAACTGAGTGTGAAGTTAACTCTTCCCAAACAAGAATTGGTTATTTTTTTAAAGAGTATTGAGGTATTATCCATGATGTTGCACTATGCTATGCTCTGTAACGCACCATCAGATATCGGGTAGACAGTTGTTCCCAATGTGTCAGATTTCTCCATGCACAATTGGAAAGGCTATTAGCCAGTTACTGCAGGGCACTGTTTTCACTTTTTCTATGTCTTGGCTTGTTTATGTTAAATTAGACTGCAGGAGGTCTGTTACATCTCTTTGGCAGTTTGTGCAAGGCGTGCTGTTGCAAATGCTAGCTGTGATACTTCTTGTATATTATGGACAAATGTTTACATAGTTAAAATAAAAATAAATCCTGACAGACAGAATCTTTGCTAATCCAAAATTCTTCCCACTCTTAAAATTGTAGAATATAATATCTCAGTAATGGTGTGATAGTAATGAGTCATTGAGGAGACCCTAAGTTCAGATATTGCCGTAGCTGGAAAACCTAGACATATTCCAATTGCTGGCATGACATTTGAAGTATTTGCTTGACTACTGGATGTAAAATATTCATCTGAAGCACCTTCTGCTTTTGCTAATGTCTGTTCAAGTGGAAGCTTAAAGATCCTGTGGAAATATTCCAAAATGGTAGGATAATAAACAGAGTCTAGACAATATTTTACTCGAGTACTAAGACTCAATATATTAGTAATAATCATATTTCTCAAAAGTAACATATCTAATGCTTCATGTATGTATTTAAATATTGCGGTGGTTCTCCATGGTGTATATAATGCCAGACACGCTATTGATACTCAACAAATGGTAAGCAATAATAAATGATGAGGGGATTTAAGATTACATTATAACTCTGTAGCAATGTTAAAATAAATGAAATACATGAGCTTTAGAAATCCATAAGAAGTGGTTTATAGTCAGAAAACAAAATGGTTGATAAATGTGTACAAACTGAAACATTGAGTTGTAATTTTTTTTATAAATCTTTAAGTTAAAGCTTCTTAAAAAATACAGCTGTGTTCATTTGTTTAGCTTAAACTTTTCAGATTTGTGGGTGGAGTACAGACAAGCCAACTGCTACAAATGAAATTACTACCATGGAACAAGAAGGTTGAGATAATCAAATTGCTTTCTGGTATTTTAGGGCTCTATATTCTTGAAACAGCTGATGTTTTGATATAGGAAGAAATTCTCCATGTTATCTGTACTTGCAAAAGGGACTGACAGAGGGTGTGGAACTAGGAGGCTAGAAATTCACTCATGCATAGAGGTCTATGAGCAGTTATAATTCTCATGTGAGTTCTCAGAAGATTGTATTGAGACTTTGTGGTGAGCCTCTGTGTGAAGAGCTAAAACTTGATGTAGTCTGCTGAATGTGTGGAGTTTGAGGATGCATGGGATAAACTGAACCAAACAAATCTCTGGATAACTCTCCATAGCATCTGCCCTTTAAGCACAGCCCTGAAACCAAACTCCAGTGCTGGCAGTAAAACTAGCTCATGTGCCTATGTAGCCATTGGCTTCAGCACAGTGGTGAAGCACATGTGCTCCTTCAGCTGTGTGGAAACCATGGGATTCCTACTGCATAGAGCAACTTCTTCCTAGCTCATCTCTTTCTGTGCCAGATCATACTCCAAATTCTCATGGGCTACGTCTAGACTGGCCACATAAGACGGAATAGGCATGCAAAGCAGGCAGGTCAGAATAGGGAAATCCGCGGGGGATTTAAATATCCCCCGCGGGATTTAAATAAACATGGCCGCCGCTTTTTTCCTGGCTAGGGGAAAAGCCGGAAAAGAGCGTCTAGACTGGCGCGATCCTCCGGAATAAAGCCCTTTTCCGGAAGATCTCTTATTCCTACTTGCAAGGGCTTTATTCCGGAGGATCGCGCCAGTCTAGACACTCTTTTCCGGCTTTTCCCCAAGCCAGAAAAAAAGCGGCGGCCATGTTTATTTAAATCCCGCGGGGGATATTTAAATCCCCCGCGGATTTCCCTATTCTGACCTGCCTGCTTTGCATGCCTATTCCGTCTTATGTGGCCAGTCTAGACGTAGCCATGGAGTTTTACTTGCCTGTTTTTGGCATAGAGTAGCTAATAGCTGCTGTGTAGTGGTGGAGGAAAAGTTCTCTAGCAACATTTTGCTTCCCTGCAGACCTCTATAACTTGTGATTCATGTTATTTTGCTTCCTTTAACACAATGCAAAGAAGAAGAATAGGAATAATAGGAACTTTAAGGATGATGAATTTGTGTTGGTGTATTGGCAACTTTCTCTTGTCATAATAGGATTAGACAGTCCTACATAAACATAACACAGAAACCAGTTATGATGTATCTGGTATTTTGGAATATTTGTTCTACTTGGAGAAATTATCAAGAAATTATAAATATGAGCAAAAAAAAACCCTACAAAAATTGTACTAATATGTCATGCTGATGGACAGGCAGGTGTTGCAGGTCTCATCAACTCTGGTATCAATGACTTTAGTAACAGATTCCTCACAAATCTGAAATACAGACCATGTGTCAATCGGATTTGCTTCTGTTGTAAATAAATGGCACAGTTAATTGATTTCTTTAGACCCTTAGACTGCTGTGTGCTCAGGATGCAAAGATACTATGTGGTAGTTATGTGTGTTCCTTTTCTCCCCTAGATTGCTTCTCCCTAGACCCAAGTTAGTCTTAATATTTTCTGTAATGATGCAGATACAATAGTTCTGCTTAATTGCCATTTACTGTTTCAAACAATCTTTCCCTTGAGTCATTGAAAGTTTTACTGCAACTCTTTAATACAATTATGAAAATTAATGGTCTTTCACTATTGTTTAATTAACAAGAATAAGTGAGAAAAATGTCTATTGTCCATATTCAACCAAGTTAAAAAATATTTGGGGGAAAGGCTAAGAATGTAACAGTACAAAAATGCTAATATTCTTGGCAAATCACATGCCATGGAGGCAGCAAGCTATTACAGATCTGAATTGAATAAGAACACAAATGCACAGGGTCTGAATATATGGCAAAGACTTATCTTTATCCTCTTCGAGCAGTCCCATTGAAGTCAGTGGGACTGCTCATCATGCATAAAGTGAAGTGCCATTATTTCAGAAAGACTACTCACATTTCAGAAAGATTAACACATGTATAAGTCATTGCAGGATCAGGGGGTGCTGACAATTCAGGTTTTATTTATGCAGTTCCTTGGATGGTCATGAAATATACCATGGGCAAAAAATAGGAAATGTGGATTATGGAAAGTGCTGCAAACTAGTATTTAGTAACTAAACAGATAAAAAAGTTCTTTTGACAAAACAGAACTTGCCAGAGTGTTTTCATTTTAAAACCTAGCTCAAGGAACTTCAGTTACAGGTCACCTACAGCCATGCCAACAACTTACCTGTCAATGTGCCAAGCTTGCACTCACTTTGTATATGAGTTCATCTACACTCCAGTACTATTTCAGGACACTTCCGGTATCCCAAAATAGCAATTCTCCATCTTGACATCGCACCTGTTATTTCGAAACATAATCGAAATAACAGGTGCGCTGTTCTGAGATCCTGGTAAACTTCGTTCCACAAGGATTAATGGACTTGTTGGAATAGCACTCTCTTTCATAATTTTGTGCTGTGTAGACAGTTTATTTCAAAATTTGACGCTATCTTGAAATAAGATCAAAAGAAAGATTGCAATTTGCATCGCTTATTTCAACGAGGGTTACTGGGATGTTGAAATAGTGTGCTCGTTATTTAAAAAAATATTTCTAAATAACAGGTGTCTTGTTAAGACATGGGATAACTATTTCAGGATACCTCTGGTATCCCAAAATAGCCATTCAGTGTAGACCAATGGTCACCAACCAGTAGATCAGGATCACTGGTAGATTGTAGATACTGTGACAGATGATCCCTTCTGGTTTGACCAGAGGATATCAAATACTGACACTTCAGCTGTCTTCCTCTCCCCACCCCGCCACTGCTGTGTAACTCCTGCCCTTTGCCTTAGAACTCTCCCGCCTAACCCCTGCAGGGAAGGTAGAGGAGGGGGTGCTGATGTCAGGGTGCCCCCTCACCCATCCTGTATTCTATTGCCACAGAATGCAGGGGGCACAACAGGGCTGACGATGGTGGCAGTTTACTGACTGCTTTTGAGAGTGGCCAGGGCAGAGGTTATCCTGCCTTAGTCCCACTGCACCGCCACTCAGGAGCCACCTGAGGTAAGCAGTGTCCAGCTGGAGCCTGCATTCTGACCCCTCGTCCCAGTCATAAACCCCCCTCCTGCACCCCAAGCCCCTGTCCTAGCCCTGAGCCCCTCCTAGACCCAAACACCCTTATAGAGCCTGTACCCCTGCCCTAGTCATAAACCTCGCCCTGCACCCCAACCCTTACCCCAGGTTCAGCTCAGAGCCCCTCTTAACACTCCAAATCTCTTAACCCAAGACCAGAGATTGCACCCCAACTCTCTGCCCCTGCCTGATGAAAGGAAAGAAGGATGGGGGAGTGAGGGAGGATGGAGTGAGCAAGGGTGGGGCCTCAGAGAAGGAGCACAAAGGAGGTGGCACAAGGGTATTTGGGTTTGAAGTAAATCCTGGATTGTAGTTATTTCAAAAAAGTGATCTTGTGCTTAAAAAGGTTGGAGTCCACTGGTGTAGATGTGCCCATAAATCATAGAACACTAGAGCTGGAAGGGACCTCAGGAGGTTGTCGAGTCCATTCCCTCTGCCTTCATGGCAGGACCCACTACCCTCTAGACCATCCCTGATAGATGTCTATCTAACCTGCTCTTAAATTTCTCCAGAGATGGAGATTCCACAACCTCTCTAGGCAACTTATTCCAGTGTTTAACCACCCTAACAGTTAGGAAGTGTTTCCTAATGTCCAATCTAAATCTCCCTTGGTGCAGTTTAAGCCCATTGCTTCTTGTCCTATTCTAATAAGCCAAGGAAACAATTTGTGTCTCTCCTTCTTGTGACACCCTTTTAGATAGCTGCTTTCAGGTATCATGTCCTCTCTCTGTCTTCTCCTTTATAAACTACACAAGCCCAGTTCTTTCAGTCTTTCTTCATAGGTCGTGTTCTCTAGGCCTTTAATCTTTCTTCTTGCTCTTCGCTGGACCTTCTCCAATTTCTCCACATCTTTCTTGAAATGTGGTGCCCAGAACTGGATACAATACTCCAATTGAGACCTGATCAGCACAGAGTAGAGCAGAAGAATGACTTCTAGTATCTTGCTCACAACACTCCGGTTAATGCATCCCCAGAATCATGTTTGCTTTTTTTTGCAGCAGTGTCACACTATTGACTCATATTTCACTTATGGTCCCCTATGACCTGTAGATCCCTTTCTGCTGTACACCTTCCTAGGTAATCGCTTCCCATTCTGTATGTGTGAAACGGATTGTTCCTTCCTAAGTAGAGTATTTTGTATTTGTCTTTATTAAACTTCATCCAGTTTACCACAGACCATTTCTCCAGTTAGTCCAGATCATTTTGAATTATGACCCTATCTTCCAAAGCACTTGCAACCCCTTCTAGCTTGGTATCACCTTCAAACTTAATAAGCATACTCTCTATGCCATCATCTAAATCGTTGATGAAGATATTGAACAAAGCTGGTTCCAAAACAGACCCTTAAAGAACCTTACTTGTTATTCACTTCCAGCAGGATTGTGAACCGTTAATAACTATTCTTTGAGAACAGTTATCCAGCCAGTTATGCACCCACCTTATAGTAGCCCCATCTAAGTTTTATTTGCCTACTTTATTGATAAGAAGATCATGTGAGACCATATAAAATGCCTTATTAAAGGCTAAGTATACCACGCCTCCCACTTCTCCCTTATTCACAAGACTCGTTATCCTATCAAGGAAGGATATCAGATTGGTTTGACATGATTTGTTCTTTATGAATCCATGCTGGCTGTTACCTATCACTTTATTATTTTCCAGGTGTTTGCAGATGAATTTCTTAATTACTTGCTCCATTATCTTTCCTGGCACAGAAGTTAAACTGACTGGGCTGTAGTTTCCTGGGAAGATGATAGCTAAAGGCTTAGATACCTCTTCTGTCAACTCGTTGAGTATTCTAGAATACATTTCATCATGCCCTGGTGACTTGTAGACATCTAACTTTTCTAAGTGATTTTTAACTTTGTCTTTTTTTATTTTATCTTCTAAACCTACTCCATTCCCACTAGTATTCTCTCTGTTATGCATTTCTTCCTCATCAGACTTTTTTTGGTGAAGACTGAAACAAAGACGTCATTAAGCTCCTCTGCCATTTCCAAGTTTCCTATTACTGTTTCTCCCTCCTCACTGAGCATTGGGCCTACCCTGTCCTTGGTCTTCCTCTTGCTTCTAATATATTTATAGAATGTCGTCTTGTTTCCCTTTATATCTGTAGCTAGTTTGAGTTCATTTTGTGCCTTTTCCTTTCTAATCTTGCCCCTGCATTCCTGTATTGTTTGCTTATATTCATCCTGTGTAATTTGTCCTTGTTTCCACTTTTTATGAGACTCCTTTTTGATTTTTAGATCATGCAAGATCTCCTGATTAAGCCAAGGTGGTATTTTGCCATACTTTCTATCTTTCCTAAACAGTGGCATAGCTTGCTTTCGGGCCCTTAACAATGACCCTTTGAAAAACTGCCAACTCTCTTCAGTTGTTTTTCCCCCTTAGTCTTGCTTCCCATGGGATCTTACCTACCAGCTCTCTGAGCTTACCAAAACCTGCGTCCCTGAAATCTATTGTCTCTATTTTGCTTAGAATCATGAACTCTATGATTTCATGATCACTTTAACACAAGCTGTCTTCCACTTTCAAATTCCCAGTCAGTTCCTCTCTATTTGTTAAAATCAAATCTAGAACAGATTCTTCCTTCCCCCCCCCCCCCATAGCTTTTTCAACCTTCTGAAATAAAAAGTCATCTTCAATGCAGTCCAAGAACTTACTAGATAGTCTGTGCCCTGCTGTGTTCGTTTCCCAACATATATGTCTGGATAGTTGAAGTCCACCACCACCACCAAATCCTGTGCTTTGGATGATTTTGTTAGTTTAAAAAAAGGCTCATCCACCTCTTCTACCTGGATAGGTGGTCTGTAGTAGACCCCTAGCATAACATTACTCTTATTTTTTACTCCTTTTATCCTAACCCAGAGATTCTCAACATGTCTGTCTCCTATGTCCATCTCCACCTCAGTCCAAGTGTATTCATTTTTAAAATATAAGGCAATCCCTCCTCCCTTTTTTTCCCCACGTATCCTTCCTAAGTTGTACCCTTATAAACCAATATTCCAATCGTGTTTATTATCCCACCAAGTCTCTGTGATCTCAACAATGTCATAATTGTGTTTATTTATTGGCACTTCAAGTTCCTCCTGCTTATTACCCATACTTCTTGCATTTGTATATAGGCATCTAAGATACTGATTTGATATTACCTTCCAGTTCTGCCTTGTCCTTCCTTTTTCTCTGCTATTATAGCCCACATTTCCTCCCATTTCCAATTCATCTCCCAGGTCTCCCTGTTCTTCACTTACCTGTGGGCTTTGGTCACCTGCCCCCATTGAAACTAATTTAAAGCCTCAGTAGATTAGCCAGTCTGCATCCAAATATGGTCTTCCCTTTCTCAAAAGGTGAATCCCATCCCTGCTTAGCAGTGCATCTTGGAATAGCATCCCATTAGTCCAGGAAGTCAAAGCCCTCCTGGCGACACCATCATTGCAGCCAGGCATTCACCTCCAGGATGCACCTGTCTTTGCTTTTGACAGGAAGGACTGAAGAGAATGCCACCTGCACTCCAAACTACTTCACCCATACTCCCAGAGCCCTGTAGTCTGTCTTGATCCTCTCAGTGTCACACCTTGCAGTATCATTAGTGCCCACATTGATGAGTAGCATGGGGTACTAGTCAGAGAGCTGGATAATCCTTGACAATGCCTCCGTAACGTCTCGGATACAGGCCCCCGGCAGGCAGCATACCTCTCGAGATGACATGTCAGGGTGACAGATGGGCACCTCCATCCCCCTCAGAAGAGAGTCTCCAACCATCCCTACCCCACGTTTCCTCCTCTCAGTGGGTGGCAGCAGACCTCCCAGCCTTGGGGGCACGAGGCTTCTCCTCCTCAGTTGTAGGGGAGATTCTGTATTAAGAAGAGTATAGCAGTTTCCCAATACCATGGTAGGAGAGTTGGGAGCAGGGGTGGAGCACAGCCTGCAGTCAGAAGTGACCAGCTGCCAGTGTCCCCTTCCCCCCCCCTCCCCCCGAGCTGTCTCCTCTTCCACCAGTGGTATATCAGCAATCTTGTGTAGTGACACAGCTACCTTAGTGTCTCCACATGAATACTGTCCAGGAATTGCTCATGGATTTGGATGCTCCTCAGCCTAGCCTCCTCCTGTAACTCTCCCACCTGCTTCCTGAGAGATTCCACCAGCAGGCACCTTTCACATTGGATGGTCCCCCCTGTCTGGATTTCAGGTAGTGGGAATTGCAAGCCACAGTTCCTGCAAAACCACACCAGGATCTAAGTAGAGGCACCCATGGTCAGGTGGTCTGTCTGGCTGCTGGCAGAGGCAGAGGACACAAGCAGTGCAGTGCATGTCTTCCTGACCATAGTAGGCCTCCCTCTGTCAAAATCCACACAACTATTTTGACCATTATCTTTACAGCTGAATACCACTTATACTATGAATTTCCCAAGAGTACAAATTTACTGCTGATTATCTATATCTTTACACATAGCAGTTTGGATGGGACCGGGTGACCACGTGCTACATTTAAGACTAGATTCTGCTGTTTTTAATATTCATGTATGTAGTTCCACTCATGTTCCATTCATGTATGTAGTTCCTTCATCACTAAGGCATCCCAGACTACAACTATTGAGTATTAAGCAGCAAAGTTATAGTGAAAATCGAGACAAATTTCATTCATGATTTTTAAAAAAATCATGGCAGATTGTAGGAAATGCTAGTGCTTATTTTAGCAAAATACACCTATTTCCCGGAGACCACTTTTGCAGTTTACAATTTTTTAATTTATTTGCTTAGAAAGCTCCACTCTAGCATAGCATCTGTTCTGGTGTTTCTAGTGAGATTCTGGTTTGACATCTGGGTTATTGAGGCATGGGAAGTAATAGAAAACATATTCTGAAAGTCAATTGCTGTAATGAGTCCATATTCAGAAACTACCTTTGTGTAGAATGAGAACTTTGAATCCATTGTAGGATTAAATCATAACTGGATCCGGGGTTCTCCTGCTTTACTAGTTTGTTCAAACTTCTTACTAATAGTTATAACCCAAATTTAACTAACTCAAACTAGTCATTACTAATTATGACCCAAAATGACCAAAATAATTAAAATCATAACAGTAAAACTCCCTTCAGTTTATAGATTACTACTTTTATAATAGAAACTCAAAGTTAGGAATAACCTCCATTCCTGATGTGTTTGTGACTCTGAACCAAGTATTATGATGGTTCTTTCAAAAGTTTACAACTTAGCATTAACTTATTACACCTCAGAAAATTTAATAAAAGACATGTGGGCTCTCAAAAAAAGAGAAAATGAAAACGGTCTCAGTTTGGCAGACAGCTAGTTGAGTGTATTATGAAAACAATTAATTAAAGGTAATGGCAGGACATATAGTCCTAAATATTAATGTGCTTGACATAATGGTTAAACCTGGAAAAATTCAGATCAAATTCAGCAAATGCTTTCTGGTGAAATAATGAATTCCTCCCTCCCCTGAAAGTCACAGTGCTACATTTTTACCATTTCATAATGAAACATTTTTTACTTTTAATTTTGAAAAATGTTTAATTTAAAATTCAACTATTTTTCTTATAAAAGTTGAAAACACTAAAACTAAGCAAATGAACAAAAAATAATTTTTGTTTTTTTACTTTTCACATGTATCTAGACCTGAAATAAATTGTTTATTTTTATTTGTTTTTCATTTCATCAAGGGGAAAGAGCAATTTCTTTCAAAATGAGTTTTTCTGTCCTCTTGCACCCAGCTCCTCTGTTCCGCTTCTAAATCAAAATATGCATTATTTGGACACATCTAATCATAATACATTATGTTGAGAAGATAAAATTCTAAAGAGAAGAGCCCAGATTATAAAGATATGTGATACTATGTATTTGATGCTATTTATTTGTATATATGGCATCATTTTACAAAAGTCTGTCAAAGAAACAATGGTCATGAATTTGAAAACATTGAGGTACCTATTTAATTTTACATTTGTGAGTAGTCCCCCTGAAATCAGTTGAACTATTCATTACTAATGAGAACTCTTTTTCATATTGATTGACAGTGAGCCTGTAAACGTACAAATATTCATTTTTTGCGGGATTGGGGCAAACGAATGTAAGAAATTAAATGGGCTAATTCATTTCAGGATGATGAATTTTCCTACAGCAGACAACTTCTAACTTGATATGGCATATATTTCTATGTAGAAAATGGCTAGCAAGTTGTATTGAACATCTGCGTATGATAAAACGTATTTTTAAAATACATTATTAAATGTAGAAAAATGTGTATTTTTCAGTTAGTGCTGTTTTGTACTTATGCAAATATTGAGGTGGTCTTGTAAGTACAGCAAGTAATCAAAACATGATGTTTCTCACAGATTATAATTTTGTTTAGGAAAAAGAGATGAATTTACAATCTTATGCTTTCTGTCTCTTTCAACCTTTCATTCAAATTGTACTCAAATGAATGCAGATATGTAGGCCTCACTGTCTTGGTGCCAAAAAGTGTAAAAATGCATAGAATTAAGATGTTCAGAGGGTAGTACTTCTAATTAAGGTAATGTAAAGCAATGTTTGAATTCAAATTAGGCACTTGAGTTGAAAGAATTACTGACTCAATTCATAAAATGTTTTAATGTATTTCATAGAGGGTTTATTTCTTCAGTTGTGTTTTCATTATTAATGGAAGATTCTTTAGATCTGATCTCATTCCAGTTAAACTTAAGAGAATCTAGATAGCACTGCAATTGTGGAAATACACTGAATGTATGGAACGAGTACAGGCAATCCCCGAGTTACACGGATCCAACTTATGTCGGATCCGCACTTACGAACCGGCTTTTCTCGCCCCGGAACTCGCAGGCGGCGGGACCACCCAGACGCGCAGTGGTCCCGCCACCACGTCCTCCGGGGTGAGAAAAGCTGCTCCGGGTGTCACCCCTAGCAAAGCCGCAGAGGCGGCGGGGTCCCGCGCCTCCAAGGCTTCGCTCCGGAGCAAAGCCGCAGAGGCGCGAGACCCCGCCGCCTCCAAGGCTTTCCTCGGGGTGTCCCTGGTCTGCTGGGGACCCCTCCCAGCAGACCAGGGACACCCCGAGCAGACCAGGGACACCTGGAGCAAAGCCGCAGAGGCGGCGGGGTCCCGCGCCTCCAAGGCTTTGCTCCGGAGCAAAGCCGCAGAGGCGCGGGACCCCGCCCGCCTCCAAGGCTTTGCTCAGGGTGTCCCTGGTCTGCTGGGGATCCCCCTCTCCCCCCGCAGTGGACCAGGGACACCTGGAGCAAATCCGCAGAGGCGTGGGACCCCGCCGCCCCCGCGGCTTTGCTCCAGGTCTCCCTGGTCTGCTGGGGGGGGGGGCGCAGCTGGTGCGCCCCCCGCCCCCAGCAGACAAGGCTTTTGTTGTGGGGTAGAGCAGCTGGGGTGCTGCCGGGTTGGTCCTGGGGGGACCTACCTGGCAGCGCCCCAGCTGTTCTGTCCTAGGCTCCAGATTCAGCCGCTGTTGAAACTGATCAGTGGCTGATTCCAGGAAGCTGGGGGCAGAGCAACTCTGCTTCGGGCTTCCTGTAGTCAGCCCCTGGTCAGTTTCAGCAGCAGCGGCTGAATCTGGCGCCAGTTCTGACTTATGTACAAATTCAACTTAAGAACAAACCTATAGTCCCTATCTTGTACGTAACCCGGGGACTGCCTGTATATTCACCTAGTGCAAAATGAAGTTTACAGTGAACCCTCGTTTATCGCGGTAGATAGGTTCCAAACCCGACCGCGATAGATGAAAATTCGCGAAGTAGAAGTAGGATCCTCAAAGCCTCGGGGGAAGCCGGTGGGGGGGGCATCCCAGGCGCGCCTGGGCTGCTCCCCCGCCGGAGCCCCTCCGCGGCTTTCAAAGCCTCGGGGGAAGCCGGCGGGGGGGGGCATCCCAGGCGCGCCTGGGCTGCTCCCCCGCCGGAGCCCCTCCGCGGCTTTCAAAGCCTCGGGGGAAGCCGGCGGGGGGGGCATCCTGGGAGGCTTTGAAAGCCGCGGAGGGGCTCCGGCGGGGGAGCAGCCCAGGCGCGCCTGGGATGCCCCCCCGCCGGCTTCCCCGGAGGCTTTGAAAGCCGCGGAGGGGCTCCGGCGGGGGAGCAGCCCAGGCGCGCCTGGGATGCCCCCCCGCCGGCTTCCCCGGAGGCTTTTTAAAGTTTTGGTAACCGCTACTTCGCGGTTCGACCATCGCGGATTCACGTATATACATAATGTAATGAAAAAAGTCCGCGAAGTCGTGAATCCGCGATAGTCGAACCGCGAAGTAGCGAGGGTTCACTGTACCTGTTTATTACACATATGCTCCATAATCTGTACTGATATCCAGTTCATTTCCAAATGCAGCTCTTGCTGTTGGCTTTACTCTTGCTGTTTAGTGACTTAGCTCCTGGCTGCCTTAGCAAACTGTGCAATTGTGTCCCAACCAACTAATTGAGGTGAACTTCCAACATCCAATGTGGAAGCTAGAGATGGAGCATTCTGACTGGGCAGCCGTCTGTGGCCCCTGTTCCTCTTATCTGAAACATTGGCAACTGCCTTGTTGCACTTCTGTAGGGTCTTAGCCACTGGGCCCACAGATGTACAGATTCCCCTAGCCCGTTCTAAATCCATCCTCACTGTCTTCTTTTGTTGGAATATTTTCATTGATAGAATAGCAAGATGCATCTCCTGCCCCATCTCTATACACTGGGGTAGGTGCGGGGCATAGAAATCCCTCCCAGTCACTCAGATCCACTTGCATTCGATGGTTTGGAGAGTAAGGCACAGGCCCCGCTACTCCTTGGTGAATTCCATCTGAGGAGACGTTGTATTTAATCTGAACTGTAATTCTTGTCTACAAATATCCCCTCAAAGTGTAAATGTATTAAAGTTCAGTACATATAGCAGTGAGGAAACCTGGACTTGTCCCATCTGAAGACAAATTTTAAAATATACTGAAAGACCCAGAAAATCATAACTATTTTCAGTCCCTGAACACTTCACTCTGGGTATTTAAAAACATATATTCTCTTCATAATAATTCAAACAATAACATTTATCTTCAGTAAATAACAAAGGCAGGCCTGTACAGCAAAGGCAGTTCCTTGTACAGATGTATACCATGTATTCCTCAGAGATACAATATTTTTAAAGAGACATGCTATAATCTTCATAAGGACTGCCCCACAGGTAAGCAAATTGACTTCATTGACAAGGATTAGGTAATTGAGCAGAAGACAAATTCTTACAGTTTGAGTTTGTCCACAGTGCTTACTTGAACCACGCTGGTGGTAATGATAATCATTATCATTACACAGAATGGTGTGTTTTCAACTTTTTTTTTTAACCTGGACTGGCTTTCTGCCTTCTGAAACTTTGTCAGGGAGATCTCAGAGACCAGTACCAATTCACAGACTATTTGTTGAAAAATACTGGTAAAGAATACCTACTTATACTTCTGTTATTACACATATTGTTTCTCTTCTTATGTCAGCAAGTACAGGATCAAGGGGGAGAGTAACTCCTTGGCCGGGTAGTTTGATATAATTATTTCTAACATATATTTAGGTGCATAGGAGAAGAAATATGTTATTAAGGGCTGTTATAAACATCGGACCATGTTTTCAAAACAGTCTACAAATTCATTTTGACAGTCTTGAATTTGACATATTATTTTTCTGATGTGGGAACAGAGAGCTGAGGTTCAGTCTTCATCCTTCTGGAACATCACAGCTCAGATCCTCCAGAGAGACAGTTGGGATTCTAGAACAAAGAAAGGAAAATAATTATGTAGCATTTCTAAACTGGAGGGGGGAAGGGTTATAAAGTACAGACACTTTTTCTTACAAAATTAAGGATACATTCTTCTTGTTTTCTCTGTGCACTTCATTTTTAAGTTTGGAAAGTTATGACACTTTTTTTTTGTCCAGAAAATGCTTTTGCTCACTACTAGTGTCCATCAGATGTGAGCATGCTGTCAAGCAATGTGTAGAATGCGATGACGTTTCCTAGTTTGCAGCATTTTGTCTTGAGTAAATGTGAAGTTTAAGGGGTATGAAACCTTAAAAACAGTACTATTAAAATAGTCTCGTTGGTTAGATTCCGTGTGCGCCAAAACCAGCACGTTACCCATAGTTCTAATTCTACAGTGTACAATATTATTTTAAAGGAAAATCCCATTTGATTTTCAATAAAGTCTCATACTATATTTGTGACATGGAATGCACAAGAAATTAATAATCTCTATACCAGGTAAATTAATACACATTTAAAAAAAAGATTTACTAGTATTTTATGATGTTTCTATGATAAATCCAATTAGTTTCTAACATAGCTAATTTAAACTGAATATACCTATTCTTTGAATGGTACCCCCATGTAAATCATCTGTTTCAGTCATTAGTTTAGGCTCAGTCTGCACTCCCTTGCTGCATTAGTATGAGCATGAAATACAAAATGAATTTTCTTGGCATAGGTATACTAGCCTATATATTATATACATTGTACTGCATGTGGGAAACACTTGCTTTCCATGGAAACCATCCATGTAATCCAGGTAGGGGAGGCATATTGCATAGTAAAAATACCTAGGTGGTAATTGGTATTTAAAATGGGTCTCCTGTTATTTCAGAAACGGGAAGCTTTGGTGCCATTAGAGTTCCAATGTGTGGCCACTTTCACAAGCATTTCTAAGACTAGGAGAAATACAGCACATATTTTAACTCCGTTGATTCCATTGTGATTGATCTCACAGATTTTTGAGATAATTGATGGTATTGTCTTAGTTGAGTCTGTTAGTGCAAATAATTATTAATCAATATGCACTCAACTCTTACTTTAGAAGATCATTTTAACACATGATTTATTCTTAACATTTCAATTGAGCTACCTTTACAAGGAGAAAAATCAATTGGCTAGTGGGCTAACACACTTTAATTATCTGAAGAGCTGTGTTCTTTTCTAGGCATTTTTGCCACTGTAACTTATTGTGTCCCATACTAATAAAACCCTTAACACTGATGACAGGAAGTTTTTTATTTCTCTATTGGAGAAGTAAAAATACTGGTTTTTTGTATTGATTGGTTTTCTTTTACAAATGTTTGATTCAAGACCCTAAGAATGCTATCTTAATCACAGACTTTGGAAACTAATTAATATTATAAAAAAAAGGAGAAAAAGTAACACTTCTTCCAAACACAAAGGTAAATTTTTATGACTATCTCCATGAACTTGTATTTATTCTTGAACATTTGCTCATATAGTGCAAGTGCACCAGTGGACTATTGCAATTAATTTGAAGGGACACTCCCATGTGAGATCTGGGCCTTAGGTGTGAAGCATGACAGGACAGAGGGGGAAAACACTGCAAATGATTTAGTGAATCCCTGAAGTTTGTATTTTGTATCTTTTAAGCAATACCTAGGCAGTTTCCATGAACATTTAGTAATATCTCCTTTTCATGTGATTTCCACAAACATTAAAGTACAATGTTATGGAACCATCTGTCATCATGGACAACCATTGAAATGAAAGGATCTCATGGTGCTAATTATCTGTGTTATTATTTTAACTATAGGATTGGATATACTGCTGCCAGCTGTACAAAGATATCTCCAACAATGACATTTAAAGATCATTTCCCTGCTTTATCATCCAGAATCCAATACACTTATACTTAAATAACACCGCAAATACACCTTTATTTAGTCCCATTGAATTCAATGAGAGCAAAGGTATTAGGATCTGAAGTCCTGTCTACGCTTACTGGGAGATTGGCACTGCAGGGATGGATCTCCCAAGGATGGATCTCCCACTGGTGCACTTGCGCTGTATGAGCAAATGTTCAAGAAAAAATACAAGTCCATGGAGATAGTCATGAAAATGTACCTTTATGTTTGGAAGAAGTGTTACTTTTTCTTCTTTTTTTATAAGATTAATTAGTTTCCAAAGTCTGTGATTAAGATAGCATTCTTAGGGTCTTGAATCAAACATTTGTAAAAGAAAACCAATTGTAAAAGAACCCAGGGTCGTGGGTTCAAGTCTAATAATCTCCAAGTATTAGACCAGCTAAATTGACCACCAATCACACTCCCATCAACTCTGGGACTCCACTAGATCAAGAAGAGTAAGGGGAGTCGATGGGAAAGTTTCTCCTGTCACCCCCCCCCCCCCCCCGCAGTGGAGATGCCATGGTAACTTAATCTAAAGTACGTCGACTTCAGCTATGCTATTCGCATAGCTGGAGTTGTGACCTTCGTTGGACATTACCCCCTAGTATAGACCTGGCTTTTGTCATTGGGTTACTAATAACAATATTATTGGGTTACCAATAACATTATTGAAGTGGATAAATTTTAAATGGTATCGTTTTCATTTCTGATACAGCTCTATTTTATTGCATTTCTTTCAAATTGTTCAAGGAGTGCAAGCTAATGAGTTTCCAGTTTTGTATTCACTCAGTTTCTACTCTGTCCAATTTTAGGTTCTGATGCATTGCCACAGTTCTGCAGCAGGTGAGTTGCAGAACTTGCACATATAAATTTCTGTTTGATAAGGAGTTCCTATTGGAATATTTGAAAAATATCATGGTGGCATTCTCTTGGGGTTTTTTTACATTTTTTAAAAGCATCTCTCTCTCACGTGCACGCACACAAGCACACATTACCTAGATTTTATGAAACAATTATCCTGACAGTCTTCTTTTAAGAAAATAATGTCATTGTTTATGGAATTTTACATCATGCTTGCGGGATCTGGCTTTAGGTGTGGAGAGGTTTTTTTTGTGTTTGGCTTTTTTTGGTAAGGAATAAGAAACTTATATGTTCATCTTAGCTCCTACAGCTGAGTAGAAGAAGAGACTTGAAAGACGAGAGGATTTCCTGGAAGTGTGTGTTATGACTGTGTTTCTTTTCCTGCCAAATGCCGAGGTTACCTCTGATGATCATACTAAATATTTTTGGGATCAAATGGAAGCAAGCAAGCATCTGACTATTAATCCTGGTCCCATTGACTCAAGTAATTTTGAGTTTATCAGTTAGCATTAAGATATCTGCAGGAGCTCTTTGAAAGTGAGGATTAGTCTTGCTTTCCTATCCAGGCCTATGTATTGCACTGTTTTTATGATACATATGTAACTAAAGCTATTTAATTAAATTCTGGATCTAAAAAATGGAAATTTTGGTGATGAGTTCAGTGGGAGTAGAATTTCACCCATTTTTTGGTAAAGTGGCTGTCACATATTACATTGCTCCCTCCTATGAGGTGAGTGGAGTTTGCCAAATATGTAGTGACTTGCTTTTATAAAATAAAGTAATTGCTGGATTGAGCTGTCTGAAGTGGCTCAAGAGCACGAATACTATCCTCAGGTCAGACTGCTAAGAAGCAAGGCACAATCCCTAAATAGGATGTGAATTTTATACTTAGATTTCACCAGCCAGGTATCACATGTGAACTCCTGAGACACTATAACAGCCTTTAATGGATTCACAGACATTCCCATTGAGTACTCTGATTTATCTTGCCATTCAGGTAAGCTTGCATTGGTCTTCAGTGGTCCCTTATACCAGGGCTCGACAAACTGTGGCGAGATCTACTCGCCAGCCCTGCACCGTGCACGTGCCAGATCGGCACTGCACGAGCACGCAGCGCCAGTGAACAGGGCGAACGGCTGAAATCTACTTGCCATGGGCGAGTAGAAACAGCGATTTGTCGAGCCCTGCTTATACCAACAATATTCAGGTTTCTCCCAATCTCAAAGAACCAGTCACTTACTTTAAGTCAATTGCACTTTGTAGCTTACACTAAATATTATACAGGTTTAACCTCTCTAGTCTGGTGCTCTCTAACATCCGTGGTCCATTGTGATTTTAGTTAGCCCGATGTCCACTTATCATGGGTGTTTCCCACAGTCCCATAAAGTTTGTTCACAGCAACCTGGCTCTGTGTTCTGTGCTATAATTTAGCATTAACTTACCCCTAAATATCTTGTAAAAGCCTAGTAAGCAGAGGAAGTGTTGGTAATGCTGCTAGACAATACTGACCTCCCATGCTTGGCAAATTCTCTGATTTGGCATCGGTTAGGTCCCAAGAGTGTTGGAATAGAGAGGCTCAACCTATACCGTAGCAAGTTCCATAATAAACCAAAAGAAGTGAGAGTTATTTACAGTGTTAAATCATGTAATAATACACATACAAAGTAATTACAATCTTTGGTTCCAGAAAGTAATAGACACTTTTATCGTAAGCAAACACTTAGATATAACCCAGACCAACACTAGGAATCGTTTGCTTAAGCTTTGTAATCTTTGCCCCTCCAAGCAGCAAAGAGACCCAGTTTCTTCTTGACAGATATTTATTCTTGTTCCCCTAGACTTCAGATGATGGGATAAGTTTATGAGCACATTCTCATCTTCCTTGGGAGCATTCAACAAAGTCTTTTGTTCTTTGAAGTTCCAACCTGTGTGGAGAAATTTACTTACTCCGATAATACAAGAACTAGGGGACACCAAATGAAATTAATAGGTAACAGATTCAAAACAAAGAAAAGGAAGTATTTCTTCAGACAGTGCACAGTCAACCTGTGGAACTCCTTGCCAGAGGATGTTGTAAACTCCTTATAAGGACTTTAACAGGGTTCAAAAAAGAACTAGATAAATTCATGGAGAACAGGTCCGTCTAAGGCTATTGACAGGAATGATGACCATAGCCTCTGTTTGTCAGAAACTGAGAATGGTTGACGGGAAGGATAAACATGATGATTACCTCTTGTGTTCACTCCTTCTGGGGCACCTGCGTTGGCCACTGGCTGAAGACAGGTTACTGGGCTAGATGGATCTTTGGTCTGACCCAGTATGGTTGTTCTTATGCTCTTAATGTGGATGGATGGCTTTTATGGGTTTCTTTTGTTGAGCTGGATAAAACATTCTGTGGCCATCTATAATTTTACATCTGGTAATGTATCTCTTCTGACTCATAGTTTACAGTACAGAGAAAACACTTAAATATTAACTAATAACATGAGATAAAGATATTATAAGAAATTAATGCATGCAGCAACGTACATGCATTTCACAAGGTCTAAGCATATTTTTACAAATCTAATTTCTAGTTTAACGCTACTAACACAGAATTAAGCCAGATTAGTTTCAGCTATTTATTTGTTCAGTTGAGATCTATGGACCTTGGCATGAGTTGACACCTAATATGCCAGCATCACACTGATATTTAGGCATCATTTAAACAAATGGGATCAAAATTTAGACTTGTTATATTGCAAGTGTAATATCAGTGCAGTAACACTTCCAGCATATTTGTATTTGGCCCCTAGTAGTATTTCTGTGTAATGAGTGGAGTATGGAAGGGGAGAAAGAGAGAGAGAGAGAGAGTGTGTATGTTTGTGTGTAATGTTTGTATAACTCATACTTCAGTGGTTCAGAAGCCAAATTAGTGATCAATATTACTCAAAAGAGCCACTGTAGTATGTGTTCATTGTTTTATTTACTAATATATATATTATTTTCATGGCAAAATCACCGACCAAATATTACTATTTTATCAACTGCAATTGGCTAATAACATAGTAAAAGCATCCTGATTATTTAAATACTTAGATTGGTTAATAATTAAATCACACGGTGTATTGATATTACATTCTGCAAAAAGCCACAGGAGACCCATTAATGAACCAGTTGTAGCTCACGAACCTTAGTCTGAAAATCACTGGTATAACTAGTCATTACTTACTCTTTTGCTGGTCTGACTGTATCTTTTTTGGAAAACTGTTATCTCCATCGCAAAATAAGACCTCATAATGGAAAGGGCAAAAGTAGCTCTTCTATATGTTTGTTTCATGTTGCTTTCACCTGAAATGATGTGTGCAGGAAGGTCCCATTTTTAAAAGAGAACATTGTTTCTTTCAAATGTTCTAACTTTAGAACAAAGGATATTATAGAGTTCCCTTACTTCCATGCAGTCTGAAAACAAGTACCTCTGACAACGTGGAAGAGCTTTCGAAGCACAGGAAAATCTGTTTGGTATGTGTGAAAGATCAAACGATTTAAATTCTGGGATTTTGCCCATTGGGTTATTCTCTTCCTTCCAGTCTGCTGGCTTCACAATGCAGTAATATTGCAGCTTCCCAGATTAAAAACATCTGGCTTTCCATCCATTGTGTGCTTAAAAAAAGATCACTCTGATGAATCAACAGAGTCACAAAATTCTTACGTATTTTGTTGACATTATTTGGAATTGGTATCTTCACTAAAGCTAAAATCTAAGCAGGTGTGTCTGTTTTGGCCACCCAATATTAAAATTTGTTGCTTTTAACATACATTTTATTTTACATAGTAAAATTCCATTCCTGGATGGTGAGTAAGCTTGATTTAGATTAGGAACTAAAATGATATTTGCACACTAGATCAAATTTAATATTTCCTGTGGCAATTGCTTTCTTGTGATTTCATGAAAGTAGTGGCAGACTTGTAACTTCAAACACACTGTTATGTAGAAAGAGATCATTGTTTGTTAAGTCTTGATAATAAAATTGAAATATGAAGGGTAAGGAAGCTATAATAATGAATTTTATTGAAAAGAGTTTGGAAACACACTTTTATATATTGTGACATTTCAACATGGGAGGAGATTTGGTTTCTTTGGCTCCATAAAGAGATGGCTATGAGCTGAAATTTGTCGGCACTTAAAGGCATATGAAGAAGTTAGTTATTAAATCCAGATCTTATGAGAAATGATAATGTTTGTTTTTAAGTTGTTAAGGGCAAACATAATTTTATTGACTTTATTAATAATTTTGCTGTGGACTTCAGCTTTCAGGTTTGAATTCACAACAAACTGTCTTAATTTATGAGTGGTCATGTTTGTAGTGGATAACTAGCTACAGGAGAAATCTGTACTTAGTACAGATCTATCTGAGTTGATGATGTTCAGTATAATTTATATAGAAAGTATAGTTTTGTTATGAGAAAAAATGCAGTTTTATGTGACAACTTTAACTGTATGGATGTATATTAATTCTGGATCACTACATATATTCTTAGGAATATTTCCATATTTGTATCTTGTTCAATATTTGAGGGAAATTTTGTATATTTTCGTTTGATTTATACCAAAACTCACTTGTGATGAATATTGGAATTTTCTAGTGCCTATAAGGCAATAGAATAACTTTTGCTTTACATGTTTGCTCTATGAGACAGATTCTCCCCTTTTGAACAGATGTATCAACTGGAATATCCTGGCAAATCTCAGATCTCTGTGCAATAGCACGTATACTGCCCTTTGATTTTCATGGGTCTAACTGTACAGAATTGGCGGGAGGGATTTCAAGGTCCCCATTTCTAGCAAACATGATCATTTGTTTTAAGTTCTATGCTATAAATAGCCAGCTGTAAACGGCTTCTGTAAATTTAATTTTGTAGAAGTACAGAAAAGTTGTGGCTGTTCTTTGCATTTGTTTTGCTCTTCAATTCAGAAAAGGCTTCCTAGTTATTTACTAGATGTACCATAAACCAGCTTCATAACTGTGATTAGCATGATATGAATAATAAACAATGTTCAGCTGAAATGTCAAGATCCAAGCAGCTTAGACAACATCTGTTTGATCAAGAAATGCAATACACAGCACACTCCTATTTTACAGAGCTCTGCTTAACCGAAATTCTTGGTTAACCAAAGTTCGCTTATGTCCCCCAGGGTTTGTACTGGATGAGGATACCAGTCGGCTTTGCTCAGCATAGCTCCTTTAAAGCTGGTTTTCTGAAAGCCAGCTGGCATCTCTGCACTGTACTCTGGGACTGGGGACATGGAATGCAGCCTGTTCAAAGGGAGAGGAGGCCAGGGGGCTTTGGAAAGGCTGAATGTCTTTTCCTTTCAGAGACAATAAATGGGATTTCAGCTGAAGGTTTTGATGTCTCTCAAGGCCATTGGATAATTTGGAATGGGGAATGCAGACGGGGCAGAAAAGTGTATAATACAACATGCATATATTGAGGAATGTCACGTGGATTACAAAATCCCATCTGAGTTTTGCTAAGGATTCATCTCTTAAAATGGCTAATGCTTTGAATGGTGCAGCCTTGATTTTGGTCTTTGGATCTATTTTAAAGGTCAGTTTGCCATTTCAGAGGGTTTTGGTCCTGTTTGGATCTGTCAGCGTTCACAGTAGAAATTAACCTGATCTCATAATTCCGTTCCAGATTCAGAGTTCCACCTTCTCTCCCATCCAAAGTGTGACGTTCAAATTCAGCTTTTTTGTTCAGTCCACTATTGTTGAGGGAGAGTAGCCACTACATAGGTGATAATGCAATTAGCTTTCATTACAAACTCCATTTTCCCCACTTCATATTTGACTTGAAAAATGAGTTTGACCTCAGAATTGCTGTGTTTTTCTAAAGACCATGTAGAATATTTTCAGACTTCCTTTGAGTTACAAATTTTACAAATTTTAAATATTTACTTCTATGTCTTTTCCTCCATCTGTCTCAAAAATGGCTTTATGTCAATTTAACTAAATCTTCTTGAAAATGCATGGGATTTCTACTTTGCAGAGAATGAATTACAATTGAGCAAGGCTTTGAACAATTTTGTTCTTGATAAATTTAGGTCCAGTCCTAAATGTCTGTTGATGTTATAAGTCTGATTTTCATCTTCTGGGCTTATGCCATCTGAAAACTAGAATAACAGAGCCTAGAATAATACCTATTATATTGGTTTATTACATGAGCAGTATAAGATTTATGATGGCCTTACTATTTATTTCTTTACTTATAACAGCTTAGGTTCTCTACATGATAAGCTAGGTAAGTGCTTTGCTGTCACTCCATTACTTTAACTGATTTGCAGGGGCGGACTGGCCCAACGGGATACCGGGAATTTCCCGGTGGGCCGTCGTGTCCGCACGCCATTGCCCCTCACTTGAAACGGCTCAGCATCCACACTGTATGTGGCACACAAAGCCCGACCTGCCACCTGTGCAGCATGCAGGGGTGATGTCATGGGGAGAGCTGTTCTCAACCCATTTCCCATTTGATTGCCAGTACACTCCTGCTGATTTGTCAAATTAATTTTATTTGTTTAGAAAAAAAATAGAAGCAGCTTTGCAACGTAGCTCTGAGTTTGGATTCCACGTCCTGCAACCACCAAGTCCATAGCTGTTTCCATGCTGAGTTTGGTTAGGACCCATTTCTCTTGAGTAAACCACATTTACTCATAAATAGCAATGTCTATAGGGCCAGCCACAACATTTTGGCACCTGAGGTGGGGAGCTCAAATGACTTCCCCAAACCCTGTTGCTTGGGCCAAAACTTTGAAAGGTCTCAATTCTCTGGGTCCTAGTGGTGTCCCTCCCCTCCCCCTCCCCCCCCCCCCCACACAGTCTGGCACCTGAGGCAGTCGCCTCAGTTTGCCTCATGGTAAGGCCAGCCCTGAATGCCTAAAAGGACTTTGTAACAGGGCCCGCCTTACAGAGCCTCTCCTCCCCGCTCCGGCTAGGCCCTGTTATGCTTTTCAGTTCTCTTCCCCATTTTTCCCAAGTGTCCACATCCCCAGGATGGGTTAGAGTTCATCCCCAGTCCAACAACAATCCCCAGGGAGTTGCCACTCATCGTCACCCAGGGTCTCCGGCTTGATAGTGTGGGTGCCCTCCGCTTCCTGGTGTCCCCCTCGTGGCTGAGGAACCTGTCAGGGAGAGGACAACCCACTACGCCAGCCAGTGCTTACCGTCTGCCCTGTCCCCATCTTGGGACTGGCTGGCCTCCTTTTAAACTTCCCCTGCTTCAGAGGCAGCATCTGGGGACACGTCACTTGCGCCGTGTCCCCCAGCCCACCTCTCTGCAGGGTCTTAAGGCCACCGCCAAAGGGGGCCGATAGCACGCGGGCACCACCAGTCTGGTGCGGACCGGTGTATCTGAGCCAGCGCGGCCCCCTTCCCCCCCCATGCTAATGAAGCGTGAGATATTTAAATCCCCGCTACATTTACTATTTCGGTTGCCTGCATATGCATCTCTAGTTTGAACTAGGGTGCAAGTGTAGACGTACCCTCAGTCATTAGTTGGCCAGACTTTACATGTTCTTTTAATTTTTCCTAAATCAATCCTTCCAGACTCTGATCTTTACTTTTTTTGTTACTATTATCTGAATGCCTTCCAGTTTGTCTATTGTTTTCAAGTAACCCTAAACCCACATCTGAGTGCCAATTCATCATTGACTTGAGTCACTGTTACCTTTGTTCTCTGTGAAGCAATGTTTTGTAGATGTAACCTCTCTTGCATTACCATTTTTGTCAGCTTATTGCATTGCAAACTCATGTCTGATTTGC
Source organism: Pelodiscus sinensis (assembly GCF_049634645.1). Taxonomy (NCBI): domain Eukaryota; kingdom Metazoa; phylum Chordata; order Testudines; family Trionychidae; genus Pelodiscus; species Pelodiscus sinensis. The sequence goes on along the minus strand of NC_134712.1, from coordinate 231,188,086 downwards.
TGTCCTCAATCACCCCATCATTTTATGGATCATTAATTCTCATGTCAAACGAGGCTGGATGCCAATCACTACCATACTCCAGCAAATACCTCCCCATTCGTGGTTCTGTATTCTCTAGATGGTTAATATGATTTCACCTTCTCTTTCTTTTTTGGCATCAAAGTTAGATTTAAGATACGTTAAGTGCCAGGATCTAAATTAAAAACAAACAAACAAACAAAACCCACTTGTTACTTTTAATTTTTCCTTTGAAGGGTGTAAGTGTGGGGAGGAATAATTTAGTGGGGTGAATAGGGAAAATAACTAGGAGTAACTGGATAAAATTTTAAAAATAAAACACTATCACATCAAACATATGCTTTTGTATCCACTTTCAAAGCCTAATCAGTCCCCATCATACTCTCAACCTCTCATTTTCTATCAAGCTGTCAGTGCTCATCTTCGATTAGCCCATGAAGTCAGCCTCCTCTACCCAAACAAAACACTTCGTATTTTCTCCCATGCTGTGATGTCTATAAAAAACTTTATATTGGTTAGGTTGCTGGTGTGGTGAGGTTTATTACCTATCATGCCGAACAGTATTGTCTCGTTTCCTTGTACTCCAACATCATCCTTTATCTATTTATTGTCCCTTGTTTTACACTTAAATTGTAAGTCCCTTTGGGCAGGTTCTTTGTATTCTTATTTTTGTGCATTATCCCATCGCTTATTCTGGAAACGTAATGTATTCAGAGATGGCTTCAGCAATGAACTCAGTTTTGAAGTTACATTCAGTGCTATTTTTTAATGGGCAGCAGGACTGTTCAGGGGGGAAAAAGCATTCTTTCCTACAAATTATCCTAAGAATTCCCTTCTTACCTTGATTAATACCAACATCATCATCTGCAGTACTTCTAGCACCAAGCTTTCTATTAGCTGCATAGACTTTTACCAGGGTTTTTTTAAATCCCAGCAGTCTCTCTTGCTATCTTTTCCCTTGCCTTTTCAACATGCTTCATGTGAGCCATCAGATCTTCCTATTTAGTGACTGTTATAAAAGGCTTACACTACAGGGTAAGGCTCCTACTTTGTTTTCAGGTCCTTATTTTCCAGTTGTCTTTAGCTGTTTTCCATTCCAGTATTTGCTTATCTGATGGATACTCACTTCATGCTGGCACAGTGGCTGGTGAAGTGGGGTGCTTCATTGTCTATGCTGAATGGAGCAGCAGCATAGTGGTCTCTACCACGTCATAGTAACCATGCCTGCAGTCCTAGTATTTAGGCTTTCCCTTAGTTCCAGCTGATGAAAGCCTTGTGGAATACTGTATTTTGGGGAATGACTTCCCCAGCATACCATGGACCCATGTCTTTGAGCAAGTGTTCGCATTCTAATTACTGTTGTCTTTCTTCTGTCTCTTGGCTTTATTCTCTTGGAACAGGGAATAATCCCACTTTAAGCCATTCCTGTTTGGTTTGTTTTTATATAACACAGGCTTATATAATACAATTGAGACCAAATACATATTAAAATACCTCAATCAAATGTCACTGAGAGGTTGTAAGTACATATAGTGCAGTGGTCCCCAACGTAGTGCCCGTGGGCGCCATGGCGCCCGCCGGGACATTTATGTGCGCCCACAGAATCGTCTAGGCTGGCCCCGCCCCCGGCACGCAGCACATGTGCAGTGCCAGCCCCAGGTGCATGGCGCATGGGCAGCCCCTACCCCAGGACTGCGGCATATTTGCGGGGCTGGCCCCGGGCGCTCGGTAGCCCCAAAAGGTTGGGGACCACTGATATATTGGGATAGTGCTCCAGGCTGGCCAAACTGCTTGTACAAAGCTTGAGGTGGAGGAAAGCCTTATTCTAACTATGCAGCCCCTGATTTCAGCACTAGGTGACATCTCCCCCAGTTTCACTAAATTATGACAGCTGCTAATGGCCTCCAGGGGCTGTTCTAGCAGCTGAGAATCCTTGGGGAACAGGGAGATCCTGGACATCCTTCATTACTATAGGAAGGGAGGTAGGGTTGGAGTAACTCTACACCACCTGAGAATTCCCCTGTGCAGGGGGCTGAGTTGCCCTAATCGACCAGTGAATCTTGCTTAGAACCTGCAGCATAACCAAAAGGTGCCATCTTTGCCCTTGGCTGAGCAAAACTATCTTATTCTAGTGATCTTTCTTGATGTTTTTCTCACCCTGCTGCAGCCAGATCTTTTATTCCCATTCCTATTTCACTTCCCTGTGGCTTCATGATTTTGTTCTTGTTAACACCAGGCAACATCCCCCTTTCTGGATGAGTGGTTTCAGCTCCTAGTCACATTAACATTTGGACATTGTAGCATCATAGCCATTTGCTAGATAGCTCCATTTCTCTTCCATTCCCAATGTGTCTGTACTATTTTCATATCCTTTAGTGATAGTGGCAACTAAAGTGACTAGTTTTGGGAGTGTCACGTGTATTAGCTAAATAGTGCTTAGGTAGCAGCCCTATAAAGAGTGGCCACCTGGCCAGATCCCCTTTGTCATCCTGTCCCATTTTCTCCAGGAACTCAAACACAGAATTATACCTCATGTATCCAGATAGAGCTATCACTGAGGCTAGGTCTAAATACAGTCATTTGTCGGAAAAAGCTATGCAAATTGCGTACCGCAATTTGTGTAACTTTTTCTGATAGCTTTTCCAGACTTCAAGGCATGTACCACACCTTTAACAGCTAAATCTAAGAAAATAACCACAAATAAATAATGGAAAAAATCCAGGTAGACACACCATGACAAACAGGTAATACCCAAACATTATTTTTTAAATAAAAGACTTGCAGTGTTTTATTAATGAAGGGAGTATTTTTATTAGTTGATTCTTACACTTCTTACTCTGTGCCCTACTCAGTCACAGAAAATGGAGAGGCCATCTTTTTGGTCAATTTGTCCACGCCCGCCTCTGTACGAATATTCCTACAGTGTATTCTTACTGCTTTATTGATTTTATTTTATAGAATCTTCTATAGTAAAATTAATTTGAGGTATTTTCTAGTAATATTACCATATCCTCCATTTTTATAGCAGCAGCTACATTTACTTATACAAAATTTAAATTTCTAGGAAAAATTGTACATCTAGTCTACTGGGTAAGGAGATATGTTTGTATAAAGGTTACATTTGTAAGAGCTCTACCATGAGCTGACCTATGTTTGTCCTGCAGAGTAAGGGGATGTGAGATATGCACATCTCTGTTTACAAAGTAAGAGGAAGGCAGTAGCTTCTGGCCACTAGTCCCCTTCCTGTGTAGGTGGGCACATAATGAATAGATCTAGCCTTGGTTTCACACTCACCCCTTTTTCTCCCATGTGCTGACACACAAAAACTTACTGCAGCATTGCTTCCCCTGTGTACATTGCATGGTGCTAACCTAACCCTCCTAAGCAAGCTAGTAAAGGAAATAAGAACAAATCCTTCAACAGTATTGCCATTTTAAGTGTAAGGGTGTTTTGAGGTAGATTATTAAAGCAGCTATAATATTCATTTGTGAAGAGGTTTAAAGGGCTCACCCTGGTTATGTCATTCTGTTCAGGAAGGGATAATTAGGGTCACTTTAATTGTCCATTGGACTAGTGTCTGAAAACATTAAATGGGCAGTAGAGGAAAAGTTCAGCAGTAGGGAAGGAGAAAGACAGTGTTGTGGCTTCTAATCACTTTACCTATGTTAATTCAGTTATTTTACAATTTTTGTGCTGCATAAGATGAAAAGAATCAGTTTCTACGTTCAGGAATATATTTTCCAACACAATATCTCAAGTTTATATTCAGTTGTTTATAATGAGGTATTTTCATTATATTATTAGCAGATATCAAAGTTCTGATCAAATATGCTAATTGAAGTATATGAACAAAATGGGGACTTAAAACATGAGGTAGAATGAAACAATATTAAGCAGTGATTTATTCTCTTACATTTATTAAATCTCAAGTAATTTTCAACCATTCCATACTAATATATTTGTAAAAATGTTTGAATATGCCTATTGCAATGAAATTTGCCTTCAAAGTTACTTCTTGAGGGTCAAATTCATGAAAATGGAAAAATCATTGGCCATACAGTTGCATGCAAACACAATAAAAGAGCATTATCTAGAGCCCATGTTCTGTTTCATGCATAGCTTTCTCAGCAAGATATCTCCTGTCATTTGCACTGGATAAGGATATGATAGTCCAGGCCAGGGCATATACACATGAAAATATTCAGGCCTTTCCCTCAGCCCTTTACTTTGCTCTATGCTGCTTCCACTGTGATAGCCAGACAGGTGTGGATGGGATTTTGCTTCCTGGTTCTTGCCTTTCAGGTATATCCCTACATGAGAACAGAATGAGGTTTTGGTGTCGTCTTAATCAAACCTGTTACAGAAATGTTAGCTTCAAGCATCCAGAAATCATGTGTTCTTTTTATTTGATTTCTTATATTCAGAATTTCTAGGGTCCACTTGGTTTATGTTTTCAGGCTTTTCTGTGCAGCCATGAAAGCTATTAACCTACCTTAAAAATATTAATGGTCAGACTGGTGATGAAATCACAAGAATTAGCAACACTGCTCCAGTGTCTTAAAAATGAGCAAATGGTCCAAAAAATTAGAGATAGAATGGGGTACATTTTCTTAACACTCACATTTACTAAAGCAAATAGATAACAGGAGGAAGCAAATGTGACTGTTACATAGATAACCTATAATTGTGACAAATAAGTGGAAGCTGAGGTAGAAGCCTCAGACCTAGGGGTTTCATTAAGAGAATAACAACCTCTATTCTCTGCCAGCATTGCTAATCACTTCCTATTGACTATTTTATAACCACAGAAAACTCTGTGACTTTAATTGCTGGAAGTTGATTTTTTTCCCCATTGCCTGATGTTCATGTGGGAGCATCAGTCAAACTCAAAATGTCATGGTACCTCTCTTTTTGTTGTGAAATAGCCCTATGCTGGTCTGAAGTTTTATTTTATTTTATTTTTATTTTATTTTATTTTATTTTATTTTATTTTATTTTATTTTTAATCTCTTTCCGCTTGACTGCATGTGCAATGCCTTTTTCCTCTTGGTGAGGTTAACACTCAGAGCCTCCTCTGAGATCACTGTCAATGCTGTTGTGTTGATTGGCAAGCCTGGGGTGCTGAAAAGTTGTGCAGGTGGTGAGCTTTGCCCCAGAGATTAAGCACATCCCCTCTGTGCCTATTATTTTGGTAGGAAATACGCAACAGAAGCTTTCCCTGAAGTGGCAGCAATAAACAAATTGCACCACGTCCAGCGTCAGCAATTTTAAATGCTAATTGTGCCTGTGCGTGGATAAACAGGTGAATTTTCTTCTAATGGGCCTGTAATTCAAAATTTGTTTTAATCACAAGGTCGGTGGGTACTTTAATTACAAGTTTCTGTAGTATAAGGTTCCTTTATATGGTAACTTCTTAGTAATGCCTTACCCATGTTGCTGATTCTTGTTTATTGTCGAGCCAGAATCATGCTACTTTGTTCAAAGGCTTAAATTGCTTTTTGCCCATAAAAATAAATAGAGCTAGATGAACTTTTTTTTCTAAAATGTTCTTAGTTGTAACCAAAAAGTGGTAGCTACTGTAGCTTCTCCAAGTTAAACCAAGACGTAATCTGACAGCCTCGTTCATTATTCCCCGTTCCAGAAGTAGATGAAATGATTTTCTATGAGTTGCCTTATTTATAATAACATTTGTATTAAATCATGTCAGGGTGGAAGATTTAATTTTCAATACAGAGCTGTTATTAAATAAAGGTGCAAAGAAAGTGATTTGTTACAGTATTGAATTACATATGATTTACTGAGTGTTTGCCAGAAACACTGACTTATTAGTCCATTTTCATACATCTATAAAAGTATTTTTATGAAGGGTATTCTTCATTGCTGAGCTAACTGAGGTCACATTTGTATTAGTGTTTAAATTCAACAAGACCAAAAAAGTCTGAGTATGACAGATGTACTATAGGAGCTTAAACACCTGTTTTCTGTTAAGCGATTTAAAGAATTTTAAAAACATCAGCACAGTGCAGACTTAGCATTGTGATGCAAATATAATTCTACTTTAAAATTCTCCATCATCCCATAAATCTTCTTGTTTAAAAACTTTAGTTTTATTCCAGCTTTTATTTTTTCTACGGAGTAACATCAAGTTTTTATTAGCCTTTTAAAAATTCTGGAACATTCACACTCATTTATTGTAAATAATCTTGGACTGCATATGTAATGAAATATTTCATTGTTTGAATACTGTTTGTTCCCCCACTGAAAATATAACTCGTTGCTATTACTGATCACTGCATCCTCCAAAAGGAGGAAAAAAATCTAGGCCCCTTTGAAAGTGTGAATCTGAAGTAATGTCTCACAGGTCTCCGTCTTTCCAGGTGGAAGCATATTTTAATTTCCTTTTTATCCTTGTGGCTGTCATAGTTTTTTCTTGGGCTTCGTTTCTTGGTAAGAAATGACAGCAAAAAGTATTAAGTAGGAAAGATGTCACAATTTTTATAGGGTCGCTGATTTTTTTCAACAAATTGTAAGTGTGTTGCATATTATAAACATACTGGTTGAACCTCTCTAATCTGGCAGTCTCTGGTCCAGCAATATTTGTGGTCTGGCAAGACTTTAGTATGCTGAATGTCCACTTATCATTGGTGTAGCCAGCTTTTCTGTGGTCCCATAAAGTTTGTTTACAGTCTCCAGTCCTGGATCTCAGACAATATTGACCTCTGTGGTCTGGCAAATTATCTCATTTGGCACTGGTCAGGTCCTGAGAATGCTGGACTAGAGAGGTTCAGCCTGTAATACCATGAGTTCTAAAGCTAAATTGTTCATTGCTTAATTGCATTCAAAGTACTCTGTAATAGAATTTACTCATATACTTTTCATTCTTCTGCTAGAAAATTAATCTCGTTGATATGGCACAAATATTCGAGTCAAAATCCAAAAAGACTGCCCTTTTAGTCAGGTTTAACCAGTTTCCACTATTTAATTATGGGCCTGATTATCACTTTGCTAAATGTACACTAAGCACAGTGGAAAGCAGGATTATCAGAGAGTTGGTCCAAACTGTGCCGATTAGAAACATTCCCCATATTCCCTACTGAAATAGCCAATGACACAGCATGAGCTCACCTTACATCACATTTTGCACCAACCCTCCCTCCCCCTTTCTTCCCAAACTAGGGAAATCAGAGTGCCTTAGGAGCCCTACACGCACTATGTGACTCTCCCATTCTGGGAAAAATCACCAGTTTAAAGGAGCTAGAGCAAATGGAGTGGACCAGAGCTGTTAACTGTAAATGAGATTTTAAAACATAACTTATATATAATGTACTTTTGCAATACAGTAGAATCTCAGTGTTACAGACACCTGGGGAATGGAACTTGGAACAAAATGTTGTGCTTGTGCTTTCAAAACTTTACAGATGAACGTTAACTTAATACAGCTTTGAAATGTTAACTATGCGGAAAAAAATGTTGTTTCTAACCATCTTAATTTAAATAAAATTAGCACAGAAACCATTTCCTTATCTTGTCAAATCTTTTTTTAAAAACTTTCCCTTTATTTCTTTTTAATACTTTATAGATTGATTTATTCATATACCATAATATATTTCTTCTAGTGACCAGTGTGTATTGCATGCAAATATCACAGCAGTTAGCAGCTTCTTCAGCCAGAAGGAAAATTTAACTATTGTTGAAGTTTACTGTAACTTTTGATTGGTCCGTATATAATATCATAAAATAAAATAGGTCACAAGTTTTTCTGGATAATAACTCCAGAAATAGTATAGTTTAATCCATCTTTTGCAACTGGTAACTGAAATCAGCAATGCTTTTACCAAAATATTCCAGTCCCAGGTGGCAAGGATCAAATACAAATGAAATTTGTGCATATCTAACTTATGTCACAAATACCATTTGTATTTATTTATTTATAGTGCAGTATCACAGTGAGACTCCACTTTGCATTGGAATCTAACCATGATACACACTATATGAACACAATCTAATTTAAAACAAGACACAACATATTGATAGGGACTGAAAGCATAATAAGGGAAACTAATAAGATTGAGGATTTGTATTTGTTCATTCATTTATATACTTTTTCTGTGGCACTCATCACCACAGTATCTGGTTAAGGTGACCAGCTGTCCCTTTTTAAAGGGACAGTCCTATATTTAAGCTCTCCTACAAGTATTACAACTTTTTTTTCTAAAGGGCAAATTGTCCTATATTTTCTGCACCGTTTGCCCATCAGTGCTGGTGGGTCCTGCTGTTGGCTGGATCCCTGCTTGCCAGCAGCCTGGCCGCTAGCAGGGAGTGGTGTCCAGCGCCAATGCTGAGGGTGAACATGCAAGACTGGTAGTGCAGCAAAGTTTCAGTGTGTGGGTCCAGCTTCCCTGTGGTAGTCCGTCAGCGCAGTCCCAACTATGTGTTGGCACTTGGCCTAAGGGTCCCGCCTCCCATCCCATTTCCAGCTTGGCTGCTTGGTTCAGTAGCTGATGTGTGCAGGCAGGAAACAGCCAGTTACGGGTTTCCTTTGCTGTCCTCCCATTAGCCCTTAACGTGCTCCCCTCTTGCTGCCCTCTCCCGGTTTTGCCCCTTCACACTGGGTCAGAGTACTCAGTTCATTAACAGTTGGTAGCAAGGCTTTTTCCCTCCCCTGCTGCCTCTGACTGGGCTGATGCACTGGGAAAGCTCAAGATCTTCCAGCCCAGGGAGCCGTCCAGGAAGAGCCGAGTCCTGCATGTGCCAAAGTTCTGCTCAGCACTGGCATGGGGAAGCCCCTCTACCCTCAGCTAGACTCTAAAGTGATGGTAGAGGGGGCGATTTCCAGCCTTTTCATACTCTGACCCCACAGGCTCTATAGCAGACCCCTCCAGGCACGGGTTAGCACCCTCTCCCTCCCACCCTGGGTCCCTCCCACCTGGGGGTGATTTTTCTGGATGGGTTTCCTGGGCCCTGGTTCACAATGTATCCTTAGGGCTTAACCCCTGCCTGCCTAGCCTGTAGCTGGGAGCAGGAGGTGGCTGGGTTATGTCAGTGGCCAGCAGTAGCCTGGAGGTGTCAGCTGCCTTTCAACACTGCGTGGGCATGTAGGGACAAGTTGCTTCCAGCCACAGCTAGGGTTGTCAGGTGTCCGGTATTCTACCAGACAGTCCGGTTTTTGGGCCCTTTGTCCGGTAAAAAAAAAATCCAGAAAATTCCGGACATGTGCAATGTCTGGTATTTCCTGTTTTTCCGGCTGGGCGTCGCTCCCCTCCTGGCCGGTCCCTCCTCCCTTCCCCCCATGAAGCGTGTCCGGTATTTTTTTTTTATGACTACCTGGTAACCCTAGCCACAGTGGGTAGGGGAAAAGATGAGTTCAGCAAAGGCCTAGGCAAGGTCAGTCCCTCCTCCCCATCCCTCATGGCTGAAAACAGCTGGGCAAGGGGCTGAGGCACCACTGAATCTGCTTCCCCTCACAGCCTGGGCACCCTACTATCTTGTCTTCTGCTTAGCTCTCTAGCCTGCTTCAACTGCTACACGGGGACAAGGCCACACCCCCAAGGTGGCCGACACAGGCTGAAAGCAGTACAGTGTGAGACCTTTCCTAGCACTCAAGTGCATAGCCACACAGGTCCGCCATCAAGGGAGTGAAGTGGAGAGTTGTCCCAGAACCTGGTGATTCAAGGGGCCCAGGGCTCCATCTGCAATAGGAGCACCCAGCTACACACTCTGTGTGGCTCTGAGCACTGGGAGGGGGGCCGGCACCGTGCTCCAGGAGGCGCTGAGGGTTCGCTGTTCCAACTCCCCCACACACACGCTTCTGCCTAAGCCCTCCCCCCACTTTGCCCAGGAGCCCAAGGAGGCTGTTGGTGCCTCCATAAGATAAATCCATCAAATGCTGTATAGAGTTTTATATAGTGCAAGCTCCTGAAATTCACCCTCTTTCTCATTGTAAAGAGAGATACACACAAAGGGTCCTTGCTCCCCCAAGTAATAATTTCTTATGCTGGGTTTATTACTAGACGAAAGTGAATTTATTAAATATAAAAAGATAAGATTTAAGTGGTCATAGGGGTAGCAGACCAAACAACCCTGTGTAAGTTGTTTCATTTTAAAATGTGTACCTTGTTTCTACTTTGTTTGTCTAAGCTTCATCTTCCAGCTACTGGGTCTTGTTACAGTATACCTTTCTCTGCCTAATTAAAAGAGACCTATACTATGAGAAATCTTGTCATTTATTTAGATACTAATAAACCATGATCAAGTCTCTGCTTGATCTTCTTTGGATGAACTAAATAGATGGAATTTCTTTAGTAAGGCAGATTTGCAGTTCTCAAATTGATCTTTTTTAAGCCCTTTACAGTTTGTCAGGATCCACTTTGATGTGTAGAGAAAATGGACACAGGATTCTAGTAATGCTTACGCTAATGCCATATATAGAAGTAATACTCCCTACTCTCTACTTGATATTCCCCTGCTATTATACGTTCAAGAACTGCTAAGAGCTCTGAGTCTCCATTGGGCTGGAAACTCATTTTCAGCTTATAATCTATTGTGATCCCCCGATGCATTTTCAAGGTCACTGCTTGCCAAGAAACAGTCACTCTCCATGTAAATGTGATCTACACTTATTGCTTCTGGGCAACTGACCTTGCACTTGGCTATACAGAAATCTATGTTTTTCCTATAAGTACAGCTTAGCAAGCAATTCAGATAGGTCTGCAGCACTGACCTATTATTATTAACATATTATCATTGGAAACAACACCATTGCTTTTTGAGATCTGTCACTTAGCCAGTTTTTAATCCATTTAATATGAAAGGCATTGATTTTTGTAGAGTGCTAATTTTGGTTCAGAATATCATGAGGTAATCCTACTAATAATGTTTCCTAACTCTCATAGAAAAATATGAATATTATGTCAAGATTTTCTTTATCATCCAAATTTGAAATCTCATCATAAAATGTTGTCATATTTGATTGACAGGACCTGTTTTCCATAAAGCCACATTGATTGGAACTAATTATGCCAACATTCTGTAGTACTTTATTGTTTACATCCCTTAAAATCCTTTTGATGATTTTCTCCTCAATTTGATGTTGGACTAACCAGTGCACAGCTACCCGGTTATCCTGTTTACCCTTTTAAAATATTGGCACAATGATTTTTGTTTTCCAGCATTCTAGAATTTCCCCAGTGTTCTAGGAAAATGTAAATGTAAGCATCATGGACTCACTGGATCCCCTGCCTGTTCTTTTAAAATTCATTGGTACATAATCTTGGTCATGCAGAATTTAAAATGTTACTTTTGGGATAGACAGTATTTTATTTCCACTCTAAAATGTGACAATATGGTCCAGTTTCTTTCCAAACAAAGGCCTTTTTTTAATTGAACAGTTCTGCCTTTTCTGTGCCATTACTGATGATTTTACCAAATGTACCTACTAGAGAACCTGTTCCATTGTTAGGGTTTCTTTTGTTCCTGTTGTATTTTTTAAAAAAATATTTTATTAGGTTTGCTGTATTTTTAGCACCCTTTCCAAAACTAAATTTTTTAAAATCCAGAAGGTGAAAACCATAGCATCCTCATTTCTTGGACTGTGATAGACTTTTCCTTAGTTTGGGCCTACTTTAACAGCAAGTAAACCGTTTTTAGTGTGTTTTTATTTTTTCAAGGACATAAGCTAATACTAGCCCTTGATCACAACACATGAAAATCTGTATACACAACTTAAAAATATTAAGACTACCAACCTTATCCAAAATGTTGGTGTTTGCCAGCTTGAAGAATCATATACACCTATTAGGACAATGTTTCAAACCAGGCTATTAAACTGAAGTTGTGGTAACAAAGATATTTTGTTTATTTCTGAGCATATAATTATTTGACTGATTTTAATCGAAAGTATTTGTGTATATTCATTATTTTCTTATGTTCCTTTATACTGTTCTTTAAAATTTTATTTTGACATTGGCAAACTGAATATACAAATGCCAACAGAATTCCCATATTGTGTTGAGAAGCTTTGTAATAGCCTGAACAACTGTATACCAAGAGCTTGAATTGCCGCCGGCTCTCTTTTGTACTATCCCATAGGAACTCTACTTGCAAAAATAAGAACATTTTTTCCCTTAGTTTTAAATAATATACTAACAAGCTTTAAAAGTCTGCATCACAAATTTCATTTTCCTCCCTCTCTCTCTCTGGCAAACAGTACAAGTTTTATGAATCAGTGTGGAAATACTTTTCATTTTATTACCTATATTTAAAAAAAGATAAATTACCCAATGCTACTTTTCTTTGAAAACTTATCTAATTTAAAGAATATACCTCTTCTACATCGCTTGCTTTGAAATGCAGGGCTGGAAGCGTTTGACTCTTTTTTTTAAATATTCCAAGATCATACAAGGGGTTACAAACATTATTATAGATTCTGGATTTGTTATTTTTGTAAAAAGAATTGTATTGTACTTGGTAACATTTTGCAAGCTTACTTAAAGCTTTATATTACATATATTGATTGTTGCTGCTAATTGAAAAAGTAATTGTCACATGTTTGCCCCTTGTGTTGTTTGGCCTTGTGCTATCATTAACATTAGGGTTGCCCTTCGACCTTAACTGATGCTAGGAATCAGAATATAGTGGTATATTTGAGTGCAGAATTTCATAACAAAGTTCATAATTTAAGAATAACTTTTGCTTTGGTTGGCTGATTTTAATTAAAAAAGATAGTATATTAAGAAAGTGTGACCTGTTAGCTATATTTATCATATACCTTCTGTAACAGTTGGCAAAATATAGAGTTCTGAGATGTGCTGTGTAAATATTTTATGAAGAAAGCTTTTCCAGCAGAGATGTTAATAATTTAAAATATGATGTACTACATACAGAGTTTTAGACATTTAGTAATAAATTTGTATTTTGTATGAAAGCCTAGTGAATGCCCTTGTCACATATTTAGTGTAAACACTGAATTTGCGTGGCTATCTTTACAAATTATGCCCATGTAAATCATGACATGAAATTCACTGTTTTTAAAAAGTTGTGTTCCAGGATGCACCCTAAGATGCCTTAAATGTTTCCTTTACAAAAAGCTGAAGTGTATGTATCAGAATACTGTAAATCTATTTGAATCTTATACATTGTATCAAAGTACCATTCTAATTATAAATATTCACAGCACTATCATCATACTGGGTCAGCAGATTTGATAAACTGGCTAATGTTAAAATAGTGCATAACTAGGACAGTCAGTTTGTCAAAATACATTTTAAAAAATTGTTTTTCAGTCTTCTTTGCCAAGACTGTTGTTTTTGCTACTATCCCTTGTCTTCTAAAGTCTTGTCTTTCTGTTTATTCCTTGTCCAATGGATCTTTTAAATGGAGTTTCCTGGACTGTGTGGAATTAACCAAAAAGAACATAAAAAATAAGCACCTATGTTCCAGTATGTCAGTATACTTGAGCCTATTTGTATATGGAATATGGTGTTCAGTTCATAGTTCATTAAAAATAGGGAAAGTTCAGCTTTTAAGTCTTTTCTGTAGAGAAATATAGAATGCTATGCCTTTAAGTTAGCATTGGTTCAGTCTCTCCACATCAGACAACGCTCTCCATTTATATTTGTTAATGAGTGCAGACATATATATTTTAATACCTGGTGCAGATGAGAGACAAAATATGGATTTCTCCCCTATATTAGAAAACTCTCTGCACTACAGTTGATTAATAATCATTCTAAATAAAAGTGCTGTCCCAAACTACTATACAGAAATGAAAATGAACTCTTAAAACTATTTAAAAGCTGTCATTTTTATAATTTAATAAAGCAATTGTTTGGGGATTAAGAGAATATTTGTCCAGTTTTGCTGCTTACTAAACTGGGGGGAAAATGACCCAGTTAGCAGTACTGCAACAGAGATTAATTGATACATCTTTAGAGGTATTTCTTGGGCCTATTGCTGTAATATCTCTGTATTGCTCTGTATTGATGTGTTGTATAGCACAATAGGAAATACAGCAGTATAATGTTTACAAGTCTATGTTTGCTGTATTATATTATTTAAATCAAAGACAATATGATCCAGAAGATTAAGGCCCCAGTACTGCAGTGAGTTATGGGGCCCCTATAGGCATGCCTATATTGCAGTTAATCACCAATAGCTGTCTCATGTCATCTGATTCAGGCTTGTGCGGGTTGGGCCCAGGCAGATTCACTGAGGTGTAAACATTTGGATTCAGGCTGGGGTCTGAGTTCTGGGATTCTCCCCCTCACTTCGGCTCTAGAGGAAGCCCAAACTTCACACCAAAGTTAATCAGCCCCTTAGCTCAAGCCCTGCTAGCCCAATTCAGCTGATATGGGCCAGCCATTGGTGTTTAACTGCGGTGTGGGCATACCTTTTGATGTCAGTGGAGCTGTGAGCCTGCTCAAGAGTTCATCCCTTTGAAGTTTACAGTAGGCTTGAGGCCTGTGTGTGAGGCTAGGAGCCAGGATCTTTTGAGTTCTAATTGACTCTTACACATGACCTTGCAAATCATTTAACCTTTCTGCCTCAGTTTCCAAGTCTTACTACCTGCCTCCAGGATGCTGCAAGCCTTAATTGGATAATGTGTATATAGCTTCTTGAAAGTGTTGAATATTCTTATTATTAAAGCTCTTAAAACCTTCACATGCATTTACTGTTCCTGAGTAAAATGGTATAATATCTAAAGCTACAGCAGCCTCCAAATAATCCAGTTCCAGGTTTTGCATATGACCTAGTAGTGTAGCTCTGAATAAAGAACTTGGGTTTTTTTCACAGTTATCCTGCAGGTAAACCTCCTGCCAGAATGAATGGGTTCAATAAAGCTACTAGTTCTTGAATCTTAACACCAAGTCTTTCAGGGTAATTCTAGGTTCTCAGGAATCTGAGACCCAGCAATTATGTTTTTTAACTTGTTAATAAATTATAAGCACATGTGTTGTTCATCTGAAGACCTGACTCAAGGGTATAGAGTTTGGATACATCCTGTCTTCTCTTTTTGGAAATCAGTAAACATACCATAGGGGGTGTTTTAGTTCAGCAGCTTTGTTCTCTGTTGCCTTCTTGCACTGCAGTATCTGTTACTGCCTTTAGACATTCCGTAAACAAGTACCAATCACTCTCATAGATCGCATTAACTCACGCAGGCTGCTCAGCAGTCCTCAAAGTCTCACAAAGGTTGTAACATTTCTTTAATCATAACTAGCTTACTTTTCCTGTGGCTGCCCAGTTTCCATGCAGTCATCTAGCAAGATGCTTGTTCCATGTACCACAACTACATTTTCTGAATGAAAATGAAGGTGCCATACAGTATGTAATCCAAAGCTACCTGGGCCCAGGGCTAATGTATCACAAGCCTAACAATCAGAAAAATCTTCAGGGTTTGGTTATTTTACTGCATACTCAAAAGCTGAATGAAGCAACAATTGCTGGTGTGTGTTTATCCTCCTTCCTCTTCTCTCCACATTTGTTAAGTCCTTTCATGCAACTTTTCACTTTCTTCGAGACTTTTTTCTTCCAACCATTGCCTGCCTCAAGTTATTCTTCTTCCCCTCTATTTCCTTTAGGGATATAAAATCCTGGTTAATGGGCCTGCTACAGCATGCCACAGTCATCCTGGCTGGGCTGGAGCAGTCTCCCTCCCCTCTTCCCCACCCCTCCCTGCAGAATGCCATTGGCAGGGCTACTCTGGCCAGGCGCCAGTTAACTGGTTATCCCAGTAAGCATGCCAGTAAGTTAATGCTTAGCAGGTGACCACGTAACCCTTTACATGCCTATTTCCTTCCTCCTCCCTACCTGCTGAATTCCTATGCTGCACACTGCTTCTCCTAGTTCTCCTATTTTCCTTACAGTAATTTTATGTCCCTGACTCTTCCTTGCTCTCTGGCATGCACTTTTTTCACTCCAGGTTGCTTAAACCTCTCATTCTCTTGCTGCCTCACTCTACTTTCAGGTTTTCTTCATTAATGCAATCAAATCCCTTATTGCTCTAATCTCTCTTACCTCTGCAAACATATCCCTTACCTCTGAAATCTTCTGAATACACTGTTAACCTTATTCATACCTCCTTAGGAAAAGAAATCCCCTGACTCAACTGTCTATCTCGTCCCCATTCCTTGAAAAGTCCCCTGGCTCCTCCTTGAGCTCTCCACATCCTTATTCCCTTTCCCTGCAGGCTCCTCTCCTAGCTGCAGAGTAGAAGGAGGGAAAGGAAGAGGAGAGAGCAGAACTATAAGTTATCTTCCTGCCACAGTCCCACCAATGGCGCAGGTGTGGAAAGGCTCATGACTATAATTTCTCTCTCTCTCTATGGCTCCCTCAGTGTCCCAACAGCAGGCAGTGTCGAAGAGAAATGACTGGCCCCATTTCATCTCTTTCCCTCCAAACTGCAAGTGATCAAATGGCCTTGGAGGGCAAGAAGATGTGGATCTGACCCATAATGTGCAAGTGTGCTGATAGGCCTGTGCTAGCAGCCTAGTAAAAACTAATCTTTTCCCTCTTCACAACAATTGTTACTTCATACAACCCTTAACATTTTCCTTCCGCAGTTGTCTTTTGTTGTTTAAATCCTCTGACAAACATAACATAAGAACGGCCGTACTGGGTCAGACCAAAGGTCCGTCCAGCCCCAGGTGCCCCAGAGAGGGTGGACCGAAGACAATGATCAAGCGATTTGTCTCCTGCCATCCTTCTCCAGCCTCTGACGAACAGAGGCCAGGGACACCATTTCTATTCCCTGGCTAATAGCCTTTTATGGACCAACTATTTATCTGAAAGTGAACAAGCAGGCAGAAATATTCATTCAGTTCAGAGAATTTGCTCTATTACTGTTTGTTCTCACTCTGTGGCTTCTTTTACTGACTTTGAGCCCTGCTGTAGTAATAGCAGCACCACCTGCCTATTGTGTGGCTTCCCAGGAGAACTCTTAATCAGTTCCGTCCCAAGCTCTCTCTATATCTGACTGCCCTTAACTTATTGGGGGAGGTTTCTTTCTTGTTTTTCATCTCACTTACAAGCATTTTACTTCCACTAACCTCACACCTTACTAGGTCAGAGGGGTGAAAATTCCTTGTGAGACGATCAAACCATACAGGTTTCTTTTTCAAAGCTGCATACCAGACACAGGTCTCAATTGCCTTTCAT
The DNA here is from genome assembly GCF_049634645.1 of Pelodiscus sinensis. Taxonomy (NCBI): domain Eukaryota; kingdom Metazoa; phylum Chordata; order Testudines; family Trionychidae; genus Pelodiscus; species Pelodiscus sinensis. The sequence goes on along the minus strand of NC_134712.1, from coordinate 231,170,914 downwards.
GCAGTTTAAGATGAGGGGGAGAGTAAGTTAATCATTACACTGTCCTTTTACCAACTGGGTCAGTCGCAGAATGATATGAAAGGTCAGAGTTTACAAACTACTGGGAACTCTGGTCCTGGATGCCCTTATTCTCGCACTTGCTTTTCCCATTGAAAAGTAATTGCTTTGAACACCAAAAATGATTACAGAAGATTATACCTTTTAAAGGCAATCTCAGAATCTTGTTCAGTGGAAGAACATAGTTTGTAAAATGTAGTATGACTTGCACAGCAATTACTTACCTTGCTGTAGCTAATTTCAGAAAGCATAAATTGCCCATTATTTCTTCAGTCTTTTTATAAGCCCAACAACAATGTTGAAAACAGATGCTTTTTTACAGTTTTTTATACAGTTTGTGCATGTTTAGTATAAAGAGAGCATAATACATTTCCCCAATTTCTCTCTTATTTTTGTTAGATTTTCATTATTATTTAAAAGATTCATTTAGAACATGCAGTTAAAGATTTTACCAATAGTCAAAGCTTAATAAAATTAACTCAGTAGAGTTGATCAGGAATTTTTCATCAGTGTTTTTGTTTTCTTTGGAAAATACAGCTTCCACATAATCAACACTTGCCATTGGAAAAAAAATCCATTTTGCTGCCTTTTAAAAAAAAAAAAAGTCCATTGGGAATATCTAACCAAAATATTCTGTTTCGGGTTGGTTAGCTCCTAATTAAATATTCTGGTTTGTCAAAATCAATTGAATCATTTTGTTTCAAGCCACTTCCGAATTTATTTCTCCATTAGTTGGTACAATTCCTCATGTTCCCATTCACTTCTGTGAGCTGGTCATCCTGGCTGGACTACATCTCCCGGGATGTAATGTGTTCTCCATTGTGGTTGAACAATTGTGGTGCATCATTGTAGAAGTCGAGAAAGGAAGTGTGAGGCACCTGAGTTACAACTCCTAGGAGACATTGTGGTAGTTCAGAGGACAGAAATTAATGTCAAACTGACCCAAAATTAAATGTGTTGATTAAATTTGACAAACTGAAATAAACCCTGTATTTTTGGAGAACATCAAACATTTCATTTCCACATCATACTTTGTTGTAATCCCATGTTCTGTTTAATATTTTGACTTTCCATTTCAATTTGGGCCAAAACAAATGTCCAAATACTGGAATTTCCCACGGGACAGAAATTTCAATTTTCAACAAGCTCTTAAAATCAGTCACTCTTCAGCAGCAGTTCAACTCAATGAAGATGTGTTCACATGTGTTTATTTGTGCATATATACTAAATGTAAAGATATTTAAATAATCAAATTAACAAGTAAGTCTGGCTAGAATGAGACAACTGAGTTTACCTCAAGTATACAATTCACACCTGTCCCATGGACCCATTTGGGGGAACAAAGTGTTCTAAGGTGTACCCTTTTATTCCCCTGTGTATAGCTCTCTAGTGGTGGTGATCAACCTCTACAGTGCGACTACATTCGTTATGCTTCATACACGTGGGAAGGAAACTGAGTTGGCTCAAGGTATGGCCCACTCAGTGCTGTAAGGAACCAGAAGCCAAATTGAGTCTGAGAGCCATAGTCTGTTCCTGGTCTGTTTCTAGAGGCAGTATTGCCCTATTTTCAGGGCTCATAGCAAAATGAGGACTGAAACCACAGTAAGGGAACGTCTGGGCAACAGTGTTATTTTGGAATAGAATCATAGAATCATAGAATAATAGGACTGGAAGGGACCTCGAGAGGTCATCGAGTCCAGCCCCCCGCCCTCAAGGCAGGATCAAGCTCCGTCTACACCATCCCTGACAGATGTCTATCTAACCTGTTCTTAAATATCTCCAGAGAGGGAGATTCCACCACCTCCCTTGGCAATTTATTCCAATATTTGACCACCCTGACAGTTAGGAATTTTTTCCTAATGTCCAATCTAAACCTCCCCTGCTGCACTTTAAGCCCATTACTCCTTGTCCTGTCCTCAGAAACCAAGAGGAACAAATTTTCTCCTTCCTCCTTGTGACACCCTTTTAGATATTTGAAAACCGCTATCATGTCCCCCCTTAATCTTCTTTTTTCCAAACTAAACAAGCCCAGTTCATGAAGCCTGGCTTCATAGGTCATGTTCTCTAAACCTTTAATCATTCTTGTCGCTCTTCTCTGTACCCTTTCCAATTTCTCCACATCTTTCTTGAAATGTGGTGCCCAGAACTGGACACAGTACTCCAGCTGAGGCCTAACTAGTGCAGAATAGAGCGGCAGAATGACTTCACGAGTTTTGCTTACAACACACCTGTTGATACAACCTAGAATCATATTTGCTTTTTTTGCAACAGCATCACACTGTTGACTCATATTCAACTTGTGGTCCACTATGACCCCTAGATCCCTTTCAGAATAAATGACATTACTCTGAAATACTCTACTAAAAGCTGCAGCTGACACGGAATTACAAAAAAATATAAAAATCTGAAAAATAACTCTCTATCCAGTGATGTTTAGAATAATTCGGCTTCCAGGCCAGTTAAAATATAGAAGTAGAGAATGGGAGGGCAAGCAGAGACTGGTCATTAGAGTGCAATGTACTCAAGTGACTATATGAAATTCAAGAAGTTGGTGTCCAATTTTTAATTGACAACTTAAAAATGCCAGCTAATTGATGAAAGCAGTATATATTTGACAGATGCTTCAGCCAATTAGGGAACAATGGGAAGTTCCCTCCTGAGCTACAGCATTCTGGAAGGGGGGAATGTGCACATATTATAATAGCTTCAGTTGCCTCTAAGGATAGGTGAAGGTGGATAGCTACTTTTATCCTCATTTTCTCAATAGTTTGCAAATGGGGGAAGGAATTACTATAACCCATGAAAGGTGAAACATTGTGAATTACTGTCCTCCTTATGAACCAGTGATATATTAATATTAGTCTCTAATTGCCAGTAACGTTTTGTTTGCTGTATTTGTCTCAGGATATGAGACAGACAAGATGGGGGAGTTAATATCTTTTACTGGACTCATTTCTGTTGGTAGAAGGTACATGCTTTCAAGTTCTCACAGCTGCTCTTTAGGTATAGAGAAGGAAATGAGCATCCAAGCTAAATACTTCTTTGTTTGACATTGTCCTTTGCTGATATTTTGTGGTTTCTTGGCTGTCTATGTGCTTTATTCTGCTATTTGGTGAGCACTCCTAAGTCCCATTGACAGCAGGGTATTGAGGAGGCTACTTAGCATCCTTTAAAAGACACTCCTCTAAAAATGCAAATACCAGGGTGTCGACTTCTAGCTATGATGGTTACCTAGGAAACTGCTGTAGAATAGAATTTGCTTGTAAAGTCAGTTTTGTGAGAAGAATATATTTTTTGCTATAGATATATGCGTGTGGATTCACATACACATGTGCGCAAAGAAGAAAAGAAAATTGCTTGATAGTTCATCTTTTTTATTTACATCATGAAAGAAACATTAGGCGGGCTACACTTTGTTTAAAGAGTTTTTTGGAAATTAATTATTCACTAACATGAATTAGCTGAAGTGGAAGAAATGGTTTAGATTATCATGGGGTGCTTACAGGAGAGTTAAGCATAAGTGTAGGTTAAGTTTGTTTCTAGCAACAATATTGAAAACAGCATAATTCATGTACCATTTATTTCCAATTACTGTGCTACAAATACAATATTTATAAATGATAGTATTTAACTTACATGACAATTTTTATCCTCAGAGTTCTTTTACAAAGATTAATCTCTACAGCACCTGTGAGGTAGATAAGTGGCAGTGGTTTCTCTGTTATATAGTTGGAAAAGCTGACACACAGAAAGGTTAAGTGGCTTGCCCATGTTCCCAGAGGGAATCATTGTCAGAACTGGGATTAGCTCTTAAGAGTTTTGGTTCCCTTCTACTGTGCTCAAATCCACCCATTACTACAACTCAAAAACAAATGATAAAGAAGTGCTATGGAATAACTCACTGTCTTAGTATAAGGCTATCATGGAATTTTGGTGACCTAAGGAGAACTACAAGATCAAAGCAAGCTTGCATGGTTTCCTGTATCTCTGTATCCTTATTTGGAATTTCATTGTGTTGATTCAACAAAGAAAGCCATAATGTATAAATAATGTGTGAGAGTAAATAATATGAAATGCATGTCTGACCTTCTGTTCGGCTAAATTTTCTTAGGTTAAGAGGGAGGAATAAACTTTTTTTTAACTATTGGATTTCAAAATAGTTGGGAGCAGATCATGACTGGTCATCATCATGACATTAACTTTGTTTCAACAATTGTCTATTGACTAAAGAGCTGAAATAATTTACTTAGGTGTCTCTTGCACTTTAGGGCTGGTTTTTCAATATTGCCTAAGAAACGTAGGCCTCTAACTCTTACTGAAATTCAATGGGTGTTGAACATCTAAATCCCTTACATTCTTTTGAAAATCCCAGCCTAAAAAGTAATGTCAGTTTTTGACAGCAATAATCTAACAGTCATTACATATAATCCTCTTATATCACCACTCGTGTGAGAAATGATTCCTTACTGGTGTTAGTTTTATCATACACAGTGTGATTCCAATTAAGTGAAACTTACAGTTAAAAAGATACTTACATATTGAGATGGACTATAAAGGTATCAATTCATATATAATATGTACATATTGTTTATCAGCCTACATTCACATAGGAGCACAGAGACATAAAGTATTTGATGAGTATGGAACAGCCTGTATTAGTCACAAGAAGAGAAGACTTTAGTGAGTTTTGTGTGTCATCACATATATGTTTTATACAACTTTTTGTACTTCTACAGGTCAGGTATTTTGAAACATTCTTAGAGTAGGGTTCTTGGCCTTTCTGAGCTCATGACTCATTTGAAAACCTTGATGTCCTGTTTCAACCCAGAGACCCAGAAGATACTCCAGGCTCAGTGCCTTACTGCGGGAATCTTAGAACTAACATTGGGGTGGGGTGTCTTAGAACTAACATTTCAGGTGCTCTAAGCAGAGGTGAACAATTAGTCAATGCCCTCGGCTGCACTTGAAATGGGGGCAGTGAGCTGAGACAGCCACCCAAAAACACAGCCTCTCCCATGGCCCATAGAAGGCAGAGGGGAAAGGGAGATTGGAGGACATGGTGGGGAAGTGGGAGAGCTTTGGAGGCCCGTAGGTATAATGAGAAAGCAGTGAGTGGCTGGGACAAGGAAATGGAGGCAAAGCTGTTTAGGGGATGGATGGGGAGCTGATAGCTCTACCAAAACATTCAGCCTGCCCCCAGACACGGGGAGGGCAGTGAAGTCGGGGTGTACAGGGAAATGGTCTGGTGGGGGATGGGTGGTATTACAGCATGGGAAGCACCTGGTTGTGGGGGAGAGGTACATGGAAGTGATTTTGAGGGGGAGAATAGGGTGTAGAGATGAGCTATTGCCCGCTGTAGGGTGGGAAGTACATTGGGGGGGGGGGCAATACTTACCAGAGCACATGTTATCTGTGAACCAAAGAAGGAGACTGCTCTATCCCAACCCCTAGGAAAAAGGAGTAGATTAGAGGGAGCAGCCAGGACTCCTGAAATTCCGGGATTTCCAACCAACCCTCCCCGCAGCATACCCCAGAACTTCTGTATTCAGCACAAACAAGCACCACTCCATCCCCTGCTCCTGTCCTGGAGAGTGATCTGGGCTCAGCTCCCACTCAAGGTCTTGCTGTCTCCAGGGCTGTGGTGCCACTCAGGGTATGTCTACACTACCCTAGTACGAACTAGGGTGGTAATGTAGGCAACCAGAGTTGCAAATGAAGCCCGGGACTTGAATTACGAGGAGTAACGGTAGTCTGTGCCGCGTGTAGCTGCGCGGCACGGAGTCTGCACTAGCGGACATTTAAAAAAGGCGGCGCCCGGCGAGATGCAAATGAAGCCCGGGAAATTCAAATCCCGGGCTTCATTTGCAACTCCGGTTGCCTATATTACCACCCTAGTTCGAACTAGGGTAGTGTAGACATACCCTCAGATATCAACAGGCCAACCTGATGAATCTTACCTTTGTAATTATTTAGCTTTCCATCTTTTAAACGAAATAGCATCGGTTGCCTACGTGTTTTCATTTCAGGATCTAATATCTCACCATCTCCTAGGGCTAGAAGAAATGCTTTGTACCATTAGCACAGATTACCAGCTCTCTAGTGGGATACACTATCTCTTTTCTTGCCTGTGTGGTCCAAGAAGCATCAGACATTTAATACACTTCTTAATAAACAACTAGAATGTGTCAGCCTTTATCCTAGGATAAGTGTAATTATTTTGAAGGGGTGGGGGAAGAAAAAACTCTAAACAGAAGATCTGTTTTTGTTAAAAATGGCAGGTGTTTGAAGGATACTCAAATTGCCTGAAAGAGGATAAAGTACAAAATAAATGCAGTTCATTTTATGGGTTTGTAGTTTATGATTAGAGAAATAAATATATTTATCATGACCACAGTGGGCAGGGGTGGGTGCAAAAGTATGTATCATTTCCTCCTTAGATTTTTTTAAAAACAGTCTGATGACCAGAGTACCTAGAAATCCATTTGCCATGAAAAAATGGAGAATTTGTATTTTTACAGAGAATCTTTGGTTTTTATATTTTGTGAAAAAATTAAAACATATACATTAAAACATTGGAACCCTGATTATCTTATCTCATTCAGGACCAGATCAGATAATCATAAAATTGTTTTACACTGCTGAAAGGGGAAACTTCACGTTTGTGTGTGTATGTGTAAATAAATAACGTATATAGTGTTATAATTTTGGTTTTGAGAATAGGATATTATAGTACAAAATAACCACAATCAATCTTACGTGAGCTGCTTCTGGAGCTACATACAGCTACATACACTTAGCAAGTCTGTTTGTCAGAAGGCTCTAATTGCTTTATGTGTGAGAACATTAAGCTGCAATAAATTTATATACACAGCTGTTCCATTACTGCAGAACAAGTTTTATCTTCTAATAAATTGATGTTTCTTTTTAGTGTCAACTCAAACCAAAATTTACACTCAAGTAGGTGAACCTTTAACATCATATAATTAGTTCAATGCCACTAGTGATAATAGAGGGTACACACTGCGCACTGTACATCCTTTAAATGTATCAAGGAAGAAAAGTTTTGACTTCTGTTAATTGTTTCTTGAAAGCTTAATTGTGATTAAGAGCAACTTTAATTGGAACAGGAAAAGAAATTATGACCTTTAAAACACATACTGCAAATAGCAGGTCTGCTTTTGCTATGAGTTGCACCAAAAGGGAAAGTCTAAAAGCCTTCTTTTAAAGATATATAGAAATATATATATATATATATATTATTGCATTGGTAGTTCTGTATGGAGTCACATTTAGGTTAATGGAACAGAAGCTGAGGTTGCGCTGTAGTTTGATTAATATTTAATTAATCTTTGGTAGAAGCCTCCAATTTTAAATTAAGCTGGGTACTAATAAAAGAACCAATTCACCAAAGAGGTCACGTAAATTTGACCTGCCATTATGAGGATTTAAATTAAACTGGCCCAAGTTTTGTTTTCTGCCTATTTCATATCTGCTGTATATCAAGGGCAAGTAATTTACTAGCTGAGGAAAATGTCACCTAAATTTGGCAGTAGGAATTGAGCCATAGCTGTAATATAAGATATGCCATTTCGTTTATTTAAAATATAAATAGGATATCCTGGTGAGTTGTTTTGTGCTCTCACTACACACCTTTAATTCCTAACAATAAGGAAACAAACTATCTTACTCCGGGAGAGAGTATAATCCTATATTGGTAGTCAGTTAAATAGATGTGTCTTAGTGCTCAGTTGGATAGACTGATGATGACATGGAATTGGGAAGGTTATATTATATGAGGAGTATGGATCAGGGTTACTTTTATTTGTGGATAGTGCTTAAAATGAGAATTTTATGATTATTTAATTCTGTCTTAAAAATTAAGGACCCTGTACCTCTTCCATTTGCATCCATGTGCACAGTCTCCAGTGCCCTTCTTTTGTCTGAAGGCTGTGGAAGTACCTCTCGTTAAGGTCTGTAGGATTCCAGCCCTTTGGACTTCGAGGGGCTTATGCCTGGGGAATCTCTTTGGAGTATCTTACTCAAAAGCCCATCTTGGAAAGCAATGCAAGACCACATAGACTCATACTGTCTCTCCTTCTATGTCATGAAGCCACACAAGTGTAACTGTTGACAGTGCATCTCCTGGGAACATGGGTCCTGCGAAGGCTGTGTTCTCCAGAGGACTAGGGAATCAGAAGGGACTGGGTGGCAAAGGTTCAGTGACCATAACCCATGGCTTCTTCTCTGATATGCAAACCATCATGCAGTTCTATGGAAAAAACTCATAGGAAACAAGTTTAAATTCCATGAATTTCCTATCCTTGTAGTGGGTTCTTCTCATTCATAAAAATGGAGCCCTTAATAAGATAGGATTATAATGGTCTAAGTCAATCTCTGGGACCCATGCCATTGTTTTTGCTTCAGTGGGAAAATTCCAGTAGATACTTATGGAGTTTCCTTTCCTTTCTGGGAGAAGAAAAACTGCAGATGGTGGTATTGCCCAGATTTTAATAGCACATGAGATCTTGTAATACATTACATGGTAGCTCTTCACCAGTTCGTGGCAGTCTCTGTGACTCCTTTTTATACAACCTTGATTTAGCATAGTGATACCCAGACTGAGGCCCCTGAGCCGTAATTGGCTCTTTAATGTGTCTCCTGCTGCTCTTTGCAGTACATGATATTAAAACAGTGATTTAAGTATTAAGCAATCTTAAGTTATACCCCAGAATACTTTTACTGTTAACCAGTTAAGTTATTAATTTATAGTAAGTTATTAACTTATTTGCAGTGAGAATTTTAGATAATCTAAATATTTTGTTTCCCCAACTTACTGTTTAAATATGAATATTTAGTACAATAGCGAATGAAACAATCAATTTACACAACTGTGGCTCTTTAGGATAATTCCGATTGCTAAACTGGTTCCTGAGCCACTGGTGTATGTATATCATTGATTTAGCATGTGACCATTGTTGTTATAAACCTATTTCAGTGAAGTTACTGTGAAGTATTGACTATAATTTGACAAACTCATCAAGTAACCAGATAATAACCATTTACACTATCTCAGCATTTTGTGAACGTTTCTTTAATCTGTATCATTGAAGAAATACTTTTACTATATAAGCAATTAAAATGAGTTCTCAGTTTGTATGCAGGGTGGGGGGAACTCAGTTCCAATCAGAATCAGACGCATAATTTTTAATGAAACCAGGGTAGTTCTATAGTATGGTCTTACAATAAATACAGGTTTTAGGATGAAATCCTTCATCTTGGCCTTGTGCATCAAGACAAACTAATTTATGTGTCAGATCCTTGAGATCTGTTGGGTTAATTGTCTGCACAACTCCACTAGGGGCAGCCCCTTCTTGACAGAAGAAATCATAAACTCGAAAAGAGAATGTTTTGAATGTTTTGGCATGTTGGGCTACAGTCTAGCTCTCTGTTATTTATTTAATAACTATACTGCATCTTTTTCCTCCCATAGGTAACTTTATAATATATTTATAAAGACTGCTTTAGCTGTCTTTTAGGGATTATAAAATGCTTTCAAGAACTGTTTGAATAATTCTAAATTCTTTTCATCTGTGTTACTGTCAGCCAACAGAGCTCCTGAGAACACTTCATAATTCCAGAATGAAAGAGGCAGTAAAAGTCTTTTAAACATATGAATATTAATGGTAGCAAAAATATGATATTTTGGTGTTTTTTGCTTTCGTAGAAAGAATTCTACTGGATGGTTGAAATGTGTAGAATATCCTTTTCACACGGCCAGTACATTAAGTAACATCAATCCTGATTTTTGAAATGGAGTCAGAGGATTGTCTCAGACAAACATTTTTAGACTCTTAAAATAAAACAGGAAAATTCTACTAAACTTGATTACTTTAGGAAGATTGTGGGAAGAGAAATTCTGTAATCTGATCAGATTGAGCATAAGAAGAGTTTTATGCATTAATGTTAAAAATTAAATATTGTATTAGTAAGCTGTTTGTTTTTCTATAAAAAAAATGAGAAAAAGAAATTACTAAAAATGTGTTGTGATATAGCTCTAAATAGTTACAAAGGTATGACATGTAATTCCCTAGTAGTCCAATAGCTGTAGTGCATCCATTCCAGAATTAATCTGTATTTTCTTTGTATGATGAGAACATAAACTCTCAATTTATAATTTGTTGACACTGGCTTCTATAATGGGTACAGCTTTGGTGATAAGCGCCTTTAACTCTGTAATGCTGTGACAAGCTCACAAGTTGTCTCTAGGCTCCAGCCTGCACTTTCACTAGTGCACATAACAGTAGTGGCACACCCAACTGCAGTTATTACATGGGACGGCTCTAGGTGGGGTGCTTCCCAGCTACTCAGGCATGCATCCTGTCTGGAGCATAAGCCCAAAATTATATTTTCTTGCCATTTACTAAGAATTGTACAGTGTAAGATCACAAAATTCACCCCTCCCTCCAATGTGAAGAGGAATGTACAACAGTTTTCTGCACTGAATTATGATTCTGCCATGCTGATTTTAAATAAAGCAAAAATGAATTTATTAACTACACAACATAGATTGTAAGTGATTATAAGGGATAGCAAATAGATCAAAGCAAATTACCTAGCATATAAACAAAAAGGCAAACTAAGCTTTATATACTGCATAGATTAGATATTAATAACAAATTCTCACCCTAAGTGATGATAAAAGCAGGCTGCGGATTGTTAAAAGACAAGCAGCACTTGCTTTTAGCTTGCAATCCCCAGATGTTCTGCTCACAGGCTAAAAATCCCTCTAGCACTTCCCCCCAGTTCAGTCTCTTTTCCTTTGGGCATTTCCAGAAATCTTTGGGGGTTAGGGAGAAATGAAGAACCAAAATGATGTCACTCCCCCGCCTTATATGGTTTTTGCATATAGCAAGAACCCTTTGTTTCAAAGCTTGGTTCCCACGCCAGTCAGAAAAATAGTGACATCCTAAGGGTATGTCTACGCTGCATTCCTCTTTTGAGAGAGGAATGCAAATGCAGCCAAGCAAAATAGCAAATGAAGCGCAATTTGAATTTCCTGCGCTTCGTTTGCATAATGGCATCCAGGCATTTTTTTGAAATACTCTATTTCGAAAGAAAAAACACAGGTTTAAGGGTTAATTTGAAAGAAGTTTTTTTTTTAAATAATCCCGTCTAAACTGCATTTTTTTTAAAACAGAGTATTTCGAAAAAGTGCTCAGATGCCATTATGCAAATGAAGTGCGGAAAATTCAAATCTGCACTTCATTTGCAATTGGTTGCATTTGCATTCCTCTCTCAGAAGATGAATGCAGTGTAGACATACTCTCTGATGGAATACATTGTAGTGCCAACAGATCCCAGTCATCCATGAGCAGAATCAAACCTGGAACCTCTGGAGCTTAGAACCTCTATAGTATGGCTGGTAGCGAAGGTTGTGTGGAGCAAACTTTCATTCTTTTTGTAAGTGTCTCAGTGGCAGTAGGTGGAATAGTATACCACACCCAGAAATTGTGTGGTTTACACTAGCTTCAGGTGACCTGGTCACATATCCCTACAGTGTCACAGCAGCCGTTACTTGGAGGCTCAGTGGAAGATAATCTTCTCCTAAGGCTTATTGTTCTCTCTAAAAGGCCCTTCCCCAACTAGCTATTCAGAATGAAAGCATCTTGTCTAGTGGGTGTTCCCCAGGTATACACATATTTGAAATACAGACACATAATCAATATTACTAACTTCAGTCACCTGAATGATATATACATATAAATAAAATAATACAGTATTAAGCAAAACATAACCTTGCCAATGACATCTTATATGACCTGTCTCATATAACATAAGTTATGATTGTCACAATCCTATCAATATGAAGAATATGGAATGTAGCATCACACCCTACTTTATACCAATTGAGAAGCTGACCCAATATTGAATTTTTTAGAACTGCACTTGTATTGTGCACTTGTATTGAATCATCAGTAGCTATCAATTTGCAAACTGTCATTCAGAAAATAATTTCTGATCAACGTACATGGAAGCATAAACTTTTTAATGCTGTTCATACAAGACTTGTTGGTTTGTACACATGAAAGCATGGAACTTGCAGGTTAGACATTCTGAAAACAACTTATTTGAAAGGTTATTTTTTCTGTTGGCGCTCCTGCATGAATTTCTGAAATGGAAGAGTAAATCCTGACACATTTTTACCAAACTCTAGAACAAAAGACAGTTTACATTCTCTTAGTGCAATCCTCAGCTGGAGTGAATTGTCATAGTAGACCCATCAAGAGAGCTTTGACATTTATACCAACTGAAGATCAGCCCCACACAGAACGAATTCCTCACTCTATTTTAGATATGCCGCTTTCAACAGCAGCAACAACAAAACCCAGCAATTGTGCAGATTTAATTTAGTAACTGTCCTACTTTAATTTATTTAATGTAATTAATTTAATTTTAACTTTAATTTAGTAAATGTCCTATTTTGTCACCTATTTTAATAGGCTGAGAATCCTCCTTACGAAAGATCTCAAAATCAAATAATATCAGTCCCAATAGAGACAATATTATGGTGACAATGATGTGATAGCTATGTGGGTATATTTTTTAACATAATGTCAAAACAGAAATGTCATCCTGACTCCATGAAGACACTATTATGATGTCAAAATGAAACACTATCAACACAAGTTTATGAAGACTATAGAGGAAGCAAAATGAAATGATATTAGTGCAAGCCTATAACATTATAATGTCAACATCATGTTATGGGCATTTGACACATTAAGTGGTATTATTTGTTATACATTTTTCATTTCTGTTCCTAGCAAAAAGTGACAATTATACAAGTGAAAAAATCCTTCAATTTAATAGCATTTGTTGAAATACCATTAAAGTTGAAAAATAAATGAACAGAGCCAAAGAGATTTTAACCACAGAACCAGTTGACTTACTAAGTATGCCATATTGTAGGTTTAGTTGTACTATATTATATGTGTTTTCTGTAAGAGAACTGTACGTTTTATGTTGTATTCTGAAAGGGACCACTTAAAATCACAAAGCACTTTATAAAGGTGGATATTGCTTCTTTTGCAAATGAGTAGACTGTATCAGAGAAAGTCTCAGTAACTTGGTCAAGAGTCAGTGATGGAGACAAATCTTGACTCCTGAATCAGCCTCCTGCTGTATTGCTCTAGTGTTAGACAATGCTCCCACTCTCTTCAAGTATCTGTCTCCACCAAGCACCATTACAAAATCTCAGACTTTTTTCTGTAACTTCCTTCAGGCTAGTCATTTTGGTGCCAGCTTTACCTCATGTCTTAGGCTGGCTTGAATAAATCTCATTCCTGCTGTGGTCTGCTGTGATAACAGAAATATATGGACATCTGACATATCTGAAGTCAATTTCTTCTTAGAAACATAAAGAAAAGTAACATAACATAGAAGTAAAATAGTCTTCTAACCATTTCTAATCCAGTTTTCTCAAATATGGCAAAATCACCAGTTCTCCTTCAGGACTCTGTCCTTCACTGTACATGCCAAATAGGAATTTAAAGAGAGAAATAATATGTAAGGTATCCAAGCAGAGAAATACTCTACAGTCATTTTGACCAGTAAAATTTGCTTTTCACTAAAAAAAAGAATGAATTCTATTGAAGGTAACTTTTGACTATAATGTTTATAATAATTTGTAGTTTTAAATTATACAAGAGAAATGTGATTATAATAAAGGATAAAAAGTAAAAGGAAAGCATTAGTTTCAGGGCCACTGTATCAGTGTTTCCCTTTTATCATCCCTTAAGGGTACCCCTCTTGTCTTTAAGCTGCCAGCTGTCAACTCCCTTGAGCTCATTTCACTCCCTCCAGAGGGGAGCTGCTTTAAGACCGTGCATTCCCTGTCTTACATTGTGTTACCTCCAGACAAACTGCCTAAAATGCAGCATATGTGCTTTGCTCTCTCTGGAAGTTTTGACCAGTGTATTGCCCACAAATGTAAGTTATCACACAGCTCTTTCTTAGCATGCACATTTATTCTTAAAGTGAAAGCATAACAGAGAAAATAATAAAAGCAATAACATATCTATATGCATGCTAACAGCTATCATCGGTTGTAGGGTGCCTCAGTAGGCCAAAGTCTTTCCAATCCTTCCCTATGAGTTGGGACCCTCATTGGACCTAAAAACCAATCTGTTTGCTGAATCAGAAAGAAGGCCTGGGGGCATTTTAATCTCAGGCTCTTTATCCCAAAGTCCCTTTTTTGTACATTAGTTTCTAGAGAATCCCATTTGAACTTCTCCATGCAAGCCTCTATGAATGATATTAATTCTCTAGAGGTGTTGCACACTGACTGAATTTGCCTAACTATCCCCCTACTGTTCTTAGTTCCTGAAGGAGGTGGATTTGCCCTTCCCATGGAAACCCACACGGTCCCACAGTGATACATAAACTTAATACAGTAAATTCTCCATAACACATTGCAGGAAATTACCATATGAGTCAGAAAAAGTATTTTAGTAAATACATTTTAGCCAGAAATAAAGGTGTTTTGATAAACCAACTTTAAAACTAAGTCTCCATATGCAAATATTTATTTTAACTGTAATTAGTTTTTCTTCTAATTAGTATATAAAAGTAGGAGGTTGATTTCATTAGAAAGCAACATCCATAGGAAATGCATTTAGGCACGACTTCAAGTAATCAGACTTAGCTTTGATTTCCATTTTTTTCTGGTTGATTCAAATGGAATACTGCTGGTTTCATGAGATATCTGGTGAAAATGTCAAGCAATTATAGAGAGTCCAAACCGAAACCTTGACACCAAATGTCCCCACCTTATAAATTTAGGTCTGATCATGAATCTTAATTCATTAGTTAGCCCTCTTGTGATATCGGACCCTCTGAAGTTTATGCCAGTACTACACTGGATTTTAGTGGGAGTGGGATCAAACCCCATAATGATAACTGGATCTGAGTGCTCTCGGAGTTTGGCTCCATCTCTGAAATGCTTTGACCTATGTCAGTTTTTTAAAATGGACTATTTCCCATCTGGTATATGGAAATCTATCATAAGAGAGAAGGTAAAAACAATGAAAATATTAGTTTGGGATTTATATGTAAATATCCCTTAGTTAAGAATTTATAATTGTCCTGAAATGTGATTTTTACAGTGGAAAGAGAGTGACCAAACATCTCTAATAAGACCATATGAACACTGTGTAATGTATCGTACCTTAAACTGTTAAGGTATTTCAATAAAAAATATATTGCTCTATTACTTTTAAGGAAGTTAAATATTGGTTAATTAAATGGTCTATTTAAAAACCAGCTCCTCAAGCATACCAGCTGCCTGTCGCCCCACGCTGCTGCCTCTGATACAGAGGCAGTATCACAAGTGGAAAGGGCTCCTCAGGAGGGGGGCCAGATAGCCCTACCCTCTGGGGACTATAGAATAGTCGAGTAACCAATAAGAATTAATGGGGTTATAGACTATTGAGTTGACTGATATTTAACATCCTTAGAAGTAATGCAGCCTGGGGAAGGGCTCTGAATTCCCGACCCGACACAAGCTGGAACTGAGCTAGGCTGCCTGCCTGTCTGGCTCCTAATACACTTTAGATGCCGAACCGCAGCAGGGGTAGATCCCAGACCTGGCACAAGCTGGGCTGCTGGCCAGTCTGCTAAAAAATTTACTGGCAAGGTGTGGAAGGGGGGGAATAAGATTTTGCTTATTGGTTAATCGACTATACTATTACATCCCTAATTACTTTGTCAATTAATAGAGTCCACAGCAAGAAGGGACCACTATGAACATCTGATCTTACCTCCAATATAACACGGGCTGTAGAATTTCCTCAAAACAATTCCTAGAGTATATCTTTTAGGGATGTAAGAGTTTAAATGGCTGACTGATAAGCTAATGCTTATTGGTTCCAATTACCGATTACACTTCTGCGAGCCACCAATGCTGGGAGCCTGTGGCACAAGGAGCCAATGGCACTGCGAGCCCCCAGTAGTCCATGGAGTCTGTAAACGATGGCACTGGTAGCTGCAAGGAGCCCATGGTGCTTTCAGACTGAAAGGTCGGGAGCCTACAAGGCAAGTGGGGCAGGTAGCCAGAGTGCCTGCAGCTCACAGGGCGAGCAGTTGCCGGGAACCCATGGCATTGGCAGCCCATAAGGCCAGCAGCCTTGAACTGTGTAACCGATTGAACTGTAATCGGTTACCTGGTTAACATTTTTAACTGTTTTTACAGCCCTAGTATCTTTCAGAAATACAGCCAATCTTGATTTTAAAATTGCCAGTGATGTTGAATACACAATAACTTTGGCAGATTGTTCCAATATCAATTATGCTCGGGGTTAAAAATGTATACCATATTTCCAGTCTGAATTTGTTTAGCTTCAAATTCTAGCCAGTGATATGGTCCTTGACATTGTGGTTTTATTACTTTTCTTTTTTAAACAAAGATATCATTTTTACTGAAAGCAAATGTGCATTACAGTCTACAGAAAATGCTATTTGGTTTTTCATACACACAACACCAAGATGCAGCATTTTTATGGATCATTTGAGTGGTTAAGAGAAAAAAACAATCAGTCTAAAAATGTTTTTCCATTCTCTAATATAATTTCTAGCAGTTTGCTAAATATGACACAGAACCCCTCATGACCTTTTAAAGAAATAAGCTTGTTGATGTTGAAAAAGAACTAAAGGATGCAGTTGTAAGAGATAAATAAAAGGATAGTGCAGTATGCACTACAATTTCATGTTGAAATTTGCTGATGACTTTAAAATAAATTGTATAATCAGAATCATTTGCTCCATGAATGTAATTTATTTGTAGGTATTTAGGGCCCCATCCTTCAAAGACTTAGGTATAGTCTACACTAACAATTGACCTACTATTACTATGTCAGTAATTGGTGCAATTTTTTACCTACATAACTATGCCATGAAGTCCTGAACTCAGACTAGTGGATCAACTGGCATAAACAAAGTGTATAAGCATAGTTACACTGGAATTAGTATGTCCAGATAAGAGTGTTTTTGTCAGTTAACTCTACAGGTGTATCTCTAGTGACAAAATTCTTGTTGATTAGACAAGGCCTTCCACACAGCATTCATGGGTATTAATCATGTATGCAATTACCTGCATCAAACTTTGCAGGATTGGCTCTATCAGAAATATATTACTTTCAGTGTTGGTGTAGGAAAATATTTTGAATAATTATGTAAAATCCCATTTAATTGGTTAACCTCCCCTCCCTTACCCCTGCTCACTGTGGCTGGACTGGAATGATTCCTCCTCCCCCTCCATCTGCGGTGTGCCTGGACTCCCGCACTGGGGCATCCAAGGGGAGCTTCATGAGGGTGAAGTAGCCCCCCACCTGCAGGAGACAGGAAGTTGCTTCAATCTCCACTGGTTAACTGGTTCACCTTTCATATCCCTAATGTTGAAGTTCACAGACTGTCTCTTACTCCGTCTCTAGCATGTTTATATTCTTTATCTGGGGGTCAAAAAGATTAACATCTCTTATGCCCCACCCACTGATCACCTGCATTTTTCACCATTGATGTATTTGTTGATTCTTTTTATGGGTTCATCTAACACCTTCTTAATATTTTGTCAGCAAAAAGGAAGTCTCGTAGCACAGTCTCATTTATCTTGGTGACAGCCTGGAGTCTTCGCAGGTTGAACAGTTTCCCATCGGTCCTGTATCTCAGGCTGACTCCCAAGGAACTGTTCTGAAAGGCGTCTGACAGCATGGCTGAAAACATTATGCTGAACAGGGTCGGTGCCAACAAGCACCCTTGCTTGACGCCGTTTGTGACGGGAAAAGCCTCTGAAGCTTCTCCGTCGTCCAGAACACGAGCCGTCATGCCGTCGTGGAACTGACGTACCATCAGGATGAATCTGTCAGGGCACCCAAACTTCGACATGATGCGCCACAGACCTTCGCGACTGACAGTGTCAAAAACCTTGGTGAGATCCACAAAGATAGTGTACAGTTCACGATTCTGCTCTTGACACTTCTCTTGGAGCTGTCGGGCTGCGAAGATCATATCCTCAGTGCCACGCTCTTTGCGGAAGCCGCACTGTGTCTCGGGTAATAGACCCTGTTCCAGGTGGTCAATCAGGCGATTCAACAACACTCGTGCAAGGATCTTGCCTACGATGGGGAGCAGTGATATTCCTGAACCACTTCCACACGATTTGCCTCCGCAGACTTCTGAGGATCCAGTGGCAGGATAAGGTGCCAGACACAGAAGTCCTTTTTAGAGCAGGACTGCCGTCAGTTCACACCCTGCTGATGAAAGCCCAGACACGCTGGGCTGGCCATGTTGCAAGGATGCCAGACCATCGCATCCCTAAACAGCTCTTCTATGGTGAGCTGTCTCAAGGAAAGCGATCGCACGGGGGACAAAAGAAGAGATACAAAGACATGCTTAAAGCCTCTCTCAAGTCCCTGGAAATCGACACCACCTCCTGGGAGACCCTGGCACAAGACCGATTGACATGGCACATGCTGATCCACCAAGGCTGTCAAACATCTGAAGCCAGAAGAACAACCATAGCACAAGAGTAGCGAGCACTCTGTAAAGCCAGAGTTGCAAACGCTGCAACAGTGGTGCCTGCACATGTCTGCCCGACATGTGGCAGAACATTTCGTGCCCGCATTGGCCTTATCAGCCATCTGCGGACACACCGTGGACAGCCCGCAACTCGTTAGATGTCAAGGTCCTCTTCGAACACGATGGACGAACATCATTATCATCTTAATATTTTGAAAAGGGCATTCCCATGAGTCAAATGATTTACATTATCTTTTAATTGATATCACAGAATATCATAATAGTGCTTTAAAAATTAAAAATAAAGAAGTGTTTTTCAGCTGTGGCATATTAAACAAAATAATCTTCTATGGCCATGACTGCAGCAGTTTTTACAGTTTTTGTGGTTTGAAATTGGTTCTATACAACATCATATCTCTAAAGCAAGATTAAATTTGGATAGAGCCCAGTAGCTTACTATCTGAGTTCACATATTTATGCAGGATTCTAACATATTTGCTCTTCTTTTTAGTCAAAGAATTCCCCTGAAATGTAAAACAGAATTTCTGTCTCCCACATGGGAGCTCTGACAGGCTAATAAGGAAGAAAGATAGTCGCAATAAAAGGGGTCTTGGGTACATTCCTCAGATTTCACTGGTTGTAAAATGATGGCCCTGCTACAAAATGACCACATAGGGTCTGGAGTGAAATCTGGTCTTGAGAGTTTGAAGAATCTGGTGTAGTGAAGTGACCTCCTTATCAGCCATAAAATATCCAGAGGACTAGAGCTATCACATCAAAAGCAAGTGTCATATTAACAGCTTTGGAGACCAGTGTTTTAACCCAATGAATAGTGCTGTGTATTTTTAATTTGTGATGATTTACTACATTGAAATTGGTGTGAAATGGACAACAAATCATCATGTCAAAATCTGGAAATGAATTTTATCAGCTGAAGGAAGTTGAGTGCCTTTTGGGATTTGCATAACTTTCTTATACTTTTCATATTAGATATGAAGCTTAAAATTATGAAAATAAACTGGAAAGACAAAATTTCCTAAGTAGCTGATTTTACACGTATATATATGTCCTAGTCTTTCTAGCCGTTCATTTTGCATGTGTGAGTGGGTGGGTGTTTTTGACCCAAGTAAAATGTGAAGAGATCTTGCTTGTTATTTTAAGCTGATTCCTGAGTTCTGCTATGTTTTAAAAAGTACAAACATTAAAGGAGGTGGTATTCTCTATATTCACTTTGCAAATATGAAATGGCAGAAAAGGGCTTTGCACAACTCTAAGAATGGAAGAAATAAGCTAATATTGGAAAGGATCTGTAAAAGGAAATTCAGATAGGAATATACCCTTCAATATTCAAGAAGCTGTCCCTGTTAGAAACTGACTTTGCATACATAATTAATTTGAGCAACACATTCCGTCAGCTACAAGAGAAATTGAATTCAGGTGTTTGCTGAACATATGGGGGATTTACTGTGAATTTATGACCTGTGGTTTGAGTGTAAAACCCCAAGATACTAGCTGATAAAACTTAATGAAGCTTGTGCAGAGAAGCTATTTTTATTTGCATTTTAGTAATTGATACTTCTTTAACACCTTTCCCCAGCCCCATTTTTTCAGAAATTCTTTGGAACTTGAGGAAAATTGAAGCAAAAAGAGACCCACCTTTCTAAGTTCCCTTCTGTAGTACCTTGATAACTGTTCGTATTTAAACTAGTTTGTGACGCATTCATTTGGCCCAATCACAACGCACGTGGTTAAGCTGTAATTACACAGATACTCCTTTATACAATGAAACGTTATGCTAGCCTTATTTGCACATACAAAACTATGTTTCCTAGCTATGGAAGTGCATTCTCAGAAACTCTGTGCTTATGCTCCATAATGCCTTTGCCAGTGTGAATGTGGAGGGGACACACAAAAAATTGCACTGGTGGCACGTTGCATTCTGGATGCATGTTGCATAGGCAGAAGGAGGGCTGACCAAACTCTGTGTGCTTAGAGAGTTCCAGCTAAGTTGATGTAAAGTAGAAGTACTACTAACTACCTAGCTTACTAACCCACTATTAACCATATTGTATCTCAGTACACCCATCCATGTTGTTAGCTGTTTACAAACTCACATCAGACTTGTAGAGTAGTGGACTGCATGATCTAGGATGGCATTAATCTTTAACCTAAATCCATAGATTTTTTTTTTCATGGCATTTTACAGTACTCTGCATCTTTTTGCAACAGAATGACAGTTGCTGTTTATTCACCTGTTTGAGTGATCTGAGGCAAGCCCATCTGCTTTGAATGAGCACGGTGGGGGAAAAGGTGTTCTAATTCCATTAAATTTAGCGGAAGCTTTTAGAGTAGATTAACTCTGCCCTATAGTCTTTTCCTCTATTTTATCCTGCCCTAGCAATGAAGGGAGGTCCAATTTAATACACAGTCAGCTAGTTCTGAACTTTGGCAAGCATATATTCTGCAGGCTAATGCATTGCCCCAAGAGTGCTAACACCATTAAGATTCAATGAAGCAACCTTTTAAAAGTCATGGAAACACATTTTCTACTTGCTTCTACTTGTGGATAGAGGAATGGCCGACTCCTGATTTTTAAACTAACAGAAGAAAGTGTAAGTTGGAGTGAATATTCTGACTAAAATTAAATAAATGTAATTAGTACGAGTAGGAAATGTCTGCTCACTAGCATCCCATGATTAAGAACCCAGTGATTATATCTATGTTTGTAACTGCATTTGGGAGCAGCTAGTTAGATCATAGAAGTCTGGGCAACTCCAATCTATGTTGAAAAATTTCAAGGTGTAAGAAACATTGTTTGCTTACTGGCCTTTTGGTTTTCCAACCTTGATTGTTACTGCCTGGTGGTGGTGTCAGGACCCTTTTTCATCCTTTTTCAGGCCAATGAATTTTTCAAAAGCTTTAGTCATCCTTGTTCAGAAGCTTGTTTGTATCCACTTTATCACACTGACAATCTGTCTGTTTTGAAAGGATTACAACTCTGTACATCAATACATGACATCACGGTAAGACATTGCTTAATGATCTGAGACTCTTATGGTCATTGCTGTGCTTGCTTATTACTTAAAATTTGTGACAGGTTTGGTCTGTATAAGCTTTGCTTACAGTTGCAATGTTTTTTAGCCCATTCATGGGGCTGTGTGTTTTAAGTAGAATTCCTGAAATAGCTGACTATTAAGTGTACCAGAGTAGTTGGAAGATAACTAAGGACCACGTGCAGAACTGATGTAAAGAGGCCCAACTCAATTGCAGAAAATGGAATTGTCCCATTTCAGGGCTGAGTTTGGCTTTGAAATTTTTTCAAGAACTGTTAGTAATTGGAGCAAGGAGAATTGTAATTTCTCTTCACAAAAACTGAGTTCTCCTGTGAGGTGCTGACTGTCTTCTGCAAAGTTCTGAGCACCCTCTCTAGAAGTAAATTGCAGCCAAGTGACAGGTTTGTAAAAGAGGCTAAGCAAAATTTGTTTACTGTACAAAGCTGATAGTCCAGCTTCGTGTAAGCCGAATTTCAAATAAACCCAGGCTAAGCTTCAACTGAAACTCCTTTCTTCCTATAGTTAATTCTGGGCAGTTTGGATTGAGTTTGCTTTGAAATCTTGGGTTCATGTGAGTTCAAAACACTGATAAATATGCACTGTGATGCTTATAAATAAGCCACTCTGGCTATTACCCATCCTCAACTTTTGGTACAAGTTCCCTCCAGTAGAGGAGAGCTTTAAGCAGCCTGAAACAAAGCCTTTCTCCTAGGCTGCGTCTATTCTGGCATGATTTTGCGGAAATACTTTTAACGGAAAAGTTTTTCCATTAAAAGTATTTCTGCAAAAGAGCATCTAGATTGGCACGGATGCTTTTGCGCAAAAAGTGCTTTTGTGCAAAAGCATCCGTGCCCAGTATATATGCTCTTTTGCGCAAGAAAGCTCCAATGGCCATTTTAGCCATCGGGCTTTCTTGTGCAAAAAATTAAGGTGCCTGTCTACACTGGCCCTTTTGTGCAAGTATTCTTGCACAAGAGGGCTTATCCCTGAGCAGGAGCGTCAAAGTATTTACGCAAGAAGCACTGAATTCTTACATTAGAACATCAGTGCTCTTGCGCAAATTCAAGCAGCCAGTGTAGACAGCTGGCAAGTTTTTGCGCAAAATCTTGCCAGTCTAGATGCATCCCTAGTGTATTTTCTGTGGCTAAATCTTGCTTCCAAGTGACATACTTACCAAGTCAAAACTGGTATCGTCATAGATTGAGAAATATCTAGGTTATTTATTATTCATTAAGTGCTAACATAAAGACAGTCCTTGCTCCAAGGAGCTTGAGGTCTAAAAGGCAGCTATAGATTTAACAGCACACACTGGAAGACCTGGAGAGAAGTAACCTTAGAACAGTTGTTTTGAATGTGTGGTTTATATTTTTGTTTCACTTATCTAATTTCCTTCTTATCTTTTCACCTCCTCATCGAAGAAATGAGTGAACGTTGACGAGGGCTTTCGTTGAGGATAGAACGTTCTCCTGGCATATTAGTAATTCCATGCATAGAAGCATGAAAAGATGGAAAGGGGAAAAGGAAACAAAGGAGATCCTGGTGGAGTTAAGATTGAGAGTGGGAGGGTGAAAAGAAACAAGAACTCAGGTAACAGGCCTGGGTGGAGTTATACAGGGACTTGAAGACAAGAATGGGAAATTTAAACTTGATATGATGGGAATGAAGATCACTGAAGTGATTTAAGAAAGGGGCATAATTCAGGACTGAGAATGAAAATAATTAATTGAAATAAGAGAGAGGCAGCATGTGCTCCTCCTTAAACTCCCTAAATAATCTGTCCTCCCTTAAAAGTTTAAGATAACCTCTCTGTTTTATCCTAACATCCTTCCTAATAATATATGATCACTTATTCTATATCTTTGTAACTCTTTCACCTCCAAGAAATTTGAGTGGAAGTAGTACTGAAAGACTCAAGTGAATTTGTTCTTTATTTTTCAGCAAGATAGAACCTCTTAAAATTTCTGATTCTGTGCCTTGATTTTTGAGTTAGGAAGTAAATTAGAAAAAATGTGGAAGATTTTTCTTGTGTAGCTCTATCACACACATTACATCCCTTTCGACAGAGGGATGTAAATTAGACACTTCAAAATTGCAAATGAAGCCTGGATTTGAATTTCCTATGCTTCATTTGCATATTCGCTTCACGGCGCTCTTTCGAAAAAGCACTATTTCAAAAGTGAAATCAAAGTGTCTAATTTACATCCCTCTGTCGAAAGAGGGGTGTAGTCTAGACATACCCCAAGGTGCTACAGGACTACTAGTTGTTTTTAAAGCTGACTTAAAGGAAGTATTCACATTACTAATGTGTGTGACAGCTACACAAGAAAAATCTTCCACATTTTTTCTATTTTTACCCTTAGGGTACATCTAAACTACATCCCTTTTTCGATAAGGGGATGTAAATTAGACATATCAAAATTGTAAAAGAAGCCAGGATTTGAATTTCCCATGCTTCATTTACATAATGGCAGCCGTGGACTTTTTTCAAAAATCCGCTTTTCAAAAAAAAAAAAAAAACGCTGTCAAGATGGGGATCTTTTGACAGAAATGCCCCATTTTGAAAGATCCTGTAACCATTACAGGATCTGTCAAAAGATCCCCATCTTGACCACGTTTTTTTCCCGAAAAGTGCAATTATGTAAATGAAGCCTTGGAAATTCAAATCCTGGTTTCATTTACAATTTCGATTCATCTAATTTACAATTTACATCCCTTTATTGAAAAAGGGATGTAGTTTAGATGTACCTTTAGAGACAAACGTATCTACAACTATCAATATATTTGTTAGTCTCTAAGGGTACGTCTACACTGTGCAGTTATTTTGGGGTACCAGAGATATCCCGAAATAGGTATCCTGCATCTTAACAAGCCATCTGTTATTTCAAAATACTTTCTAAAATGACAGGCACGCTATTTCGGCATCGCTGTAACCCTTGTTCCATGAGGGTTAAGGGATGTCTCGAAATAGCATGTTATTTCAAAATAGAATCAAAATAAGATATACAATTTGCATAGCGCAGATCCCTTATTTTGAATTTAGGGTGTGTGTGTGTGTGTGTGTGTGTATAGTATCATGCATTTTCATGGGCAAAACACACTTCTTCAGATGAGCTTCAGTGGAGCTTGACATTTTCTTTTTTGCAATTATGAACAAACTTAGCCTTTTTTTAGAGTTTTTTGAGACATTACTCATAAATCCTGGGATCCTCCATAGCCTCTCTTGCTCCATCTCATTCCAGTGAAAAGATGGCCAACCTGCTGAGCATACTATTCTGGAGGAGGCTTAACCATTATATTTTACAATATCTATAATGATTATTTTGAGTAATGTTCAACTGTTGATGGCACTATTGTTATATGTTTTATATAATAACACCTTTACGCATGTTGTGGCCAACAGAATACATCAATTCCATTTAATCTGGTGAGTCTGTTTTGGCTTATTGTCCCAAAACTTTAGCACAAGCTGTCATAGTGCAGTACGTTTCTTACCATTAAACAGAATCAGCTCTTTATTGTTGTACCCTCTTTCCTGCTGTGCCTCCAACAGGCTAATCCATTCAGTTTATTCAGTGGCTCTTTTCCACCGTTATCTCTTCTGAGTTTGAAATGAACCACATCTCCTAACTGATGAGCCCCTCATATTCATTGATTATTTTAACTACATCAAGTGGCCTAAATAGAGCTATTTGCTAATCTCTTTGTACCACACCTAAATGGTATTGCGCACACACACACACATACACACACACTCTTACTTCTTAAAGCCTCAAAATGAAAAACATCAGCAGGTCTGCAAGTATTTTGCATTAAATCTTTTAAATACTCTACCACAGGATTGCTTCTTTGTTACAGTAACTCTCTCTCATTTTGAAAATCAGTAAACTATACCAATTTTGTTTGTACTTGTTGGATTTGAAATGTGCCAGTTAAAAAAAGTCAAAGTGTACGGTGTGCTATCACAGCAGATTAACCCAGCAGTACAGCTCCAACAGGATTGGGGGAGGGGAGTTGTCTGTAGTCTTTAAGTCTGTACTGTGAGGAGTGATAGAGCTAGGAAAACTCCATATATGAAATTTCAGAATTTCTTCCCCCTCAGATTTTTCCCTAAGGGAGGGGATGATCTGGGATTTGCATGCATTATGGTTTTACTGTGTACAGTGTCTACGTCTACAAGTCTATGGAATTATTCTCCACTGTTTCTCTTTAGATTTCTCATTTGAAACAATGTAATACCTGAACATTTGTCATCATCACTTTGAACAGAAGGCAATAAATGCAGAGTTTAAGAGCCCCAGAATAAGAGATTAAAATGGAGAAAGAATTGCTTCTGGTTAGCCTTAATATAAAAGATTTGTTTGTCAGGCATTCTAAAATTCCCATATCGCAAACTTTGAAGTATGCCAAAAGTTGTGGGAGGGAGGGGGAAGGTAGAGACTGGAGAAGCTGGGAAAATAACAATGAGATTAATGAATATCTGCCTTATGAAACTAGCAGTTCCTGTACATATTTCATGATGGTTTTACATAAATCAAGCCTAAAATGTACTATGGAGAGGGGATTACCTGTTACTGCCATTATAGAAAATTGATGGGTTTAAATAGTTCAAATCTGCCTGTGAAAAAAACTATATTATTCAATCTTCCACCTAACACTGGAATGTCACAAGGTGTCAACAAGCCTGTAACTTGAGTGTTTTCTTGTGAGCCTATGGTCTAGTTGTGTTCTTCAATATTGTACTGTCAAATGGATTTAATTTTAGATTTCCATTAGCCTTTTAATGATATCAGAATGTCAGTTTAAAAGACTTGTTAGAAACAGAACTGAGGGATGACAGGTTCTTATTGATTGGAGGAAAATAATCAAATTGTGTATAGACAGGATTTCCAAACATCATTAATGATATGATGGAAATAAAGATCTGACATCAGTACAATAGATTAAATGATGTATGAGTATCTCCAATGTTTATTAAATATTAGATGTCACTTTAGCAATTTTTCTGTACATTTCTATATTTATCTAAATGTTTGTCGGATGCTAATGAATATATTTTATCTTTTATAATCTCTATGGTAGCATTTACTGTAAAAGTGACAGTTTGCTTTGACGAGTTTAGAAATCTAATTTTAAAATAGGCTTACTAGTCTTATTCTCATTCTGTCTGAAATTTCTTTTAAAGCTGTAAGCAGTATTAATAACAAACTGAAGAACATTTTATTTAATGCCTGCAAATTGTTTTTAAAATCTTTCATTACTCTAAAGTAGTGCCAGTTCATAAGAAGCTGACATTTTCCTAACCAAATTTCACAGATTATGATTCTAAAGTGTGTTCATCCTGTACCCCTTTTTTCTTTTAGCAACAGATCAACTCCTAGCAATCATGATCGGATACAGCGTCTGAGGCACGAATTTCAGCAAGCAAAGCAAGATGAAGATGTGGAAGACCGCAGACGTACCTATAGTTTTGAACAACCATGGGTGAGTGTTTAGATTCTCCATACACCTGACTATCCTCCCCAAACTTACATTAAGTACAACCACATCAGCTGTTTCCTTAAGTCCCTGCATGTAAAGAAGCAATGAAGATCCAAGCTCCTATGACCTTTTAACTCCTGACCTTTCTCTTATCTCCATCTGTGGTCCATTGTTGTTAATTTCATTTTGTATCAGGCTCAGCCATCTGCCCACTGTGTAAATGGTATCATTTGCTCTGTGACAAAATATAGCTGTCTCTCTCATCACCATAGACTAGTTTATAGTACCTGAAAGGGGGGAGGAGGAGAGAGAGTTGTGTAGACATTATCCATAAAAAGGTAATTTTTCACTTCTCAGACTAAAGAGATTACAATGAAATGTGAAATACAAGCTGGATTGGACAGAAAGACTATGTTCATACCAAAGATCACATAACTAATTCCTAAAAATATTGAGGTTCTTGTGGGGCATTATCATGGTTTGAGATTAATTTTTTCTCAAGTAAAAAGTTAAATGTATTTTCCTACTAAAAAGAAGAGGTATATATCCTCAAATAATCATTTAAATCCTGTTCAGCCTTATGTAGAAAGGGGATACAATTATGTAATGCTACATGCTTTTGTTGCTTGCCATAACAAACCCCATTAACTTGTTTTTGAATCAGTTATTATTCTTAAATTAGGATTCTTTAAATATCTGTGGCAAAAATTTTATCTAGTTTATTTTTTCTTAAAAATGTCACAGTACAGAAAATGAGGTTGGTGCCGGCATGTTCTTGGAAAGAACAACTGTATCTCAAAGCTAATACAACACATCAAAAGTCTTATATATTGTGCTGTTCTTGTTACTAGGCTTGGAAGGATTTTATTTTTATTAGTAAATGTTGACAAACATCGATTTCACTGTACACACACAAGTCAACAAAAGAAAATTACATTGATGATAGAAATTTACCGAGAGGCAAAGTAAGAAAAATGTTGCTTGAGAACTTGTTAGAATTTGATTCTAAGGCTATTCACGTTGTTTATTTTGACAATGTGCTGTTGATAGCTTGTGTTTTAATGGTTATAAAACTTTAACTTTTTGAATCTGAATGTCTGCTGTCATTAAATAATTATTGTCTGACTGTCCCCCCATAATTTCCTGAAACTGTGAACATTTAAATTGATAAACACAGGAAAAAAAGAGTGAATAGAAAAAAGCATAAAACTTATACTTTTGCTCCGTTGTCTATATTTAAAGAGATCAAAAATAAACATCAATAGTATTCATCAAAATTATTTAAAAAATGAAAACTGAATTCTGCCATACCCACTTACTAGTATTACAATGAGAACTGGTTTAATGCGGAAATATTGAGAGATTGAAATTTCACTGAGTATGATGATGATTTGGACACCGTAGGTAAAACCATAAATGCGCACATCATCTCTATTTGTCTGTGATGGTGAATGTAGACTTGACGTGTTTACACACAGTTTAACCTTTGTGCCCTTGTCCTTCTTTAATGCATCCATTTGAAATTGTGATGTTCTTAACATGCAGCATGGAAAGGAACAAAGGTAAATGTGTCCTTAAATGACCTAAAACTGCTGAGAATACTGTATGGGATTCACTTTCCCACACTGGAAAACTTTGACCTTCTATGAAACTGAATAAATGAAATACACATTTTTTTTTCATTACCAGATATTTTTCATATGATGTGGTGAAGATAATTTGATACCCTATTTCTGTTGTACTATAAGATTTTTGGAATATAGAAGATTGGGAATGGGGAGTGTTTGTCCATTATGAATATCCACTGTTTCTCAGAACGAGAGATCAAGCAGAGTTCTTGGGAAAAGTGTTTTATGAGAAAAACTTGCACTCTTCAAGACTTGGGAACTTCACTACTGAAGGTTATGGGCCAAATTGTTGTATATTTAAATGCCATAGCAACTTTAGACAGACAACTTGGCTTGCTTGTATTATAGTTTCCGGTAATGAGTGAGTGGGGAATTATTTGGATGACAGGCTGATTACCTTAGAAATGGAATAATTTCCTAAATTGTGGGTCAGAACATTGACCTTTCCTTTTTTTCCTCTTTCAAACAATTGGGATCTCTCCATTTACTCCTCATTCTACTGATCATGCAAATGAGCTCAAAGTGACTGTAATTCTGCTTAATGTATTAATTTTAATTCTGAAGCTTATTGTTGCTTTTGTAGGAGCTGCTCTGTTGTTAAAGCTTTCACTAGCTACATGATTTTTTATTATATCTGTATTAAAAAAAAAACTAGTCCAGAGTAATTTGGAATTATTTTTTTCTTCTCCTCCAACCTCATAAGATCACAATTCTGGAAATGGATAAAACAATGATTTCATTCATTTCTATGGTTTACAATCATGTTAGTGTTCAGAAACTATAAACTCCTCTCTTAAGTAATGTGTATATATTTAACGTATTAGTATAAGATTATGGAGTTTGTAAGGGCACCCCCTCTGAAAATGCATCCAGATGTGTTATTAAATACTAGTGACATTCAAAAATGTGCAAGTAGTTTACTACACATATGTAGGAGGAGACTTCATTTGTAAAATTCCTTTTAAGTCTTTTCATTTATAAGCTATTGGCTAGAAATTATAGCAGTGAAGTACACTTGCACGAGGACTATTGTTGGAAAAGTTTTTTTCCCCTCAGGAAACGGACTTGTGGCATAAATAGGACTTCAATGGATAGAAGGCATTACATTCATAAAAGTGCCTTAATCATATGATCTGAATAATTTTTGCCCTGATTTGGATAGAAAGAGAGTGGAAAATCTGTCATTTGCTGTGTCATGTACATTATGAAGTGATAAAAAGTTTGCATTTTTCATTAACATGAGGATGGGAGAGAGGGGAATAGGGAGCAAAGTGATTTTCTGATATGGGATTGTTGGTTACTTTAAAATAGGAAATGGAAGTGTGTTTTGAAGTGTGTATAATGTATACTGCTGGAACTACTGTGGCTATTGGAATATTCAAATGGCTTGATGGCTAATATGTTAGCATGACTATCATCTCTACTCGTCAATTCTAATCTATCCTGGGTTGATAGTGACTAAAGGTACTGCAGTTGCCTGTGTCAAATGAGTTTAATCTCAGCCAGCTCTTAGTGGGCAAGTGTCCCTATTATAAAAGGCTGCATTGAATTGGCATGTAATTAAATCCTTGGCAAAGAGTCTGATTGCCTGGGCACGGAGTCTGAACTATCCTTTCACTGAAAGTTCCCATGAGACCATATTTACTTCTTTGTAGATAGGGAGTATGGGAAAGCTGGCATTTTCACCCAAACTATACCTGTTATGTTTATAATGAAGGACTTTAATCTCTAAGGCTGTCAATCCAGCCCCTTTCATGGACACTAAATTCATATTAAAATGTCTTAAGGTACTGAAAATGCTAGTGTGTGAAAGATGAGATGAGGCTATGTATTAAAACAGGCTGGAGCAATTATAAAAATTTGCTCAAGGTCGTTTGAATGATGTATCGATTTTTTTCACCCATTCTCACTTCATTAACAATGATTAAGCTTTTTTACATCCAGAGTCCACTAAAGTCCAAAGTAATTTTTCTGTCAGCTCATAGTTTTGTTGAAGAGATATTTAAAAGTTAATTTTCTTGTGGATTGCTTATTTTCTTTCTCTCTAACCATTTTTTTTGTGTTTGAGGGAAAAAAACAGGGGGGGGGGAGAGAGAATGAATTACCAGGAGATTCACAATTGTATTAAGTGCACAAAATATACACAGCTAAAATGGAAAGTAACACAAGGATATGAACAAACCATTGTTACCCTACTGGCAAGAAATCAAACCAGTATTTGTTGTACTAAATAGGTAATTTGTATTAGTAAATAAATAGCAGTGGAGATGCTGAGCCTGTTGTGGCATCATTCTATATATCAGCTAAACTCCTAAGATGTTTTGTGGTGCTATGTCATATTTTTCCTCAAAAACTGGAACCATTTTATGTTGATATTTCAGTTCAGTGCCACTGTCGTGTGACTAGGTTTTTTCGTTCTTGTCCATGTTGTATTAGGTCTGCTGAGACTCATCTTTCTTTGAAACAATGCTGGAGTTCTGGGATTTGGGCTCTAATTTCTTCTATATCTTGTATTTAATGTATTTTTGTCTAGTCATATCTTAATTAACTGATCCCCACCTTCAATAACAAAAACACAACAACTAAGTATTATAGCCTTAAATGTCAAGGGATTAAACCATCCAATTAAAAGAAAAAAGGATGTTAAATCAATTGAAAACAGTGCACTGCTTCCCAGTCCTGTTCCAAGAAACACAGCTACCTCCCAAAAAGCATTGAACTGCCTTTTTCTCAAAAAAATTGATGCTAAGAAAGGAGTGCTTCTGTTTCCAACCACAAAAACATTCCCTTTCAGTTGTTCCTATTCTAACTGGATGAGTGTGGAGAATATTGGTATCATGAGCGATTGCAGTTAGACAGAACTCCGAAATATTTGTGCACCAAATAAAGAGCTTTTATTTTTGGTTTTAAAGCAACCCTAATTTGGTCAAAACTAAATATATCACCACTATTCCAGGTATGAGTTTTTAATTGTCAACTGAATTTTGCAACAGATGAATCAGCTGCATGATTTCCAAAAACATTTAATAACTTAATGAAGTATAACAGGTCTTGGAGAAATTATTAATCCAAAATCAGGGGCTATCCTTTTTTTTCTATTGCTTTATTCCAACACAGATCTTTTCCGTGTTTCTAAAGCAGACATAATGGAAATCTTATCCCTTTCTGTGACTTTTTGCTATCCTCTTATCCCAACAAGCAATTCTTACACCTTATATAAAATCAAAGGGACTTAATAGCTCATTTCTAGAAGATAAGACCTAGAATCATTTGAACAACTTACCTAACAATGCAAAACAAGAAAGGGCAGCTTTTATGTGTATCTGCTGTTGCAATAGCACTTTGACACTATTTATGATTGGGAAAACACATGACAGTACATGCTGAAGCAAAGACTTGGAAGATAAACAGGAAGTACTATAAGACAGGTAGCTGTAAATTATGCAGAAACAGGTTAATCACTAAAAGGAGAATGAGAATTTAAATATTCATTGTTTTAAAATTAAACTTAAAATTGGCTAATGATTTAAGGTCTTTTGTAAGAATTTTTATCCTGAGATATTCAGAGCCCTGATCAAGATGTAATATATCTGTATACATTAAAAACCACACAATGTTTTTTCCTTCCTCAAGTCCAGAGATAGAACCATAGCTATGTAGAGGGTTCTGCTCATATTCTGTGTGCAAATCCCATCCTTCTTTTTATCAACCATTAGGGGAATTAACACAAATATATTTGAAAAGTATATCTTCTGGTTCTAATTATGCTAAATTATACTATTCTAGTTTACCACACGTGAAATTAAGGTAGCAAATTTAAAACATGCAATTATTGCATTTTGTTTATCAATATATTTGTAGCTCATATAATACAATTCATACAAATAGAATAGAAAGAATTTCAGAGTTCTGAATGTATGGTGGTTGGGTTTTGCTATAGTAGCGATAATTTTTCCATTTGTGGTAATACATAAAATCAGAATCTTAATCCCACGCCACTTGAATGCTTTTCAGTTTCTATATGTACTCCATAGAGAGAGTATACAAAGAGATGGGCTTTTCTTTTGATATGGTGTTTGAATAATACCTTTGCTGGCAGTTACTTAAAGGGAATATTGCTATGTGTTCAGTTCCCCAGAGCAACATAAACAAGAAGATTGAGGTAAAAAAATCTTTAAAGACATCTCTAGCTCCCTAGAATGTTCGATATCATTGTACATTTTGATACCCACAGTTAGTGAATTACATTTCATCTGTGTTGAGCACATCTTTACATTGAGCAGGCAAGGTCATGCAATCTTACCTACTTTTAATTCTACTGAACGTAAGTATGTCAAAAATTTTAATGCCTTAAGTCTGTGAACTGGTCTTAAGTCTTGCTTCAATTTTTGGGTTAAACTATCAAGCCTATCCTAGAAAAGTAATTCAAATAATTCAGATAATAAAGAACTATTAGCTCTATCAGTTTTAAAGTAGGTGCAAGGAAATTGTGCACATTTTAACTCATAGTTTCTCTGAATTCTTTCACCAGTATAGTAGGTGGTACTATGAGTTTCATCTCCTAAGCTAGTGAATTTCCCAAAAGCTGCAGAGGCATTGGGTCCTGGATTCCTCTCATATTCTCTCTCTCTCTGGGTATGTCTACACTACCCCGCTAGTTCGAACTAGCAGGGTAATGTAGGCATACCGCACTTGCAAATGAAGCCCGGGATTTGAATTTCCCGGGCTTCATTTGCATAAACCGGGCGCCGCCATTTTTAAATCCCGGCTAGTTCAAACCCCATGCCGCGCGGCTACACGCGGCACGGAGTAGCTAGTTCGGATTAGGCTTCCTAATCCGAACTAGCTGTACTCCTCGTGGAATGAGGAGTACAGCTAGTTTGGATTAGGAAGCCTAATCCGAACTAGCTACTCCGTGCCGCGTGTAGCCGCGCGGCACGGGGTTCGAACTAGCTGGGATTTAAAAATGGCGGCGCCCGGTTTATGCAAATGAAGCCCGGGAAATTCAAATCCCGGGCTTCATTTGCAAGTGCGGTATGCCTACATTACCCCGCTAGTTCGAACTAGCAGGGTAGTATAGACATACCCTCTCTCATGTATATATTTGTACGCACCCTCTCCCCGTCGCTCATTCTGTGATTGTGTGGTTTCTGTAGGCATTGCACTATCATAGAATCTACTGCTGTCCTAAAGGGTATGCATTCCAACCTGCATTGAGGGAAAATTAATAAATTAGCATTAACTTGCCCACAAGAGACCCGCAGGTTTGGTGGTGGGATATTTCCATGGATAGAATTCCAACTTCAGAGAGAGACTTCAGAAATAAAGAGGGGGAGGGATGCTAATGTGAGGGACAGTCTGCCTGCCTGCCTTCACTCACCCCAGGGTGGGGGGGTTCACTAGAATCTCCTTTCCTCTGTTGGCAGTAGTGAAGGATACAATATGGCCCAGAGACATTAATGACATCAGTGCATTCCATGCAAAATTATATCTTATTTTGACTAATGTAATACCACAACTGTCGTTCTAGATATGTGTAACTTTCCCAAGCCAAATTTTAAAATAGTATCTATTTAAGAACAGAGCTATCTAATTTCATACACATCTCACCCTTACGTTGAGTTTTCATTTTTCAAGATGAGTATCCTGCATTCTGTTTAAGGATGCTGACTGGAATAGCTATCATCATCACTTCAATGCATTGTTGAAGACTTGAACATACATTTATTCGTATAATTCAGCCTTGTTTGTTATTGCAGCCTTGACCGCTTTTTGATTTAAAAGGTCAATGCTTGTCATACATCTTATCACAAACAAGGCCGGAGTTCTTTGCAATTTGCACTAAGAGCTGTTGCCAGGTTTCGTTGATGGCTTCAAAGAATTATTGTAATTATATTTTTCCTTGTGGTAGCCTGTTTGTACATGTGTTAACTTGTTCCAAGTGCATGGTCTGAGTTGCAAGACATGAAATTTTTTCACCAGGCAGGTTTTCTTTTATCCTCAGTGTGTATCTGTGTAGTAGCATGAATTATGTTCATATGTGTGGTATTTTGGGTGGAAATGCAGCTGACAAATCTTAACATACAAATTTTCTTTAGAAAACACATTTTATCTGTAAATGTTAGTATAGTGGAAACACTTTTAAATATATTTTTCTCAGTTGTTTACAAAGGAGGGATGTCAGTGGTTAACAGGTTTATCTTATCAGGTAATGCTTACCAGTTGCTGGTTAATCGATGGCCTGGCTGGACTGGAGCAGCCTTCTGCCTGCAGCAGCCCAGCCTTGCCAGAGCAGTCTGCCATGCCACAGGTGTGAGATACTCCAGCCCAGCTGTGCTGGAATACACCTCCCCTTCCCCCCCCCCACCCCAGTTTATATGGTTAACCAGTTGTAGCCAGCCAGAGTAAGTCTCAGGTCCGACACTGGCTTTCCAAAGTACAAAGGACTCTACACAGGTATCTGTCAAACACAAACAGTTTATTTCTTGACAGCTAACAGCTGTGCCCCATAAATGGAAGAACAGCATAACAAAGAAGCAGCATATCTTGCGTCCCTTCCTGCAAGCCTGGGACCCCGGGTAGGCTGCGGATGAAGTGGAAGGTTGTCTCAGCTTCCGAGGTGCTGGTACCCAAAGCCCATCGGTGAGGTCCGATTTGCTAGGCTTTGAGGCAGCCTTAAATACAGTTTTCCTGCCTTGTTTGGCAGTTTGGAAATTTCCAGGGCTTACTCATTAGTGCTGATATAGAGCTTAGCTGTTAGTTATTGATCTGGTTCTGATCTGGTTCTTTTTGTCCTTTGGCCCTGTTTATGTGATCAGTACTTAAGGGTAAACAGAGTTGTTTGTGTTCTTGTCTTTTAACCTTATCTTATACTTGTTCTTGCTATGCTGGCAACAATGCTTATCTTAAGTGGCGTATGTTCCTAAAGACTTGCTTCTGGCTCATCAGATATAGGGGAAAGGGAAAGGGGGGAAGGAATGCAGGCCTCATCACCCCTAAACTATCATGTACAAAGTTCTTCCACAGTTGACCACTACACCAGTTAAATATAACATTTAACCAGTTCATCGATTAAATGGGATTTTATATCCCTAGTACAAAGAGAGAGCTTCATGTGTAGATTTGAGATTTTATGTTCTCCAATCAAGTTAAGAAAAACATGAACAAACATGGTAGATCTTTGATGTGACATCAATGATATCTGAGATTTTCTTTCATTAGCCATACTTCTCATACTTTGGATATCTAAATTCACATCTCAAAGAGGTAGCCATGTTAGTCTGTAACTAAAAAAACCTTAAAAAAACCCCAAAACAATGGTCATGTAGCACCTGAGAGACTAACCAAAAATGTAGATGGTATTATGAGCTTTCATCGGCACAACCCACTTCTTCAAATGACAAATATGGAGTAAGCGGTCCAAAGGTACAAATATATAGCAGAAAAAGAGGAGAGAGGGGGAGGAAAAAATATTAATTAAAGTGTCTGTCCTAAGTGAAGCTAATAGAGTGGGCTGTGAGCTCAGTCACCAGCTGTGCAGCGGCTTCATCAGGGATATTTCTCCTGACACTACAGTACAATTAAATGATGGCCATGTTTCCACCATTTTATATCAGTAACCTACCGATAGTTATACTTACCTACATGCTTCTAGCTTTCATCCAGGACACATTACCCAATCAACTGTTTACAGCTAGCCCCTAAGATACAACTGGATTTGCTGCAGTCCCACAGACAGAGACAAACACATACAGGATCTCAGTTAGTCATTTCTAAAACTTAAATACCTACCTGGGGAAGTGAAAAAACAGATTGGCACAGCCAAATGAGAACCCAGGCATCAACTTCTTCAAGATAGACCCCAAAAACCAATAACAGAATACCACTAGTCATCATTTACAGCCTCCAGCTTAAATCCCTCCAGTGCATCAATAACAATCTACAACCTAGCCTGGAAAACAATCCCTCACTCTCAAAGGCTGTGGGAGACAGGCCAATCCTCACCTACAGACAATTCCCTAACCTGAAACAAATTCTTTCCAGCAGCCACGCATCACACCTCACTCGTATTCATCCAGGAACCCCTGCAATAAATTCCAGGGCCAGCTCTGTCCACACATCTACACGAACAACATCATCACAACAGTTAGCCACAACTGCGTATCTACTAATGTGATCCATGCCAGCAATGCCCCTCTGCCATGTATATTGGCCAGACGGGACAATCTCTACAACAAAGGATTAATGGACACAAATCAGATATTCAAAATGGTAACACACAGAAACCTCTTGTGGAACATTTTAACTTGCCCAGACACTCATTAATGGATCTAAAAGTGGCTGTCCTCTTACAAAGTAATTTCAGGAACCAGCTAGAGAGTCTGTGGAACTGGTCTTCATATGCAAATTTGACACATTCACTTAAGGATTGAGCCAAGTCTTATCTTGTATGGGCCATTATATTCAACACCCAAATGCTAAATATCGGGCACTTACAGCCCACTCTATAGCCTCATTTAGCACAGATACATTAATTGACAGTTCCCCCCCCCTTCTCCCCTCTTTTTCTGCTATATATTTAAACCCTGAATCCCTTGCTCCAGATTTGTCATCTAAAGAAGTGGGTTGTGCCCACAAAAGCTGATAATACTATCTATATTTTTATATTTATATCTAAATTATTCACATGATCAAGATTTTTAATGTTTTGAAATTTGAAAAAGTGGCTGTGACGGAAAGTCAGATATTTCCCAATTCATGTAAGCTACAAAGCAACTTGCTAATGTTTTATAATATTTTGAATTTAAAGGAGCGTCTGATTGCTTAATCCTTCTGCAGGCTGTAAAATGTTCTAATGCCGTATAACTTGTATTAATAAACAAGTGGAAGAAAAGTTATTTCCCTTCTGGTTATTGACTGTTGCTGGTGCTATTGCATTGCAATTTCAAGCGTTTATCTGTAATCATGTTTAACCAGACTGGCTAGAATCTTACTCTTTTTTATCAAATGAAAGTTGAAATTCTCATATAATCAATTTCCTCCATAATCTGGGACATTATGTAAAACACAGAATATGGCAAGATTCATACTAAAGTCAAGAAAATTGTCAACGTTGCGAAGTGAAATGCTTTTCTCTTCATTTATGTCTGTCAAGTGTTGTAAGGAAATTTATCTGTGTGCATTATTATATATGTATATTCAGTACTGGTTGTTTATCTCAGTGAGTTTCCTGTTTATGACACTGTTTGCTAGTTTATTGCCTCATCTTCTAAAGGGTTTTTTGTTATAAATATTTTTATTGAGTCTTCTAAAGCGTAAATCTATTCCTAAAGGAGGCACTATTATTGTATCATGGACTCTTTTTCATATGCTTCCCTGTACTAGTCATTTTCTGTTGTATGCTTTCAGACTGATTCTTGTACACTATAATCTTCTACTAACAAGTAAAGCAGTTGCTCTCCAAATTTTATCTGTCAGATTTTGAGCTGCAGATCATGCTCCATCTGATGCATAGCGTGGTTCAAAACAGAAGTTCTAACAGCTGTAGACCTGTCTTACATTTTAAGTTTATTGGCTACTTTCAAGTACCTGAATATATATTAAAACAAAGGAACAGCTTAAGTCAAGAATTGCAACTCTCTTTGTTTTAACATTTGCCTTCAAAATGTGAGGAGCTTTTGGAAAACCTTTTATCTTTCAAATTTTTGTCAGCCACTACTGCGTATATCTGTTGTAAAAATTATAACAGCAGAAAACAAAAGAGATGTTTCCTGTGAGTGAAATAGATAGAGGAAAAGGAAAAATTGGCTAAACATAACTCATGCACGAACACAGCTAATGAATTCTGAGAGAGAAGCTACATTTTTTTCTTAATTACTAGTTTTCACCTACTTCTCATGTACTAAAACATTGTTTGCTCTATTGGCAACATATGGAAAACTTTGAAATCATGAAATCTGAAATATGTTCAAACCTGAATGTTATAGTGTTCTGTACTATCAAAACACTAACCCATTTTCACCACAACCCAATGTAATGTTCAATCATTTCAGTGCTACACTTACATCCCAGCTGTAATGGTATTTGAAATCCTTGCCATGATGTATGGTGGATGTATTCCCTACTCTAGCCACAAGACTTGCTTGCATTTTCTGTGCAAGGATTCTATCCATTGATGAATGTACTGTATCCAAGCAGAGAGAAGTGGTATTTTGCATGGAATATTGTACCTAAGTTCAGTGTATATACTTATTTCATTAAGAGTTACGCTAAAAAAAAACCCCACAGATAGCCTAGGTCAAATGATTTGGTCTTAAGGGTTGAAAGATTGCAGTGTAGATGCTCAGGCTTAAGCTGCAGCCTGAGCTCTGGGATCCTGAAAGCCTAAGTCAGTGGACCCAGGCAAGTCTTGGCTGTGCTGTGAGGCTTTTATTCCTGTGTGTACCCTCAAAATCAGCATTTCAGAGATGCTCAGCATCCGCAGCTTTTATTAACATCAGTTGGAGTTCTCAGTGGTCAGTGCCTCTGCAAATCTGTCCTTAAATAAATAATCCACCAGTCTTTATTTGCGGACACCCCCAACTTCAAGTTAAGTATTACAGTAGTCCATGAGGGAACTTTCTGTACTTGGTAGTACTATCATTAGAACTACCAGTCAAAGGCATTCAGAGGCTATTGGCTGAATTCTTTCTGTACAGGCACAGTGAAAGGAGGTTTGTGACTGTAACTCACTGGTTCTACTTTTGCTTGAAGACAGCTGCAATGGAATTTCACTCTGCCTTGATCCCTGTTCTTCCCTCCCTTTCCCTTACCTCCCTTCCCCATCTTTGACACAATTTCTGCACCCTTATACAGGAAAGTGCCTCCCAGTAAAGGAGGAAGCCAGTGGAGCAGGTGCAAGAGGCAACTTCTAGTAGCCTCCTTCACATCAGACAGCGATTGCCCTTGTGAACAGGCACTCTTCCAACAATGTACATTCACTTTGCTCTGTTTGTGGCAGACTGGAGAATCCAGCCCTACATGTGTGCATTACTGCATTACATAGTAAGAAGCAGGGATTGCACATGTTTGAACTAATTAAAGTTGTGCAAATGTTAGGGCCAGACTGTGATGTCCTTACTCACATGGGGTCAGACCATCAGCTGGAATAAACAGTCAAAGAATCACAGATGTGACGTTGATTGATACCAGCTGAGAATCTGGCCCATTGATTTCACATGGAGTTAAGTATTTCTTCATATGAGAGCAAATCACAGTTTGATCCTTAGTAGTTATCAGATAAAATATAAAAAATGGAGGGTCAAATTAAAATATAGCCTATAGCAAATGATATGTTAAGGTCAGAATTGAATTCAGATATGCAAAGACTAACTGAGCGGTGCGTTGCTGTTATTATTGGATAATTAATTGCTCCAATGTACATGTTTTTCTGCCTTGCTTATTTATTTTTTTAACTTTTCATATTCTAGCCAAACTCCAAGACATATTCACAAAGTGGCAGACACTCTGTATCTGTAGAAGTTCAAATGCAGCGGCAACGACAAGAAGAAAGAGAGAGTTTCCAACAAGCTCAGCGCCAGTATAGTTCATTACCCAGGTATAGTAACTGTCTAAAACGATTTGGTCTATATGAGCCTGCAGCAGTGATTTCTTTTTTGTGGAAGGTGGGCATGTAAAATCCCATTTCATCAGTTAACTGGTTAAACATATTGTTTGATGGGTTAACCACTTAAACAGAGGCCCGTGGGGGGCAGCTCCTGCCCAGCTAGGCAGGAGTGGCCTTCAGCCCCACATGGCCATGGGTGGAAGATGCTCCAGCCAGCTCTGCCCTCAGAGTGCTGCTCTAGCCAGGCCTGCTGCAGCCCCACTGGCTGGAGCAGCCCCCCACTGCTACTCCAGACCCTGCCCATTAACCGTAACCAATACATTGTTCACATCCCCAGTGGAAGGAAAATTCTGTGGTTAGTGCATGCTTTTTGTTTAACAAAACTATAAGGAATAATGTTAGGGTTGCCATCTTTCAAATTGTACACACCCTTGTCTCACCTCCTACCCTGCCACTTCTCTAAGGCTCCATCCCCCTCCCTCTTTCACTTGTTCTCCCTTACCTTCACTCTATCTCACTGAGCTTGGGCAGAGAGTTGGGATGTGGGAGAGGATGAGGGCTCCAGCTGGTGGTGCAGGGTCCGAAGTGGGGACCCAAATGAAGGGCTAAGAATGTGGAAGGGGCTGTGGCTGGGAGGGTTTTGGGTTGCAGGAGGGGATCCTGGCTGGGGCCAAAAGGTTTGGAGTATTGGAAGCAGCTTAGATGGTTGGGGTTCAGAAGAGGTAGCAGGGTGTGGGCTCTGGCTGGACAGCACTTACCTCAAGAAGCTCCTGGAAGTGGATAGAATGACTGCAGTTCCCCACCAATGGGAGTTCTGGATCTGGCATTCAGAGACCTTGTGGCCACCGCTGCATGTAGGAACTACAGGGACGTGCTGGCTATTTCTGGGAGCTATGTGGAGCCTGGGCAGACAGGGACCCTGCCTTCACTACACTGCGCCACTGACCAGACTTTTTTCAGCCTGGTCAGCACTGCAGAGCAGAGACATCAGGAGTCCTTTTCAATTGGCCATTCTGGTCAAAAAGCGGACACCTGGCAACCCGAAGTAATGCATGCAATGAGGAAGAGACATCAGGTTCCATAAGTGATAGCATATAGTGGCTATTTTTTCTTAGGGTTACTTTAGAGTTGACTACAGAGGGAGCTGAGGGCACTCAGCACCTTATAGAATCAACACCTTACAGCATGCATCATGCATCCTCATGGACCACTAAATAGTATCACTTGTCACTTCTATGAAAGAATCTGTTGTGTATGACATATATAAGAAGAGAAAAAGCAAATTCAGTGGTGATGCACCCTTTTGTGTGTGCCATATTTTTTGTGTTGCTTAATTTCTTCCCACACACAGTCATATATTTTAAAAAGAAAAAAAAATCAAACAAAAGAACATGAAGATAACTGTGAAACATTATCCAAAACTGAGCCACATCCAAGTTTCTGGCATACTGGTGTCTTCAAACTTACTGGATCATTAACATTGGAATGCTGACAATTAATATCCTTTAGTCTAAACAAAGCTGTACTTATAAAAAGTTCAGAGGTCAGTGAACTGCTTAGAGTTAATTTAAAAAACAAAGCCAAATATGAAGTAAAAATGAATAGTCAGAATTTTACCCTGTTTGTAGTGTAGGTCAGTGTTTCTCAAACTATTTTTTATAAAGTACCCCTTTTAAAAAAATTGTAAGTACCCCCAGTACCTACAGTTTTCAGAGACACAATTTTTTTTTCTATCATTGCAACACATTTGTTTAAACAACTTAATTGTAGCTGGCGGGCAATTAAATTTTTGGGTGTAAAAAGTACAAAAATAATAAAGTGCTGTAAAACTTAAAACAAATATTCAGTTTTCTCCAAATTTCAGTTGTGTTGACGTGCCCCCCAGACTTCTCTTGAGTACCCCTAAGGGGTACTCTTACCACTGATTGAAAAACACTAGTGTAGGTAACATCAGAGGCTATATTTGAACATTGTATGTGAATGAGGATAGATTTTAGAATTCTCAAACATTGATTGGGGAAATCTGTGACAAAAACTGAGGCAGAAATGAGCTGCCTTTCACTAGCAGTACTTTAAACTTGAAAACTTCCTTGATTTGGGTGTGCCTTACGTATTTATGTTGCCCTTGCTTTGGTCTCTATACATAGATTTTGTGGAGCAGGTAATGATAATGGTAATCTGCACACCAGGAACTGCTGAAGCCTTGCAAAAGTGGCCATTTTACTATTTTATTGTGCATCAACCATTGAAGCTTCATAGTTAAAAGTGAAGTTAAATCATTAAATCCCTGATTTTAAACCCCATCATCACATCCACTGTTCCACAAATGAAACCACATCTCTTGATTTTTCATTTGCCACGTTCAAAGTAGAATATTTCTGGGAAATTTGGAAGAAAATGAAAAATGGAGATTTAAAATTATGGTGCTTGGGGTTTTTAAAAAAAATTTTAAGGAAACTTTTCAAAATGACAGTTACATAAATGTTTTTCTCCCTTATATCTCTTCCTATCTGTAGAGTGGCTTACACTACCAACCTCTTGTTAGTTTTGCTGAGGAGATTTACAGAGGAGATTCTCATTGGGGACTTAGAGTTGCAAATCCCTTGGAAATGGACATTCTCCTCCAAAACTGAGATGTTTGTAGCTGAACAAAACATTTTATACTATAGCCTCCATACTCTATGTGTCTAATTCTCTAATCTGTGATATGGACTGTGGAAGGCAGAAGGGGAAGTGGTTCTGAACGCTGCTGCTCCCCCTCTCCCTAGCTGGGGAAATGGCAGCGCAGCAAAGAGCTCTGCCAGAGATTTTTCCCTGCTGTTCCCATAGTGGCAGGATATGGTGCCTCGGAATGGCAAGGGATGCAGAGTACCACGTAAGTGCCCATCCCCCTCACATCCTCTCTGGCCTGGCAAATTCTTTAATGTGGCAAATCCTGTTTTCCAAGGTTGTCGAATTAAGCAGTTCAAGTGTAGTTCTTTCAAAAGTTTACAATTGACCTTTGACTTAGTATAGCTTTGCAACTGTACTGTGCATAGGAAAAATCATGCTTTATTAGTAGTTTGTGTTTAATGCAGTACTGTATTGTATTTGCTTTTTGGGAGATCAGGGGAAGAAGAAGTCTCTGCTGCTGTGTATTTTCAGTGGCAAATGAGCTGTGGGTTGATCGGTCAATTTGTAACTCTAATGTTTGTAACTGTGAAGTTCTATTGAATGTTTTAGGCAGTTAGTATGTCTTGCAAAGGATGAGGTAATTGAAAAAGCTAAGTGAATACGAAAAGGTTCTGATTAAGTTTACATACGTAAAACTAACTTTGGCACAGAGTGGCTTCACTAGAAGAAGGAGGCGGAGGAGTTCCACTGTATGTAAAATAGTAATATGATTGCTCAGAGCTCCAGTATGAAACTGGAGAAAAGCCCGTTGAAAGTCTTTGTGTTAAGATTAAAGGCAAGAGCAACCAGTGTGTAATATCGTGGTGGGCATTTGCTATAGACCACCAGACCAGGAGGATGAGGTAGACAAGACTTTCTTTGGACAACTAACAGAAGTTTCCAGATCACAGGCCCTGGTTCTCATGCGGGTCTTCAATCATCCTGACATCTGCTGGGTGAGCAATACAGCAGGGTGCAGACAGTCCAGGAAATTTTTGTAGTGTCGAGAACTTTGTGGTACAAGTGCTGGAGGAACCAAATAAGAGTTATGCTCCTCTTGATCTGCTACTCAGAAGCAGGGAAGAATTGATAGGGGAAGTAGGAATAGATGACAACCTGGGCAGCAGTAACCATGAGATGGTCACATTCAGGATCCAAAGGAAGAAAGGAGAGCAGAGCAACAGAATACAGATGTTGGATTTCAGAAAAGCAGACTTTGACTCCCTCAGGGAACTGATGGTCAGGATCCCTTGGAAGTCTAATATGAGGGGAAAGGAGTTCAGAAGAGCTGGCAATATTTTAAAGAAGTCTTATTGCGGGCACAGAAATAAACCATCCCCATATGCAGAAAGAATAGCAAATATGGCAGGACATCATTTTCGTCCCAAATTAATTGATGCAATTACAGTTTTATGCTTAACACAGATGCATTGATTTTATTCTAAAACTTGGTTACTTTCCATCTTGTGTAACTTTAAGTAGTCTAATTTTTTTAACATTTTTACTTTAATGTTGAGTGTTTTAAACAAATAAAAAACTCTTCAATCATGTTTAAGAAATCTTCCCAAAAAGACAAGACAAATGGTCCAACTAATTTTGAACAAGTACCAGAAAATAGTTATTAAATGAAGTCTATTCAATTAGTCATTTCCCATTACCCATGTGAAACTTTTCAAAGTAATGATTAACTCCAAGCTTTTCCTTCATGTTGAAAAATTATGTTGCCATATGTCAGAAATTTTGGAAACC
The DNA here is from genome assembly GCF_049634645.1 of Pelodiscus sinensis. Classification (NCBI taxonomy): domain Eukaryota; kingdom Metazoa; phylum Chordata; order Testudines; family Trionychidae; genus Pelodiscus; species Pelodiscus sinensis. Next base: position 231,126,122 of record NC_134712.1, on the reverse strand, counting down.
TTGTATCCAAAGGGTCATTCAGTTTGCTCCTGTGCCAGTAAGTGATAGAACTATGACCCCAAGACCTTGTTTTGTAAAGAAGGGTAGGTGAACATCAAAAATAGTTTATATGGAATAGTAAAAGTTACCATCGAGTATCCCTGAGTACATTACAAATGGCCATAAATATGGTCATCTCCAAGTTGCACATGTGGAAAGAGAAACACAGAGGGGTTAAGTGACTTGTCTCATAAGTCTGTGGCGGGAAGACTACCCATATCATCCAGTCCACTAAGCCAAAACTGAACTTTGCTGTTATTCTGTGTGTTGACATGAAAAACTGAACTCTATATATAGCAGTTAAATGACTTTGTTATTGATTAATGCAGCAATATATTTTGTTTTACTGCTTGATTCGCTTTCACTAATTTTAATCTCAAAGTGGATATCTCTCTTTTTCCAGCACAAAATTGTTTTACTTTATCATATCCAATCTTATTTTAAATTCATAAAAGCATCTAGTGGCTTGATAGTAAATTAAAGATATTTCAAAACAATAATGTTTCCTTGAAATAATGTGGTGATTTATTGCAAAAAAGCAATAAGAATTTGTAATTCCTGTATGCATTTGATTTATTTATCTACCCTGTGGAGCCAGAAAATGAGCAAACTAGGTTATCCTTGCCATTCCTTTCATGAAAAATATAGTATGCCAGAAAACAATTCTGATAATACAAAACTCCCTAACTCTGGATTCTGGAGGAACAAAACCTCATTGGCACTGTACATCAGTGAAGAGTTTTGTCAACAGATTGATACAGCTTTAAAGCAAGTATTTAAAGGATCAGCTTGATGCCTTTTTAATCAGATAGGAGTTTAGATTTGAATCTTTCATAACTGTCTTACCATTCATTACACGTTCTTGCTGTTATCTGGTTTCTCTGGCACTGTGGCGATGTTTTTACAGTCTGTTTTGTTGGCTCAGAGCTGAATTATAACATTTTTAAAGATTCTAATTATTGTTGTACTGGCTGCCGAATTCCATACCCCCTACTGAAGTGCTTTGGAAATGCATCTAAAATGCAAGAGGGAAAGTGGCCATTTTGGGGGAGTGAGAAAAACACTTATCAAGAAATCTACTAGTTACAAGGCTGACATCTGCTGAGAGTCCCATTGGTGAGTGGAGGGAAAAAGTTGACTCTTGACCAACCAGATCCCCCTATCAACACCAAAAGAACAAAAAATTCTATGTGGACTCCCCTGATGGTCGTAATTACAATCTGAATTTCTACATACAATGCTTCCACAACAATGCACAGACTGACATTATACCCAAACAACAACAAGTGACATACAGTCTCAGCCGCACTGAACGCTATGCTATCCAGAGTCTCAAAAACAACCCTGACATTATAATCAAACCAGCTGACAAAGGGGGTGCTGTTGTCATTATGAATGTCAGACTATGACCAGGAAGAAACTAGACAACTCTCTAATACCAAATTTTACAGACCTCTCTCCTCTGATTCTACTTCAGAATGCCAAAAGAAACTACACTATCTCCTTAAGGAACTCCCTGCCTCTACTCAGGACCAAATTCACACAGAAACACCTTCTGAACCCCAACCAGGATTGTTCTATTTGCTTCCCAAAATCCATAAACCTGGACACCCCGGACATCCCATCATTTCAGGTATTGGCACACTCATTACCGGATTATCCAGCTATGTAGACTCTCTCCTCAAACCCTATGTAACCAACACTCCCAGCTATCTCCGAGATACCACTGACTTCTTGAGAAAACTACAAAACATCAATAACCTCCCTGATAACACCATCCTTGCCACCATGCATGTAGAAGCTCTCTACACCAATATTCCACATGAAGATGGATTACAAGTGATTAGAAGCACTATCCCAGAGGATACCACAGCCAATCTGGTAGTAGACCTATGTAACTTTGTTTTCACCCACAATTATTTCCAATTTGGAGACAACTTTTACCTCCAGATCAGCGGCATGGGTACCCGCATGGCCTCACAGTACGCTAACATCTTTATGGCTGACTTAGAATGTTTCCTCAGATCCCATCTCCTTTTATCCCTCCTTTACTTACGCTACATCAATGACATCTTTATGATCTGGACCCATGGCCAAGAAACACTGGACACATTCCACAGAGACTTTAACAACCTACACCCCACCATCAATCTCAGCCTGGACCATTCAACAAGAGAGATCAAGTTCCTGGACTCCACAGTACAAATCACTAAATTAAATACCACCCTCTACAGAAAACCCACTGACTGCTATACTTACCTACATGCTTCCAGCTTCCATCCAGGACACACCATACGATCCATCGTCTATAGTCAAGCCCTTAGGTACAACTGCATCTGCTCTAATCCAAGTGACAGAGACCAGAAACTTCAAGATCTCTACCAAGCATTTGTAAATCTCAATTACCCACCAGGGGAAATAAAAAAAACAAATTGAAAGAGCCAGACGAATACCCAGAAACCATCTACCTCAAGATAGACCCAAGACAACCAATAATAGAACACCACTTGTAACCCCTCCAATGCATTATCAATAACCTACAACCTATACAGGAACAGGATACTACACTCCGAGAGGCTCTGGGGACAGACCCATAGTCTCCTATAGACAACCACCTAACCTCAGGAAGATTCTTACCAACAACTACAGGACATACCACATTAATACCAACCCTGGAACTTTCCCTTGCAACAAACCCTGTTGCCAACTTTGTCCACATATTTACTCTGGTGACACCATCACTGGACCTAACTATGTCAGTTATATGATCAAGAACACATATTCCTGTTCATCCAGAAATATAGTTTCTGCCATTATGTGCCAGTGGTGTCCTTCTGCAATGTGTATTGCACAGACTTCTCAGATACTTCACCAAAGAATTAATGCCCACAAATCAGACATCAGACATCTTCACAAGGAAAAACCAGTTGCTTTTCATTTCAACCTACCTGGATGTAGTCTTAATGACCTTACTACATGCAACTTACTTCAAAGAAACTTTAACACCAGATTACAGAGGGAAACTTCAGAACTTTCATTCATGCATAAATTTGACACTTTACGAATGGGCTTTAACAAAGATGTTAATTACCTTACCCATTACAAAGAAAGCTTCCCCACTTATCACCCCGATTAGCCATTCATTGACTCATAAATAGCTAGTTCCTCCCTTCCTCCCTCTCCCTCACCCCACCTTCTGTACTAAAGCTGATTTGTCAGTTTAATAATGTGTTCACTTTTTTCATTGTATTCCTTTGGTGTATATGGTCATGGCAGTTCTTTTCCAGAATATGATCTGAGGAAGTGGGTCTGGCCCATGAAAGCTCATCATCTATTAAACCATCTTATTAGTCTTTAAAGTGCTACATAGTTTTTTCCTTTTGTTTTATTCTTCTAATGATTATTATTTAAACAATAAGAGAATCCTGCAGATTTCTCCTAAAAATATTTTTTCTGTTCTTATTTTCAGGCAGAGTAGAAAAAATGCAAGTTCTATATCTCAAGATTCCTGGGAACAGAGCTACTCTCCTGGTGAAGGGTTCCAGACTGCAAAGGAAAACCCCAGGTATTCCAGCTATCAGGGATCAAGAAATGGCTACATGGGAGGCCATGGTTTCAATGCCAGGGTAATGCTGGAAACACAAGAACTGCTCCGTCAAGAACAGAGGCGGAAAGAGCAACAGCTGAAAAAAAAAATGTCTTCTGAAGGGACGAACAACTATGACTCATATAAGAAACTTCAGGACCCTAATTATGTCCCTCTGAAAGGTCCTTTCAGGCAAGATGTGCCACCTTCTCCATCTCAGGTAGCCAGGCTGAACAGATTACAAACTCCAGAAAAGGGAAGGCCATTTTATTCTTGAGTTGAAGAAAAAGATGAGCAACATATCATGCAATAAGGAACATTTCCATAAAAAGACTTGTATTTCAAAAAACTGTTTAAACTGATGGTACTAAGGAATATGTCTGTTGTCTGTTTCAGTGCCTTTAGCAATCGGGGCAAAGAATTAATAGGCCTTAAGTCTTTGCCATTCTGTCCCAAGTGTTATTTTCATGGAAGGCTTTTCTATCATTTGACAATCATACTATAGGTAAGCAATGTGTTGGTTACCAAACATTCTAGCTGTCAGTGGCTTATTATTCAGATTTGCTCTAATGTGGTCTACTTTGCGACAAATTATTGCACCAACATACAGCATTGTGGCATAAATTAATGAATTTGAAGGTGAAGAAGGCATTGACACATCTCTATTATTTCTCATGGGGTAGGGACCGGGATACATATCACTCTTGAGTGGTTAGGGCTTAAGTCCACTCAAGATCATGTTCTAAGTTGTTTTATGGTGGAGTCATTTACAGTCTTTGTTGATCAATATTTAATTGTCTATATGCTAAAAAAATGTTTTTCTCCTGTTATGCGCACATTCTCTTTCTCTGAGCTCATATAAAAAATCTTTATCCTGATTCATAAGCAAAACAATATTATGGCTTTCAGTTAACCTGGGAATCCTGTTACAGTGTCTTATATCTTAACATGTAGTACTTTACCCGTGAAATAACTAAAGAGAGGGTATTACATTTATAAATTAAACCCCAGTCCAGACAAGGACAACTATATTTGTTCTTTTGTGAAATATGAGGAATCGTGGAAAAATGTAAGGCTAAATAGTGGTTTGATTTCCTTAACAATTTATTGGGTCATGTGAAAATTTTATCTAAGAAAAGAATTAGGGAAGAATTACCCTGACAATCATCATATATATGATTACAATGAACTTATCTATATTATGGCAGGGTTGGGAGGAGGGCTTAAAGCAAGACAAGATTTAAATCAGATTTTTTTTTATCTGAAAGCTGAAGAACGAACAAACAAACAATCCCCTTAAAGCTCTTATTTCTATAATTTGCCACATTTTAAGGATAATCACCTTGTGATTATATACTGTACCTACCACAACAAAAAGGAACTCAAAATGCATTAATAAGAGATAAATGGAGAAAATTGGTTACACATCATCCTGAAAACATGTTAGTGTCCAAAAATAACTGAAATAAAAAGATTGCTCTAGCAGTGATATTTTAATGTGCATATGGGATATGAGAATTTCTTTTGCAGTGGCTGTTTTTTATGTTTGTTGGTCTGAACTTCATGTATGGTAAAAATATAGTTGGGTTGCTAAAGTGCCTGCAAATTCTCATGTGAAAAGGCTTGAGATTAAGACTCAACGGTTCATGCTTAAAAAAGAAAAAAAAATAAAGAAAAATCGTATATTGTGTGATTTAAAAAATGCCTTTTTTTACTGGCACATTTTATTTTTGCATCAACCAGTTTTTAGAATATATGTAAAATTTCAGCACATGTATCAGTCTTTATGCCTGTTTGTTAATGGTTTTTGTTGTTAATACTGTACTCCAGTGTTTGTTACTAATGTAAGCACAGTGACATTGGAAAACAATGGCTCTTTTATGCAGAGTTTACAAAACTGTGTAAAATGGCTTTTCCATGTATATAAGAAATTTAGAATAAAAGGCTCTTTCCATTCTGGTCTTAGTATTTCCTGTTCTATTCCTTAGTATTGCCTGCAGAACCTTATGAAAACTGCAACAGTCGTTACTTTTCAAATATTTAACGGATGTTATTTTATCATATTCTTAATGGTTCCTGTCTTTCTCTGAGTTCTTGTAAATAAAAAAAAAAAAGAAAATAAATTACTGCTCATCTGAGCACCTGAAGGCCCCTTCAAAAAATATGCACTGAAATCTCTAATGAAATCTCTAACATATTGAAATCTCTAACGATAGCACAGATCTGTGATATTGAAACACTATTTTCTTAATACCAAATTCTGAGGCAGTCTTCAAAGACCATTTCTCTCTGCATGTCTTCACTGGAGGTTGGGCCATAACGGGCAAAGTTGTATGGATCCATAAGTTACATAGATGCATTGGTCTCAATCCTTTGCTAAGCCAGAGTTGCAAAAGCTGGTTACAGAATGTCTCTACTGGTGCTCCGTAGTCAAAATGCATCAGATTCTTTCCCCAGCAGGCCAGCATGAAGATCCCTTTCCAAAGACTGTTTACTCAGGCTTTCCTCAAGATTTAAGGCTTTGGATCTTAAAGAAAGGTGTCAATACTGGACAAAATTTGAAAAGAGAAGCCTTATAGATACAGCATTGTTACTGAGCCAGCGCATCTGTTTCCCTTGTCAGTATTGAACCTGGGTGTCTGCTTTTGTCGCTTTTCACACAGCTTCTCCTGATCTTGGATCCTCCAGTAATGTCAATCATAATTCTATATGTGCATGACATGTGTGTTGCCAGGGAAGTAATAATGTCAAATCATGCACTGTGATTATTGTAGGTTCTCCAGAGGAAATTAAAGATTGGACTGAAAGGTACACAAGCAGTTTTTGATGCACAAATATATTCTAAGACTTGATTTTGAAAAGTAGCCTAGATTTTTGTGACATGCAATTGAGAGTAGCCAAATAGAATTGCTCACTCAGTATTGCAATACCAACTGCCATTTAGATATCTCACCTCCTCACTGTGACTGCAAATCAGCTAGTTTGATGTTGTTATGGTAGCTGTTGTACTCATAAATAACTGGGCACTAAATTGCATCCAAAAAATGGATTTTTTTTCAAAATTAGGCTTTTGATAAACGGTTGCAAGAAAAAAGAACATGCATGGGAAAGTATTGAAAGCCCGATGAAAGGTGTTTTAAATGCAAATATAGCATATGTTATAGTTTACCCTTGCACGAAAGTGTCTCTTCAAGGCATTAACGATTTGCCATAATTAGATGTTTTCATAAGAATAAGCCATTGTACTCTGGGCAATGTCTGTATTTTGTTAGCTAAATTTTTTTGCCTTTATCATCCTGTCTTTTTTCTGACATTGCATAGACAGGATTTTATTATTAATTTTCATAAGTTGTAAAGGGCAATTAGGAGGAAGGACCAAGATGTTTTAAGAAAGTTGACCTTTAATTCTGACTGGTGAATAACCCAAAAGCTAATTAAAGAAAGTACATTACTAGTGCAGTTCATTTGTGGACCAGTTAATATTATGAGATTCACTCTGGTCGGTTAGTCATGAGATGGAATTTAAGGGAGCTTTTAGATGGAATGAACAGTGGATATTATCTTACAAAAGCAGTCAAGATTCTTTTCTCTTTAGATATCCTAAAGTCATCTGTGAATCCTACTGGTGTTTTGTCAAAATAACTTGTTAATGCTGTTGAAATTCCATGGGAGAGTTTTATATTATGAATATATGAGTCTCCTGCTTGTCTGTAAAAGTATGTTTCCTTTCTTGCTAGAGGGCCTCCCTGAAAATAAGACTGTGGCCTCAGAGAGTTATTTTTTTTCTGGCCCAAATATCTGAAAGTACATCTTTGAGGACTCTTGCCATCAAAAACAGTTAAAGTGGCTTGATGCCCAGCATAGCACGGATGTGAAATACAGCTGCCATTTATTGCTGGCATACAGCAACAAGGACAACAAAAGAAAATTTTAAACTAATCATGACCTTGGATATATTGTTCAGATTTCAAGAATCTACTGATGTCTGGCTCATGTTCTTTCTGTTTGAGTGTAAGTGGCATCACATTTATCTCTGCTGCGTATGTTGGGAAGAGGCACTGGTGAGACAATGCAGAGATGTGCCAGATGAGCAGTGTCGGCTGAAGACAGGATACACTTGAGTAATTCAAACCTTTGAACTTATTTGTTGAGTCTTAAAGTGAAATTGGCTATTACATGTCCTGGCTTGCAATTCTATTTTCAAACATTCTCTAATTTTATTTGCTGGGCTTGACTGTTTCTTCATCTCATTCTATACAGTCTTCAGTGTGGTTCTGAGCATGAATACGTGGGACAAAATTCATTTACCCTTCATCTTACCATTGTGTCAGCCCACCCTTGGCTTGCAGACTCACTCTTAAAATTGCATACCAGTGAAAATATTTTGTTACTATAATAATAAAGTGTAAATTGCAAAAGCAAACATGAGCTGTGAGAACAGAGAAATATTAAAATACATTTGCTGGAGCTCAGGAGGAAAGTATCAGTCACAAGCAAGAAGCAGCCTGGGGTTTTTAGGGGGTCCTGTGCCACCAAGAGAAGCAAATAAAGGCAACTGAATTCAGAAGCAGGTGCAAAAGAGATACAAAATGATGCTGCTCCAAAAAAGAAAAAAATGAATGTGAGGTTTGTGAAACGGTAATAATTTTCATCAAATCATCTTCTATTGTACAGATGGAAGAAAAACCTGTAAGAAATGTTATAAAACAGTTGAAGAGGGTTTCATGCTGGACATGAATTAAGAGCAAATTTAATCTCATTGCCCATGCATACACTCAACCCTATCACAGAATAATTTGCCATTCTGGGTTAAAAACCCATCATCCATTTGTCTGTTAAAATGGATATTACTATATTAGTACTTATTGTTGGTATTATAATCATGCCCACAACAGGACAGGCACTATCCAAAGAAATAGTAGTTCCACTGTGAATAACTCACAGTGAGAGGTTCAGTGTACACTTCTGGTGGTGTGTAGAGTACAGACGCAACATGCCCAACTATCACACGTATAAATAGCAGTGAGACGTTGATTACCCGTGTAGTGTCTCACTGCTTCTGCCCTTGTTGCTGAGGCCTTTTTCCACCTCCACTCTGGCCCCATTGCTGGAGCCTTTCCCCAGGAAGACTCTTTGACAGTAGGAAAAGGCTCTGGCAGGTGAAATGTTGTGGGGAAAGGCTCTGGCAGCTTTTCCCGACAGCCAGAGTCTTTCATTACCACATGTAGCTATACACTGCATTGTGGACACAAGACACTGCTCTGTGTAACTACACATACCCTATGTCAGTGGTCCCCAACGCGGTGCCCATGGGTGCCATGGACCAGCCGAGTGATCAGGACTGGCCCAAGCCATTCTTGTGCCCCGGGCACCCGGTGCATGCGCAGCTCTGCCCCCGGACACCCGGCAGCCCCCAAAAGGTTGGAAACCACTGCCCTATGTAGTGCTTCTTATAAGGACAAGGTTTATGAAAACAAGCTAAAAAAAATATGGGATGGGGAAGAGAAAAGTGTGTGTGTGTGTGTGTGTGTGTGTGTGTGTGTGTGTGTGTGTGTGTGTGTGTGTGTGTGTGTGTGTGTTAGACTGTGAGTTTCTTAAGTCAAGGACTGTACTTATTTTGTATCCTGTAATCTACTGAGCATATTGTTCGTGGGTTATAAATAATAAACAGTTTGGATTTCCGATTTAACATTTAAAAAGGTATTTTTAAAGTTAGCATATTCTGATTTTTATAGAGTTTTACACTTGAACCCCACATTTTCATTTTCTGAGTACTCATGGTTCCAGTGATATTCCCATTTCAAGTACAGGCAACATCACTGGACCCAGTAATTCCTCTAAAACGAGGATGGATTTTTTAAAATGACCTCAGTCATATAGTTATATTTGGCAACATGCTCATACTGCACCAGAAGAGCCAGAGGAACTTGTTAATTTACTCAGCTAGTCATACAATACTTATAGGGCTGGATTATTAATATTGGAATGACATATTTTTCTGCTATAAATAAAAACAACCTAAACTGTGTGGCTACATCTAGACTAGCATGATTTTCCGGAAATGCATTTAACAGAATAGTTTTCGTTAAAAGCATTTTCGGAAAAGAGCGTCTAGATTGGCACGGACACTTTTCCGCAAAAGCACTTTTTGCGGAAAAGCGTCCATTGCCAATCTAGACGCGCTTTTGCGCAAAAAAGCCCTGATCACCATTTTAGCCACCGGGGCTTTTTTGCGCAAAACAAATCTAAGCTGTCTACACTGGCCCTTTTGCGCAAAAGGGACTTTTGCCCGAACAGGAGCAGCATAAGTATTTCTGCAAAAAGCACTGATTTCTTACAGTAGGAAGTCAGTACTTTTGCGGAAATTCAAGCGGCCAGTGTAGACAGCTGGCAAGTTTTTCCGGAAAGCGGCTGATTTTCCAGAAAAACTGGCCAGTCTAGACACAGCCTGTAGTTTTTCTGCTTAGTGCCTTGAACAATGAGAACTTTGAACAAACCAGAGATGTACTGAGACCATTTAATTAAATGCACACACATTTTTTTGTGATGAGCTTTGAGTCCTGGCAAAGAAAAGGCCAAAGGGGCCCAAACGTGCTAGTTCCAATAGTTTATAAGTTCCCGCTCCGCTTTCTCATCTCTAGCCCTTACTGTCTAATATCCTCTAGCTCAATGGTCTCCAAACCTTTTGTTACCCTTTTAATAGTAGTGGAATCTGTCTGTGCCCTCCCCAGGAGACAGGGCCATGGGCCAAACTTGAGGCCAGGGACAAATTGGAACTGGGGGGAGGAAAGAGGGGGCAGAGCATGGCTGAGTTGTGCTCCCTTTCCACCCTCCACTGGGGAGCTGGCCAAGAGATTGCTGTGTCCCCTGAATGTTCCTCTTTCCACTCCTCTCTGGAGGGGAGGGGCACAGCAGAACAGTGGGGGGACCACTTTTATAGGGGTGCTGGAACAAATTTTATAGTGGAGGTACTCAGAGCCATTCACACAAACTATAAACCTTGCATATGATGGAAACCACTTCAAGCCAGGGGGTATAGCAACATCCCTAGTTCCAGCACCTATGCATCACTCCAGCTAAACTTCAGACCTGCAATGTCTTCTCCGTGCCTTGCAATGATTTGTTCAGGCCTCATCTTTTCAAGTAAGGGTTCCCTTTCCCGGGTCTTTTGAGAAGTGAAAGGGTCTCCCTCTTCCATTTCCTCCCGCGGGCACTCTAAAATTGAAGAATTATCTTAGTAAATTAGTTTTCAAGGTGTTGTATTCTCCTCAGAGCAGCAGTACGATTTCCACTGTCTTTTTTCCCCCACTCCTAGTAAGCTGGAGAAAACGTTAACTTTTGTTTCTCCATTGCTTTGGCTCTTATTTCCATCTGGACTCTTCCATGAACTAAGAATTTATTCTGGGATATAATTCAGATTTTATGTCCTAGCTATGAACAAGCACAAGGCCATGTAATACTCAGTGGACTGCAGAGCTGTGTAGCCAGATCTTCAAAAAGCACAAAGATCCCTTGCCTGGGAAAGGAAGTATCTTTGCCTAAAATATTTGGATCTAATCATGATGTGGAAATAGCATCCTTTGTTCCAAAGTACTTAGCAAAAAATATAATAGAACTGAGACAAATCTCTAATATTTGTTAAAGAATATTAATTTCTGTGTTCCCCAAAAACACATTTTGAGTTATATTTTCAGGGAGGGGGGAAGAGCTCACAGTTTTTGGTGTCGTGGTTATACATACAAGTCATTCAGTCAGGAAACAGGTCTCAAGGAAAGGCTGGGTTCTTTGGCCCATTCCACCTATTTGTAATGCAAAATCATGCTAAATAAGTTAATAATAATAATAATAATAATAGTAAGTTTCTTAATAAGGAATAGGCAGCATGACTTACCATTTTCTTGGGAAATATTTATGCTGTGAAAGAAGCCAAAGGAATGCTACAGGAAATAGTTCTGCGTTATCAGGGGGAAAGCTAAATCTAACCCGTGGTGCTCGAATACTTTAATAGTGGAGATGCTGAAAGCCAACTTCCTTACCCCGTGCCTATGAATGTAACAAACCTTTTCCATCTCTAATTTCAAAATTTCAGTAAGGGAAATTTAACTAGCTCTAGAGCAAAGGAGGACAGAAACTGTCAACTCATGGATTGGCCTGAAGACTTAAACAACAGCTAAATTGAACTCAAATCTCTAGGAAACTATTCACCCAGTTATCCCAAAACATGAGTATAAGTCACTGAATTATGCAATTTGTTGATACTCATGACTTCATTTAATATTTGTGGGATTAAAAAAACAAATAGAATTGCCAGTGTATACATGTGAAATAAACCATATTTGATTATTCCAGTCCATGGTAAAAAAAATAATAAAAAGAACTCTTTTGTGAGTGGCAGTGTACAGAATTTCACAATTGTTCATTCTTGTTTTTTAAAGTTAGTTTGCATGAATAATTTTCTCATCTTTATGCAGAATTTTTCCACATTTTTGTTGACTAAAATATTACTAATCTAATTTCCTATTAAAAAACTCATTTCCAGCATTGCAGAGCTGAAAGGTGCTATGAAGCATTTAGTCTTCAATTTACATACAACAAATCCTGTAATCTGATGGGGGCTTTCACACAAGGGTGGCTGCAAGAAATTACATAGGCAAAGAATTATTTTAGTCCAAGATTCTGCTCCACATTAATTTCATTGGTTGAATTCCCGTTGAGATTCTTCCATTGTTAAAATGCTCATTGATGTGCATATAGAAAAGGAATAATCCACACAATGTTGGGGTGCTAAGTTTTTAATGCTGTTTGCATTTCTTTTATTTTTCTTTTTAATTAGAATTTAGGGAATATGGGTTTATTAGAAAGGGACAAAGACACCAGATTGGAATAATTCATTTCATTTAACACTCATTGACAAGACAACTTTAAACATTCTCCAGATGAAGCATCAGTCATGACAGACCAAAGGATAATCCTAACATTACAATTCAAGTAAATTAGTTTCCTGCGGTATGTATTCCAGCATTGCATCAAGCTGTACAAAGCTTAATGCTTGCATAATAAACGGGGGGGGGGGGGGGGGGGTTAAATGATGCCAGAAATTATCATTACAACACAGAGATATTTCAGTGTCTGTTTTTATTAATGTGGGGGAAATGGAGTTGTATTGAATGCAGATGAAGCAGAAAGCATGTTTCATATTTTAAAAGGCACAATCTAAAGCAGTCAAAAGTTAAACAATTGCAAAACTGATCAAGAGGATTCATAAAAATTAAAATTAGGGGCTGAACTGAGGCTTTAAGCCACAGCCGGGGGTAGGTGTGCCACAGCAGGGGCTTAATGGTATTATGCCTCAATTAGACACAGTGCCTCTGGATTCACAGCAAGTGCAGCCTCTGTGAACCCCATTGTAAACCTGAACTGCAGAAAATTTTCCTCTGCACTCAACCAATCCTGATTAGTGAAGGAAGAGCTCCAGCCCACTGGTGCTGTGTTAAAACCAGAGTGGGGTTTGATGGAAGACAGTAGATTCCAAGCCATTGTGGTAAAGGTGGGGAGAGGGTCCCCTCAGGACACTGCAGTGAGTGAGCGAGAGACTCCTGTAGAGAAGACCTTGATACCAAGGGAATTGATAAGTCAGACCCAGGAGATGAAACTCCAGCCGGGTAAAGCTTAAGGGTGATTGTTGAATTAGACCTGGGATGGAAGACTGGGGACTCCCTACCAAATGAGGATGGGGGAGAGAAAAAATGAGAAGGGGGTGGGCCTTAGCCTGAAGGGCTAAACTCCTTCTTGGAGCCTAAGAGAGACTGCCCTGGGACCCAGCTCTGGTAAGAAGGGCTGGGAGGACTCCCTCCCAGAGAGTAGGCAGACTACTTGTCTGGTATTAAACCAAACATTCCTGCTTTTTTAGGATATATCCCCAGGCTGGAGGCAGACATGGTTTTGGCTGGTATTGGAAGGAGGCGCCATTTTGAAGAGCATGCAGCTTTCTACCACACGCATACACATATACGTGCCTGTGCAAAATTGTACGCAAAGTCAAGAGGCAGTGTCCTCTTAAAATATAGCATTCTCATGTGCACCGTGCATCCCAGGTCACTCTGGCTGGGTGTGTGGTGAGGTTGGCAGGGGCAGGCCTATGCCATTTCTTTAAGTGCTGAAATGGCCAATAGCCTAGGAATGAAGAAGTGACTACCGTAGTAAAGGCAAGAGCTGGGAGTGGGCCTGGAGTGCTCATGTGTACCCACAGGAGTGAATACATTGACCCACTAGAAGAGGAATGCTTTAACTAACTGTGGGTTGTGTTTTTGAGTTTACTGGGGAACCAAGTGGGAAAACAGTGGCAGGGTATTGCAGAATGACTCTGGCTCAGGAGGAGGCTGCTGGTTCTGTTAGAGCAGGGGTGGCCAGTCCATTACAGGCAAAGAGCCAAAATAGTTGTGTACATAGTGCAAAGAGCCTGGGGCGGGGGGGAGTTGTCGAGCAAAAAAAAAAAAAAAAAAAAAGGACTGCCCCTTTAAGAAACGCAGTTAAAGTCTTTTTGGACACCTCAGGCTCCCGCTTGCTGCCAATTGAAAATGCCATTTTGGATGGCCGCACCAGACAACTCCCCTGCCCCAGTGAACACAGGGAGCCAGGGGCCATTTTCAGGGGCGCAAGGGCAGCTTCGCAAGCCGTTTTTTTGGGGGGGAAGAGCTGCAGATTGACCACGGCTGTGTTAGAGATATAGGCTATGTCTAGACGGCAGGCTTTTTTCAGAAGAAGCTTTTCCGGAAGAGATCTTCTGGAAAAGCTTCTTCCGAAAGAGAGTGTCCACACTGTGAAAGCGCATTGAAAAAGCAGATTGCTTTTTCAAAAGATAGCTATCTTGCATTTCAGCTGTGATTACTATGGATGGAGTGGCCACCAGGGCACCTGTACTTTTTCCTCTTCCCTCTTCTTTCGAAAGAACTCCCTCTTCCCTGTTCTCTCACACCTTTTTCTGAAAAAGCTCTTTCAGAAAAAGGCTTCTTTCTCATGGAATGAGGATTACCAATGTTGGAAAAACCCCTCTGTTCTTTTGATTTTCTTTCAGAAGAATGTGATTACAATATGGACATAATTAAAGTTTTTTGGAAAAGCAGCCAATTTTCTGAAAAATCTCTGTAGGGTAGACATACCCATAGAGGAGAGATGGATTAAAAACCTACCTTTCCTTTCTCCCTTTGGGAAGCCTAGAATTGTTGGAGGTGCTAGCCTGAAGCAGTTTTTGCACTTTCTGAGCATACGGGAGCAACCCACAACCTACCTGGCCCAATCCCTTTGCCTATATGCAGTGACAGGCACAATCTAGCTCTGTGTATGAAGGCACCTCTGGATAGAAACTAGAGAATCCAAAAAGTGATTTTTTGTTTATATTTGGAGGCCAATATCAGTTGCTTTTCCTGCTCAGGTAGTGTCAACTAACAATAGTTCACAATGACACTATTTCACAGAAAGCAAGATGTCCTCTTCCACTCACAGCAGCATAGGAGGACATCTGACTGGCCAGTGAGAAACTGCGACAGACTGCAAGTCAACCATTGACAACTTTGCAAGTTAGGTCCAGCAGAGGAGACAAGTAAAATGTTAATCGTCTACTCTGGGACTTTTACAGAACTACACTATGTGCTTTTGGTTCTGTACAGATACAATATTGTTGTTGGGACTTTTAACCTCTGCTTTTCCCTCCAGATCAGGAAAGCAGGATTTGGGCCTGGAAAGAGACAGCCAGCGATGGAGCACAAGAAAAGGCATTAAAGACCTGAGGCACACCAGATCTGAAAAACCCATGCCACAGAGCAGCTCTTTGTTTAGTTCCCTGGACCTGCTCTCTCACAGCCTACCAAAGGCTATGTCTACAGTGCATCCCTCTGTCGACAGAGGGATGCAAATCAAGCACGTTGAAACTGCTAATGAAGCAGGGATTTAAATACAGAGCCTATATTCCTCAAAAAGTGAAGTTTACAGGATTTATCGAAAAAGGGTTTATTTTCGACAGATCCGAGTCTAGACTGCCAGGTTTTTTTCAAAAAAGCTCCATTTTGAAAGAAAGCGGTGGCCATGTTTATGCTAATGAAGCACAGGATATTTAAATCCCTGCTTCATTAGCAATTTTGACGTGCCTAATGTACATAACTCTGTCGACAGAGAGGTGTAGTCTATACACAGCCAAAGAGAGCTGTGAAAGAAATGGAGGTAGCGTTCATAGATTGCAGACATTTCCCCTCCCTCATGCACTGTTATTAAAAGATGAGCAAGCTGCATTATTAAATTTGATTAGAGGTATTTTGGATCTAGTTGGTAAAGTCTTGCAGAGCTATATAACAACAGCAGCTTTTGTATTGTTTTTAGCTGGTGTTCGAAAGCACAGTGAAAGCCAGCCAGGCAGTAATCTAATACAGAACACTCTGCTTCTTTTGTTAAACATCTTCTCCTAGAAATACTGGAAAGTATACTTTGTTCCCTTATCATTTTTTCCTCTTGAGAGATTTCAATTCCATTTACCCCCACAGGCCCAAATCCTTCCTGAACATACGAGTTAGACAGCAAGGAGGATTACTAGAAATAGCACAGACAAAGACCAAAAGGCTGTCTTGCATGCCTTCCTTTTCCAGTCAGCCACCCACTTTTCATTATCAAGGGGATGAATACCATATCTGATTGCATAATCAAAATCCAGTGACCTGTCAGTGCAGGCAGTAAAATAATGCTCTGTGGCTGTTTCCCTTTGACTAGGCTGCAGTTCTGGAACCCTTTTAACCCAATTTTTCTGACATCCTGTATCTGGTAGGCATTTAGGGAAGCAATCACTCAGCTAACATGCTTTCACTAGTATACTTGAAATAAGCTAGTGTATTTGAAATAAGTCCCCCTTTCTGGTAAAATTGTGCACCCTGATGCTAACATAATAGACTTTAATTAAAGAGCTACAGGAGGAAAAAGGTTAAAGTGGATGGAACAATGGAAATTGCGGATTAGTTTGCCCAGCAATCTTTCCACTCATGATTTTTGCTGGCACGTTCCTGCTGAATAACTCTCAGAACTGAATATCTAAAGGCAAAAAGAATGTTTGTGTGGCTTGTGAATGTGGTTCACTATATGGAAAGAGCCTTTTGGTTTTCTTTAATTGTAATCCCATGCAGCCTCAATGAAAGATTGATTTTTACTTATTCATTACAGTTTGATGAGCTGGGCAAACCTTAAAGTGCAGAGAAATATCTAAAAAGATGCCAGAGCAGCTACTAAATTGTTCTCAGATTCAAGGTTGCTACCTGCACAATTTTCCTTATCCCTTCCACACTTTAGGGACACACACCTTTACCATTTCCTAGGGCTCAAGGTGCAACCCTGTTAATTTAAACACCCACCCTTACCCAATTCCTAAGGCTCAGGGCATAACTTCCTGTGGGTCTGCAAGATCTTTTGCCACTGAAAGAACCTTACACAGTAACATTCTTATTCTCTATTTATTGACAGTTACCAAGCAAGGAGTATATGCATGCTAATGGTCCTTGATGTTTAGAATCTGGTGTTGGTCATCTTCCTTTTCAAGTGCTAACTAATGGTTCAAGTGCTAACTAATGGTATCAGCCTCTCATAACTACTCAGTCTTTAAGATGCTACTAGACTGTTTGTTGTTTTTTAAGTTTTTCCTGTTACAGACTCACTCGGCTACCCCTCTGAAGCTTATCTACTCACTGTCTTTTTTTTTTTCTTCCTCCCCTTCAGTTTTTTTTCTCCCCCCCCCCCCCCCCCCCCTCCTTCCGTTATTTATCCTTGGATTTGGACTTCCAACACTCTGGCCATTTGAGGAAGTGGGTTGTACCCATGAAAGCTCATGATACCATCTACATGTTTTGTTAGTCTTTAAAGTGCTACTAAACTATTTGTTGTTTTTTAAGTTTTTCCTGTTACAGACTAACTTGGCGACCTACCCCTCTGAAGCTTTTAAGCATATAGTGTCATGCTCACCAATCCTGATAAAGGCAGGCAGACTTCCCCTGTTGGCCAGGCAAGGTCAGTGTCTCTGGATTCTAGCTGCTGCACATCACGGTCATGCAAAGAAGTCCTGGCTGCTCTGGTCTTAGGCTGTGTCTTGGAGGTGAGTTCTTCTTTCAGGTCTTCTCTCCTTCTTCTTGCTGTTCCTTTCTTCCTTTCCTCTTTCTCTTTTTCTTCCTGGTCTCCTTCTTGGACCCCAGTTTATATAGTGAAACTTGAGTCCTGCTTTGCTATACTTTACACAATTATTTTAGTATAATTTTGCTAACCAATCATAACATACTGTAACAGAATTACCTAACCGATCAGACCCCACCAACTTAGTTGATTTACACCTAGCAAAATTAATTATACAGCAGATAGAAACAGTTACAAACCAGACAGAGATCATATATTCAAATAATAGGAATGTGAGGACAATAATAATAGAATAAGGATTCCACAACCTCAACTATTGATTAACAGTTTCTTGTCAGACAAAATGCTTAAGCTAAGTTTTCTCTACCCATCTTGATATCTATTTCTTTATCTGGTGAAAATGGGTGCCATTAGGACAAGATCTCCTTCTTAACAGCTTGGTGTAATACTACTTTAATTCAATTTAGGTAGAGTGGGAGTATTTTGTGTGGGTAACAATGCCCAAACTGTGTTAATTACCCAGAGCTAAATAAAGTACCTTGTATAGAAGTGAGGGAATGGGGTTTTTTTAGCACCATTTCCCTTTCCTGTGATTCCACAAGTAGGAGATGGTACGGGCTAGGAACTGCCTGTGCGCGTGTGTGTTGATACATATGCACAAATATATATAATCCTCCCACCATTGCCAATGAGATGGCCTAGCAGTATAGCTCCCCCCTACTCTCACCCGCAGTACTAGGTGCAGTCATCTCAGGGAAGAGTTTGAGTACATGCCTTTTATTGAATCTATGCTACATGTGATGCGTGAAAGGCTCTAGAACTGAGGTGGCAATGAGTCCCATAGATCCTTAAATATCTCCTTGTCCTGGGCGGAGGGAGGGAGAAGGTTCCCTTTGGATTGTGTCAGGTACACTTCGTGAGAAGATCTCCTAGGATTTTCCCATAGTTACTTGGCAAAAGGAGATAGTGATTCTCGGATTGGAGTGCTTAGATTCCTTACAAAACCTGGCACAGAAATGCTGTCTAGATCATTTCTCCACAATACGTAATTAGTAAAATCCCCTGCTATTATAATAAGGTGTTTTGGATTTGCAGAGGGAAGGAGTTACAGGAACCCCCTAAAATTGACCATTTTTTTTATTTTGTTTCTTTTCACAAAGCTTTCCTGTTTTGACCAAGGAGGACTGGAGGCATTTTGCTTCAAGAACCAGACTGAAGGACTGACATAAGATGAAGGTCCTGTTTCTCCGAAAGAGCGCATCTGCTCTTCCACAAAAAATGTCAGAAGAGCAGACATGTTCCCTGGAGGCAGCAGAGTTATCCCGGAAAAACTCCGTAGTCTAGACTTAGCCTCAGTAAGAGACTTGAAAGGTGCCATACTTGAGTAAAAAAACCTTCACAACCAGACTGCAGCTTGAAACTGCAGAGCTGGAATTCATATGCAAACTTCACTCTATCAAATTGGTCTGAATAGATACTGAGCTAACTAACTCATTACAAGTAAAATTTCCCCTTGTGTTATTCTCACCTTCTCATCAATTGCTGGGAGCTACAGCCGCTCGGATTGAATTGGTCTCATTAGAACTGGTTCTCCATGGTAATGGAGCACTCCCATCTTTGCATGTGTATATATACTTGCCAAACTGAAGTTCCCACTTCATGCATCTGACAGATTGGGCTCCAACCCAGGAAAGCTTATGCCCACACAAATTTGTTAGTCTTTCAGGTGCCACAGGACTCTTTGCTTTAACAGAAGTAGCAGTTTGAGGAATTGTCCCAAATTGAGGTGTCATTAGAGGAGGTTTTGGAACAAATTGATAAACTTAGCAGTAACAAGTAACCAGGACAAGATGGCATTCACCCAAGAGTTCTGAAAGAACTCAAATAGGAAATCGCGAAACTATTAACTGTGGTTTGTAACTTATCCTTTAAATCAGCTTCCGTACCTAATGATTGGAAGATAGCTAACATGACACCAATACTTAAAAAGGGCTCTAGAGGTGATCCTGGCAATTACAGACAAGTAAGTCAGTAGTGTCAGTAACAGGCAAATTAGTTGAAACTATAGTAAAGAATAAAATTGTCAGACACATGGATGAATATAATTTGTTGGGGGAAAGTCAACATGGTTTCTGTAAAGGGAAATCATGCCTTACTAATCTGCTAGAGTTTTTTGAGGTGGTTAACAAACATGTGGACAAAGGGGATCCAGTGGATTTAGTATACTTAAATTTCCAGAAAGCCTTTGACAAGGTCCCTTACCAAAGGCTCTTAAGTAATGTAAGTTGTCATGGGATAAGAGGAAAGGTCCTTTTTTTTGATTGATAATTGGTTAAAAGACAGGAAACAAAAGATAGGAATAAATGGTAAGTTTTCTGAGTAGGGAGAGGTAACTAGTGGGATCCCCCAAGGGCCTGTCTTGGGACCCCTCTTATTCAACTTATTTATGAATGATCTAGAGAAAGGAGTAAACAGTGAGGTAGCAAAATTTGCAAATGATAGCAAACTCCTCAAAATAGTTAAGACCAAAAGAGACCGTGAAGAGGTTCAAAAGTGATTAGGCAACAAAATGGCAAATGAAATTTAATGTTGATAAATATAAAGTAATGCACATTGGAAAAAATAAGCTCAGCTATACATTCAAAATGATGGGGACTAATTTAGCTATAAATACACAAGAGAAAGATCTTGGAGTCATTGTGGATAGTTCTCTGAAAACATCCACTCTGTGTGTAGCGGCAGTCAAAAAATAAATTGAATGTTGGGAATCATTAGAAAAGGGATAGAGAATAAGACAGAAAATATCTTATTGCCTCTGTATAAAACCATGGTAAGCTCACATCTTGAATACTGCGTACAGATGCGGTCACCTCATCTCAAAAAAAGATATCTTGGCATTGGATAAGGTTCAGAAAAGGGCAACAAAAATTATTAGGGGTTTGGGACAGGTCCCATATGAGGAGAGATTAAAAAGACTTGGACTTTTCATCTTAGAAAAGAGGAGACTAAGGGGAGATATGATAGAGGTGTATAAAATCATGACTGCTATGGAAAAAGTGAATAAGGAAGTTTATTCCTACAATAAATGAAAGTAATAGGCAGCAGGTTTAAAACAAACAAAAGGAAGTTTTTCTTCACTCAGGGCACAATCAACCTGTGGAACTCCTTGCCAGAGGATGCGGTGAAGGCTAGAACTTTAACAGGGTTCGTAAAAGAATGGATAGATTCATGGAGGTTAGGTCCATCAATAGCTATTAGCCAGGATGAGTAGGAATGGTATCCCTAGACTCTGTTTCTCTGGAAGTGGGTGACGGGAAGGGATCACATCAGGATTATCTGTTGTGATCCCACCCTCTGAGGTATCTGGTATTGGCCACTGTCGGTAGACAGGATACTGGGCTAGATGGACCTTTGGTCTGACCCAGTATAGCCGTTCTTATGTTATATTCTTAATTTTGTTTTTTCAAACTTTAAGCTGTGTGGTCTTGATATCATGGAAAATATTCTGAAATAGACACTTCTAGAAGATACCCAGGGATTCTCTAGGATCTTTACATTGTTTTTCATCCACTGTGATCACCAGGAAGTGTTTTTTTCTTTCTGTTTCACAGTTCTTTCCATAGCATTCTTCCCTCAATGGCTAAGGCTGTTCTTGGAACAAATTACCTTACATTTTATAGATTCAGAGCAATTTTAAAGACAGAAGAGGTTATAAAAATCCAGACTGACCTCCTGCATGAAATGGGCCATAGAATTTCACCCAGTAATTCCTGATTCAAGCCTAACAATATGTGGTTGAAATAGAACAGATCTTTTTAGAAAGAAATCCATTCTCTAGGGATATAAATTTGACCACATCCCTTAGCAATCCATTTTAGTTTTTAGTTGCCTTCACTGTTAAATTGTGTCTCTTATTTCTGGTTTGAATTTTTCTAACTTCAGCTTCAGAATCTTGATATGCTTTTTTGTCTTCTGGAATTAAGAGCACTCTGATATAAGATATACATTCTGCTAATACAGGCATTTATATATTTTGATAAAGTCACCTCTTCAGTTTCAGTTCAGTAAGATAAGGCTGTCTCAGGCAACCATTTGGGCTGGATTTTTGGAAATGCTGACCACCAAAAACTCCATTGGTAATCCATAGGAGCTATAGGTATGGAGGATCTCTGAATATCCAACCAGAAGGTCTCTCAGGCAGGACATCCAAAAATTGGATGCAAGCAAAATTAGAGGCCAATATTGAAAATTTGGCTGTATACACCACAGTCTGGCTAGAAGTCTGTCTATTAGAAGGACTACATGTGCCACCACAGTTAACAATCTGTTGGTGTTTCAGTAATCTCTTCTGGGAGTTATGATTCATCAGTGTTATTTTTTCCTAATGCATCTATAACTAAAAACAGCTTTGTTTTACACAGTGATATTTTGCAGACTATTAGTCTGTAATATGAACTATAGACCTAATGAACAGAAAATTCTTAATGCTACATTAGTTTGGTATTAGGTAATGAAATATTGTCACCTTGAATCTGTTATTTCCCTGTTATGAGCTTTATCTTATAATCCTCACTTAACAGAGGCATGCCCAGATCCTTTTGTAACAAAAAGGGAATAATAGATTGAAGATTTCTTCAAAGAAAGGTAATTATTGTAATCTGAAAAGGCACGATTAAAGGTTAATAATCCAATAGCTAAATCTTTTATTCTTTTTATTTCCTTGACAATTGAAATTCTAGCTAAAAGTCCAGGGAGAATACTTTTTAAAAACCCAACCCCCAGAATTTCTCTTAAAAAAACTTGTCAGCAAAGAGGACAAAATGACATTTTTTCTTCTCAGTTTAGTTATCTAGACACAAAACTAGTTCTCACCAGCATTGTGAGGAAGCTATAGGCAACTTCAAGTTCAAATGAGTCTAGTGAGGAACATGATCTTTTATCGGCACAAATAAAGGTAATGTCAATTGATACACAGATTTTTTTTTTTAATTTTTATACAGCTCTTATCTATGCTTAACTGAAATCAATTATCATAATCAAATATCTGAGCCCTTATGTATAGAATTTCTCATCAATAGACCTCAAAAGGCTTTACAAAGGAGACCAGTATTTTATCCCCATTTTACAGATGGAGAAACTGAATGACAGCAATGGGAAGTGACTTATTCAAGGTCACTTCACAGGTCAGTGTCAACTCTGAGTACTTTATTCAGTGACAATTAAAGTTAGATGACATAAGGCAAAGGTTAAAGACAGACTCCTTTCGGTTCAAATCGCTGAACCAAGTCCTGCCCCCCCACTCCTACCCTGGGAGCAGCCGAACAGCCAACGCAGGCTGCACCAGAGCACTAGCACTAGCACTAGCTCTAGCACTTGGAAGGCAGGATAAGGGACGTCCGGAAAGTAGGTAGGAGGGGTGGATTCTGGAGTGGCCAATGGGTAGAAGACACTGTGAACATTTTTAAGTTAGTTAGCTCACAGAGCTCCAAAACTTCCGCATGTGGAAGGCCACCTTTATGGAGCCGTGTGCATGGTTCATCCCTACCCTCGGATGATGGGACACCCAGATGAGACCCGCCATCCTCCTGGAGAAGCGGGTTGCCATCGCTGTTTGAAAGCTTGCCACCCCAGATAGTTACTGGTTGGCGGGCAACCAGTTCAGCATGGGGAAGTCCACCATCGGGGGCCCACCTCATGGAGGTGTGGTGGTGGGCTCGGGGTGGGGCGGAAGCGCCATCTGCAGGGGGTTGTACCATCCTGCCGTCACTCAGCCCCGCTGGGGGTGGCGGCCTCATATGGGGTGGCTGCTGGGGTGTTTGAAGAAGTGTGGGCATCTCCAAGGGTTCAGGCACTCCCTCTCATTCTCTGTTTTGTGTGTTTCTTTGAGTCCTTCTGCAGGTGATGAGGGCCATCAACTCCATCCTGCTATACAGAGTCATCTGCCTGGGAGATCTGGACCCTGTCGTTGCAGGATTTGCCACCCTGGGGTTCCCCAACTGCAGGGAAGCCATTGATGAAACCCACATCCCAATCCTCATAGACCCTCCCGCACTTGCATCTCCCCTGGGGTCAGGCAGCTGCCTTGGCTGGTGGTGATCACCCCTCAGTGACAGCTGGTCCAGCTGTGGAGAATAGGGAGACACTGTCCCTGAGGCCATGCCCTCCTCTGTGAGCAGTGAGCAACAGTCCTCAGGGCACAGGATGGTGATCTCCCTGGAGCAAGGCCATGTATGGCCTGCACAGTGGGCCCTGCCTCACAGGGGCCTTGAGGTCCCCAGGGACCATGCGTCCCGCTCTCACCCCACTGTACCATGGACAAGCAGGCAAGAGAAGTGCCCGGACACACTGGGATCCCATTGCTGGGATAGGGGCCTGGAACAGCCTGGCCTTCCATGGGGGCTGCACACATACCTGTGCCTGGAAGCGCTGTCTGTGGGAGTGGGTGGTGCCTCACGCATGCAGACATGGCAGTGTGCTGTGTGCGGCACTCCTCGGTCTGTGTGGGGTCATGCCTGTGCTCTTGTGCCCAGCCTTCTTCCATTGGTGGCTGGCGGTGGGAGGGTGTGCCCCCCCCGAGGGTCAGAAGTTTGTGTGGCCTCCCCTGAGCCTGTGAGCAGGTGTGCCCGAGGGTGCTCTGGGGCTGTATCCTGAGACCATGTGGGGCAGACTGGCACTGCACATGGTTCCACTTGCATGGACTGCAGCACGAAATCTAGACTAAGTGACAATCGCACCCCATCCCCTCTGCGGCAGCCTCCCCCACCCTGTGTATGTGACAAACTGAGAGCACTCACCTGATGATCCCTTCCCGCCCTCAGACATGGTTGTGAAACATCCAGGGCCTGGGGTATTGGCTGCAGTGTCAGGGTGACCATGCTGGCCGTGTCCTCCTCCTCCTGCAGCTTTCATCATCCTCGCCCTCCTCCTCTTCCTGTTCAGCAGGGATCTCTGGGCAGATGATGACAGGCATCTCTGGCCCCAAGTCTACCACTATGGGTGAGGAAAAGGCTTCAGGATTTGGTGGAGCTCCTGGTTATAGGGGCAGTAGGGCGGTCCTGCTCTGAAGTGAGAGCTGCACTCCCTGGCCCTGGCGTAGCCCTTTTACTTTGCTCCTCACTTTTTGTACTTGCTCTACTATGCAGGAGGTTGTCCCCTTGCGGCCAGAGCCTCGGCCATCCAGCCGTAGATGTCCGCATTGCGCCTCCGGGAGTGGAGATACTGCAGGATCTCCTCCTCACCCCACAGCTCCAGGAGGGACAAGATCTCCACCCTGGACGCATGCTGTTTGGTGTCCCAGGTTGGGTCATGGGAACCGTGGTGGTGCTCTCTGTGAGGGCCAGGGGATACTTGGGGAGCTTGTGGCTAGGCCATAGCTCACAATGTGGGTGGCAGTCAGAGCCACGTGGTTCTGGGTGTCCTGGGTGCCTGCAGCTTTAAGAGCTGGCAGGAGACAGGAATTATAGAGTTGTGATTACTTTGGATGGAGTGGCCAACAGGGCACCTGTGTTATTTCCTGGAGGCCTCTTTTGAAAAAAACTCCCTGTGACGGACCCGGCGGGGTCCGCACTAGAGGAGGGAGCAGGACCCCCCCCCCTCGGGAGAAACCGCGCGCCGCAAGCGGCGCGCCGACCGGCATCGCAGCCCCGGAGTTGGGGCAGCGGCAAGCCCAACCCAGGGCACCCCGCCGGGAGCGGGGGAGGGGGCGGGCCGCGCGGAAGCAGCCAGTCCGCCCGCCCCGGCTGGCGGCGTTAAACGGGGCACGGACCCACGCTGGGGAAAGGGCGGGGGCGGCGGCGGCGCACGGACAGGGCGGAACGCCCGGACGTCACTCCCCGGTGCCCATAAAGATGGCAGCCGGGCAGATGGACAGGGGGGCAGGAGCGAGGAGGCAGCGACCCTGGCTTCCAGGGGCGCCAAGGGCTCGGCCCCCGGGGCGACCAAGAAGGACGGAGTCAGCAGCTGGCGACTCGCGCTGGGACGCAACCGGAGACTTCGGCGCGGTGAGTGCACCCCAATCAGCCCCATCGCCGGGGCAGACAAGCAGGGAGTGGAAGGAGCCCGAGGCAGGGCCCTTTTGGCGCCCGTGGGCGGAGGAGTTGGGGGCTGCCGCCCCATCCGCCGTGGAGGGCGACGCGTAGACGCCAACTCCACTTAGGGCCTCGGGCTGGGACCCGGTGGTGAGGGTGGGCCCGGGTCCCCCACTCCCCCACCCTTCCTACAACCCTCAAGAGCCGGAAGCAAGGCGGACGGTGCCCGCCGCAGAATCTGGCACGGGTCAGGACCCCGACCCCCACCCCCAGAGACACCACGAACGCCCCCCCCCCTCCGGCTGGAGGAGGGGGCCTGAACTTGGGGTTCGCCGAACCCTCTCGGCCACCCCTGGTCGAGAGGTGATCGCACCCCCTTCCTGGGCGGCCCTGCCAACAAGCCCAGGGGCTGGGGACAAGGAGAATAAAGAAGGCGGTGGGTCCGCGGAGCCCCGCCCCCGGCTCTGCGCTGAGCCAAAAAGAGGGGGTGCGAGGTGCTCGCACCCGTAAATCCGTCACACTGGTGGAGAATGTGGGTACGTGTTAACTAGTATCCCCCACAGACGAACGAGGTCGAGAGCATCGGGCTATCCCCGATTCAGAAGACGCGGGGGAACCGGAAGAAGCGATGGAACCCCGCCAATTCCTGGAGTGGTTCGAAGGGAACCAACGATTGCAGAACCAGGCTCAGCAGGAACAACAGACTCAGTTGATCCAACAGCTGACAAGCCAGTTCCAAGAGCACCAGCGGCAACTGGTTCAGGAACTCGCCGCTCAGCAAAATCAGTGGCGACAAACCGTAGAAAGAAGATGGGGGGCAACGGGGGGAGGACCCAATGGGGCGGGAGAAGGACCCAACCTACCCCTGCGGCTCAGCAAGTTGGGCCCGCAGGATGACCCCGAAGCCTTCCTCACAACCTTTGAACGAGTGGCAACAGCGGCCCGCTGGCCGCCGGAACAATGGGCCACCCTGCTGGCCCCCTACTTGAGCGGGCCCGCCCAACTGGCCTACCGCAGCCTGGCGGTCACCGATGCCTTGAACTACTACAAGGTCCGAGAGGCAATATTGGACCAGCTGGGACACTCACCGGAGACCTGCCGGCAGCGGTTCCGGCAGGAGGGGTTCAAGGCGGGAGACAGACCGCGGGCAGTGGCCCAGCGCCTGCGGGAATGGGCCAATCGGTGGCTGGAGCCCGAACAGAAGACGGGCCTACAAGTCACCGAGATGATTGTAATGGAACAATTCATACACATCTTACCCCGAGAAGGGCAGCGATGGGTCCGGCGGAACCGACCCACAACCCTACAGGAGGCAGTGAACCTAATGGAGGCACACCTCCTAGCGGAGCAAGAGGAGGGAGGCGTCAGACGAGAGGCGTTACCCGGCACGAAGGTAGGGGGGCCCCGGATCGGGGGGAAGCCCATAGGGAAGGAACCAGCCCCAGAGCCACGCCGTACGCGGGACAATATCCCCCGCCTAGCCCCGGTGTGGTCGCACCCGCCCCCGGAGAGAACTAGCGGGGAGGAGCCGCCGGAGAAGGTGCCGAGAGAGGCCCGGGCCGGGACCCGCGGCCCCTGCTTTCAGTGCGGACAGATGGGCCACTTTAAGCGAGAATGCACCTTAATGGACTGTACCCTGAACCAAGGGGAGGGAGCCAGCCCGGCAGGGGACCAGGCCGACGAGGGAAACCGAGTCGTGCGAGACATGATGGTGGAAGGGCAGCCGGTCAGAGCCCTGGTGGACTCTGGGTCATCGGTAACGCTCGTCCGGGCTGACCTCATCCCCCCCCGACGGCCGGAAGGGGAGCCAGTCTGGATGAGATGTGTCCACGGGGACACCCGCGCCTACCCCACCGTCCAGGTCCACCTGAGTGGGGGCGGACAGGACCGGCTGTGGCGGGTGGGGAAGGCCCAGACCTTGCCATACCCCCTCCTCATAGGACGAGACTGGCCCGGGTTTGGAGCCTTGCTTCAGGGCCCGGTTGCCCCCACGGGCCGAGGGGGAGCCACGGAATCCCGGGGGTTGTGCCGCGGCGAGGAACTCCGCGGCAAGGCAGCCTGCTTGGAGATAGAGGCAGCCCCAGACTTCATGACGGAGCAGAGGATGGATCCCACCCTACAGAATGCCTGGGACCAAGCCGGGGTGCTGGAGGACCCGGAGCAAGGCCCGGAGGGGCCGCTGCAAGGACCCCGATTCCAGGTACGGGAGGACCGCTTATACCGGGTTTCAGAGGGAAAAAGGGGGGAAATGCAAAAACAGCTGGTAGTTCCCACCCGATTCCGCCGGGAAGTACTGGAACTGGGGCATGCGAACCCCTGGGCGGGCCACCTCGGATGCGAAAAAACGTTAGAACGGGTCTTACAGCGATTCTACTGGCCAGGGGTCTTTCGGGCGGTGCAGGATTTTTGCGCATCGTGCCCCGAGTGCCAGAGGACTGCCCCCGCGCGGGTGCCGAAGGCCCCCCTGGTGCCCCTCCCCGTAGTAGAGACTCCGTTCGAGCGGGTGGCCATGGACTTGGTGGGACCCTTGGAGCCATCAGGGAGGGGGCACCGTTTTATTATGGTAGTAATAGACTACGCCACCCGATACCCGGAGGCAGTCCCGCTGAGGAATACAAAGGCCCCGACCCTGGCCCGGGAACTCTTGCGGATTTTTTCCCGAGTGGGGCTGCCACAGGCGATCCTCACGGATCAAGGACCTAACGTCACCTCCCGGCTGATGAAAGAGCTGTGCGCACTGCTGAAGATCAAACGACTGCAAACATCAGTCTACCACCCGCAGACGGACGGTTTAGTAGAGCGATTTAACCAGACGCTCAAAGGTATGCTGCGGCGGTTCGCGCAAGAAGACCCTCGGGGCTGGGACCTAATGCTCCCGAGCCTCCTATTTGCGGTGCGGGAGGTCCCCCAGGCGTCGACCGGCTTCTCTCCGTTCGAGTTGCTATACGGCCGGCGGCCCCGCAGGATCCTCGATCTCCTGAGGGAGGGCTGGGAGCAACCGACGGGGTCAGGGCGGGGGACGGTCCATTACATCACCCAACTGAGGGAGAAGTTAAGCCGGCTGGGCGAATACGCCCGGTTAAACCTCGAGAACAGCCAGAGGCGCCAAGTAAAATATTACGATGCCCACGCACGCCAACGGGTTTTCCACCCGGGGGACCGAGTCATGCTGCTCCTCCCCACGACAGAATCCAAACTACTAGCGCAGTGGCAGGGACCCTTCGAAGTGGTTAAGAGAGTGGGGGAGGTGGATTATGAAGTGCGGCTAACCGGCCGCAGGCAAGGAACCCAGCTCTTCCACATCAACCTACTAAAGAAATGGATACCCCGAGAGGCCCTGCTAATCGCACCGCCCTCCGAAGGAGAGGACCTGGGGCCCTGGGGGGGGGGCAGGAAGGCGAAAAGACCGAGCTCTCGTGGGATCCGGAGCTGACACCCCCCCAACAGGGACAGCTGAAAGAAATGCTCCGGGGACACCAAGCGACCCTGACGACCAGGCCGGGCTGTACGATGCTGGGGCTACACCGGATTATAACCGAGGAAGGCCGGACGGTGCGGGAGCCCATACGCCCTCTACCCCGAAAAATGTGGGATACGGTCAAACAGGAGCTGCAGCAGATGCGACAGTGGGGGGTGATCGAGGAATCGACCAGCGAATGGCGCAGCCCGATCGTCTTGGTCCCCAAACCCGACGGCGCCACCCGATTCTGTATAGACTTCAGAAAGGTAAACTCCGTGTCCCGGTTCGACGCTTACCCGATGCCGAGGGTGGACGAACTGTTGGAGCGACTTGGGCAGGCGGCCTACATAACAACCCTAGACTTGTCAAAGGGCTACTGGCAGATCCCCCTGGACCCCGCGGCACGGGAAAAGACAGCCTTCTCGACACCCTTCGGATTATTCCAGTTTCGGACCATGCCTTTCGGTCTCCACGGGGCGGCAGCGACATTCCAAAGGGTGATGGACCGGGTACTGACACCCCACCAGGAATACGCTGCCGCATACATCGACGACATTGTCATCTATAGTCCCACATGGGGAGAACACTTAAAGCACGTCGATGCTGTACTGACAGCCCTGGGTAAGGCGGGCCTCACGGCCAACCCCCGTAAATGCCACTTCGCCCAACGGGAGGTTTCTTACCTGGGGTATGCAGTAGGACGGGGGAAGTTGAAACCAATTTACAGCAAGGTTCAAGCCCTGAAAGACTACCCCATCCCAACAACCAAAAAACAGATCCGCCAGTTCCTGGGACTGGCCGGGTACTATCGGCGATTTGTGCCCCAATTCGCCTCACTGGCAGCCCCATTAACGGAGCTGATAAGGAATACCGAACCGACCAGGGTGAGGTGGAACCCACAGGCAGAGCTCGCTTTTCGGGCCTTAAAAGACAAACTAGCCTCCGCCCCAGTGCTGAGGCAGCCAAACTTTGACAAACCATTTATCCTTCAC
This sequence comes from Pelodiscus sinensis, assembly GCF_049634645.1. Classification (NCBI taxonomy): domain Eukaryota; kingdom Metazoa; phylum Chordata; order Testudines; family Trionychidae; genus Pelodiscus; species Pelodiscus sinensis. Next base: position 231,095,861 of record NC_134712.1, on the reverse strand, counting down.
ACAGATGCCTCGGAGGTGGGACTCGGGGCGGTACTAGCCCAAGAGGAACAAGGCGCGGACCAGCCGGTCCTCTACCTCAGTCGAAAACTGCTGCCACGAGAGAGGGCATACGCCACGATAGAGAAAGAGGCACTTGCGGTGAAATGGGCGATTGACACTTTACGGTATTATTTGTGGGGGAATAAATTTAAGTTGGTGACTGATCACGCACCCTTGGTTTGGTTGAACTCTATGAAAGAGACGAACGCCCGTATAATGCGGTGGTACCTGGCCTTGCAGCCGTACTGTTTTGAGGTGGTGCATCGGCCGGGGGCGACCCACCAGAACGCAGACTTTTTCTCCCGAATCGGGGAACAGTCTCCACCCGGGGCGCGCCTCTCCAAGGGGGGGAGGTGTGTGACGGACCCGGCGGGGTCCGCACTAGAGGAGGGAGCGGGACCCCCCCCCCCTCGGGAGAAACCGCGCGCCGCAAGCGGCGCGCCGACCGGCATCGCAGCCCCGGAGTTGGGGCAGCGGCAAGCCCAACCCAGGGCACCCCGCCGGGAGCGGGGGAGGGGGCGGGCCGCGCGGAAGCAGCCAGCCCGCCCGCCCCGGCTGGCGGCGTTAAACGGGGCACGGACCCACGCTGGGGAAAGGGCGGGGGCGGCGGCGGCGCACGGACAGGGCGGAACGCCCGGACGTCACTCCCCGGCGCCCATAAAGATGGCAGCCGGGCAGACGGACAGGGGGGCAGGAGCGAGGAGGCAGCGACCCTGGCTTCCAGGGGCGCCAAGGGCTCGGCCCCCGGGGCGACCAAGAAGGACGGAGTCAGCAGCTGGCGACTCGCGCTGGGACGCACCCGGAGACTTCGGCGCGGTGAGTGCACCCCAATCAGCCCCATCGCCGGGGCAGACAAGCAGGGAGTGGAAGGAGCCCGAGGCAGGGCCCTTTTGGCGCCCGTGGGCGGAGGAGTTGGGGGCTGCCGCCCCATCCGCCGTGGAGGGCGACGCGTAGACGCCAACTCCACTTAGGGCCTCGGGCTGGGACCCGGTGGTGAGGGTGGGCCCGGGTCCCCCACTCCCCCACCCTTCCTACAACCCTCAAGAGCCGGAAGCAAGGCGGACGGTGCCCGCCGCAGAATCTGGCACGGGTCAGGACCCCGACCCCCACCCCCAGAGACACCACGAACGCCCCCCCCCTCCGGCTGGAGGAGGGGGCCTGAACTTGGGGTTCGCCGAACCCTCTCGGCCACCCCTGGTCGAGAGGTGATCGCACCCCCTTCCTGGGCGGCCCTGCCAACAAGCCCAGGGGCTGGGGACAAGGAGAATAAAGAAGGCGGTGGGTCCGCGGAGCCCCGCCCCCGGCTCTACGCTGAGCCAAAAAGAGGGGGTGCGAGGTGCTCGCACCCGTAAATCCGTCACACTCCCTCTGCCACATCCACACACACCTTTTCCTCCAAAAAAAACCTTTTCGGAAAAAGGCTCCTTCCTCATAGAAAGAAGTTGACTGCCGTTGGAAAACCCCCTCCATTCTTTTGACTTTCTGTCGAAAGAACACAATAGCAGTATGGACACAAGTATTTTTTTTCCAGAAAAATGGCCGTTTTTCTGGAAAAACGCTGCAGTGTAGATGGAGTGGAGGGATGAAACATTTAGCCAAAAAGGAAACATCTTAGACTTATCTTAGACCAACAGAATACCACTGGCCATCACCTACAGTCCTCAGCTAAAACCTCTTCAACGCATCATTAGTGATCTACAACCCATCCTGAACAATGATCCCTCACTTTCACAGGCCTTGGGAGGTAGGCCAGTCCTTGCCCATAGACAACTCGCCAACCTGAAGCATATTCTCACCAGCAACTACACACAGCACCATAATAACTCTAACTCAGGAACCAATCCATGCAACAAACCTCGGTGCCAACTCTGCCCACATATATACACTAGCAACACCATCACAGGACCTAACCAGATCAGCCATACTGTCACTGGTTCATTCTTCTGCACATCTACTAATGTAATATATGCCATCATGTGCCAACAATGCCCCACTGCTATATACATCGGCCAAACTGGACAGTCCCTATGTAAAAGAATCAATGGACACAAATCAGATATTAGGAATGGCAACATACAAAAACCTGTAGGGGAACACTTCAATCTTTCTGGACACACAATTGAAGATCTAAAGGTAGCCATCCTGCAGCAAAAAAACTTCAGGACCAGACTTCAAAGATAAACTGCTGAGCTACAGTTCATCTTCAAGTTTGACACAATCAACTCTGGATTAAACAAAGACTAAGGGTACGTCTAGACTACATGCCTCTGTCGCCAGAGGCATGTAGATTAGGCTACCAGACATAGTAAAATGAAGCGGCGATTTAAATAATCGCCGCTTCATTTAAATTTACATGGCTGCCGCGCTGAGCCGACAAACAGCTGATCAGCTGTTTGTCGGCTCAGCGCGATAGTCTGGACACGCGGGTGTCGACATCAAAGGTATTTGTTGACCACCCAGGTAAACCTCCTGGGATGAGGATGTACCCTGTGAATGGCTCGCTAACTACAAAAGCAGCTTCTCCTCTCTTGGAATTCACACCTCCAGATCAGCTACTAAAAGTGGGCCTCATCCTCCCTGATTGGATCTACCTCGTCATCTCCAGCCTGATTCTGGCCTGCATATTTATACCTGCCTCTGGAAATTTCCACTACATGCATCTGACGAAGTGGGTCTTTGCCCACAAAAGCTTATGCTCCAACACTTCAGTTAGTCTATAAGGTGCCACAGGACTCCTTGCCACTTTTATCTTAGACTCATGACATTTAGAGTTTGTTACACTTAAACGAAATCCAAATTCATGAAAGAAGTAAACGGGTAAGGAACCCAAATAACCTTACCTCTGCCCTGTAGTCAGATCATGCAGTAATCTTATAATTTAGGCATGTTTGTGATTATGATCCTAGAGCAAACTGATTTTTAAAGACATATTAATATTTTCATTATTTTTCCCTTCATGGCATTGATTCTGCATCACACAACCCCAATCAATAAGTGTCACAGTCTTATTTCCAATGTATTTATTGTACAAAGCTGGATCAGGCACAAAGGATATTGAATTTGTAACTATCTTTTATGTCAAGGCACAGAATGTGACCATCCAGTTTCCAGAATATCAAAATTGTCAGCAAATTTACAGATGCAAGCTAAGCAGTAAACTCTCTTATATTAAACCAATATATGTGTGTCCACACTAGGGGCACATCTAAACTATAAAGATTTTTTGAAAGAGGATATGCAAATTCCACGGGAATTCTTCCGATTGCATTTTCAAAAGTGGAGCTTTCAAAAATGAAAGTAGTCTGGATGTGTGTTTTTCAGAAAAAAACCCTCTTTTTTGAAATAACCGCTCTTCCTTAAAAAAGGAGGTTTACTCAGTTTTTCGAAAGAGGATTTTTTTTCCCAAAAAAACCTCATCCACACTACTTTCATTTTCGAAAGAGTCCACGGGAATTTGCATATCCTCTTTTGAAAGTGAAAGTAAGTCTAGACATACCCACAGTTGTTCAGATTTAGCTACATAATCTTTAGTTGTATCAGTACAACTTGGAGTGCAGACCAATTCGTTTAAATAAATAAGACCTGATTCTTATTTACATTAAGATTTGCTGTAAATAAAAATCAAGCTCATAGTTAGGTTCTTTGAGCTGTTTGGTTTCTACTCTCCAGGTCATGGGATATAACCACTCAGGTAGCAGAGTTCATCTTTCTGCCTGTGTGTTCAGTGCCATTTTTCAAAAGAAAGTGTTTTGAGTAGCAAACAGTAAATCATAATGGGGACATTCCCAATAAAAGCAGACACTGCAGAAATGGAGCAGTCCACAGAGACAATATCTGCCAGAGTTAGACATGCACAGGAACAGGAAGACTTTGCCCTCTGATTTCCAACTTCAGCAGTGAGTTTAACTAAAATGCAGTCTGCCTCTGGGTATGTCTACAGTGCAAGTGAAGGTGTGATTGCAGCAGGGGTAAGCATCCCAGTGCTAGCTTTAATAGAGGTAGCCTGGGATACAGTAGCAGTGTGCATGTGACAACACAGGCTTCAGCATGAGCTAGCAAACTAATTATGTGTCCAGACTCCCCGGTGAGCTTATAATCTGGTGGTTAGCCTATGCTGATATCTGTATCCCCATACAGGTTTATTGTTGCATAGGCCAGCTAGTTGAAAGCTGGCATGTGACTATTCTACAGTCACATCTTCACTTGCAGTGTAGGCGTACCCTAAGGGAACAAGTGTAAATGGCTTTTGCTGCACTGACCCACCTGTTTCTTTAATAGAGGCTCTGTCAGACTGGAACACAGACAAATACCAGTTTTGTGTGAATTGCCTCAGGAATCCTGATCTGGCAAACTCAGCTTCAATTCAAAATACATTGTGAAGATACTTCTGGAAAAGTTTGTGAATATAAACCCAGTGTGTAGGTGTGGTGATTCTGATGGTGAAATTGTTCTACTTGATGAAGAAGCGACTATTCGGCTTTGTTGTGTGATTTGTCAAATTGTCTCCCTGAAAGGAAATGTCCAGCGGGAGTGGCAAAGAGTATAAAAAATGCCCAATGAACACAAACTTCATGGCTGTGGCCAGCTCTCATGACAAGCCTATTGTTTCATTTGAAGCTTTGAAAGTGGCTGATCGATATATTTTTAAAACCCAGATACACCACGTCCATACCATTTATGCTCCGATTTATGTTTTCTCTCAACAGGAATTTTGCATAACATGTTTAAAGGTTAAATTGATCATTCTGCTACCTTTCCCCTACTTCGGAACTGAGTGCTAGGTTTCAACACATTAGTAGGTTCTCACTGCACAGTGGCACAAGACTGAAGGATACCTCTACAGGAGGGGTGGGCAATACAAAGGCTGCGGTTCACCAGGTTTAGCCCCTTGTGGGCTACTGCTGCTATAGTTACCTGCGCCTCCACAGGTACAGGCAATCGCAGCTTCCATTGGCCAGGAATGGTGATTGTGGTCAACAGGTGCTGCGATCCCCCATACCTCTGGAAGCATACATAAATATGGCGGCGTGGGGATCAACCAGGAACTAACCCTGGCAGTTTGGATCTGGCCCGCAGGCTGGTATTTGCCCACCCCTGTTCTACAGCCTTTTGATTGCCCTTATAGGCAAAATCAAGATAAGCAGCTCTAAATCCAGAGAGGGGCTATGGATGAGAAAGACCAGAATAAATGGTTGTGTTCCCACATCAAACAGAAGATGAGAAACCACCTACAATTATGAGTACCATCTTCCTTGAATTCTGCTCTGCTCCTGTGGAGTGTAATGTAAGGGCTAAGTCCTCTCACACCATTATATCCTCAAACAGAAGCAGTTCATCAGACAAGTACAAAGGAATTTTCTGTGGACAGACCTCAGTGTTTTGGGAAGGTCTATGCCCTGCTATGACTTGTGTCAATGGATAATTTACTCTGCAGGAAATACTAAGTCCCCAAGAGACTCACAGCATATACTCTGTACAGTACATTAGCCTGATCTTTCTTAGGTAATTAGTATTTCCTGGGAATAAAGTTTAAACAAGTGAGAGAACTGAGTTGTGTAATGTTTATTTTACTTGTACAAGTACTCAAATGTCCATATTGTGGTTACATAGTTTAATTCCATACCCTTTTATTAGACTTTTGCCAAGTTGGGATGAAATCTCATGGGAACAACTTGCAAGATTTTGGAATCTAAACCCTCATCCCATGTCAGCCATGATTCTGAAAGCTGAGGTTAGGCTTAAATACCAGCCCTGCCCTGCTGATAACTTAACTTCTGTCCCTATCTCTTGTCATGATGCTTTTGTGAATTCAAAGTGACAATTTCAGCCTTTTTCTTGAAATGTGAGTAGAATAAACCTCTTCTTGTCTATCATCATAATAGAAGACACTTGGATGAATCACCTCAAAAATTTCAAACTAATAACTTATTATTTTTCACTGATACAACATGTAAGTGGATGACAGTTCATCATTGATGGCTGTAATCACCTTCCGCCCAGATAAAGCACCCCAAGTCCTGACATCCTTTGACTTGATAAAGTATTTGTCATTTCTAGTTCCTCCTCTTCTGACAGAGATAACTTTGTTTTAATTTAAACTGTCATATGCTGGAGTTCAGAGAGGACTCGTAAGTGTCAGGTAATAATCCTCCCTCATCTGGTGAGTCAGTTAACACTTCTAATATGCAGAACTATTAGTATGTCGATTTACTTTTCCTAACATCATAATCCTCAACAGCCCAAGCTTTACCAATGAATATTAGACCTATTAAAGCTGATCAGGATAAGCTTCTCCTGTCTTCACCAACCTTATTATGCTCTGGGGGCTTTATAAGAATAAGCATATTTAACATTGTAACTTTCAGTATACTTTTAAAACTTTATTTTAATTCATTTTGGGATAATTTCAACAGCCTGCAACTGCGCGCACACATTGTGCATGTAAACATTTGGCTGGTGAGCAATCCAAAGCAAACAGAAGCCCTCTGGTTCTGCAAAATGCCTTCACTGCTGGAAGAGTGAAATTATCACAAGCCAGCATATTAAACATAATGGGGTACATGTATTTCCAAGAAAAATACTGTAGTGAATAAACATAAAAGCTGCCACACTAATATGATAACTAAAGAAAATCCAAAAATCAGATAGGAAACTGATCAACCATGCAAATAATTGTACAAATGTCCCCACGCCCTCAGTCTATAGGCTAACATTAATTATTTCTTTGCTATAAGAACGTTTCCTAGGATCATTCTCTGGTCTCATTCTCTCCCCTATGGCAAAAATCATTTGGGACAATTTTGGGCTGAGGTGCTGAAATTATAAACACAGGCAGTAAACAATCTTGTCACTTCTTAGACCATTGGGGCCTGATTCTTATTTAGATGGACCTTCAAACTCCTCTGGCACTGTAAATAATAGTCAATCGTCTGGCTACAATCCATCTGTTTATCTTGTCCTCAGTTAGAACCAATAAATTATTCTTGCAACATGATGGAGTTGCTGATTATGCACAGGTAGGGCTTTTCCATTGCTGATTTTTTATACATGTGATAGTATTTTTTTGTTTTTATCTTAATGCCAGTAAAGCTATTCGATACTGTTCCATGTTCTTACTACTTGCCTGAATAAGATACATGAAACCTATCACCTCTATATCTTTATGGAGTAATGACTGAGTATTACAATCTCATAGTTGTTTTGAAATGATGTCAAATTAGTCAATAGGACAGATTGACTTCATGATGCATGATAGTTACCTCTTATTTTGCAGCCAGGAAAAAAATCAGAGACAAATAAGTACTTTGGTACAGGGTCTATTATTTATTCACTATGGTCCAGATCCTCAATGGCATTTAGGCACACAAATGTCCATATAGTGATTACTCAATGGGAGTTAGCTGGCTAAATATCTTTGAGGATGCAGAGTTATATGTTAGCACAATGGCTGGCAGAATATGGTCCTCAACTGAATTGGTTTCTAAGAACTACCTCAGTATAAAAGTTAAATGAAAATAAATAATACAAATGCATTTATAGGCAGGGGCGACTAGTGCCTGTGGTGGGAAGAGGTGCAGGGAGGGCCACTCAGAGTGGCACAAAGGGAGCATTTGGGTGGGATACTCCATTTAGGCATAGGGGGGCAGTGCACTGCCCGAGTGTTACCATGAGATACCTATGTCTATAGGTCTTCAGCTGAAGTGCTTAGAGGTTCTTAGTACAGATGGGCATTTTCAGTTTCCCAGAAGACTTGGGGAAAATATAGATGTGCCTGAATGAAAAGATTGGTTGCTGATGAACAATGCTGGCAGGAAAGTTTTATTAAGAATGCTGTGCCATTGTAACGTACTCTACCATTTGAATTAGCATCTTGTTCTTTTCTTGCATTCCTGAGCCCCTAGGTGTCCGTCTGGACCCATGTTTCTTCACTTACACTCACTGTGCCTTTCACTTTCCCATTTTTATAGTCAAATTAACACCAGTGCTTAGAGGTTACTAGCATTTAGCCTAATTGGATTCAGGTGTTTGCCACGGATTCTAATAGACTTGTAGTCCCTGAGATAATGTGGTTTCCTCAATAGACAACTGGACAGCAGTACTTCTGTCCCTCTGTTGTATATTTCTGAATGTGGCAACCTATCTCTCTCCAGAATCATTTCTAATCCTGAAAGGTTGGCTGCAGGATTATTCTCAGACTCTCTGTGCACAACTCTGGCTTTTCAAAAGACTCACATTGAGTGGCTTCTCCACTGTGTGTATTGTTTTGTAAATGCCTGCAGTTTTGTCATAGCCTTTGACATTCCTGAATGGGTACCTTGGATGTCCTAGGAACTGCTGCTTACAATTCATTGAATTCACTAGTTTCTGTATCTTTCCAAAGGTTGCCACTATACTGGAATGCCTTCTCCCAGAACTAACAGATCTTTGGACGAGAGGCTACAACAATTCACTCTTTTCCATCTCCAGTCTGCCATTTCCTACTTCTCTTTTGTTGCCACTTCCCACTACTTTTCATTGGAAGCAGGTTTTGATTCTGTGGCCCATCAGCCTTCATGCTGGATCTCTATGGTGCCAAATAGGACTGTCATACAGAGGTCACTCCCATGCATAATAGTCTCTTCATTGTTTTCATGTCTGACTCCACATTCCCCTTGGCTATGCTGTAGAAGAAGTGCCTTTCCCTTTGCTGAGAGAGTATCCCGAATACTTCAGAGATAAAGTGAAGTCCATTGTCACTGAACACAGTGTCCAGACTGCTACATCCTGCAAATTACATTATGAATTTGGGAATCATTTCTATAGCCATGGCTGTGAGGTATGGAAGCTGGGAATTCTTTCCATCCATAACATCTGAATACTCCTTTCTCTATAGTTCAAGTATGACTATTAGACTTCCTTGTAAGAGCTATAATTCATTCCTTTAGCCTTTTCCAATCCATCTTTTTCATCCTGAGAGCAGGTTTTCTTCTTTTCCTCTTCTGGGTCATGTCATGCAAGCATTAGTATTTACTGATGAGAAAATATTTTGCAGAGATTAAACACACCCTTTCAGTGATTTGGGTGCATGAAACATCGAGTTGCGAAGGATCAAATTCAATGAAACCCTTATCACTAGGTTGAAAAGTTGTCTAAGAACCAATTTCAGATGCTTATCTTCTGGTTTCAGATAACTTTCTGAAAGAAGGAAGATTAAGGGCTAGATTCTCTGCAGGTGTAAATTGGTATTGCTCTTTTGACTTCAGTGGAGATGTACCAGTGAATACCAGCTGAAAATCTGTTTGTAGGTTTGTGAAAGTTAATATGTATTAACTCGTGGTTATTGAAGGCCCACCTCCTAATATGGTATACTTGAAATGTATTAACACCTCCATTTGGGAAAGTATCTGATCATATTATCAAGGAACTTGAATCTGTAGAAAGCAATCCTCTCTCCAGATGATAACACTTAAAAAAGCGAAATGTTTTTGGAAGCTGGTCAGTGTATGCTTGGGGTGTGGCTATGAAAAGACAATGCTAGTTAACGGGTTCTTACAACTGGGAATTGGATTGAATTGGAACAGGTTGCATGTTTCACTGTGTGTGAAGGACACATCTGTATCAGTTTATGGGTGGCTGAACCTGGTTGAAACAGTAAAGTTTGCTGCCACTGGATATATTTGCTCACAGTGTTCTACAAGATAAGTGCAATCTTCTCTCACTCTCTTCCTCTTCACCAAAATCTATACCTTCCACATGACATTTTTGAGCATCTAATACATTAACAATCCCAGTTGACTATACAAAGGAAAAGAAATAGGAATAAGGGGAAAAATACAAAAAGGATTTTTTATTTTCTTCCTCCATGTTTCTTTTCATTCTTGTTGCTTCTCTCCCCCTCCCTCCCTTTCTTTGGATAGGAAGAAGGAAACTGTATTTAGTGAGACTCTTAATGAAGAAAATAACTTGTTGTTTCCTTTATTACAAGATGCTTTATAAATTTATTTAAATACTGTGCACTGATGTTCATTAGGAATCTGAAATAGTGCATGGAAAAACATTTGCATATCAATGTCCTGAGGGGTTATGCATTATCGTTTTTAAAAGCTATGTGTTATTGGCTTTATTATTCATGTTGTAATCATATTGGCTTCTAATTTAGATATGAGGGAGAAAGCTGTAGATTCTTTTATTACTGCAAGAGCCCAGAATAATTTCTGGGAACAGTTGGGTAAACAAATGTATTAACAGTTCCCATTGTTTTTATGTCACTGACAAGCTTTGCAATAAGATAGTAAGGTGTAGTAGTTTGAAACTATCATTTCAGGGAGTTTTGGACTGTTTGGAGAGTTCATTCAGTAATTGAAAGTATTTGATCTCCCTTTCACAGACAACAATAGAATAATCTGATGCATAGCTAAATGGAAAGATCCATGCTACTATGTCATTACAATTATTATGTGTCATTTTTACAGGATGTACCTCTGTGGTCTGGGACTCTCTGGTTAGGCAACATCTGTGATCCACAGGATCACAGATATTGCTGGACTAGAGAGCCCCAGAACAGAGGTTGCTGACAGTTGGGAGCAGAGCTGTCTGGTGGGGCAAGTGGGACGGAGGAGCCCACAACTGGCAGGGCTAGCAAGCTGATGGGGCCACCGGAGTCTTCAGAGCAGAAAGGCCACAGAACCCACAGCTGGCAGGACCAGGAATGGGGGGCTGCAAGCACCAGCAGGCCACTGGAGCTCCACTGGCAAGCAGGGCTGCTAGAGCTCTCAGGGCTGCCAAAACTCATGAGGCTGCAGAGTCCACAGGGCTGCTACAGGCAGGGGACTAGTGGCGGTGGTGCCAGGTATCTGAGAAGAGGAGTCCAGTGGAGAAGCTGGCACCCCCACCTCCCAGACCTTTCCTGGTCCAGCAAACTCCCTCATCCAGTACAAGTCAGGTCTCAAAGGTGCAGGACCAGGGAGGTCCATTTGTAAAATAATGATGGACAATTTTCTGCCCCAACCTGCCTTCGTTATTGCATATGTTTAAAGAAACCTTTCTGTAGTCAAACTAATGTTTCAGTTAAATGCTGATATACTATGCTGTGAATTTACAAGAGAAGATATGGTATTGTGGATTAGATGCAGAAGAGTGGAAGTCCTGAGAACTGATGGGTTCAAAGTTCTGTGAGTTGAGTACTACAGTGTGACCTTACCCGGGTCATTTGGTGTGCATCTAGACAGTGGCACTATTCCTGAATAGTGAATATTCTGCATCTTGACAGTGCGCCTGTTATTTCAAAATAACTTGCAAAATAATGGGCATGCTATTCCGACATCCTATTCCGACATTCCTGTAAACCTTGTTCCGTAAAAATTAAGGGATGTTTTGGAATAGAGCTCTATTTTGAAATTTGGCTCTATGTAGACCGCACCAGATTTTGAAATAAGCTATGCAATTTCCTTAGCTCAAATTACTTAGCTTATTTCGAGCTAAGAATGCAATGTAGATGTACTCTTAGGGCCTCATCAAAGCCCACGCAAGGCAATGGATCTGATCCTTATGGATTTGGCCAAGGAAGTAAATTAGGGTAAACACAGGAATGGAGTTTTAGCAGCAGCCACAACCTTATTAAACTTAACACAGGGATGGGTACTACCCACCCTGTCACCCAGAATCTCCCTTACTTTGCATTTCAATTGATTCCAGTGTGGGAGTTACAGGACTCTCACCATATGGCCCATAACTCAGGATGGACTCTGCTCTGCTTACTCTAGTACTCAGCTCACTCATCTGAGTTGTACCACCTGCTCCTTCATAAGGAGGACAGAGACTACTACAGCAAACGACTATGTGACTTATACACAGGTTAATGAAAACAGTGGGCCAAGGGACCAATCACGTAACTTTCTCTATAGGCTCACCAATAATTGGAAGGGGTGGAGGCTTCCAATGTGTGTTCTCATCCCTTTTTCTGCTGGGAGTGTCCTCACATTGTACCAGATGAGGTGTCAGTAGGGAAAGTTTTGGAACAAAAAGATGAATTATATAATAAGTCACCAGCACCAGACGGTATTCACCCAAGAAAACTGAAGGAACTCAGATATGATATTGCAGAACTCTTGACTCTGTTCAAGAGTCTATCACTTAGGAGTGGCCTCTGAAGCAGATAACTATAGGGTAGCTAATGCAAAGCTGATTTTTAAAAAAGAGGGGATCCTGGCAATTGTAGGCTGGTAAGCTCAACATCAGTATCAGGCGAATTGGTTGAAACTATAGTCAAAGGAATGAATGGTCAGATACATCAATAAATATGATATGTTGGGGAAGAGTCAACCTGGATTTTGTAAAGAGAATTCTTGGGGGTGGAGGGTCAACAAACTTGTGATCAAGGGTTAATGTTCTTAGACAGTCAATATAGTATTCTTAGACTTTCCAAAGCCTTTGACAAGGTCCCTCACCAAAGACTCTTAAGTACACTAAGCAGACATGGAATAAAAGGAAAGGTCATCTAATGTTTAGGTAACTGTTTAACAGATAACAAATAAAGGGTATGAACAAATGTTCACTTTTCACAATGAACAGAAATAAATAGTGGAGGGTCCTCCAAGGATCTATACTGAAAACGGTGTCCTTCAATACAGTCATAAATGATCTGGAAAAGGGGGAGAAAAATAAGATGGCAATACAAAATTACTCCAGATAGTTAAGTCCAAAGTGGACTGTGAAGAGTTACAAAATGATGTCATGCAATAGAGCAACAAAATGGCAGTTGACATTCAGTGCTGAAAAGTGCGAAGGAATGTGCTTTGGAAAAGTATTCCCAATTCTACATACAAAATGATAGGACCTGACTAGGAACTATTGAGAGAAAGGTTAGATATTAAGACAAAATATCATCATGTCATTATTTTAATCTGGGGCAAGGGTTTTCCAAATTGTGTCACGGGCATACCTGGGTAAGCCACTGATGAGCCACGAGACACTTTGTTTATCTAAATGTCCATAGAAACAGATCCTTGCAGTTCCTATTAGGTATGATTCACCATTTTCAGCCAGTGGGAGATGTGGGAAGTGGTGCAGGCTAGGCCATCGCTTCCTACAGCAACTTTTGTCTAGAAATAGTGAACTGTAGCCAATGGGAGCATGAGACTCTGTTCCTATGGATACTTAAATAAACAAAGTGTCTCGGCCTGCCAACGGCTTACCCAGGGGGACCGCAACCCAACTTTGAAAACCCCTTACCTAGGGTATGCCCACATTCTGAATACTGGTTTCCCCATTTCAAAAAAAGATATGTTAGAATTCAAAAAGGTGCAGAGAAGGTCAATAAAATGATGATTGGGGTGTGGAACATCTCCAATATTAGGGAAGATGAAAAGGACCCGGACAGCTGATCTTAAAAAAGAGATGACTAAGAGGAGCAATGACAGCTTCTATAATATCATGAATGATCTGAAGGAAGAGAGTAGGGAAGTATTCTTTTCCCCTTTACATAAGAACTAGGGGACACTCAATGAAATTAATAGGCATTAGGTTTAAAATAATTCAAAGGATACACTTTTCCAACAATGCAAGCAGCCTTTGGCACTCATTGCTCATTGTGCAGGCTAAAATTATAGCCAGATTCAAAAAAGAATAGACACATATATGGTAGGTGGTTCCATCAGTGGCCACTAGCCAAGATGGTCGAAAATGCAGACCAAAGGCCTGTATGTCCCTAAATCTCCAACTCTACATATAAAATGACGGGTTCTTCAACTGTCAGAAGCTAGGAGTGGATGTCAATGGGTGGATCACTCAAAAGAGCTCTGTTCTGTTTATTACCTCTGAAGCCTCTGGCACTGGCACTGTCATCAGAGAGGATACTGGGCTCAACAAACCATTTTTCTGACCAACTCTGGCCATTCTTATGTATTTATTTCCTTAATCACTGCTGAACCCAGAAATGCCCCACCAATTGAGGTGGGTGAGTGAATGCCAATCTCTCTATTATTTTTCGTGTGTGTAAAATGGGAATAAGAATACTTATCCCTTTCACACAGATATTATGAGCCTAAATTCAGTAAATCTGCTTTTAAATCTGGTTTAGTTCTTTTATTGCACACATCCCCATGGTAGCTAAGTGCTCTGAGCTCCTCAGAAGACATAGGAACAAAATGTTATTAAGTTTAGGCATATTTTGGTCTGAGTTTTTTGAGAGATGCTGCACCCATTGCCTTCAGTAGTATTTGAGAGTACTAAGTATCCAAAATAAATCACAGGCCAAGCCGCATTTAAATGTGTTTAATTATATTAAAACAAGTAATGTCTTCATTCCATACTTCATTAAACTCAGGGTATGTCTACACTGCAAAATTAATTCAAAATAACAGCCGTTATTTCAAATGAAATTTAATAGTATCTATACATGCAAACCGCTATTTCAAAATTAATTCGAAATAGTGGAGCGCTTAATTCGAATTTGGTAAACCTTATTCTACAAGGAATAACGCCAAATTCGAAATAGCTATTTCAAATTAGACACTTAATTCGAAATACAGGGCCTCCAGCCCTTCCCAGGACACAACGAGGAAAACTTACTCTCCTCTCCCCCAGCTCCGGAGCCATTAAAGGGGTAGACCCTGGCCACAGTGCCTGTGCCAGCTCCAAGCCTGCCAGCCCAGAGCCAGCAGTGGCCACTGGGGCCCCTGACCCAGTGGCTCCAAAACATGAGCCAGCAAACCACTGGCAGCCAGCCCTCCACTGCTCCCCAGGAGCAGTCTGCCAGCTCTCAGGAGCCTGCCAGGGGCTGGAGAAGGCAGGTGCCTCCCTGGTCCAGAGTGGAGATCGGGTTTGGGGGGGATGCCCCCAACGTACATGATCTCCGCACTAGATGGAGGAATGCGACCGTCTATGGCAGGATAGCTGCCAGTCTGGCCACCAAAGACCACATGCAAACCCAGGAGCAGGTTTGTATGAAAATCAAGTTGGTCTGGCGAGACCCCCAACCCTGGACCCTGAGCTTCCCTTCCCCCTTCTTCCCCTTGCTTCCCCCTTCCAGCTCCCTCCTCCCAGGTTTCCCTCTCCCACCCTCTCTCTTTGCCTCTCCCACCTCCTTTTCCCAGTCTCCCCAGAGGTTAATCCCCCCCAGTTTTGTTCAATAAACCCAATTTCTATTTTTGAACATATGTGTCTTTTGTTTGACATCAGGAAGGGGGGCTAGGGAGGGGTAAGTGGAAGGACGTGAGGGAGGAATGGGGCACGAGCCCCCGGTGGGGAGGACTGGGGTGGCTCTGAGGGCTCCTCGGGGTGGACGCTCTTCAGCAGGGCCTCCTGAATCCTGACAGCCCCCCAATGGACCGTCCCTGGATGGCAGCCTGCAGCAAGTGCAGCCGGGCTGATGGCAACGACCTCACAAGACACACCGGCATGCCCAGGGGCAGCTCTGGCTCCATGTGGCCGAGTGGTATGGTGTCCCGAGTGCGGGCACTCGGGGCACTCCAAGACAGGACTGCTTTGCGGTCCCTCATCAAGGTAGACAAGCAAGTGGGGAACTCTGAGAACTGTCTGTCTGGGGTGAGGGTATGGTCCCTTTAGGCACGGAGCTCAGTTAGCCTCAGGCAGCAGTCCCACACACTAAGTCCTAACCTGATGCCCTGCTGGCACTGGTTCCAGCCAGCCTTAACTTCGGTTCAGGGTCCACTCAGTGTGGACGCGCTATTTTGAAATAGTAAAACACTATTTCAAAATAGTTTTGTGTATAGATGTGTTTTTTCTAATTAGCATAAATTGAATTAACTATTCCAATTTAAGTTAACTCAAATTAATGCTGTAGTGTAGACATACCCTCTGGCTTTTTGCAAAGATGACCTGCCATTCTAATCCCTGACACCACCTGGTTTTTTGGGACAATTCAAATAGTTATGGTCTGAGTTGTCAAGGAGAAACTCTCATAGTCGGCCTGACTCTCTCCTCGCAGTTACCAGGAGGTGTAATTCCACTGACTTCAGCTATCTTGCTCTTGGTTTATGCTTGGGTGAATATGATGAGAGTGAAGTCCCATTTTATAAAATGCTGTTCTACTGGGCACATTTACATAACACCCTGTTGCTCCGGGAAAATAACACAAACCTTTCTTAAACCAATAGCAATGGTAAAGCTGTTTCTAACAGATTTGTACTGCACGGCATGCCCTCTTTCATGTAGTTCTTATAATTAATTTGGCAGCTTCTCAAGGAAAACTATTAAATTATTGTCCCAGTGACTTAAACCTTTAGCATGAAAGTCATCTGACACAATTGTCAGGGACTTTATTTGTAGGCCCAGTGAGAGAACTATTCCTTGAGGGAAAAATTGAGATTTTAATTATTGACTTGTAGGCAGGCATGATTAACAAGGATTTCTCATCCTCCGCTATCAAATCCCAAGCCTCTGCTCTTGCATCCGCTGCTTCTTAAGTGAAGTCTCTAAACTGTACCTCCCAGTTCTCAGAGTAGCCTCATTAAATCAACTATAGTTAAACCTTCAGTAGATTAGAACTTGTAAGGGGAATGGAGATGTAACACCTGATTACCTTTCTAAAGATGATGACATGAATTGATTTTTTTTCAGAGCTTGGCCAGCCATGCTACTGCTAGCTCCCCCCACTCCTGTATTCTCACACATGGAGAGTCAAACTGTGCATTCAGCTAGACAGGAGCAAATGAGCTCTACGACTTACAAAATAATGTCAAGGATTGAACTAAGAAACTACTTAGAAGAAAGGCCCACATATTCTGTAATTCACTGATTTCAGATGTGTTGCATTAGCCTTAGAAAGGGCTCGACTGCCGAGGAAAGAGACTGTATATCACCACAGCAGGTGATCTTTAGCACTATATGATTAGATTTGGACATGACGCGCCCTTCGTTTCTGAAGGCAAGAACAGACATAGTACTGCTGTTTCCACCACAATAAAAATATACAAAAGACATAGACACACCATTCTTAGAAACTGGATGAAATGAAGTATTTGCATTTCAATGGTAAGTTTTACATCTAAAGAAGATCTATTGGCGGTAGCTTCTCTTTTATCCAGGTGCTTTTACATTATAGGTGTTTTCTGTCATATAAATACATAGTGAATCATTATGTGATGGGACAAAAAATATGCCCTTTAAGAATCATTATATTGGATCATAACATTCCTTTGTTCAATTTCAAAATGGTCTGCCTTGATTACTCAAGACCTGAAGAAACAGACTATTAAGAGAAAAGCAATATTATCTTCTGCTGCAGTACAAGGTAACACATTGCACACTTTGCAGATACTGATTTCATGACTATATTTATTTTGTTGTCTATTTTTCTAGATAACAGAGAATATTATCTCCAAACAAGTTAGCTGAAATAGGACTTTATCACTATATACTTTATTGGTTTCTAAATAAACCACCAGTTTGATTTTTAGAGTCAATTACTAGGAAAGCATTATAGGCTTAACGCTATCCTCTCTATATGACCATGACTTCATCACCTTTATAATATGAAAGCAGAATAAAGTCCAGACTAAGAAAATATGTCTGGCCTTTAGTGTGTGTGTGTTTGTATTTGTATTACGTGCTTTAATGAGGTCATTTTCACAATGCTGAAAAGAATTATGAGCCAAATCAGTTGTGAAGAATAATTGAATCAGAAAAATGCTGATAACAGGGAACCATTTAAGAACAACTTATTAGATGTCCAAAAAGCCACAATCTCAAAACTGTGGAAGATGACTGTGTTGGTTAAAATCCAACCTGGTTTAGAGGGGAAGTGAAGATAGATTAAAAAATAAATAAAAAAATGCAACAAACAGAAGAAAAGAGAAGTAGCTAATAGGGACTATAAATCATAAGTTAGTAACTGTAGAAAATTGAAGAGGGAAGCCAAAGATCATAAGGACAACCTATGGAAATCAGAATTAAGGACAGAAAGGAATTTTAAAAATATATTGGAAACAAAAAGAATCCTGACAGTAGCATTGGTCCCTTACTAGATGGAAATGGTAGAATTATGTATAATAAGGCAGCAATGCTCAATAAATATTTGTATTAATTTGGAGAAAAATAGATTATGCAGTCTCATCATATGATGATGATGACATTCTTTCGTGTCTACTAGTATATTAAAGAGGATATTAAAGATAAGCTACTGATTTCGCATATTTTTTGATCAGTGGATTCAGATGACTTAAAATACATTAAAAAAGTTGGCTGAGATTGCCAGATAGTTAATTTTCAATAAGTCTTGGTGAACTGAGAAAGTTCCAGAAGGATGGAAGAAAGCTAATGTTGTACCAGTTTTTAAAAAGGGGAATTGGGATGATCTGAGTTATTACAGGTGTGTCTGCCTGACACTGATCACAGGCAACATAATGAAACATCTGATATGGGATTCACTTAAAATCTATGCTCTGATCAAATGAGCTAGTGCACTTCTGGGATTCATAGAAAAGGGGAATCTTGAGAAGGAGCAGATAGAGGTTATTTTACTTCTGTGTTTGGCACTGGCATGACCACTGCTGGAATTCTGTGTCCAAAAAGGCTGATAAATTGGAGAGGGTTCCAAGGAGAGCCATGAGGATGAGTAAAGGCTGAAAAAACATACTTTATTGTGACAGTCAAAATCAGGACTGGGCAAGATGTACTCTGGGGTCTGGATCCAGCTCACCTAACACTTTAATGCAGACTGGGAATACATCTGGCCACTTTCTATTTATATCCTGCTGTCCATGCCACTGAATTTCCTATTTACAGTAAAACTCCAATTGTCCGGCATCCAGTGGTCCGGCACTCCTGATAGTCCAGCACCAACTGGAACCCGGAAGTGATCTGGCCAGCCGGACAATTGGAGATGCTCCGCGCTGCTTCCCCAAGTCTGCTGCTGCCGCTGCTGAAACTGACCAGTGGCGGACTTGGGGAAGAGGCACAGATCAGAGCAGCTGGGGTGCTTCTGGGTTGGTCCTGCAGCACCACCCTTCACCCCCCTGCTCGGCGCCCGGCAGCACCCCAGCTGCTCTGCTCTGCGCCGCTGCTACTGCTAAAACTGACGAGTGGCGGACGGGGGAAGCTGAGAAGCAGAGCAGCTGGGGTGCTACCAAGCACTGAGCAGGGGGGTGGGGGCGGTGCTGTGGGACCAACGGGCAGCACCCCAGCTCCTCTGCCTGCCGTTTTCCCAAGTCCACCGCTCATCAGTTTCAGCAGCGGCAGACTTGGGGAAGCCATGGGGTAGTGCAGCTGGGGTGCGGCCGGGTTGGTCCTGCAGTGCCGCTCAGGTGAGAGGCGGCGCTGCGGAAACAACCCAGCAACAACCCAGCTGCTCTGCCCCGCCGCTTCCCCAAGTTGCTGCTGCCGCTTGCAGCCTCAGCTGGCCTGTCACTGGCAGCTGCACAGGGCTTCTCCCGCCTCCCTCCATAATGGCGGAGGGTTCGCCCCACACCGCGCCATTCCCTGCCAATCCCCCCCACCCAGACTCCTCACAACCCCCCTTCCGGAGTACCTCCTGATACTCCAGCATATGCGATAATCCAGCACCCCCTAGGTCCCAAAGGTGCCGGGTTATTGGAAGTTTACTGTAAATGGCTTTCAGCTCCTAGTCATGGTGCTATCCTGGCAGGGGCCAGAACCATGAGCCCTTTAAATAGCTGCAGCAACCCCAGGTGTCTGACAGGCAATGTGATAGTGGCAGAGCCGTAAGGCCTTTGCTGTGTTTTTAATTCAAAGCCTCTGGCCTCAGACAGCTCTGGGAGGGAGGCTAGTTCCCAGCCCCGCCCCTTTCATCCCAGGCCCTGTCCCTTCTGGACGGTGGAGCCACCCATGACCACATACCAAAATTCATAAAGTGGCCCCCATATGAAAATTATTGCCCACTCTTGCTTAAGATTCACAAGCAATTTGACAAAGAGTATGTTAATTTGGTTGTAATGTAGAGGTACTGACATGGGAAACAAACATCTGACAATGGGATCTTCAGTATCACTGAGACAGGTATAACATGATCAATGCCAGGAAGCTGAAGCTAGACAAATTCAGACTGGCAATAAGATATACATTTTTAACAAGGAGAATAATTAACCATTGGAACAATTTACTAAGCGTTGTAGTAGATTCTCCATCATGGACAATTTTTATGTCGGGTTAGGTATTTTTGTGAATGATTTGCTCTAGGAATTATTTGGGAGACGTTCTATGGCCTGCGGTACAATGTTTCTCAACCAGTGATATGAGTACCGTTACGGGTACTTGAGAGAAGTCGGGGGGGGGGGAGGGGAGAGGAGATGACATCAACAAAACTGAAATTTGGAGAAACCTGAATTTTTGTTTTAAGTTTGACAGCGCTTTGTTATTTTTGTACTTTTTACACCCAAAAATTTAATCGCCTGCCCGACTATGATTAAGTTGTTTAAACAAATATGTTGCAATGGTAGAAAAAATCGTGTGTTCTTGAAAACTGTAGGTACTGGGGGTACTTATAATTTTTTTAAGGGGTACTTTATAAAAAAAATGTTGAAAAACACTGCTGTGGTATACAGAAGGTCAGACTAGATGATCACAGTGGTCCCTTCTGGCTTTAGAAGCTATGAATATTGGATTTTTTCCTTTGCTCAGCTTTCAAAGGCATTTCATCTACCCCCTTATTGAGAGTGCAAAATGCTTTATATGGGTTAGATACATTTGCACATTGTGTGTCCTTAGCCATGAGAGGTGATTACCCCACATATCTACACTTCTGAACCAATCTGCCCAATTTCTAATCTCAAGTTATATTTGTAAAATATTATTGATATTTTATTTTAGTGTAAAAACACAGTTGAGTTGCCCCTGCTACTTGCTTAATAAAGGATACCTTAAATAATCATAGAAAGCCAACACCTCTCTGACCAAAGGATCTTGAAATTTTATGTGAAGTAGGTAATTACTGCCCACTGTTGAAATGCAGCTATCACTTTTATCGAAGGGAGCACATTGAAAAAGAGAGAATTTAGGCTCCAGTTTTCATCATAGATACAAGGGCACATTCCTACTTTTACTTACAAGTGCTGCATATCTTTAATGTCCATGAAAAGCAAACAGAACTTCACTTTTGAAGAATTTGTATATGAGGCACCCTCTTGTAACTTGCTTGGAACTCAATTTGTCTCACTTGGGAGGAGGCAAATGAGGTTATTATACCTTGCCAGGGTTCAAACCCATAGTATAATGGAGTAGGTATTTCAGAATTTAGGCCACTCAGGCAGCTTATTCAATTTTTGCAGTGTCAGCTTAATGAATCATTCCCCACGAAAGGGTTGTCCTGGTATTTCAGCCAAAGCCCTGCTGCTTTTGCAGGAGTCCCTGTTCTTTTATCTTGGACATTGGTCTGAGGTACAGGAACATTCCAGTTTATCACACGTTGTTCTGTAGTGTCATTTGGAAATAAGCTCACGCTCACCAAGTGAATATTGATAAGATACCTTGCGAATGTGAAAAAATGAGGTAAAGAAAAGATAGCTTTCAAATGTGATATATAAAGACTTTTAAAATGTGATAAAAGACTTCCGAGAGGCCATTATTTAGAGTGAATCCTCAGAGGTGTACATGGAGTTTGGGAGCTTTATTGTTTGGTCATGCTCTTTCAAAGGTTTAGGGCTTTTACTCTGTGTTTCTAAGTAAAAGCTCTTTGAAGGTCATGTTTGAATTCAAAGCTGTACTTATTGTCTGTTTTTCCATGCTATCTACATTACTGTTGCATATCACATTTGGAAGGCCAATATCTCCTGAAGGTAATATTTTCCAATTCCACTTTTATCCTACCCTCTGGTATAGTGTTTGCCAGTGCACGTTTGCATCTGCAGGTGCTGATAAGGTAGAAAAAGCTACCTGACTAACATTATTATAGTGCTTTTTTTTCCTGGGTAGTTTGAAATGATTATCGCCTCCAGACTATAGTCATATGCTAAAAGCTAGCATACCTTCATTCTGCAATACTGCCCTCATCACTTTGAAGTGATGGCGGCTGCAGAGATTACCAGGCAGTGGGAAATCTTTCTGTCATTGAGAAAGAGGGGAAGGGAGAAAGGCAGCTTTTCAAGATTAACTGAAGGCTGGGGCTCCCTGTTCAAATTTCAGAGCAGGCAATTAATTTGTCCTGGTTCTAGAGTAATACTAAACATAACTATTCCAGTAAATTGCTGGATGTAATGATGGTTACAGGAAAAGAAACAGGTATTGAGATGGAGCATAACCCCCCCCCCCTTCTCTGACTCTGACCTTGTTATGTAAAAAGTTGGCCTGTAATAGGGTGTGGTTGTGCCTCTTGTTTACATGGGCAAAAAGTTTGTCAGAGAACACAGAAAACTCCCTTTCATTGCCTAGCCTGTGACAGAGTCAGGCACAGTTACAATCTTTTCATTAAGAGGAATGTACCAGGGGCCTCTTCCTCTTTACTCCTCCCATGATGCATAGTCACCCAAGAGCAGTGAAAAGGTTAAGGTGGACAGGTTTACCCTTTGGTCTCCCTCATCCAGAATGAAACTTGCATGCAAGGGGCGAGTACACTGTGCTGGGGGACGGGGAATACTAGTGAGCGTACTCCCTAGGTACCTCAACACAAGGTTCTATCTTCATGACACAACTGATTCCATAGAAAAAGAGCAGCTTTTGCAGGGGTGTGAGTGCTCAAAACACCTGAGTGATGATAAGCCTGAAAATGATTTTGTTGTCCTTAACCTTTACAAAAAGCTAACTGAAGAGATAATCAACTAATGAATACACATTTTTGCCTTAAAATTGCAATGGGAGATTCACAGAACCAAGCCCATAATTGCTTGGGCACTGTTGTACCATAACAAAACCAGCAAGGAGTTTGTGGGGGAAGATACCTAGGTATTGAAAATGGCATAGCTCAACTGGCTTCAAAAGAGCTAAGCTCATTTACATGAGCTGAGGGTTAGACCCTTCATACCTATGAATAGATGTCAAAGCAGGCCTGCTATCTGAGGATCTCACATGTGATTAAAGTCTCCTCATGCCTTTCTACACGAGAGATCCACTTCCTGGACACCACAGTACAAATCAACAATGGAAAATTAGACACCACTCTCTACAGAAAACCCACCGACTCATACAGTTACCTACATGCATCCAGCTCCCATCCAGAACACACCACACGATCCATCGTCTATAGCCAAGCCCTTCGATACAACCGCATCTGCTCTAACCCCACTGACAGAGACCAGAAGCTTCAGGATCTCTACCAAGCATTTATAAATCTCAACTACCCACCCGGAGAAATAAAAAAGCAAATTGAAAGAGCCAGACGAATACCTAGAAACCATCTACTTCAAGACAGACCCAAGAAAACCAACAATAGAACACCACTTGTCATCACCTACAACCCCCAACTTAAACCTGTCCAACACATTATCAATAAACTATAGCCTATACTGGAACAGGATACCATACTCCAAGAGGCTCTGGGAGACAGACCCATAGTCTCCTATAGACAACCACCTAACCTCAAGATGATTCTTACCAACCACCACAGGACATACCACACTAATACCAACCCTGTTACCTTCCCTTGCAACAAACCCCGTTGCCAGCTTTGTCCACATATTCATTCTGCTGATACCATTATTGGACCTAACCAAGTGAGTTATAAGATCAAGAACACATATTCCTGCGCATCCAGAAATATAATCTATGCTATCATGTGCCGAAAGTGTCCGTCTGCTATGTACATTGGACAAACATCTCAGACACTTCGCCAAAGGATTAATGCCCACAAAACAGATATCAGACAAGATCACAAAGAAAAAACAGTTTCTTGCCATTTTAACCAGAAAGGACACTCTCTCAATGACTTAACCACCTGCATTCTGCTACAAAGACCTTTTACATCTGCACTTGAAAGGGAATCCTCTGAACTGTCATTCATGTTAAAATTCGACACTTTCCAAAAAGGACTCAACAAACATTTGAACTATCTCACCCATTACCAAGATAGTTTCCCCAATTATCACCTCTAATACCATTAACTCACAAACATCCCACTCTCCCCACCTCTAATATCATCAATTCACAGACAAGTATCAGAGGGGTAGCCGTGTTAGTCTGAATCTGCAAAAGCGACGAGGAGTCCTGTGGCACCTTAGGGTATGTCTACACTACAAAGTTAGTTCGAACTAACTTAGTTCGAATTAGTTAATTCGAACTAAGCTAGTTCGAACTAACGCATCTAGAACTAAAAACTAGTTCGAACTAGCGTTTTGCTAGTTCGAACTAGTAAGTCCACATTGAGTGGACTCTGAACAGGGCTTAAGGATGGCCGGAAGCAGTGCCGGCAGGGCATAAAAGGAGGACTTAGAGCATGGAGATGCTGTCTCAGGCTAGCCGAGGGCTGCGCTTAAAGGGTCCCGACCCCCACCCCGGACACACAGTTCTAAGGGGTGCCCCGCTTGCAAAGAAGTTCTGGCTTGGATTGCCCTGAGTGCCCACACTGGGCACATCACACCACTCGGCCATCAGCCCGGCTGCACTTGCCGCAGGCTGCCATCTGGGGAGAGGGAGTAATTGGGGGGCTGCAGGAGAGCTTCCACCCCCAGAAGCCCGCAGAGCCAGCCCAGTCCTCCCCATCGGGGGCTCGTACCCCATTCCTCCCTCACCTCCTTCCACTTACCCTTCCCTAGCCCCCCTTCTTATTGATGTACAAAATAAAGATAACGTTTCTTCCAACATTGACTCTGTCTTTATTGAACAAAACTGGGGGAGACTGGGAAAAGGAGGTGGGAGAGGGGAAGAGAAAGGCTGGAAGAGGGGAGGGCAACTAACATGATCAGGGGTTGGGAACAGGTCCCAGATGAAGAAAGGCTACAGAGACTGGGACTGTTCAGCTTAGAAAAGAGGAGACGGAGGGGGGACAGGATAGAGGTCTCTAAAAGCAGGGGTTGGGTGGAGAGGGTGCATTCATAAAAGTTCTTCCTGAGTTCCCATAAAGAAGGACTAGAGGACACCAAAGGAAAGGAATGGGTAGCAGGCTTGAAACTAGTAAGAGAAAGTTGTTCTTCTTGACAAAGCAAATAGTTAACCTGTGGAACTCCTTGCTGCAGGAGGCTGTGAAGGCTACAACTAGAACAGAGTTTAAAGGGAAGTGAGATAAAGTGATGGAGGTTGGGTCCATGGAGTCCTATTAGCCAGAGGGTAGGAGTGGTGTCCCTGCCCAAAGTTTGTGGAAGGCTGGAGAGGGATGGCACGAGACAAATGGCTTGGTCATTGTCTTCGGTCCATCCCCTCCAGGGTCCCTAGGGTTGGCCGCTGTCGGCAGACAGGCTACTGGGCTAGATGGACCTTTGGTCTGACCCAGTACGGCCATTGTAAGCTCAGGGCTCAGGGTCGGGGGTCTCAGTGGACCCCCTTGATTTTCATGCACACCTGGTCCTGGGTGGCCAGGCTGGCAGCTCTCCTGCCCTAGATGGCCACTTTTCTGTGCCTAGTGCGGAGATCGTGGACGAGGTCCACGATGTCCGCACTAGCCCAGGAAGGTGCCCGCCTCTTGCGGTCCCGGCCAAGCTCCCGGGAGCCGCCAGCCTGGTCCCGGCAAGAGGGGGTGGGCTGGGGGGCATCGGGTGGGTGGCTCTGTGCCGTGCCAGGTGCAGGGTCTGCTAGCTGGGTGCTGGCAGGCTTGCACCTGGCACGGGCACCGTAGCCAGCCCGTGCCCCTTTAAGGGGTCCGGGGCTGGGAGGGGGGCATAGAGTTTCCCTGGTGTTGGCCAGAGTGGCCACCAGGGAAACCTGGGGAGGGCTAGCCTCCCACTAGTTCGAACTAAAGGGCTACACAGCCCTTACTTCGAACTAGCTAGTTCGAACTAGGCGTTAGTCCTCGTAAAATGAGGTTTACCTAGTTCGAACTAAGCGCTCCGCTAGTTCGATTCAAATTCGAACTAGCGGAGCGCTAGTGTAGCACCTATTAAAGTTAGTTCGAACTAACGTCCGTTAGTTCGAACTAACTTTGTAGTGTAGACATACCCTTATAGACTAACTGAAGTGTAGGAGCATAAGCTTTCGTGGGCAAAGACCCACTTCGTCAGATGCATGTAGTGGAAATTTCCAGAGGCAGGAATAAATATGCAGGCCAGGATCAGGCTGGAGATGACCCTCATCCTCCTTGATTGGATCCACCTGGTCATCTCCAGCCTGATCCTGGCCTGCATATTTATTCCTGCCTCTGGAAATTTCCACTACATGCATCTGACGAAGTGGGTCTTTGCCCACGAAAGCTTATGCTCCTACACTTCAGTTAGTCTATAAGGTGCCACAGGACTCCTCGTCAATTCACAGACACTTACCTTCCTTCCTTCCTTCCCCCGCCCCCCTTGCATCCCCCTCCTGTTCTGCAATGTGATTTGTCCTTTTCATATGTGTTCATTTTTTTAATTGTATCCTTTGGTATATATGGTTGTGACTACTTTCTTCCACTATTTGATCTGAGGAAGTGGGTCTGGCCCACGAAAGCTCATAATCTAATAAACCATCTTGTTAGTCTTTAAAGTGCTACATTGTCCTGCATTTTGCTTCAGCTACCCCAGACTAACATGGCTACATTTCTATCACTATTCTACATGCCTTTCTGTTTTTGTAATATAAACAAGTCCTCTGAAACCTGTTGAGTTATAATAGAAGTTGTTTACAGCATTTTTTCACAGCCTTCTCTTTCCCCGGCTCAGTAATCATATAGAACAGGGATCAAAACGCATGTAATGAGCATATAAAAATGAAGCATATACCCTCTGAGCCACAAAGTTTATATTCCTTCAGTTTGGTCCCTTTGAGGCGGCAGGAAAATACATGATAGATAGGTAGAGTGTGGAGTGGGAATCCAGGATGCTCCTACATTCTAACCCACCATGTGACTGTGGACAAATCACTTATACCAAAATTTTCATTTGTAGATGCCTAAAAATCCATTTTGATATAAATAAGGATGAATATTTAGATAATCTGGGGCAGCCTACTTTATATATTTTTGCCTGAATCCCTCTGCATCGATTGTTGTAAAATGTTAATATTTTACTAGTAACTCATATCTCACTAGAGTGCTATCAAGATTAGTTGATATTTTAATGCTTTGGTACTACCTATTCAGAGAGTAGTTATTAATGGTCCAGAGATGTGCTGGAAGGGCATAAAAAGTGGGGTTCTGCAGGGGTCTGTTTTGGGACCAGTTCTGTTTAATAACTTCATCAACTATTTAGATCAGTGGTCTCCAACCTTTTTACGTCCAAGATCACTTTTTAAATGTCAGAACAAGCCAAAATCTACTGCCTCATCCTTCCCCCAAAACCCCACCCCCTCCTTGAAGCCCCACCCACTATTCTCCTCCTCTCCATTACTTGCTATTCCCAGCTCTTATACACTCTCAGGGTACAGCTACACTGTCACTTTTTTCCCCCTTATTCTGTCTAGACTGGGCCAAATGTCAGAAAAACGCCTTCTTTTGGAAGCCTCCTTATTCCTCATGGAACGAGGAATACAGGGGTTATCGAAAGAGCATGTTTGCTGTTTCACTAAAAAAAGCAGAAGAACAAATGCATCCCTGGACGCAGAAGTGTTTTTCCGGGATACCTTGGGAATCCCGGAAAAACTCCTGCAGTCTAGCCATACCCTCACTGGGTTGAGACAGGATGTGTGGGCTCTGGGATGGGAATGAGGGATTTGGGGTGAGAGGTGCAAGGTCTGGGAGGGAATTTGGATGCAGGAGGAGGTGGAGAAGGGGATGCTGGCTCAGGGAGAGGGCTCCAGGATGGGGAGTGTTAGGGTTGAGGTACTGTGCAAGCCACATGCTTGTGGATGTGAGGGTGCAGGAGTTTGGGTTGGAGTATGAGAGAGGCTCAGGGCAGGGAAGTTGGAAGTAAGATGGGCAGTGAGTGGATGGTGCAGATTTGCAGGTGTGTGGATGGTGCAGGAATGTTGTGGCAGAAGACTGAGGATGTGGGGCTGCAGGAGTTTGGGGATGTGAGAGGCTCAGGATAGGGGGTTCCAGTCAGTGCCGGATGGAGGCATGGGTGAGCCGGGCAGCTGCCCAGGGTGCTAACCGATGAGGGGCGCCTGATGGCCGTGGCGCCGGCCAGAAGTGCCCTTCCCCCTACGGCTGCGGGGCCCTGCAAGGCTCGGTGCATGTGCCAGCAGTGCTGGCCGGGCCAGGCTGGGCAGCGCATGTGCCATGCACCCTGGGGGGCAGGCCCGTGCCACACGGGCAGGCCTGTGCATGCGCCCTGCGCCTGGGGGCAGCACTGCGTGCCCGGGCCCAGGGTGACAAAAGGGCTCGGGCTGGCCCTGGTCCCAGTGTATAATAAGTTCATATCTTGCGTGCAGGAGTGGGGGATACAGGAGTGTCATAATGCTGAGGCCAGATGGGTGCTTGGCCCCAGTTGGAGGTTTGTTGGCCAGGCTTCATTTTTAAATAAAATATTATGTCAGACCAAAAAAGTTTCAGCATTGTCTTTATTTATGAGAAGGGCGGGGAACCTGTTTTGAGTCAGGGGTCACTGACCCACAGAAAAGTTTGTTGGGACCACACAAGTGAGATGCAAAAAAATAACTCCCCCATCCCCCATCCCCCACCCTCACTAATGTGGCCCCAACTGTGGCGGTGGGAACAGAGGACGTGGTACTGGTGAAGGGTGCTAGGGGTTCCTGGGGCAGAGAACAGGGTGCCAGTGGGGGGGCAGGAGACAGGGTGCCAGTGGGTTCTGTGGTGGGAGACAGGGAGTCCCCAGCATACGCCTCCTCCGGGGACTACTCCCCCCTCCTCCCGTAAAGGAGGGAAGCCCGGGTGCGTGTCTCTTCACGGGACTTCTAACCCACCTCCCCCCCGTGCGGAAAAGGGAAGCCTCGGCATGCAGAGAGTCCCCAGCATGCCACAGACCTGATTTGTGGTATGGTGCCAGCTGTTTGGGGGAGGAGGAGCAGCCTGCACACTTCCTCAAACTCTGAAAATGGCGCGCAGCTGCTGGACTTCTGTCCACCCCACAGGAGGCACTACCTCCCCCGTTTCTGGAGGTAGTAGCGGGGCTTCTTCGGGATGGAGGAAATGGGAGGGTTTTGAATGCCTCGCAATCGACCGGTCAGGGCTTCCGGATCAACCAGTCAATCGTGATTGACGGGATGTGACCATGGATTTAGATGATGGCTTAGAGAGTAGGCTCATTAAATTTGTAGATGATACCAATCAGGGAGGGATTGCAAGTGCTTTGGAGAAGAATACAACCATAATTCAAAATGATCTGGACAAACTGAGAAATGGTCTGAGGTAAATAGGATGAAGTTTAATAAGGACAAATGCAAAGTACTCCACTTAGGAAGGAATATGCACATATGCAGAATGGGAAAAGATTGTCTAGGAAGGAGTACTGCTGAAAGGGATTTAAGAGTCATAATGGACCACAAGCTAAACAGGAGTCAACAGTGTGACACTGTTGCAAAAAAAGTAAACATAATTCTGAGAACCCATCCTGGAAAATGATTCCTCACTTTCACAGGCCTTGGGAGGCAGGCCAGTCCTCTCCAACAGACAACCCGCCAACCTGAAGCATATTCTCACCAGCAACTATACGCCACACTATAATAACTGTAACTCAGGAACCAATCCATGAAACAAACCTCGGTGCCAACTCTGCCCACATATACATACCAGCAACACCATCACAGGACCGAACCAGATCAGCCATACTGTCACTGGTTCATTCTCCTGCACATCTACTAACTTAATATATGCCATCATGTGCCAACAATGCCCCTCTGCTATATACATCGGCCAAACTGGACAGTCCCTACGTAAAAGAATAAATGGTCACAAATCAGATATTAGGAATGGCAATATACAAAAACCTGTAGGGAAACACTTCAGTCTCCCTGGACACACAATTGAAGATGTAAAGGTAGCCATCCTGCAGCAAAAAAACTTCTAGACCAGACTTCAAAGGGAAACTGCTGAGCTACATTTCTTCTTCAAGTTTGACACAATCAACTCAGGATTAAACAAAGACTGTGAATGGCTCGCTAACTACAAAAGCAGCTTCTCCTCTCTTGGTATTCACACCTCCAGATCAGCTAGTAGAAGTGGCACTGGCTCCAATCTTGTGGATGTTGTGATGCTGGATTGCCAGTACAGGTTCCCCGTTGCGGGTTTGTGAAGAGGATCTGAATTATGTGAACTGCGAGCCATATTTGGCTCCTAAGTGAGCCATGTATGGCTCTTGAGCCATAGGTCACCAACCCCTGATCTAGATGGCGCTTGGTCCTGCTGTGAGGGCAGGAGTCTGGACTTGATGACCTCTCGAGTTCTAGTGTTCTATGACTCTATGATTTCTGCAGTCTCCATCGCCATACTATCTGAACAGCTCACAGACACACTGATGACTTCATGCCCAAAACACTGTGGTGGTCTGAGAAGTATAGTTATTTCCATTTTGTAGATAGGGAACTGAGGTGTAGAGACCAAAGCTCCATGTAGCCCACCCAGTATCCTGTTTTCCAACAATGGCCAATGTCAGGTGTCCCAGAGAGAATGAACTGAACAGGTAATCATCAAGTGTCCCATCCCTTGTGGCATATTCCCAGCTGTGGGGGGAAAAAAGAGGTTAAGAGAACACCATCCCTGCCCATCCTGGCTGATAGCCATAGATGGGCCTCCATGAATCTATCTAATTCTTTTTTAAAACCCTATTACAGTCTTGGCTTTCACAATATCCTCTGGCAGAATTCCATAGGCTGACTCTGCATTGTGTGAAGAAATGCTTCCTTTTGTTTGTTTTAACCCCCCTGCCTATTTCATTTGGTGACCCTAGTTCTTGTGTTATGAAAGGAGTAAATAACACTTCCTTATTTACTTTCTCCAATCCATTCATGATTTTGTAGACCCCTATCATATCTCTGCATAGTCATTTCTTTTCCAAGCTGAAGCTCTTCTCATATGGAAGCTATTTCATATCTCTAATCATTTTTGTTGTCCTTTTCTGCAGTTTTTTCTATTTCCAATAGATCTTTTTTGAGATGCAGCAACCTGGTCTGTATGCAATACCATAGAGGCTATAAGATATTCTCTGTCTTATTCACAACATTTTGTTCACAATGGTCTTACTGTTCTTGAGTGCTCCATTAGCATTTTGATCATCCAGTGGCCCCACTAACTGTTTAGCAGGCTTCCTGTTTCTATACTTTAAAAAAATTGCTAGTACTTTTGGAGTCTTTGACGAGCTGTTCTTCAAATTCTTTTTTGGCCTTTCTAATAATATTTTTACACTTCAACACAGACTTCTTAACATTTAACACTAGACTGGGGAACAGAGCCTCCCCATTCTAGCACCTTAGCCATGAGAACATCCTGTGTTTCCTTGCACCTGTGTATGTTTCCTTATAACTATACAATACTTATTGTTCGTGCTGAATGGGCAGGGCCTTAACAAGGGCGGGGCGCTCTCCCCAGGCACATCATAATCAGGGGTGCAAACGGGGCTGGATTACCCAATAGGCAGACTAAGCATGTGCTTTGGGCACCAGCAAACAGGGGCACCAAAAAAAAAAGAGATTTTACGGTATAGTATTGTTTTAATTTGAATTACATATGGAGGGAGGGCACCATAATTTTTTCAGTGCTTAGGGATTCTAAAGGTCTTAATCCGGCCCTGGGTGCAAAGATGTAATAAGTAAAAACATTAAGCTGCAAAATAAAGGGGGCAATCCGTGCTAACCTAAGGGGAGGGGGTGCATAATTAATATTTTGCCCTAGGCACAAAAATACATAGTTATGGCGCTGCGAATACGGCTCTTCTTGAAAAACTATATTCTGATTTGCTTTTCAGGTGTTTGTCATTGCTCTCCATACTTTCTCTGTGTCAGCAAGACTTTCTATGTTTTACTTTCAAATCTCATTTGGTTGAGATCTCAAATCTCAGTTAATGGTTGAGCACCCTTAAAACTTGCCTCTTGCATTAAAAATGAAAGTGTAAATATTAAGCTCAATTTCTCTATGACAAAACTGGCAAGTTTCAGGTTGATCAGTGTAATAATGAAAATGTGTGTTAATTATTATTGTCTATCTCAAGAAAATTGCACTTTATAAAGATATGAGCCATATGCTTAGCTGGAGAAAATCTTCATAGAACCATTGAAGTGGCTGGTGATATACCAGCTTTATGCCAGCTGAGAAATGCTA
Source organism: Pelodiscus sinensis (assembly GCF_049634645.1). NCBI lineage: Eukaryota > Metazoa > Chordata > Testudines > Trionychidae > Pelodiscus > Pelodiscus sinensis. The sequence continues at coordinate 231,063,664 of NC_134712.1, read as the reverse complement.
TCCCAGGCAGCATATAATGTATTTTTAAAAATGAAGTGTGTCTTGTTCTGAAGATTCTTGGCAATGCATAGTAACAGCAGAGAGCTTTTATTTTGTGAATGAAATCTATGCATGATGCATGTATTATTAAACATACGTTGTACCTGCAATATAACAACACATAGGTGATTAATAGTGTGCAGCAACTAGGGAGCTTGTTCATTTACATTCAGAACTGGAGCAGGTCAAAGTGTGAGATCCATTAAAACTAATCTAACTGGCAACTCATTCCTGGTGTGGCTTGGTGGCATAATGAGGTGGACGAATATGCATACAATGAGACACTGGCTCCTAGCAAATGCTGTAGAGATAATAAGTAACAGTTTCTGTGTTTTCCCATCACAATCTGCCATTTTTTAAAACCGAAAATCTATGTGAATCTGCATTTTATTACTCCCTCAATGTACTTGTGTTGATAAATACTAGCCATAAACCACTATTTCAAAAGCAATAATGTTACCCAGGCAGTGGAAATACTGCATGTGTGCATTAGCACCTATACATTAGCCCATTCATAATAATAAAATGAAGGATCTTTGTCTTCACTGTTTGGGTTTTGACTCTGTTGTAATGCTTTTAGATAGAATTGGGATTACAGGAAAAATCTACTTTCTCTATAAAAGGGTTTCCGTCTAGTTTTGGGTCCATTCACATTGCTGATTTTATATTATTTATTTACTGCCATGGTTACAATGAATGTCTGATAAACCATAAAGTTGATGATATGTTTATCTTCTCAGCATCAGAATAAGATCTGTTGGTATTTTGAAATATCCCTTCTCCTCCTACAGCTTTGTTAGACAATCAAACTTGCTTGCTAGGCTTGAATATAAAACCAAATAGGAGCATTGATTTCTCCATTTCATCACCTCTAGAGAACAATTCATAAAGCACGGAAGTTCTAACTAGTCAATCAATATTCACTACTTAAATTGGAAACACCATGGACAGCCTGTTGTTATTAAAAGTGTTCTTCTGAAGATGGTGCTAAATAAAAGAGAGAAACTGATCCAACCTCTGATCAGAGTTCAAACACAGATACTTGATTAAATAGTTTTGGGCTATATTTAGAGCTTTTCCTGTTTGATTCATGTACAAGGAGAAATAAGGAAAAGACAGCTCTTTAAAAGCATCAGATTATGAAATATTTCACTGGAACCTATTAAATGATGCTGTTGTCAAGCATACTTTTTTCTTCCTAATGACTGTATAAATTAAAACTACTGTTAACATTACAGGATAGGTCCACGCTATCTCTTCTTGAAGAATAACTCCAGAACTGGGAATAATCTACACTTGGAGAAAGCTGATCAGTCTGTATATCAGCTATTGGAAATTCTGTTACCTCATTCAGTCTACTTTCATTTCAGTAGCTAAATACTTAATGGTATCTGAAGTATCATAGAAAGTTTTTCTCCAAAATCACTTGATCACCATTAAAATAAACTTTTGGATATTTCTTAAATTCGGAATAGGTAAGTTTGTGATGAGCAATGGAAGAAGTGAAATGGATTTGGTGGTGTATTGGGTGGGAAGAAAGAAGATGTGCATAGTGTAATCTTACAATCCAGTGAGGTCTGACCAGGAAAGTCATAGAGTGATATCTTGTTATTTAGTAAGCGATAAAACTAATTAACTCATTACAGAACTTTGCATGTGACAAATAGTGTTTAGAGCTCTTCTGAAAATCACTATGAGAGATTTAGCAACCACCAAACATGTCAGCACTCACATACCACTGGCAGGGAGAGGAGGAGTTGCCTGCCCTGCTTAAGAAAACAAATTCTTTTATCTGATGAAATATGCTCATCTCTTTGTCCCTTGCTTCAAACCTGTTAGTTTGTCACAAGTACTCTCTCTGTACCATTCAGACTTATGGGACTTACAGTAGGATGCCATTGAGATGACATCTAGTTAGCCATTTGTATCAACTGCCTGTTATATGCTGATGTAATGGTGCATGACCTATCAGCAAGAAATTCAAACTAGCATGATTTATTAGACTGTGTTAATCTTTCTATTTAAAGGGGGAAAAAACCCTTACCCTCAAGTATGCCATATAGATTTTACCAGGCTGCGATGCATTAGACCTAATACTATATGTCACAACGCAAGACTTCTATACTCTTATCCATATACACGCCATTTACCCCCACATAATTATTTAAATAGAACTGTCAATTAAAGTAATATTGGAATCTTCAGCTGGAAGAAGGAATGATAAGCAGGATAATGTTAAGCAAGTTTGCTGCAGCGTAGTAATTGTCATGTATCTTAACATGCTTTGTTATTAGAAGAGATGACATGACATTGTACAATATAAGGTGGAATCAGTTCTTGCAGCTGTGCAGAGACAGAGCCAATACATCATCATCACCAGTGGTAGGAAGGAAAGGACTTTGGGATAAGAAACATTTTTTAAAAAGTGAGGGGATGAAACAAAGCCAGTGCTTAGCTCCCTTGGGGTATGTCTACACTAGCCCCCTCGTTCGAACTAGGGAGGCTAATGTAGGCATTCGAAGTTGCAAATGAAGCCCGGGATTTAAATATCCTGGGCTTTATTTGCATCTTCCTGTTCAGGTGCCATTTTTAAATCCCCTGAGTCCAAACTAACTGCCTGCGGCTACACGCGGCAGTCAAATGTTAACTCAAACTGAGTCCTTAGTTTGAGTTAACTGTTACACTTTATTCCATGAGGCTTAACTGTTAACTCAAACTAATGACTTAGTTCAAGTTAACGTTTGACTGCCGCATGTAGCCACAGGCAGTTAGTTCGGACTCAGGGGATTTAAAAATGGCGCCTGGACAGGAAGATGCAAATTTAAATCCCGGGCTTCATTTGCAGCTTCAAATGCCTACATTAGCCTCCCTGATGCCTACATTAGTTCAAACTAGGGGGCTAGTGTAGACATACCCTTGAGGACTAAGACCTGATGTTGGACTAAGATTCCTGGAAGAAGAGATAGCATGTTCTCTGATCATCTCACTTCAGGACTAATGCATATATGTAAATAAAGGAGATTGCACTTTTAATATGCCCATATATTTCCTCCTTTTGGAAACTGACTAGTAAGGCACCAGGTCTATGCTACTGTTTGGCAGGGATGAAACTGGTGTCAGAAGCAACTGCATTGTTGTTATTACTATGGGGTGGCTAGGAAATTAATCTAATCACATAAGAAGCACAATCCCATGAGCTCCAATGTATGGTTATTAAGTTCCACTGAGGATTCCGTAGCTGTCATACTAAGTCCCATCGGATGCATATAAGATAGCTGTCAAAGTTTCTAGTATGGGAGTAACTATTCACATGAAATGTCATATGGGTATGACTGTGCTAGTAGCTGTGTCAAACCTCAGAGCATGTCCAGACATTTCCTGAAGCCTATGCAGAGTCAAACTGAGTTGTGTGTTCATGTCAAGCTACCTGGAGCAGCCAACTCTCTGTGTAAATGGGTTGATAGTTGAGAATCTTATTCCCCTCTGGACAACCTCAGAGATTTTTGTGGGTTGACACTGGCCCACCCATAAAGATGAGATATGCCTTCTCTGACAAACCAAGGGAAAGCAATAAGAGTGAAAGGCCTCCCTGAAGATATCAGAGATGCCCAGCAGGAGGATCCTGGGGCACAGTGATGTGAAAGAGGCCAGATGGCTATGAGGATGGAAAAGTACACAGCAGGGCTATAACAAGGGCAAGGCAAGTGAGGCACTTGCTTCGGGCGAATAGCTGAGGTGCAGAAAAGACGGCTACTACACAATCTTCACTCGTGCATCACACCACGTCAGCTCCCTGCCCGTGCCGAGGACGGTCTTGCCTCTGGTGTCAAATTAGCTATTTACAACTCTGATACACAGCATTCCTGTTTCATGAGCTTCCACCCCTCTGTAGTGACCATCAAATCCACAATCTGAGTGGGTTCAGATTCTCAATTAGTAGATGACAGAGCTATACCAGTAGTCATGGGAGGCAGTATATGCGCAGGGATGGGGAAATTCAGTGTGAGTATTGGGTTTCTACAGCTTCTAAATCACCCAGTTGAATTCAGCACCATTTGGTGACTGTGAAGAGATTGTCTTGGAACCTAATGGCTGTAAAGCAATGTTTTTTTAATCATGACCCGGTTGAAGAAAATTGTTGATGCCTGCGACCCAATGTAATTTGACTAATATGTGGGATCCAGGGTGGAGCTGAGGATAAAGGCTTTGGGTTGTAGGAGGGAGGTCTGGCACAAGCAGCTCCTAGTTGGTGGTGCAGTGGGGATACTAAGACAAGCTTCCTTCCTCTCCAGGCACTGCAGACTGCACCCCAGAAGCAGCCATCAGCAGGTTCCTAGTCAGTGGGAATGTGGAGCTAGGGCTTAGAGCAGGAGCAATGCATGGAGCCCTGTGCACTCTTTCCTACATCAAACTAGGAGCTGGGCCTGCTGCTGGCCACTTCTGGGATGCAGGAAGTCTGCCTTAGCACCCCCACTGGTCTCCCTGCAGCAGTGAAACCCAAGTGCCTCACATTCAATGACCCAGTACTGGGTCATGACCCATAGCTTGAAAACCACTGCTGTGGAGTGAGAGGCCTGCATGAAATGAATTGGTGCACACTGTCTAGCCTCATGGATATCTGTGCACCTTTAGAAAACAAAGCAAACACAAACAAACAAAAAACCCTAGAAAAACGCACACCAAATCCTAGCCCATCGGAATTGTAACCAACTCACAAAATACAACCAGCTCACAGAAAACTTGGTTCTTTGGTGCTGGGCTGCTAGTCAAATGACTCATATTGCTTAGATGTAGGAAAAGACGGCCTCAGGAACAGACACTTGGCAGTACTGACAACTAAAGAAGGGGTAAACCTCAGAAAAATTTGATAAGATTTGTCTAAGGTCAAGAAACCTTTGGTTAATTCCTAGGAGATGGAAAGTAAGATGTTGCTGGCCTTTCCCTGCTCTGTCCTTTTCCCCTTGCCTTGTTTTGCTTTGCCTTTTTATGTTTTTTCTCTTCTTCCCCTACTTTGGAAAAAACTCACAATCACAGGAAAGAGTAGTCTCACATGGAAGTCTCAGTGAGCTCTGGAGCTAGAAAAGTGAATGATTTGCTCACCCTCTAAATGTGGCCCCTCTAGTTCACAATGGAAGGCTTTGTCTACACTGCTAATTGAATGCCAAAACGTGTGTGGTTCACAGGTGATTAAACCCCACTCCCTCTGAAAGACAAACATTTTGCTGTGGCAAGTAGCAGGGTGAATGGATCATTGTTGGCAGGAGCACTCTTCTGTTGAAAATGTGAACCCCTTTCAAAGGAGATGAAAGCATTTTGTCAGCAAAAGTGTTGACAAACAGCATTTACACTGCCCAACTTTTAGCAATACAGACCTTGCTGTATGCTGTGTAGAAAAAGCTGAGAAGACATTTGAGTCAGTATGAAGGTCAGCAGATCAGTCTCTATTACTGTGAATCTAATACCTTTCATCAGGGCCAATACATTCATGTTTAAAAAAAAGGCAGAGGGATTAACAAAGGAGCAGGTAGTTTTTGTTATGGAAATTTGTCTCTTTGGATGTGTAATGAGAACTTCACCTTTAAAAGCCAACCCCAATTTATTAAACAACTGGAAACAAACTCATGAATACAAGCAACAGTTTGCCATTGGACATGTACACTATTTTGCTAGTAATAGAATCTTCATAGTATGTCATTTCTCAAGCTATGTACCACAATGGTTTGTTTTAAGGAAAACCTTTTATGGGTAGCACCTTTCAAGGGACAGGGTCAATTTGAAATCTAGTCCATTGACAATTAGATTGGGAGTCAATGTTCCCTGTAAGATGAGACAGGCCTGTACACAAGGGGGATGCCAAAGGTGGAGAAGTACACACACACCCCATGGTCCTCCAGGTAAACTTGCTCCATCTGGCCAGGGTGTGCTGCCTGATCCTCCCTCCCTCAAGTTCTGGTTGGCCAGAGGAAGGCTGGGGCTGATTTTCCCACTTGCTTGGGGGACCATGGGGGTGCATTCACACTCTGGAGGTCCACCTTTACCGAAGAATCACCCCTCCCCAGAAATTCCTGCATATGGGCCTGTAAGGGCCACTCAGGAGAGATTCTAATGCCACTCAGGTGACTAGCGGAGTGCCCACAGCTAGGTTGTTTGTTTCTATTGGTGGTGCACATTCACATATGTGTTGGTGCACATAAAAATGTATTCCACACATGGAAAAAATTAGAGGGAACATTGGTGGGCAGGTATTTGGTTCTGCCCTCAGCAAGCCAGTTCAGGATCAAGGCCTCATTAACTGACTGCAAGGAGATAAAAGCAAAAAAGACTTTTTACAACGGGTAAAACTTCCAAAAGTACCTAAGAGACTAAGGAGCCCGAGGCCCACTGACTTTAAATATGATGTAGACTTTCAAAGACCAGATATTTAGGTGCAGATAGGGGCTTAGTGGGATTTTCAGAAGCATGTAAACAGGATAGGTACCTGTTCTCATTAGATCTGCATGTTAAGGTGCCTAAACACCTTTGAAATGTGTCCCTAAGTAATTGAAAATAGGATGTAGGCTCCTAAGTCAGGCAATTTTGGAAATTTTATCCACTGCACAAAGCAAAATCTGGGGAAGAAAAAAACTCAGAAGAATAAGAGGGAAATAAATTTTTTTCTTTAATATCCTTCAGTTTCAGTAAGGTAAGATACTGATTGTAATATATTACATAAACCAATTCAGGTAGAAGTGTGTTTTTTTTTAAATGACAGTGTTCCTTTAAGGTAAGTGCTTTCAAATGGAACAACTGCCAATTTATGGTAATTTTAATAGCTACAACCTTGACAATGTCCCCTTAATTAGCCTGTAAAAATGAGGTGGCTTTTGATAGTTTAGCTCATTTGCAGACTATCTGCTGTACAACGAATATCAGCATTTTGTCATTGGGAGAATTTGGTCATACTTGCATTGTTGCTCTAAAACATAACCATGGAAAATGGGATATAAAGGTCTATAGTGTTTTCTGTCCACACACTGGTTTCAATTTATAGGGAATGGTCCTGAGAGCTACCCAGTGTTCAAATGAAACAGCACCACATCCGAGTGGAAAAATAGATGGAATTTTCAGGCTTGAATCATAGGTGATGACCTCATGCACAGGAAAAGATCTCATTGGCTAAAGAGGATAAGAGATCATTTGGTTAATTTTAAAATCATAAGTTCCATATGTCCACTGATGCGTATTAGCCTGCAGTCTTAGCTGAAATACACTAAATGACAATGTTATGGCACAGACAATATTGCATCGACTACAACCATGGCAAATTACATTAGGTCAAAAGAAATGAGCGTGCAAAGTTGTAACCGCAGGATAAGTTCTTTGGTTAGCATCTGATATGCATGAGAAAAAGCAGGAAAGATAGACAGTCAAAGAAGTAGTGTCTGACATTAGAACAAACCCAATGACCTTATCCTACTTTCCCAGAAATAAACAGCAGATTCTCATTGACTTAACTGGGAACAAGTCCCAAATCTCTGTTTAGGAAAGTGAATCTCCCAGCAAATTAAATTTTCCTCTAGAAAAACAGAATTCACACCTAATTGAAGTGGATAGGGCAAGGAGAGGTGCAAGTTCATACCTTTGCTTGCTGCTAAATTGTCTTGGAGACATTTGTCACAATTACCAGGTGATCTGGTCCTTGCACCTCTTTGAATCTTTCTCAAATCCACCCTCATTGGTGATAGTCCAGATGCCCTGCATCTTGCTAGGGTGGTACCTCATGGTTTAACTGCTCTATGAGGCTAGGGGCATGTCTAAACTGCTTTTTATTTTCAAAGCAGGATATGCACATCTTCCATGCACATCTTGGCAGATCTTCTTCCAATCTCACTTTTGAAAGAGGATTTTTTGAAAGTGAAAGTAGTCTGGATGAGGGGTTTTTTTTCACGAAAAAAACCCTTTTCCAAAAAACCCCTGCGTAAACCTCCTTTTTAAGGAAGAGCAGTTTTTTGAAAAAGGGTTTTTTTTTTTCTGAAAAAACTGTGTCCAGGCTACTTTCACTTTTGAAAGGCCCGCTTTTGAAAGCGAGATTATCCTCTTTCGAAAATAAAACGTAGTCTAGACATAACCTAGGTCTATAGTGCATGCTTATTTCAAAATAACTCACGTTATTTTTGAAATAACAGAGTGAGCATTTATACAGCAAGCCTGTTATTTCAAAATAACTTTGAAATAACAGGCTTCTTACTCCAACTTCAGTAACCCTCATTTTGTGAGCAGTAAGGGAAGCTGAAGGAAGATTTTCCTTTAACGTACTGCTGTACAGAGAGTACCAAAGCTGAGTTAAACTACTTCGACTCCAGCTATGCAATTAACGTAGCAAAAATTGCATATCTTAACTCAACTTTAGCCTGCAGTGTAGACTTACCCTGCCTGTACCATTGGCCTATAGCTTCCTGGCTCACAACCAAGTGAATGACACAGGCCCAACTTAGTTTGAACACCTGTTTGAGTTTCTCTTTGGGAGACGGTCACAGCACACATCTTCAAAAACAAAGCAGTGTTTATTCATTCCTCAAAGGCACAAGCATGTAGAGCTGAGGTAAAAACAATAGAAAGCTGACACAAGACATATTACTTATCCCATTGTAAGTTCCCTCGAGTCCTGCTTACTTCACCTCCAACTAGGAGAGGCACCTAGCATCTGCGTCTCTTTGTGTGAATTTGCTGGCCTGTCAGCTTACCCAACACTCTTCCCTTTTTTAGGGACTATGAGACTTTAGATCCTCTTTAATCCCAAACTCAGCCTTGGGCAGTGTAAACCATTCTAGCCTGGCTGGAGCAAAGAGGGATAGTTTTTTCCTTGTTCCATTATCTTAACTGTTTTGAAGGTGTACCTGATGCTGTCTTGATTTAGCTAGTCTTTCATTGTCTGGGGGTTTCCTGATTTACACCCTCTTTTGACTTAACTCCCCATGATAAGCAACCAAACAAAGGCATGCACCATATTCAAAAGAAATAATACAGAGATTTCCCAGGTCATCATATCAGTTTTCTACAAGGCTGATTTAAAGGTGATAGGCAAATGAAAAAAATAATTCGGTGTGTTCCCTTTTTAATGTATACAGTTTGCAAGATGTTTAGCTCCTCCTTTTAGCTCCTGGTTAAGGCTCAGCTTGGGGTTGGTTCTTCTTTGAACTGGGGTTGAACTAGATTACATCCCGAGGGTTCTTCCATCCCTAATCTTCTAAGATTCTATGGTTCTTTCCCTGCTACTTGGGTTTAATATCTGAAATCCATTTTTCTATTTGCCCTGAAGCAATGTTTTCAGAATTATTACATAACAAGGAACAGTAGAGTGAATGTTGAGCAACTGAGAGATGAAAGGAGTTCTGTGTTTCCACTACTAACGAATAGTCCTGCTGCACCTTAGAAACTAACAAAAAGTGTGGATGGTATCATGAGCTTTCATGGACATATCCCACTTTTTCAGATAGAAGTGATAAAAATGACATTCACAACAGTGATGCACCTTTGGGTCTATAAATCCCCCCAAAAGAGGAAATTAGTAAAATTTGCCTACTCTGAGCAGAGTTTTGACCCAAAATAGGGCGTGCCACCAGAGATTCCATGAAGTCCACTATGGACTCACCTATTGCTTCTGATTCTATGTACAAGGTGCTCAGATAGTATGATGTTGGAAGGCAGATTAGATAGATAGATTGCTTTTGTTAATATATGCTTTTGTTAATATATGGCTCCCATCAGTCTCTCCCAAGTCTTCCCAAACTATGTCCTGAAGCATTTCTTTCCTATGTCCTACCATTTCTTTCTCCATATTTCCTTCCCTGCTTCATCTTTCCCTTCTAGTCTTCTGTCGATTGCTGACTCTCCTCTTTGGTAGTTTCAGGCCACATTCACCTGCTCATCAAACTTGCTGCTGGCATGCCTGCAGATGGAGGAAGGTGAGGGGCATCCATCTGCCATTACTCATATTACCTGAGCTGAGTGCCATGAGAGGACAATAGCAGCAAAGGGACATGTGGGCTGCTGACTGAGCCTGCAGACCCGTAGATGGGAGTCAGTCCTGGAGCCACTTACAGTATGAGCCCCAAGAGGAGAAAATGAGGGGGAGCTAATGAAGGATGAAGAAATCTTTTAAATAAAATAAGTCATTGCAGATACATTGCAAATTTTGCAGATACTTGCTGGCCAACTGCTAAAAATTAAGCAGAACTTAATGAAGCCCCATCATTAGGAAGGACATCACAAGGAAAATTCTAATTTACTAGAAGTGCAGCTCTAAAGGGAATCAATCCTGTAAAGGCTCTGTGCCTAATCTACTAGGGATAGCAGCCTGCCATTACTTCAGAGGTAGAAGTGTGAACTTTGGTGCTACAGGTCAAGGGTCCCAGCTCTGCTGCTGACTGTAGTGGGGTTATTACAGTGGTATCAATGGAAACAATAGCCTAGAATAGATGGGCTGAGGTATTTTTACCAGTACAGGCAATCCCCGGGTTACATGGATCCGACTTACATCGGATCCCTACTTACAAACGGGGTGAGGCAACCCCGCAGTAGCTGCTTCCCCCCAGCAGACCAGGGAGACACGAAGCTAGCGCCCCCCCCCCCCCCTCCCAGCAGACCAGGGAGACTTGGAGCGGCTTTTCTCAACAGACACCTCAGCTTGAGAATAAAGGACTGAGGGAAGTGAGGTGAGGAATAAAACTGAGCTCTGGAGAAATGTTTGGCTAGAGTTTCCCCTACAATATGTACCACTTCCGACTTACATACAGATTCAACTTAAGAACAAACCTACAGTCCCTATCTTGTATGTAACCTGGGGACTGCCTGTATATTGGCTAGCCCTGCCCAGTACAATTGCTACAGATGTGGGGTTTTTTCATTTGCTTAACTTTATTTCCATGTGAGTTTTTCTTCATCATTCTAGGCTAGGAGATGCTTCTTTGGTTAGGATCAATGACATGCCAAGTTTGGAGTCCATTGGACAGCCATATTTCTGTTATCACTAACTGAAAAATGCCTTAAGCTGTTCAAAAGATGAAAATATGCAACTTAAAATGAAAAAAATGGGGTTTCCTGAGATTTCCTATTTTAACACACACATCCCTCATTCCCTGGGGTGAGCAGTTACATGAAAATGTTGCAGCCGCATAGTGACATTTTTCAGAAAGATATGAATGAGGGAAATCAATGTGTTTCAATGTAGGCATGATTGAAACTTTTACTGTAGTTTTTGCTACCATTAGCATTATAAAATGTAACTGTGCACAATGGCTAAAATACAATAATGTTTTCATGGCAAAAAATGGAGTTAACTGCTCCAGCTCTCATTTTTAAAAGGTTGTTTAGGACTGCACCTGTGAAAAATAGGGATTTTAATTGGGCCTAAAGCTGACACCTTCCAAAAATTTTGATGAATATATTATAAAAAAAAAAACCTGTTTTTTCTTGCATTTTCCAAAACAAACCATTGTGAAAGTACTAAGAAAATATTTTTGTTTTGTCCTTTATGAAGCCAATTCAAATTTCAAACTGGAACCAATCAATACAAATAAAGATGAAAATATGGTCAACATGCTAAAAACCAGTGAAGAGAGTTAGCTGTGCATTCAGTTGACAGAAATGACACATTTATCCTGTTCTGCTGAGACGGGCTGGTAGGATAGAAGATTCTCAGCATTTGTTCATTTAAAGATAAGGATAATTCCCTGCACACTGCACTACGAGCAGAATGCAAAGAGAATTCTTTCAAAGGCTGCTGAAGCCAGTAAACTCACTTCTTCAGCAGTATAAGAATTCCTGCCCATCCTCTTGAAATTCCACAGACAATCTGACCAAGGCAGCTACTCCTAATTTCTGTCTAATGAATGATGTCTTATTCAACTCAAACTGATGTATAGATCTTCGATATGAATCAGGACTTTCTATTTTGTGGATTCTCTGATGCACATAGTGAAAAAAATCAGCACCGTGACTCATCTACATTGATTGAATTATGTTGTTACAAAAACCTCATTTGGTTTATTATTCCTATAAAAAAGAAACACAAAATAGCTTCTTTTCTGATTTCTCTCCTTTCGTCCACTCACACACATTTTAAATAGAAAGCAGTTTACTGTGAACAATATTTTTTAAGGACTCAAACACATGAGCTTATCTGCCTATCATTATTTCTTTTACATAATTTGTATTCAAATACAGTTTCTAGGCATGCTCACATAATAAATATACTTATATTGATACTTACAATGATTGCAATAATTTTCAAAGGGAAGAAAAATCATGCCTAGGATCTGAGAAAATGAAGTAGAATATATTCTTTTTTGTCTTTAGGTTTGATGGCTTGGAAAGTCCTATTATCCTAAGAATTAAATTGGCTTAATTTAATGCATACAGATGGCAATGCCTTGTGCTAGGTACAGCTGTCATTTTTGTCCTCACAGTAAAAAGAGGAAAAGTGTTATCTGTCCAGCTCCAAGAAACAGCAAGTTTCACAATACAAAGGTGAGCTAGAGGGTCTGTTTTACATAATCTTGTCTGCATACATTGAGGCAACCTTTGGTTCCTTTAAAATAGTTTAAACAGAAATTCTGTCCTCAAAGTTATTCAGGCGGTGAAGTTTACTGGACATACAACCCACTAGTATGTTGAAATATGGTTTCCCCCGAAACTTTAGAGAAGTAGTGTTTGGATCTTCAGTAGTTGATAACAAGTCATTTGATTAACCAACATATTTACCAAGAAGGTAGAATTAAAAAGACCCTATAATATAAAAAGTGCACATAGGTTACAAGTAGATCATAATGATTAATCTTCAATAGAAGACTTTTAAGCTTAAAACATCAGATGTTTATACTTAAGTTCATTGGGTATCAGTGCAAATATATTTCTTTCAGTGCAAAGCTACTTGTGAATGTGCTTTCCAAGTACGAGAGTCAGTCTTTTTGTTTAAATTAGGACTTCCATCCCCAAGGTAACCTTATATCATTCCCAGTACTATGTAGTGCTGGGTGAGCACTACAACCAAGTATTCAGGAACATTTAATGTATTATTATTATTAATAATAATAATAAATTAATATTTACATAACTATTATATAGCATTTTCATCAGTAAATCTCAAAATGCTTTATAAAGGAGCTCAGTATCAGTAACCCCATTTTACAGATGGGGAAACTGGAATTAAAATTAACATTCTTGCTTCTATGTCATTCCCAATCCTTTTTTGTTTTTGATAGCTTCTCCATGAGTGATTCTTTTATTCAGAAGAAAGTTTACAGAAAGAAAAAGTCTCACAAATACTTAAGTGAGTCTGTGCTCACTTGAAGAGTCTTGCTAGAGGTATGTGTGGTTTTCTTATTCATTTTCCATCTCTTGTTTATAATGGTTTGTCTTCCAGTAAGGGAGCACAACCAATGCCACCATATGGCTCAGGTGAACAATCTCACACCATGCATGACGACAGACACTAGGCCAGTGGTCTCCAACCTTTTTACACTCAAGATCACTTTTTAAGTCTCAGAACAGGCGAAGATCTACCGCCTGCCCCTTCCTTGAAGCCCCGCCCCTTCCTTGTAGCCCCGCCCTCTCTATTCTCCTGTCCATCACTTGCTATCCCCAGCCCTTATACACTCTGTTAAACAGTTTATTTTTAAATTATGCAATATATTAAATTAAAATAACATGTTTATAGTTATGAAATAAATGGTCTGTTTTTAATTCATGCTATTTAAATGTCAAATGAAGCATTTACAATTATACATTTTGTTCTCTGGTATTTTGTAAATCTAAAATCAAGTATTGATAATTATATATTTTTTCTTCCAATAATAAAGTCTCAGTGTGACACCTGTGACTAAACAGTATCTGCCAGTATCTTGAAGTCTGGGTTGTAGTCTGAGATAACTGGAGCTATATGCAGCCTCCCTGGGCTGAGTGCAGGGCAGCCGGGCTTTAGGGAAGAAAAGTGGCTGCCCGGCCAGCTGGCCATGGCACTCAGCCAGGGTGCACCAAGCTCCACATGGGCAGGCACAGAGGAGAAGCCGCCGATCAGCTGGAGCGTGGGGCAGTCTCTTTCAGCTGAAAACCACAGTCAGCTTGCTGGGGTGTTTCAGCCCTTCTGACCTCCCAGCTCCCACCATTCCTTGCAGCTACTCACCTGTGTTGCTGCTCGGTGAGTAGCTGCTCCTCAAATGAGGAAATCTAATGTAAATGTACTGCGCAGGTGCGCAGTTCAGAGAGGGCTCAAGAGCTACTCTTAGAGCCCCTGAGATTTACTGGTAGATCGCAATCTACTGGTTGGTGACCATGGCACTAGGCAAAGATATACTTGTACTGAATAGCTCATGAATCATCAGGGAGTGAGATATGGTTGTATAAACTGTTATTTCAAATAATTTCAAATGAAAAATGTGTTAATAGCTATTAGGACTCTTTGGCTGTGTCTACATTGGCATGATTTTGCGCAAAAGCAGCTGCTTTTGTGCAAAAATATGCTGCCTGTCTACACTGGTGGGGAGTTCTTGCACAAGAACACTGACGTTCTAATGTGTGAAATCAGTGCTTCTTGCGCAAGAACTATGATGCTTCTGCTCAGGAAAAAGCCCTCTTGCGCAACTGTTCTTGCGCAAGAGGGCAGTGTAGACAGGCAACATGAATTTCTTGCGCAAGAGGGCTTTCGGAGCTTTCTTGTGCAAGAAAGCGTCTACACTGGCACAGATGCTTTTGCGCAAAAGCACATGCCAATGTAGACGCTCTCTTGAGCAAATACTTTTAACGCAAAAATCTTGCCAGTGTAGACGTAGCCTTTGTGAATAAATCACAAGCATAAAGGAAAAAAGGCCAAATGTAGCGAATGACTATTTAATACTGATGTTTTGTCTGTCTTGTCAGCATATGCCTGAAAGAACCATGTGTTTTTCCAGAAAAACTACATTTATATCTACATTGCTATTGTACACTTATTGCTACACTGCTATTGCAAAAGTTGAAAGAACGGAGGGATTTTTCCAACAGCGGTAAACCTCTTTCTATGAGGAAGAAGCCTTTTTCCGAAAAAGCCATGTGTGGACGTGGAAGAGAGTGTTTTTTCAAAAGAAGAGGCCTCCAGGAAAAAGCACAGGTGCCACGGTGGCCACTCTGTCCACAGTAATCACAACTGAAATGTGAAATAGCATCCAATCAATGAGGACTCTATCTTTTGAAAAAACACATTGCTTTTTTGTTGTGCTTTTGCTCTTCTGGAAAAACTTCTTCTAAAAGAAGCTTGCAGTCTAGATGTAGCCTTACTCCCAAAAACTTTGAGGGCAAAAGTTACAGATTTGATCATTTCTCTTCCGTGTTGTTGGATGCATTTGAAAAAAGTTTGGCTTAATGGTTCAAAAATCACCTAACAGCAAATTGCAAAGATTTTGCTAAACGTTAAATGCTTGAGTGTACGGTAAAAGAAAAAAATAGCTATATGGGTTTTCTTCATTTTTTTTAGTACTAAATTTCCTGCCTAAGATTACAAGTCCGAGCTATGGGCTTCATGGTTTTTCCTCTTTGTGTGGCATATAGAAAGTACTATAACCAAGGAGAACAAACCAGGATTTTGTGGTTTTTTTAATATTGTGGTTCTGATGTCACTTGGTCTAGAAGAGAAACTAAGGAGTCTAAAGTCCACATTTCTAAGGATCATAAGGCAAACACAATTATTTTCAAATACTTGCTGCTAGTTAGATTTTAAAACAACTTTTGTAGTTTATTCCTGCTTTTGGAGATCTTTCAAAAGAGTTTTGTTTTAAACAAACCCCAAAATAAAAGAGAACCCCTTAAACCTTTACGGTCCGTTGACAAGTTTGACTGATGAAAGTTAGACATGCAGACAAAGTAAACTACTTTGGCTAAATGGTTTTGAATAGGATGATGGCCTGCTGTTACATAAATCCTCCCTGCTGTCAGATCCCTAGAGCATTCTTTGTTCTGGTTTTGGAGAGACTTCTTGTCAACTCACCAAGCAGAAAACTATGGCTGGTGCTGTCAGAACATCATACTAAGTGAACAAAATGATTATTCTCAACATCAAGGTTATAATTCTTTTTCAGAACTCCGTCTGGTTCTGGCAGTGGGAGCAGACTCAAAACGAAGAGAACTCCTCTTCTGATGGCCAGAGTGCTTTTTCTAAGCTAAATTATAGCCCTCCAATATTATTTTTTTTTATTCTTTCCATAGGACCATCAGTGAGGGAAGAGATGGGAGGTATTATTTAGCAATGAGGCAGGTCGCTTAAGGAACACTGTTCCTTGTAAAAGTCCTGCTAACTCTTTCCTCCTCTCTTGTACTAAAGTGTAATTGCTCCCCTCCTGCCCCCCTCCCATGCCCCAATATTGCCTTAAGACCTGAAGTCAACGCTCTGCAGCATCACTAGAAGGAAATGAAAGAATCAGCTGCTATCAGAAACAAAAAGCTCTAAGAGTGAAATCCTGGCCCCATTGAAGACAATGACAAATGTCCATTGACTTCAATGGGGTCAGGGTTTTATTGTAAGTATATCTAAATCTATATCTCTGAATGGTGAATATTTTAATGTTCTGTATTTAATTCAAACATAAATGCATATATCGTAGAGATGGGCTTAGGACAGAAAATTCATAGTCCAGTTTATACTTTATGCCTTCCAATGATCAATGGTTTTGATTCTGCCCACAATAAAGATATAGGTGATGTATCCCAGCTTTTCAAATCAGTTTGGTCCAGTAGCTAGGTGCAGTTCTAACCAGCTGGGTTCTAGTCCTAGCCGTGCAGCTATGTGACCTTGGATGGGTCACTTCAATTTTTTGTATGTTTGTTTACCCTTTGTCTGCCAGCCTATTTAAAAACTCAGCTCCTAAGATCAGATCCTGAACATCCCCAGGGTTCCAAGGTGTTTGGATCTGGGGGTTTGGTTTGGCCCTTCTGTGTTCATTGGTCTTTCTAATAAGGCTTTGTAATGGCTATTTCAATGAATAAGTAACTATCTGGTTCCATTTCCTAAAGTTAATTTAATCCACCTCCAGTGAATTTAAACCATGTTGTTGTCAGCTTTTGAAAAGATAAAACGTGACTCAGAACTCTGTGAAAACATGACCTAACCTTTCCCAGTGTAATAATTAATAATACAATTTAAGAGTAGATTAGAAAACACTCACGTTAAAAGGTACCTTAACAATTTGGTCAAACAAAACAACATGGGGGTAAGTTTTAATTGTTAGTTTTGGTTAAATAGGCTAAAAATTGTTTACCACATGACAGCAGGAGATACCATGTGGCTGCAATCTGAACATGGCTGCTGTTAGCAGAAATGACTTGTTTTTCCCTTTTATTTTTCTCTTGGATTGTGTGTCTGTGCTTGACATTAAGGAATTGTAAAAACATTTGTGTGATGCCTGGGAAATAGAATGCTTAATATGGCACAGAGAGCCTAGCCTAGTTAGCGCGTAATACGTTTGAGTTTATTTTATGGATTTTTGCATGTCATTTTCTGTGAGCAGAAGAGGCAGCCTCATAGAGGCAAGAATAAAGAATCCTTTTAATCCATCTGGTCTGAGTAAATGCTGAGTCCTGAACAACAGAGATGGTGGGTTGGATTAACCCTTGCTGCCTCAGAGAGGTCAAATTACACATCCTTGTACCAGCCAGGGCTGCCAAAAGGGGTTTACCCTTTGACAGAGAGGAGAGGAGTGGCTGTCATGTTTGCACCAACACACTCCCCTTATACTGAAAACCCTAAGAGGTCAAAAATCATGTGTCAGGCATGCCAGAATCCTGAGGCTGGCTTAAAATTTTTCTTCCCCCCTTGGTTTTTGAGCCTTTATGTTACACCTGGGTCATGCTTCCAAGTTTTTCTCAGAAACCACAAGGGCTAGAATCTTACCTGGAGGGGGGAGGGGAAATGCTGAAATTCTTATGTAATTATTTGAGTCCAGAATCTAGGGCTTTAAGAAAAACACTGGGTTTCATGAGACTTATGCTAAAATTGTGATTGTTGGCAACACAATCGCCTGTGGAAAGCAGCTTCAATTTCTGCCTATTAATAGATCAGCAAAGGATGCTGCAGAGGTGCATTGAATGAGTTCCCCTGGCTGCCTTTGTCACTTCTCTTCCCCAGGCAGCATTGTCCATTCATGGGGCTGTGCTGCCTGTCTGCCAAACTCTTCCCCCAGCATGGAAATCGCAGCTGTCTTTGTATTACCATTGTCTCATCTACTGCAGACCTCTGCCATGGTCTCAGCTGGATTCAGCCCATGGAGTGAATCAGGCCACTGAAATCTTGTTGTGCCCTCATCATGACCAAGACATGAACATTGCTGTGGGCAAGTGCAACAACATGAATCATAACATTGTCAGGTCCTGAGCACCCTACAGGTAGTTTTATGTTCATGTAAAGTGAAGGTAATCATTTTCCATCCCTTGTTTGGCATGATTTAAATATGGAAGTGATGTTCCAAACTTTAAGACAGATCAGTGGCACTGGCATGAAGATCCTAGAGATATAGGTTTCTTCCTTCCTTGCACTGACAAGCTATTCACTTGGCTCATCTGTGCCTCTGTATTTTCTCTGACTGTTTGTCTGTCTCTTCCATTTAGGTTGTGAACTCTCTGGGGACAGATGGTTTCTTACCCTGTGGTTATTATCAAGGCTACTCAACTTTAGAAGCCCCCGGGGCCACAATGATACTCACAGCACATGCTGAGGGCTGCAACTTAAGTGTGGTTGCAAATACGTGCAAATACGTATGGGAAAATATGCAAAGAGCTTCTTTCACACTGATGGGCATGAATACAAAGATTAAGGCAAGACTACACAACACACAGGCCCCATTTAAGTCAGTTCTACTGATAGTAATAAAATGCAATATTTACCCAATTTCCACCCATACAACAGCACTTTTAATGAGTAATGATAGTTCAGGAATTTAACTACTAAAGCTCTTATCAACAGAAGACCATTATATTAACTACTTTTTTGTTTTGGCTCCCACCCTCAGGCCATGAGTTGAGCTCTGTGTAAACCCAAACCACATCCCGGGCCGAAAACAAACAGGCTGCGTATTGAGTAGTCTTGGCTTATATAATATCTAGTACAGTGATCTCCAACCACAAGATCACTTTTTCAATTTAAGTGCAATATAAGACATACCTCAAACCCAAATACCCTTGTCCCACCTCCTTCCCATCCCTTCTCTGAGGCCCTGCCCCTGTTCCACCCCTTTTTTGAGGCCTCACCCTGCTCATTCCATTCCCTTTCTTCCCCCATCCTCACTCACTTTCACCAGGCTGGGGTAGGGGGTTGGGGTTCAGGATCTGGTCTTGGGCCAAGGGTTTTGGAGTGTGGGAAGGGCTCCATGGGTGATCATGGTCTAGGAGGGTGTTCAGAGTGCAAGCTCTGGGAAGAAGTTTGGGTGCAGGGGGACTCACGTCTGGGGCAGGAGGTTGGGTGTAGGATAAGGTTGGGTGTAGGAGGAGGTTCAGGACTGGGACAGGGGTTCAGGAAGCAAGCTCTGGCTGGGTACCATTTAACTGAGGTGGTGAAGCAGTGGAGTTAAGGCAGGCTTACTCCTGCCCTGGCCCTGCACCGCTCCTGAAAGCAGTAGCATGTACAGCAATAATGCCATGGAGCCATGTGCTGCCCCTCATGTACAGGCACTGAGCCCATAGCTTCTACTGGCTATGGTTCCCCCTGCTCTACCTTTATCAAGGGCTGAAGAGACATGCCAGCCATGTCCAGGAGGATCAGTTACCATAGGGATAATTACTCCAGTTAGGTATTTTATAATTCACTACTCAAAAAATTAAATTTTAACCATAAGAGAAATTAAAATTACAAAATGCACAGACTAGTCAAAAACCCAAAATAACTCACTTTGCAAGCAGTAACAGAAGTAACAACAACCCCTTACGTATGTGTTGGGTTGGGAGATGAGAGTGAAGGACAGTGTGTGTTTGTGAGAATGAGACACACACACAGTATGTGAGAGTGACAAAGATTTTCATTACCAAGCTCCCTCCATCCTCTTCTCTCTGTGTGGAGATAAGGTACAGAAATGGGAGGGAGGAGGGACACCCTGACATCAGCCTGCCTCCTCTTCTCCCTCCCACACTCTGCACAGCAAACACAAGGCTCCGGGGGGAGCTTTAATGCAGAGGGCAGGAGCATCATGACAGTGGGGGGAGGGGCAAGTGAAGTACCAGCACTTGATAGCTTCCTGGCCAAACCAGTCAGGATCACCTGTCAGAGGTTCCAAGATCTACTGGGAGATCCCGATCTACCAGTTGGTGACCACTGATGTAGCACAATGGGATCCTGCTTCAATTGGGTTTGTACACTCGGCTATACCATAAATATAATGGCAAAGAGACATGACCTAGCTGCTAAATCATAGATCTGGCAGACTGAAATCTTAGTACTGTTCCCTATGATGTCATGGCCCAAAATGTGATCAAGAACAAATCTCTTAACTTCACCAAGCCCATCTGTAAAATGGGAGTAGTAATCCCTACTAATGTTAATGACCTATTGTGCGGCCAAAATGTTAATATTGACAAAGTACTCTGTGATCACTGATTGGAAGGTCCCACATAAGCCCACAATATTATTGTTACTATTTCAGCAGCTCTTGAAAGCCTTATTCCAATTTGACTCGGTCTTTAATTAAGAGGGGTCCTGCTGGAATAAGAACTGAATAAAACTAACAAAAAATTTGAACATGCTATTCATATGGCAGCAGGAGCAACCTCTAGTAAGCAGCCCTTGCTTTTTTGCCACACTTTTCCTAGATAACTACTTTGAACATGGCTGCTGAAGCCATACTCAGGTTTAAGCTGCAAGGGTCAATAACTAATAGGTGCCACAGAGTTCAGGTTAAGAAGTTTTAAAATCATTTACTCAGCTGCTTCTGTTCTTCACCTGACAGATATCAATCTAGGAAGCAAGAAAATAAAAACTGAGTCCAGGCCCATGTATTCAAACACTTTTTAAAAATTAGTGCATCAGTTTATAGAGCAGGGATGGGCAATAATTCTTAAGGTGGGGCCACTCCAAGTGGGGTGCCTGCTTGGAGCTCCTTGCAGTATCCACAGGTTGGATCCAGTGGCTTGACGGGCCTTTTTTTGCCCAAGCCTGCCCCACACTGTTCTACAGCAAGCAAATTGTAATATTTGTTAGAACCACGTAAACATCTGTTATAGTTGTGAAAAAATGGTTTTGTAATATGAATCTTTCTTTTCTATGTTATCTATCTCATTACATGCCTGCTGACTGTTTACATGTACAAAGAAAGAGGCTTTGATTTACTGCATTTCAGTTACCTATAAAAATAATCAAAATGCTCTTGACTGCAGCAACCTCCTGTCTGGATTTGTGCACATCCACCTTGCTCCCCTCAGGTTCATTCAAACCGCTGATGAAAAATAATAATTTCCTGGCTTGTCCATTCCATCCCTCACCCAGCCACCCCTATACTGGCTCCATTTGCTTCACCATCTCTGTTGCAGAGAACACATACTTCTTATCAAGGCCCTTCTCAACTTATCATAGACCTTCCCGATGCACTGTAGTGTTTCTCTTCTTACATGCTTTGCTCTCTGTAAATATATTAGAGGGATAAATACCAGGGAGGGAGAGGAATTATTTAAACGAAATACCAATGTGGACACAAGAACAAATGGATATAAGCTGGCTAGTAGGAAGTTTAGACTTGAAATTAGACGAAGGTTTCTAACCATTAGAGGAGTGACGTTCTGGAACAGCCTTCTAAGGGAAATAGTGGGGGCAAAAGACCTATCTGGCTTCAAGATTAAGCTAGATGGGTTTATAAAGGGGATGGTTTGATGGGATAACATGATCTTGGCAACTAATTGACCTTTCACTATCTGTGGTAAATAGGCCAATGGTCGGATGATAGAAGTTACTATAGAGAAATGTTTCCTGGGTGTCTGGCTGGTGAGTCTTGCCCACATGCTTAGGCTTCAGCTGATCGTCATATTTGGGGTCGCGAAGGAATTTTCCTCCAGGGTAGATTGGCAGAGGCCCTGGACATTTTTCGCCTTCCTCTGTAGCATGGGGCATGGACCACATGCTGGAGGATTCTCTGCATCTTGGGATCCTTAAACCATTTGAGGACTTCAGTATCTGAGATACAGGAGAGAGGATTATTCTAGGAGAGGGTGGGTGAGATTTTGTGGCCTGCATTGTGCAGGGGGGTCAGACTAGATGATCATAATGGTCTCTTCTGACCGTAAAGTCTATGAGTCTATGCTTTTATATATTATCCTGACAAACCTGCCCAGTTGGCTTCACCAAGCAGCCTCCATCAGCCATTTGTTCTCTCCTCCCACTATCACTCTCTCTCTCATCTGCCAGTGCCCTATCCTCTTTTCAAATCTCTCCTCAATGTCCATGTTGCTTACAGGAATTGCCAGGTAATTAATGTCTAAGTAGATGGACTTCTCATATTTCCTTATTTTTGTCTTGTAATTTATCTTATATATATCTAGATAGATAAATAAAACACTTCTAGAAGTCCCGAGCTGTACCTATCTGGTCTACTTAAATGCACTACTCCCCCACTCTTCCTTCCAGTTGTTTGTTACATTCTACTTGTACCATTTTAGATTACAGGCAGTCCCCGGGTTACGTACAAGACAGGGACTATAGGTTTGTTCTTAAGTTGAATCTGTATGTAAGTTGGAACTGGCGTCCAGATTCAGCCGCTGTTGAAACTGACCAGCGGCTGACTACAGGAAGCCCGAGGCAGAGTTGCTCTGCCCCGGGCTTCCTGGAATCAGCCGCTGATCAGTTTCAACAGCGGCTGAATCTGGACGCCTGGGACAGAGCAGCTGGGGCGCTGCCGGGTAGGTCCCCGCAGCGCCGCACCTCGGCTCTGTGGGGACCAACCCGGCAGCACCCCAGCTGCTCTACCCCAGGCATCCCCAAGTCAGCTGCTGCTGAAACTGATCAGCAGCTGATTCCAGGAAGCCCGGGGCAGAGCAACTCTGCCTCGGGCTTCCTGTAGTCAGCCACTGGTCAGTTTCAACAGCGGCTGACTTGGGGACGCCTGGGGCAGAGCAGCTCGAGTGCTGCTGGGTTGCTCCAGTAGCGCCGTTCCTCGGCGCTACTGGACCAACCCAGCAGCACCCCAGCTGCTCTGCCCCAGGCGTCCTGATTCAGCCACTGCTGAAACTGACCAGCAGCGGCTGAATCAGGACACCTGGAGCAGAGCAGCTGGGGTGCTGCCGGGTTGGTCCAGTAGCGCCGACCAACCGGCAGCGCCCCAGCTGCTCTACCACAGGCGTCCCCAAGAAAAGCCAGGTCTGCTGGGAGGGGGCGCAGCTTGCTGGGGGGGTGTGCACTAGCTGCGCCCCCTCCCCAGAAGACCAGGGAGACGCGGGCGGTGGGACCGAGGCGCGTCTGAGGGCCCCCCCCCAGCAGACCAGGGAGATGCGGAGCAAAGCCGCGGAGGACCGGTGTGGCGTGACCGCCCAGATGCGCCGCGGTCCCACCGCCCGGGTCCTCCGCGGCTTTGCTCCACGTCTCCCTGTTCTGTTGGGGGGGCCCCCCCAGCAGACCAGGGAGACGCGGAGCAGCTTTTCTCACCCCAGAGGACGCGGGCGGTGGGACTGTGGCGCGTCTGGGTGGTCCCGCTGCCCGCGTTCTCTGGGGCGAGAAAAGCCCCGTTCATAAGTACGGATCCGATGTAAGTCGGATCCACGTAACCCGGGGACTGCCTGTAATTAGTTTGGGTATGTCTACACTACAGCATTATTTCGAGGTACAGTAGTTAATTTGAAATAAGTTATTTCAAAATAACGTGTCTACACACAAAATGCATTTCGAAATAGCGTTTTGCTGTTTTGAAACAGTGCATCCACACTGAGTGGACACTGAATTGCATTTAAGGCTCGCCAGAACCAGGTCTGGCAGGGCATCAGGTCAGGAGTTACTTTGTGTGGCAGCTGCCTGAGGCTAACTGAGGCCTGTGCTTAAAGAGACCCCTCCGGACAGCTGGTTCTCAGTTTTCCCTGCTTGCTTGCCTACTTCGCTAAGGGACAGCAAAGCATTTTGTCTCTGCATACTCTGGTTGCCCTCACTCGGGACACCACAGCACTCTGCAACGTGGAGCCAGAGCTGTCCCTGGGCACTCTGGTGCTTCTCGTGGATGCGTTGCTGGGAGCCTGGCTGCACTTTTGGCAGGCTGCTATCTGGGAGGTCCATCGTGGGGCTGTCAGTATCTAGGGGGCCCTGCGGGAGAGCTTTCACCCTAAGGAGCACAAAGAGCCTCCCTGGTCTGCCCCACTGGGGGCTTGTGCCTCATTCCTCCCTCACGTCCTTTCACTTACCTCTCCCTAACCCCCCTTCCTGAAGTCAAATAGAATACAGGCAGTCCCCGGGTTACGTACAAGATAGGGACTGTAGGTTTGTTCTTAAGTTGAATCTGTATGTAAGTTGGAACTGGCATCCAGATTCAGCCGCTGCTGAAACTGATCAGTTTCAACAGTGGCTGAATCTGGACACCAGTTCCCATTTACATACAGATTCAACTTAAGAACCGCAGGCGTCCCCAAGTCAGCTGCTGCTGAAACTGATCAGCAGCTGATTCCAGGAAGCCCGGGGCAGAGCAACTCTGCCTCGGGCTTCCTGTAGTCAGCCACTGGTCAGTTTCAGCAGCGGATGACTTGGGGACGCCTGGGGCAGAGCAGCTCAGGTGCTGCTGGGTTGGTCCAGTAGCGCGGCCACTCCTCGGCGCTACTGGACCAACCCAGCAGCACCCCAGCTGCTCTGCCCCAGGCCTCCTGATTCAGCTGCTGCTGAAACGGATCAGCAGCGGCTGAATCAGGACTCCTGGGGCAGAGCAGCTGGGGTGCTGCCGGGTTGGTCCAGTAGCGCCAAGGAGCGGTGCTGTGGGACCAACCGGCAGCGCCCCACCTGCTCTACCACAGGCCCCGGGCTTTGCTCCACGTCTCCCTGGTCTGCTGGGGGGGGGGGCACTAGCTTCGTCCCCCCCAGCAGACCAGGGAGACGCGGAGCAAAGTGGCGGAGGACCCGGGCCGGACCCGTGGCACTTCCAGATCAGCGCCGCGGGTCCAGCCCGGGTCCTCTGCCGCTTTGCTCCCCGTCTCCCTGGTCTGCTGGGGGAGCCAGCAGACCAGGGAGACGGGGAGCAGCTTTTCTCGCCCCAGAGGAGGCGGGCGGCGGGACCAGGTGTCCCGCCGCTCCAGTCCTCCGGGGCAAGAAAATCCCCGTTCGTAACTGTGGATCCGACATAAGTCGGATCCGCGTAACTCGGGGACTGCCTTTACACATATTTCCATGAACACCAACTCTTTCTTTAACAAAACGGGGCGGGGGGAATGAAACTCTGGTAAGACTGGGAAAAGCAGGTAGGAGAGGGGAGAAGAGAGGCTGGGAGGGGGAGGGGGAAACCTGGGAGAAGGGAGCTGGAAGGGGGAAGCAAGGGGAAGAAGGGAGAGGGGAAGCTCAGGGTTGGGGGTGTCGCCAGACCAACTTGATTTTCATGCAAACCTGCTCCTGGGTTCGCATGTGGGCTTTGGTGGCCAAGCTGGCAGCTATCCTGCCATAGACGGCCACATTCCTCTGTCTAGTGCAGAGATCATGGACACTGGGGGCATCGTCCCCAAACCTGAATAAGGTCCATGATCTCCACCCTGGACCAGGAATGTGCCCACCTTCTCTGGGCCCTGGCAGACTCCTGGGAGCTGGCAGACTGCTCCTGGGGAGCAGTGGAGGGCTGGCTGCCAGTGGCTTGCTGGCTCATGTTTTGGGGCCACTGGGTCAGGGGCAGTAACTGCTGGCTCTGGGCTGGCAGGCTTGGAGCTGGCACAGGCACTGTGCTTTAAGGGCTCCAGGGAGGGGGGAGAGAGAGGAGTGTTCTTCATTGAGGCTGGAGTGGCCACCACGGCACCTTGGGAAGGCTGGAGGCCCCCTATTGCTATATAAGTGTCTACACAGCACTTATTTCAAAATAGCTATTTTGAATTAGGAATGAGGTTTACCACTCCACTATTTTGAATTAATTTTGAAATAGAGGTTTGGCTGTGTATACGCTAGTAAAGTTATTTTGAAATAACAGCTGTTATTTCAAAATAACTTCGCTGTGTAGACATACCCTCAGTAAGTTCTTTAGGGCTGAGAGCATGTCTTCCTATATGTTTTTATGAGGTCTAATGCAAAGAGGCCCTTGTCTTCACTGGATTTTACAGTCACTAGTATAATATACATTAATAATAACTAGGGCTCTCCGAACTGCGGCGAGCCCCGCTCGCCAGCCACGCTGTCCGGCAATCTGCACATGCACAGATCATTCTGTGCATGCACAGATCGCCTGAACCCGGCTCTTCTGGGTTGAAATCTACTCGCCACAGGCAAGTAGATTGCGTTATTTGTTGAGCCCTGATAATAACTCATCTTTGTGATCACCTTAATGTCTGTGTGATCTGTGTGTATTTATGCACCTGCAGTAAGTAGCTGTAGAAAGCATTGTGATAACATCAATAGGAGTCCAGTATGGGAATGTAAAATTAATGAGCTAGATGGTAATCTCCTTTTTAGGCAAATCACATTTTGTAATACAGTACACCCTCTCAATTAGTCTGTTCTCAGGAGCCAGAGAATCTGTGTATTGTGGTGAAGTACACATTAAAATTGAGTGCGTTTCCTGGGGAGATCAGTGTAGCTGATAGTCAAAGTACAATAACCTTGTATGAAATGTAATCTTATAGCAGACAGCATTATAGAGGCTATGCACTGTATTTTCATATGGTGGATTTTAAAATGTTTCTGAGGGTATTTGTTAGTAAAGTGGAAGATATTTTAGTAGCTTTTGTTAAGAAAACCATAATAAGAGAGCTGAGCTGCTTCCTTCTCCAAGTTTGTGCTTTGCAAAAGCACTGATCAAATCATGAGCAAAGTGTATGACTGGCAGAGAGCATGAAGACCTGGTTCTTGCTCTCCATGGTAATTATCATTCTCATCACAAAGGTTAAGATTCAGACTTCCTTTCCTAGTGCAACTGAGATCTGAATCACTTCATAATAAGCACTGTGCTGCTAGAAAAGGTGCACTGCACCGGCATCATAACTGAAGTTCTCCTGGAGTCTATCAGTGGAAAATGATTGAAAAAGGAAGTCCCTTGACAGAGGAAAATATAGGGAAAGTAAATCTTTGTTGATGGTAAAATGCCACTGTCTTGTCTGTCTTGCATAATATTTTCGTAGCATAAAGCAGGTGTCTGTGTTTATCTGCTTTGTCATATGTCTAAAAATTAATGCTTCCCCCTCCCCTACTCAGTTATGATGTGATCCTATTGAAGTGGCAATGTACAGGGCTCAACAAATCTGTGTATTTACTTGCCCGTAGCGAGTAGATTTCAGCTGGTCGCCCTGTTCACTGGCGGTGTGCTCATGCGCAGTGCGGGTCTGAAGCATGCGCGGTGCAGGACTGGCAAGTGGATTTCGCCGTGGTTTGTCGAGCCCTGGCAATGTACATGAAATCAAAACACCCGTATAGTTCATTTAAGACAGTTTATAGTTAATTAGTAAAATCTGCTATTAGACAAAGACTGGGCCAAATCCACATAGTTTTAACTTAGGCAAAATTCCAATTCATTTCAAAGGCTCAATAGGAGTTTGATAAAGGATTGTCAGGGTAAATTATTTCCAGTGAGCAGATAGGATAGGGGTTAAATTAAATGGGGCAATTTTGGAGACCAAGGTTCAAATCTGGTTTAGGTCATCATAGTGAAATTAGTTTGATAGTCTCAAGCCAGACATCAGTGGACATTCATATACACCATGACAGCTCAGTGTATATTGGCAAAAGTGGTGCTTTTTGCTTAAAACTAGAGTAGGGAAGATGTACCACGTCACACATCAGACTTGAAGAGACAAGAGCTAGTCAGAAACCATATTTTGTTTTCAGAAAGTGCTGTCAAATTATGATTTTTTTTAGCAATTTCTAATATAAAAGAGATGATAAAAATGTGGAGGGAAAAATCAGTTTAGATACAGCTTAATTCATTTGTATGTTTAGTGGAATGATCTTGGCTTACTGAAGTTCATGAGAGGTTTGCTGGAGAATACAATGGGAGGGGCAAGATTTATAATGAAAAACAGAACATGAAGTTCCAGAGGATTCAATATGAGTATTCTGATTGCCAGGCAAAAGCAGCAGCTCTGCTAGGCCACACTGGAAAACCACTGCAGGCCAAATTTTCAGAGAGGCCTCCACTCAGATTTGAATTTGAGGGTGCAAATATGTAGAGGTTACTGGAAACGCATTCCTTTGTGCATACCCCACTACACTTTGCATTCTCCCCATGCCTCCTCTGACAAAAAAATAAACATTTTATATTAGTTTCACTCAAAATAAATGACCACTGAAAAGGTGAGCTGAAGTGTGCACTTGAGACATTACGCATCAAGCCATGAGCCCAGGCTTTAAGTCATTTACTGATTTTTTCCTTAGTTGATGAGTACCCAATACTGCGCCAATTTCAGGGGTCATTTCCAGTCATTTAAAATGAGATCCACCTACTTACCATAAGTGACTGTGACTCATGTTGTAACAGTACATCTCAGCTCATAAATTTCACTATATGAAAAAGTCCTGGAGCTCTAGTGTGGTGTTGTCCAACCAGTTTTGATGTGAACTAGTCATGCTCAACCAGCCAAATAGCCACATTGTTCAAGCCAAATAGCCACTGTTCAAGCCAACTAGTCACACTCAACCAGCTAGGAAGCCACAGTGGCTAGCATGTTGGACACCATGGCCCTAGTGTATTTCACGTCTTTTTAGAGAGTAGCTTAGTTTAGCTCTTTTCATATGTAGGAAGTGAATAAAGAAAGGAACTATGGCTTATACACAGAAGAGTGTCTGCTGACTTCAATTATCAAAAGGCCCCTTTAGTTCAAATGGCACCACATTTTCCTGGAACATTTCCTGCCTCTTTGAGTTTTGTCTGAAAATTAATTTATCAGCTGGCATTCATATTTAGGCACATGGAACCCAAGCCTGATTTTATTGAAGTAAATGGGAGTTTTGCCATTGGCTTCAGTGAGAGCAGGTGCATACCCTTAATGAGGTGTGTAATGGTATCAGTGTACACACACAAAACCTGGATTCAGTCAGTATTAGACGCACTAAAGGAGAACTATTTCTCATAATCCCAGAGCATGTGAATGGTGCATCATGATGACATTTAAACCATGACAAGGAGAGTGAAAATATCAAGTTGAAGAGCAGAATTAGACATGAAGATACTGTCACATTGAAACTATTCACCTCCCGCTTGGAGAAGTTTATAAAAACCTTCAATGGGAAGGAAAAGGGCATCATGATAAATGAGAGCACCTAAGCTGCATCAGATCAGCAGATAACATACTCATCGCTGCTGAAATCCCTTAAGACCTTGAAACACTGATGAGAGAATTAAACATGAAGAATAGGGCATGAGCTATTAGAATAAGTGAGGGTAGCACTGCCCCCACTAAGACTTGATGCCCAAACCTTCACCCCATATTGAAATCAGGCTTGAACCAAACCTTTGTGCAGACTTGAAAAAGCCAAATAATGTTTCCCATCTCATTACTTTTCATTGTCTATTGCTTCTGTACTCCCTGGCTCTCTCTAGGAACTCAAGTGCTAGAATGCTGCAACTTGCAAGAACCTTTTCTTGTATTATTTCTAGCTTGTCCTGAAATAAGAAGTACTAGAAATCTCATCCCAATGCTCCCATAGTTTTGAGCAGTGATCCCGTCACATGCTAAAGAGATCAGGTTTGCTCACTATTTGGATAGAAGATATTATGGGGAAGACACAAGCTACTGCATGAAGCATGTAGGATGATTAAGGAGACGGCTTTCTTGTGTCTCTTTGTCAGTCAGTGTAGAACTGATTTCTCATCATGCTGAGAAGAGGCCTTGGTTTTTGCTAGTGCATGTTGCTAATATTTGGATAAGATATGTAGCCAGGCTCCTTACCACAGGTCTTTATTGCATGATTCTTCTTTTCCTCAATTAAGGTGCCTACATGTTGCCTAACTGAATATCTCATGAGGTTTTATCTGCATGTGTTGTTTGTCTTCACTCCCTGTCCTAAACAGTCATGTTGTGTTGCTGAGCACTGCTGAAGAGTAGGTGCATTTCACTCTAGAGGTTGCCACTTTCAGCTATGCGTAAAATGACCCTTTTAAGTTCTGGGCTCAGTTTTGCTTTTGCTTGCAATGATAGATTCACAAAGAGCACTTCATTTGCAGAGAAATTACCCTATACAAATAGAAGCTGGGTCTCAAAAAACTGACGTGCTAAATATTTGGTAACTAGCCAATCAGCCCATCATAAAACGGGATTTTCAGGTCTCTCCTCCACGTCCTATTCCCTTTCTATCTCAGTCTTCTCTCCTGAGCCTCCGGTCTCTCGCTCCATCTCTCTCTCTCTCTCTCTTTCCCCTCCTCCTACTTCCTCCCCCTCTCTCTCAGCTCTCCTCCGTCTCCTGCCTCTCACTCTCTTTCTCTTCTCCTCCTCCTTCTGCATGGGGAACGCAGAGCCCAAATGGTTGTTTGCACCACTTGCTCCTGCGCAGCAGCCCGGCTGAGCGGCTGCCCATGACCTCCAGCTGCCCCCCTGCACCGTTTCCCTTCACCCCAGCACTGATCCTGCAGCCTCCCTGTTGTCCTCTATCTCTCCCTCTCCCTCCCCCTTGTTCCCCTGCCCTCCCCCCGGCCAGGATCTGTTCATGGCCAGGGGGCGGGGCCTGGAGCTGCTGTCACACCGCACGTCACCGCCCCGCCCCCATTTGCTTCCTGCCGTGGTGCATGGCTGAATTATGCGCTGCTCAGCTGGGCTGCCACGTGGAAGCAAGCGGCGCAAGTGGCTATTTGGGCCCCACTCTCCCCATGCAGCACCCTTGTGCTGCATGGGGAGCGCGGACCCCAAACGGCGCCGCTTGTACCACTTACTCCCACGCAACGGCCTGGCTGAGCAGCGCAGAAGTTAGCCGAGCGCCACGGTGGGAGGCAACAGCGCCCCTCAAAGGGAACAGCCAGCATTTCAGCATTACAGAGTCACAGACATTGGGCTACTATATATATGATGCCCACAATCAAAATGAGTCCATTTGAATATGTGCTGCTGGTCACTTTTACTTTCTCTGGTGTTAGTACTTCCGTTAGCATTTTGGTTTTTGCTACAGGGTAATCTCCTGATTACTAGTTTAATGAGTAAATGAGAAGTAGCTGAGTAATGGCATAGTGTTGGAGGCCAGGCCTTAAGGACTGAGTTTCCCAGACAGAGAGTCTGCGTGGAGTGCTCTTGTTATTTACTGACACATTAAAAAATACAATTTTGGCAAGCCACACCTTAAGCACTGAGAGAGCAGTAACTAGCATATAATACCAGAAGTACAGCAGACTAAAAGCCCCATTAGAGTTGAAATTCTTTAGAACTATGGAAGACAAAGGCAGGTGTAATCAGCACTTCACTCTATATCTGCATGCATTAGATGCCAGCAAAAATGAAGACTGTAGCTGGTTCTGAAGCCCTGGACGTGTTTAATAATTTTCAGTTAGCACAGACAGAGGAGGCTGACTAGGAAATGGTAGGACTGAAATATGAGAAATGCTGCACTCCATTTAATAATGAAACACATGTGAGTGATGTTTTTAAACCAGAAGTACAAAGGGGAGGTGAAACTATAGAAGAGTTTATGACTGATCTAGCACCAATAATTTTTTTTTGCAGGGGAGGAGGAATTGAGTCCTGGATGGGACACCACTTATGGTTGGCATCGTCGGGGACAACAAAATAAGAGACTCAGAATTAAACCTCCAGAAAGCAATTAGAATTATTCAAGCAAAGGAAGTCATTCAGAACAGAATGAAGCTTAGGGAGGGTGAACTATGCCCTGACACTGTGGATATGACAGAATT
This sequence comes from Pelodiscus sinensis, assembly GCF_049634645.1. NCBI lineage: Eukaryota > Metazoa > Chordata > Testudines > Trionychidae > Pelodiscus > Pelodiscus sinensis. Next base: position 231,031,661 of record NC_134712.1, on the reverse strand, counting down.
CAAAATATTACAAGAAAAGAGACATGTGGTAGAAAGGCATGAAGTGCTCAAAGTCAGAAGCCATCAAAAACAACACAGATAGTAATCAGAACAAGTGGTCTTGCTTTATCCTGAAGCAGTAATACTGATGTTCCCAGGAAGTCTTGAAGGTCCAAGGAGCCGAACAAGTCTGTTAAAAGTATTTACAATTGTGCTCTGTATTAATCTTTAGGTTTTTAAAATGTTATTAATGTTTGTTTTGAAAGTAGACAGAAACTGGAAAGTTTCACATTTAAAAAAATATTTTCACCCTGATCTGGGATGTAACATCAATGATGCAAATTTTGTGGGAAGGGATGTCAAGAAACCTATTGTGGGAGATCCTAAATAGAATTTTCCAGCTTCTCATCTGCTTACATGGAAGGATCTTTTCACTTTTGCTTTCTTAGAATGTGAAACTGATGAAAACCTTCCAGGGTTGCTGCTGGTGAGGCAGAGAGCCTGGTTTCTTCTCTGTACTCTCTGCCTCTGTAGCTATGGAGGAGTTAAATGGAGTGACCAATCTCTGCTGCTCTGGCCTGAGGCAGTCTCCCTTGGAAAGCCTATTGCAGAAAGCAACAACAATCTTCCAGGAGGATGTGGGGAGACATCACTTGGGTGCTGTCAACAAGAAATGGAAAATCAGATTTTTCTTTGAAAACTGAAATTTTCCTGTAGAAATTTTTGGTTTTGCAAAAAGGGCATTTTTTCATGGAAAAGTCATTCTGATTAATAATTTCTGACCAATTATGCTTGGAAGGGAAGTGTGGTATTGGGACTGTGTCCTTTAAGGACTTTGCTTCCCAGATAAAGAGTTTGGGTGAAGCTCTTATTGTTATGCACAGCCAGATGGAATCACACTGCAGAGCTCTTGTGGGAACCTTAAGCACTGAGTGGTCACTGACTATCATAGATGGTGAGGAGAGAAGCCCATGCTCTGAGTCTCATGGAAAACCAAGGCATACTGCAGTTCAAGACTTCTTAAAATGTATGCCTTTGTTCACGAATTTGGTGTATAGTTTGGAAAGAATCTAACAAAAGCATCATTGTCAAAATAGCTCCTGTTTTCTTGTCCATTTTTTACATTTTATTTTAGCCACAAAGTGAGGCACACACAGTAAGTAAAGCAACATCCCTAGCGATTTGTCTTCTTAATAGGCAGAGTTGCATGGGAGAATGCAGGTGTGGGCTCTAGGGTCTGCAACAGCAGCCTTTCCTTGCAGAAAACTTTCTCAGTCAGACCACAGAATGAGCTCCGAGAGACCCAGCATTCAGATACTTGGCTCTTGTTTTATTTTTACTAATTTCACTTATCTCCCTTAAGTATTTTTTCATTTTTGTCAAGATCTGTTACCAGCCCTGTGAAGTGTCATTTCAAGCCCTTTGACTTGTTCCCTTCTTGTGAAAGTTAATTTTTGTCAATGAAATAGCTTCCTGTAAAGCACCGTATTGTTGGAGCATTAGCAGATTAAATCCCCAAGCTTTTAAAACAGTCTCAGACCAACACCACTAAAGTGTCTGGTGTCAAGGCCCTTAGTTGCTGATGAAGTAAATGAAAATGCCTGCTGTTTTGAAGCCCACTGCACTTTTTGGATAAAATGACACTCTTATGAACAAGAAAGACAAAAGTCAGCAAAACACCTTGGCACATGTTTAATTTGAAGTGCTTTGATTCTCTAAAAAAACCTCTCTCTCTTGCTCATGCTATCTCTCTCTAAAGTATTTACATGGCCTGTTTTACCTGTAGCATTTGACTGCCTCTCAACCTTTAATGTATTTATTCTCACAACACCCTTGTGTAGTTCGGAAGTGCTATTATTTATAGCTAGGGAGCTGTGTCAGAGGGAGCCTAATGCCAGGACTACACTTAAGAGTTTGCTTGTGTAGCTTCTATAGCTTCTATAGCCCAAATGAAATAAGCTTTGAGTAAAAGGACTTTTTTTTGCACATATAATTATGTCTATGAAATGGCTTTTTTTGTTGTTATACAAATGTCATGAAGAATCACACCCCTAGCAGACATTATATGGCCAAAAAATTCTAATGTAGGTCTGGTCTATGTGACTTGCCCAAAGTCCTACAAGAAAACTTAGTCAGCAGAACAGAGTGAAGGAAGATTTCATAGCAGCCTTCAACTACTTACAGGGGGAAAGATGGAGGTAGGCTGCCTTTAGTGGTGGCAGATGACTGAACAGGGAGCAATGGTCTCAAGTGGCAGTGGGGGAGGTCTAGGTTAGGTATTAGGAAAAAGTTTTTCACTAGGAGGGTGGTGAAGTACTGGAATGGGTTACCTAGAGGTTTTAAGGCTAGGTTTGACAAAGCCCTGGTTGGGATGATTTAATTAGGGTTTGCCTGCTTTGAGCAGGGATTTGGACTGGATGACTTCCTGAGGTCTCTTCCAGCCCTGTCTTCTGTGATTCTATAAAATCTATGGCTGTCCAGGGAATTGAATACACATTTCCCAGTTTCCAGGCTAGTAAACTAATCACTTCCTCTCTGTCTTCAGCAATGGTGAACTGGTGCCTAAACTAACAAAGGTCTGTAAGAATGACCTTTATATTGATTTTTACATAAAAATGGGTACAACTGGTCAACAGAGGTTCAAAGTCTTGGTAGTCAGATCCCAGAAATCTGAACTGTACTTTAGGTCTGATTTCTGTCTCTCTCTATTGGGAGAAGACCCACAAGTTCTGATCTGAACATCCTTTAATTTTATGTAACTTTGGATCCTAAGTCAGATCTGAAATATGTGGTGTACACACACACACACACAGAAAGATTTTATGTTAGCAAAAGCAAGAACACTGATATAGAATGCAACACATAGAGAAAAGAGAGGAATGATATTTTCCTTCATTTTAGTTGTGAAGAATGTCATAGAAACAACTTTGATGATTTCCATGTCTTTTATTTGTTTATCTAAACCACAGAATATTTCTACTTTTTGAATTAGCATTTGAAATATTTATTTACTTTTGATTGAATATTTTTTTATTTTTCTTTGATAGTCACAGAAACTGGAAGAAAATCTACTTAAAGGTTAAGAAGAAGAATTTGATTTTTGTCTAACAGAATTTTCTTTAACACTCATCACAAGTTATTGAGTTATTGGTTTCCAATCTTGTATATATTGACCATAATCTTCCACAGTCTGTCCTTCATATATGTGTTAAAAGGAATATGCTGTGAGCTATAGAACAGAATTAATTATTTTTCCTCCAGAAAAGAAGATAAAATAACATTCCTATCAAAGTGTCTCAAAATGCAGAGTACTGTGTAAAGCAAACTTCAAAGCTTCTTCAAAACTAATAAACTTATCAATGTTTTCACACAATTTAAACTTTTAAATTTTTCATTAAAATAATATTTGGAAATTTTCATTTTTATCATTAATTTTGAACTGTTAAAGAGCAAACGAAAAATTCATTTTACAAAAGAATATGAAAATATCTAGAAATCTTTTTCATTCCTATAGATGCTTTTGAAGATATTATTTTAATGTATTGCTTTGAGGATTGTTTTTAACTTCTGTTGGTTGATTATTACTTTCAAGTTGGTCATCTCTGTATTAGGACAGCTAAGTAAAAATTCTGTAAAGCTCTGTTGAACATTCCCTCCTTCAAACATAAATGTTGCTTTTAAAGGAAAGAAATGCTCGAACTCTCATTACTTAGTGTGTATGGCTGTGTGTTTAAAGAGACCAAATGCATTTTGCTGTGCACCCCACTTAGTTTAGTGATGCTAACATTGCAGTCCCATATGCAAGGGAAGTGTGAAGGGTGCAAAAGCACTCCTTAGGGTCCCCCAAGTAAGCATGCTCCAACCAGCCAGGGGAAGGCAGGAGTGGAGTGCTGCCTAAGCCTCTCCACCCATGCTCTGGCCAACTGAGGGAAGGCTAGGGCTGATTTCCCTATTTATGTGGGGAATCACAGGGGTTCATTCACACCCTTGCGGTCCATGTTTACAAAAAAAAAGCCCCCCCTCCTCCCCAAATCCTGTGTACAAGCCTGTGTTACCTTTTAGAATTCAATGGGGATGGCTTTCATCAGTGAACAAATAATACAAGGTGTCTCATTTGTGTAAAACAGATTCTACATTTTCAGATTTAGAGGATTTTGTTGAGGTTGTTGAATTATTTATTGAAAATAAACTATTCAGCAAGTGTTGCTTTTTATGTTTGTAATTTTTTTTTGAGACTTGATCCTGATTTCTACCAAGTATAGGTTACATCTCTATAAACTCAAACTCTCTGGTCCAGCAACATTCGTGCTCCAGAAGAACCATGAATGTTCCAGGATCAGAGTCCTGGTGCACTGCGGGAGGAGGGGAGTGGCAGGGTCAGGGACCTGGTACTATGAAGGGGGGATGGGCATATGCAGCCCAGCTGAGCTGCACGAGTGGGGTGGGTGAGAGCTGATGCACGACTTAGATGGATTGTGGGGAGAACCAGGAATCTGGGGGTGGAGGGCGAGGAGGGGGAGTGGAAATAACCTCCCCTGGTCCAGAAAAATCTCTTATCTGGGACCAGTCAGGTCCCAAGGATGCTGGATCAGGGAGGTCCAACCTGTATTCATTATTCAAAAGTATATACAGGCAGTCCCCGGGTTACATGGATCCGACTTATATCGGATCCCTACTTACAAACGGGGTGAGGCAACCCCACACTAGCTGCTTCCCCCCAGCAGACCAGGGAGACGTGAAGCTAGCACCCCCACCAGCAGACCAGGGAGACGCGGAGCGGCTTTTCTCAGCAGACACCTCAGCTTGAGAATAAAGGACTGAGGGAAGTGAGGTGTGGGAGAATAAAACTGAGCTCTGGAGAAATGTTTGGCTAGAGTTTCCCCTACAATATGTACCAGTTCCGACTTACATACAAATTCAACTTAAGAACAAACCTACAGTCCCTATCTTGTACGTAACCCAGGGACTGCCTGTACTAACAAAATGAAACCAATGGGTTATCTGCAAACTCTTCGCTTTGTCTGTTTTATATTGGTTATTTGTGATATATGATTGGGTATCCACATCACATGGCATTGTTTCTGTCCCCTTCCCACTCTGACTGACTGGATAAATAAAACCTTTTGAGCAGATGAATAATATGTGTCTCAACTCAGCTAAGTCAATATTTCTCAAATTTTTCATAGTGAAGTCCCTTTTCAAGAAAATGAAACCACTCATATTCCCCTTTAACCTATACTCTTGAAGGCCTTCTCAGAATGAGCTGCCACTCACAAGGGAATGCATTTATTAGTTAAGATGGCCATAAACCACTTCACACTTTGTTCAACCAGCTCTTGCTTTCATTATGATATTATATATCTAGCAAGAGCTCAGCAAAACAGTGTTCACAAATATTGTTGTGACTAAAACGCACTGACATGGTTTGCTTATATTCGCAATCATTTTTACTTGGCTTGCTCTGGAGGAGTAAGAATTTATCTGCAAATTTGTTCATGGCAAAAAACAAACAAACAAACAAACAAACAAAAACAACCCGTTGCACATACTAGCATAAATATACACAATACTTATTCACACCAAAACTGCTTTAATGGCTATTTTGAAAAGCTCTGTTTAATACGCATACAATACATTCACTGAACTAGTATGACTATTCATGGACATCTACAGACAGCAAAAGAAAATTTGCATGTTTATAAAGCTTTGATTGTCCAAGAGAGAACAAAAACAATACCATGTCAATTACATGCCTATGATGGCACATGCCCTCATCCCAGGGATAGCAAATGTAAGGCATATCCAGCATGTGGGCAGTGCCATTTAGGCTCACCTGCAGAGCATGCTCAACTTGAAGAAGGGGAAGAAAGTGAGTCTGGCCACTGACGGATGGAGTTTGCCCAAGAAGAGAGTCCACTAGCTAGAGGAGTCCAATTGGACTAGCCTTCCCTTTCCACATCCGCTGCCCCAGTTTAGGCTAGACAGATACTGCAGCCCTGAGAAGGACTCTGGATGTCTGTTCTCTGTCAGTGCCCTGAACCCTACGCTGAGGATCTGTGCCAGGAACTGGAGGTAATTAGACCCAGAAAGGATACCGGGAGTGAGCTTAGCTCCCCTGGAGCACAATGACCTTGCTTGGGAGTTGTGGCTTTTGTAGCAGACCTAAGGCCAGAGACTAAACATGGCTATGCCAAGCCCAGGCTAACTACACGGACCCATTTCATTAGGTTACATTTATTGGATACATTATTTGTAACTAACAAGTCAAACAGCTACACACAGATCCAAGAATATATAAATGCACCCTCCCCACCCTCTGTAATGTGTGCTTTGGAGACAGGTAGTGTTCTATGACACTATAGGCAAAATTTGATGAATCACATTTCATGTGTACAGGGTTTCTTTCATGGCAGGAGAGTTTTGGAATCTTTAGTGTCTCTTGGTGGGGGTGGGGGAAGAAGAAGGGATTGTTTTGCTTTATTTTAAATGTGCATTATTCTTTTAATGGTTCTTTTACGTTACCATTAATGCATTGCAAAGAATCAGACACTTAAACTATGTAACATAGCTAGATGTCTGATCTCATAGTCCCCCCATGGTTGGAATTATTTGTCGTGTCAATGGGCATTTGCACATGAAATGATTGCATGATCAGGCCCTACACCTTTAACAGTATGTTACTCTAATAGCAGGTGATAATTGACCTTGACTTCTCATGTGTGTCCTCCTTTTAGTTTACAATGTGTAACTTGTAATGCATTGCATTCTGCACTCTTTGAACAGCCATGGAAAGGACAGTTGCTCAGTGCCTTGAAACTGGAGCTAAATTACTGCTTCATGCACAAAAGGTTGCAGATCAGTCATTAACATACAGCCTATGGTATATTGGGTCTATGGAATGGTATAGGTGGCTTATTATGAGTTATGTGTATTCTGGTAGCCCTGGTCTACACTAGGGCTATGTCTACACTGGCAGCTTCTTGTGCAATAACTCTTTTGTGGAAGAGTTCTCGTGCAAAAACTCATCCACAAGAGAGCGTCTACACTGCCATGTGCTTTTGCACAAGAAACATGCTTTTGTGCAAGAACATCCATGGCAGTGTAGATGCTCCCTTGCGCAAGAAAGCTCTGATGGCCATTTTAACCATAGGGGCTTCTTGTGCAAGAAATTCACGTTGCCTGTCTACACTGACCTCTTCTGGAAGAGCTCTTGCACAAGAGGGCTTATTCCTCATGAGGAGAGGAATAACTCTTCTGAAAGAAGCCCTGTTTTCCAACGCTGTACTGTAAATTTACTTTTGGAAGAATGATCATGCAGTGTAGACAGCTGGCAAGTTTTTGTGGAAGAACAGCTGTTCTTGTGCAAGATGTTGCCAGGGTAGACATAGCCTAGAGCTTTATTTCAAAATAACCCCCCTTAGTTTGAATATATAAGAGGAGTGTCCACACTACCAAGCCTGTTATTTTGAAATAACGGGCTATTTATTTCAAAATTTGTAATCCTCCTTTCCTCAGGGAAAAATGCTAATTTTGAAATTGTTATTTTGAAATAACTTTAGTCTGGATGCTCCATGGATGCTATTTTGAAATAATTACTCCCCAGTGCTTTCTAGGGCTCTAAGTTGAGATAGCATGTACACATTAAGGCTGTGTCTAGACTACATACCTCTGTTGTCAGAGGCATGTAGATTAGACACATAGGCAAAGTCAAATGAAGCCGCGATTTAAATGATCGCGGCTTCATTTAAATTTACATGGCTGCCACGCTGAGCCGACAAACAGCTGATCAGCTGTTTGTCCGCTCAGCGCGCTAGTCTGGACGCTCCCCTGCCGACATCAAAGCCCTTTGTCGGCAGCCCCGTTATTCCTCGTGGGATGAGGTCGACGGAGCCATGTAGTTTAGACATACCCTAACAGAGCCTGCCTCTGACTAATTTTGAGGCTTCCCCATAATGGGGAAATGCTATTTTATATTTTATAAAATAGGGAGTTATTAAATCAAAAAACTATTTGTGCTGAGTGGACACTGGATCTGTGGATAATCCAAGTTGGGCCAGAAGTTGTAAACGTGTGAAACTGTGGTGATTTTATACCTTTACCGTACTAAGCACGAAAGAATTTTTTCAAAATATCCATTTAAGGAACTGGGCAATGTGAGACAGAAGTCTGCACGTCATCTGCCTGTCTTGTTTCACTAGCTGTTTTTTGTGGTTTAAGTCCAATCCAACAATTTCAACTCTTGACGTATTTTAGACCTGACTTTACTTCCAGTTGGATCTGCCCATGTTGAAAAGTAATATGTCACCCAACAAGAATGCATTTGAGTGCACTCCAGTGCTTATGTGAAGCATACGCTATGAGATGCATATATTTAC